>NC_069503.1:575117048-576499548 GCF_027579735.1 Bombina bombina | reverse complement strand
GTGAGCTCAGTAACAAACGGCTAGATTTAGAGTTTGGTGTTAGCCGTCAAAACCAGCGTTAGAGGCTCCTAACGCTGGTTTTGGGCTACCGTTGGTATTTAGAGTCAGTCAGGAAAGGGTCTAACGCTCACTTTGCAGCCGCAACTTTTCCATACCGCAGATCCCCCTACGCCATTTGCGTATCCTATCTTTTCAATGGGATCTTTCTAACGCCGGTATTTAGAGTCTTGGCTGAAGTGAGCGTTAGAAATCTAACGACAAAACTCCAGCCGCAGAAAAAAGTTAATTTATTTCGTTAGATTTAAATTATATTTAACTTAGGGGGGTGTTAGTGTTAGGGTTAGACTTAGCTTTAGGGGTTAATACATTTATTAGAGTAGCGGTGAGGTCCGGTCGGCAGATAAGGGGTTAATACTTGAAGTTAGGGGTCAGCGATGTTAGGGAGGGCAGATTAGGGGTTAATACTATTTATTATAGGGTTAGTGAGGCGGATTAGGGGTTAATACATTTATTATAGTAGCGGTGAGGTCCGGTCGGCAGATTAGGGGTTAATTATTGTAGGTAGCTGGCGGCGACATTGTGGGGGGCAGATTAGGAGTTAATAAATATAATATAGGGGTCGGCGGTTTTAGGGGCAGCAGATTAGGGGTACATAGGTATAATGTAGGTTGCAGCGGTGTACGGAGCGGCAGATTATGGGTTAAAAAAATATGCAGGGGTCAGCGATAGCGGGGTCGGCAGATTAGGGGTTAATAAGTGTAAGGTTAGGGGTGTTTAGACTCGGGGTTCATGTTAGGGTGTTAGGTGCAGACTTAGGAAGTGTTTCCCCATAGGAAACAATGGGGCTGCGTTAGGAGCTGAACGCTGCTTTTTTGCAGGTGTTAGGTTTTTTTTCAGCTCAAACTGCCCCATTGTTTTCTATGGGGGAATCGTGCACGAGCACGTTTTTGAAGCTGGCCACGCCTGTAAGCACCGCTGGTATTGAGAGTTGCAGTGGCAGTAAATATGCTCTACGCTCCCTTTTTGGAGCCTAACGCAGCCCTTCTGTGAACTCTAAATACCAGCGGTATTTAAAAGGTGCGGGGGGAAAAAAGCCAGCGTTAGCTACGCGGGTCATTACCGACAAAACTCTAAATCTAGCCAAAAGTGCGCTGAATATAAGTCACAACGAGAAAGCAGGGTATGGGTAGCTTTGTCAAGAAGAAGCTCTGGAGCAGGAGAGCACATATTAACAGTAGTTTAGCTACATGTTAGTATAATTTTGTGAGATCAAATCTTGTGAATTAATTCTTAAAGGAACATAAAGTCCATATTTTCTGGGACTTTTTGACTAAATAATGTAAGCAAACCACTGGCCCTTCTCTATCTTAATCATGAGAAACAATGTTTTGGATTCATGTCCATTTAGCCCCTGTACATAGCTGGTTGTTAAGGGTTTTTGACCCACAATAACACGGGTCTTGCACCAGCTGCAAGATCATGCTATTAACATCTCCTTCCCTCCTGCAGGCCTCCTAAATAATGCGGTTTTGTCTCTATCAAATAACAAACCCCACTGAAAGACCACTGACATTCAGGGTACATCGCTGGTCATTAAGGGGTCAATAAATGTTTCAGCATATGTGAGTGTAAACAGGTTAGGCCTTATTTAATAGTTTGCCTGCATTGTATAAATGCTCCCTAGAATTTTACTAAAGAGAATATGGTAATCTGGATGTGAGTCTTTTTCTTAGTGTACAACCCCCCCCCCCCCCCCCCCCAAAAAAAAAAAAAACAACTCATAAATAAACTCCTGGAATTAACTATTTCACTTGTCTCATTTTAGTAACGCTTATCTCATGGAAGGCTTATGCATTTCTACAAAAGCCACAAGTTAGATAAAATCAAGCAAAGGCATAGAGAGTAGTTAGCTTACACTAAACCCAATTTTTTTCTTTCATGATTCAGTCAGATCATGCAATTTGAAGCAGCTTTCTAATTAACTCCTATTTTAAATTTTTCTTTGTTCTCTTGCTATCTTTATTTGAAAAAGCAGAAATGTAAGGTTAGGAACGAGCCCTCTTTTGGTTCATCACCTGGGTGGTGCCTGCTGATTGGTGGCTACATTTAGCCACCAATCAGCAAGCGGTACCCAGGTCCTGGACCAAAAATGGGCAGGCTTGATTTTTTAAATAAACATAGCAAGAGAACGAAGAAAAAAATAATAGGAGTAAATTAGAAAGTTTCTTAAAATTGCATGCTCTATCTGAATCATGAAAGGAAAAAAAATGATTTATTTTGTAAGAATGTTTATTATAAATATATGATCATAGTTTTGTGTTTCAATGTGTTAATTAAAGAGTTATTTCATATTCAGGAGTCAAATGAGCAACTGCAGACTTTTAATGAGATATACTGTAGGTCAAATACAAATCAATTACAATCCGCACATTCAAAATACTTTATAATTTCTTTATTGTATCCTCACTTGTAAATTGTGAATATCAAATTAAAATATTAGACTGGGTAAAAAAAAAAAACACTACCTGAAATGAATCTTAAATAAAATAAATATGCCACAATTTTAGGACTAATAACTTAATGTGATTTTAATAAAAGAAACTGAAAAAAACTGCATAGAAAAAAAACAGTTTGTAAAACATTAGTCTTTTCCCATTAAAAATAATTTCATCTTTGTTATGCTACAGAAAACCCATATTCACTAACTTATTGGTAGCTTGGCCGCTAGTCTAATGAAAGAAATGTGTAGTATCTTACACATCTGTATTGTTTCCTGATTGGCTAAACAAAACAAACACTTCTGAAACTGACAAAACTATAGAACAGATCAAATGTATCAAAACTTTATAACACATATGTTATACAAATAGTTTGTAATGTATCATATGTGCAGAATACAAGATTTGTGAGTTTCAATGATCTATATCTGGTTTAATAAGAAACCATTGGTTGTTATTAGAGAATGCATTTTATAATTCTTTACATGCTGACTGTATGTTTGAGTTTTGTAACTTATGTTTAATTTACCTAGTTTTAATAAAACAAAAATGTATTAATTACGGCATAACAATATTGACATGGATTTTTTTTTCAGGTTTACCATTTGCTCCCCACTACATAAACCAACACCTTGCAGGCATGAAGGTAAATTCTCTATTGTATGTTTGTTCTTCTATACTGATTAATATATGAGTTATACCTTGCACATTAAAGGGACAGGAAACCCCAACATTTTCTTTCATGATTTGGATAGAACATACAATTTTAAACAACTTTGCATTTACTTCCATTACTAAATTTTGCTGTTTTATCTTGTTAAGGGGACACTGTACCCAAAAATTTTCTTTCGTGATTCAGATTGAGCATGCAATTTTAAGCAACTTTCTAATTTATTCCAATTATCACATTTTCTTCATTCTCTTGGTATCTTTATTTGAAATGCAAGAATGTAAGTTTAGATGCTGGCCCATTTTTGGTGAACAACCTGGGTTGTCCTTGCTGATTGGTGGATAAATTCATCCACCAATAAAAAGTGCTGTCCAGAGTACTAAAACCAAAAAAAAAGCTTAGATGCCTTCTTTTTCAAATAATGATAGCAAGAGAACGAAAAAAAAATTGATAATAGGAGTAAATTAGAAAGTTGCTTAAAATTGCATGCTCTTTCTGAATTACAAAATAAAAAATTTGGGTTCAGTGTCCCTTTAACCTTTGCTGAAGGAACAGCATTGCACTTCTGGCTGCACAATGAACATATCTAGTTAGCCAATCACAAGAGACAAAATGTGTGCAGGCACCAATCAGCAGCTAGATCCCACTAGTGTAGGATATGTGCATATTATTTTTCAACAAGGGATACCAAGAGAACAAAGCACATCTGAAAATAGAAATTCATTTAGAAGTGTCTTAAAATCACATGTTCTGTCTGAATCATGCGAGTTTCATTTTGATTTTCCTATCCCTTTAAGCAGTTTAGGACATAAATGTTTAAAAATACTATGTTACAATTCCTGGCATATTCTACAATAGAGTTCCTCTTCAGTTTATATTTTATGTTTCACAGATTTATGTTGTTCTGTATCACATTTTTAAATAGTATTAAATAGCAATTTTACCTAAAATAAATAGATGTTGGAGAATAAATTATCATGAAAAGGGATTGAAATACATGGCACCCTTCTAAACTCAATATGCTTTTACAGGCCCTCTTGGTAAATTTAGCCAGACAAATTTAGTCTACACACAAATTGTTATTGTTTAAAAAGATAAACAACACCTTTACTATCCATTCCCCACAGCTTTGCACAACCAACATTGTTAGATTAATATACTTTATAACATTTAAACCTCTAAATTTCTGCCTTTTTCAAAGGCTCTATTGAACGCCTCTTAATCACATGCTTATGTATTTGCGTTTCACAACAGGAGACTGCTAGTTCATGTGGGCCATATAGATAACAATTTGTTCATACCCGAGAAGTTATTTAAGATTTAGCACAACACAGTACTAAATGCAAGTCAATAGATTTTAAATAGTCACAGTCATGTGATCATGGGGTTGACGGATGCTTAGATACAAGGTAATCCCAGAGGTAAAAAGTATATTAATATAGCTGTGTTGGTTGTGCAAAACTAGGCAATGGGTAATAAAGGGATTATCTATCTTTTAAAACAATAAAAATTATATTGTAGACTTTCCCTTTAATATTAACTTTTCATATCAAAATGTCTCAAGAAAAACTGTAATAGTCTACATCAGGGGTTCTTAAAGGGACACTGAACCCAAAAAAATTCTTTCGTGACTCAGATAAAGCATGCATTTTTAAGCAACTTTCTAATTTACTCCTATTATCATTTTTTCTTCGTTCTCTTAGTATATGTATTTTAAAAAGAAGGCATCTAAGCTTTTATTTTTGGTTCAGTACTTTGGACAGCACTTTTTTATTGGTGGATGAATTTATCCGCCAATCAGCAAGAACACCCCAGGATGTTCACCAAAAATGGGCCGGCATCTAAACTTACATTCTTGCATTTCAAATAAAGATACCAAGAGAATGAAGAAACTTTGATAATAGGAGTAAATTAGAAAATTGCTTAAACTTTCATGCTCTATCTGAATCATGAACAAAAATTTTTGGGTTCAGTGTCCCTTTAAACCTGTACTCAGGCTTCCCTAACAGGCCAGATTTTCAGGATTATCTTGGGTGAGAGCAGGTAAAATAACCATGTTTACTAATCAGCTGATTATTTCACCTGTGCTCTAGTTCAGATATCCTCAAAATCTGTCCTGTTAGGGAGGCCTGGGGGCAGGTTTAAAAACCGCTTGTCTACATGAAGGGAATTTCTATACGAAGAAATCTAAATGAGCTGCAACTATGGTTCACTTCAGAAAGCAGATGGTAGAATTCGGAAGAATAACAACATCATAATTTGTGGTACACTATAGCCCCCCAGTATTCATGCAAATTTATTACTGTATGACACACAAGAGACCTTAAAGGAACATGAAACCCAACAAATATCTTATGATTCAGATAGAAAATATAATTTTAAACAACTTTTCAATTTACTTCGATTATCTGATTTGCTTCATTCTCTTAGTATCCTTTGTGGAAGAAGGAGCAATAAACTACTGGGAGGTAGCTGAAAACCAATGACAAGAGGCATATATATGCAGCCACCTAGGTATCCATTTCAACAAATGATATCAAGAGAACAAAGCAAATTAGATAATAGTAATAATAAGCAATTTAATAAAAGTAAATTGGGAAAATTGTTTAAAATCACAAAATGTATCTGAATCATGAATGCATGAAAAATAAAAATTAAAGTTGTTAAAGTTTTACTAAGTGAATTGTGTGTACAGCTGAAATATTGGTAATTGTGACCCTTACCCCCCAAATAAAGATGGTTGATCTAAAACACTGATTTTCAAACCTGTCTTATGAGACCTCCCTAGCAGAACAGATTTTGAGGATATCTAGAGCACAGGTGAACTAATCAGCTGATTAGTAATGGTTATTTTACCTGCTCTCACACAAGGTAATCCTGAAAATCTGACCTGTTAGGGAGACCTGGCGACTGGTTTTAAAATCGGTGATCTAAAAAGGGATATGACAGAAAATGTCTTTTGTGTTTCAGACAGAAGCAAAGTGGAAACTTTTATAAAGTTGTATGCTCTATTGTCAATTGTGCTTTGTTTCCCATGGTATTCTTCGTTGAAAAGATATCTAGGTAGGTTTCTGGGGTACTAAATGGCAGGAAATAGTGCTCTTCCAAATGGTTAACATTCTTGCAAAACTGCTGCCATATGGTGCACCAGACACGTGCACGCTCCTGGGCTTATGTCCATGCTTTCCAGCAAAAGATACCAAGAGAACAAAGAAAATTTTAGAATAGAAGTAAATTAGGAAGTAGTTTAAAACTGTATGCTCTGACTCATGAGGAAAAAGTTGGGTTTCATGTCCCTTTAACAGAGAAATTCCATTAATCCAAAAAAATAAAGCACTACAATACAAGGTAAATATTATCTTGTACACAGAATAGAGCCAAGATAGTACTGTGTTCCTTTAAGATGTTATAATCCTATTGTCAAGAATGGATTAGACATATTTTATCCCTCTAGCTTCTCTTTATCATTTTTTCCTCCACATGTAGTCTGTGTTACTAGTTTTTTTTCTTTTCAATGACTTTCCCATCCTCAGCTTAAAGGGACGCAAAACCCAAACGTTTTCTTTCATGATTCAGAGAATACAATTTTAAACAATTTTCCTTCTAATATCTAATTTGCTTCATTCTCTTGGTACCCTTTGTTGATGAAGCAGCCATGCACTACTGGCAGCTAGCTGAACACACTGGGTGAGCCAATGACATAAGGCTTATATGTGCAGTCATCAATCAACAACTCCTGAGCTAACCTAGGTATTCTTTTTAACAAAGGATACCAAGGTAGCAAAACAAATGACATAATAGGAGTAAATTGGAAAGTTGTTTAAAATCACATTCTCTATCTGAATCATGATAGATAAAATTTGGGTTTCATTTTCCTTTTAAAAAGAACATTAAAATATTTTTTTTATTTATATATGAGATGCAAAAATATATCGTTGATAGAAGACAAAAATGTACGTTTTAAAACCATTTAAAATGGTCATTTTGTTAGAATATGCTATGCATTGTTTTGTAGGCACATGACACGCCCCTTATGCATAAGTTCAAACTTTGCAATTAATTATTTCTTTAAATTACCATTAATGTTAAAAATCTAAGCAGCTTGAGTTTTCTTTGTAATAGACCATTAGACCTGTCCACTATTTCACATCTATAGTTCATATTGGTGTAGAAATAATGTAGTGCTAATGAATGTGCTTTATTTAATAGGGTGAAAAAGGGGAAAAAGGAGATTTGAGCAATGGGTATTTTCTACAAGGACCGCAAGGGCCGCCTGGACCACCCGGAGATATGGTAATGATTTATATTATTAAAAAAAGATTTCATTACATTCTGTTGTATATTCTGTTATTTATATTTGTTCTGATTAACATCAGGTTTAATTAATTATAGACTGCTAAATAAGTAAAGGACATAAGAAAATGCTCATATAAATTAGAACATTTATTATTGAGGAGCTACCAACTGTCTCCCTTGAAGCGCCATCTGCCTCATAATGTTGCGATTTTATGATGTAATATCATTAACCTCCTCTATGGATTAAATTGGCCCCACCCATATAATGTCCTAACCTCAACCATACAAATACTTTTACCTCGGCTCTGCCCCCATCATTCTTTCTAAAGATCACTTCCAACGCTACTCATGGGTCTCCTTGTTTCAATCTAAGCCTCACAGTCCTGAACTGGATCTGGGAAATATAGGGAAGTTTGTTATTGCACTATCACAAGGGCTTAAAACATAGCTAAAGTAAACTTCAGAGCAGCATTGCTGTTCTGCTCCTGAACATGCCTGGTGAGCCAATCACAAGTGGCATATGTGTGTAGCCAAAAATCAACAGCCTTAAAAGGACAGTAAAATCTAAATTAAACACTTGTGATTCAGGCAAAGCATGTAGTTTTAAATACATTTCCACTTTACTTCTATTAAATTTGCTTTATTCTATTGGTATCCTTTGTTGAAGTATATACTCAGGAAGGCTGATAGGAGCTTAAGAGTGTGCATGTTTCTTTCAATCTCTATGATAACAGTGTTTGCAACATTGTATAACATTTCTAAAAGCATTGTTGCATACACTGCTGCCTGATGGCTAAAGAAAAGGGCATGCACACAACTGAGCTCATATAGGATTACTCTTTAAGAAAGGATACCAAGAGAACTAAGCAAAAATTGATATTATAAATACATTGAAAAGTTTAATATTTCATGCTCTTTTCAATCCATTTTAGTTTAACTTTATCTTTACTGTCCCTTCAAAAGCAAAAATGTATTGCTGCTTTTGAGGCATCTTTAAAGGGACAGTATAGGGCAAAATAAACTTTCATGATTCAGATAGGGCATGTCATTTTAAACAATTTTCCAATTTACTTTTATCACCAATTTTGCTTTGTTCTCTTGGTATTCTTAGTTGAAAGCTTAACCTAGGAGGTTCATATGCTAATTTCTTAGACCTTGAAGGCCACCTCTTTTCAGAATGCATTTTAACAGTTTTTCACCACTAGAGGGTGTTAGTTCATGTTTTTCATATAGATAACACTGTGCTCGTGCACGTGAAGTTATCTGGGAGCAGGCACTGATTGGCTAAACTGCAAGCCTGTCAAAAGAACTGAAATAAAGGGGCAGTTTGCAGAGGCTTAGATACAAGGTAATCACAGAGGTTAAAAGTATATTAATATAACTGTGTTGGTTATGCAATACTGGGGAATGGGTAATAAAGGGATTATCTATCTTTTAAAACAATAAAAATTCTGGTGTAGACTGTCCCTTTAACCCTTGAAAATGAATAAATCACATAGGGGTCTATTACAATCCTGTAGAAAAGTTTATCTAATGATTTTTTTTATGAAAGTCACCTTTAAAGTCTGTGAGATATTTTGTAGATAAATCATTTGATAAGCCTTTGTAAAGAATTGTGATCTATTCCATTTGACAAGATTACAAGTAGCGTGTTATGAGTTTCCCACGTGCAATGTGGTCTTTTTGCAATCAATTTCCATTGCACAGGTATAACAAGTCTTGAAAAAAATCGCAATTGCCCGCACGCATTCGCCTTTTATGCAACAATCCTTTCCACGCTCGAAGAGCTGTAGTTAACAGGTTTGCGCAACATAAAAGTACATTACAAAGTACAGTTACTTATATTAACACTGTCTAATAAAAATGATTCTAAAAAAATATTATGCACACAAAAGGTATAAGGGATAAAAGTTGTGAGATCTCGGTAGAAAAAAAAAAGCAGACAAAGGGATTTTACATTGACATACATACACATACATAGAGAAACATGGATTTATATGTTTAGACATGTTTAACTATGGAGATAATGAAAATATTTTACATTACAATATGCACATTAAACAATATTTCTTTCCAATGGCATGGAGAGTCCACAAATCTATTCAATTACTAGTGGTGGCTTTTAGCAGTTGGAAGACGGCGAGGTGGTCTTTGCTTACCTTCCAACATTTTTTACTACCCCTATATAGAAAACCAGGGTTGGTTACTCTGTTTTTTTCTTTATCTATAGGTCTATGTCAGTGAGGATTCTGTCTCACCTGTTTGCTGTACCTGCCCTACAGCGGTTCAACAGGTAAGTGCTTTTACCTTCTAGGTGAGAAGGATGCAGTTCCTTGTTTTAAAAAAAAAAAAGAAAAAAAAAGAAAAAAGGAAACTTAGAGACAAGGTGGATCCTTATGGGGCTGAATATCACTTTTCAAGATTGGGGATTTATTGGGTAGCAGTTCAGGGCCCTGTTCTGTCATGTGAAGGCTTTTTTTATTTTGGCTATGGGGGTTTATTTGCACAAGTTTACCTTTTTTTTTTATTTGGGGAATATCTCTTTAAGGAGGTTGTTGCCGGTGGTTCTTTTTACCGCATCTCACTTTTGAATTTGTATCATGTGACTGCTCAGTTACTTCCTGAGTGCTGAACGGTTTGTTTGGAAGCCGGATTTTCAAGGGAACAGAGCAGATTTTCTGGCATTAGATCTTTTTTTCTGCCTGTTGCTTCTCTCTGATGTTTGCAGCTTTCCAGGATCTGCAGTTTGAACAGGATTATTTTATCTGCTGGTGTGGATTGGATTCCTGGTTACCGGTTGGGTGAGTCTCTCCAGCATGGCTGGGGTGTAGAGGTGCCGGTTTTAATAAATTATTTGCTATCTATGCCTAAAGTTTTTTTTATTCTAATTATGTATATAGAAATGAGAGTATAAGGGAAATAAAGGGCTTTTTTATTTATTATGGATGCTGATCCCAAGCTTTCTCTGTCATTTTATAAATGTCTTTATTGTGCAGATGCCCAGGTTATACCTCCTGTGCAATTTTGTTCCTCTTGCCTTAATATGATTTTATTATCTAAGGATAAGGATTCCTTATTTGAGCCTTCTTTTTTCTCAGGAAAATGCTGTTCAGGTGTTGTCTCAGCCTTCCTCTAACATGTCCCAGCCTTCTACAGATTTACATGCAGTGCTCTCAGGAATAAGAGAAGCCGGGTGTTCCTTTAAACCCATCTCCAGTGTTTAAAAAGATGTTTCCTATGGCTGATTCAGTTCGAGATCTGTGGCGCACTGTTCCTAGAGTAGAGGGTGCTATAAATACCTTAGCTAAGAGAGGATAGTTACTCTTTTAGAGACCCTATGGATAAGAAACTGGAGGGTTATTTAAGAAAGCTGTTTCTTCATTAGGGTTTGCAGTGGCAACCAATTGCTAGTATTGCGACAGTTGCTGGTGCAGCCTCTTATTAGTGCGACTCATTGTCTGATTAAATTTGAGATGAGACTACGATAGAGGAGATCCAAGATAGGATCAAGGCTCTAAAAGCTGGCTAATACTTTTATCTGTGATGCCAGTATGCAAGTTGTCAGGCTGGGAGCCAAGATTTCTAGTTTTGCTATACTAGCCCGCAGAGCCCTTTGGTTAAAATCTTGGTCTGCGGATGTGACTTCAAAATCCAAGCTTCTGTCTCTACCTTTTAAGGGTAAGACTTTATTTGTTCCTGGTCTGTCTGAGATCATTCCACGTTTACTGATGGGAAAGGAGTTTTTTTTACCACAGGATAAGAGAAATAGACCCAAGGGTCGTCAGACTTCAAATTTTCGTTCCTTTTGTAACTTCAAGGGACAGAAATCTTCCTCATCTACTAAATCTGAGCAAGTCAAGACTTCTTGGAGAGTAACCAGCCCTGGAATAAGGGTAAGCAATCCAGAAAGCCTTCTGGTGACGCCAAGTCAGCATGAAGGGGCCGCCCCTGATCCAGTGCTGGATCAGGTGGGGGGCAGGCTTTCCTTCTTTCAGCAGGCTTGGATTCGCGATGTTCCAGATCCTTGGGCAGTGGATGTGGTCTCCCAGGGATACAGGATAGGATTCAAATCTTGTCTCCCCAGGGACAGATTTCTATTATCAAGATTATCTGTAAACCAGGTAAAGAGAGAGGCCTTCTTAAACTGCATAAGGGATCTGTCTTCTCTGGGAGTAATTATCCCAGTTCCTCTAGCAGAACAGGGTCAGGGATTTTATTCAAATCTTTTTGTTGTTCCCAAAAAGGAGGGAACTTTTCGACCCATTCTAGACCTCAAGTCTCTCAACAAGTTTCTCAAGGTTCTGTTCTTTAAAATGGAGACTATTTGTTCTATTATCCCTCTAGTTCAGGAGGGTCAATTTATGACCACCATAGACCTGAAGGATGCGTGTCTTCAGGTGCCTATCCACAGGGAACATTTCAAGTTCTTGAGGTTTGCTTTTTTGGATCAGCATTTACAATTTGTAGCCCTTCCTTTCGGCCTTGCCACTGCTCCTTGAATCTTTACGAAGGTTCTAGGGACTCTTTTGGCTGTGGCCAGATCTCTAGGGATTGTGGTGGCTCCTTATCTGGATTATACCTTGGTTCAGGCGCCATCTTTTCAGTTAGCAAAATTCCATACAGGTTCTCTGTTAGCTATTCTCCGCTGTCACGTGTGGAAGGTGAATCTAGGGAAAAGTTCCTTGGTGTCACGTACCAGGGTATGTTTTCTGGGGACAATAATAGACTCAGCATCTATGAAGATTTTGCTGACAGAGGTTAGAAAATTCAAGCTTCTAGAGGCCTGTTGTTCTCTTCAGTCCTGTGTTCGTCCAACAGTGGCAGTATGCATGGAAGTAATTGGTATCATGGTGGCATCCATGAACATATTCCATTTGCTCGCTTCCATCTGAGACCTCTACAGTTATGTATGCCCAGTAATGGAACGGATACCACTCAGATCTCTCTCAGAGGATAGGTTTAGACTCTCAGACAAGAATTTCTCTGTCTTGGTGGATCTCCCAGGACCTGTTTCAGGGCACTTGTTTCCTGAGACCTTCTTGGGAGATTGTGACCATGGATACCAGCCTGTTAGGCTGGGGTGCCGTTTGGGGGTCCCTAAGAGCTCAGGGACTCTGGACTCAGGAGGAGTCTGCCCTCCCTATAAATATCCTAGAATTGAGAGCAATTCTCAATGCACTAACAGCTTGGCCTCAACTGAGTTTAGTCCAGTTTATCAGATTTCAATCGGACAACATCACTTTGGTGGCATATATCAATCCCCAAGGAGAAACTCTGAGCTTGTTAGCTATGAAGGAGGTGATTTGCATTCTTCAGTGGGCAGAGTCTCACAATTGTCATCTCTTTGCAATTCATATTCCAGGGGTGGACAACTGGGAAGTGGATTATCTAAGCAGGCAGACGTTTCATCCAGGAGAATGGACTCTCCATCCGGAAGTTTTCTCTATGGTAACCCTCAAATGGGGAGTTCCGGAGCTTGATCTGATGGCATCTCGTCTAAACACCAAGCTTCCAAAATACGGAGCAAGATCAAGAGATCCTCAAGCAGCTCTGGTAGACGCCCTGGCAGTGCCATGGGATTTCGGTCTAATTTATCCATTTCCTCCGGTTGCCCTCCTTCCTCGGGTGATAGCTTGGATCAAACAGGAGCAGGCTTCTGTGATTCTAATAGCTCCAGCATGGCCTTGCAGAACTTGGTTTGCAGACCTAGTGAAGATGTCATTTCCCCCGTGGAAATTGCCTGTACTTCAGGGTCCCTTCCTCCATCCGAACTTAGTCTCTCTGAAGCTGACTGCTTGAAGATTGAACACAGGTTTTTTTGTGAAGGTTATTGAGACTATGATTCAGGCTCATAAGCCTGTTACTCGCATGATTAATTATAAGGGAGGGCGTAAATACCTTCATTGGTGCGGTTCTAGGGTTTTTTCTTGGAGTCGGGTGAGAATTCCCCGTATTCCGTCCTTTCTTAAGGAGGGTCTAGAGAAGGGTTTATCAGTTAGTACCCTAAAGAGTCAGATCTCGGCTCTGTCGATTCTTCTGCAGAAGCGTCTAGCAATTTTGCCAGATGTTCAATCTTTTGCCCAGGCTTTGGTTAGAATCAGGCCTGTGTTTAGGTCAACTGCTCCTCCTTGGAGTCTTAATCTGGTTCTCAAGGTTCTGTAGCAGGCTCCATTTGAGCCAATACATTCTATTGATATTAAAGGGACACTGAACCCAAATTTTTTCTTTCATGATTCAGGTAGAGCATGCAATTTTAAGCAACTTTCTAAGTTAATCCTATTATCAATTTTTCTTCGTTCTCTTGCTATCTTTATTTGAAAAAACATAATTTATGCTTACCTGATAAATTCCTTTCTTCTGTTGTGTGATCAGTCCACGGGTCATCATTACTTCTGGGATATAACTCCTCCCCAACAGGAAATGCAAGAGGATTCACCCAGCAGAGCTGCATATAGCTCCTCCCCTCTACGTCAGTCCCAGTCATTCGACCAAGAATCAACGAGAAAGGAGTAACCAAGGGTGAAGTGGTGACTGGAGTATAATTTAAAAGATATTTACCTGCCTTAAAAAAGGGCGGGCCGTGGACTGATCACACAACAGAAGAAAGGAATTTATCAGGTAAGCATAAATTATGTTTTCTTCTGTTATGTGTGATCAGTCCACGGGTCATCATTACTTCTGGGATACCAATACCAAAGCAAAAGTACACGGATGACGGGAGGGAAAGGCAGGCTCATTATACAGAAGGAACCACTGCCTGAAGAACCTTTCTCCCAAAAATAGCCTCCGAAGAAGCAAAAGTGTCAAGTTTGTAAAATTTGGAAAAAGTATGAAGTGAAGACCAAGTTGCAGCCTTGCAAATCTGTTCAACAGAGGCCTCATTCTTAAAGGCCCAAGTGGAAGCCACAGCTCTAGTGGAGTGAGCTGTAATTCTTTCAGGAGGCTGCTGTCCAGCAGTCTCATAGGCTAAACGTATTATGCTACGAAGCCAAAAAGAGAGAGAGGTAGCAGAAGCTTTTTGACCTCTCCTCTGTCCAGAGTAAACGACAAACAAGGAAGAAGTTTGGCGAAAATCTTTAGTTGCCTGCAAGTAGAACTTGAGGGCACGAACTACATCCAGATTGTGTAAAAGACGTTCCTTCTTTGAAGAAGGATTTGGACACAAGGATGGGACAACAATCTCTTGATTGATGTTCCTGTTAGTGACTACCTTAGGTAAGAACCCAGGTTTAGTACGCAGAACTACCTTGTCTGAGTGAAAAATCAGATAAGGGGAATCACAATGTAAGGCTGATAACTCAGAGACTCTTCGAGCCGAGGAAATAGCCATTAAAAACAGAACTTTCCAAGATAACATTTTTATATCAATGGAATGAAGGGGTTCAAACGGAACACCCTGTAAAACGTTAAGAACTAAGTTTAAACTCCATGGTGGAGCAACAGCTTTAAACACAGGCTTGATCCTAGCTAAAGCCTGACAAAAGGACTGGACGTCTGGATTTTCTGACAGCCGTCTGTGTAACAAGATGGACAGAGCTGAAATCTGTCCCTTTAATGAACTAGCTGATAAACCCTTTTCTAAACCTTCTTGTAGAAAAGACAGTATCCTAGCGATCCTAACCTTACTCCAGGAGTAACCTTTGGATTCGCACCAGTATAGGTATTTCCGCCATATTTTATGGTAAATCCTTCTGGTAACAGGCTTCCTAGCCTGAATTAGGGTATCAATAACCGACTCAGAAAAACCACGTTTTGATAAAATCAAGCGTTCAATTTCCAAGCAGTCAGCTTCAGAGAAGTTAGATTTTGATGTTTGAATGGACCCTGTATCAGAAGGTCCTGTCTTAGAGGTAGAGACCAAGGCGGACAGGATGACATGTCCACTAGATCTGCATACCAAGTCCTGCGTGGCCATGCAGGTGCTATTAGAATTACTGATGCTCTCTCCTGTTTGATTTTGGCAATCAATCGAGGAAGCAGCGGGAAGGGTGGAAACACATAAGCCATCCTGAAGTTCCAAGGTGCTGTCAAAGCATCTATCAGAACTGCTCCCGGATCCCTGGATCTGGACCCGTAGCGAGGAAGTTTGGCGTTCTGGCGAGACGCCATGAGATCTATCTCTGGTTTGCCCCAACGTCGAAGTATTTGGGCAAAGACCTCCGGATGAAGTTCCCACTCCCCCGGATGAAAAGTCTGGCGACTCAAGAAATCCGCCTCCCAGTTCTCCACTCCCGGGATGTGGATTGCTGACAGGTGGCAAGAGTGAGACTCTGCCCAGCGAATTATCTTTGATACTTCCATCATTGCTAGGGAGCTTCTTGTCCCTCCCTGATGGTTGATGTAAGCTACAGTCGTGATGTTGTCCGACTGAAACCTGATGAACCCCCGAGTTGTTAACTGGGGCCAAGCCAGAAGGGCATTGAGAACTGCTCTCAATTCCAGAATGTTTATTGGAAGGAGACTCTCCTCCTGATTCCATAGTCCCTGAGCCTTCAGAGAATTCCAGACAGCGCCCCAACCTAGTAGGCTGGCGTCTGTTGTTACAATTGTCCAGTCTGGCCTGCTGAATGGCATCCCCCTGGACAGGTGTGGCCGATAAAGCCACCATAGAAGAGAATTTTTGGTCTCTTGATTCAGATTCAGAGTAGGGGACAAATCTGAGTAATCCCCATTCCACTGACTTAGCATGCATAATTGCAGCGGTCTGAGGTGTAGGCGTGCAAAAGGTACTATGTCCATTGCCGCTACCATTAAGCCGATCACCTCCATGCATTGAGCTACTGACGGGTGTTGAATGGAATGAAGGACGCGGCATGCATTTTGAAGCTTTGTTAACCTGTCTTCTGTCAGGTAAATCTTCATTTCTACAGAATCTATAAGAGTCCCCAAGAATGGAACTCTTGTGAGAGGAAAGAGAGAACTCTTCTTTTCGTTCACTTTCCATCCATGCGACCTTAGAAATGCCAGAACTAACTCTGTATGAGACTTGGCAGTTTGAAAGCTTGAAGCTTGAATTAGAATGTCGTCTAGGTACGGAGCTACCGAAATCCCTCGCGGTCTTAGTACCGCTAGAAGGGCACCCAGAACCTTTGTGAAGATTCTTGGAGCCGTAGCCAATCCGAATGGAAGAGCTACAAACTGGTAGTGCCTGTCTAAGAAGGCAAACCTTAGATACCGGTGATGATCTTTGTGGATCGGTATGTGAAGGTAAGCATCCTTTAAATCCACTGTGGTCATGTACTGACCCTCTTGGATCATGGGTAAGATTGTCCGAATAGTTTCCATTTTGAACGATGGAACTCTTAGGAATTTGTTTAGAGTCTTTAAATCTAAGATTGGCCTGAAAGTTCCCTCTTTTTTGGGAACCACAAACAGGTTTGAGTAGAACCCTTGTCCTTGTTCCGACCGCGGAACCGGATGGATCACTCCCATTAATAACAGATCTTGTACGCAGCGTAGAAACGCTTCTTTCTTTATCTGGTTTGTTGACAACCTTGACAGATGAAATCTCCCTCTTGGGGGAGATAATTTGAAGTCTAGAAGGTATCCCTGCGATATGATCTCTAGAGCCCAGGGATCCTGAACATCTCTTGCCCAGGCCTGGGCGAAGAGAGAGAGTCTGCCCCCCACTAGATCCGGTCCCGGATCGGGGGCTCTCGGTTCATGCTGTCTTTGGGGCAGCAGCAGGTTTCCTGGCCTGCTTGCTCTTGTTCCAGGACTGGTTAGGCTTCCAGCCTTGCCTGTAACGAGCAACAGCTCCTTCCTGTTTTGGTGCAGTGGAGGTTGATGCTGCTCCTGTTTTAAAGTTCCGAAAGGGACGAAAATTAGACTGTCTAGCCTTAGCTTTGGCTTTGTCTTGAGGTAGGGCGTGGCCCTTACCTCCTGTAATGTCAGCGATAATCTCTTTCAAACCGGGCCCAAATAAGGACTGCCCCTTGAAAGGTATATTAAGTAATTTGGACTTAGAAGTAACATCAGCTGACCAGGATTTTAGCCACAGCGCCCTACGTGCCTGTATGGCGAATCCTGAGTTCTTAGCCGTAAGTTTGGTTAAATGTACTACGGCCTCCGAAATGAATGAATTAGCTAGTTTAAGGACTCTAAGCCTGTCCGTAATGTCGTCTAGCGTAGATGAACTAAGGTTCTCTTCAAGCGACTCAATCCAAAATGCTGCCGCAGCCGTAATCGGCGCGATACATGCAAGGGGTTGTAATATAAAACCTTGTTGAACAAACATTTTCTTAAGGTAACCCTCTAATTTTTTATCCATTGGATCTGAGAAAGCACAGCTATCCTCCACCGGGATAGTGGTACGCTTAGCTAAAGTAGAAACTGCTCCCTCCACCTTGGGGACCGTTTGCCATAAGTCCCGAGTGGTGGCGTCTATTGGAAACATCTTTCTAAATATTGGAGGGGGTGAGAACGGCACACCGGGTCTATCCCACTCCTTAGTAACAATTTCAGTTAGTCTCTTAGGTATAGGAAAAACGTCAGTACTCGCCGGTACCGCAAAGTATTTATCCAACCTACACAGTTTCTCTGGTATTGCAACGGTGTTACAATCGTTGAGAGCTGCTAAGACCTCCCCTAGTAATACACGGAGGTTCTCCAATTTAAATTTAAAATTTGAAATATCTGAGTCCAATCTGTTTGGATCAGAACCGTCACCCACAGAATGAAGCTCTCCGTCCTCATGCTCTGCGGGCTGTGACGCAGTATCAGACATGGCCCTAGCATTGTCAGCGCACTCTGTTCTCACCCCAGAGTGATCACGCTTGCCTCTTAGTTCTGGTAATTTAGACAAAACTTCAGTCATAACAGTAGCCATATCTTGTAATGTTATCTGTAATGGCCGCCCAGATGTACTAGGCGCCAAAATATCACGCACCTCCCGGGCGGGAGATGCAGGTACTGCCGCGTGAGGCGAGTTAGTCGGCATAACTCTCCCCTCGCTGTTTGGTGAAATTTGTTCACATTGTACAGATTGACTTTTATTTAAAGTAGCATCAATACAGTTAGTACATAAATTTCTATTGGGCTCCACCTTGGCATTGGAACAAATGACACAGATATCTTCCTCTGAGTCAGACATGTTTAACACACTAGCAAAAAACTTACAACTTGGCTATAATCTTTTTTAGCAAAAAACGTACTGTGCCTCAAAGAGGTACTAACGATTAAATGACAGTTGAAATAGTGAACTGAAAAACAGTTATAGCATCAAACTTTAAAACAACAAAACTTTTAGCAAAGGTTTGTTCCCATTAGTAAAATAACAATAATTAAATTTGACATAAAAAATACAAAGCAACGTTTTTATTCACAGTCACTATAAGAATTCTCACAGCTCTGCTGAGAGAATTTACCTCCCTTCAAAGAAGTTTGAAGACCCCTGAGATCTATCAGAGATGAACCGGATCATGCAGGAAAAATAAAAGTAACTGACTGGTATTTTTTGATGCGTAGCAAAGAGCGCCAAAACGGCCCCTCCCTCTCCCACACAGCAGTGAAGAGAAACGAAACTGTCACAAATAAAGCAAAAAAACTGCCAAGTGGAAAATAATGCCCAAATATTTATTCACACAGTACCTCAGCAATGTAAACGATTCTACATTCCAGCAAAAACGTTTAACATGATAAATAGTTATTAAAAAGGATTAGTGACCTTTAACAGAGTAGTTCCGGTGAAATACCATCCCCAGAATACTGAAGTGTATACATACATGTCATTTTAACGGTATGGCAGGATTTTCTCATCAATTCCATTCAGAAAATAAAAACTGCTACATACCTCAATGCAGATTCCTCTGCCCGCTGTCCCCTGATCTGAAGCCTTTACCTCCCTCAGATGGCCGAGAACAGCAATATGATCTTAACTACTCCGGTTAAAATCATAGTAAAAAACTCTGACAGATTCTTCCTCAAACTCTGCCAGAGAAGTAATAACACGCTCCGGTGCTATTTTAAAATAACAAACTTTTGATTGAAGTCATAAAAACTAAGTATAATCACCATAGTCCTCTCACACATCCTATCTAGTCGTTGGGTGCAAGAGAATGACTGGGACTGACGTAGAGGGGAGGAGCTATATGCAGCTCTGCTGGGTGAATCCTCTTGCATTTCCTGTTGGGGAGGAGTTATATCCCAGAAGTAATGATGACCCGTGGACTGATCACACATAACAGAAGAAAGAAGGCATCTAAGCTTTTTTTGGGCTCAGAACTCTGGACAGCACTTTTTTATTGGTGGATGAATTTATCCACCAATCAGCATGGACAACCCAGGTTGTTCACCAAAAATGGGCCGGTATCTAAACTTACATTCTTTCATTTCATATAAAGATACCAAAAAAAAAAGAAAATTTGATAATAGGAGTAAATTATAAAGTTGCTTAAAATGTCATTTTCTATCTGAATCCCGAAAGAAAAAAATGGGTTCAGTGTCCCTTTAAGTTATTGTCCTGGAAGTTTTTGTTTCTACTGGCAATTTCTTCTGCCCATAGAGTTTCTGAGCTTTCGGCTCTACAGTGTGACTCTTATTATCTTATTCTTCATGCGAATAAGGCGGTCCTCCGTATTAAATCAAGATTCCTACCTAAGGTGGTTTCGGAAGCAATATTAACCAAGAAATTGTTGTTCCTTCATTTTGTCCTAATCCTTACTCTAAGAAGAAGCAATTGTTGCACAATCTAGATGTTGTGCATGCTTTGAAGTTCTATTTGCAGGCTACAAAAGATTTTCGTCAATCTCCTGCTCTTTTTGTTGTCTTTTCTGGTAAACGGAGAGATTAGAAGGCCACTTCTTCTACTCTCTCCTTCTGGTTGAGAAGTGTTATTCGATTGGCTTAGGAGACAACTGGACAGCAGCCTTCAGAGAAGATTACGGCTCACTCCACTAGGGCTGTCGCTTCCTCTTGGGCTTTTAAAAATGATGCTTCTATGGAACAGATTTGCAAGGCGTATATTTGGTCATCATTGGATACTTTTTCCAAATTTGATGGTTTTGCCTCAGCTGAGGCTTCTTTTGGGAGGAAAGTTCTTCAAGCGGTGGCGCCTTCCGTTTAGGCTTGCCTGTCTTGTGTATCCCTCCCTTCCATTCTGTGGTCTCTAGCTTTGGTATTGGTTCCCACTAGTAATTGAATGGATTTGTGGACTCTTCATGCCATTGGAAAGAAAACATAATTTATACTTACCTGATAAATTATTTTCTTTCCTGGCATGGAGAATCCACGACCCACCCTTATTTTAAGACGTCTTTTTGTAATTTTCTAAACCTCAGGCACCTCTATACCCTTTGTGTCTTCTCTTTCTATGATTCCTCGGCTGAATGACTGGGGATTGTGGGAAGTCGGAGGATGCTTGAAGCTTTGCTGGGATGTTCTTTGCCTCCACCTAGTGGTCAGAAGTTGAATTCCCACTAGTAATTGAATAGATTTGTGGACTCTCCATGCCAGGAAAGAAAAGAATTTATCAGGTAAGCATAAATTATATTTTTCAAAGAGATATTCACATATAGATCTCGAGATATCTAGGCATATATATATATATATATATATATATATATACACACACACACACATACACACACCCACACACACACACACATACATACTGTATGTATATATATATATATATATATATATTCATATCTCGCTATAAATAGATATATCAGTCCAAAAATCATCACATACATAGAGAATATTTATTTTTTAAATAAATAGAACATATTCCACTGCGAAATCATTCTTGCAATATGAAATATTCACATTTTCATGTACACTTTTCAAAGAGAATCTATAATGGGCTTTGCGCGACAGATTAGGGTTTTTGTGTTGTTGTTTTTTCTATTTGTCTTCTCCATTGACTTCTATGGGGAATACGTGAATGTGCATGTGATTTGGCTGTTTGCATTATTTTGCAACTTGTAATACCTGCGCAACCCCAAATGCAAAAAAGTAATTACGCGCGCTGTGTTTTTCGCAACTGATCTGCTGCGTGACTTGTATTCTAGCCCATTGATAGATGCAAGCAAAAGTGAAGGGATTGCTATAGACCATAACATTTGTGGGTGCAAAAAGTAGATCAGAAAACTAAATACCAATAATGTGGGTCTACTAGTGGGGGGCTGCTATTTCTCTTTTTCTGCGTAAGGACACGTAAAAGACTGCCTTACAAATTCAGTACTGCTGATGCATTTATGATTTGAGGATGCTACAGTAATGATTGACTTTTTTGGCAGTCTTTGTTGCATTTCTGTATTGAAAGGTACTGCGAGTGCATACTGCTGTTTACATGCATTAAAGGGATATTAAACCCAATTTTTTTTCTTTTGTGATTTAGATAGAGCATGCAACTTTGAGCAGCTTTCTAATTTACCCCCATTATCAATTTTTCTTTGTTCTCTTGGTATCTTTATTTGAAAAAGCAGAAATGTAAGTTTAGGAGCCAGCCCATTTTGTTTCACCACCTGGACAGCGCTTGCTTATTGGTGGCTAAATGTAGCTATCAATCAGCAAGTGCAACCAAGTGCTGGATGAAAAATGGGTCAGCTTCTAAGCTTACATTGCTGCTTAAAATTGAATGCTCTATCTGTATCATGAAAGAAACAAACTTGGGTTTCATATCCCTTTAACACTAAACCCTTAGTATTGAAGTAATTCCCCACTTTCCTCTAGTCATGGGGGCCAGCATATTTAATTCTGTCTTTCACTGCATTCCAGTGCTGACGTGTTTGCACATGTTCAGCAACTCTCCTTCAGAAACCTGCAGTGTAACCTAGGTTCCAAAATGGCAGCACCAATATTACAGGGAGTTGCCTGAATTGTATTTATTGTTTAAGCTCCAGTCACTGTGTATGTGCAGGGGTTATACACTTGTGATGATTACTTACTGAAGTATGTACATGGTACAGTTTTGAGACAAAAACAGAAAAAGACAAATACAATTTAACAACAAAAGAGTGTAAAAAGAAAAGAAAAACACAAGTACACAAAAAAGGGGGGGGAGTTGGAGTATTTAAAGGGACAGACAAAATAAAACTTAATGGATTGGATAGAGCACACAGTTTTAAACAACTTTCCAATTTATTTGTATAAACAAGTGTGTTTTGTTTTCTTGATATCCTCTGTTTAGAGTAAACCTAGGTAGGCTGATATGAGCTTAGGAGTGCGCAGTGCATGTGTCTATAGCAGTCTATACAGTAGTGTTTGCAACAATGTTTATAGCCATGTCATACATATTTACAAACAGTGCTGCCAGAAGGCTAAAGACACATGCACACTCCTGAGCTCACCTAGGATTATGGTTTAACAAAGGATACAAAGAGAATTGAGCAAAATGAATAATTTAATGTAATGGTAAAGTTGTTTAACATTTTGTGTTCGATCCAATACATTTAAGTTTAATATGTTTAATATTGAATGTATTTCCCTGGTTATACTTTTTTTTTAACTTTGATGTTGCTTTATTTATGATTTATTAATAAAAAAACATCAGTCATTCTAATCACTCTTTTTTACAAAAGTGAATTGGTGGTTACTATTGCAAAGAATGATTTGCCCATCATGATTGTTGATGCAAAACTGATAATGCACCTTTTAAAAGCATGTTGCAACATAGAAGCTTTGGGAGGGAGGGAAAAGTAAACAAAATCTCACATAATTTACCTTAAAGTATTAACCCAAGCCTCCCTGGGAGAAAGTACTGTGTTTTACAACAAAAGGCTGCAAAATAAATAATGAATGTATATTGCAATAATGTTTCACTTGCAATAATGAAACATTTTATGAATTGTTGAAATGTCAAGTTTAATTGTTCTTTAAGCTAAAT
The DNA here is from genome assembly GCF_027579735.1 of Bombina bombina. NCBI lineage: Eukaryota > Metazoa > Chordata > Amphibia > Anura > Bombinatoridae > Bombina > Bombina bombina. The sequence continues at coordinate 576,476,258 of NC_069503.1, read as the reverse complement.
AAATGTCAATATTTGTTCAGAGCATTATCTGGCATAAAAAGTTAAAAAGGAGTTATTGATAATGGATTTCAGAGTTCTATGAAACATAATTAAGTGTTTTATTTTGTGCACTTGTGTTTTTATAAAAGCATGAACAGGCAGCACAGAAAAGCTCTTCCACAGAAATGGTTATATGTTATGTGTGGCCTTGCTGAAATGTTATATATTAACATTGCTTGAAAAGCTAGGAAGCTTTTCTCAAAATTTCTAAAGGATCTGTTTTTTATAGGCTGTATTGATTTCTTACAATATACTGAAAGAAAATTCAGGATACATTATATTTCATCTGATTTATTGCTACAAGTTTTATACAGCTTTAGCTATTATTTGTTTATATATATATATATATATATATATATATATATATATATATATATATATATACATATATCAGTGACGTGCAGTGAGGTCAGAGGCTGGTGAGGCTAGCTATGATACACCCAAGAAACATACACACACACAGACATATATATATATATATATATATATATATATATATATATATATATATATATATATATATATATATATATATATATATTTAGGAAAAGTAGACAGACGTAAAATAGGGCCTCAAGTTTTACTGGTTTTGTGGTCATTTAGGTTTTTTTTGTATTTTTTTATGTTAGAAGGAATGTGAAACCCAAAAATTTCCAATTTACTTCTATTATCAAATTTGCTTTGTTCTTTGTTTGTTGGAGATATCTATATAGGTAGCGTGCACATGCCTCAATCACTATATGACAGGAAATAGTGCTGCCATCAAAGTTTGATGATTAGTAAATTGGAAAATTGTTTAAAATTGCATGCCCTATCTGAATCATGAAAGTTTAATTTTGACTAGACTCTCGCTTTAAGAGAATACATAGATGGGGAGACTGGGGGAGAGATGGTGGTTACGTTTCAATATAATGCATATTCATGTAAAAAATGTTAATCCCACTATGCAGCAACTCCTTCATTCTTTGGATGGATTTAGCCAGCCACAGATTCAGTGTTGTACTTCAGAAAATGTATTTATTTAAATTGCAGCATTTATGTTTTTTAATGTATGCAAATGTTCTGGCCATTTGTTCACACATTTGCTGGCGTGACATATTTTCCAAGGACCTATAAATGCCATTTAATGTCCTTTAAGGAGACGAAAAGATGCAGAACTAAAAGGTCGATGAGGGCAGCATGTGCCAATATCATAAAGCAGAGTCAATGTGATAAACAGGCACAAAGGATTTGTTTAGAAAAAGTCAATATCGAGAACGGCTAGATTCCGAGTTTTGCATTATGAGTAAAAAAGCAGTGTTAAGGCTCATAACGCTGCTTTTTCATTACCGCTGCTATTACGAGTCTTGTAGGTACAGCTGTCCCGCACACTTTTTTGGCCTAAGGACCACTTCTCCCAGCTTGGATGAAGACTTCTCCTGGCTTCGTTGAGGACTTCTTGCCACTTCAATAAGGACTTCTTCATTGACGATGGATGTCTGGTCTTCAAAACTGTAAGTGGATCTTCAGGGGTTAGTGTTAGGTTTTTTTAAGGGTTTATTGGGTGGGTTTTAGTTTTAGATTAGGGTTTGGGCAGAAATAGAGCTAAATGCCCTTTTAAGGGCAATGCCCATCCAAATGCCCTTTTCAGGGCAATGGGGAGCTTAGGTTTTTTTAGTTAAGGTTTTATTTGGGGGGGTTGGTTGTGCAGGCGGTGGGTTTTACTGTTGGGGGTTGTTTTTTAAAGGTAAAAGAGCTGATTTCTTTGGGGCAATGCCCCACAAAAGGCCCTTTTAAGGGCTATTGGTAGTTTAGTTTAGGCTAGGGGTTTTTTATTTTGGGGGGGGGCTTTTTTTATTTTGATATAGGGCTATTAGATTAGGTGTAATTAGTTTAAATATCTTGTAATTTGTTTTTTATTTTGAGTAATTTAGTGGGGTTTTTTTTGTAATTTAGGTATTTGTATTTAATTTAGCTAATTGTATTTAATTTATTTAATTGTAGTGTAAGGTTAGGTGTTAATGTAACTCAGGTTAGGTTTATTTTACAGGTACATTTGTATTTATTTTAGCTAGGTAGTTAGTAAATAGTTAATAACTATTTAGTAACTATTCTACCTAGTTAAAATAAATACAAAACTATTCTACCTGTAAAATAAAAATAAACCCTAAGCTAGATACAATGTAACTATTAGTTATATTGTAGCTAGCTTAGGGTTTATTTTACAGGTATTTAGTTTTAAATAGGAATTATTTAGTTATTAATAGTAAGTTTTCTTTAGATGTATTTTAATTATATTTAAGTGGGTGTTAGGATTAGGGTTAGACTTAGGTTTAGGGGTTAATAACATTAGTATAGTGGCGGCGACGTTGGGGCGGCAGATTAGGGGTTAATAAATGTAGGTAGGTGGCGGCGATGTTAGGGGCAGCAGATTAGGGGTTAATAATATTTAACTAATGTTTGTGATGCAGGAGTGCAGCGGTTTAGGGGTTAATATGTTTATTATAGTGACGGCGATGTCCGGAGAGGCAGATTAGGGGTTAATAAGTATAATTTAGGTGTCTGCGATGTCGGGGGCAGCAAGATTAGGGGTTAATAAGTGTAAGATTAGGGGTGTTTAGACTCGGGGTTCATATTAGGGTGTTAGGTGTAAACATAAATTTTGTTTCCCCATAGCAATCAATGGGGCTGCGTTACAGAGCTTTACGCTGCTTTATTGCAGGTGTTAGGCTTTTTTTCAGCTGGCTCTCCCCATTGATGTCTATGGGGAAATCGTGCACGAGCACGTACAACCAGCTCACCGCTGACTTAAGCAGCGCTGGTATTGGAGTGCGGTATGGAGCACAAGTTTGCTCTACGCTCACTTCTTGTCTTTTAACGCCGGGTTTATGAAAACCTGTACTTACCAGCACTGTAGGAAAGTGAGCGGTGACAATAACGTGCAAGTTAGCACCGCACCCTTCTTACCGCAAAACTTGTAATCTAGCCGAAAGGCTTTTGCATCAATCATTTCCTTGAAATCCAAACTGCACCTTAGGCATGGCCTGTAGGTTGCTAACATCTGTATGAGGAACTCTATATAAGGCATATTGGAAGGAAGAAATCCAGGAGCAATGCACAATAGGTTAAAGGGACATGAAATTCAAAAAATGTATTTTGTGATTCAGACAGAACAGAACATTTTTTTAAAAAAAAGTTTCCAGTTTACTTTTTGTTAATCGAATTTGCCATCTAGTGCTCTTTGTTCCCATGATATTCTTTGTTGAAGAGAGACCTAGGTAGGCATCTGAAGCGCTACATAGCAGGAAACAGTGCTGCCATCTAGTACTCTTGCAAATGGATAACATTCTTGCAAAACTGCTGCCATATAGTGCTCTAGGCACGTGCATGTTCCTCATCTTACATTTTAACTAAAGATATTAAAAGATCAAAGAAAATTTGATAATAGCAGCAAATAAGATGTTTTTTTAAAATTGCATGCTCTATGTAAATCATGAAAGAAAATTGTTTAATTTTATGTCCTTTAAAGTGCCAATAAACATTTGTAAAATTTGTCACGTTTTTTTTACAATGTCAAATGAATAGTAAATACAGTTAAAGTACAGTAAAGTAAAGAAAAGCTTTATTTTTAATATAGTTATCCTATCAAAACTGTCAATCAAGATCTCTAGCTGGGCGCCCTAGCTTTGGCAGTTAGCATTCTATCCCGCTCAAGTGTAGGACAGCCTAGGGCAGTGATGGCGAACCTTGGCACTCTAGCTGTTTCAGACCTATATTTCCCATGATGCTCGACTGGACTTCAGAGTGCCTAAGCATCATGGGAATTGTAGTTCTGAAACATCTGGAGTGCCAAGGTTTGCCATCACTGGCATAGGGGAATGGTGTGTCAAGCCCCTTTTTTCTACTTCAGCACATTCATGCTCTTTGATCCTAGACAGACAGACTAGCCGCGCATGTTATCTAACTCCTCAGCTCTGACACTGGTCTGACTTGTAAGTCGTGATGCGCTCAGCATTGCAATTCACAGTCGGTGTGAGAGGTGCGAGTGTAAGCGGTAGACAAGCAATTTTAACAAGGTATATATCATTTTATAATCTTTACATTGCATAGCAAATTACTATTATAATATGTAAATCATTAAAATATGTTTTAAAAACCAATTTAAAAAAATTCTAGTCAGTATAAATGTATTATTTGAAGGAGAGCTTGAAAATAAAACTATAGCAATATTCTGCTCAGCCTAAGCTGAATCAAGTGCTAACTAGAGTGCATGCGCACTTCAATTAGATAGGGATCTGTGTGGAGTTCAGCAGCGTTCCTCTGCAATAACTCTATGGTGCGACCGATTCAAAGGAGATAAAGCTTGACGTTAAGAAGCGGATTCATCAAGGAGGCAGTCAGAAGAGGAGCCATAATTATAAATTCATAAGTAAATATTATTTATCATTATAATAACTATATATTGAAAGTTTGGAACTTGCCAGGGGTGGACCGAGCAGTCGGACAAATAGGACCTGGACCACGGGCCACAAAAGGCATCTCCATGGCTGCTGATGACATCCTGATGTGCTGCTTAAAGGGACAGTCAAGTCCAAAAACAAATTTCAGGATTCAATTAGAGCATGTAATTTTAAACAACTTTCCAATTTACTTTTATTACCAATTTTGCTTTGTTCTTTTGGTATTCTCAGTTGAAAGCTAAACCTAGGAGGTTCATATGCTAATTTCTTAGACCTTGAAGGCCGCCTCTAATCTAAATGCATTTTGATAGTTTTTTACCATTAGAGGGCATTAGTTCACGTGTTTCATATAGATACCATCGAGCTCATGCACGTGAATTTACCATGGAGACAGTTCTGATTGGCTAAAATGCAAGTCTGTCAAAAGAACTGAAATAAGGGGCAGTCTGCTGAGGCTTAGATACAAGGTAATTACAGAGGTAAAATGTGTATAATTATAACTGTGTTGGTTATGCAAAACTGGGTAATGTGTAATAAAGGGATTATCTATCTTTTAAAACAACAACAATTCTGGTGTTGACTGTCCCTTTAAGCTGGGACTGACAGCTGCCCTATCAGTAACTAAGCAGTTAAGTGTGGGTTAGTAGTGGGTGCCTTGATGTGGGGGTTGTTGCTTGGGGGCCCTAGAATGTCGGGTCTGGCCCTGGAGGTTGGGGGCCCTGTCTCTTGCTCTTGACATTGGGGATTCAGACCCTGGAGGTTGAGGGGCCTGGTGAGGGCAGGGAGGCTACCATGTTTATTTGCATAATAATAATAAAAAAATTTGGGTCAGTGTGAGACAGTAATTTTTGCCAGGGACCCTGATTGGTCTCAGTCCACCTCTGGAATTTGCTATGCTAAATATAAAGTCCGGATAGGACATATTTTGTTTTTAGCGTTTATTGTTCCTTTAAGAATCTGTGGGATTAAATGTAAGGGCCCAGTGAGTCTCAGCTTGGTCACATTAGCAAAATAAATAAATAATTGAATAAATAATCAGCATTATTCTGTCAGAATTAAATTACAGGAAAGGGGGCATAATAAATACCCACTTTACCAGATCCTCAATTTTTGTACAGTTGAGATGACTAGAAGACCAATTTGTAAGTACCATATGAACTGGTAGTTATCAGGCTTTTGGGGGGAATTATACTGTTGTTAGGTAAAGTGGACATTGACCCAAGTGTTTATTTGTTTGCAGTCTTTCCAGACTTATCCAGGCTCCTGGGAATTTATTCTCAAGAATAATAAATAAAATAAAAAAAACAAACAGTATATTTTAGATGCAATGAAGAGAAAAAAAAAAGTATAATGTCCCTTTAAGGATAGCTGACTTAGATGGACATTCTGAATTATTAAGCACATCCATTCATTAATCTGCCAATTTATGTGGGTGGCAGTTTGCCTTTCATTAAATACAACTACATGGTAGCCTCCCTGCCCTCACCAGGCCCCTCAACCACCAGGGTTTGAAACCCCAATGTCAAGAGCAAGAGACAGGGCCCCCAACCTCCAGGGCCAGACCCCACACTCTAGGGCCCCCAAGCAACAAACCCCACATCAAGGCACCCACTACTAACCCACACTTAACTGCTTAGTTACTGATAGAGCAGCTGTCAGTCCCAGCTTAAAGGGACAGTCAACACCCAGAATTATTGTTGTTTTAAAAGATAGATAATCCCTTTATTACCCATTACCCAGTTTTGCATAACCAACACAGTTATAATTATACACATTTTACCTCTGTAATTACCTTGTATCTAAGCCTCAGCAGACTGCCCCCTTATTTCAGTTTCTTTTGACAGACTTGCATTTTAGCCAATCAGAACTGTCTCCATGGTACATTCACGTGCATGAGCTTGATGGTATCTATATGAAACACGTGAACTAATGCCCTCTAGTGGTAAAAAACTATCAAAATGCATTTAAATTAGAGGTGGCCTTCAAGGTCTAAGAAATTAGCATATGAACCTCCTAGGTTTAGCTTTCAACTGAGAATACCAAAAGAACAAAGCAAAAATTTCTATTGGGTGGGCTGACCTGCATATCTGTCTTTTGAAGCAATATCCGTGAGCACACACACATCTTCTTGAATCACAGCTCTGTAAGACAGTGAGTGTATACACAGTCATCCTGTAATATTTAGCTTTATCCTTGGTATCTTCTAGGTACTATTTAGACAACCAGTTTACAGTTATTTACCTATTTGGTTTATACCAAAATAAATCTCATTTTTCTTTCTTGATTTAAATAGAGAGAGAAAATACAATTGTAAACAACTTTCCAATGTATATCTATTATCAAATTGTTTTCATTTTTCTTTTTATCCTTTGTTGAAAAGCAGGAAGGGTAAGCTCCGTAGTGTTCATGTGTCTGCAGAGTATGGCAGCAGTTTAGCAAGAATGCTAGGCATTAGCAAGAGCACTAGATGGTAGCACTATTTCCTGTCATGCAGTTCTTCAGACATGTGCATGCTACCTATATAGGTATCTCTTCAACAAAGAATAACATCAGAATGAAGCAAATTTGATAATAGAAGTAAATTGGAAACTTTTTGAAATGATATTCTCTATCTGAATAATGAAAGAAAAACATTGGGTTTCATGTCCCTTCAAGGCTCTAATGGGCATGCTTCATTTATTGTTCAAATTGAATGTACTAATAAAATGACGTTCTTTGTAAAATGTGTATTCACCATTTATTTCTTATTCCTATTGGGTTTTGGTAAATGTTAAAGACTTTAAAAAAAAGAGGCATATATGTGCATCCACCAATGAGCAGCTAGCTCCCAGCTCCTGAGTTTACTTAGGTATGCTTTCAACAAAGGATACCAAGAGAACTAAGCAAATGAGCAAACTAAAAAGGTGTTTACAATTATATGCTTTATTTGAATCATAAAAGAAAAAAAATTGGGTTTCATGTCCCTTTAAAAACATACTGTCATCTTTAGACAGAGACATAGGGGCCTATTTATCAAGTTCCGAAAGGAGCTTGACGGCCCGTGTTTCTGGCGAGTCTTCAGGCTCGCCAGAAACAGCAGTTATGAAGCAGCGGTCACAAAGACCGCTGCTCCATAACCCTGTCCGTCTGCTCTGAGCAGGCGGACAGACATCGCCGGAAATCAACCCGATCGAGTACGATCGGGTTGATTGACACCCCCTGCTGGCGGCCCATTGGCCGCGAGTCTGCAGGGGGCGCCATTGCACCAGCAGCTCTTGTGAGCTGCTGGTGCAATGGTGAATACGGAGAGCGTATTGTTCTCCGTATTCAGCGAGGTGTTGCGGACCTGATCCGCACTGTCGGATCAGGTCCGCCAGACCTTAATAACTAGAGGCCATAGTATATAAAGAGCTTTTAACAGTAAACTAAACTAGATACATATAGTTGTTCACGGTTACAAAATGTGTTGATTTGTGTGAAGAAATGACATGTAATAAATGGAATTTCGTTATCTCTGAATACAAATCTGGATGACAATATTTTAAATTCACTCTCACTAATGTAATCCTAAAGCTGTTTATGTGTCTGGGAAGATAACAACCATTGTTAAAAACGTATGTGTTTTGTTACTTCCGTCTTTTAATGTAACTAAAATTAATCAGTATTTTTTATTTATTTTTTTATAGGGACTAAAAGGTGATTCTGTTGTTGGTCCAAGAGGTCCTCCAGGAGTGCCCGGGCTTCCAGGATCACCTGGCTATGGCATTATGGGACAGCCTGGTCCTCCGGGACCCCCTGGTCCTCCGGGACCCCCATCTATATTTGGATCAGGTATGTAACAGTTTGAGATTGTCAGTTCATATATTAAGCAGGTGTTAAAGCCTTTGTTTTGGCCCATATGTATTTAGAACCCAAATTATCATGTCCTTGTTTTAAAAAGAATCCAAGTTAAAGGGACATGAAACCAAACATTTTACTTTCATTATTCAGATAGAGCAGGGTTCTTCAAACTTTTTTTCCCCCAAGACACAGTGCTATGATACCACGTACCTTTGCAACCCTATTTTTATTCTTGGTCTGAAAATTTCTGAAGTAATATACAACTAGATAGCTGCAATTTTTGGCAAAGTGACTAAAATGTGTGCGTACTTTACTTTACTGTTTGTAGCTAAAACTGAGCGTGTTGTAAGAGGTAATAACACATACACACCACACACTCTCATACAACACACACACGCACTCTCATACAACACACACGCACGCACTCTCATACAACACGCACACGCAGGCACTCACATACAACACACACGCACTCTCATACAGCACACACACACACGCACTCTCATACAGCACACACACACATCGCACTCTCATACAACACACACACACGCACTCTCATACAACACACACACACACACGCACTCTCATACAACACACACACGCACTCTCATACAACACACACGCACGCACTCTCATACAACACACACGCACGCACTCTCATACAACACACACACGCACTCTCATACAACACACACGCACGCACTCTCATACAACACACACGCACTCTCATACAGCACACACACACATCGCACTCTCATACAACACACACACACGCACTCTCATACAACACACACGCACTCTCATACAACACACACGCACGCACTCTCATACAACACACACGCACGCACTCTCATACAACACACACACACGCACTCTCATACAACACACACACACACACTCTCATACAACACACACACACGCACTCTCATACAACACACACACGCACGCACTCTCATACAACACACACACACGCACTCATACAGCACACACACGCACTCTCATACAACACACACACACACGCACTCTCATACAACACACACACGCACGCACTCTCATACAACACACACACGCACTCATACAACACACACGCAGGCACTCTCATACAGCACACACACACGCACTCTCATACAGCACACACACACATCGCACTCTCATACAACACACACACACACACTCTCATACAACACACACACGCACTCTCATACAACACACACTCACGCACTCTCATACAACACACACACGCACTCTCATACAACACACACTCACGCACTCTTATACAACACACACGCACACACTCTCATACAACACACACGCACGCACTCTCATACAACACACACACGCACTCTCATACAACACACACACACGCACTCTCATACAACACACACGCACGCACTCTCATACAACACACACACACGCACTCTCATACAACACACACGCACGCACTCTCATACAACACACACACGCACGCACTCTCATACAACACACACACGCACTCATACAGCACACACACGCACTCTCATACAACACACACACGCACGCACTCTCATACAACACACACACGCACGCACTCTCATACAACACACACACGCACGCACTCTCATACAACACACACACGCACTCATACAACACACACGCAGGCACTCTCATACAGCACACACACACGCACTCTCATACAACACACACACACACACGCACTCTCATACAACACACACGCACGCACTCTCATACAACACACACGCACGCACTCTCATACAACACACACACGCACTCTCATACAACACACACACACGCACTCTCATACAACACGCACACGCAGGCACTCTCATACAACACACAAGCACTCTCATACAGCACACACACACATCGCACTCTCATACAACACACACACACGCACTCTCATACAACACACACACGCACTCTCATACAACACACACGCACGCACTCTCATACAACACACACGCACGCACTCTCATACAACACACACACACGCACTCTCATACAACACACACACACACGCACTCTCATACAACACACACACGCACTCTCATACAACACACACACACGCACTCTCATACAACACACACACGCATGCACTCTCATACAACACACACACACGCACTCATACAGCACACACACGCACTCTCATACAACACACACACACACGCACTCTCATACAACACACACACGCACGCACTCTCATACAACACACACACGCACTCATACAACACACACGCAGGCACTCTCATACAGCACACAAACACGCACTCTCATACAGCACACACACACATCGCACTCTCATACAACACACACACACGCACTCATACAGCACACACACACACACTCATACAACACACACACGCACTCTCATACAACACACACTCACGCACTCTCATACAACACACACACGCACTCTCATACAACACACACTCACGCACTCTCATACAACACACATGCACGCACTCTCATACAACACACACGCACGCACTCTCATACAACACACACACCCACTCTCATACAACACACACACACGCACTCTCATACAACACACACGCACGCACTCTCATACAACACACACGCACGCACTCTCATAAAACACACACACACACGCACTCTCATACAACACACACACACGCACTCTCATACAACACACACACGCACGCACTCTCATACAACACACACACACGCACTCATACAGCACACACACGCACTCTCATACAACACACACACACACGCACTCTCATACAACACACACACGCACGCACTCTCATACAACACACACACGCACTCATACAACACACACGCAGGCACTCTCATACAGCACACACACACGCACTCTCATACAGCACACACACACATCGCACTCTCATACAACACACACACACACACTCATACAGCACACACACACACACTCTCATACAACACACACACGCACTCTCATACAACACACACTCATGCACTCTCATACAACACACACACGCACTCTCATACAACACACACTCACGCACTCTCATACAACACACACGCACGCACTCTCATACAACACGCACGCACGCACTCTCATACAACACACACACGCACTCTCATACAACACACACACACCACACAACCAAAAAAAAGTTTCCAATTCACTTCTGTAATGTTATTCTTTGTTGAAGAGATATCTAGATAGGTAGCGTGCACATGCCTGAAGCACTACATGACAGGAAATAGTGCTGCCATCTAGTGCTCTTGCTAATGTATAACATTGTTGCAAAACTGCTGCTATATAGTGCTGCAGACATGTGCACACTCTTGAGTGTACATACCTGCTTTTCAACTAAGGATAACAAGAAAATATGATAAAAGTAAATTAGAAAGTTGTTTAAAATGTTATGCTCTATCTGAATCATTAATTGTTTTGGAGTTTTGTGTCTCTTTAATTCACAATGTAAAAAAAAAAAAACAGGTGTCCTCCAATCCTTGGCAACTGTTTTAAGTTATTTTAATCAAATAATAAGTATTACTAATTCCATAAAAAAAATAAAATCTATTTTTTATTCAAATAATAAGAAACAGATATATTCCAGGTTTTTCAAGGGGGAGGTCATACAGACTTTTAGAGTTTTCCCAATGATCCATGTTACCTGCTAGAGTGTTTTAATGTGTTTACCTTTATTTTGTCATTTGGGATAGTTGTTTTTGCCTGTTGAAATTACCACATATACTTAAAATTGAAATATATCAGACAAAACAAAACTGGTAAACAAGGGACAAAAGCAGAATTCCGCCTTTTAAAGGGATAGTAAACCTAGGGTTGCCCCCTCAGCCATGTTTTCCTGGGCCCTTATGAGTTACACATACTGCAGGGTGTGCAGGGAGGAACATGTATTGTGTTTCTGGACAGCACTATTTATATTCCTCCCTGCACACCCTGCAGCATGTATAACTTATAAGTGTTCTGTATTTTAAGGGACGGGTGGTAACCCTAAGTAAACCCCCAAAATGTATTTTATGATTCAGATAGAACATACATTCGAATTCCATTTTAATTCTATTATCAAATTTTCTTCATTCTCTTGTTATCCATTGCTGAAGGGACAGCATTGCACTACTGACAGGAAGCTGAAACTATCTATTTAGCCAATCACAAGAGACAAATGTGTGCAGGCACCAATTAGCGGCAGCTCCCACTAGTGTATGATATGTGCATATTCATTTTTTAACAAGGGATACTAAGAGAACGAAGCACATTTGAAAATAGAAGTGAATTTAAATGTGTCTTAAAATTACATGCTCTATATGAATCATGCAACTTAAATTTTGACTTTCCTATCTCTTTAAGGGAAGGGAATGAGAGAGAACCCAGCCCATTTGAAAGGCTGTTCTTGCAGTTGTTTGCCTGATTGTACTGAACTGTCAATGTGACAGGTTCTTTATATTTTAATGAAATGATAATAATATTTAAATGTCATACTTATTCAACTTTAATTATTTTTTCTTAAATAACTGAAACTAATCTGTTACGTTTTTTAAGGAGTTCTCACCTACCAGGCCAGAACATTTTAGTGTTTAGTCTTGTCAACTTTTTAATGATTTCTCACATTGCTGAAGAACTACTTAATACCAAACACCTGAAGCCATTTAGCAACAGGTTTAGAGTATAACTGTGCTTACACAAGCAATGCTGATATCACTAGTCTATTAAGTAGCATATGCAGCGTGCTTTCCATAAGGAGGGAGCAGAGGAAAAAATTAACTCTTTCATGCATTAAAGGTTGAAGTTGACAAACCACAGTGACTCTCAACAATCATATTTGCCATTGAAGTTGGTTGCATAAAAACACACTGCAAAACTGATCACTACAATGTTCAGCTGTATGTTGTAAATAATTAATAGTTAATGCAGAACCAGCTCTTGTTAGGTTAAATATGAAGTATAATGTCTATGCAGGTTTTTTTTTTGTTTGTTTTTTTAAATTGTTAAGCACTGTCACTAGAAAACAATTGCATGCCAGACTTTCTTTAAAGGGACATAATAGTACACTAATGCTCTTATGCACAAATAATTGTCTAACTATGTGTTTAGCCATTGCAAAGAAGTTAAACACATAGCCAAATGGTGTAATCACCATGCAATTACATTTTCTGCTGTTTTGCAATCATTTAACATACTAGGTGAGTGCGAGAAAACAGTTGAATGCATTAACATCTTGCTTGCTGCAATTGTTTTCCAATAACCAAACTCCAACTGCCACTTGAATTATTTGGAGGAGCAAAATCAGAACTTGTTACTGAAGTAGATATAGTTAGCCACGGCCATTTTTTTTATAAACAAAAGCACTTCCAGTCCTCAGAATCAACACCTCATACTCCTTTTTCATAGTCAAGTTGGCAAACTATGGGGATAAATTGTCAAACAGATTGTGTACGGCTGCAAATGAGACAATTTTAATGTTGACATGACCACAATCCGCCATTTTCATTATTTGTTAGCAGCACTTTCTTCATTATTGTTTCAGTGAAATATTGTCCTATACTTAAAGGGACAGTCAACTCCAAAATTGTTATTGTTTAAAAAGATATATAATCCCTTTATTACACATTCCCCAGTGTTGCATACCCAATATGGTTTATATTAATACACTTTTAACCTCTGTGATTACCTTGTATCTAAACCTCTTCTGATAGTCTCCTGATCACATGACTTTATTATCTATTGACTTGAATTTTAGCCAATTAGTGCAATGTCTGCCACAACGTCACGGGCATGCGCACAATGTTATCTATATGGCCCACATGAACTAGCAGTCTTCTGTTGTGAAAAGCAAATACAAAAGCATGTGATAAGAGGCTGTCTGTAGTGGCTTAGAAACAGGCAGAAATGTAGAAGTTTAAATGTTATAAAGTATATTAATATAACAATGTTGGTTGTACAAAGCTGGGAAATGGGCAGTAAAGGCGTTATCTATCTTTTTAAACAATAATAATTTTGGTGTTGACTGTCACTTTAATATGTGCAAGTCCTGTTTTCCTGATAACAATCCAAATTGTTGCATTTACAGGGCCATTTTCACTTATCAAAAATGTCAAGCTTCAGGGATATTATCAGTAGAAGGATTCAAGAACTGTAATCAGTTAAAAAAAAATAAAAAAAATACCAACCTACATTCAGAAATTATCTGCTAAAAGGAAGGGCACAAATTGTAACCAACCCATGTATATAACATATTTATTAGAAAAGCTATAACATGCAGAAAAACACTCAACAGTCAAAACCCATTGCACAATTATCACAAATATATATAAAAAATGTAAATGAATAACCCTTACCAATTCCAAATATAAAATACATTTTCACAATTATCACATATATATATATATATATATATATATAAAAAATTGTAAATTAATAACTCATACCCATTCAAAAACTGTACACACATATATATATATAGTATATATATATATATATATATATATATATATATATATATATATATATATATATATGTGTGTGTGTGTGTGTGTGTGTGTGTGTGTGTGTGCGCGTGTAATTAAAGGGACACTGTACCCAAAAATTTTCTTTCGTGATTCAGATTGAGCATGAAATTTTAAGCAACTTTCTTATTTACTCCTATTATCAAATTTTCTTCATTCTCTTGGTATCTTTATTTGAAATGCAAGAATGTAAGTTTAGATGCCGGCCCATTTTTGGTGAACAACCTGGGTTGTCCTTGCTGATTGGTGGATAAATTCATCCACCAATAAAAAAGTACTGTCCAGAGTACTGAAACAAAAAAAAAGCTTAGATGCCTTCTTTTTCAAATAATGATAGCAAGAGAACAAATTAAAATTGATAATAGGAGTAAATTAGAAAGTTGCTTAAAATTGCATGCTCTTTCTGAATTACAAAAATAAAAAATTTGGGTTCAGTGTCCCTTTAATAACTCACATAAGCTAAAACATCAATAAAAACTGCCCAGCAGCATAATAATCTTTCCATAATTATATAGAAAAAAAAACACTTTACATTTTTCATGCCCTAAAAGACCTGAGCACAAATGTATTTAATTGTTCAGAGGCATTATATTTGCCAACATTTTTATCTATAAAAGCAAATTACAAATAAACTTTAACTATAAATTCCAAAACTATTTGTCTTTGTAAAAAAAAAAAAATCACATTCAAAATGACAAAAAGGATGACATTTTCTCAGTCAATGAAAACAATACAATCATAATAGAATGAAACCTGTGATTAGATTACATTCTCAAAAATACTTTATGGCCAAAATTCCCTATTTCACAGAGACACAAAAAAAATAAAAAATAAAATAAAGATATTTATTGTTATGTGCATGTGTTTAAAAAAAATAAATGTTTTACCTCTATCATTACTTGTTTACCTAATCAGAAATTTAAAATTTATCAACCCACTGTTTGACTAAAGCAGATCCTTACCAGAAGCTCAGTTTATGTGTAGGGTTGCCTCCTCAGCTATGTTTTCCACGACACTTATAAGTTATAGTAAAGATCGCATGAAAATGAATCTAAAGGTGCTATTAAACTAGGCAGGTCATATACTTGACCTATTACAGGACATAAAACCAATTACAATATATAAAATGAACTAAACATTGTGAAAACAATAAAAATTTGTAAACAAAAAGTCTTACAAGTCCATTAGATGTCTGCTATGTAAATATAAACACTATGAGTTAGTCCGCCTCATGCTGGTTGGTCTGGCAAAGGACTATCTGGAAATGAAAGAAGATGGGCGCCTCATGGTGCAAAAAGTTTCAAAACATATATTGATCAGAATAAAGATTTCCAAAAGGGTACTCACAATGAATAAAGCACTATGGCTAAGTGCTAATAGAGCAAGCTGGATTCTCAACAGCCTCCAGCTGACTGGCCACCTGGGCTTCACAGGCAATCAGGATCCCTCTCAGTGCGGGGCTGACTAGTCTCTTGTGCTTGGTAGACAGTCTGGGTTCCACTCAGTTGTAAGGGTAAAAAATAGTCTCAGATATACAGGTCTGTTTCATCAGGTCTGAGAAACGCGTTGTATCTTTTATTAACCTGACAGAACTTTTATTTGGTGCAGTTTTCTCTCTAAAACCTCAGCTTGATACAGACTCATGGGGACTATTTTTAACCCTTACAACTGAGTGGAACCCAGACTGTCTGCCAAGCACAAGAGGGATCCTGATTGCCAGTGAAGCCCAGGGGTCCAGTCAGCTGGAGGCTGTTGAGATCCAGCTTGCGAAATTAGCACAATATATGTTTTGAAACATTCTGCACCATGAGCGCCCTTCTTCTTTCAGTTCCACTTATGAGTTATACATGCTGCAGGGTGTGCATGAATTTCCACCCTGGACAGCACACAAATAGTGACACTGAACAGCACTATGCATGTTCCTCTCTGCACACCCTGCAGCATGTATAACTTATACCTATCCAGGAAAAGATGGCCAAGGTGGCAACCCTATATGTGCCGGATTTCATAACCCTGCCTTCAGCCATTTAAGTTGAAAATGAATTGCACTTTTATTATCAAACATGCTTCATTCTCATTCTACATTTCCAGGAGCTAGCTGGTGATTGATGGCTATGCACATATGCCTCTTGTCATTCACCAAAAGTATTGAGCAAGGTTTCAGACGTGCATTACGGCTCTGGAACTAACTTTCACCATGTGTTCAACCATTTTGAGGGTTTACACAAACAGTTATATACAAGCAATAGTACAAAAATAAAATGCTCAAACACATTACAGCAATTTAATTTTGTACTGTATGTCCCTTTAAATTTAAGTCGCATTTTGTTATTTTTATCCAAAAGCATAAAAAAAAATATATATAACCATGTTTACAACAGAAACTCATTACAACAGCTGAAAGGAAAATGAAGTCTCAAATACGTCTTTTAAAAAGACGTAGGAATGTTAATATAAAATATTGTTTACATTTTCTAATAAATAAATTTATAAAGTAAACATAATTCTTAGCATCCAAGAAGCATTCCTGCATTTAATAGAACTATTCTTGTGCAATATTCATCTAAACAAAATAATATGTTGTTTATTATGAAGGCAGGTATGTCAGCTTAGGCAATAATGATCACTATGGTTATTGGAATGAGTCAGATATTCTGACATTACAGACTAAATCCTATATTTAGTGTTTTCGGTGCATCTTATGTAGGCTCTTTAACCTTTTAATGCCGTTATGCCGTTCTGTTCCATCATAATTACACTGGGCTTTAAAGCCGTTATGACGGAATAGAACGCCATAGCTAATGGCTGTCCTGAAGCCTTCTGTGCTTTCAGGATTTGATCGCGGTCTGGAGGGCGTTCCTAGGGTTGTAGGGACGCCCCCCAGATGCGATCCAATAATTGAAATCTTGCGATCGTGTGCACGATCGCGTGGTTTCAATTTGTCTACATTGGAACAGTTGTTCCGATGTAGGCACTTTAGCCCAGACACAAAAGGGTTAAAGTGATATGGTTTTAAATCAATATAGCATGTTTGTCTAGCTCACAGGTATTGGAAGCCCAGTAATGATGTTGTTGACACTACCCCAGCACTGAGGGGGTTAACCCTTTAATATGACCCACACCTGAAACTTGTAGAATTGGATGGCATGGAATAAACAGGAGCACATAATCTGTAGAAGATTAGGTATAATTATTCTGGTAGGAACTGTAGGGCACAGAAGAGTTGTCAAAGGGGCCAGAGATATACACAAAAAGAACATGCAGCGTTAAAGGGACATAAAACCCAACATTTTGCTCTGATGATTTAGATAGAACAAACAATTTTAAACAACTTTCCAATTTACTTTTTAACACATTGTCTTGTTATTCTTTGTGGACAAGCAGGAAGGTAAGCTCAGGAGTGTGCACGTGTCTGCAGTACTATATGGCCTTAGTTTTGCACCAATGTTATACATTAACCTGAGCACTAGATAGCAGCACAATTTCCTGTCATGCAGTGATCCAGAGGTGCACACTACCTATCTAGATATCTCTTTAACAAGGAATAACAAGAGAACAAAGCAAATAAAACAATAGAAGTAAATTGGAAACTTTTTTAAAAATTTTTTTATTCTCTATCTGAATCATGAAAGAGAAATGTTTCATGTCCCTTTAAAGTCAAACTGATGCAACTGTAAACAAAGATGCCTAATGGTGCGCAGAAAATATAGTGGGAACCTTATGTCAATGTATAATAAACTACAGCTCCCCATTTCTGTTGTCTCTCTCAGTTTAAAACAGATTTATTACTATTTTCATCAAATTCGTACCCGATAAATATGGTGCAAAAATACGGCATGCAATCATTTCCCAAGATCCCTAGCAAATATGTTTTACACATTTTACAAACAAAAACTATACTGTCCTTTTTATATGATTAAAATCAATTTCATTTGTGGCATATCTGCTAGGTAAGTCTATGTTCTGTGAAATGAAAATGTAACATTTGATAATATTAATTCTAATTTGTTACTAAGAATTTGCTAAGCAAATAAAATATTTCTGGACTTTTACACAAACACCCACATATAATGTCACAAAGTTTATTGTAGCAAGGATAATATAGTAATTCCTGTGCATCTTATAATAAAAAAATAATGTAGTGTAATAATATATCTTTCCTTTAAGCACAATAATGTACATACACACACACATATATATATATATATATATATATATATATATATATATATATATATATATATATAAATAAATAAAACGTGTAAATAATAATAATATATATTTTTAATATTCGTTTAGCAGTTGCAATTCCAGGACCCCCTGGACCACCAGGACAGCCAGGAATGCCGGGATCAAGAAACTTGGTAAAGAATTCGAGTCTAGTATAGATATAGTGACTGTTTTGGATTCATGGTTAATTCAGTTGGCTACACATGAATAACATTATTTCAGACTAGCAGTTAAAATGAATTGACTTAAAGGGACACTGAACCGAATTTTTCTTCTTTCATGATTCAGATAGAGCATGCAATTTTAGGCAACTTTCTAATTTACTCCTGTTATCAATTCATTCTCTTGCTATCTTTATTTGAAAAAGAAGGCATCTAAGTTAAGGAGACAGACAATTTTTGGTTCAGACTCTGGACAGCACTTGTTTACTGGTGTGTGAATTTATCCACCAATCAGCAAGAACAACCCAGGTTGTTCACCAAAAATGGGTAAGCATCTAAACTTACATTCTTGCTTTTCAAATAAAGATACCAAGAGACTGAAGAAAGTTTGATAATAGGAGTAAATTATAAAGTAGCTTAAAATTGCCTCCTCTATCAGAATCACGAAAGAAAAAAATTGGGTTCAGTGTCCCTTTAATATTGGCATTTGTAACCTTCTTGTTTATTAAGATAGAACACATTGTAGATTTCCATGCTGTAATAATGATAAAAGACAGAACATGACATCACAAACGAACTAGACAAACTAACTATTGTTTAATTAAAATTAAGACATGAAAAGAGTATTTACATGCAGAGCAATCACTCTATTTCTTTCATATGATGATGAGAGTCCATGAGCCTTCATGTGTGGGATTGAATTCCCACCACTAGGAGGCAGGAATTCAATCCCACATATTAAGGTTTGTGGACTCTCATCCTGAAAGAAAAACAACATTTATGCTTTTCTGATAAATTAGTTTAAGAAATAACTTGTCATTCTTTGGCTGCTAGCAAATACTGATTTTAAAGTCTTATAACAATCAATCTCACGTTCAAATGTGTCTAGTTCTGCTGATCACAGGCTACAATAACAAAGTGGTAATTACATTTTAAAGTTATTTATTCTAGTTTACATATTTTTACATATATTCTTAAAGCTTGTGTTGATCAAAATGTGACACTGCCTAAAATCTTGTTAATAAACAAAATAGTTTAAAAGGCTGTATAGCGTATAATTTAAAGACTAACAACACTGCAATACTATGTTTAACCCCAGCAAAGGTGTTAAACACATAGGCCTAGATTTAGAGTTCGGCGGTAGCCGTCAAAACCAGCGTTAGAGGCTCCTAACGCTGGTTTTGGGCGCCCGCTGGTATTTGGAGTCAGTGATTAAAGGGTCTAACGCTCACTTTACAGCCGCGACTTTTCCATACCGCAGATCCCCCTACGCCATTTGCGTAGCCTATCTTTTCAATGGGATCTTCCTAACGCCGGTATTTAGAGTCGTTTCTGCAGTGAGCGTTAGAGCTCTAACGACAAGATTCCAGCCGCCTGAAAATAGCAGGAGTTAAGAGCTTTCTGGCTAACGCCGGTTTATAAAGCTCTTAACTACTGTACCCTAAAGTACACTAACACCCATAAACTACCTATGTACCCCTAAACCGAGCTCCCCCCACATCGCCGCCACTCGATTAAAATTTTTAACCCCTAATCTGCCGACCGCCACCTACGTTATACTTATGTACCCCTAATCTGCTGCCCCTAACACCGCCGACCCCTGTATTATATCTATTAACCCCTAACTTGCCCCCCACAACGTCGCCGCAAGCTACTTAAAATAATTAACCCCTAATCTTCCGACCGCAAATCGCCGCCACCTACGTTATCCCTATGTACCCCTAATCTGCTACCCCTAACATCGCCGACCCCTATGTTATATTTATTAACCCCTAATCTGCCCCCCACAACGTCGCCGACACCTACCTACACTTATTAACCCCTAATCTGCCGACCGGAGCTCACCGCTATTCTAATAAATGTATTAACCCCTAAAGCTAAGTCTAACCCTAACACTAACACCCCCCTAAGTTAAATATAATTTTTATCTAACGAAATAAATTAACTCTTATTAAATAAATGATTCCTATTTAAAGCTAAATACTTACCTGTAAAATAAATCCTAATATAGCTACAATATAAATTATAATTATATTATAGCTATTTTAGGATTAATATTTATTTTACAGGCAACTTTGTAATTATTTTAACCAGGTACAATAGCTATTAAATAGTTAAGAACTATTTAATAGTTACCTAGTTAAAATAATAACAAATTTACCTGTAAAATAAATCATAACCTAAGATATAATTAAACCTAACACTACCCTATCAATAAAATAATTAAATAAACTACCTACAATTACCTACAATTAACCTAACACTACACTATCAATAAATTAATTAAACACAATTGCTACAAATAAATAAAATTAAATAAACTATCTAAAGTACAAAAAATAAAAAAGAACTAAGTTACAGAAAATAATAAAATATTTACAAACATAATAAAAATATTACAACAATTTTAAACTAATTACACCTACTCTAAGCCCCCTAATAAAATAACAAAGCCCCCCAAAATAAAAAATTCCCTACCCTATTCTAAAATACAAATATTACAAGCTCTTTTACCTTACCAGCCCTGAACAGGGCCCTTTGCGGGGCATGCCCCAAGAATTTCAGCTCTTTTGCCTGTAAAAAAAAACATACAATACCCCCCCCCAACATTACAACCCACCACCCACATACCCCTAATCTAACCCAAACCCCCCTTAAATAAACCTAACACTACCCCCCTGATGATCTTCCTACCTTGTCTTCACCATGCCAGGTTCACCGATCCGTCCTGGCTCCAAGATCTTCATCCAACCCAAGCGTGGGCTAGACATCCACTGAAGAAGTCCAGAAGAGGGTCCAAAGTCTTCCTCCTATCCGGCAAGAAGAGGACATCCGGACCGGCAAACATCTTCTCCAAGCGGCATCTTCTATCTTCTTCCATCCGATGACGACCGGCTCCATCTTGAAGACCTCCAGCGCGGATCCATCCTCTTCTTCCGACGACTAGACGACGAATGACGGTTCCTTTAAGGGACGTCATCCAAGATGGCGTCCCTCGAATTCCGATTGGCTGATAGGATTCTATCAGCCAATCGGAATTAAGGTAGGAATTTTCTGATTGGCTGATGGAATCAGCCAATCAGAATATAGTTCAATCCGATTGGCTGATCCAATCAGCCAATCAGATTGAGCTCGCATTCTATTGGCTGTTCCGATCAGCCAATAGAATGCGAGCTCAATCTGATTGGCTGATTGGATCAGCCAATCGGATTGAACTATATTCTGATTGGCTGATTCCATCAGCCAATCAGAAAATTCCTACCTTAATTCCGATTGGCTGATAGAATCCTATCAGCCAATCGGAATTCGAGGGACGCCATCTTGGATGACGTCCCTTAAAGGAACCGTCATTCGTCGTCTAGTCGTCGGAAGAAGAGGATGGATCCGCGCTGGAGGTCTTTAAGATGGAGCCGGTCGTCATCGGATGGAAGAAGATAGAAGATGCCGCTTGGAGAAGATGTTTGCCGGTCCGGATGTCCTCTTCTTGCCGGATAGGAGGAAGACTTTGGACCCTCTTCTGGACTTCTTCAGTGGATGTCTAGCCCACGCTTGGGTTGGATGAAGATCTTGGAGCCAGGACGGATCGGTGAACCTGGCATGGTGAAGACAAGGTAGGAAGATCATCAGGGGGGTAGTGTTAGGTTTATTTAAGGGGGGTTTGGGTTAGATTAGGGGTATGTGGGTGGTGGGTTGTAATGTTGGGGGGGGGTATTGTATGTTTTTTTTTACAGGCAAAAGAGCTGAAATTCTTGGGGCATGCCCCGCAAAGGGCCCTGTTCAGGGCTGGTAAGGTAAAAGAGCTTGTAATATTTGTATTTTAGAATAGGGTAGGGAATTTTTTATTTTGGGGGGCTTTGTTATTTTATTAGGGGGCTTAGAGTAGGTGTAATTAGTTTAAAATTGTTGTAATATTTTTATTATGTTTGTAAATATTTTATTATTTTCTGTAACTTAGTTCTTTTTTATTTTTTGTACTTTAGATAGTTTATTTAATTTTATTTATTTGTAGCAATTGTGTTTAATTAATTTATTGATAGTGTAGTGTTAGGTTAATTGTAGGTAATTGTAGGTAGTTTATTTAATTATTTTATTGATAGGGTAGTGTTAGGTTTAATTATATCTTAGGTTATGATTTATTTTACAGGTAAATTTGTTATTATTTTAACTAGGTAACTATTAAATAGTTCTTAACTATTTAATAGCTATTGTACCTGGTTAAAATAATTACAAAGTTGCCTGTAAAATAAATATTAATCCTAAAATAGCTATAATATAATTATAATTTATATTGTAGCTATATTAGGATTTATTTTACAGGTAAGTATTTAGCTTTAAATAGGAATCATTTATTTAATAAGAGTTAATTTATTTTGTTAGATAAAAATTATATTTAACTTAGGGGGGTGTTAGTGTTAGGGTTAGACTTAGCTTTAGGGGTTAATCCATTTATTAGAATAGCGGTGAGCTCCGGTCGGCAGATTAGGGGTTAATAAGTGTAGGCAGGTGTCGGCGACGATGTGGGGGGCAGATTAGGGGTTAATAAATATAACATAGGGGTCGGCGATGTTAGGGCAGCAGATTAGGGGTACATAGGGATAACGTAGGTGGCGGCGGTTTACGGAGCGGCAGATTAGGGGTTAAAAGTGTAATGCAGGGGTCAGCGATAGCGGGGGCGGCAGATTAGGAGTTAATAAGTGTAAGGTTAGGGGTGTTTAGACTCGGGGTACATGTTAGGGTGTTAGGTGCAGACTTAGGAGGTGTTTCCCCATAGGAAACAATGGGGCTGCGTTAGGAGCTGAACGCTGCTTTTTTGCAGGTGTTAGGTTTTTTTTCAGCTCAAACAGCCCCATTGTTTCCTATGGGAGAATCGTGCACGAGCACGTTTTTGATGCCGGCCGCGTCCGTAAGCAACTCTGGTATCGAGAGTTGCATTTGCGGTATAAATGCTCTACGCTCCTTTTTTGGAGCCTAACGCAGCATTTGTTTGAACTCTCGATACCAGAGTTAAATTTATGGTGCGGCCAGAAAAAAACCCGCGGAGCGTTAACAGCCCTTTTACCGCCGAACTCTAAATCTAGGCCATAGTAAGCAGAAAGCAGAAACTTCCGCTTATGCACAGCTGGGGCGTGCGACTTGTGCTGCTGCTTGGATCATAGGCAGTTTACACTTGGGACCAGCATTTCTCTAGGCAATAGTTAAACACATAGATGTGCAGGGTCGCTAGTCTTAAAATTATTTGTTGTTACAAAATTTGAGCTTGTAATTTTTCAATGTGCCTTTAGTAACCATTTAAAGCTAAATCAGAAATGCATTTTCATGACATCCTCCTTTTCATATCCTTTATTCATGTTCAATAAACAATATATCCTAACATCTTAATACTATGGCTAGAATTTCATATTGTATGCTATTAAAGAGTCATGGTCATCAAAACTTTCAAGATTGCTTCTCATATCCCTTTCGCTTTGTTTCCTTTTTTATGAGAGCATACTGAGGTAGTCTCAGGAGTGTGCTCGTGATCAGTACGTAATTTCAACAAAGCATACAAAGAGAAACATTTAACAACAGTGGTAAATGGGAAAAGGTTTTTTTTCCATTTTGTATTACATGTGTCTAAAATTGTATTATTAAACCAGGAAATATAATTTAACATGTGAGTAGTTATGGGGATACCCTACAAAACGTAACCTGCACACTTCTTTATAATCAGCAGTTATTGTGCTGGAAGTGTTTGTTAAAATCCCAGCAAAGCTCCTATTCTTCAATAATTAAATGAAATATTTAGTTCTCTGGCGCTCGATTGGATTATTTTCTCTGCCACCATGAAAGTGTAATGGTTGCTAACAGAATAGATTTAGATGTGATAACATTTAAGCGCATGCTCTGATCATTGTATTGTTTTAATTTAGGCAACATTAACGAAAAACGTTGAAGATATGTTGCAGAAGACACACTTGGTACCAGAAGGAACCCTTATGTACTTAAGTGAGAGCAGCGAGGTTTATGTCCGTGTTCGAGGAGGATGGAGAAAAGTTCAGGTGAGGACAAAAACAAGGCCTTCTTTGGATAATTTACACCTGATCTTTTGTACTCGTACTTAGCAATGTTTTTCCTCTTTTAGCTCGGTGACTTGATCTCTCTTCCTGCTGATAGCCCTCCACCACCAGCAATTTCTGGACATGTAAGTTGTAAAATATTAAATGTTCAAAAATTCTATATAAGAGGTAAATCCATAAGGAATTCCAACAACTCAAGATTGAAAGATTCCCCCTTAAAGAGTATAGGTGATTTCTTAGTCAGTGCCTTCATTTTTATGGTTAAGAGGACACTGAACCCAAATTTTTTCTTTTGTGCTTCAGAAAGAGCATGCAATTTTAAGCAACTTTCTAATTTACTCCTATAATCAATTTGTCTTCGTTCTCTTGCTATCATTATTTGAAAAAGAAGGCATCTAAGCTTTTTTTTGGTTTCAGTACTCTGGACAGCACTTTTTTATTGGTGGATGAATTTATCCACCAATCAGCAAGGACAACCCAGGTTGTTCACCAAAAATGGGCTGGCATCTAAACTTACATTCTTGCATTTCAAATAAAGATACCAAGAGAATGAAGAACATTTGATAATAGGAGTAAATTAGAAAGTTGCTTAAAATGTCATGCTCTATCTGAATCACGAAATAATTTTTTTGGCTACAGTGTCCCTTTAATGTCTCAAAATACCCCTGCTAACTCATTACTTTGTAGGTTTATTTCATAATACTGTGAAATTATTGCAAAATTACAAGAAGAGTGTTTTTCTGCAGTTAATCTGAATCCAAAATAAAGTAGACGTGATTGTATACAACGCTTTATAATTATGGTACTTGACAACCTTCCCAAAGACAGATGTGGCCGGAGGCCTATAAGCCTGTCTCGGTTTTGTTGCTGTTGGGTATGTAGGGGAATGTGATTGACAATGCTCACACAATACCACTTAGAAAGGGTTAACACGGACCAGGCAGCTCTGTCTATAAAAAATCATTTCAACTTTATAGGTAATCTCAGAGCACATTAAATAAAGGATTAAAAAGCAGATATAAATGTATTTAAAGGAACAAGAAACCCAAAAATGTTCTTTCATGATTTAGGTAGAACATACAATTTTAAACAACTTTCCAGTTTACTTATATTATCAAATTTGAATTATTCTCTTGGTATTATTTGTTGAAGGAGCAGCAGTGCACTACTGGTTTCTAACTGAACACATGGGTGAGACAATGACAATCGTTATATATATATATATATATCCACCAATCATCAGCTAGAACCTATGCTCTTCGCTTCTCCAAAATTTACCGAGATAAACCTTTCGGCAAAGGATAACAAGAGTATGAAGTAAATTCAATTATAGAAATAAATTGGAAAGTTGTTTAAATTTGAATGCTTTGTCTAAATCATAAATGTCTAATTATGACTTTACGGTCCCTTTAACTAGAGTTTCACAATCTCAGCCTTAAAGGAACACTCAATCAAAATTAAACTTTCATTTTTAAGATAGAGCATGCCATTTTAAACAACTTTCCAATTTACTCTCATTAACTAAATGTGCACAGTCTTTTTATATTTAAACTTTTTGAGTCACCAGCTCCTACTGAACATGTGCAAGAATAAGTGTGTATGCATTTGTGAATGGCTGATGGCTGTCACATGGTATGTGTATGCATCTGTGATTGGCTGATGACTGTCGCATGGTACAGGTGGTACGTGTATGCATTTGTGATTGGCTGATGACTGTCACATGGTACAGGGGGAGTGGAAAAAGACATAACTTTTAAAATTGTCAGAAAAAAAAATCTACTACTCATTTGAAGTTCAGACTAAGTGCTATTGCATTGTCTTGTTATCTTGCATTTGTTGATTATGCAAATCTACTGTGTTGACTGGTCCTGGATCAGAGAAGGAAATTTGGTTAATTTTATTGCAGCTTGATAATTATACTATAGACTTTCTGTATACTGTGCATTATGTTTTATGATAAGAGAAAGTATATTTCTTTGATATTTTGCAAAGTTATCCTAGAGAAAACTAAATAACTCTAACACTGGAAAATGCTTAAACAGAAAATACTAATCTAGAATATCTAAGGGTTTCTTTCTGTTCATTATAAATATTTATATTTAGTTAGAGTTTCAAGCTACATGATTTAATTAGTGGAATGATTTGGCACTTTGTTCTGATATTTGCATTTTGGGGCACATTTGGACCTAGTTTATGGATCTTTAATAAGTGATAGAAGATACATTTTGTCCATTAAAAATGCAATTTCACTGAATTTCGAGATGCTCATATAAGCTAACTGACAATATTTTCTCATTACTATAGGGATACCATCCCTTCCCTCCACTTAATCCTGGCATAAATCCAGATTATGGACGACCTAATGTGAGTACAATATTTCTTCTTTTCTCTTATTAAACATGAAGCAGGTGAATGACCTTGACTTGTTTACCTGCATATTTGATTAGAGATCTCTGGCATGGACTGTGTTACCAAGGTAACTCAACTTCAGACCTCAATTTTACGTAAGGAAAATATTTTGTCTTGTTAATAATCAAGAACTGTATATACATTGAACTGTGTCTAGTTCCCTCTTCCTCTCTATTTTCTCCCTCAACCCCCCCCCCCCCCCCTCTCTCTCTCTCTCTCTCTTTTTTACTTAAAGGGACATTATTGTGCAAAAATTGCATGCACTAATTTTCTAGAGCATGTTATTTTAGCACTACAGACCATGTAAATCTGTGTGTTTAACCCCCACAAAGGGCTTAAAACACAGGTAAAGCTACAATATACTTCCTTTTATAGAAAAGTCAGTATAGTTAAAAGACTACTAAACGCATACTGCTAGATTACGAGTTTTGCATTAGAGGCTATGCGGTGCTAACGAGCAGTTTAGGCTCACCACTCACTTACAGACAGCGCTGGTATTACGGGTTTTTCCAAACCCGGCGTTAACCGCAAAAAAGTGATCGTAGATCAAAATTTTGCTCCACATCTCACCTCAATACCAGCGCTGCATACGTTAGCGGTGAGCTGGCTGAACGTGCTCATGCACGATTTCCCCATAAGAATCAATGGGGGAGAGCCGGCTGAAAAAAAAAACTTACACCTGCAAAAAAGCAGCGTAAAGCTCCTAACGCAGCCCCATTGATTCCTATGGGGAAACAAAAGTTATGTCTACACCTAACACTCTAACATGAACCCCAAGTCTAAACACCCCTAATCTGACACTTATTAATCCCAATCTGCTGCCCCCAACATCGCCAACACCTACATACTATTTATTAACCCCTAATCTGCCGCTCCGGACACCGCCGCCACCTACATTATACTAATGAACCCCTAATCTGCTGCCCCCAACATCGCCAACACCTACATACTATTTATTAACCCCTAATCTGCCGCCCCTAATGTCGCTGCAACCTACCTACACTTATTAACCCCTAATCTGCTGCCCCCAACGTCGCCGCCACTATATTAAAGTTATTAACCCCTAAACCTAAGTCTAACCCTAACCCCCCTAACTGAAATATAATTTAAATAAATACAAATAAAATGACTATAATTAACTAAATTATTCCTATTTAAAACTAAATACCTATAAAATAAACCCTAAGATAGCTACAATATAGCTAATAGTTACATTGTAGCTAGCTTAGGGTTTATTTTTATTTTACAGGCAAGTTTGTATTTATTTCAACTAAATACAATAGTTACTAAATAGTTATTAACTATTTAATAACTACCTAGCTAAAATAAAGACAAAAGTACCTGTAAAATAAAACCTAACCTAAGTTACAATTACACCTAACACTACACTATAATTAAATAAATTAACTAAATTAACTAAAATTATCTAATCTAATCCCCCTAACAAAATAAAAAAGCCCCCTCAAAATAAAAAAGCCCTACCCTACACTAAATTACAAATAGCCCTTAAAAGGGCCTTTTGCGGGGTATTGCCACAAAGTAATCAGCTTTTACCTGTAAAAAAAAATACAAATCCCTACCCCAACATTAAAACCCCCCACCTACACAACCAACCCTACTCTAAAACCCACCCAATCCCCCCTTAAAAAACGCTAACCCCCTGAAGATCACCCTACCGGGAGACATCTTCATCCGACCGGGCAGAAGTGGTCCTCCAGATGGGCAGAAGTCTTCATCCAAGCTGGGCAGAAGTGGTCCTCCAGACGGCAGAGTCTTCATCCAGACGGCATCTTCTATCTTCATCCATCCGGCGCAGAGCAGGTCCATCTTCAAGACATGCGACGCGGAGCATCCTCTTCATCCGGAGTCTTCTTACTAAATGACGGTACCTTTAAGTGACGTCATCCAAGATGGCGTCCCTTCAATTCCGATTGGCTGATAGAATTCTATCAGCCAATTGGAATTAAGGTAGAAAAAAATCCTATTGGCTGATGCAATCAGCCAATAGGATTGAAGTTCAGTCCTATTGGCTGAGGCAATCAGCCAATAGGATTGAGCTGGCATTCTATTGGCCTGGCATTCTATCAGCCAATAGGATTTTTTCTACCTTAATTCCGATTGGCTGATAGAATTCTAACAGCCCATCGGAATTGAAGGGACACCATCTTGGACGACATCACTTAAAGGTACCGTCATTTAGTAGATGAACCCGCTCCGCACCGGATGGATGAAGATAGAAGATGCCGTCTGGATGAAGACTTCTGCCCGTCTGGAGGACCACTTCTGCCCGGCTTGGATGAAGACTTCTGCCCGTCTGGAGGACCACTTCTGCCCGGTTGGATGAAGATGTCTCCCGGTAGGGTGATCTTCAGGGGGTTAGTGTTAGGTTTTTTTAAGGGGGTATTGGGTTTTAATGTTGGGGGGATCTGTAATTTTTTTTACAGGTAAAAGAGCTGATTACTTTGGGGCAATGCCCCGCAAAAGACCCTTTTAAGGGCTATTTGTAATTTAGTATAGGGTAGGGCTTTTTTATTTTGGGGGGCTTTTTATTTTGTTAGGGGGATTAGATTAGGTGTAATTAGTTTAAAAATCTTGTAATTTGTTTATTATTTTCTGTAATTTAGTGTTTGTTTGTTTTTGTACTTTAGATAATTTAATTTATGTAGGGAATTAATTTATTATAGTGGTAGTGTTAGGTGTAATTGTAACTTAGGTTAGTTTTTATTTTACAGGTAAATTTGAATTTATTTTAGCTAGGTAGTTATTAAATAGTTAATAACTATTTAATAACTATTGTACCTAGTTAAAATAAATACAAACTTGCCTGTAAAATAAAAATAAACCCTAAGCTAGCTACAATGTAACTATTAGCTATATTGTAGCTATCTTAGGGTTTATTTTATAGGTAAGTATTTAGTTTTAAATAGGAATAATTTAGTTAATGATAGTTATTTTATTTAGATTTATTTAAATTATATTTAAGTTAGGGGGGGTTAGGGTTAGACTTAGATTTAGGGGTTAATAACTTTAATATAGTGGCAACAACGTTGGGGGCGGCAGATTAGGGGTTAATAAATGTAGGTAGGTGTCGGCGATGTTAGGGATGGCAGATTAGAGGTCAATAAAATGTAACTAGTGTTTGCGAGGCAGGAGTACGGCGGTTTAGGGGTTAATATAGTTATTATAGTGGCGGCAATGTCCGGTTCGGCAGATTAGGGGTTAATTTTTTTTAAAGCGTTTGCCACGTGGGGGGGGCCTCGGTTTAGGGGTTAATAGGTAGTTTATGGGTGTTAGTGTACTTTTTAGCACTATAGTTAAGAGTTTTATGCTACGGCGTTGTAGTGTACTACTGACTTTTAAATGCGGTACCAGTCTTGACAGGAGAGGGTCTACCGCTCACTTTTTGGCAGACTCGTAAATACCGGCGCTATGCAAGTCCCATTGAAAAAATAGGATACGCAATTGACGTAAATGGATTTACGGTATTTCCGAGTCTGGCCAAAAAATTGAGCGGTACACCTGTACCTGCAAGACTCGTAATACCAGCGGGCATTAAAAAGCAGTGTTGGGACCGGCCAACACTGCTTTTTAAGCCTAACGCAAGACTCGTAATCTAGCCGATAATGCATAATCAGTAAATGCATAATAAAAAGGCAATGCAAAAGCAGTTAGTGCTCAATTATTATTATTATTTTATTATTATCAGTTATTTGTAGAGTGCCAAAAGATTCTGCAGTGCTAAAGACATGGGTCTAATATGCAAGGTGACAATTATGGGAGACAAAGGGATAGAGGGCCCTGCCAAAAGTTTCACTTTTGTAAATCATCTGTCATGAAGGTGATCTACAAAGCAGCTATGCTTGTAGGCTTACATGGTAAAGGGGTTGAAGAGAATAGCTAAAAGGAGGAGAGGACAATGTTAGTGTATAATTTATGCATCCCTGAACAGTAGAGTCTTTAAGAAATGTTTGGAAGTTTGAAAACTAGGGGAGAGTCGTGTTGAGAGAGGCAGAGAATTCCACAAAATAGAGACCAGTCTAGAGAAGTCTTGTAGACAGGAATGTGAGGAGGTAACAAGAGAGGAGGATAGAAGGAGATAATGAGCAGAGCAAAAGGACTGGTAGGGAGAGAATCTGGAGGTAAGGTTGGAGATATAGGGAGGAGCAGTGTTATTGAGAACTTTAAAAGTTAGATTCAGGATTTTGTGTTTTATTCTGGACGTTAGAGGAAGCCAGTGAAGGGACTGGCAGAGAGGTGCAGCAGATGAGGAGTGACCTGTAAGGAAAATCAGCCTGACAGAGGCATATTTTATGGATTTCAAGGGAAATAGACAGAGAATGGATTTGCAATTGTCAAGGCAGGAAATGATGACAGAGTGGATTAAAGTCTTAGTTGTGTATTGTGTGAGGAAGTGGCACATTTTGGAGATGTTTTTGAGGTGGAGGCAGCAGAAATTGGCCAAAGACTGGATGTGGGGAGTGAAAGAGAGATCTGAGTCAATATGATAAATGTGTATATATGAGCCTTTTCGGAAGTTTTGAGGCAAGGGTGAGTAGGGAAAAGGAGCAGTAGTTGGATGGGGATTATGGATCAAGAGAAGATTTTTTGAGGATAGGTGTAATAAGTGCATGTTTAAGGGATAAGGGAAAAATACCAGTGCTGAGGGAGAGATTTAAAATATGTGTGAGGATAGGAGCAAAATTAGGAGAGAGGGAGGGCAGTAATTGTGAGGGAATGGGATCAAGGGGACTGGTAATGAGGTGAGAAGATGATATAAGCGCAGGGACTTCTTCAGTAGCGTGACTATAAAAGCTGAGTTTGTGGCTTTGCAGGTTTTGGACATTGGTGATTGGCTGTGGGGGTTGGAGACTGGTAGTGTGTTGAGAGATGATTTAGTTTATGATGAAATCTATTTTGCAGGTGAAGTGGTTATCAAAATCTTGAGCTGAGAGAGAAGTGGAAATAAGAGGTGGGGTTTGGCAGAGAAGGGTGTTAAAATGGGGGAGAACAGACGTTTTGGGTTTGAAGAAAGAGTAGAGATAAGAGTAGAGGACTGCTGTAAGAGTAGAATTATAGTGACGGATAGATTGGTCAGGGCAGGAAAAGGAGGAGATTGAAGAGAGCAGAGGTTTAAGAGAGTTTGAAAGATCAAGTGACTTAATGCTCCTGTGGAATTTGGTGTTAGGGTTAGAAGGAGGGAGGGCAGTAGAAAATGCTGTGATATTACAAGTGAGGAGATTATGATCAGAAAGAGGAAAGGGGGAATTTGTGAAGTTTGAGAGAGCGCATTAATAGCTGAAAATCAGATCAAGGGAGCGTCCATCTTTGTGAGTGGGAGAGTCAGACCATAGTGACAGTAGTAACAGACTGTAAGAGGAAGTCAGCTGAAGAAGTTTTTTTTTGCACCAGGGGCAGTGGGATTGTTGACTGGGAGTTTGAAATTCCCAAGAATGAGGGCAGGGATGTCTAAGGAGAGGTAGCCAGGATGCAAAATAATCAAGATATTGAGTAAGGAGCCGGGGGGGGGGTGATATATTATTGCATCTCATCGTAGAGAGAGAGGAGAGAATAAGCAAATCATGTGAGTTGTGAAGGAAGAAAATGTGAGGGAAGAGATGGGTTATATTTGTTGAAAGGTGCAACAAGAGGAAAGTAAAATACCTACATCACCTCCTTGCCTATTTCCAGAGCTCGGGCTGTGGCTGAGCTCTGGAAATAGTGACAGTGCAGTAGGGAAAGCTGTGTCTGAGGGAGAGAGCCAGGTTTCTGTGAGAGCCAGAAGGTTGAGGAAGTGCGAAATGAAAAGGTCATGGATAGAAGTGAACTTGTTCCACACAGAGCAAGAGTTCCAGAGTGCACAAGTGAAGGGGGTGTTTGTTTTAGTTACAAGAGGAACTTGGATAAGGTTTCCAAAGTTCTAGTTTTTAGGTAGAAGGCAAGGCATATATAGGTGGGTCTACCTAAGATAATCTCAACAATATTTTTTCTGCATATATAGGTGGGTGAGTTTAGGAAGTTGTGGGGGACTAGGATTGGGGGATATATCACCAGCAGTTAGTATGAGTAAGAGGGAGAGTGGCATAAGATGAGATACGGATTTGCAGTATTGACAGTGTCTTTGGAATGTAGAGCATGAGGGAGAGAGAGAATTTTGTAATATATGAAGTTCATAAGAGCAGAAGTGAGGTGATGATAAAAGGGATGGGCTGATGAATGTAGTAGCTGGTGAGGGAAAAGGAGTAAATGAAAGGTAGAGTTTATTAAACAGACAAGAGGTAGTTAAAAGGAACATAATGATATGGAACCTTTTGCAAAAAGGGAAACAGTGAGATACATAAAACAAAATATTACAAGAGTACTTGCCTAGTGTCTTGTCCCTTGTCCAATCTTTGTTGAATTCTTGCATAATTCTTATCTTAATCGCCTCACTTATAAAATGTTCACTTAAAAAATGTGAACATATGCTATTGTAACAATGCACACTGCCCAAGCAACACACCCCCAGTGCAATGCACACCCCAAGCTATTGTTAAATATATAGGCCAGGCAGTCAGCCGGGTCCACTAAATTAGTTGATTACTAAGTCAAAGACAATTTAAAAGGCCATTTGGAAAGTTAGATTCTGGTCAGGTCAGGGTGAGATAAGTTAAAATAAACAGTTACATTTGGAGGAGGTTGAAGCTATGGCATATGACAGCTATAAATTTAAGAAAAAACAATCACAAAGAAGAGGGCGCCTCCTAGTGCAATACTGAGATGGTAGTGAAATATACAAATACCCATTGTCTTTTAAATACTATTTTTAATAAAATATATGTTGTATTATATGGAACGCTGAGCTTGATTTACCAATCCTACCACCTGGAATCCCTGTATCCTGACCTCCTATCGCAGGATCAGTGTCGCTGGGTCACTGTGAGTTCCCAGCTTGCGTCAATTAGCACACATGGTGTTGCTCCTTTTGTGAGTATAAATACAACACAAGATTTGTCATATTTCACCACCATCTCAGTATTGCACTAGGAGGCGACCTCTTCTTTGTGATTGTTTTCTCACAGATACCTGGTTGTTGTCGTTTTCTATGAGAGGAGCTGCCTGCATTTTTTCAAGTTTGTCCCTTATGGTTCCACTCTTGGAATTATAACTACAGATGAACACACCTGGATTATTCTGAAATACCTGGACTTGTGATATAAGTCTCTTATAAGGACTCAGATAAGATATATTTTTATAATTTTATGATTCTACTATTTTATATGGTTTTATTGTTCATAAACAGCTGTCATATATCATATGAACACAGATTGGCATATGTATTAATACATTAATTTGATACAGATATATTACAACTGGTTAGTAATCAAATATGTACAGGTGGCCCTCGTTTTACAACGGTTCAATTTACACCGTTTCAGAATAACAACCTTTTTTTCCAGTCATGTGACTGCTATTGAAAAGCATTGAGAAGCAGCACATTTATTAAAATAGCCAGTAGGTGGAGCTGTCCGCTTGTGTTGCAGCAAAGCCAAGCAAGCTGAAATTAATCAGTTTAACCAGACCTGAGCTATCGAGCAGATTTCAAAGGAACAAGATCTTCCTGTCTATAAATCAGTCCAGATTGGAATGCAGAGAAAGAACTGTTTGCAGAAAAATGCAAGTAAAGTCTGTGTTGTGTGATTATTTTATTAGGTTTATAATGCTGTTTAGCATTTAAAGTCTTAATTTCAAAGCTTTAAAAATAATGTATTAGGTGTTACTTATGACAATTTTGAGAGGGGCCTGGAACCTAACTCCCTCACTTCCCATTGACTTACACTATAAACTGGGTTTCAATTTACAACGGTTTCTATTTACAACCATTCCTTCTGGAACCTAACCCCGGCGTAAACTGAGGGCTACCTTTATTACTATAATCTATTGGTTGTGACACAGCGCCCCTTAGAGTTAGATACTTAGGTATCACAGCAGTTCGGAAATGTAAGAAAAATAGCAAGTATTGATAAGGACTGAACATCACATGGCAATTAACAAGACATTAGAAATAAGATATTGGCGATAACATTACAATAAATGCAGGACTTATTTAACAGCTTATAATCATATGCTCAATTCACAATATCAAAAGAGAGTTACACAGGAGAGGTGAAACACCAGAAAGCAGTGAATAGGGTTGGAGATGAACAGGGACTCGTGGTCTAAACTTTCCTGGATCAGACGTGGTTTTTCTCCCAGGGGCTGCCCTTGTGGAATTATCTTAAAAAAGGTAGAAAGTAATAGAGCTTGCCGGAAAGGGAAACTTTTTTGGGTAAAGAGAACAGGGGGCACAATTTAAAACTTTCTGCATATGTTTTTCTATTAAGGCCTTTTTTTCACTACCTTGCCATTGTAGGTTGGGAATGTTAAGATAATTGTGCTTGGATTTGAGATACAATTCCAAACACCCCCATGGCACGCCCATGTTTAGCCCATTTTATGATAAACCAATTCCGTTTTGTAT
This sequence comes from Bombina bombina, assembly GCF_027579735.1. Lineage (NCBI taxonomy): Eukaryota > Metazoa > Chordata > Amphibia > Anura > Bombinatoridae > Bombina > Bombina bombina. The sequence goes on along the minus strand of NC_069503.1, from coordinate 576,440,131 downwards.
TTTGTACTTATGATTACAAATGTCTGTGTAGTTTGTGCATGTCCTGGGACTAGCATCCTAATTGGATGGTTTAAGTCCTTTACAGTAGGATTTGGCTGCTGAGAAAATTTTAATTCAGCATTTCGGTAGCATGTTCCTTTAACTCATATGAATTTGTGTGTAGCAGACAGACAAGAACTTTAGAATGTGACATATGTACCTGTAAATACAGAGTTTTCAGCTACATGTATATTCCCATTTATATTAAAAAAAAACCACTATGTTTTGTTTATACATTCTGTGTCCCTTTAAAATGTAATGATTCTATTATAGTGTTTAGATACAAAACAGTTGCTAAAAAGTGATCAATTATTTATCTTCTCCAATGAGATAAAATATCTTTCAGTACATTTGTATCCCAAATCAGATTAAAATTATTTGTATTCACTTTACACTAACTGCTTTTTGAGCTGTGCTCTTTCTTTCACAGAGGTATTTTTACAGTGCTAAAAGAGAGCTCTACATGTTTAATAGTATGAAGATCAAACATTTATATATCTGCACACAACAGCACCAAAGGCACTTGCCACAGTTGATTATATTTTGCATCCTGTTCACAATATTCTTTGTTTGTTAGCAAGGACATGCACACATTATATGAAAAACCATACAGTATTTATATCCTGAGAGCATGACTCCATTTTGTGACACCTAGTATCTATTCTTATATCCTTAACAAGCTACTTGTGAGTCTGTGCTTGGAATTTGCATGAAGAGAATGAATAAAGATAATCTATGTGAGCTCTGTCATTAAAAAGAAAAACCAGAAACAGACACAAACACTAACAGCAACCTTTGCTTGGTGTCTCTAAAACATTTGCAGTGATTCATTGGGAATCCTTTGCTCTTATGTGACATTTGTACCTAAAAGCAGCAGATGTTCCATTCATTTTGAAAAGCTTGTAAAGTGCAGAATCTTTATCCTATCTTCAGTTAAGTAGTCAAGTGGTTAAACAATCAGAATAGAAAAGACGAGAAAATAAATACCTGCTCAATATCTCCAGCAATATATATATGGTTGTTACGGGTAAAGTCGGAAATCCGGTAAACCTGACATTACCCAAGCGGCTGTGGGTAAAGCCCAATGTAATGTAATTCCCCCATCTCCAAAAAATGTTTTGCCTCTCCCTAGGGGGGTTCAAGGAAGGTGCCCCGACGATCCTCTGGCATCCACTCCAAGTGGACCTTGGGCGTCCCCAACTTGAACCCTCCAGGTGTAGGAAAAAAAGATAGTGAAGATGTGTGAATTGCGGTGCATCGTATATATGTTTGATGCAGTGACTCGATGCACTCTGAAATTTATTATGTTACATCGGGCTTTAGCGACAGCCGCTTGGGTAATGTCAGGTTTACCTAGGTAATGCTAGGATTACCCAGTTACTTACTTTACCCGCAACATATATATATATATTTATCCAGGCATTTCAGACTAAAACTTCCTCAAAACATTTTTAGCATTTTTGCTATAACTTCATTTAAACAGAAAAAGAGCCTTGTTTTTTGGTTTGTTTTTATTTACCTATAAAAACTGTATTTTTTTTTTAGTAGCCAACACAAGGTATTGATCTAGGGCCATTTTAGTATAATTTGTGCCACCGTTTTGCTGTTCAACAAAATGTTTTGAATAAGTACCATTATAAGAACCCTGACATATGTATTTTTCATATGTGTCCCTTTTTAAAGCGGCAATATGGTCACTCTAGTAATGTCCGTTTTACCTGGGTAAACCTAGGATTACCCAGATTTCTTACTTTACTCGTAACAAATATATATATTACAGAAAAATCATCAGATATATATAGAAATATATATTAAAAAAAATAAAAAGAAAATTTTCTTCTATTTGAAGAACATTGGAATGTGGAATATTAATGACTCACTTCGGGTTTAGTTTAGTTGGTCTAACGCGGTGTTAGGTGAGCGCGTGAGCGAAGATAAGTGTTCCATTGAAGCCTAAGGGGAGAAGACGTTAACACTGTCACCATATCCGGAGTCCTTAAGTTAGCATGCATCGGGTTTCACTCGCGTGCTAACTTTTTACTTTCAAAATGTAATACAGCACTAACTCACCCATGTTAAAAATGTACTTTCATTCTTTTAACTCTCCCCAACTTCTCCGTCGGGACTTGGAGAACCTCACAATTACAAACAATTGGTGACTTCTATCACAATGATAGCTTGCTGAGCCAGTCGGACCTGATAGCGAGGAGGGAGCTCCCCCCTAAACTTCACTTTGACCTAACCAGACTAAGATCCCTATTGCGGGCTTGGGGCTTCCTCCCAGAAACACTCAGAGATATAACAATCTGGGAAAACAGATGGACAGCCAATCTTCAGCTTCATAAACCCCTGTCCTCCCACTATCAATGCCTCTTAGGTGAGAATTCTTCCTTCGAAACCCCTCATACTCTAGCGTGGGAGCGTGAAAGGGGAAAAGAGCATTCATTACAACAATGGTTACGTGCAATATCTGATACCAGGACAACCATACACTGTGTAATGATGTACAAACTCTTCATTAAACTTCTGACCCGATGGCACCTGGTGCCAACCAAACTGCAGAAATTCAACCCTGCAATATCAGGGATGTGCTGGAGGGGATGCAGAGGGAGAGGCAGCCCTACACGCATTTGTTTGTACCTAAATACATTTCTAAAATGTATTCATTACATTTGGTGCTGTGGATTATTGTAAGATTTGAACACATATTTGGTGGGATTGCCCTCTACTCGAGACCTACTGGGCTAAGACGAGACATCTCTGTAGCAACCTGGGCCTCCCGAGTGTCACACTCCCCTCCATGGGTATACTCCATATAGGCAGACCCACAATTCCCCCTCAAAGTCAGTGTCTGCTGATTTGAATTCTTCTCTCCACAAAACTCCTAATAGCCAGAAATTGGAAGAAATCTCAACCTCCGAGATGGAGAAGTGTACTTGAGGTAGTTGAATACCTCAGATCTATTTATTTATTTATAAAATATTTTACCAGGAAGGATACATTGAGATTTCTCTCGTTTTCAAGTATGTCCTGGGTGGGAGGGGTGTATCTGGTCAAGAACCAAATGAACGCTTATGCCCAGATTTGGGAGCCCTGGGAGACTCTTATGAAATCTAAAACTTTCAGCCCCTGGAAGATTAACTTACCCCCTGACCTGAGAGAATCAGGACGGACTGTGACTCTTCCAATTAGCTCTGGAGCCACAATGTCTTCCATACTAAGTAGCCCTTGCACTCCTAGATGACGCCCTAACTGGTGATACCTTGTAATAGCCCCCCCCCCCCCCACAACAGGAGAGCATTAGCACTAACGCATTGTCACTCGATCCTAATCACATATATCCTACCATTCTTCCGACCCTTATTTCCATATACACTATCCCTAGGTTTGCAGGAATAACCTTTGAAGTTAGTACGTTGACCATCTCTTTAAAAGTCTACGGATGTTTCCACCGATTCTGATCCCTTATCCTACTTCCCCAACTCTCCCTGTTAGGAATTATGACTGTTGCTATGTTTGAATAATATGTTGAAACATTATAATAATATGTTGAAAAATTATGGCACTCTCATCCATTCCTGGCTGCACTCTGTAACCCCTAGGCCGGGTCTGGTGTCATGTATTGTATTTTCCAGAATTTTCATAAAATAAAATAATTAAAAATTTTTTTAAAAAAAACAATGTACTTTCAGCGGTGTTAGCGCAAGAGCGAAAAAATATCTAGCGCGCCACTTGTAATCTAGCCTTTTGTTGTTTCATATAGAATTTATAGCAATTTCACCATAACCGATATGACACTCAGACTTTTTTCTTTTTACTGTATTTTTTCTAAAACAGCAGATTTCTTATTATGTCTTTTTTTTTGTATAGCTTCATCTTGTGGCTTTAAATTCTCCCTTCACTGGTGATGTTCGAGCTGATTTACAATGCTTCCAGCAAGCCCAAGCCGTCGGTCTCACATCCACGTATCGAGCCTTCCTATCTACTCATCTACAAGATCTGCAAAGCGTTGTGAGAAAAGTAGACAGATATAACCTCCCTATTGTGAACCTAAAGGTAAATACATATGTATTAAACTGGCTAAAAATATGCCAAGATACAGGTATATTGAATGTAGAAGAGTTGAATTTCAAAGGCACATAATATACTTGTTGGTTTTGTGTATAAATTGTGCTTTGTAGCACGTTCCCTAGGTGTTGTACAAAGTAAAATCTGTAACCTAGTTCAAAACGCTGCAAAATGCCTAAATCAGCTATTTGATTTGCAGCATCTGCAGGTTACATATTTAGCTTTTTTTGCTTTTTTAGGGAGCGTGGGACAAAGCACAATTTTACAAAAAAAAGTAAGAGTTGTTTATTGTAATTTAAAAATCATAAAATATAGATACCCTGTATTTATTTTTCAATAAAATCAACATAATTTACAATATCAAAATTAAGTAAGAACGTATTTAATGCCTATCGATATGGCTCACCCCCAAAGCAAGATAACAATATGTTGAATTGAAGCCCAGAACGTTAAGAGAAATTAAACTGATTACTTTACGCAGTTTAAATTAATTTTGTCAATGCTTGATTTATGAAAATGGATTTTTTTCAACTATTTCCAGAAATGTTATTTACACAGAAAACTGATATCCACATATGGTAGTCAAAATTAAACTTTCATTATTCATACAATGTTAAGCAACTTTCTATTTTACTCCTAGGGGCCGATTTATCTCGCTCCATATGGAGCTTGATGGCTCTGTTTCCGCGCAAGTCTTCAGGCTCGCCGGAAACAGACGTTATGAAGCAGCGGTCTAAAGACGCTGCTCTATAATTTGTCCGCCTGCTCTGAGGCTGCGGACAGAAATAAGTCCGATCGGATACGACCGGGTTGATTGACACCCTCTGCTAGCAGCCGATTGGCCGCGAATCTGCAGGGGGCGGCATTGCACCAACAGTTCACAAGAACTGCTGGTGCAATGATAAATGACGACAGCGTATGCTGTCGTCATTTAACGATGTGCACGGACATGATACGCTACTTTGTATCATGTCCGCTCGCACTATATTAAATCTACCCCCTAATATCAATTTTTCTTTGTTCTCTTGGTATCTTTGTTTGAAAGAGCAGGACTGTAAGCTTAGGAGATAAACATTTTTGGTTCAACACCTGGGTAGCGCTTGCTGATTAATGTCTAAATGTAGCCACCAATCAGCAAGCGCTACCAAGGGTGCTGAACCAAAAATGGGCCGGCTCCTAAGCTTACATTCATGCTCTTTCAAATAAAGATACCAAGAGAACGAAGAAAATGTGATAATAGGAGTAAATTATAACATTGCTTAAAATTGCATGCTCTATCTGAAACATGTAAGTTTAATTTTGACTAGACTACCCCTTTAAGTTGTAGAGTACTCTGGGATGTGACAGATGTGAAGCAATATAATGCAAAACAGTCATTTGAATAGGCAATTACAAATAACACAGAGAAGCATACATTTTCTATATAAAAAAAAAAAAGGTAAACACTGTCCATAAAAAAATATATTTTGTTTTCTCTCTAGCTGTTCCATGGAATATGTTATTTTACTGATCTGTTATTCTGATTCACGGTATTGCCACTGTCTGCCAATACTGCATTTGATACAGCATATTTTAAACACACCAAAAAGAAAAAAAATGGATGAAAATTTTGACCTTAACGGATCAGTCAACACATTAGATCTGCATAATCAACAAGTGCAAGATAACAAGACAATGCAATAGGACTTAGTCTGAACTTCAAATTAGTAGTAGATTTTTTTATAACAAATTTCAAAGTTATGTATATTTCCACTCCCCTTGTACCATGTGATAGCAATCAGCCAATAAATGCATATACGTATAGTCTGTGAATTCTTGCACATGCTCAGTAGGATCTGGTGCCTCAAAAATTGTACATATAAAAGACTGTGCCCATTTTTTTTAATGGAAGTAAATTGGAAAGTTGTTTAAAATTACATGCTGTATCTGAATCATGAAAATGTAATTTAACCTGAGTGTCCCTTTAACTCTGTTAGTCGTGAGCTTTATCTCATCTGCTGTACTGGAGCAGATTTTTCATCTTGAAGGCTCTGTAATTATCATTGTATGTGCTTTTTATGCAACAAACAAATCACATATTGTTGGTTACAACAGATAATACAGTTTAAAAAACATTGTCTGCAGAAATTCTTTAAAATAGCAAATGTGGCCATACAGAATGCAAACAAGTTATTTTTGACTGTGTAATTTTTAACAATGTATTCATGTCATTAGCCCTGTATAACAAAGCAAAAAATGCTTGCACTAATAAGTCACTATACAGAGATCTTCTATAAAATGTCACATATTTTACATTCATATTCTTCTCCCAAGTAACAGGATACTTCCTGCTTGCATTATACAGAGAAATCTATAAGCTCTGACAGCTCTGTGTCGTGTGCTTACTGCCAGGTGATCATTAATGCATTGACAATCCTATGACAGCCACAGGGACATGAAACACTACATTTGGAGTGCTACCTTCTTTCAAATAAGGAGTATTATCAGTTATCACATATACATTTGGGTAATAGGGTCTTCTTTAGTATGAATGCTTTGGAATTTTAGTATATGATATCCCCTCACCACTGGAGAGACACAGGTCTACTCATTTGAAAGAGAGGGATTTTATTTTCACATGAGAGACTGCTCCATCTCCATTATTTTGTTTTGTAGGGTTATGGATCTATCAGGCAATTGCTGTTGCCATGATGATCACATGATAGCCACTTGGAGAGTGACCTAATTTTTATAGAATAGTAGGGTCTCTTTTGGAGCCTAAAAAACATAAAAATCACATGGTACACAGATTATTGTAATTGCCAAATTAATCATGTGTTACTTATAGTTTAATATTTGTGGGGTTTATGCTTCCGGAGGAAGCATCACAGGTAAGATAAGTAGCTTTGGTCTAAACACATCATGATATGCATTTATTTACTGTTGTTTTATCAATGAAACTAGGCTGGAATGAAGAAGTCCATTGGCTTCAGAAACTCACGTCTTTAAAGGGACAGTCTAGTCCAAAATAAACTTTCATGATTCAGATAGGGCATGTAATTTTAAACAATTTTCCAATTTACTTTTATCATCAATTTTGCTTTGTTCTCTTGGTATTCTTAGTTGAAAGCTTAACCTAGGAGGTTCATATGCTAATTTCTTAGACCTTGAAGGCCGCCTCTTAAGAATGCATTTTAACAGGGTTTTCACCACTAGAGGGTGTTAGTTCATGTGTTTCATATAGATAACACTGTGCTCATGCACGTGAAGTTACCTGGGAGCCATCACTGATTGGCTAAACTGCAAGTCTGTCAAAAGAACTGAAATAAAGGGGCAGTTTGCAGAGGCTTAGATACAAGATAATCACAGAGGTTAAAAGTATATTAATATAACTGTGTTGGTTATGCAAAACTGGGGAATGGGTAATAAAGGGATTATCTATCTTTTAAAATAATAACAATTCTGGTGTAGACTGTCCCTTTAAGTCTAAATAAAAGCAGAGATTCGTGAATGGCTTCCACAATACTGAAATGTCCACACTCAATACACTCTTTCCCGAAGAGTCCCAGGGATTTCATCTACTCACCAGAGTACAACCTTAGTCTAGAGTCACTTTTCAAAAGTCTAATTTAAAGGGACAGTCTGCACCAGAATTTTTATTGTTTTAGAAGATAAATAATCCCTTTACTACCCATTCCCTAGTTTTGCATAACCAACACAGTTATATTAATACACTTTTTACCTCTGTGATTACCTTGTATCTAAGCCTCTGCAAACTGCCCCTTATTTCAGTTCATTTGACAGACTTGCATTTTAGCAAACTAGTGCGGGCTCCTAGGAACTTCACGTGCGTGAGCACAGTGTTATCTATATGACACACATGAACTAACACCCTCTAGTGGTGAAAAACTGTCAAACTGCCCTGAACTAAGAGGCGGCCTTCAAGGGCTTAGAAATTATCATATGAACCTCCTAAATTTAGCTTTCAACTAAGAATACCAAGAGAACAAAGCAAAATTGGTGATAGAAGTAAATTGTAAAATTGTTTAAAATTACATGCTCTATCTGAATAATGAAAGTTTGTTTTGGACTAGACTGTCCCTTTAAGGAAATACTTTTAATTTTGTCACTCAGACTAATGACATTGCACATTACCCATAAATCTGGTTGGCATGGCTTGGACTTATTATAGCACATTTAACATAACAATGTAAATTTAGCATATCAAATCACTTCCTTCCTTACTGCTATAAATTACTTCAGCATCGGTGACTCTTCTTCATCTGAAGATGAGAGCGCCATTTTCCTTGTTATGATGCTACACCTAGTTGCCAGGCATATTATTGTAATATGATTACAAAAACCTACATGTCTATACAAAGGCTGGACACTGCCCTTTTCCTTGTGGTTATTATAGATTATCATAGTGTTTACGACCCTCTGGTGTTAGCCAATGGTGTACTGAGTGTCTAAAACTCTTCCACTGTGAAGAAGGTTGAAGATATTACAGCTATATCTAATGCATTTGAAGCCTACTTGATACCTGAAAAAAAGTAATTTATGAAATAGATGTATAAAATCTAGAGACATCTAGATAACATAGTGTGATTACCCTCTGCAGTGATGGGATGAAATTTAGAAATGGACTAATTGACAGTCAAATCATAGTTCCACACACTGGCCTAGATTTGGAGTTCGGCGGTAAAAGGGCTGTTAACGCTCCGCAGGCTTTTTTCTGGCCGCACCATAAAATTAACTCTGGTATCGAGAGTTCAAACAAATGCTGCGTTAGGCTCCAAAAAAGGAGCGTAGAGCATTTTTACCGCAAATGCAACTCTCGATACCAGAGTTGCTTACGGACGCGGCCGGCCTCCAAAACGTGCTCGTGCACGATTCTCCCATAGGAAACAATGGGACTGTTTGAGCTGAAAAAAAACCTAACACCTGCAAAAAAGCAGCGTTCAGCTCCTAACGCAGCCCCATTGTTTCCTATGGGGGAACACTTCCTACGTCTGCACCTAACACTCTAACATGTACCCCGAGTCTAAACACCCCTACCCTTACACTTATTAACCCCTAATCTGCCGCCCCCGCTATCGCTGACCCCTGCATATTTTTTTAACCCCTAATCTGCCGCTCCGTAAACCGCCGCCACCTACGTTATCCCTATGTACCCCTAATCTGCTGCCCTAACATCGCCGACCCCTATATTATATTTATTAACCCCTAATCTGCCCCCCTCAACGTCGCCGACACCTGCCTACACTTATTAACCCCTAATCTGCCGAGCGGACCTGAGCGCTACTATAATAAAGTTATGAACCCCTAACCCGCCTCACTAACCCTATCATAAATAGTATTAACCCCTAATCTGCCCTCCCTAACATCGCCGACACCTAACTTCAATTATTAACCCCTAATCTGCCGACCGGAGCTCACCGCTATTCTAATAAATGTATTAACCCCTAAAGCTAAGTCTAACCCTAACACTAACACCCCCCTAAGTTAAATATAATTTTTATCTAACTAAATAAATTAACTCTTATTAAATAAATTATTCCTATTTAAAGCTAAATACTTACCTGTAAAATAAATCCTAATATAGCTACAATATAAATTATAATTATATTATAGCTATTTTAGGATTTATATTTATTTTACAGGCAACTTGGTAATTATTTTAACCAGGTACAATAGCTATTAAATAGTTAAGAACTATTTAATAGTTACCTAGTTAAAATAATAACAAATTTACCTGTAAAATAAATCCTAACCTAAGATATAATTAAACCTAACACTAGACTATCAATAAAATAATTAAATAAACTACCTACAATTACCTACAATTAACCTAACACTACACTATCAATAAATTAATTAAACACAATTCCTACAAATAAATACAATTAAATAAACTAGCTAAAGTACAAAAAATAAAAAAGAACTAAGTTACAGAAAATAAAAAAATATTTACAAACATAAGAAAAATATTACAACAATTTTAAACTAATTACACCTACTCTAAGCCCCCTAATAAAATAACAAAGCCCCCCAAAATAAAAAATTCCCTACCCTATTCTAAATTAAAAAAGTTACAAGCTCTTTTACCTTACCAGCCCTGAACAGGGCCCTTTGCGGGGCATGCCCCAAGAATTTCAGCTCTTTTGCCTGTAAAAGAATAAATACAATACCCCCCCCCAACATTACAACCCACCACCCACATACCCCTAATCTAACCCAAACCCCCCTTAAATAAACCTAACACTAAGCCCCTGAAGATCTTCCTACCTTGTCTTCACCATACCAGGTTCACCGATCCGTCCTGAAGAGCTCCTCCGATGTCCTGATCCAAGCCCAAGCGGGGGCTGAAGAGGTCCATGATCCGGTCAAAGTCTTCATCCAAGCGGGGCAGAAGAGGATCTTCCATCCGATTGAAGTCATCATCCAGGCGGCATCTTCTATGGTCTTCCATCCGGAGCGAAGCGGCAGGATCCTGAAGACCTCCAGCGCGGAACATCCATCCGGACCGACGACTGAACGACGAATGACTGTTCCTTTAAGGGACGTCATCCAAGATGGCGTCCCTCGAATTCCGATTGGCTGATAGGATTCTATCAGCCAATCGGAATTAAGGTAGGAATTTTCTGATTGGCTGATGGAATCAGCCAATCAGAATCTAGTTCAATCCGATTGGCCGATCCAATCAGCCAATCAGATTGAGCTCGCATTCTATTGGCTGATCGGAACAGCCAATAGAATGCGAGCTCAATCTGATTGGCTGATTGGATCAGCCAATCGGATTGAACTTGATTCTGATTGGCTGATTCCATCAGCCAATCAGAAAATTCCTACCTTAATTCCGATTGGCTTATAGAATCCTATCAGCCAATCGGAATTCGAGGGACGCCATCTTGGATGACGTCCCTTAAAGGAACAGTCATTCGTCGTTCAGTCGTCGGTCCGGATGGATGTTCCGCGCTGGAGGTCTTCAGGATCCTGCCGCTTCGCTCCGGATGGAAGACCATAGAAGATGCCGCCTGGATGATGACTTCAATCGGATGGAAGATCCTCTTCTGCCCCGCTTGGATGAAGACTTTGACCGGATCATGGACCTCTTCAGCCCCCGCTTGGGCTTGGATCAGGACATCGGAGGAGCTCTTCAAGACGGATCGGTGAACCTGGTATGGTGAAGACAAGGTAGGAAGATCTTCAGGGGCTTAGTGTTAGGTTTATTTAAGGGGGGTTTGGGTTAGATTAGGGGTATGTGGGTGGTGGGTTGTAATGTTGGGGGGGGGGTATTGTATTTATTCTTTTACAGGCAAAAGAGCTGAAATTCTTGGGGCATGCCCCGCAAAGGGCCCTGTTCAGGGCTGGTAAGGTAAAAGAGCTTGTAACTTTTTTAATTTAGAATAGGGTAGGGAATTTTTTATTTTGGGGGGCTTTGTTATTTTATTAGGGGGCTTAGAGTAGGTGTAATTAGTTTAAAATTGTTGTAATATTTTTCTTATGTTTGTAAATATTTTTTTATTTTCTGTAACTTAGTTCTTTTTTATTTTTTGTACTTTAGCTAGTTTATTTAATTGTATTTATTTGTAGGAATTGTGTTTAATTAATTTATTGATAGTGTAGTGTTAGGTTAATTGTAGGTAATTGTAGGTAGTTTATTTAATTATTTTATTGATAGTCTAGTGTTAGGTTTAATTATATCTTAGGTTAGGATTTATTTTACAGGTAAATTTGTTATTATTTTAACTAGGTAACTATTAAATAGTTCTTAACTATTTAATAGCTATTGTACCTGGTTAAAATAATTACCAAGTTGCCTGTAAAATAAATATAAATCCTAAAATAGCTATAATATAATTATAATTTATATTGTAGCTATATTAGGATTTATTTTACAGGTAAGTATTTAGCTTTAAATAGGAATAATTTATTTAATAAGAGTTAATTTATTTCGTTAGATAAAAATTATATTTAACTTAGGGGGGTGTTAGGGTTAGACTTAGCTTTAGGGGTTAATACATTTATTAGAATAGCGGTGAGCTCCGGTCGGCAGATTAGGGGTTAATAATTGAAGTTAGGTGTCGGCGATGTTAGGGAGGGCAGATTAGGGGTTAATACTATTTATTATAGGGTTAGTGAGGCGGATTAGGGGTTAATACATTTATTATAGTAGCGCTCAGGTCTGCTCGGCAGATTAGGGGTTAATAAGTGTAGGCAGGTGTCGGCGACGTTGAGGGGGGCAGATTAGGGGTTAATAAATATAATATAGGGGTCGGCGATGTTAGGGGCAGCAGATTAGGGGTACATAGGGATAACGTAGGTGGCGGCGATTTGCGGTCGGAAGATTAGGGGTTAATTATTTTAAGTAGCTGGCGGCGACGTTGTGGGGGGCAAGTTAGGGGTTAAGAAATATAATAAAGGGGTCGGCGGGGTTAGGGGCAGCAGATTAGGGGTACATAAGTATAACGTAGGTGGCGGTCGGCAGATTAGGGGTTAAAAATTTAAATCGAGTGGCGCCGATGTGGGGGGACCTCGGTTTAGGGGTACATAGGTAGTTTATGGGTGTTAGTGTACTTTAGGGTACAGTAGTTAAGAGCTTTATAAACCGGCGTTAGCCAGAAAGCTCTTAACTCCTGCTATTTTCAGGCGGCTGGAATCTTGTCGTTAGAGCTCTAACGCTCACTTCAGAAACGACTCTAAATACCAGCGTTAGAAAGATCCCATTGAAAAGATAGGCTACGCAAATGGCGTAGGGGGATCTGCGGTATAGAAAAGTCGCGGCTGAAAAGTGAGCGTTAGACCCTTTAATCACTGACTCCAAATACCAGCGGGCGGCCAAAACCAGCGTTAGGAGCCTCTAACGCTGGTTTTGACGGCTACCGCCGAACTCCAAATCTAGGCCACTAAATTTTATAACATTGTTTACCTTTTCCAACCAATCAGGCAGCAGTAACTGTACACCGTGCTCAGTTACAACCAATCAGGTAGTAGTAACTGTACACCGTGCTCAGTTACAACAATCAGGTAGTAGTAACTGTACACCGTGCTCAGTTTTTCACAGAATAAAAATTGTTGAACAGTGTATACAAAGTCATCCTCTTGTGGCGATATTAGACAGAATATGTAATATCTCTTTAGGGTAAGATCACTTATGTTTCATAAAAAAAAAAGATTTTAAAAGCCACTCTTTAACTCTTCAGCACAATATAATATACAACATTTATACCTTTCATAATCTATAAATAATGTCATTTTAAAACAAATTTTAAAATAGGTTTATTCCATTAGCACTGAACTAAACTTGTTCATATTTATGTTGCTCATCAAACCTATGTGATTGTTATATATTTTTTTTCTTAGGGTGAAGTTCTTTTCAATAACTGGGAGTCTATATTTTCTGGCAATGGGGGACAATATAATGCTCAGATTCCAATTTACTCATTTGATGGCAGAAATGTAATGACTGACTCTACCTGGTAAGTAATATTTTAGTGATCATTATTTCAACAAAGCCAGGATTATTATTTTTATTTTTTTACAGATTGCATTAAAATTAAAGGACTTTTTTTTTATCCTTGTGGTGCTTTCATAAGCTACATTTTGCCACCAATCGGAAAGCGCTACCCAGGTTCTGAACCAAAAATGGGCCGGCTCATAAGCTTTACATTCCTGCTTCACGTGCATGAGCTCAATTTTATCTATAAGAAACACATGAACTGATGCCCTCTAGTGGTCAAAATGCATTCAGATTAGAGGCAGTCTTCAAAGTCTAAGAAATTAGCATATGAACCTCCTAGGTTTAGCTTTCAACTAAGAATACCAAGAGAAATTGGGAAGTTGTTTAAAATTACATTCCCTATTTAAATCATGAAAGTTTTTTTTTAACTTGTAAATATTGTTATATCGTAAAAAAATATAGTTGTGCTGATCAACTACAAAAATCGCAATTTTGGCAATTACATCACAGGTTGAAGGGCTAACAGATGACACAGATACTGTATAATTAACCTCTTTTGCTCCAAAACCATAAAGATGTGTGTATGTCACTATATGGTTTTTGCACAGAGCCATTATCTGTATGATGGGCTTGTGTGTTTGTTCGGGGTATCAATTTTGCTAACTTTTAATATTGTAAAAGGGCTTCAAAATATGTGTTTAATGAATCAGTCAGGAAGTGTTTGTATTTGGTGTAATTGCTTAACGTCATTCATTAAGGCTCTGGGTAATAATTGTTTTTTGCACATGGGCAAACCAGTGTTCTATATGATACATTTGTGGGGTATCTATACTATAATTGCGTTTGTAATGTCCGTAGCCGTCGGCAGTTGCGCATGCATCCTCAATGGAATGTTGGCAGCGCGAGGCAGCCAACAGAATGTTAGCTGCATGCGCAGCCAAAATAATTCACCTGGAAGGTGGATTCTTTCACCACCCTGCCATTTTCGGAATCCACCGGGATGCAGTGAAGGCAAACGGAGCATTACAAAAAAAACAAAAAACACCGCCCGCATGAAGTATAACAAAAAAAAAACTAACCTCCCTCACGAAGTATTAACACATACACTGCAAACCCACACATCGCAAAATAATAAAGTAATTAACCCCTTAATCCCTTAACCATCAACCACCCACATCGCAATAAACCTAATTACCCTATTAACCCCTAAACCGCAAAACACCCACATCGCAATAAACCTAATTACCGTATTAACCCCTAAACCGCAAAATCCCCACATCGCAATAAACATAATTAACCTATTAACCCCTAAACCTCAAACCCCCCACATTGAAATAAACCTATTTACCCTATTGACCCCTAAACTGCAAAACCCTCACATTGCAATAAACCATTAACCCCTAAACTGCAAAACACCCACATCGCAATAAACCTAATTAACCTATTAACCCCTTAAACCACCAACACCCACAACGCAAATAACTAATTAAATTACTAAGCCCCCTAACCTAACACCCCCTAACCTAACACCCCATAAATTAACACAAATTAACTAAACTAAAAAATACTAAAGTTACAAAAAAAGCTAAGATTATAAAAAAAATAAAAAAAGGCTAACATTACAGAAAATAATAAACCAAATTACCAAAGTTTACAAAATTATACCTAATCCCTATGAAAATAATAAAGCCCCCCCCCCCCCAAATAAAAACACCCCCTACTCTAAGAATAAACTACCAGTAGCCCTTAAAAGGGCTTTTTGCAGGGCATTGCCCCAAGATAAACAGCTCTTTTACATTAAAAATACACAAAGCCCCCCCTAACAGTAAACCCCCCCACCCACCAAACCACCCAAAATAAAAGAACCTAACACTAAAAATCCTAAACTACCCATTTCCCTGAAAAGGGCATTTGTTTGGGCATTGCCCTTAAAAGGGCATTTAGCTCTTTTACTGCCCATCCCTAATCTAAATAAAACAAACCCCCCCAAAAAAACCTTAAAAAAAAAAGTCTAACCCTGAGGTTGGTACTCACCATTCCTAAAGTACGGCGGAGAAGGTCCTGTTCCAGGCGGTAAAGTCTTTTTCCAAGCAGCGACCTCTTCTTTCTTCTTCCAGGAACGATCCAGCGTAGAGCAGAGGGCGGAGCTGAAGACCGATGACCGATGACCACAGAGCTGAAGACCGGCGACCCTGGAACTGAAGACCGGCAACCACGGAGCCATGGAGCGTGGAGGATCCTCTTTGTACGATCGCCGCCGTACACTGAATAGTGAATTCAAGGTACGCGATTAAAGATGGCGTCCCTTGAATTCCTATTGGCTGATTTGAGTCTTTAAATTCAAATCAGCCAATAGGATGAGAGCTACTGAAATCCTATTTTGGTAACTGCTAAAGAGCTGTTTAACTTAGGGCTATGCCCTACATAAAGCCCTTTTAAGGGCTATTGGTAGTTTATCATTAGATTAGGGGGTGTTTTTATTTGGGGGGGCTTTTTATTTTCATAGGGATTAGGTTTTATTTGTTTATTTTTTTCTGTACTTTGATTTTTTTATTAACAACACAGACTGAGAGGGGAGAGAGAGCAAATGAGAGGGGAGAGAGAGCAAATGAGAGGGGAGAGAGAGAGCAAATGAGAGGGGAGCGAGAGAGCAAATGAGAGGGGAGAGAGAGAGCAAAAGAGAGGGGGGAGAGAGAGCAAATGAGAGGGGAGAGAGAGCAAAAGAGAGTGGAGAGAGAGAGAGAGCAAAAGAGAGGGGAGAGGGAGAGCAAAAGAGAGAGGGGACAGAGAGCAAAAGAGAGGGGGGAGAGAGAGCAAAAAAGAAGGGGGGAGAGAGCAAAAGAGAGGGGGAGAGAGATCAAAAGAGAGGGGGAGAGAGAGTGCAAAAGAGGGGGGGAGAGAGCGCAAAAGAGGGGGGAGGGAGAGCAAAAGAGAGGGGAGAGAGAGAGCAAAAGAGAGGGGTGAAAGAATCCACCTGAATGTATTCTTTCACCACCCTGCTTTTTTCAGAATCCACCTGGATGCAGCATAAACTGCATCCAGGGGGATTCCAAAAATGGCAGGGTGGTGAAAGAATCCCCCTGGATGCAGTGTAAGCTGCATCCAGGTGGATTCTGAAAATGGCAGTGTGGTTCCGTCACCACAATAGACTGCCCTTCCGAAAATGGCAGGGTGGTTCCGTCACCACAATAGACTGCCCTTTCGAAAATGGCAGGATGGTTCGTGGTTCCGTCCCCACAATAGACTGCCCTCTGGGCAGGATTTCCCACTAGTCTGATAATAATTTGAAAAGTGTTGTTTGTTGGTTTTTTATGCGCTTTTAGCTGTGGAATTCAATAGGTAAAAAATTGCCCTCAAAATTTGGCTATAATTATAATGAATTTGGATTGTGAACGTTTTCAAAATGATATAATGAAAAGTTTTATTGTTTTATCTCTTTGAACTAATCAATTACTTATACTTACATGGTAACTAGTTTAGTTTAATACTTATTTGTAGCACTTTTAAAGGCTGCAAAAAGCACTAGCAAAAAAACAAATATTTAGAACAATGAGGGCCAAATAACTAACAAAATAGGGCCAAAGTTCAATATTTTAGAAGCCTTAAGGGTCACATGCTAACTTATAGATATTAAACACACAAATAATATATTTTCTAAAAATATCCAGTCTCACAGGGGCAGATTTAGGTAATTTTGCAGGGTAACATCCACCTCCTGTTCTCCCCTTCAGGAGGGCTCATTTAAAGGACCAATAAATACAGTAGAATTGTATTAATTAACAAGTGCGTAATAAAAAAATAAAAAATAAAAATCCCAATTTGCAGGCCCCCTGCATCATGTGACGGCCATCAACCAATCACAGTCTAGTATACAAATACACTGAGCTTGAGCATGTGATCAGAAGGAGCTGGTTTATCAGAAAGTATGCATATAAAAAACTAGCAAATTTTGGAAGTAAATTGAAAAAATTTGTTAAAACTACATGCTCTGTCTGAATAATTTTAATTTTGACTTTAGTGTTCCTTTAAAGGGATATTAAACACTGAGGGCCCCATTACATATGCGGCGACGCCGGTTTTTACGCGATTTTGGTATTACATGTATGGCGTAGCATACAAGTTACGCGTGTATATTTCACCCGTCGTCCGCAATTTTTACTCCCATAAGCTAACATGGGACTGCATCGCAAATCGTTATACAATATTCAGCGGAAGGATTTACATGGCGAAAATGGAGAAATCTTACTCCATTTTCACCTCGCCATACTAAGGCAGCCGCAGCAGGCCTTGCACTGAGTATGGGAGCACCATAACCCCTGAAACTGCCTGAAAAAATAAACTAACACCTAACACGTGCGCAATATCTAGCTACGTGTCAACCACCAACCCCCACCGCAATAACTAATAAAGAGCTAGATGACGAGTTTGGCGTTATGAGTGAAAAAGCAGCGTTATGGCCCATAACGCTTAATTTTCCCTAACGCTGTTATTACGAATCTTGTCGGTATAGGTATACCGCACACCTTTTTGCCTGTCACGCAACGTCTGTACCGCACTTTTTAAAAAGTCCTTTTTCAATGGGATTCCCATAGTGCCGGTATTACGAGTTTGCCTGGGAGGCCAAAAAGTGAGCGGTACACTCTATAACCACAAGATCCGTACTGCCATCTAAAGTCAGTAGTTATGAGTTTTACGTTACAAAGCTGTACCATAAAACTCAAAACTAAAGTGTTAAAAAGTACACTAACACCCATAAACTACCTATTAACCCCTAAACTGAGGCTCTCCTGCATCGCAAACACTATAATACATTTATTAACCCCTAATCTGCCACTCTGGACATCGCTGCCACTATTAAAATGTATTAACCCCTATTCCACCGCTCCCAACATCGCCGCCACTATAATAAACCTATTAACCCCTAAACCGCCGCCCTCCCGCATCACAAACACTATTTAAATATAATTAATCCCTAATCTGCCATCCGCCCACACCGCCGCTATAATAAACCTATTAACTCCTAAACCGCAAGCCCCCACAATGAAATATACTTAAACTATTAACCCCTAAACCGAAAGTCCCCCTAACTTTATATTAAAATTACAATTTCCCTATCTTAAATTAAAACTTACCTGTCAAATTAAATAAATTAATTTTAAACTAACAATTAAACTAAGACAATTATTAAACTACAATTAAACTAATTAAATTAAACTAAACCACACATTTAAAAAATCCTAACACTACTCTAAAAATTGCAAAAAGTAATTACAAAAAATAAAATAACTAAATTACAAAAAAAACACTAAATTACGAAAAATAAGAAACAAATTATCAAAAATAAAAAAGAATTACACCTAATCTAATAGCCCTATCAAAATAAAAAAGCCCCCCCAAAATAAAAAAACCCTAGCCTACAATAAACTACCAATGGCCATTAAAAGGGCCTTTTGTGGGGCATTGCCCCAAAGATAACAGCTCTTTTACCTGTAAAATAAATACAAATACCCCCCCCAACAGTAAAACCCACCAAATAAAATAACTATCTAAAAAAACCTAAGCTCCCCATTTCTCTGAAAAAGGCATTTGTATGGGCATTGCCCTTTAAAGGGCATTTAGATC
The DNA here is from genome assembly GCF_027579735.1 of Bombina bombina. NCBI lineage: Eukaryota > Metazoa > Chordata > Amphibia > Anura > Bombinatoridae > Bombina > Bombina bombina. The sequence continues at coordinate 576,420,960 of NC_069503.1, read as the reverse complement.
TTTTACATGCCCAGACCCTAAACTAAAAATAAAACCCACCCAAAAAACCCTTAAAAAAACCTAACACTAACCCCCGACGATCCACTTACAGTTCTTGAAGTCCCGCTTGAAGGATCCATCCAGCCTGCAAAGTCATCATCCATGCGACAAGAAGTCCTCATCCATGCGGCAAGAAGTCTTCATCTTCTATCTTCATCCATCCGGCGCGGAGCGGGTCTATCTTGAAGACATCCGGCGTGGAGCATCCTCTTCATACGGTCTCCAGCGTACACTGGAACTTCAGTGCAAGTGACGTCATCCAACATGGCATCCCTTGCATTTCAATTGGCTGAAATATTTCAATCAGCCAATAGGATTAGAGCTGCTAAAATCCTATTGGCTGTTCCAATCAGCAGCTCTAATCCTATTGGCTGATTTAAATATTTCAGCCAATAGGAATGCAAGGGATGCCATCTTGGATGATGTCACTTGCATTGAAGTTCCAGTGTACGGCGGAGACCGTATGAAGAGGATGCTCCATGCCGGATGTCTTCAGGATGGACCCGCTCCGCGCCGGATGGATGAAGATAGAAGATGCCATCTGGATGAAGACTTCTTGCCGCCTGAATGAGGAACTGGCCGGCTGGATAAAGATGGAAGAGGCCGCCCGGATGAAGACTTCTTGCCGCCTGGATGAGGACTTCGCCGGCTGGATGGATCCTTCAAGCGGGACTTCAAGAACTGTAAGTGGATCGTCTGGGGTTAGTGTTAGGTTTTTTGGGTGGGTTTTATTTTTAGTTTAGGGTCTGGGCATGTAAAAGAGCTAAATGCCATTTTAAAGGCAATGCCCATACAAATGCCCTTTTTAGGGCAATGGGGAGCTTAGGTTTTTTTAGATAGCTATTTTATTTGGGGGGTTGGTTGTTTTTTGTTTTTTACAGTTAAAAAGCTGATATCTTTGGGGCAATGCCCCACAAAAGGCCCTTTTAAGGGCCATTGGTAGTTTATTGTAGGCTAGGTTTTTTTTTATTTTGATAGGGCTATTAGATTAGGTGTAATTCTTTTTTATTTTTGATAATTTTTTTCTTATTTTTTTGTAATTTAGTGGGGGGTGGGTTTATGTAATTTAGTTATTATTTTTATTTTTAGTAATTTTAGTGTTTATTTTTTGTAATGTTAGGTTTTAGTGTAAGGCAGGTTAGGTTTTATTTCACAGGTAAGTTTGTATTTATTTTAACTAGGTAGTTAGTAAATAGTTAATAACTATTTACTAACTAGTCTACCTAGTTAAAATAAATACAATCTTACCTGTGAAGTAAAAATAAAACCTAAGCTAGCTACAATATAACTATTAGTTATATTGTAGCTAGCTTAGGTTTTATTTCACAGGTAAGTTTGTATTTAGTTTAAAATAGGTATTATTTAGTTAATAATTGTAACTTTAGTTTAGCTGTATTTTAATTATGTTAAAGTTAGGGGGTGTTAGGCTTAGGGTTACGTTAGGGTTAGGGTTACGTTAGGGTTAGGTTAGGTAGTGATGTGGGAGGCCAGAGGTTTAGGGGTTAATAACTTTAGTATAGTGGCAGCGACATCGGGAGCGGCAGATTAGGGGTTAATAGTTTTATGAAGGTGGTGGCGATATCGGGGGCAGCAGATTAGGGGTTAATAACTGTATGTAGGTGGCGGCGATATCGGGGGCGACAGATTAGGGGTTAATAACTGTATGTAGGTGGCAGCGATGTCGGGGGCAGCAGATTAGGGGTGTTTAGACTCAGGGTTTATGTTAAGGTGTTAGGTTTAAACGTAACTTTTTATTTCCCCATAGACATCAATGGGGCTGCGTTACGGAGCTTTTGCTTCCGCGATTGCAGGTGTTATGCTTTTTTTTGCCAGCTCTCCCCATTTATGTCTATGGGGAAATTGTGCACGAGCACGTCAAAGCAATGCTTGTTTTCGGTTCAGTATGGAGCTCAACGCAACCATTTCGCCCGCACAAGCCTGCACAAGGGTCGCCGGTCTTCAGTTCCAGGATCGCTTGTCTATAGTTCCAGGGTCACCAGTCTTCAGCTCCACGGTTATCGGTCTTCAGCTCCCCCCTCCGCTCCACGCCGGACTGTTCCTGGAAGAAGAAACAAGAGGTCGCCGATTGGATGAAGACTTCACCGCATGAAACAGGACCTTCTCCGCCGGACTTCAGGAATGGTGAGTACGAACCTGGGGGTTAGACTTAGGGTTTTTTTAAAAAAATTTTTTTTTTTTATTTATTTAGATTAGGGTGGGCATATTGTAAAAGAGCTAAATGCCCTTTTAAGGGCAATGCCCAACAAATGCCCTTTTCAGGGCAATGGGTAGTTTAGGTTTTTTAGTGTTAGGTTTTTTATTTTGGGGGGTTTGGTGGGTGGGGGGTTTTACTGTTAGGGGGGACTTTGTGTATTTTTAATGTAAAAGCTGATTATCTTGGGGCAATGTCCTGCAAAAAGCCCTTATAAGGGCATTTTGCAGGAAACTGGTAAACTGGTAGTTTATTCTTAGAGTAAGGGGTGTTTTTATTTTGGGGTGGCTTTTTTATTTTCATAGGGATTAGGTATACATTTTTAAAATTTGATCATTTTGTTTTTTATTTTCTGTAATCTTAGATTTTTTTATTTTATGTATTTTTAGTTTAAAGGGACGGTCTACACCAGAATTTTAATTTTGACTAGACTGTCCCTTTATTTTATGCTTAGTTTATTTTTAAAGTAGTGTTAGATTTTTTTTATTTTAATAGTAACTTTAGTATTTTGTAATTTGGGTTAATTTAGTGGGTATTAGGTTAGGGGGTGTTAGGTTAGGGGGTTTAGTAATTTAATTATTAGCGTTGTGGGCTTTGGCGGTTTAGGGGTTAATACTTTGATAGGTTTATTGCGTTGTGGGCTTTGGCGGTCTAGGTCTTAATACTTGGTTTGATGGTGGATTTATGGGTTAATAGTTTAAATAGGCTTATTACATTGTGGGGGGGTTGTCGGTTTAGGGGTTAATACGTTTATTAGTTTGATGGCGGATATAGGGGTTTTAAGTGTCGGGCTTACTTTTGGGAGGCGTGTTAGATGTTTATGGGAGATTTTATCTTTTTATTTTACTTTTCTTAGGGCGCCGGCAGTTTCTAAAGTGCCGTTAAGTCACTGGTGACTCCAGAAATTTGTATTTACGCTAATTTCTGAACATCTAGTTTATCAGACTTACGGCACTTTATGAACTGCCAGCGCCATATATATAATAGCCTGATGTGCAAGGTGAAATTATGGGCGGCGCGTGTTGCAGCGCTTGCGCTGAAGCCTGCGCCGTATATGAAATCTCGCCCTGAGATGGTAATATAAAATGATGAATCATATACAGTACATTAAAAAATATACTTTAATTATTTATTTTATCCCCTTTTCCTATAATTCCTTTCTAAAATTGTGAGCTTTTCAGTTCCTGTTAGAAATGGAAGTGCAAAACACCGTTATATTTCACACAGCCATTGGCTGCACACTCTAGTTACTTATTTATAACTGTTCATAATTGACCACAGCAGAGAAGGTAACCTAAGTTTCAACATGGCAGCTCCTATTGATTTATAGACAATAAAACTTTACACTTATTTTGTCAATATATAAACAGCTAATGTAACTTAAAATATATCTACGTGTTATTCTCAGACTAATCTATTCTTTGAATGCATCATTCTATCTAGCATTTATTTAGGGTTCGATTATAAGTGGAGCTTCAATTTATTGCACGCCCGCAAATGGGCAAATTTGCCCGTTTACGGGAGTGCGATAAATAACCAGCCATTACAAGCTTACGGAAGCAATTAGTGCTCAGAAAATTAACCAGAGATCAGATCTAATTTTCTAAATATCCCTCAATTGCCTCCAAAATAAAGTGGAGTGTTTTGGTTTAAAAATAAATAAGAATCTTTATTTGTTTAAAATATAACTGCTAAAAGAATTTATAAGGGGGTTAAAAGTTGTAGGTGTGGGGTGTAAGAAAAAAAACGGCACTGTGTTCCCTGTAAATATACTGTATATGCTTATATAGATATATATTTATGTGTTAATAAGTGTATATATTCATATACAAATATATTTACATTTTGCTGCCAATCGTTGCGTGACGTATCCCCTTCACTGCGTTAGTTCTCATGCCGTGTCTGAGAATGCGGCTCCCATTGCAGCTCTCTTGTAATACCAGCGCACATTTGTGTGCGCCGCTATTAGTTGAGTGCAAATATCACTTTCGCGGAAGCGATATTTTGCACTCAACTTGTAATCTAGCCCTTAGTTTTTTTTAATTTCCCTTTAAATTTGCCCACTAACATAGAAGAGCACATTTTTAATTCCACTTTTTTCTGAGGCCACAAAATAGATGTCACATAATCTCAGTTGCTCACGCATACACTTTAAATCCTTTCTAAAAGCATTAACATCAAATGAAGCTGTGTATAGTAAATGACCGTGTTAAGGCTCAAAGTTCAACTTTTATGACTCAGATGCAGCATGCAATTTTAAGAGAATGTTCAATGTACTTCAATTACTAAATTTAGTTTGTTACCTTTTGTTGAAAGCATAACTAAGTAGAGAGGCATCATTGCATTGCTAAGAGCTAGCTAGTGATTGGTGATATCACAAATATGCCTCTTGTCATTGGCTCACCAGATGTGCTCAGCTAGCTCCCAACAGTGCATTGCGCATTGCTGTTCTAGAGCTGATCCTTTAGAAAAACATATCTAATGATTTAACACAGCATTTTTATATCATTTGAAGCCCTTTTAACAAGTGTTTAATTAAAGCTTAACAACAAAGTATAGTCACACATACATCATTTCAAACACACACACAAAATTTCTGGCACGGCTGATAGCTGCAGTCAGAGGGGGGCCCCAAACTAGGATGCCAGTACCCCGTCAGGGCCTGGCCCCCCCGGCTCAACGGGCCCCTGACTGGAGTTCCCCCTTTTACTCCTTGATGGTGACCCTGAAACACTAAGATCACACTGTGCAATCTAGATCTTAGTGTGTTGCACTTTCACAAGAATAAATCCGAGAATTGCCGAATGCAGCTTATGGGCACCATCTTCCTCATTTAGATTGGCCTGAATGTCACAAATCTCTAGAACAAACCGTCTCTGTTGTACCCATGAAGATTGCTGAACAAAGACACTACTGGGGGAGTTGCACAACATGATCACAAAGTCATTAAAGAACAGTGATTTTTATTTGGGGGGAGGGGGATAAAGTTAAATAATTTACATGTGGAAAAAAAAATGACAAAATTATGTCATTTTACAATTTGAGTAGAAGTTACCAGCAGGGCAGTTTCCTAATAAAGGGACACGAAAGTCAAATTTAAACTTTCATTATTCAGATAGAGCATGCAGTGCAGTTTTAAGAGACTTTCTCCTGTTAAGTGTAGTCAGTCCACGGGTCATCCATTACTTATGGGATTATAACTCCTCCCTAACAGGAAGTGCAAGAGGATCACCCAAGCAGAGCTGCTATATAGCTTCTCCCCTCTACGTCATATCCAGTCATTCTCTTGCACCTAACTAAAGATAGGACGTGTGAGAGGACTGTGGTGTGTTAAACTTAGTTTTTATTTCTTCAATCAAAAGTTTGTTATTTTAAACGGCACCGGAGTGTGTTGCTTGTTCTCAGGCAGCATTAGAAGAAGAATCTGCCTGAGTTTTCTATGATCTTAGCGGTCATAACTAAGATCCACTTGCTGTTCTCGGCCATTCTGAGGAGTGAGGTAACTTCAGAACAGGGGATAGCATGCAGGGCCCACCTGCAAGGAGGTATGTGCAGTAAATTATTTTCTAAGGAATGGAATTGACTGAGAAAATACTGCTAATACCGATGTAATGTAAGTGCAGCCTTAAATGCAGTAGTAGCGACTGGTATCAGGCTGATATGTATGTATGTATACTCTGAGGTATTTCTGGGGAATGGAATTACACTAAGAAAATACTGTCAATATTAAAGTAATATTTGAGCCTGCACTGCAGTGAAAGCGACTAGCAGCAGGCTTATTAATAACACTTCATAATTTTCAATTTTAAAACGTTTACTGGCATGTTAATCGTTTTTTCTGAAGTACTTGCTGATAAAACTTTATGGGCATGATTTTTACCACATGGCTGTTATTTTTTTCTGCATAAAAACAGTTTACTGAGCTTCCCCACTGTTGTAATATGAGTGGGAGGGGCCTATTTTAGCGCTTTAATGCGCAGTAAAAATTTAGTCACAGTCTTCCTATTTCTTCCTCCATGATCCAGGACGTCTCTACAGAGCCCAGGGGTCTCCAAAACTAGTTTTTAGGGAGGTAATCAGTCACAGCAGACCTGTGACAGTGTGTTTGACTGTGATAAAAACGTTTATTATTTCAACTGTTATCCGTTTTGGGTATTAAGGGGTTAATCATCCTTTTGCTGGTGGGTGCAATACTCTGCTAACTTTATACATTTTCTGTTAAAATTTTCATTGTTAATTCAACTGTGTCACATTTTTATGTTTCTTAAAGGCGCAGTAGCGTTTTTTATATAGCTTGTAAATTTATTTAAAAGTTTTTTTCCAAGCCTGCTAGTGTTATTGCTAGTCTGTTTAAACATGTCTGACACAGATGAATCTGTTTGTTCACTATGTTTAAAGGCCAATGTGGAGCCCAATAGAAATTTGTGCACTCAATGTATAGATGTTACTTTGAATAAAAGTCAAACTTTATATGTTAAAAAAAATATCACCAGACAACGAGGGGGAAGTTATGCCGACTAACTCTCCTCACGTGTCAGTACCTTCGCCTCCCGCTCAGGAGGTGCGTGATATTGTGGCGCCAAGTACATCAGGGCGGCCCATACAAATCACTTTGCAAGACATGGCTAATGTTATGACTGAAGTACTATCTAAATTGCCAGAATTAAGAGGTAAACGCGATCACTCTGGGGTAAGAACAGAGAGCGCTGATAATAGTAGAGCCATGTCTGATACTGCGTCACAATTTGCAGAACATGAGGACGGAGAGCTTCATTCTGTGGGTGGCGGATCTGATCCAAGTAAACTGGATTCAGAGATTTCAAATTTTAAATTTAAGCTTGAGAACCTCCGTGTATTACTAGGGGAGGTATTAGCGGCTCTGAATGATTGTAACACGGTTGCAATTCCAGAGAAAGTATGTAGGCTGGATAAATATTTTGCGGTACCGGCGTGTACTGATGTTTTTCCTATACCTAAAAGGCTTACAGAAATTGTTAACAAGGAGTGGGATAGACCCGGTGTGCCCTTTTCACCCCCTCCTATATTTAGAAAAATGTTTCCAATAGACGCCACCACACGGGACCTATGGCAGACGGTCCCTAAGGTGGCGGGAGCAGTTTCTACTCTGGCTAAGCGCACCACTATCCCGGTGGAGGATAGCTGTGCTTTTTCAGATCCAATGGATAAAAAGTTAGAGGGTTACCTTAAGAAAATGTTTGTTCAGCAAGGTTTTATATTACAACCCCTTGCATGCATCGCGCCTGTCACTGCTGCGGCAGCATTCTGGTTTGAGTCTCTGGAAGAGACCCTTAGCACAGCTCCATTGGATGAGATTATGAACAAGCTTAAAGCCCTTAAGCTAGCTAATTCATTTATTTCTGATGCCGTGGTACACTTAACCAAACTTACGGCTAAGAACTCCGGATTCGCCATTCAAGCGCGCAGAGCGCTGTGGCTTAAATCCTGGTTAGCTGATGTGACTTCTAAATCTAAATTGCTTAATATTCCTTTCAAAGGGCAGACATTATTCGGGCCCGGCTTGAAAGAAATTATCGCTGACATTACTGGAGGTAAGGGCCATGCCCTGCCTCAAGACAGGGCCAAACCAAAGGCTAAACAGTCTAATTTTCGTGCCTTTCGTAATTTCAAGACAGGAGCAGCATCAACTTCCTCCGCTCCAAGACAGGAAGGAACTGTTGCTCGCTACAGACAGGGCTGGAAACCTAACCAGTCCTGGAACAAGGGCAAGCAGGCCAGAAAACCTGCTGCTGCCCCTAAGACAGCATGAAGTGAGGGCCCCCGATCCGGAAACGGATATAGTGGGGGGCAGACTTTCTCTCTTTGCCCAGGCTTGGGCAAGAGATGTCCAGGATCCCTGGGCGTTGGAAATCATATCTCAGGGATATCTTCTGGACTTCAAAGCTTCTCCTCCACAAGGGAGATTTCATCTTTCAAGGTTATCAGCAAACCAGATAAAGAAAGAGGCATTTCTACGCTGTGTACAAGACCTCTTACTAATGGGAGTGATCCACCCAGTTCCGCGGTCGGAACACGGGCAAGGATTCTATTCAAATCTGTTTGTGGTTCCCAAAAAAGAGGGAAACTTCAGACCAATCTTGGACTTAAAGATCCTAAACAAATTCCTAAGAGTTCCATCGTTCAAAATGGAAACTATTCGAACCATCTTACCCATGATCCAAGAGGGTCAGTACATGACCACAGTGGATTTAAAGGATGCCTACCTTCACATACCGATTCACAAGGATCATTACTGGTATCTAAGATTTGCCTTCCTAAACAGGCATTACCAGTTTGTAGCTCTTCCCTTCGGGTTAGCTACGGCTCCAAGAATCTTTACAAAGGTTCTGGGCTCTCTTCTGGCGGTACTAAGACCACGAGGCATAGCGGTAGCTCCGTACCTAGACGACATTCTGATACAAGCGTCAAGTTTCCAAACTGCCAAGTCTCATACACAGTTAGTTCTGGCATTTCTAAGGTCGCATGGGTGGAAGGTGAACGTAGAAAAGAGTTCTCTATTGCCACTCACAAGAGTTCCCTTTCTAGGGACTCTTATAGATTCTGTAGAAATGAAAATTTACCTGACGGAGGACAGGTTATCAAAACTTCTAAATGCTTGCCGTGTCCTTCATTCCATTCAACACCCGTCAGTGGCTCAGTGCATGGAGGTAATCGGCTTAATGGTAGCGGCAATGGACATAGTACCATTTGCGCGCCTGCATCTCAGACCGCTGCAATTGTGCATGCTAAGTCAGTGGAATGGGGATTACTCAGATTTGTCCCCTCTGCTAAATCTGGACCAAGAGACCAGAGATTCTCTTCTATGGTGGCTTTCTCAGCCACATCTGTCCAAGGGGATGCCCTTCCGCAGGCCAGATTGGACGATTGTAACAACAGACGCCAGCCTTCTAGGTTGGGGCGCAGTCTGGAATTCCCTGAAGGCTCAGGGATCATGGACTCAGGAGGAGAGACTCCTTCCAATAAACATTCTGGAATTAAGAGCAATTTTCAATGCTCTTCTGGCTTGGCCTCAGTTAGCAACTCTGAGGTTCATCAGGTTTCAGTCGGACAACATCACGACTGTGGCTTACATCAATCATCAAGGAGGAACAAGGAGTTCCCTAGCGATGATGGAAGTCTCAAAGATAATTCGCTGGGCAGAGTCTCACTCTTGCCACCTGTCAGCGATCCACATCCCAGGCGTGGAGAACTGGGAGGCGGATTTTCTAAGTCGCCAGACCTTTCATCCGGGGGAGTGGGAACTTCATCCGGAGGTGTTTGCCCAACTGCTTCATCATTGGGGCAAACCAGATCTGGATCTCATGGCGTCTCGCCAGAACGCCAAGCTTCCTTGTTACGGATCCAGGTCCAGGGACCCGGGAGCGGTGCTGATAGATGCTCTGACAGCACCTTGGGTCTTCAACATGGCTTATGTGTTTCCACCTTTCCTGATGCTTCCTCGATTGATTGCCAGGATCAAACAGGAGAGAGCATCGGTGATTCTAATAGCGCCTGCGTGGCCACGCAGGACCTGGTATGCAGACCTAGTGGACATGTCGTCCTGTCCACCATGGTCTCTGCCTCTGAGACAGGACCTTCTGATTCAGGGTCCTTTCAAACATCCAAATCTAATTTCTCTGAGGCTGACTGCATGGAGATTGAACGCTTGATTTTATCAAAGCGTGGATTCTCGGAGTCAGTGATTGATACCTTAATACAGGCTAGGAAACCTGTTACCAGGAAAATTTACCATAAAATATGGCGTAAATACTTATATTGGTGCGAATCCAAGAGTTACTCATGGAGTAAGGTTAGGATTCCTAGGATATTGTCTTTTCTACAAGAGGGTTTAGAAAAGGGTTTATCTGCTAGTTCGTTAAAGGGACAGATTTCAGCTCTGTCTATCCTTTTACACAAACGTCTGGCAGAAGTTCCAGACGTTCAGGCTTTTTGTCAGGCTTTGGCTAGGATTAAGCCTGTGTTTAAGACTGTTGCTCCGCCGTGGAGCTTAAACTTAGTTCTTAACGTTCTGCAAGGTGTTCCGTTTGAACCCCTTCATTCCATCGATATCAAGCTGTTATCTTGGAAAGTTCTGTTTTTAATGGCTATTTCCTCGGCTCAAAGAGTCTCTGAGTTATCGGCCTTACATTGTGATTCTCCTTATCTGATTTTTCATTCAGACAAGGTAGTTCTGCGTACTAAACCTGGGTTCTTACCTAAGGTAGTCACTAACAAGAATATCAATCAAGAGATTGTTGTTCCATCATTGTGCCCTAACCCTTCTTCAAAGAAGGAAAGAGTTTTGCACAATCTGGACGTCGTCCGTGCCCTGAAATTTTATTTGCAGGCAACTAAAGATTTTCGTCAAACTTCTTCCCTGTTTGTCGTTTATTCTGGACAGAGGAGAGGTCAAAAAGCTTCGTCTACCTCTCTCTCTTTTTGGCTTCGTAGCATAATACGTTTAGCCTATGAGACTGCTGGACAGCAGCCTCCTGAAAGGATTACAGCTCATTCTACTAGAGCTGTGGCTTCCACTTGGGCCTTTAAGAATGAGGCCTCTGTTGAACAGATTTGCAAGGCTGCAACTTGGTCTTCACTTCACACTTTTTCAAAATTTTACAAATTTGACACTTTTGCTTCTTCGGAGGCTGTTTTTGGGAGAAAGGTTCTACAGGCAGTGGTTCCTTCCGTGTAAAGATCCTGCCTGTCCCTCCCGTCATCCGTGTACTTTTAGCTTTGATATTGGTATCCCATAAGTAATGGATGACCCGTGGACTGACTACACTTAACAGGAGAAAATATAATTTATGCTTACCTGATAAATTCATTTCTCCTGTAGTGTAGTCAGTCCACGGCCCGCCCTGTTTTTACAGCAGGTCTAAATTTTAATTAAACTCCAGTCACCACTGCACCCTATAGTTTCTCCTTTCTCGTATGGTTTCGGTCGAATGACTGGATATGACGTAGAGGGGAGGAGCTATATAGCAGCTCTGCTTGGGTGATCCTCTTGCACTTCCTGTTAGGGAGGAGTTATAATCCCATAAGTAATGGATGACCCGTGGACTGACTACACTACAGGAGAAATGAATTTATCAGGTAAGCATAAATTATATTTTTACATTTACTTTTATTATCAAACCTAATTTTGTGTGGGTGTCCTTTGTTGAAAGCATACTTGAGTAGGCTCAGGGGGGCAACAATGAAGTAAGCTGGTGACTGATTGGTGGCTACACACATATGCTTCTTGTCATTGGCTCATCAGATGTCATCAGCTAGCTCTCTGTAGTGCATGGTGCATAGTTATAGTTAAAATAATTATTTCTGCTGATCAATAAAGGGACATGAAAAAATTTTTTCTTCCATAATTCACATAAAACGTACTTTTAAACAACTTTCCAATTGACTTCTATTATCTAATTCTTTGTTCTTTTCGTATACTTTGTTGAAAAGCACACCTAGATAGGCTCAGGAGCTAAGAGCTAGCTGCTGTTTGGTGGCTGCCCATATATACCTCTTGTGATTAGCTAACTGATCTGTTAGTTTCCCAGTAGTGCATTGCTGCTCCTTCAATAAAGGATATCACAAGAATGAAGCAAAATTGATAATAGAAGTAAATTGGAAATCATAAATCATGAAAGAAAAGTTTAGGGTTTCATGTACCTTTTAATGCATTTTACTTGTTCCGTCTCTCAAATGTATTCATCACTTCTGTTTTCTAACCTTACTATTTATTTATCAAATAGGCCCCAAAAGATACTCTGGCATGGTTCAGGCGTGAATGGCATTCGATTGGTTGACAATTACTGCGAGGCTTGGAGAACATCTGACATGGCAGTCAGTGGGCAGGCGGCATCTTTACGCAGCGGGAAACTACTGGATCAGAAAACGTACAGCTGTTCAAACAAGTTTATTATATTGTGCATCGAAAATAGTTTTATGCCCGACATAAGGAACAAATAATTGGTTCCTTTTAGCAAAACAGAAATAACATTTAAATTAAGAAGACACTGAAATTCATCATGTATATATTGAACTTTTAACAGATTGCACAATTTTAAAGCCAAAGAAAACATACCTCACGGAACACTTAATAAAATTGTGGTGGAACATATATTCCAGTCTGTACTATGGTGCTATGATAGAGGAAGAATGTTCTATTAACATACCTGGTAATTGTTTAGACATGGGCTGGATGGCAAACTTTATATAGCCCAATACACTGCAATTTATTTTCTATGTATTTCTATGGTTTTTTTTGAGGGTAAAGTTTTCTTCCAGTAACTGAATGTAAAATGTTTAACATTCCTTTTAACAATTGTATCTGCATATGTTATATTGTATGTTTTTACGACAGCCATGGATTTCAGAATGGATTTGTGCTTGGTCCAAGATTTCATAAATGAGTATAGAGATATTCTCAGTTGATCAAGTCTACCCAAATATTGTGAGAAACTAAATATATTTAAATCGCTCATTATCAGGACTAAAAATGTATCCGAAGTTCTGCAACCAACATACATAATAGCAGGAACATAGAATATAAGATTTGTTCTTGTACCAGAATATCTTAAAGAGCCAGATGATACTGGGCGGAGTTTTTATTTATTGTAATATATTTACTTCAATGTTACAGACTCATCAGGCTGTTATGTAGCTGTACTATCATCATATGCAATATTCATAACCAGGGATCATCTCAGTCAAGCGGTGGTTGTCTTCTCGGGTGCCATACAGAAAGGACTGGCGCTTTGTTAGGCTGACCATATTGCCGCTTTAAGAAGGAACACATATGAAAAATACATATGTGAGGGTTCTTATACAAAACCATTTCTTTAAACAGCCCTGACATATGTATTTTTCATATGTGTCCCTTCTTAAAGCGGCAATATGGTCAGCCTACGCTTTGTGTGTGTAACCAGAGGTGAAATCTATTTTCACACCTCACTTTGGTGTGGCTGTACTTTGTGTGTACTTCAGGGGTCAACAAATTTATTTGAAAATTTGGGGGTCAGAAAGAATACTGAGGAGACGGGAAAAGATGTTTGATATATGAAGAATAATAAAAAAGTTAGGAAGCAAAAGTCAAGTTTTAAAAGCTGCAGTTCCCAAGTGTTTGTTGAGGCTTTGTGTATTCAGTATTACAGGGAGTGTAGCATAATTTGCAGACAAGTGTGCTTTATTTAAACAGTTACAGAAGTAACACAGTCAGACAGTTTACTATGAGGTCTTGTTAGCTTCATAAGTTCCTATGGTTTCCTGTGCAGCTGATTCATTAAACAATGGAAAAATCAGGGAAGTTGGGGGAATATCATAAAGCTGCTAATGCTGGAACATAAGGAGAGACTTTTTAATAAATTTTGCCCAGCTGTGATAGCACAAACATAACCAGATTTACACATTTTATTTATTATTTCAACACTTTCATCAAGACCCCAACCCAACTTCATTTCAGAACTTATATTCCTATGATTTTCCCTGATTAGTTTACTTAGACTTTTGTTTTTGTTTTGCTCTTTTATCAATTTCTTTAATTCTGAACTGATCCTGAACTACACATAACTGGTGATTGGCTCCTTCTGAGCGGCCCGTATTTAGCTTAGCATCAGCAGTACATTGCTCATCCAGAGCTAAATGTAACGATATGTGTAATTGTTTATTTATATGACAGCAATAGGGCAGTAATACAATGGTGTAGCACATTTTAGTATTGCTTCTTATGTTGCTTTAAATGACCTTATGGTGTCAGAGACAGTGCTGAAAGTGCACAAAACGCATAGTATATGTTAAACAAGTCCTGAAACTCTGTTAGTCATACAGGGGCAGCTTAATTTAAATGAACAAAAGAAAAAAGCACACAAGTCTTTGTAACGGTCACTACACACAATGTAGATCTGCTCTAAAGCACTGGTTTTCAAACCTGTCCTCTGGCCTCCCAAAGGTCCAGGTTTTCTGGATAACCTTGGAAGAGATCAGGTAAATAACCATGTTTGCTAATAAGCTGATTATTGCACCTGTGCTCCAGTTCAGATTACCTCAAAATGTAGCCTGTTAGGGAAGCCTGAGGAGAGGTTTGAAAACCAGTGCTCTAAAGCAAGGAGTGATTAGTGGTAAATATATGTAGAGGCACCTCAGTCTTTTGTTTTGCACTCATATGGGGCTGGTTGAGCTGTGATGGAGAATGAAAATGTCTCTTCACTTTAGCTGTACATTCACACCTAGCCACACCCTGGACCACACAGCCATCTTGTCATTTCATATAGCCCCCCCCCCCACCAGACCACTTGCAACTCCACCTCTTAATGTACCCTTCATGAGAACACCGGCAACTCCACCTCTTAATGTCCCCCTCATGAGAACACCTGCAACTCCACCTTTAATGTACCCCTCATGAGAACACCTGCAACTCCACCTCTTAATGTCCCCCTCATGAGAACACCTGCAACTCCACCTTTAATGTACCCCTCATGAGAACACCTGCAACTCCACCTCTTAATGTCCCCCCCTCATTAAAATACCTGCAATGCGGCCTCTTAATGTCTCCCTCATGAGAACACCTGAAACTCCACCTCTTAATGTCCCCTAATGAGAACACCTGCAACTCCACATCTTAATTTTCCTCTTATGAGAACACCGGCAACTCCACCTTTTAATGTCCCCCCCCCCTCATGAGAACACCTGCAACTCCACCTCTTAATGTCCCCCCCCTCATGAGAACACCTGCAACTCCACCTCTTAATGTACCCCTCATGAGAACACCTGAAACTCCACCTCTTAATGTCCCCTAATGAGAACACCTGCAACTCCACATCTTAATTTTCCTCTCAGGAGAACACCAGGAACTCCACCTCTTAATGTCCCGCTCATGAGAAAACCTGCAACTTCCACATGAGAACACCTGCAACTCCACCTCTTAATTTTCTCCTCATAAAAACTTCTGCAACTGCACCTCTTCATTTTCCCCTCATAAGAACACCAGCAAATCCATCTGCTTTGACCCCCTCACAAGAACACCTGCAAGTCCACCAGCTCTGACTCCTTCCCCCCCAACAGAACACCTCTAACTCCACCTCCTCTTACTGCAACCTTACCAGAACTACTGTAGTGTCACCTCCACTAACTCTTACTCCCCTCACCAGAACACCTGCAAATCCCTTTCACCTGCTCCTATTGTCCCAACAAGAACATCTATTCGTACTCCTCCTACGTACAACTCCACTAGCTCTGATTCCCCTCCACCAAACCACCTGCTCTCAGTTCCCCCTCACGAGAACTCAACATTCTTTTACTCCCCTTACTCACCAGAACACTTGCAACTCCACTGATTTTCAGCCTCACTAGAACACATGCAAGTCTGCTACAGCCTCCCTAACCTAGGCCCCAGCTTTCTGGCCCCTGCACACAGCTTTGCAGGATAGGTGCTTGCACCCCACCAATTATTTTCTGGAACCACCACTGGGTATGTTGTATACCGGTATGCTGACCCAAACGTATCACCTCAGTGTACTGTTCTTATATGTCAACACCCATAAAGAAAGCCACTTTAAACACTGTAGGTTTGATATAAGCAAGACATATTGTTGAGTAACCCAAGCAAAAATCCAGATCATCATATCAGCTCCACACCTTGGCCAATAAGGAGAATGCTGCAATACAAAACCTTATTTAATGCACTGCAGATAAAACATGTATTACAAATCTCTTCTGTCAATGGTGCTATCATGAAATACATGCAAACCTTTACAATATACAAAATATGCTTATTTTAACATTATATATGGTTTATTAAAATTATGTACAGTCAGTTCATTACTGATACTGTTTTTTTTTATTGTTTTTGTGCACATATGAAACATTTACTCTCAATGACCAATTCAATTATTTTAGAGCACTGGTTTTAGGCCAGGTTTTAAGGATTACCATGGATGAGAGCAGGTAGAATAACCATGGTTACTAATCAGCTGATTATTTCACTTGTGCTCTAATTCAGATATCCTCAAAATCTAGCTTGTTGTGATCTAGAGGATGGTTACAGCAACTGACAAACATATACTAAACAAATACATAAAAAAAAACATGGCAAATGCTAATAATCAGCATGTTCTGCTAGCACATACTGCTTTATTATGCGCTCAGTATTGGTGAATATAGACTATTTATCAAATAACAAATGGCAAATGTACACAGTGAAGAAAAATGGCTTGTGGGAAATAATATGCTCTGTGCTTTTTAATATCGCTGAAGACTCATTTTAATGACACAAAGACTAATTCATAAAATGTCATTATAGCAATATACACACAGTATTACACTATTACATGTATATAGATTTTTATTATAGGGATTTTGTACTTGTTAGCAGTTATATTTTTATAAACCATACATTTACAATACAAAACCCTGTAGAATTATTACTTTATTCTAGATACTAATTTTAGATTTCTATAAATGGCAGTACATATACATTCCGTTCAACTAACGTTCCATAACAGATGAAAACACTCATTCTTGTAATACTGTAATAGGAACAGTACTTAATTTAAAATGTAAACTCCACTTTTAAATGATTTCAAATAAAAATTGTTTACATGCTTTTCTAACTTGTGTTTGAATGTGTTTTATTTTTTTTGTAAATTGTGTATTTTATATTAAATGTAAAACAATACATTCATGAGTTTTCACTTAAAAAATACTGACATTCTTGGTTTTTCTAAATGGAAATTAAATACTTAAAGGGACATTAAACACTAAATACATAGCATAGTATTGTGATTATGCCACGCCTCCCTGTAATCATGGGTGCAACCATGTTGAAATCTATCTTTCACTCCCTTCTATAACTGCCCTGTTTTCACATGTGCAGCAACTCTCCTTCAGATACCTGCAGTGTAACCTAGGTTCCATAATGGCAGCGTAAATGATAAGAGAGAGGTGCATGAAATGTATTTAGTGCCCCTTTAATGGTACTTTATACGAAACATGTAAAACGGTTGATTAAAAAAATAAAACATTGCAATATAAATTCATTACATATTTTGGGGTCTATTTAACAGGGGACAAATGGCCCCTATTCCCGCATGAGCCTTCAGGCTCGCCGGAAACAGGAGTTAAGAAGCAGCGGTCTTAAGACCGCAGCTCCTAAACTCATACGCCGCCTCTGAGGCGGCGTATAGCAATCCGTACGATCGGGCTGATTGACACCCCCTGATAGCGGCCGATTCACTGCGAATCTGCAGGGGGTGGTATTGCACCAGCAGTTCACAAGAACTGCTGGTGCAATGATAAATGCAGATGTGCAGGGGACATGGTTCGCTATAGCCCCACATGTCTGTGTGTGCTGTAAAATACCTCTGAAAATTGTGCTTGTCTCAATTCCTCCCAAAGACGCCCTACTGCCTTCATCGAATTTAGGTATCGCAACATTCTACATAATGATTGGTTAGATCGGTGCAAATATGTATTTACCCCTGTCCCCAATTGGCTACAGCAAAAAATATAAGGAAATTGGATTTCATCAAGATTTTCAAGAGGTGTATCTATGGACTGCAAGTAGCCATTGGTGGTTATTATCTTGCAGCATGATCCCGAAAGACCAGTCAGAATATTGTTGAGTCCCTCCTGCTTGCTGCTTTCTGTGGTCTACTGTAATCCCTTACTCTTACACATAGAGGTCAATTTATCAAGCTCCGTAACCTGTCCGCCTGCTCTGAGGCGGCGGACAGAAATCAACCTGATCAAATACGATCGGGTTGATTGACACCCCCTGTGAATCTGCAAGGGACATGGTATTGCACCAGTAGATCACAAGAACTGCTGGTGCATTGATAAATGCTGACAGTGTATGCTGTCGGCATTTATCGATGTGCAGCGGACATGATACTCTACATCGTATCATGTCCGCTCGCACTATAATAAATTGACCCCATGTCTAGTCCTGTTCCAGAATACACTTTGGCATCAGGTTGCGAGTTCCCTTTCCTCTGAGGAGATGATTATGGATAATAGATCTATATTTGTAATTTTATTTCTCAACTAAATTGCTGCTGTCCCAATTAAAATGAACATGTACATAATACTTGCAATAGTGGTTTTACTTTACAGTATAAAACAGTTATCTGACTTTATATGGTTACAAGGAAGTCACTCCTGCTTTTTAACATCTCTGCTATGGGCCAGATTATGAGTGGAGCTCTAACGTTTGTGTGCAAGTGATAAGGGGTTTATCACGGATGTTTGCACTCATCAGGTTTCCTGCTGGTATTATGAGTTAAATGTAAAAGTGATCGCTTGAGCGCAATCACAAATTACTCTAGAATGATTAACGCGTCCTCAGAGCCCTGGTTAACTGTTACACAAAACAAAAAAGTGTCACAAAACACTTTAAAAATACATTACAAAGTACAGGTTGTCAGGGTATCTGTGAATGTCAGTAGACAATATATATATATATATATATATATACATATACATATATATATATATATATATATATATATAAATGAATGATGGAAAGCACTCTCTGGTCTTTTAGTGAAAAATGTTTAATAATTCAAGCGTGACGTTTCGGGGACACACTCCCCTTCCTCTGAGGAAGGGGAGTGTGTCCCCGAAACGTCACGCTTGAATTATTAAATATTTTTCACTAAAAGACCAGAGAGTGCTTTCCATCATTCATTTATATATCCATATCTGCTAGCACCCTGGCACTTAATATTTTGGAAGTGAGAGTGCTCTCATTGAAACAGTATATATATATATATATATATATATATATTATATATATATATATATATATATATATATATATATACATACATGAAATAGGAGCGCACTCTCCGGGTCTTAATTTCATATCTTTTTAATCAAGTGACGTTTCGGGGTTGTTAGCCCCGTCCTCAGACCATTACATACAATAAAATGAATATACAACATTTATACTTTACCCTCCACCATCACCACGTACTACCAGAAGTGCCTCCGGCGTCCTGCAAGCCTCATTGTGCAGGTCCGCCGGTTGTCATAGCAACCCATGTAAACAATCTATAAAACGGAACAAAAGTTAATAATGCATATGTCCTAGAAGTTATACAGTCAAAACCACTTGCAGTATATGTCCAGACTATAGTAATATTTACATTGCAAATGCAAGCAGTTTAGAGCATGCTATTTGAGTCTCCACCGCAGAGTAGACATATCAGGTTGTCATGCTAACCGTTGTTGTTAGTCTACATCAGTGGGGACTCGGATAGCCTGCGTTAATATCAACTTTAAGGGCATTAGTATAGCTGAACTATTGTCAATGTGCCCATATTAGTGTATAAACAGTATCAGAATGTACCTACCAACTAATCCCTATGTTTAGATGAATCCCTTAACTATAACATACATGCTACCTTATGTGGGACTAAACCAGGGATACTATTGTGGATAGAACCTAAAACATATATTTCCTCACTTCTAAATGCTATAACATTCTAGCTGTATTGCCTAGCAACTTAAGACATCCTGTTTGTTAAGAGAATACCAGATTAGGTGGATTTATAAAAAACAATGCCAATCCAGTTGGGTATTTAACCCCTTGGGGGCCAAAGTCCCCAAGTTGTAAATCCACTTAGATTCTTTTTGCAGTAAAAGGTTGGCTCTGTCACCCCCCCCCTATTGAGTTTGGGCACGTGATCAATAATCACATATCTTAGATCACTAACCGTATGGCCACACATCGCAAAATGCCTAGCAACAGGCTGTTCTGATCCATTTTCTCGGATTGCCAGCCTAATAGCAGCGCGATGGTTGGCCATACGGATACGTAGGGTGTCCACCGTCTTACCTACGTAAAAAAGTCCACATGGACAGTGTAAAAGATAGACAATGAACTCTGATGTACACGTTACTCTGTATCTAATAGTGTACTTTCTGTTAGTATGAGGATGTAAGAATGTCTTGGTGTTGCTCATCCCACTGCACGTAGTGCAGCCGAGACATCTATAACATCCCACTTTGGGAGAATGAAGCCAAGTTCCCTTCTTGTAGCTGTCCACAGGATCCACTTTGACCAGAGTGTCCCTTAATGATCTTCCTCATCTGTAACTCACTCTTGGTGGACCCATTGTGGTAAACGGTAGTGTAGTATCACTGGTCACAATCTCCCATTTGTCTCTTACAATTTCTGGTACTTCATTTTTGTCAGCGTATTTAGAGTTCAGTTACCGACACTCTAAAATCACCCAACGCTCAAATCTCTACCGACAGCTCAAACCCAGTAGTTAACATATACCAACAAAATAAACATCCACAAATCACAAAACAAATATTACACAAAGTACACTTACACTCATACAAACACTACACTATATTTATTTTTCAGATTTAATAATTTTTCATCAAAATACAAACAATCAAAGTTGCGAGATCTCGGGTGTTAGAAAAAAAACAACACAAATCCATTTTGCCATTGACTTACATTGACACACGGGAAAAGACCCTCATATAGCTACATCTAACTAATAAGATTATCACAAACATACACTCATCGATGCATACAAACAATATACACCACATGACATACACAAAAAAGTTATTTATTACAAAATGAACACGATTTAGTTACTTTTTCACACAAGCTCATGACGTCACTCACTTTACGAGGAAAACCAGTCTTTGAAAAAAAAATTACCAAAATTTAGAGCCTCCATTGACTTCTATGGGGAAGACGTGCTCGTGCACGCGAAAGACAGATTTCCCTAACGCACACAAATAGCGTAGACCTAAAAACTCCAAATACCAGCGCTAGAAATAGGAGAAAAAAAACATGCTTTTCTGCGTTAGACCCAGCTATGATAAATAGATCAAGAAATTACTATTTCCCTATGGTGGACTTATGGATTGTACTTATTGAATATTCACAACAGCATTAAATTGTTTCATACTTTTACATTACATCAACTACAAATCAACATCACTAGTAACAAGCTTTTTTATCAAAATAATCACATTTAAACGGACACAAAAATAATTAAAACATTTCAGGATTCACAAACAGTACACAATGGGAAACACCTCTCATTTACCTTTATTATTGCATTTCATTTATTCAACTCATATGCTTGCAGCAACTGCATATCTACATAGGCTTAACACATGATCAGTCATGGATGCACATACATTACTTTTACCATACACTCATACATGTGCATTCAAATGATGGGGGAAAAACACATTACATTCTCTCTAGGAATCACAAAACAGAACATATGGATTTTACTGTACTTTTAACATCATGATTCCATCACAAGAAACCATTAGGAATTACGTACAAGAAGAACATCATTACACCATATTACAGATGTCACTTTATGGGAAGGAACAACAATGCCAGACCGCTATATAGAAGTCAGCATATGTGGGACACAATCACAATATATACGTATATGTACATAACACGCATCACCCATCACGCAACCACAAAGCACACATTTATATTTTATTCAGCACACAATAACAATGTAGTCAAATACAACAACACAATGAGGATTTCAGAACTACATAGGCAGGTTAATAATATGATTACGTCATTAGAAGATTCAACCATACACATTACAGATTCACGACTGTACCGCCCCTTTCTGAACTTTAGCACTCAATACTACAATACAACATATACGTAAATAACAGTTTGGAACAGCATTATTAGGGCGATTTCAATGGGACAATTAATAAATATTGTCAGATCGCAAATCACTTATATATATAATACTACAGATGACAGCCGGAAGTTATTCAGTATTAGTGCCATTTGAATGGGACGCCTACAATATTGACAGCTCGGCAATCACTTATATATACAATACTACAGATGACAGCCGGAAGTTATTCAGTATTATTGAGATTTGAAAGGGACGCATACAATATTGACAGCTCGGCAATCACTTATATATACAATACTACAGATGACAGCCGGAAGTTATTCAGTATTATTGAGATTTGAAAGGGACGCATACAATATTGACAGCTCGGCAATCACTTATATACACAATACTACAGATGGCAGACGGGAAGTTCTGAATTCTTATTGCGATTTTAAAGGGACGCATACAATATTGACAGCTCGGCAATCACTTATATATACAATACTACAGATGGCAGATGTTACTTTATCGTTTACAAACAATATTGCAGCAACATTGATCGATCACATTCGATGCACATTATACACAACTATGCACTTTCATTCATGTTAGCCTGGACGTGTGCTTGTTACTATAAGATCGCGTTTAAGAAATATTGATTACGCATATGATCAAACATTACAAACATGCACTGTATGTGTGATATTTGACACTTTCACATTGAGATTCATTGGGGGAAAACAACATTTCAGCAAACAACAAAAAAACGCCCACTGTGAAAGCATTCGCGCCGCTCACATACAAACAAGTGAATACAATCAGCAATCATTACAAACTCAATACCATTGGACTAATTGTACTATAAATCCCCCAAACAACATGGCCAATGCATCACTTGTGATCCACATCAGATCAAGTGCATACCTTGTTACGCTGTTTTGAAAGATGGATGACGATGACATGGTAGACACTGCTGGTGCTGCTATTGGCGAACTAGCTGTTGATCGAATCAGGCAGCCTCGGCGGCTCAGACTGAGTTCGAGGTCCTCGTGTCTACAGGGTGAGACCCACCTTGGAAAACATGAGCGACTTTGAGGTTTATGATAAGTATCGGCTCAATCGCGAACAGCTCATTGGCCTTTACGATCTTCTTAAACCTCATTTGGAGCCACATATAAGAATAAGGACTGCTGTTCCCGCCATGAGTAAGATGCTAAGTTGTCTATACGTCCTGGCCTCCGGGAGTTTTAAATCCAGAGAAATGTACATGCATGGCCTGGCTCAAGGTACATTCTCTGTGTTTGATAACTTTCTGGACGCCATGGTACGTATCAGTAAGCAATACATAGGATTCCCACAGAATGATGGTGATTGGAGGCGCCTGAAGCGGAAATTCTTTGATATTGCTCAATTGCCCAATGTCTTGGGAGCCATAGATTGTACCCACATTGCGCTGCGTGCTCCAATTGATGACTTGCCCTTCAGAAATCGCAAACATTTTCATAGCCTCAACGTGCAGTATGTTTGTGACGCACAGATGAGGATTATGCATGTGTGTGCGAATTTTGGAGGAGCTTGTCATGATGCCCGCATCCTCGCTCAGTCGTCCCTGTGGAGACCGTTTGAGGAAAGACAAATGCCCCCTGGTTATCTCGTTGGTGAGTATTTGTGCACAACATGGTTAATTAGTTAGACAATTGCCACTATAGTTTTAAAATGTTAGCGTAATGTTCAGCTATAGGATGCAATTTAACCATTTTAAATTTTGTAACGCTAATGTCTAGTTTTAGTTCAATGCAGATATGTAGCATGTCTTACCTTAAATGCTCAGATAGAGAATGCAATGTAACCATTAAGTTTCCATTTTACACAAGGTCTGGTTTAGGTGAAATACGCATATGTAGCATGTCTTAGCTGAAATGGGAAGATATTAGCTAATGCAATTTAACCATGTCATTGTCTCTTTCCGCTAATGTCTAGTTTTAGTTCAATGCAGATATGTAGCATGTCTTACATTAAATGCTCAGATAGAGAATGCAATGTAACCATTTCGTTTCCATTTTACACAAGGTCTGGTTTAGGAGAAATACGCATATGTAGCATGTCTTAGCTGAAATGGGAAGATAGAGAATAATATTGAACTAGATTATTCTTTTAAAAAATAAACATTTGTTAGTGGATTATCGTGTACAAAAACTTTTATTGGACTCAAAATACTATTTTGAGGATTCAGTTTGAATTATGTTCTGTTCATAATTTATAGGTGATTCTGGGGACATGAGCCGGCCTTGGCTTATTACCCCCTTGCGTAGCCCGACTGATGTGTCTGAGGAGCGCTACAATAGGGCTCATAAGAGAACCAGGGCGGTGGTTGAACGGATGTTCGGGCTCCTGAAGATGAGGTTCAGGTGCCTGGACAGGTCGGGAGGAGCCCTCCAGTACAACCCAAAGAAGGTGGCTAAGATCGTTATAGCCTGTAGTGTCCTGCATAATATTGCACAGTGGGCTGGGATGCTGCAGGGCGTCCAGGCGCACCGAAACCTCCTCAGAGATGAGGAGGATGATCCTGTTCTAGAGGGGCCATTCCGGGACGAGGGGCTCGATGTCAGAGCAGACATCATCAACCGCCACTTTAGACGGTAAATAATAGAAGTTAGACTGGAGTATTGTCAATAGATGTGAACTCTAGGGAAATGACAAGTAGAGAATTGTGCAAACATGTTAGGATTGCTCATCAAATGCTAAAAATGTGTTTCATTTATTATGATGCTCTGGGCATTGGGTCCTGTAGCGAATCTTTGCCACCTGCTTTTTAAAGAGGACATCAGCTGGTAAGTATAAATGTATGGACTGTTGCTGGCATGAATTGTACACAAATACATCATATGGCATACATTTTCTAAACTAGTATTTAGTTTACACATTACTTAAAATGTAAATACTCAGAAAGGGATCCTCTAGCATAACTATCCTCTAGCATGACTATGGTTCAATGTCACACATTAGAGGTTCGTTCTGCTCAATATGACTCATCTTCACACTTGATAGAACATAACACAAGATGCTACACACGCTTAGTAAGCTAGTGACAGAAATTGATTCAGAAATGGGGGGGGGATAGGGCTACAGAACTGATTCACACACTTGTAGTAGTAGTTTTCTTTAAAAAATTTGTGCCATTAGGGAGATGACTTCATGTAAAGACTGAAAGGGAAGAATTCGAAGAATGACAGTGAAGAATTCCCAGACTGGCAGTGGAAAAAGACAAGATTGAAATTGAAGAATACCAATGGGATCATGTCTGGCATTATCTTTCAAATCTGCTGACCTTGAAAACCATACAAAGACATGTTCACATGGTAAGTGCCAACTATTTGATAGAATAAGGCTGTGGAGGTATCCTATTGGAGACACTTAGATTATTTTCTAATTTTTAGATGGTATTTCACAGTCCTCTATTTTTGAAATGATGAATAAGACACCTATTGAAGATCAACTGTTTACCCCTGAATTGACTTTCAAAGACCATGCATTATCCAGGTTGGTTTACCAATGCATGCTAGTTAAGAATCACAGCAAGAATG
Source organism: Bombina bombina (assembly GCF_027579735.1). Classification (NCBI taxonomy): domain Eukaryota; kingdom Metazoa; phylum Chordata; class Amphibia; order Anura; family Bombinatoridae; genus Bombina; species Bombina bombina. The sequence continues at coordinate 576,395,485 of NC_069503.1, read as the reverse complement.
TTGAATCTTAGTAGCTTACATACATTAGTCATAATTAGATATTTAGGGATCACAATCAGACACTTAGATTATTTTCTAATTTTTAGATGGTATTTCACAGTCCTCTATTTTTTAAATGATGAATAAGACACCTATTGAAGATCAACTGTTTACCCCTGAATTGACTTTCAAAGACCATGCATTATCCAGGTTGGTTTACCAATGCATGCTAGTTAAGAATCACAGCAAGAATGTCGAATATTAGTAGCTTACATACATTAGTTATACTTAGTTCATAATTAGATACTTAGGGATCACAATCAGAAAAAGGAATACATATTATAGTTGATATAGAGGTATTTGAATGGACATGAAATATTACATTTATGTTCAGCATACATATATATTTATTATTGAAATGTGATATACATTATTATGTATAATTAGAAAATCTGATATTTAAATTTAATTTTTATTACACAATATAATGGTGTATGGTTTGTTTGGTTTTTAATACAAAAATTCAATTCATAAATATCTTTATAAAATTATGCACAAAGTTAGAGCATAGACACAAGATGATTGTAAATGTATTTTATGAATATTTTAAAACATGTGTATTAACTTATTAAAATTTTGTTTTTTCATTTCAGATTGTCATCTGATGACTTCCCGGAATATTTTTTTGTTTTTGTTTTTGTTAAAAAATTAAATTATTTTTAAATGGTAATAATCAACATTTGATTATTAAATACCCTCTTTTGAACAGATTATAATAAATATCCATATAATCTGTCAATAAAAAACAATTTGACTCACATGACTGGTAGTTGTCTATTTGACAAGCACATGCATAAGATCAAATTAGGCATTAATTTGAGCAAATCCACTGATTCAGAGAATATTAAATTAAACTATCTTTTTAAAAATAATTGGGGAGTGAGATCCATCGATGCTTTTCTTGTGAAATTCTTCGATGTTAAAATAATTTCGGATATGTAGTCAGAATTTGACAAAAATGTTTTTGGTTTCACTTTTAAGAAGGGAAGTGGTTCACTTACATTAAAGTGACAGTGTTGTTGAATGTAAAATTAATTTTATAAGATCTTGTATCTTCCTTAGGTATCTAAAAACATTATTTAATTAAATTTATAAATTTTAAATTAAAAAATTGTAGGTCATTTAACTTCATATTTTGCACAAGCTAGTTATTGGATGCCATGTTAATAGATTTTATTTTCTAGTGGAGTCATTTAAAGGGACATTTAACTATAGTTATTAATATTATGTATTTATTAAAATCTTACCTCTTGGGTTAGACATCACATATCTATATATAATTTTCATTCCCCTTTAGTTTCTTTCAACAATGTTAAATCAACATTCCGAATGTTTTTGTCCTTAAAGGGACATTCACAAAGTATATTGTGTCTTGAATTTTAAAAAATCATTAAAGAATTTAAACATATTTATACAGAGAGTGCAGAATTATTAGGCAAGTTGTATTTTTGAGGATTAATTTTATTATTGAACAACAACCATGTTCTCAATGAACCCAAAAAACTCATTAATATCAAAGCTGAATATTTTTGGAAGTAGTTTTTAGTTTGTTTTTAGTTTTAGCTATTTTAGGGGGATATCTGTGTGTGCAGGTGACTATTACTGTGCATAATTATTAGGCAACTTAACAAAAAACAAATATATACCCATTTCAATTATTTATTTTTACCAGTGAAACCAATATAACATCTCAACATTCACAAATATACATTTCTGACATTCAAAAACAAAACAAAAACAAATCAGTGACCAATATAGCCACCTTTCTTTGCAAGGACACTCAAAAGCCTGCCATCCATGGATTCTGTCAGTGTTTTGATCTGTTCACCATCAACATTGCGTGCAGCAGCAACCACAGCCTCCCAGACACTGTTCAGAGAGGTGTACTGTTTTCCCTCCTTGTAAATCTCACATTTGATGATGGACCACAGGTTCTCAATGGGGTTTAGATCAGGTGAACAAGGAGGCCATGTCATTAGATTTTCTTCTTTTATACCCTTTCTTGCCAGCCACGCTGTGGAGTACTTGGACGCATGTGATGGAGCATTGTCCTGCATGAAAATCATGTTTTTCTTGAAGGATGCAGACTTCTTCCTGTACCACTGCTTGAAGAAGGTGTCTTCCAGAAACTGGCAGTAGGACTGGGAGTTGAGCTTGACTCCATCCTCAACCCGAAAAGGCCCCACAAGCTCATCTTTGATGATACCAGCCCAAACCAGTACTCCACCTCCACCTTGCTGGCGTCTGAGTCGGACTGGAGCTCTCTGCCCTTTACCAATCCAGCCACGGGCCCATCCATCTGGCCCATCAAGACTCACTCTCATTTCATCAGTCCATAAAACCTTAGAAAAATCAGTCTTGAGATATTTCTTGGCCCAGTCTTGACGTTTCAGCTTGTGTGTCTTGTTCAGTGGTGGTCGTCTTTCAGCCTTTCTTACCTTGGCCATGTCTCTGAGTATTGCACACCTTGTGCTTTTGGGCACTACAGTGATGTTGCAGCTCTGAAATATGGCCAAACTGGTGGCAAGTGGCATCTTGGCAGCTGCACGCTTGACTTTTCTCAGTTCATGGGCAGTTATTTTGCGCCTTGGTTTTTCCACACGCTTCTTGCGACCCTGTTGACTATTTTGAATGAAACGCTTGATTGTTCGATGATCACGCTTCAGAAGCTTTGCAATTTTAAGAGTGCTGCATCCCTCTGCAAGATATCTCAATATTTTTGACTTTTCTGAGCCTGTCAAGTCCTTCTTTTGAACCATTTTGCCAAAGGAAAGGAAGTTGCCTAATAATTATGCACACCTGATATAGGGTGTTGATGTCATTAGACCACACCCCTTCTCATTACAGAGATGCACATCACCTAATATGCTTAATTGGTAGTAGGCTTTCGAGCCTATACAGCTTGGAGTAAGACAACATGCATAAAGAGGATGATGTGGTCAAAATACTCATTTGCCTAATAATTCTGCACTCCCTGTAAAGTACTATAGAATTACATTCAGTCTTGAAATATACTTAGAAAAAGATACATCAATGCACATATCTTAGTCAATTACAAAAGGCATCTATGTGCAACCAACAATCAGCATCAAAATAGCCTATGTAGATATGTATTTAATCCAAGATTATATATAATTACAATCTAATGATTGAATAAGAAAACATATTAAGTTGTTCAAATATTATAATCTTATCCAAAATGCATAAATAACATACAGCTTAATGTCCCTTGAAGCTGAAGACTGCGAAATACATCCATTACAATATATATTTCAGTCAGTGTGTAAAACAATCCGGAATTTAATCTAAATATGCTTTACTCATCTGTTATACTAATTTTGCAAAAGGAAGGTGCCTAGGTTTATGATTTTTCAAGCATTATTGTGAAATGTCTCCTTAAAGGGACATGAACTCAAAATATACTTAAAGGGAGACAGTTCAAAAATTAATGATTTATACATTCAGAACGAGTATTCTATTTTAAGCAACTTTAAAAATTGACTCATATTATCAATGTTCCTGATTATGTTGCTATCATTACTTTAAAAATAAGGCATTAAATTGATAATTTATTTGCTTCAGTACTCTGGACAGAATTTATTTTGTTTTGGGTGGATTAATTTATCCAACAATCATCAAGGACAACCCAGGTTTTTTGCCAAAATTGTCCGTAATCTAAAATATCATTATTGATTTGCAAAGAAAGATAACAAGATAATTCTTAACATTTGAGAATCGGATTAAATTATAAAGTTGCTTAACATTTCATGCTCAATCTGAATCACGAACGCTACATTTGTTGGGACAGTGTCCCTTTAAGAGATTTAAAGAGTGTATTTACTTCTCTTCTTATCTTGACATACTTTGCTTGAAAAGCATATCGAGATAGGCTCAGTAGATGAAGATTGGTGGATGCACAGAGATGCCTTATGTGATTGGCTCAACCATGTGCATTTAAATGTCTTATGTTGAGGATATCTAAATACAAAGATAAATTGATTTTCATTTTAAAGTCTAAACAATTTTCTATCTCTACAGATCATTTGATACAATTGTTTGTTTGTAATGTCTATTTAAAAATAAAGACGCCATTGCACAATAACATATATGAGCAGTTCAGACAAATACAAGCTCGAGGTTTATTTACTAATAACAAACAAACCTGTAGTTTAACATCTATAAACAGATTATCCAAGTTACTGACATTATAACTTGAATTTGAACATTCAGAAATGTGGCGTGGGAAACGGATCTTGAAACACCAGATTTGCATCTTTAAACATTAGAGTCTAATGTCACGCAATAGCACACAATCAATGTGCATTATAAATACATTTAATAGAGCAATGTCAATACTTCACAATAAGTCAACAAATTGATTTTATAAACAATAAAGACATACAATATTAAATGTGTATTTGTATTAAAGAAACAGACCGTTATTAAACCGAAAAATGTCGACAACATTTAATAATGTGACAGTATTAGATTTTAAAGAGAATTTAAACATTAATATTTAACGGATCATGGATATTAAATCTGCGTCACACATATCCGCATGACAGGCCCATGAGTTACAAATACTTCTACATGAAAAATGAAGTAACAGCACCACCAGGAGGTATGTGTATGGAAGTTGCTAAGATATGAAACATTAAGGAACGGCCAATCAGAGTTCATCACACAAACACAACTTGAGTCAGGATGGTCTCACAGACATTCTAACAATATTTCAAACTTTTATCCAATCAGATGTACAGATAACTTGTCCCATGGTGCATCTCATGTTTACTTCACCATATAAAAGTCCATTACACGTTGCCATCTTTGTCAGTTGTCTAATGCCTGCTGGTATATTATAATATTCTCTATATATATATATATCTTCACACATCTCGGCAGGCATGAAACCTCCCAGGTTCACCAAGCAGGAGAGCGCTGCACTGGTCCATGCCGTCCAGGACTTTTATCCCCAGCTGTTTGGGAACAAGAGGAGGTCGACAGATGCGCCTGTTAAGAAGGCCCTCTGGGAGTCTATCACCAATGCGGTTCAATTGGTGTGTGGCGTCCAGAGGAGCCAGGATCAGATCATGAGGAGATTCGGAGATATGAGGTTGCGCTTCACAAAAAAAGTCAACCTCATAAGGGAGTGGGTACAAGCCCGTAAAAGAGGGGGCAAAAGAGAGGCCCCGCGGAAACTCTACCTACTCTCTTATGAGGTGACTTTATGCCAGCTCCTCACTCTCCGGGTCCCCAAAAGATTCAGATCCTCGCCATCCTCGGCCTCCTCTTCTTCCCTCCCAGCTGCTGGATCTGAAAGTCCTGACCCGGGGGCCAGGGCAGCTGCTTCTCCGTCCGGTGGCCTGGGAGGAGCTGATGGAGAATCTTAACCAGGTAACTATCCAACTTCATATAATATCTTAATATTTGATTTTTTTTTTTAAAATGTGTATATAGTCAGATACTAAACCTATACAGATCTCACAACATACACTACATATGATGTTTAGATTTTAGATTAGTGACACATGAAATAGGAATGATGTTTCTTGCGCTCTACAGAATATGCGTCACAGAGCGAAAATGGAATTGCGCATACACGTTAACATGGGTTTGCTGTAAGTGGCATTGCTTTACACATGTTGGTCAAATGACGGATGCGTAATTCCGCTTGGAATCATTGCGCAATGATCGCGAAAATGGAATTGCGCATACACGTTAACATGGGTTTGCTGTAAGTGGCATTGCTTTACACATGTTGGTCAAATGACGGATGCGTAATTCCGCTTGGAATCATTGCGCAATGATCGCGAAAATGGAATTGCGCATACACGTTAACATGGGTTTGCTGTAAGTGGCATTGCTTTACACATGTTGGTCAAATGACGGATGCGTAATTCCGCTTGGAATCATTGCGCAATGATCGCGAAAATGGAATTGCGCATACACGTTAACATGGGTTTGCTGTAAGTGGCATTGCTTTATACATGTTGGTCAAATGACGGATGCGTAATTCCGCTTGGAATCATTGCGCAATGATCGCGAAAATGGAATTGCGCATACACGTTAACATGGGTTTGCTGTAAGTGGCATTGCTTTATACATGTTGGTCAAATGACGGATGCGTAATTCCGCTTGGAATCATTGCGCAATGATCGCAAAAATGGAATTGCGCATACACGTTAACATGGGTTTGCTGTAAGTGGTATTGCTTTACACATGTTGATCAAAATGAAATGTGAATTATTATATATGTGAAGAATACAGTATTCTTATTTTCAATATTATACATAATAAAAAAAAGAAAAAAGCAGAATCCAAATAAATTATAACATATGCCCATCAATTGATGAGAATGAAATAACACAAAAAAATAATTTAAGTTACAGTAAACAACACAACTGATTGAAAATTAGAGTACAGGATATATTTATCATGAATTTAATTGAGGAAACAATTAACTCATGGGACTACCAAAGGATTAATAGTTTTTAATTGATTTGCTAATAATGTAAAGATTTTAAACATGGCATGATTTGTATTAATGATATCCAATCCTCATTTAATATATTACAGATCTGGATGTTGGTGCTGGATCCTCAAGGCAGGGCTTGTCACAGTATGGTATGTCTCATTTTAATTGACATTTGTCTTAGAAACATGGACAGAACATTACATACTAAATCCACATTGTTCAATATTTATATGTATCTGCAAAATGGATTTTTAAAATATTTGCAAATTAAGAATAAATAAAACAAAAATATAGGATTACATTGTGAGACTACTCTGATTTTGTTTGGAATTTAAGATATCCCATCTATTCTGGATGTCTTAATTTTAATGTAAGATTCTTTGAATGTCCAATTTATATTCTTCCCTTGTGTATTGCTTAATCTTATTTGTATACATTTTTAAAAAATACACACACTTTTGCATATGTTTTGATTTTAAAAATATAGATTCCATTTTTGAAATTGATCACGTCATTTAAGGGACATGCCAACTAAATTTTACATAGAATGGTTTTTAAACGTGATCTTATTGTTTTGTTTAAACATTTTATGAGCTACATTGGTTCAGTCTATTGTTTTAGTTCTTCTAAAAAAAAATGGATTTTGGTTTAGGTTAAACAATGCATTACTGGTATTATCCGGCTGTTTTTTTATGCATAAATTGGCATTTTGACAAAAGTTAAAATCATGTGTTCAGATAACAGTAGTACATAGTTTCAAAAAGTATACAATTACACATTTAGAGCTTCATGTCCCTTTAATAGATGAAAATTAAATAATTCTTAGGATATCCTTAAATAACATATTAGATTGGAATTGCATGCTCAATCCCATTCATTACATCAACATATGGAGTAGAGAATTCATTAACACCAACATTGTCAAATCAATATATTTTTATATTAAAGGGACACTGAGCTAAAATTATTAATGTTGTCATTCAGATAGAGCATGCAATATTAATCAACATATAAATATAATACTATAATCATATGTGAAATATTCTATTGCTAAATGTATTTTAAAATCAAGAATGTACGTTTATCTGCAGCTCAATTTTGGTTGACCAACCTGGGTTTTTATTGATGATTGGTGGATACCTTCAACAAACAATATTTATTGAATCCAATATTGCTTATCTGCCTTTAAGATTAAAATGTAGCAACATTCAAATTATAATAGGAGTCAATGTTAAATCATTTGGAACAGTTTGAACAGTGAAATCAATGATTGAAATAAATCATGTCAGTGTCCCTTTAATAAACAATAGATTCATTAATCTTTACATTCTTTGGATTAGACAATATTGATATATAATTCACATATTCACTGTTGGAGTTACTTTATAGATATAAGCATACTCTAACAGCACCATGATTACATATTTGTACTAATCAATTTGGTTTGGTATTGTGATCAATATGTGTTGTGTCCTAAACAAGATTACTGTACATTGCACAAATGGCTCGATGTGCCACATGTCTTTGTTTATATTTGTCAACAGCTGTTATTCAAAATGTGGTTTGTGTGTATTCTTTTAAGAACATTGATCAATGGGTATATTTAGATATGCAATAGCATTGTATGAGATGAGTTTGATGTCTAATATAGTCAGAAATTAAACATATGTTCAATACATCATTTTTAACAGAATCCCCTTGATTCAATCAAGCATTTTTTTGGCTAATGACTGCTCTATTCTTCACATTTTCAAGTTGATTATTCTTAAAAATCGCTACAGATGTGATTTAGTGCTATCCCAAATGTGTTCACTAATATATATCTATATCATTCATAGAGAGAGTTGGTGTGGGGAGCCCAGAGGAATCCAGCACTGACACAGAGCTGCCTTTGCAGTCTTCTGGTAAGTCCATTGACTCATTTATATGTCATTGAAGGTGTATTGGTAATCAATATTATGAGCATGATTCTGATGAAGCATAACATTTGAAACAAACATATAATTTACTCCTCTGATTATATATTAATTTTCTTGGAATATTGAAAGATTAATAATTAAAACTTTCTTAGTCTACACCTTTGTTATTCAGAAGATGTATAGCATATGTTTGTTTCCATGTTCATTTTTGACAACAGTCATCAAGTGATACACACATGAGAAATCTTAAATGTTCTATGTACTATGCTTTTATGATTTTAAAATTAATACAAACAATAAATCGAAAATCTGAATCATTGAGAATAACAAATCTAATGTCATTTGTATGCTCCATCAAAATGATGTAAATCATAACTTTGGGTGTGTATATCTTTAATGCAACATTGATGTGTGTCTTTGAGCAACAGTAACATATGTTATAATATCTGATCTTAACGTGTACACAACATGTTATGTTTTACAGAGATTGATTTAACATGTGGGACGGAGGAGGAAGAGGCTCCCTTGAAGTCTGATGGTATGTGAAATATATCTATCATGTTTCCAACATGTTGCTTTATTGTAAATCATTTTATTGAAGACATTCAAAGTCTACAGCTTTTGCACTTTAAAAAGGAATATTATTTGTCTGTTCAAATACACTACTGCCCCCTTTCTATATCAGGCAGCATGAAAATATGCTTGGATTTTTTTTTTTTTTTTTTTTTTTATTTCTAATTCATGCCATCATTATGTCACATGCATATTCCAGGCCAAACCACAATAATAATGTTATAATTGTACAGACAGTCATTGATATTCATCTGAGTGCCTATATGCATACCATATCCTCATGTCATAATTGTTTAGAAATTCAAACACACTTCTAAGTATATTGAAAACATAATCAATTTGAAATGTGTTTGATTTGATTTCATGATGTATGAGATGTTAATATATTTGTATTATTTATTTCAGATGGATCCTCCACCTCTGGTCATCTGTTTTTCGCCCCTGCCCAGTCCCCTGCCCAGTCACAGACCCCTGCCCAGGCCTAGGCCCAGACCCCGACCCCTGCCCAGCCCCAGACCCCTGCCGGCCCTTCCCATTTTTCCTATCCTGTCCCTCCCAAAAAACGCCCCTTCGTCCCCCTTCGCCGCTCTCCCCGTATTTTGGCCCGTACAGCTACCCCAGCTGCCCAGACCCCAACTCACCACTCCACAGCTGTACGGCCTACACCGGAGCAGCAGCTCATCCCTCCCCAACACAATCCCATCCCTCCCCAACACAATCCCATCCCTCCCCCCTGTCTCAACCTTCATTGTCCTGGGTGTCGGATTGTCCTTCCCAGGCACAGCTGTAAGTATCATTCAAAATCCACATTATAAGATTCTTAAAGGTACACTGAAGGCAAATTGTTTCTTTTGTGATTCAAATAGAGCATGCAATGTTAATCAAATTTATAATTTACTACTCTTATGAATTATTCTTCATTCTCTTGGTATCTTTATTGAAGCAAAGAAATGCCTAGAATTAATTTTAAATCGAAAATAAGTCTGGACATCATTTCTTTATTGTTGGATGAATGTATCCATCAATCAGCAGGGACAACCAAAGTTGATAAACAAATATGGCCTGCCCTATAAACCTACATTCTTGCATTCAAAATCTAGCTAGAGAATTCTAACATGTGTAATTTTTTATCATTTGTAATGTCATGCTCTATCTGAATCAGTCAATTAAATATTTAGGTTCAGTGTCCCTTTAATTTGATATCACTACATATACCAATCACAACTACTTGGATCCAACAATTTATGTACAAATGTTTATACATTATCTCTTGTCTAACCCAGTGGGAATGTAATTTCTTCAGGTTGCTATGTTTACACAGCTTGTCCTCAACACCAAAATGTTTAAGGATAGGTGTGCCTACCACAGTATAATTAAAATATTTAAATTGCTAATGTAAGTACAATGTAAATCCTTTAACAAGATTTTATACACTCAAGCTGTATAAGTGGATCATCGAAAACCAATTAAAGGGGACAACATGTTTGAGTAAACTGTCCCTTTAATGATTTCGGGGTGTGTCTGAATAACATATTTAATGTGTAAAGAATCAATTTCAACAAATTGATGTAAAGAATGATTTGTCTTTATGATGACAATGTATCTTTGCTTATTTTTTCTTCTGTTGTGTAATTATCCTTAATATTTTATTTATTCTTTATTTTAGGCTGTGACTCAACATGGCTCATGCTAGAAGGTATAGCACGTGTAGAGCAGACCGTGTTGAGGAACGCAGCTGTCCTGAGAGGGATGAACGACACCATGCAGGCCCAGCTCCAGGTTCAGCATTTGACTCTGCGGCAGATCATGCGATTAAATTCAATGCCTGAATCTGGAGCTGGACATGCACAGGACGATGAAGGGGATGACCAGTAAGTGGAGGATCTGGAGATGCTCCAAGGGCGCAGATAAGAATCCTCCGTCCACATGTTGATGTTTTTTTTATGGTTGCCATTTGGCCTTTTTTTCTGTTTATTGTTGTGCCTGTTGCACTCTTTTACCTTGTTATATGGCTCCAATGGGGCTATGCTGGCCCTTGGCAACTCTCTTCATGGACTGTGATGCACTCTGTTACCTTGTCATATGGCTCCAATGGGGCTATGCTGGCCCTTGGCAACTCTCTTCATGGACTGTGATGCACTCTGTTACCTTGTCATATATCTACAATGGGGCTATGCTGGCCCTTGGCAACTCTCTTCATGGACTGTGATGCACTCTGTTACCTTGTCATATGGCTCCAATGGGGCTATGCTGGCCCTTGGCAACTCTCTTCATGGACTGTGATGCACTCTGTTACCTTGTCATATGGCTCCAATGGGGCTATGCTGGCCCTTGGCAACTCTCTTCATGGACTGTGATGCACTCTGTTACCTTGTCATATATCTACAATGGGGCTATGCTGGCCCTTGGCAACTCTCTTCATGGACTGTGATGCACTCTGTTACCTTGTCATATGGCTCCAATGGGGCTATGCTGGCCCTTGGCAACTCTCTTCATGGACTGTGATGCACTCTGTTACCTTGTCATATATCTACAATGGGGCTATGCTGGCCCTTGGCAACTCTCTTCATGGACTGTGATGCACTCTGTTACCTTGTCATATGGCTCCAATGGGGCTATGCTGGCCCTTGGCAACTCTCTTCATGGACTGTGATGCACTCTGTTACCTTGTCATATGGCTCCAATGGGGCTATGCTGGCCCTTGGCAACTCTCTTCATGGACTGTGATGCACTCTGTTACCTTGTCATATATCTACAATGGGGCTATGCTGGCCCTTGGCAACTCTCTTCATTGACTGTGATGCACTCTGTTACCTTGTCATATGGCTCCAATGGGGCTATGCTGGCCCTTGGCAACTCTCTTCATGGACTGTGATGCACTCTGTTACCTTGTCATATGGCTCCAATGGGGCTATGCTGGCCCTTGGCAACTCTCTTCATGGACTGTGATGCACTCTGTTACCTTGTCATATGGCTCCAATGGGGCTATGCTGGCCCTTGGCAACTCTCTTCATGGACTGTGATGCACTCTGTTACCTTGTCATATGGCTCAAATTTTCCTTATTTTTACAAGATTATTTATAAACGTTGTTGATTAGCATAGTAATTCTTTTATATATGTATATATAGATTGTTATTTGTGTATATATGTATATTTCAAATTTCACATCCATGTGTGTATTTATAAACTCTGCATGAATTGATGCACCTTTAACAAATGATCAGAGGATTGATACAATGATATAATCCCTGTAAAGTGTTCATTTTATTGAAATAGTATTGTCTCTGTGTATCCTCTTTTTAAAAATAAAAATCATGTCCCTTTAAGTGATGGTGAGCACAATTGTTAATGAATGTATTTCCATTTCTAAAGCGTTTTTGTCCTTTTTACATGAACAAGGACATATAATCTTATTAATAAACAATCTTATTGTAATGTTGACAGCACATGTATTTCATTTTCAATTCTATCTTATTGTAAAAGTGTAACCAAATCAATCTCTGTGTGCAATGCGCATATTTTAGATGAGGAATATTTTTTCCCAAATATTTTTAAAAAATACTTCTCCTGCCATATATGGCTATAGGTAGGCTGACCATATTTCAACTTGAATAAATGACATGTTTGATCAATACATGTGTCATTATTGTTATTCCAAAACAATCTAAACATATCTTAAAACATCAATGGCATATGTATTTCTCATGTGTATATTTTAAATGTTAAAGATATACACCATAGCTATAGTTCAAGGGACAGTCAAGTCCGAAAAGATGATTCATGATTTCGTGACATTCCTAGATAGCAATCTAGACACATACTAGTTCCTAAAATATAAATATGCCAAGCTGTCAACTGAGTCCGTGTATTGGCTGCGGTTTTTCAGCGATCTCGGATGCGCCATGTTGCTTAAAACGTCACCTGCCAGGCTGTCCAATGATTCCTTGTATTGACTGACGTTTTTACGCGATCAAGGATGCACCTTTTATTGGATGGCGTTTTGACGCGATCAAGGATGCGCCTTTTTTTGGTTTGCGTTCTTACGTGATCAAGGAAGCGCCATGTTAATTAAGACGTCACATGCAAAGGTAAAAAAACGTCTGATTGTATTACGTAGTCCCGCAATATTTGTTTGTGCACGTTAAACACGTTTGTGAATGAGAAGACAGGTTTAAAAACATGGCGAATATGGATTGTTTGCATCATGTTACATTGTTGACCCATAGCTGATAAAGACCACCACATTCTCTTTTGCTGGATGTCTGGTTGAATAAACGAACGAAAGCAAAATGTTTTCATGCATAAGATATTTCGAGGCAAGTGCAAATCTCTATAGTCCATGTTGTTTAATATGTTGGTCAACAATATGTTCCTTTTTATGAAAAATGACTGTTGTGTTTAGTGTTAAAGATATCTAATTCATAAATATGCGCTATTGTGTTAGAATAAAGTAATCAATATGCATTTATCTTTATCATATGCTAAATATATGATGCCGACTTCTTCTAAATGTAATTTCGTCGTATATTTTATTAAAGGTTCATTAGACACTCACATTATAAATCAAAATATTTTATTTGGTCTCTAGTTAGATAGTCCATTGTTTTCCAAATACACGTCTCATTTTGCTTCTGTTCAAATAAAATGTAAGTAATTTTCAGACTCCTCGCCAAGCCTCAAAGTTTCATGTGAGTACCATCTCCAGCTTTCTCCTGTTTGTGTAAAGGGTCTTTTCCTATGTTAATGATTGGGTATTGTCTTGTTTTACGGTTGTAATGGGGGTTCATCTATATTTTCAATAGAGATAACCCGATTTTCTTTGAAAGTGTTTAAAGCTTTGTAATATTGATATCAGTATATGTTAATCTTGTTGTTTCTAGTAGTGTCTATTACATGCAGTTCTGTTAAAAATATAATATACTGTCCCTTTAATGCAAATGTTTATTTTTGTATCATGTATGAGTTCCACATTGGTTAATCTCCAAATATATTATTGTTAGCATATTTTTCCCCCCCACTCATAAAAGGACTTTAAACCATATTCATTGTTAAAACAAATGTCTTTCTAAAAAGAAATTAACACAATAATGTCTCTTTAAGAAAATAGACTTTATTTAACACGTCAATATAAATCAGTTTTCAATATTTATTGTTTGAACAAGTACATGTAGATATACCAACAATCTGCAAATATTCTATGTTAGCATATGTAATTTTGTTAAAGGGACAGTTTAGAAATCAAATAATGTTTTGCATTATTAAAAAAGTCAATTTTGTAATATAAATGATATCAAAGGTTTCTCACCAATTAATCATTTGTCTGTGTTTATTTTAATTTGCTAGCTAAACCTATGAGGTTCGTGTGCTCATTTCTTAGAGCTTGAAGAGTGCATGTAATCATTATGCAATTTGACCACTAGAGGGCATTTGGATAGCATTTGTATATCTAAAACCTTGAGCTCATACAGCATATTTACCATGTATTGATCATTGATTGTGTAAAATGTTGTTATGTCAGAACAACAAATAAGTGGTCATTTTTCATAGGCATAGATACAAGGGTAAGCACATAAGTCACACGTATTTCTCCATGTTTTGTTGTTTCCAACTTGATGATGCGTAATACAGTGTTTTCTTTGTAATCAATAATGTTCTGACTGTCCCTTTAAGCTGTGTTATTGGCATTCAAACAGTAATATGCCATCATGGGTAATTGTAATGGTAATTTTGTTTGCGATTCGGGAAACAGTTTGTACATCACATCACAGAAACCAATCAATATCATGAACAAGGATAGGTATGTGATGATGTGGTTTTCACACACTTATAACCCACACTCTGCAAACAATCTGCCTCCATGGACCCGGTCCCATAGAAGTAGATTATATACAGAGTGTGGTCCACAAGTGTATGAAAACCACATCATCACATACCTATCCATTACACATTAAATACCAAAAACATTAAACATGAAAACAAATACTTACTTCCTCTTCCTTCCCCTCTTCCCACGGTGCTGAGGCTCTGGGAGGGGCAACTGCCGACTCCGACGAGTTCTCCTTGGAGATGTTGTGGGAAGAGTGGAAGGAAGAGTACTGGGACGACCAAGGTGAGGAGGAGGAGATGGGCCGGCAGGAGGAGATGGCCCGGCAGGAGAAGATGGCCCGGCAGGAGAAGATGGCCCGGCAGCAGGAGGCCCGGCAGCAGGAGGCCCAGCAGCAGGAGGCGGACCAGGAGGCAGACCAGCAGGAGGCAGACCAGCATGCGCCTCCCGGAAGAAATTAAACATCTCTTGTTGGAGATTAAAGGTTCTGTTTTGGCCTTCTTCTATTCGAGTAAGGATGTTTATTATTTGGTTTTGGCCTTCAATGATTTTGTTTTGTCCTTCAAGAATTCTAGTTCTGCCTTCTATATTTTGTATCCGGGAGTTACGCATCTGGTCAATGTAGTCTAGTAGAACCCGCACCTCCGATATTTCCTCTTGTTGTGCTTGGTGAGGTGCTCGTGCACGGCGGGGTGCGGGTCCTTGAGGGGCCTCTGGTTCTGGGGCCTCTTCCTCTGCTTCCGTGGCCTCTTCGTCACGGGGGGCATCTTCCCTCCGAGGTGGAGATTCATCCCCACCACTCTCATCCCGGGGAAAAGGAGGAGCCTGTATTTGCTGTGCTGCCTCCTCCCCAGACTCTGTATATTTGAAAAAGAAAGAAATGTATATATTAGCATATTTCCAAATAAAGCTTTAAATGACTTAGCTTACGATACAATTACAAATGCAGCCTCATTAATCCACTTTGAAATCTAATAATCAATACGATTTCCGCATTTTCTAAACCGTGTTTGTGATATCTCTGGTCAATCTGAATGTTTTAGCGTTTGTTTTCAGTCTGTTTAAATGCACACCTAACCTATAGCCTAGATACTGATGTAACCGCAAAGTAATTGTGAATGCGTGTAAACAACGTAATAGCATTAATCTGATCCTTAAAGGGACATGAAACCCAATGTTTTATCTTTCATGATTTAGAAGCATACAATTATAATCAACTTTCTAATGTACTTTTCTTATCTAATTAGCTTCATTCTCTGGATATTCTTTGCTGAAAAGCATATCTAGATATGCTTAGAAGATGCTGATTGGTAGCTGAATATAGCTGCCTCCTGTGATTGGTTCACCGTGTGCATGGCTATTTCTTCATTAAAGTATATCTAAAGAATGAATCAAATTAGGTAATATAAGTAAATTTGAATGTTCTGTCAAATTGTATTCTCTACCTCAATCATAAAAGTAAAGGTTTGCGTATAGTGTCCCTTGAAATACATTCGTATGTAAATTTATTCTTAAATGAGCTTACCGTCAGATGAGAATGGCAGGTTCCCGGTATCAATTCCTCCGATACCGACTACATCCACCTCGGAGATGCTGGGACGCAACATTTCCTCCCATCGGCAGTAATCTATTTCCAGTGCAGGGCCACCACCGGTTCCTGCGGCATGTCGGGCCTCCAGGCTTAACTTTTTCTTAAGATCCATCTTGCAGTCCCGGTATCGATGTTTAATAGAGTCCATATCTCTGTTCCGGCCACCCACTGCATTGACTGCATTCCTTATCTCATGCCAGAGCTTCCTCTTCTCAGTCGGGGTGGTCTTCTGATGCTGCAGCCTCCTATACCTGGCCATATAGGCTTCGACGAGGGCCTCCTTCTCCTCCATCGAAAACCTTGCCTCCCTAGTCGCCTTGGCCTTCCCCTGTGACAATGCCCTCTGTTTCCCGGACTGTGAAGCCATACTCTGTCCGCCACTGGGCCCAGCCACTTGTTCATCTTGAACCAAGTGGCTGGGTCCACCCACCGCTTCCACCCCCGCTTCCTGCCCCCCTTCCTGCCCTGTTCCTCTCCCCCTCCTCTACATCTCCCCTGCCTGCCCTCCATCTCTTCCCTAAACTAAACCCCAACTAAGCAAACAAAAAGTGAGTGTGATCAAATGAAAGGGGGTCAAAATAAAGAACTAAAAAGACCAAAAAAAGTGCTGAAAGTGTGAAAGGGATATAAATAAAAGAGGGTAAGGAGTATTTAAATGAACAAAATGAAGAAGAAGACTAAAAGGAGGATATGTAAACTAAATGTAACTAGGGGATGGGTATGGGATGGGGTATGGGATAAGAGTAAATGGGATGAAAGGGAATGGGACTACAGGGAATGGGGTATGGAGTGTAGTATGAGAGGGTATGGGGTATGGAGTGTATGTAGTGTTATTGATAAGTGTATGTATGTATTGAATGTGTTTGCGTGTAAATGTGTTAAGTGTACAGAAAAAGCACTCGCTCGCTAACTCACACTACTACTAATTCTCACTAACTCACACTACTACTAATTCTCACTAACTCACACTACCACTAACTCTCACTAACTCCCACTAACTCACGCTCCCACTAACTGACTCTATCACACTACCACTAACTCTCACTAACTCCCACTACCACTAACTCACGCTCCCACTAACTGACTCTATCACACTACCACTAACTCTCACTAACTCCCACTACCACTAACTCACTCACGCTCCCACTAACTGACTCTCTCCCACTACCACTAACTCCCACTCACTCACTCACGATAACACTAACAACTGACTCTCTCACACTAACACTAACTCACTCACAATAATGCACAAACTCTCTAATCTTAAACCTCCAATCTCCAAAGACCCACCAGCAACACAGTCAAAGAAGCCATGCTTGTGTGGTGCTTATATACCCTGTGTAAATGTTTAATGATGTACCGATTTGCGTTGTAAATTGTGTTCAGGTGTGCTTTATTAGCAATTAGTATTTGTGCAATGTGTATTAGGTGTGTGAATTTGCGCATGCTCATTTGGAGTTAGTATTTGTGGAATGTGTAGAATGCGATGATGTCATAGTGCTCGTTTTCTATAACATTGACCAATAGTATTATGTTTAAATGTGAATTTGCGATGGTGTGGTATTAGTGAAGTGTTGTATATGTATGTTTGTCCTAATATATAGTGATATTGAATGCGATTATTTTGCTAGTGTATGTATTTTTTAATTTTCCTTGTTGTTATTTTGCGTATTTCCGCATCTTAAAGTATATGCGTATTCCCTGTATTTTATTTTATTAAAATTTCCCCCGCTTGTGAATGTGTAATGCTTATGTGCTTTGTTTAGTGATTGTTGTTGTGACATTTGCGGCGTGTTATTGTTGTGCATGATGTGGTATGCGTCATATGACTGAGCCGTGCGTATTTCTCGCGAGATCGAGTGTTAGGGGAAAAAAGCGTGTTTGTTTGTTTTTCCATTGATCTCTATGGGAGACTGTCAAACGCGGGCAGGATTCCGCGTGTGAAATACACGCGTTAGGAGTATCGTTAGAAGGTTTTGTTAGAACTCTAAATACCGGAGTCAAACAATGCCATGCGTTAGACATAAACCACGCGTAGCGTTAGCACCCCATCTACCGCCAAACTCCAAATCTAGCCGCTGATGCGGTCAGCATCATCTTGTGTATAGTTAAACACAGTAGCTCCAGGGATATCATCCTCCATGTCATCCATTATAGCTGGCATAGATTGTTCCATTTTAAGTGTAAACTTAAACACCAATACTCAGTGCACACACCCAGTGTTAGTGAAAAAAAATGATGGTCCTGAGTCAAGTAAATAGTGTTGATTCTTAGGGTGCTATAGTGCCAAAAAATCAATAGTAAATGTCCGTAGGGCACTGCACACACTCTCAATAGACACAGGTGCCCGGGGTGCATTCAAAAACAAATGTACATACATGAAATAGGAGCGCACTCTCCGGGTCTTAATTTCATATCTTTTTAATCAAGTGACGTTTCGGGGTTGTTAGCCCCGTCCTCAGACCATTACATACAATAAAATGAATATACAACATTTATACTTTACCCTCCACCATCACCACGTACTACCGAAAGTGCCTCCGGCGTCCTGCAAGCCTCATTGCGCAGGTCCGCCGGTTGTTATAGCGACCCGTGTAAACAATGTATAAAACGGAACAAAAGTTAATAATGCATATGTCCTAGAAGTTATACAGTTAAAACCACTTGCAGTATATGTCCAGACTATAGTAATATTTACATTGCAAATGCAAGCAGTTTAGAGCACGCTATTTGAGTCTCCACCGCAGAGTAGACATATCAGGTTGTCATGCCAACCGTTGTTGTTAGTCTACGTCAGTGGGGACTCGGATAGCCTGTGTTAATATCAACTTTAAGGGCATTAGTATAGCTGAACTATTGTCAATGTGCCCATATTAGTGTATAAACAGTATCAGAATGTACCTACCAACTAATCCCTATGTTTAGATGAATCCCTTAACTATAACATACATGCTACCTTATGTGGGACTAAACCAGGGATACTATTGTGGATAGAACCTAAAACATATATTTCCTCACTTCTAAATGCTATAACATTCTAGCTGTATTGCCTAGCAATTTAAGACATCCTGTTTGTTAAGAGAATACCAGATTAGGTGGATTTATAAAAAACAATGCCAATCCAGTTGGGTATTTAACCCCTTGGGGGCCAAAGTCCCCAAGTTGTAAATCCACTTAGATTCTTTTTGCAGTAAAAGGTTGGCTCTATCACCCCCCCTATTGAGTTTGGGCACGTGATCAATAATCACATATCTTAGATCACTAACCGTATGGCCACACATCGCAAAATGCCTAGCAACAGGCTGTTCTGATCCATTTTCTCGGATTGCCAGCCTAATAGCAGCGCGATGATTGGCCATACGGATACATAGGGATTAGTTGGTAGGTACATTCTGATACTGTTTATACACTAATATGGGCACATGCTGTTTTGGGAGCAGCAGTGGGTTTCTTGGGTTGTTTAACTTTGTTCCAAGCTTGGTTGGGTCTCTAGACAGTCTTGGATTGCGCAAAATTCACTTCCTGTTTAGTGGATGAAGAAGCGGGGACTCCTTTGAAGTTCCTAAAGGAACGAAAATTATTTTGTTTACCCCTCAGTTTAGCTGCTTTATCCTGAGGTAGGAGATGACCCTTACCTCCCATAATGTCAGAAATAATTTCTTTCAAGTCAGGCCCGAATAGGGTTTTCCCTTTGAAAGGAATAGCTAAAAGCTTTGACTTAGATGACACATCAGCAGACCAAGACTTTAACCATAACGCTCTACGCGCTAAAATGGCAAATCCGGCATTCTTAGCCGCCAACTTGGCAATCTGAAAAATGGCGTCTGTAATAAAAGAATTAGCCAGCTTCAGCGCCTTAATTCTATTCAGAATTTCCTGAGGGTACATTGGAAATAGCCATCAAAGCATTAGAAGTCGCAGGAATCAGAGAGGCCTCTGTCCTACTGCGTTTGCGCTGTAACACTGGCAGCTTAGCATAAAACCTCTGTAAGGGTAGATGACATAACTGCAGCCATATCCTGCAGAGTAAATGAAGTAGACGCGGTTGAAGAACCCGGCGTCGCTTGGGTGGGCGTTAAAGGTTGTGACGCTTGGGGAGAAAGTAGCGGCATACCCTGATTCTCATCAGACTGAGAAGCATCCTTACACATATTTTCCTTAAAGAAAATTCGCTCTTTACATTGTAAGGCCCTTTCAGTATATGAGGGACAAAAAGTAAGAGGGGGTTCCACAATGGCATCTAAACACATAGAACAAGTAGTTTCCTCAAGTTCAGACATGTTAAACAGACTAGCAATAGCAATAATAGTCATTTTTTACTTGAAATATTGAGCTCTGAATTTAAATTACATAGACACAATGTTTACACTAAAAAGTGTACTGCACCTTTAAATATTAAAAGCGCAACAATGTGTCTGTTAACTTCAAAACAACGTTTGCGGCAGCAAAAACTGTTCTAAAGTGCCCAAAATATGCTAACAGTATTGCACCAGTTTGCTTAGATGTGATAAAATATCATATATATCGATTTTATTGGTTATAACAAACCTTTTACTTATTCAGGCCCCTGCACCTCACCACAGCTCTGCTGTGGCGCCTACCTGCCCCCGGAACACACTGCTGTTGCTTGAGAAGCTTTTAAGACCTTTCGATTATCAACACAACTTAGGCCCCACCAGAGCCCAGGACTTTGCTGTCTATCCGATCCGGAAGATACTGCGCGTCTGAGCGTGTGAAAATAGGCCCCGCCCCCCGTGGGCGTAACACTAGTTTTTACATAGACCTGCATGGATAGCAAAAAAAATAAAACCAAACATGTCGTTCTAATAAACATATGAAAGCCATGTGCCCCTCTTACACCACACAAACATGTCGCACAAATATCAAGTACAACTGCATGACAAACAAACTGCACTCCTTAGGTCAGTTAAATGTATGGCAATGACTGTCCTTAGCCAGCAACCGCATCTCCCAGCGTTTAGCCCATACTGAATATTTCTCATAAGTGATATTAGACATATTTAGCAGTCAATATAAAGGGATTCCAGGTACACCATTACCATACATATAGTGCCTACTGATTACCCCTCCCCAGATAGGGAATAATGTCAGCCTGTTCTGATGCATCAAGTTTCCCCAGAAACAAATGACTGAACATACCTCAATGCTGCTTGTAGCAGGACACGGTTCTCCACACTGAAGATGTTTCTTTACACTACCTTCAACTGCTCTGTGGGAACCAGCATGGATCTTAGATAACATTTGCTAAGATCATCAACATCAGGGCAGAAAAATAAAATGTCTCCACTCCTCTTGGGAAGTTATAGACTGACGATTTCTCCCTGAGGAAAATAGTACTCACTGGCACCATTTTAAAATAGAAAACTTCTTGATTGAAGAATCTAAAACTAACACCTCACTTTACCTCTTCCTATCACTAACACAGGCAAAGAGAATGACTGGGGGGGGGAGGGAAGGGAGGAGCTATATATACAGCTCTGCTGTGGTGCTCTTTGCCACTTCGTGCTAAACAGGAGGCGTAATCCCATAAGTAAGGATGAAATCCGTGGACTCGTCATATCTTGTAAAAGAAAAATATTGCACACAGGAGATATAAGGACTCAAATATATTAGGTCTCAGGTTTTTTTTTTTAAAAAAGGATCCATGGGGCTCTAACATTGAGATACATACATATACATGTCTCAACACACAGCCAATAATGTCTAAACAAAAGTGAATACACCCCTAAGTAGAAATGTCCAAATTGGGCCCAATTAGCCATTTTCCCTCCTCGGTGTCATGTGACTCGTTAGTGTTACAAGGTCTCAGGTGTGAATGGGGAGCAGATGTGTTAAAGTTGGTGTTATCGCTCTCACACTCTCTCATATTGGTCACTGGAAGTTCAACATGGCACCTCATGGCAAAGAACTCAGCCTGTAAGTGCTCAGACCATACGCCGTATACTGCATTAAAATGGTCTGCATGGCTGTTGTCCCAGAAGGAAGCCTCTTCTAAAGATGATGCACAAGAAAGCCCGCAAACAGTTTGCTGAAGACAAGCAGACTTAGGACATGGATTACTGGAACCATGTCTTGTGGTCTGATGAGACCAAGATAAACTTATTTGGTTCAGATGGTGAACCATGAATGCCAACATGTACGGTACGGTGACATACTGAAGCAGAGCATGATCCCCTCCCTTCGGAGACTGGGCTGCAGGGCAGTATTCGAACATGATATTAACACCTGACCTTTGGGAGTTCCAGACTGCCGGATATAAGTCTACTGGGTGACTAGATTGATCCCAGCTTGCTCTGACTGCACCAAGGGACGTGCTCTGCTAAATGTGAGTGAAAATATTTACTCATTTAAAGGGACAGTCTAGTCCAGAATGCTTATTGTTTAAAAAAGATATATAAACCCTTAATTACCCATTCCTCAGTTTTGCATAACTAACACGGTTATATTAATACACTTTTATCTCTGTGATTACCTTGTGTCTAAGCCTCTGCAGACTGCCCCATTAGTTCTTTTGACAGACGTGCATTTTAGCCAATCAGTGCTGACTCATAAATAACTTCACGGGAGTGAGCACAATGCTATCTATATGGCACACATGAACTAGCGCTGTCTGTGGAAAAACTGTCAAAATTCACTGAGATAAGAGGCAGCCTTCAAGGGTTTAGAAATCAGCAGATGAGCCTACATAGGTTTAGCTTACAACAAAGAATACTAAAAGAACAAAGCAAATTTGATTGTAAAAATAAATTGGAAAGTTGTTTAAAATTGAATGCCCAATCTGAATCATTAAAGTTTAATTTTGACTAGACTGTCCCTTTAATGCTAATACCCACTATTTCCTCTGAAGGCTCTTCTACAGAGCAGTATGCGTATAGATTTTGTTTGTGCCCTGCAGAACATAGCAATGAAACCATTAAAGGAAGATGTGTTGCATTTAAAATTTAATAAGGATTATAAAATGTAAATGAAGTAGATTAATTATTTAACACTATATCAAAAATGTAAAGTGTGTATAGCTCATTGGATTTCTTTCTAGTCTGGTCGCATATTTTCATATTTCTTTCAAAGGTTATTACAGCTATTCTAGATTATACAATCTGTAGTTCCTTTAACCCCTTAACGACCGAGGACGTGCCAGGAACACCCTACAAAAAAAGTAAATTTATGCTTACCTGATAAATTTATTTCTTTTATGATATGACGAGTCCACGGATTTCATCCTTACTTGTGGGATATCGCCTCCTGGTCAGCAGGAAGTGGCAAAGAGCTCCACAGCAGAGCTGTATATATAGCCCCTCCCTTCCCTCCCCCTTCAGTCATTCGACCGAAGTTAGGAAGAGAAAGGTAAAGCCAAGGAGCAGAGGTGACTGAAGTTTAACAAAAATAAAAACCTGGGGGGGAACTTCCGGGCGGCGGCCATGACAGGTCGCTAGATTGTTTGCTGCTCCAACTCTTCACATCAATCTACTTGCAAAACCCTTATTAATGCTCCATCAAGTATTATTTCCTCCCTTAATTTGTACAGCAGAGTGAACCCTATCGATGGATACCATTATTTTGCAGTTTTGGAGCTCCATTTAATCTACTGGAATAACACACGGGATGCGGCCTATAACTCAACCCCCGGCAGGGATCCAGCGTGTCCCTGTCGTTATGATACAGTGAGATTCCGCAGAACATTGTAATATCTTTCATCCTGACATAGGAACCATCTACAATTCTCTGATCATTTCAAGAGCTACTTGAAAATAGTGAGTCACCTATCCACTGGTTATAGGCTACAACTTCTTACGGTCGCAATACATATACAGGACACTGCTAATATGGAGGCGGTTGCTAGGTGGGAAACTTCTATAACTCAAGTGATTGCTGAATACTTTGAGGAATTGGAGCATGACCTGTCCTTAATCCTATTGGGCCACAAGATCACAGCCAAACTGCCTTTGCAGGACTGTAGCACGGATAATGTTCCTGGACATTCCACCCAGAGAGGAAGCGGTAAGGAGAAACCTGAACTCCCGACAGATGACACCACTTCTACCGCCTCTATCCTGTATCAAACAAGCAACATGCCTGAAAAGCCGTGCTGGGTTGTTATAAAATGCACACTGGGCGACTTTGCCGGGAAAATTTACAAAGCTACAACTCTCCTACAGCCTGTTCTAAGTGCATTGAGTCCGACACCCTCTACCCTGGCTGCGGCAGCGCCGCACTTAAAGGTAAGGTAAAGTTGAGCATATAACTAAATGCTATCGTTCATAGATTTAAAAATTAGCATAAGTTTAATTCATCATTATGACAGTAAGTCTCATAATTACTTTATTTTCTCGCTTCGAAGTACTGTTCCGACACCAATCTTTCGTCCGCCCGACATTTTCTAAATTTGGATTGACAGGTGAGAGCTATATTATAGTCCAATCAGTTGTTTCCCCTTCAGGGGTTTAGCCCATCCATTCCTACGTCACTAGATGACTGAGCGCATGCATCAGACTAAACTCAACCTACTTCCACCCGTGCTCGTTCGTGATTCGCGCATGCTCAGTGCTTGCTCTGTAGCGATTTCTTTTTCATAATAACAATTGGAACGATCGGCGCAGCAAGTGAGTGTTTTACAATGATTGTGTAAGGTCTTTATTTATATCTGCAATTTAAATTATTATCTTCATTTAGTAAACAACCAAATTTAAAAGTTTGTATCGGGCAGTGGGGGAAGTGGCGCATGCGCATGCGAAATACAGTCTGTGAACGCGCATCGAGCTTATGTAAGCAGAGGGCTGAGAACGCTCGATGATATAAGAGATATAAACACGGAAGTGGCATGGGGGAGGAGAATCGGCAAAAATGGTAGGAAATATAAAGTTGGAATTTCATGTAAAATACAACATAAACAACAAAAATATAATTTATGTAAGAACTTACCTGATAAATTCATTTCTTTCATATTAGCAAGAGTCCATGAGCTAGTGACGTATGGGATATACATTCCTACCAGGAGGGGCAAAGTTTCCCAAACCTCAAAATGCCTATAAATATACCCCTCACCACACCCACAAATCAGTTTAACGCATAGCCAAGAAGTGGGGTGATAAGACAAAAGTGCGAAAGCATAAAAAAAATAAGGAATTGGAATAATTGTGCTTTATACAAAAAAATCATAACCACCACAAAAAGGGTGGGCCTCATGGACTCTTGCTAATATGAAAGAAATGAATTTATCAGGTAAGTTCTTACATAAATTATGTTTTCTTTCATGTAATTAGCAAGAGTCCATGAGCTAGTGACGTATGGGATAATGACTACCCAAGATGTGGATCTTCCATGCAAGAGTCACTAGAGAGGGAGGGATAAAATAAAGACAGCCAATTCCGCTGAAAATAATCCACACCTAAAATAAAGTTTAAATCTTATAATGAAAAAAACTGAAATTATAAGCAGAAGAATCAAACTGAAACAGCTGCCTGAAGTACTTTTCTACCAAAAACTGCTTCAGAAGAAGAAAACACTTAAAAATGGTAGAATTTAGTAAAAGTATGCAAAGAAGACCAAGTTGCTGCTTTGCAAATCTGATCAACCGAAGCTTCATTCCTAAACGCCCAGGAAGTAGAAACTGACCTAGTAGAATGAGCTGTAATCCTTTGAGGCGGAGTTTTACCCGACTCGACATAAGCATGATGAATTAAAGATTTCAACCAAGATTCCAAAGAAATGGCAGAGGCCTTCTGACCTTTCCTATAACCGGAAAAGATAACAAATAGACTAGAAGTCTTTCGGAAATTCTTAGTAGCTTCAACATAATATTTCAAAGCTCTAACTACATCCAAAGAATGCAATGATCTCTCCTTAGAATTCTTAGAATTAGGACACAATGAAGGAACCACAATGTCTCTACTAATGTTGTTAGAATTCACAACCTTAGGTAAAAATTTAAAAGAAGTTCGCAACACCGCCTTATCCTGATGAAAAATCAGAAAAGGAGACTCACAAGAAAGAGCAGATAATTCAGAAACTCTTCTAGCAGAAGAGATGGCCAAAAGAAACAAAACTTTCCAAGAAAGTAATTTAATGTCCAGTGAATGCATAGGTTCAAACGGAGGAGCTTGAAGAGCCCCCAGAACCAAATTCAAACTCCAAGGAGGAGAAATTGACTTAACAGGTTTTATACGAACCAAAGCTTGTACAAAACAATGAATATCAGGAAGATTAGCAATCTTTCTGTGAAAAAGAAGAGAAAGAGCAGAGATTTGTCCTTTCAAGGAACTTGCAGACAAACCTTTATCCAAACCATCCTGAAGAAACTGTAAAATTCTCGGAATTCTAAAAGAATGCCAGGAAAAATGACGAGAAAGACACCAAGAAATGTAAGTCTTCCAGACTCGATAATATATCTTCCTAGATACAGATTTACTAGCCTGTAACATAGTATTAATCACAGAGTCAGAGAAACCTCTTTGACTAAAAATCAAGCGTTCAATCTCCATACCTTCAAATTTAAGGATTTGAGATCCTGATGGAAAAAAGGACCTTGTGACAGAAGGTCTGGTCTTAACGGAAGAGTCCACGGTTGGCAAGAGGCCATCCGGACAAGATCCGCATACCAAAACCTGTGAGGCCATGCTGGAGCCACCGGCAGAACAAACGAGCATTCCTTCAGAATCTTGGAGATTACTCTTGGAAGAAGAACTAGAGGCGGAAAGATATAGGCAGGATGATACTTCCAAGGAAGTGACAATGCATCCACTGCTTCCGCCTGAGGATCCCTGGATCTGGACAGATACCTGGGAAGTTTCTTGTTTAGATGAGAAGCCATCAGATCTATTTCTGGAAGTCCCCACATTTGAACAATCTGAAGAAATACCTCTGGGTGAAGAGACCATTCTCCCGGATGTAACGTTTGGCGACTGAGATAATCCGCTTCCCAATTGTCTATACCTGGGATATGAACCGCAGAAATTAAACAGGAGCTGGATTCCGCCCATACCAGTATTCGAGATACTTCTTTCATAGCCAGAGGACTGTGAGTCCCTCCTTGATGATTGATATATGCCACAGTTGTGACATTGTCTGTCTGAAAACAAATGAACGATTCTCTCTTTAGAAGAGGCCATGACTGAAGAGCTCTGAAAATTGCTTGGAGTTCCAAAATATTGATTGGTAATCTCACCTCCTGAGATTCCCAAACCCCTTGTGCTGTCAGAGACCCCCAAACAGCTCCCCAACCTGTCAGACTTGCATCTGTTGAAATCACAGTCCAGGTCGGAAGAACAAAAGAAGCCCCCTGAACTAAACGATGGTGATCTGTCCACCACGTCAGAGAGTGTCGTACAATCGGTTTTAAAGATATCAATTGAGATATCTTTGTGTAATCCCTGCACCACTGGTTCAGCATACAGAGCTGAAGAGGTCGCATGTGAAAACGAGCAAAGGGGATCGCGTCCGATGCAGCAGTCATAAGACCTAGAATTTCCATGCATAAGGCTACCGAAGGGAATGATTGAGACTGAAGGTTTCGACAAGCTGAAATCAATTTTAGACGTCTCTTGTCTGTTAGTGACAGAGTCATGGACACTGAATCTATCTGGAAACTTAAAAAGGTTACCCTTGTCTGAGGAATCAATGAACTTTTCGGTAAATTGATCCTCCAACCATGATCTTGAAGAAACAATACAAGTTGATTCGTATGAGATTCTGCTAAATGTGAAGACTGAGCAAGTACCAAGATATCGTCCAAATAAGGAAATACCACAATACCCTGTTCTCTGATTACAGACAGAAGGGCACCGAGAATCTTTGTAAAAATCCTTGGAGCTGTTGCTAGGCCAAACGGCAGAGCCACAAACTGGTAATGCTTGTCTAGGAAAGAGAATCTCAGAAACTGAAAGTGATCTGGATGAATCGGAATATGCAGATATGCATCCTGTAAATCTATTGTGGACATATAATGCCCTTGCTGAACAAAAGGCAGGATAGTCCTTATAGTTACCATTTTGAATGTTGGTATCCTTACATAACGATTCAATATTTTTAAATCCAGAACTGGTCTGAAGGAATTCTCCTTCTTTGGTACAATGAAGAGATTTGAATAAAACCCCAGTCCCTGTTCCAGAACTGGAACTGGCATAATTACTCCAGCCAACTCTAGATCTGAAACACATTTCAGAAATGCTTGAGCCTTCGCTGGATTTACTGGGACACGGGAAAGAAAAAATCTTTTTGCAGGAGGCCTTATCTTGAAGCCAATTCTGTACCCTTCTGAAACAATGTTCTGAATCCAAAGATTGTGAATTGAATTGATCCAAATTTCTTTGAAAAATCGTATTCTGCCCCCTACCAGCTGGGCTGGAATGAGGGCCGCACCTTCATGTGGACTTTGGAGCTGGCTTTGGTTTTCTAAAAGGCTTGGATTTATTCCAGACTGGAGATGGTTTCCAAACCGATACCGCTCCTGCGGGTGAAGGATCAGGCTTTTGTTCCTTATTGTGACGAAAGGAACGAAAACGATTATTAGACCTAAATTTACCTTTAGATTTTTTATCCTGTGGTAAAAAAAGTTCCTTTCCCTCCAGTAACAGTTGAGATAATAGAATCCAACTGTGAACCAAATAATTTATTACCCTGGAAAGAAAGGGAAAGCAAAGTTGACTTAGAAGACATATCAGCATTCCAAGTTTTAAGCCATAAAGCTCTTCTAGCTAAAATGGCTAGAGACATATACCTGACATCAACCCTAATGATATCAAAGATGGCATCACAAATAAAGTTATTAGCATGTTGAAGAAGATTAACAATGCTATGAGAATTATGATCTGTTACTTGTTGCGCTAAAGCTTCTAACCAAAAAGTTGAAGCTGCAGCAACATCCGCTAAAGATATAGCAGGTCTAAGAAGATTACCTTAACATAAGTAAGCTTTTCTTAGAAAGGATTCAATTTTCCTATCTAAAGGATCCTTAAAGGAAGTACTATCTGCCGTAGGAATAGTAGTACGTTTAGCAAGAGTAGAGATAGCCCCATCAACTTTAGGGACTTTGTCCCAAAACTCTAATCTGTCAGATGGCACAGGATATAATTGCTTAAAACCTTTAGAAGGAGTAAATGAATTACCCAAATTATTCCATTCCCTGGAGATTACTTCAGAAATAGCATCAGGGACAGGAAAAACTTCTGGAATAACTACAGGAGATTTAAAAACCTTATTTAAACGTTTAGATTTAGTATCAAGAGGACCAGAATCCTCTATTTCTAATGCAATTAAGACTTCTTTAAGTAAAGAACGAAAAAATTCCATTTTGAATAAATATGAAGATTTATCAGCATCAACCTCTGAAACAGAATCCCCTGAACCAGAGGAATCATTATCAGAATCAGAATGATGATGTTCATTTAAAAATTCATCTTAAAAAAATGAGAAGTTTTAAAAGACCTTTTACGTTTACTAGAAGGAGGAATAACAGACATAGCCTTCTTAATGGATTTAGAAACAAAATCTCTTATGTTAACAGGAACACTCTGAGTATTAGATGTTGATGGAACAACAACAGGTAATGTAACATTACTAAAGGAAATATTATCTGCATTAACAAGTTTGTCATGACATTCATTACAAACAACAGCTGGAGGAACAGATACCACAAGTTTACAGCAAATACACTTAACTTTGGTAGATCCAGCACTAGGCAGCGATTTTCCAGAAGTATCTTCTGACTCAGGGTCAATCTGGGACATCTTGCAATATGTAATAGAAAAAACAACATATAAAGCAAAATTGATCAAATTCCTTAAATGACAGTTTCAGGAATGGGAAAAAAATGCCAGTGAACAAGCTTCTAGCAACCAGAAGCAATAAACAAAGAGACTTAAATAATGTGGAGACAATAGTGACGCCCATATTTTTTAGCGCCAAAAAAGACGCCCACATTATTTGGCGCCTAAATGCTTTTGGCGCAAAAAAATGTCAAAAATGACGCAACTTCCGGCGACACGTATGACGCCGGAAACAAAGAAAAAAAATTTGCGCCAAAAAAGTCCACGCCAAGAATGACGCAATAAAATGAAGCATTTTCAGCCCCCGCGAGCCTAACAGCCCACAGGGAAAAAGTCAAATTTTAAGGTAAGAAAAAAATTGATTTATTCATATGCATTATCCCAAATATGAAACTGACTGTCTGAAATAAGGAACGTTGAACATCCTGAATCAAGGCAAATAAATGTTTGAACACATATATTTAGAACTTTATATAAAAGTGCCCAACCATAGCTTAGAGTGTCACAGAAAATAAGACTTACTTACCCCAGGACACTCATCTACATGTAGTAGAAAGCCAAACCAGTACTGAAACAAGAATCAGTAGAGGTAATGGTATATATAAGAGTATATCGTCGATCTGAAAAGGGAGGTAAGAGATGAATCTCTACGACCGATAACAGAGAACCTATGAAATAGACCCCGTAGAAGGAGATCATTGAATTCAAATAGGCAATACTCTCTTCACATCCCTCTGACATTCACTGCACGCGGAGAGGAAAACCGGGCTCCAACCTGCTGCGGAGCGCATATCAACGTAGAATCTAGCACAAACTTACTTCACCACCTCCATAGGAGGCAAAGTTTGTAAAACTGATTTGTGGGTGTGGTGAGGGGTGTATTTATAGGCATTTTGAGGTTTGGGAAACTTTGCCCCTCCTGGTAGGAATGTATATCCCATACGTCACTAGCTCATGGACTCTTGCTAATTACATGAAAGAAATAAAGTTAGCGACTAGCTGCAGGTTATTTATTACATTGATTATATGATTTCAATTACCATAAACTTTACCTTACCTTTAAGCATACCTGAAAAAAACCCTCCAGCAGTGGATGAATGCCTGGACGATGTCCCGACCATGAGCAGGATACCTCCGCGAGTCTCCAGGCAGCAGCTGACCTTAACTGCAACGGCAAGTGCAGATATCGCTATATCCCAATGTCTAGCAATAACCCTCAGTGCATACTGCCCTAATGTTGCCAACGAGATGTGGCTTGAACACCGTGAGAGGAAGGCGACATTGGGTGCTCTGAAGATACCTGAACTGAAACCTGCTTACTGTGAGAAGAATCCTGCAACAGAGGCTATGGCCACAGCGGTGATAAGCTGTGCAGTTTTTCATTGCCTCCCTTTGGCAAGAGCGAGACCGAGATTTAGGGCTGTGTGGGTCGCATTTCAGGTAACCTTTTGCCAGCCCATTGACTGTACAGATATACCCTATTTTTGCGGGCCTTTTGATCCTGGAGGCAGTCAGTCTCCCCCCATACCGTAACTAGCCTTCCACCTAACGTTGTCTCACTGAACTATGGGCCGCTTGTGGATTGCAGGCTATCGAGTGTTGTTGTCACTATTTTCAACCTCCCTGGTCACACGATCAAGATCCTGCACAATATGGAACTCAGTCTTGATACATGACTTTTCAATTCCGCATTCTGGTGTCGGCTGACTAGGTTACAGTTCTCTTCATCGGAACAGTTTCACATTTGATGCTGTACATCTGCTGTTTAGGAATCACTGTTTGTTTGTTTTTTCCATTAATTTTTTTATAAAATGCCATGATTATCTGTTTACTAAGTTACATATTATCTATTAATATGCCCTTACATAATAGTGATCAGAGGAAGAGTATATATTGACCCAATATCCACATCTCTTCATTGATTGGGTATAAACTAATTTAGTGTTAATGGATGTTGTATCTCTGAAGTGCTTTATTTTACATGTTAGTACTTGACTATTAGAAGTTGTTTTCACTATCTGTCTAGCTTGTTAGGTTGTGTTAATATGGAAACTGACTTATTTTTTAAGAGACATGACCCACTTAAGCTTATATTCTTTACATACCTTAAGGCACCCATTTACTTGTAACATATAGCCATGAAGTCAATACATGAGTGTATTTTATGCTTATAATCTCCATTAGGCTGTTTGTACTTTAAATACTAGGCACCATGCTTTTGATATGTCTCTATAGGAGTAATACCCATGTGTAACCATGTGCAATCCTTATTTCAACTATGCTGTCCTTCAAACCTCAAATGCTGTCTTTCCCCAGGGAGCTAAATTACTATCCATAAATGAAAAAAGTTCTGTGTTTGCACTCTGCTCCTAGTTTATAAAAGATGTCTAGAAATTCAGAAAATTTGCCAATTTAACTTTACTTTCCTTTAAACATATCATTTTGGTCCATGAGTGACCAATAACACATCTAGACTCCCTTATATAGCATGTGAGGCCCAAGAGTGGCCTATTAGTACCAGTGGGAGATATGTAATACTGCAAAATTAATCGTTAATACTGCAAATTAGTAGGTCATACTTGTATACAGAATATGTTATATGTATTTACGATATTAAGTCAAATGTGTAACTTTGCTTGTTTTTGTTAGTCATATCTATTGACTTTTCATATTTCGTTTGTAATTTCTAAAACCTCAATAAAAGAAATTTGTAAAAAAAATAATAAAAATAAAAACCTGTCTCTAGCAAAATAACAGGGTGGGCCGTGGACTTGTCATATCGTAAAATAAATTTATCAGGTAAGCATAAATTTCCTTTTCTTTTACAAGATATGACGAGTCCATGGATTTCATCCTTACTTGTGGGATACAATACCAAAGCAATAGGACACGGATAAAAGGGAGGGACAAGAAAGGGACCTAAACGGAAGGCACCACTGCTTGAAGAACTTTTCTCCCAAAAACAGCCTCAGAAGAAGCAAAAGTATCAAATTTGTAAAATTTAGAAAAAGTATGAAGAGAAGACCAAGTTGCAGCCTTGCAAATCTGTTCAACAGAAGCATCATTTTTAAAAGCCCATGAGGATCTGCGGAAGCACGTCCCTTGGGACAGATGATCCTGCAACAACCACCAAAGAAGAGAGTCTCTTGTCTCCTGATCCAGATCTATCTGAGGAGACGAATTTGCATAATCTCCATTCCACTGTCTGAGCATGCTCAGTTGTAGAGGTCTGAGATGAAAATGAGCAAACGTAACTATGTCCATTGCCGCCACCATCAATCCAATTACCTCCATGCACTGGGCCACTGAAGGCCGAGGATTGGACTGAAGGGCTCGACATGTATTCAGAATCTTTAACTTCCTGACCTCCGTCAAGAAGATTTTCATGGATACAGAGTCTATTAGAGTTCCCAGGAAAGGAACCCTTGTCTGTGGAATTAGTGAACTCTTTTCTACATTCACTTTCCACCCGTGAGTCCTTAGAAAGGACAGAACTATGTCGGTATGAGACCTTGTTAAATGATAAGACGACGCCTGGATCAGAATATCGTCCAGATAAGGCGCCACTGCAATGCCCCGCGGTCTGAGAACCGCCAGCAGAGACCCTAGAACCTTTGTGAAGATCCTGGGTGCCGTGGCCAGCCCGAAAGGTAGAGCCACGAACTGAAAATGTTTGTCCAGAAAGGCAAACCTTAGGAACTGTTGATGATCTTTGTGGATAGGAATGTGAAGGTATGCATCCTTTAAGTCCACGGTAGTCATATATTGACCCTCCTGGATCAATGGAAGAATTGTGCGAATGGTCTCCATCTTGAAGGATGAGACTCTGAGAAACTTGTTTAGACTCTTGAGATCTAAAATGGGTCGGAACATTCCCTCTTTTTTGGGAACCACGAAAAGATTTGAGTAAAATCCCTGCCCCTGTTCCAGAATTTTTTTACTCCAGTTGATACCCTTGAGACACGATTTCCAGTGTCCAGGGAGACTGAACGTCTCTTATCCAAGCTTGGACAAAGAGAGAAAGTCTGCCCCCTACTAGATCCGGTCCCGGATCTGGGGCCGCCCCTTCATGCTGTCTTGGGAGCAGCAGCGGGCTTCTTGGGTTGTTTACCCTTGTTCCAAGCCTGGTTGGGTCTCCACACGGACTTAGCTTGTGCAAAGTTCCCTTCCTGTTTAGCGGAAGAGGAGGAGGGGACTCCCTTAAAATTTCGAAAGGAACGAAAATTACTCTGTCTACCCCTCTGCTTAGATATTTTATCCTGAGGTAAGAGATGGCCCTTACCTCAGAAATAATCTCTTTCAAGTCAGGTCCAAATAGAGTCTTCCCCTTGAAAGGAATAGACAAAAGCTTGGATTTAGAGGACACATCCGCAGACCAAGACTTTAACTACAAGGCTCTGCGCGCTAGAATGGCAAAACCTGCATTATTAGCCACTAATTTAGCGATCTGAAAAGCGGCGTCAGTGACAAAGGAATTAGCCAATTTTAGGGCCTTAACCCTATCCATTATTTCCTCTAAGGAAGTCTCAGTCTTCAGAGATTCTTCCAAAGCATCAAACCAAAAGGCAGCCGCAGTTGTAACTGGTACAATATAGGCCGTCAGTTGTAAGAGGAAACCTTGATGGATGAATAGCAGACTCTCCATATTTTTATCCATAGGGTCTTTGGTCAACTGTCCTCAATAGGAATAGTTGTACGCTTAGCTAGTGTAGAAATAGCACCCTCCACCTTAGGGACTGTTTGCCAAGAATCCGGCACGGTGTCAACTATAGGGTACATTTTCTTGAACATAGAGGAAGGGGAGAACGGGATACCCGGTCTTTCCCATTCCTTGGTGACAATCTCCGAAATTCTCTTAGGAACTGGAAAGGTATCTGAGTAAGCAGGGACTTCCAGATATCTGTCCATCTTACACAATTTTTCTGGAGGGACCACAATAGAGTCACAATCATCCAGAGTCACTAAAACCTCCCGAAGTAACAGGTGGAGGTGTTCCAATTTAAATCTAAAGGACATGACATCCGAATCTGTTTGGGGCAATGCACTACCTGAGTCAGACAGCTCCCCCTCAGATAAAATCTACTTAACCTCCAATTCAGAGGACTGGGAGGGTACATCAGAGATAGCCATCAAAGCATCAGAAGCTACAGGGATACCCTGAGATTCTGCCCTGCTACGTTTGCCTTGTAACACTGGTAACTTAGACAAATCTTCTGTAAGGTTAGATGACATAACTGCAGCCATATCCTGCAAAGTGAAAGAAGCAGACGCCGAAGAAAATGGCGTAGGTCATGCGGGTGTTAAAGGCTGTGACACTTGGTGAGAAGATTGCTGCAAAACCTGAATCTCATTGGTTAGAGAATCATCTTTAGACATATCTTTATTAAAAAATAATTTCTCTTTACATTGTAATGCTCTCTCCACACAATTGTCACATAGTGTGACAGGTGGTTCCACAATGGCATCTAAACACGAGACATGTACTTTGTTCCATGTCTTCCATATGTTCCATGTCTTCCATATCAACAGATGCAAGGTACAATCTTATTCAGATCCCTTCTATCAAACAGAACTATAAACGTAGTATCTAATAGTTTACTGTTCCTATATACAGGGAGTGCAGAATTATTAGGCAAATGAGTATTTTGACCACATCATCCTCTTTATGCATGTTGTCTTACTCCAAGCTGTATAGGCTCGAAAGCCTACTACCAATTAAGCATATTAGGTGATGTGCATCTCTGTAATGAGAAGGGGTGTGGTCTAATGACATCAACACCCTATATCAGGTGTGCATAATTATTAGGCAACTTCCTTTCCTTTGGCAAAATGAGTCAAAAGAAGGACTTGACAGGCTCAGAAAAGTCAAAAATAGTGAGATATCTTGCAGAGGGATGCAGCACTCTTAAAATTGCAAAGCTTCTGAAGCGTGATCATCGAACAATCAAGCGTTTCATTCAAAATAGTCAACAGGGTCGCAAGAAGCGTGTGGAAAAACCAAGGCGCAAAATAACTGCCCATGAACTGAGAAAAGTCAAGCGTGCAGCTGCCAAGATGCCACTTGCCACCAGTGGCCATATTTCAGAGCTGCAACATCACTGGAGTGCCCAAAAGCACAAGGTGTGCAATACTCAGAGACATGGCCAAGGTAAGAAAGGCTGAAAGACGACCACCACTGAACAAGACACACAAGCTGAAACGTCAAGACTGGGCCAAGAAATATCTCAAGACTGATTTTTCTAAGGTTTTATGGAATGATGAAATGAGAGTGAGTCTTGATGGGCCAGATGGATGGGCCCATGGCTGGATTGGTAAAGGGCAGAGAGCTCCAGTCCGACTCAGACGCCAGCAAGGTGGAGGTGGAGTACTGGTTTGGGCTGGTATCATCAAAGATGAG
Organism: Bombina bombina; assembly: GCF_027579735.1. Classification (NCBI taxonomy): domain Eukaryota; kingdom Metazoa; phylum Chordata; class Amphibia; order Anura; family Bombinatoridae; genus Bombina; species Bombina bombina. The sequence goes on along the minus strand of NC_069503.1, from coordinate 576,358,885 downwards.
CTTGTGGGGCCTTTTCGGGTTGAGGATGGAGTCAAGCTCAACTCCCAGTCCTACTGCCAGTTTCTGGAAGACACCTTCTTCAAGCAGTGGTACAGGAAGAAGTCTGCATCCTTCAAGAAAAACATGATTTTCATGCAGGACAATGCTCCATCACACGCGTCCAAGTACTCCACAGCGTGGCTGGCAAGAAAGGGTATAAAAGAAGAAAATCTAATGACATGGCCTCCTTGTTCACCTGATCTGAACCCCATTGAGAACCTGTGGTCCATCATCAAATGTGAGATTTACAAGGAGGGAAAACAGTACACCTCTCTGAACAGTGTCTGGGAGGCTGTGGTTGCTGCTGCACGCAATGTTGATGGTGAACAGATCAAAACACTGACAGAATTCATGGATGGAAGGCTTTTGAGTGTCCTTGCAAAGAAAGGTGGCTATATTGGTCACTGATTTGTTTTTGTTTTGTTTTTGAATGTCAGAAATGTATATTTGTGAATGTTGAGATGTTATATTGGTTTCACTGGTAAAAATAAATAATTGAAATGGGTATATATTTGTTTTTTGTTAAGTTGCCTAATAATTATGCACAGTAATAGTCACCTGCACACACAGATATCCCCCTAAAATAGCTATAACTAGAAACAAACTAAAAACTACTTCCAAAACTATTCAGCTTTGATATTAATGAGTTTTTTGGGTTCATTGAGAACATGGTTGTTGTTTAATAATAAAATTAATCCTCAAAAATACAACTTGCCTAATAATTCTGCACTCCCTGTAGTAATAGTATAGTAAACACTTTAATTATTATTGTGTACTGTGCCTTTAATAACAATTTATATTAAGTCCCAAATGAAAATTTGACAAATTTAAGAATAACAGTAATCGTATACTGTTCCTTTAAATAATTAACGTCTTAATAATTATTGAAAAGAAGGAAGAGGGCGACTCCTAGTGCAGATCAATCATTCAAATGGGCACCCACTGGTAGCTACCAATAAAATGGATACTCACATGGCCTAAAGCACACTATAGTGCTAGTGAAGCAAGCTGGGTCTATTGTAGTGGCCCAGCGCACATAAACTCATAGGTTGTAGTCTTATTCCAGGAACATCAGTAAGAAACAGGAGACTTCAGTATATAAAAAAAAAAATTTATGATCCAAAAAAGTTCATGTACAATTGCTCAAATAAAATACAAAGTGATAAAAAATCAGTAAAACACGCTAAGCGTTTCTCAGCGCTAACCACGCTGTTTCCTCAGGCAGGTAGTCTTAATAATTATGAAGTACTATGCCTTAATAATAATATATGTTTAGCCCCAAAACGAGGATTAAAGGGACAGTCTACACCAGAGTTTTTATTGTTTTAAAAGATAGATAATCCCTTTATTACCCATTCCCCAGTTTTGCATAACCAACACAGTTATATTAATATACTTTTAACCTCTGTGATTATCTTGTATCTAAGCCTCTGCAGACTGCCCCTTATTTCAGTTCTTTTGACAGACTTGCAGTTTAGCCAATCAGTGCCTGCTCCCAGATAACTTCACGTGCACGAGCACAGTGTTATCTATATGAAATACGTGAACTAACACCCTCTAGTGTTGAAAAACTGTTAAATGCATTCTGAAAAGAGGTGGCCTTCAAGGTCTAAGAAATTAGCATATGAACCTCCTAGGTTAAGCTTTCAACTAAGAATACCAAGAGAACAAAGCAAAATTAGTGATAAAAGTAAATTTGAATTTTTTTTAAAATAACATGTTCTATTTGAATCATGAAAGTCTATTTTGGCCTAGACTGTCCCTTTAACAAGCTTGGTGTATCTAACAGAAAGCTCTGAAACTTTACATGGGCCCCGTTATAGAGAAAAAAGAAGTTACTACAACAGTCACCCTGCCACAGCTACGCTGCGGCTCCTACCTGCCTCCGGATGATAACCGGACTGCGTGACCACTGATACTTTATGGAACGCACTTAGAAGCTACACCAGTACACTGAAACTTTCACCGGGCCTAAACAGATACGCAACAGCGCTAGAAAAGTGCGCAAATGCAGCCCCGCCCATCGTGGGCGTTAATCAACACTGAATTTGCACACAAAAAAAACGTCAAAATGCCTTTACATAGATTTGCCTGCAAACATTTTATAACAGCCCCAGCGTCAGCCACAACCCAATAAAGGCAAAGCCCTCTATTTTCTTTAAATAGAAAACAAATGTCCCAGTGCTTCTGGCTAAAAACTGCCTGACTGTCTGGGAAGAATAATCTCTGTATGGCTCTATATCTACCATAACATAGCACAGTTAATTCTGAGTTCTGCTGCAAGCCCCAGAAATAAAAACTGCACCTACCTCCATGCTGAGTAACAGCATGAAATCACTCATAGTATCCAGAGGTCCACTATCTCCTCCAGAGGTCCTGTGGATAAGAAAAGGCCTTAGGCAAATTCACTAAGTCCATTTCCAGGCAACACCAATAAGGGAGGCGTAGTGAGAGTAAAACCCCACAAGTTCCCAGCAATTAGTCTTTCAGAAGCTGCCCAGAATAAAAATAGTACGCATAGGCACCATTTAAAATAAAAAATTCTTGATTGAAGAATCTAAACTAACACCTCACTTTACCTCTTCCTATCACTAACACAGGCAAAGAGAATGACTGGAGGGGGAGGGAAGGGAGGGGCAATATATACAGCTCTGCTGTGGAGCTCTTTGCCACTTCCTGCTGACCAGGAGGCGATATCCCACAAGTAAGGATGAAATCCGTGGACTCGTCATATCTTGTAAAAGAAATACCCTTAACGACCAAGGACGTTCCTGGCACGTCCTCTGTGGCCCTCTCTGCATCGGCCAGCGATGGGTGAGAGCCATTACAGGGAGGCAGGTGGGCGGCTCATCTCTGGCGGATATACGCCAGAGGGGGGCGGGATTGGGTGCAGGATCGCGCACAGGGGAGTGGGACAGGTGGGACTGCTACACTATGGAACATATAATATTTAACATATGCAGGGAGAGAGTAATCTAAGCGCAGGAGCCGCTCAAACAGTATTGCAGTGATGCCTCGATGTTGAGGCATCCTGCAATACTGTTCCTGACCACTGGGCTCCATTTTGATCGCTCCCACAGAGCGATCACTTCCGGTTTGACTCCACGTGGAGCCCAGCAGTCAGGCAAAGCATCAGAAGCCATCGAGCAGGCTTCTGATGCTCTCTAAGTGTGCTAAGTGCCTTGGTGGGTCGAGGCACTTAGTAAAATCACATATATATATAAAAAATAATAAAAACATGTATTTTTTATAAAATAGCCCCATATAGCCCCCCTCCCCCATGTGGCTTCAAAGATGGCGATGCCCAGTTTATCATGGGATTTCTGGGGGTGTCCCTAGCCTGCCTTATCATATGGGGCAGGCTGGATCATCCAATCTGAACTTGCTCTATAATTTAATTTATAATAATAAAATATCCCATTTGTCTGATCATGTCAATATTAGTAAATATTGACACTGATCAGTGTGGATCGCCCTCCCTCTGTGTTGAGAGAGAGATTTATTTAGTTATGTTAGTTTAACAATTGAAAGACCCAATGGTTCTTTTTAGAGCCATTAACCCCTAGCTTGCCAGTGATCACTATAAATCACTGGCTCTTGCATAAAAGCACTTTTTTTGCTCTGTGCATTTTTTTAGGGTTTCATTTTTTTTTTTTTAGTATTTTTTTGTGAGACCCAAAGGCTCTTTTCAGAGCCATTTAGTTAATTTAAATGTATTTTTTTTGGTGTAAATTAACCCCTAGCTTGCCAGTGATCACTATAAATCACTGGCTCTTGCACAAAAGCACCTTTTTGCTCTGTGCATTTTTTTAGGGGTTCTTTTCTTTTAGTATTTTTTTGAGAGACCTATTTAGTTAAAAAATCAACACAAAATTTAAATTATTAGTATTTTTTTTTCTCTGTGACAAATAAAAATAAATCACGTCACAGCGGACATATACTGCTGAGGAGGCATATGCCATCCTTGCATCAGAGTCAGATGCCTCTATCAATTTTACAGAGTCTACAGACAAAAAGACTAGCCAATCACCATGCATATAAAGTGCATTGTTTTGTAGTCATCTGCTAAAGTCAATTAGGGAAATATATGTAGCATGGTTTGCCATAAGAAGTAAATGAGAAGTCTACATTAAAGGGATATGAAAGATTTTTTTTCTTGATTCAGATAGAAGTAAATTAGAAAGTTGTTTAAAAAATGTATGCTCTATTACATTTTCTTTGTTCTCTTTGTATCTTTTGTTGAAAAGGAAAGCCATAAGCTCAGGAGCACTATACGGCAGCAGTTTTGCAAGACCACTAGATGACAACAATATTTCCTGCCACATAGCGCTTCAGACACCTATCTATGTATCTCATTAGCAAAAGAATGGGAATGAAGCAAATTCGATAACAGAAGTAGATTGTATGCGCTGTCTGGATCAGAAAAGGAAAATTTTGGAGTTTCAAATCCAATTAGACAAATTACAATTTTCAGAGCTAAATTACACGAAAAGGGGACATTATGACTAAAACATTTTTATATAAAAATCACCAGGTGTTTAGGTGACAGTGTTTGTTTGTGCAGATGAGCTACAAAGTTAAATATTTTGCACCATTAATTTTCAGTGGAGTTTTATCATTCTTTTATACCATGACTTATGAGTAAGGCGCTATACTACCGAAACGCGTAAGACTGTTCTGGTCTGTCCGCGATGTTTTTACCAATGTGTTGGGTAATGCCTTAAATAAACTCTTTTGGATTCATTTACCTCCGTGCCCATCTTGTTTGTTCTATTATGTAAATCTACAAATGTCAAAAAAACATGAAAGAGAAACAATTTCAGTGAAAAATATCTGCTTTATTTCGGCTACTCAGCTATATTAGCACTCATTTTCATTGCTATTTCCTATTTACAACATTTGTAGTATATACTCTAGAAATTTAATACAGTAATTCCGAAATAACAAGAAACAAAGTTTAGTGAGTTTTTTTTTTTTTTTTTTACAAAATGATCCTTCTGTACAATGAGAAATTTTATAATGAAAATCATTTTCTCAAAGTATCAACAGCACCACTTTAACAGAGGTGCAATGTTGGCAGCAAAAATAATGCATAAAGTTCATAAAAAAAAAAAAATATCTTTGTTTTTGGATACAAATACAAGACCGTTAGTACCGTAGATATACACTTTATGGAAAACAATTGAGTAACAAATGAATGCACTTACATTTTTTATACAATATGAGGTAAAAAATACCTTTTAAACCATTTACAACCTGGAATAAAATAATACAAGTTCTTCCAAAATTGATGGCTTTAAGAAGTTCTGTTAATTAAAGCAAATGACAAACTGGTTTACAGTTCAAAGATTTTCTGTTACTGCAATGGCACATTGGGAATTGAGTTAAATTCTGTGGCACAATTAATACATATATATATACATACATACATGTCTACTCATAAACTTGTCCATTAATGTACAATCAGTTTTATTGTCTACAACCTGATTTTATTTTTTTCTGGTTATATAAAAAAAATGTAGTTATCAAAGTGACAAAAGAAAATGCCATTTGATTACTGAATTAGAGAACCAATTCCAACCACTGCATATATATTTATATACAAAGTTTAAAAAAATAGACATTTTCCTAGTTTTTCATTTTACACCAACACTGGTGTAAAATTAAGAGGATGTAGAATTTGTGGAATACAATTGCATCATTTCAAATGGCGATATTAGCTTTTCCTAAGATGAGTTTTACTTACAAAAGTCTGAATATTCCTTCTTTTAGAGATTATACAGCTTAAACTACTCAAGAAAATTGTTATATGATTGGAGGAGATGTATGCATTCAGAGCTTCCGGATACTTTGGGATATGGAAGATGGTGGCCCTTCATGCCGGTTGGCTATTTTTGGAGCCAAATTTATACTTGTGAAACAGCAACACACTAAAATCTGTACAAATCCGGATTTTTAGCGTGTTGAGGTTTCACAAATATAAATTTGACTCCAAAAATAGCCAACCAGCATTAAAGGCCACCATCTTCCATATTCCGAAGTATCCGAAAGCTTTAAATGCACACATCTACTTTGAACTTTTGAATTTACTTTTAAATGCAAACTAACTGTAATCAGGGTGTTCAATAAGCTGCAATAATGTATATCCAGGCAATTGCCTTGTTTCTAGAGGGGAACCTTCAACATACTTCCAGGGTGTTACTTTATTGGAAAGAGTAATCCCTATAGCACAAATGTGTCAAATTAAAAGGACACTAAAGTTAAAATTCAACTTTCATGACTCAGAGGATGCAATTTGAAGAGTTTGCAATTTGCTTGCATTATCAAACTGTGCACTTTCTGAGGCACCAGCTACTACTGAGCATGTGCAATAGTTCACAGTATACACTATACTGTATGAATCTATGATTGGCTGATGGCTGCCACATGATACAAGGGCCAGCAAATTGAACTAAATATTGAAATTAGTCAGAAAAACAATCTACTGTTCATTTAAAATTCTTAGAAAATGTTATTGCATTGTCTTTTTTATGATACATTTGTTGATTATGCAATTCAAGTGTATTTGATGATCTTTTTAAAAGGACTTTAAGAAAAATGCAGCTTTAGCAAAAACATTTTGGTTACAGCCAATCAGGTTCATATGAAAGCCCCTTCATTAAGCATAAAACATACACAATTAAGCCAATTACATAATTATTGTAGCCTCTGTTTTGGTTTTTATAAACCAAAGTATCAATTTAAATCTAAAAAGTGTTTTTATTTTTAATAAAACCTGGAATGGAATAATATATGCATCAGTTAAATATGTTGTTATACTTTCTGTGGGTTTCAACATATATTATGCTATAAGTTCTCCATCCAAGTAATATAGTAAAACAAATAAAACAATCACAGATGTTATTAATGCAGCTTATTTAACTACCTTTTTAAAACAGTACTTTGCCCCCAGTCAAATTATACATTTGAAAACTTAAAACTAGATAATGAACAAATTTAATTTAGCTACGTTGCAGGGTCAGGTTGGTGTCAAAATTGGTTTATGTTTAACTCATACTAAAATACATATGTTTCAACAAAGAAAAAAGGTCTAGTTATAATTAATCATAACAGATGAAGTGTGCAAAAATATACAACATTGTATCTCAATAGTATATTCAGGTAGACATGTGTACATATCTCAAAATAGAAATGATACCTGCTATAAAAGCATTTTGTGACTTTAAAAATATGAGAAATCTTTCAGGCCGGTTCATATATTGGTCCTTACAGTATTTATACAAAATACAATGAAATTACATTCTTGAAAACATTAAAAAGAAGTGACTATAAATAACAAACACATTATGCACGAATAACACAAAGAATGATCCTTTACATTTCTAACAAAGTAATACTGCTATAAGAAATGAAGAGAAGGAAAACGCATCAGTATAAGGACCAAGTATCAAAATTTACATAACCAAATTAGCAGATTTAAAGGGAAAGGGTCCTGTAAAAAATGGTATTTCCTTAATGTGTTTCCAATGACTTAACTATGAAATAGCCGTTTTGCTAATTAAAACCACAACACATTCAAATGAGCTGAACCAAGAGGGAGAGCAGACTAAGGTAAGGTATAATTCACTTATTAACTGTTTCACTGCTGAGAAGCTCACAAAAAGTGGCCTCAGAGGGAACACTGCTGTCTACCACCCCTATTGGGAGTATGATTTCTTCTGCTGTACATTGTTTACATAGCTTTTCTATGACCAGTACTGCAATATTAAAATTTTCAGTATAGATGGTGGTTTTAGCAAGTGAAAGCAGCTATTTCATATTATAAAAAGGTAAACAAACCACATTTAAAAGATTTAATACAAACCAGCAGGTAAAATAGAAAGATAGGAACATATTAAATTGGGGGGGGGGGGCGGAAATATTACAGTATACTGTCCTTTTCAACAATGATGTGTCTGTCTGCTTTGTTACTGAACTACACGGTATATTCTAAAAAATGTTGGAGCTCACACAAAGGTTTACTGGATAGTGGCCATAAAACCTAATGCTGACCAAGCAGGTGATAAAGTTGCATATGTTGGCCAAACTAAACAAAAATTTAATGATGTAAACCAAGAAATATATTTAAATGAAGCCTCACCAGTTTCATTAAATCAAAAAGAAAGATGGAAAAATCTGAATATATTTTACAAGGTTTAATAGCTTTCCCATAGCATGTACCTTGCCTACTGGGAATAATTTGGTCTCAATTTTTTTTTTAAAACAAATAAAACAAATGACAAAAAGAGATTAAACTATTACAATCTCAAAACATGTCTAAAAGTCATACACAAATGTGCCACTGTAAAGCTGGATGAACGACCTTTTTGCATAATTACTGAAAAATACAAATGTTTCCTACTGGTAAACTATCACATCATTAAACAGGTTGACTACTTAAAGGGACATTAAACACTTTGAGATGGTAATCTAAAATGATAAATCACATATATAAAAAAGAAGTCTGCAATATACTTTCATTATTTATTTTCTCCCCTTCTCCTGTAATTCCATTCTGAAATTGTGAGCTTTTCAGTTCCTGTTAGAAATTAAAGGGCAGAACATTGTTATATTCCCCACAGCCATTGGCTACACTCTCTAGTTAACTATTTATAACTGTCCCTAATTGGCCACAGCAGAGAAGGTAACCTAAGTTACAACATGGCAGCTCCCATTGTTTCATAGACACTAAAACTTTACACTTATTTTGTCAATATTTAAACACCAAATGAAACTTTAAACATACATCTATGTGTTATTCTCAAACTAATCTTTTCTTTGAATGCATTATTCTATATAGCATTTATTTAGTGTTTAATGTCCCTTTAAGATAGCTGCCCGAAGGTTAATGTCTGAAAAATTGCAGTATGAAAATACAACTGGAACATGTGATTTGTTTAAATTTGTACTGATAACCCATTTTAAAGCTTTATATAATATACTCAATTATATCAAAATTGAGTACAAGGTAGTGTATTTATATACTTTGTATACTTAAATCTTCCATCAGCTATGTGCAATTTAAATTTAGTATAAACTTTATTGTGAGGGGAAAAAAAACAGTGACAAGAGAGCCGAACTGAGCATGATACTAAATGGGGATTGGTGTGGAAATTCAGACATATTTTAATGAGTCTCGCTGAAAGAAGAAAAGGGGTGGACAAAAGGAACTAAAACAAAGTGTGTGGTTTGTATTTAAAAACATAAATTAAAATTAAAAGCTCTTGACAAAGTAAATGAAACGCCCATAGTTTTGTATCAAAAATTATAAAATGATTATCTCCATGAAAAAGAAAGGCTGTAGATAGAGTTAAGTTCTAAGCAAGAATGTTTTGACCTTAAAAATGGACACAACACTATATACATTTTATAAGCATAGTATTGAGGCAATTTCCCACATACCACTTGTCATGGTTGCCGCCATGATGAAATCTAGCTTTCCCTACACAGTGATGAGACACGTGCAGCAACTCTCCTTCATATACCTGCAGTGAAACCTTGGTTCCAAAATAAGCTAAAAACACAGAAATAGGCTGTTGAAACAGGATCGCTATTATTAAACCCCTCTTGAGGACCTTGATAATGTCTTGCAATATACTTAGGTCCACCCCTGACGTGTGCCTTATTTGCATTTATACTTACTAATAAGTAAGTCATTGTAGTGAAAGGCAATATATGAAAAGCACTTAAAGGGACAGTCTAGTCCAAAATAAACTTTCATGATTCAGATAGGGCATGTAATTTTAAACAATTTTCCAATTTACTTTTATCACCAATTTTGCTTTGTTCTCTTGGTATTCTTAGTTGAAAGCTTAACCTAGGGGGTGCATATGCTAATTTCTTAGATCTTGAAGGCCACCTCTTTTCAGAATGCATTTTAACAGTTTTTCACCACTAGAGGGTGTTAGTTCATGTGCTTCATATAGATAACACTGTGCTCATGCATGTGAAATTACCTGGGAGCCAACACTGATTGGCTAAACTACAAGTCTGTCAAAAGAACTGAAATACAGGGGCAGTTTGCAGAGGCTTAGATACAAGATAATCACAGAGGTAAAAAGTATATACATATAACTGTGTTGGTTATGCAAAACTGGGGAATAGGTAATAAATGGATTATTTATCTTTTAAAACAATAACAATTCTGGTGTAGACTGTCCCTTTAAGAACTGAACTTTATTTAGTTACTTTACTTAAATTTAGTAAATTATTGTTTGTTAATATAAAAAAACATCTTGTATTATAACTTAAAATAACAGTGACAGCAATGGGGATGCTAAAAACCTTAAATTAATTAAAGGAACTAAGTACAGTAGTACTGAATAATTGGTAAATACACAATAAAAAAATTAAATAGCACATATTTAGAATTTGAAATGAGCAGTAAAATATATTCTGGCAAATTTCAAAGTGAATCCAATTTGCCATCCCACATTAAATCACGTGAAATCAGCCAATCATAAAATGCACATAATATATACTGTGTATTTTTGCACTCAGAAAGTGTGCATATAAAAATAAATGTGCACGTCTTGATAATGAAAGTAAACTGGAAGTTTTTTGTTTTTTTTATTGCATGCTTTATAGAATAATGAAACTTTACATTTGACCGCAGTGTCCCTATAAAAACATATCCCTCTGTAGGATAGAGAACTTGTATACCAATAATACAATTATCAAACTCAATAGTGAGCAAGTTAAAAATGTTATTTGCCCACTATTGTAGTTTTTTGATTAACGTCTTTGAGCAAGATATTTTTTTCTCTCTTATTTTAATTCACTTCTTGTTTGTGGGAACCCAGAAATCAGGGAATGGGATAAGGGTGGGGGTAAATATTGTTTGGTAAAAGGCAATAAGATTTAATTGAACAAGGATGTTTAATAACCATAGACTGATTATTGAATATATAACATTGGTTAACCCCTGCATTTACAACTGGAAACAGTTTGATAATTGTCTTATTGGTATAAAAGTTATCCATCCCACATAGTGATGTGTTTTTAACACCTTAACGAGCGTCGATGTACAGGGTATGTGAGCAGTCTATAACAGGCCTAGTTTATAGCACAGGTCTTGCCACTGTCGGCAAGATCGCACTATATCTACATGCCCCCGGATGTGAGGCACGAAGTACTAGCCGAGCTTTGCCACTGCGCTAGTAAACCCCTTAATGACCACATGGGCACGTCGGTCATTAAAGGGTTAATCAATGGGGCTGTTACTTTTATTCTTATTATAATAAGTTACATTTATTATATTAACAAACAATAACAAACTCTCTTTCATGGTCAGGTTTTAATTTAGTACCCAAAAGCAACATATTGCACAAAAGCAATAGGTGTTTGTGTCCTTTAAAAAGATTAAAACGGAGCAAAAAAGCATTTTATTAAAATGCCCAGCATTTATACTCAACTATAAATAAACTACTAAAAAGGTCCCATTTCTTATAAAATACTAGTGTTGTGTGTAACCTGGTGCATTGTTTATTAGGCAGACCAACTATTTAATTTAGTACTAAGATGTGCCTTCAGTAACAATTCTAGTACATTATTCTGCAAAGATGGTGTCTGTGTTTGGCTGCACTGACGCATTTTGATCGCCAATCTTTTTTCCAAACTGTGATGTTTAAAGCATGTCCTTTTATATGCATGATAAAAAATGTGGATGCACCATGTAGCTTTTTATTAAGCATAAGTGCAACTATTTTATAGGTTAAATGTAAAAGAACCGATGACAAGAAAAAAATAATAATTGTATTTTGATTAGATTTTGTGTTGCTCTAACCTGGTTTACCAGTTAGCTAGGTTTTTACTTGTATGATTTGTTAACTTATTTTACTCTTTCTGCACATTCTAAGCAGATATTTTCATTCTGGAAAAAAAAATGTATACTTATTCCTTAGTTCCAGTTGAAACATTTTCAGTTGTTATTAGATTTGCTACTATTTTCAAACATCCGTTCCTCCTTTTAAAATAAACAATATATATATCTTGCATAAAATTTTAGTACTGCTGTAAAAAGAAATAAAAATGATATTGTTGGTGGCACTAACCGGTATTACACTTGACTTTGAAGGCATGTAGTGATCTATACAAAAACAGTTGCATAAATGATATCTCCCCCAGGCTTCAAGAGGTATATTTTGTAAGCAATGTATATATAAATTTGACACATTACTAACCCATACAAAAAAAGGATTTGTAAAGGTTACAATTTACTGACCAAAGAGAAATAAAATACATTTGATTAAGAAAATGAAATGCACACTCATGAAAAATATTTTCAAAATTTCCATCTGTTCCAGAGAGCGGAAAGCAGGAAAGTTAATTTAAAAATAAAAATGGATTAAGACCAGCATATACGTTTTGTACCATTCTGTTTTATAGAAACATTTCTAACTACACATTTACAAAATGTCCTGGGAAGTTATCGATCCAAGAGCAGCGCAAGGATCAGAGCGGTTTCACTTTACCTATGCGCAGTAATTCTTGGAATTTAAAATCGCTGAAGTTCCTATAATGCTTCAGAAAGGCAGCATTGTTAATTCAGTCTCCTCTGCGAGGTAGAACAATTTATCTTCGGATCAGGCAAATCGGGTAAAGAAATGACCGACTAAATTTCAGTTCAAGGTGAATTACTACATTTTAATGCCTTCTTGCTGGGTTAACTGTGACAGAGTTTTCTTGATGCGTAAAGCAGTCAGCCGAGCCGCACCGTTGGCATACCAACACTCCCGCATTATTTTGGCCATGACACGTAATGCCTGTTAAGATGATAGTAAATTTAATCTTATTAAGTCACTTCATTTAAGATTTTATACAGATGTTAACAACACTAAAAGTTTAAAAACATAGGCATGAGGTCTGAAATCTTCAACCACAAATGTAGACAGTAGACATAGGATATATGAAAGAACTTATTAAACCCTTTGACAACTAACAACTAAAGTAGTTTTAGTCATTTGTACTCATTTCAATTACAAATCACTTTCAATGCTCTGTGAAGTAGCCACACAAATCATACCTTGATTTTTATTGCAAACCAAGCACATCAGTTAATAGAAATAGCCAAGTATGGTAAAACATAATGGGAAATGTAAGATTTGCATTTTGCGTTATTTTCTATATATTACATGGTAAACAACAGTATGAGAGGGGGATTATTTCCTAAAATCTTCAGTTTATTGTTTTCCCATTTAGCACCAATTCACCTTCCCAAAACACCAACATTCAGGTTTTAACACCTGTGATATGCAATTAAAAATATTAATGGAATATTAGAAGATAAAATGTAATATTTGTGTCCATTTATACCATCTTGCAATTTATGCAGACAATAGGGAAACTGTCTAAGGGGCCGATTTATGAAAGTGCGGACGGACATGATCCGCTGTATTAGCGATCATGTCCGCTGCACATCGATAAATGCCGACAGCATATGCTGTTGGCATTTATCATTGCACAAGCAGTTCTGGTGAACTGCTTGTGCAATGCCTTCCCCTGCAGATTTGCAGCCGCTAGCAGGGGTGTCAATGAACCCGATCGTATGCGATCGGGCAGACTGCTGTCTGTCGTCTCAGAGGTGGCGGACGAGTTAAGGAGTAGCGGTCTTAACTCCTGTATATAAGATACAAAGAGAACACCACAAATTCTATAACAGAAATTGATGGGGCCAAATACCCCTGTTTCCACTCAAGCCTTGAGGCTCGTTGGAAACAGGAGTTTAGAAGCAGCTGTCTTAAGACCGCTGCTCCTTAACTTGTCCGCAGCCTCTGAGGCTGCAGACATCAATCCGCCTGAACGCATATGATCGGGTTGATTGACGTCCCCTGCTAGCGGTCGATTGGCTGTGAATCTGCAGGGGGCGGCATTGAAGGTCGTCTCTTATTTCTCTGACAGTTTTTACAGCTAGACAGTGCTAGTTCAAGAGTATCAGATGTTTAACATTGTGCTCACTCCCGAGGAGTTACCTAGGAGCCAGCACTGATTGGCTAAAAAGCAAGTCTGTCAAAAGAACTGAAATAAGGGGGAAGTCTGCAGAGGCTTAGATACAAGGTAATCACATAGGTTAGTTATGTAAAACTGTGGAATTGGTAATAAAGGGACTATCTTAAATCCCATTTGGAGTTTGACTAAAAGCCTGTGGGGAAACCGCAAAGTAGAAAAGGTTTTCTGGTCTGATGAGACCAAAACAGGATATTTTTGGTTTTAGCACAAAATGCTACATGTGGTGTAAAGTCATCATTGCTCATCACCAAACCCAATGTGCAATTTTTTATTTTTATTTTTTACCTTGTGTCATATTTTGCACCTTTAAAGTGCAAGGTAAATTGTGTATATTGAACGGTACTAATCTCAATACATTTTAATTCCACAATGTAAAACACAAAATGTGGAAACGTCCAAGTAGAATGGTGGTTGTGCATAATATATATATATATATATATATATATATATATATATATATATATATATATACATACACACACACACACATCTATCTATCTATATATACACACACACACATCTATCTATCTATATATCTCAAAAGTCAAAATAGCGTATAGCCCAGCACTCCAACCAGGTGGAGCAGCCACAACCTGGGTGCAATCCTTATAAGAGAAAGTTAAAGAACAATGTAGAAGAAGGGCACTCTCAGGGTTTGTATAGAGACAAATATTTTCTTTATTCCTAGAACATTAATACATGGTCGACGTTTCGGCCCTCAGTTGGGCCTTCATCAGGACAGGTATTATCTTTAAACTGCCGAGTGGCAGTAATAATAGATCCAAACAAGCATGGATCTATGACTACTGCCACTCGGCAGTTTAAAGATAAAACCTGTCCTGATGAAGGCCCAACTGAGGGCCGAAACGTCGACCATGTATTAATGTTCTAGGAATAAAGAAAATATTTGTCTCTATACAAACCCTAAGAGTGCCCTTCTTCTACATTGTTCTTTATATATATATATATATATATATATATATATATATACACACACACACACAAATCTATCTATATATACACACACACACAAATCTATCTATATATACACACACACACAAATCTATCTATATATACACACACACACAAATCTATCTATCTATCTATCTTTACACACACACACACACATCTATCTATATATATATACATACATATACACACACACACATACATTTACTGGCACTCTCTAGTCTTTTACAATCACAACTGTATTTATTGCAGTGATATTTCAGGGATATAGCTCCCCTCTCTCAATTGTGATGTATGTTAAGATAAAAATATACCTCACACATCAGGGTTTATAAAATACCAACTAACAGGTCAGACTTTCAGGAAGTCTGAAATATGTCACATGATGTATAATTAAGCTGCTTAGTAATTATGGTTAGCTAAAAATTAAAGTTAACCAGTTATTAGTTACCATTAAAGGTAATCCTGAAAAATCTGGCCTGTTAGGGCTGGTAACAAAAACATGTGCATTACAGTAAGGCAGACGGAAAACTTACTTCACAACTTTGCCACCGGTTTGGAATGTTTGGTCTTAATTTCTGTTCGCAGACGACCTTCCTCATTTCTTCTACTGATGGGTCAGATGGCACAAGGTCATAATAAGGTAGTTGATAATCTTCATGGATCCCTAATAAAAATAAATAAATTAAATGAAAATTTTTCCAGGTATCCATTTTTTAATTCCCCCCCCCCGAAATAAATCTAACATACAAAAGGAGTTCTAATGTTTATGTACAAAATGCATTTAAAATTAGCTTAAAGGGACAATGTACTGTAAAATTGCTTTTTCTTTAATATGTTTCCAATGATTGGTTATACCAGCTGCAGGTATAGAATGTATGAGGCAATTTTTCTTTAGGGTTATTTTTGTATATGAAATAGCAGGTTTTGTTCTATAAAACCACAAGCCATTAAAATGGGTTAAGCTTGCAGGGGAATCAGATCTCCTTATTTTATTACTTTTTGTACACACACATGCTTCTTTGTAGCATCTCTGTGTGTGTACCAATACCCAATAGATAACATTAAAGGGACACTGTACCCAAAAATTTTATTTCGTGATTCAGATTGAGCATGAAATTTTAAGCAAATTTCGAATTTACTCCTATTATCAAATTTTCTTCATTCTCTCTGTATCTTTATTTGAATTGCAAGAATGTAAGTTTAGATGCTGGCCCATTTTTGGTGAACAACCTGCGTTATCCTTGCTGATTGGTGGATAAATTCATTCCAGAGTACTGAATCCAAAAAAAAAGCTTAGATGCCTTCTTTTTCAAATAATGATAGCAAGAGAACGAAGAAAAATTGATAATAGGAGTAAATTAGAAAGTTGCTTAAAATTGCATGCTCTTTATGAATTACAAAAGAAAAAATTTGGGTTCAATGTCCCTTTAACATTGTATTACTTCTCTCGCCTAACCACCGCTGGGAGTGTAATTTCTTCTGCTGGCTATATTTACACAGCTTTTCTATAGCATATACTTAAAGGGACACTCAGGTTAAATTACATTTTCATGATTCAGATACATCATGTAATTTTAAATAACTTTCCAATTTACTTCCATTAAAAAAATGTGCAGTCTTTTATATTTACAATTTTTGAGTCACCAGGTCCTACTGAGCATGTGCAAGAATTCACAGACTATACGTATATGCATTTGTGATTGGCTGATTGCTATCACATGGTACAAGGAGAGTGGAAATATGCATAACTTTGAAATTTGTTATAAAAAAATCTACTACTAATTTGAAGTTCAGACTAAGTGCTATTGCATTGTCTTGTTATCTTACATGTTGTTGATTATGCAAATCTAATGTGTTGACTGGTCCTTTAAAAGAACAGCCGAAACCAGTGGTTCGCAAAGGGGGCGGTGGGATTACTGATAGGAGAGAGAAAGATTGAAGGGGGTTCTGGGATTACCATAGGGAGCACTAGTAGGTAAGGAGTGAAAGATTATAATTAAAGGGGCAGTCTACTATAAAATTGTTATTGTTTTATAAGATAGATAATCCCTTTATTACCCATTGCCCAGTTTTGCATAACCAACAGTTATATTAATACACTTTTTACCTCTGTGATTACCTTGTATCTAAGCATCTTCTGACAGCCCCCTGATCACATGACTGTGACTGTTTATTATCTATTGTCTTAAATTTAGCATTGTTTTGTGCCACGGCCCGGCTGTTGAGAAACCAGGGCATAAATCATAATTTTAGTACACTGGATGTGCAACAAAATACAAATATGTAAATATGTACTTAGTAGTACAAAATCAATGCATAATTGTTTTTTGGTAAAATTGGCAGAACATGGGAGTGTATGAAATTGTTTTTAAAATCCCAGAGTAATTCTCTAAACATTTCCGTCTTGCAGATCTCACTGTTTTTTCTTTAAAATTAAAAGGTGGCAGCAAGCTTTCTCCTACATTGGTGTATCCGGTCCACGGCTTCATCCTTACTTGTGGGATATTCTCATTCCCTACAGGAAATGGCAAAGAGAGCACACAGCAAAGCTGTCCATATAGCCCCCCCTCTAGCTCCGCCCCCCAGTCATTCTCTTTGCCGCTCTGAACAAGTAGCATCTCCACGGGGATGGTAAAGAGTATGTGGTGTTAGTTGTAGTTTTTATTTCTTCTATCAAGAGTTTGTTATTTTAAAATAGTGCCGGTTTGTACTATTTACTCTACAACAGAAAGTGATGAAGATTTCTGTTAAAAGAGGAGTATGATTTTAGCACCAGTAACTAAAATCCATTGCTGTTCCCACGCAGGACTGTTGAAACCAGAGAACTTCAGTTGGGGGGAACAGTTTGCAGGCTTATCTGCTTAAGGTATGATCAGTCATTTTTCTAACAAGACCAAGTAATGCTAGAAGACTGTCAGTTATCCCTTCTGGGATAGGTAAGCCATTTTCTTAGACTCAGTGACAGAATTAAGGCTTATAACTAGGGCTCTATGCTGGTTGACACTATAGTGGGCTAAGTCGATTTCTTTTTAACATGTTTATGTGACATTTTAAGTGTTTTTCAGACTTTGAAACACTTTTGGGGAATTATATTACGCCTGGCAGTTGTTTAGACACCTAATCTTGTCAGAAAGGCCCCTTCACTCTGCAATGCAGAGGGAGGAGGCCTCATTTTCGCGCCTCAGTTGCGCAGTTGCTTTTCACTAGGCAGTTCATGCAGCTTCACGTGGAGTGTCCAGAGGCTTGGAAAAGAACTTCAGAGAGACTTATTACTTATTTGAATAACCCTTAAGGAAGGTAAACGCCGCAGTAAAGACTGTGGCATGGGACTGTAGTGTTTTTAACCGGTTAATTGCTACTATTAGCTCCGGTTTGGGCATTAAAGGGTTAATTTGTCTGAAAATTGGTGTGCAATACTTTCAAAGCATTAATACACTGTGGTGAAAAATTCATAAAAATCGGATATTTCTTTGATGTTTTTCTGACGTTTCAGTAATAAAGTGTGTACTTTTATTATTTAAAGAGACAGTAACGGTTTTGTATAAAATAACTTTTATTGCATTAAAGTTTTACCTAAGTCTGTCTAACATGTCTGTGCCTTCAGATAGCCTATGTTCTGTGTGTATAAAGGCCAAGGTGGTTCCCCCATTAAATGTATGTGTGAAGTGTGCCATAGCGTCCAAACAGATAAAGGACAGTACTGTCACATTTAAAGATGTTGCCCAAGATGATTCTTTAAATGAAGGTAGTGGGGATAGTTCATTATCCTCTCCTTCTGTGTCAACACCAGCTTTGCCCGCGCAAGCGATACCTAGTACATCTAGCGCGCCAATGGCTGTCACTATGCAGCAATTAGCAGCAGTAATGGATAATTCTCTAGCAGCCTTTTTATCCAAACTGCCAGCTTTTCCTAGAAAGCGTGATTGCTCAGTTTTAAATACAGAGGATGAGCAAGCAGAAGCAGAGGATAATTTATCTGTTGTGCCCTCACATCAATCTGAGTTGGCGGTGAGGGAGGGCCTGTCTGAGGGGGAAATTTCTGACACAGGAAAAATTTCTCAGCAGGCGGAGCCTGATACCATTGCATTTAAATTTAAGCTAGAACACCTCCGCGCTCTACTTAAGGAGGTGCTAGCGACACTTGATGATTGTGATCCTTTGGTGATTCCAGAGAAATTGTGCAAAATGGACAAATTTTTAGAGGTCCCAGTGCACTCTGATGCGTTTCCGATACCCAAGAGGGTGGCGGATATAGTGACTAAGGAGTGGGAGAAGCCAGGTGTACCTTTTGTTCCCCCTCCTATATTTAAGAAAATGTTCCCCATTGTTGACCCCAGAAGGGACGCATGGCAGACGGTCCCTAAGGTAGAGGGGGCAGTTTCAACGTTAGCTAACCAATAGAGGACAGTTGCGCTTTCAAAGATCCTATGGATAAAAAATTAGAAGGGTTGCTTAAGAAAATCTTTGATCAGCAAGGTTTCCTTCTTCAACCAATTTCGTGCATTATTCCTGTCACCACGGCGGCGTCTTTTTGGTTCGATGAACTAGAAAATTCGCTCCAGAAGGAGATTCCATATGATGAAGTCATGGACAGAATTCACGCACTGAAGTTGGCTAATTCCTTTAGTTTAGATGCCGCTTTTCAATTAGCTAAACTAGCGGCGAAAAATTCAGGTTTTGCAATAGTGGCGCGCAGAGTGCTTTGGCTAAAATCTTGGTCGGCGGATGTGTCGTCCAAAAAAAAATTACTTAATATTCCTTTCAAGGGTAAGACCCTATTCGGACCAGAATTGAAAGAGATTATTTCAGACATCACTGGGGGAAAGGGCCATGCCCTTCCACAGGATAGACCTTTCAAAGCAAAAAATTAGTCTAATTTTCGTTCCTTTCGTAATTTCAGGAACGGACCGGCTCCTAGCTCTACAGCCTCTAGACAAGAGGGTAACGCATCCCAGCCCAAACCAGCATGGAAACCATTGCAAGGCTGGAACAAGGGGAAGCAGGCCAAAAAGCCTGCTCCTGCTACCAAATCAGCATGAAAGGATAGCCCCCGATCCGGGACCAGATCAAGTAGGGGGCAGACTCTCTCTCTTTGCTCAGGCTTGGGCAAGAGATGTCCCAGACCCCTGGGCGATAGAGATTGTCTCTCAGGGGTATCTCCTAGAATTCAAGGACCTTCCCCCAAAGGGAAGGTTTCACATGTCTCGCTTGTCTTTAGACCAGACAAAGAGACGGGCATTCTTACATTGTGTAGAAGACCTTTTAAAAATGGGAGTGATACAACCAGTTCCAAAAGCAGAACAGGGACTGGGTTTTTACTCAAACCTGTTTGTAGTTCCCAAAAAGGAGGGAACGTTCAGGCCAATTCTGGACTTAAAAATTCTAAACAAATTCCTCAGAGTTCCATCGTTCAAAATGGAAACAATTCGAACTATTCTACCTATGATCCAGGAGGGTCAATACATGACTACCGTGGACCTAAAGGATGCATACCTGCATATTCCAATCCACGAAGTTAACCATCAGTTCCTAAGGTTCGCCTTCCTGGACAAGCATTATCAGTTTGTGGCTCTTCCCTTCGGATTGGCCACTGCCCCAAGAATTTTCACAAAGGTGTTAGGGTCCCTTCTAGCGGTGCTAAGGCCAAGGGGCATTGCGGTAGCACCTTACCTAGACGACATCTTAATTCAGGCGTCGTCCTTCCACAAAGTGAAGGCTCATACGGTCATTGTTCTAGCCTTTCTAAGGTCTCACGGTTGGAAGGTGAACGTAGAAAAGAGTTCCCTGTCTCCATCCACAAGGGTTCCCTTCCTGGGAACGATAATAGACTCGGTAGAAATGAAGATCTTTCTGACAGAGGTCAGGAAGTTAAAACTTTGAAACACTTGTCGAGTTCTTCAAACCATCCCTCAGCCCTCCATAGCTCAGTGCATGGAGGTAATAGGACTAATGGTTGCGACAATGGACGTGGTTCCATTTGCCCGAATTAATTTAAGACCACTGCAACTGTGCATGCTCAAACAGTGGAATGGGGATTATGCAGATTTGTCTCCCCAGATACAAATGGACCAGAAAACCAGAGAATCGCTCCTCTGGTGGTTGTCTCAGGATCACCTGTCTCAGGGAATGAGTTTCTGCAGACCAGAATGGGTCATTGTCACGGCCGACGCCAGTCTCTTAGGCTGGGGCGCGGTCTGGGACTCCCTGAAAGCTCAGGGTCTATGGTCTCGGGAAGAATCTCTTCTCCCGATAAACATTTTAGAACTGAGAGCGATATTCAATGCGCTCCTGGCATGGCCTCAACTAGCGGAGGCCAAATTCATAAGATTTCAGTCGGACAACATGATGACTGTAGCGTACATCAATCATCAAGGGGGAACAAGGAGTTCCCTGGCGATGAGGGAGGTATCCAGGATCATCAATTGGGCAGAGGATCACTCTTGCCACCTATCAGCAATTCACATCCCAGGTGTAGACAACTGGGAAAAGGATTATCTGAGTCGTCAGACTTTCCATCCGGGGGAGTGGGAACTTCATCCGGAGGTTTTTGCCCAGTTAACTCAGCTATGGGGCATTCCAGATCTGGATTTGATGGCGTCTCGGCAGAACTCCAAGGTTCCACGCTACGGGTCCGGTCCAGGGATCCCAAGGCGACATTGGTAGATGCCTTAGTGGCGCCTTGGTCGTTCAATCTAGCTTATGTCTTTCCACCGTTTCCTCTCCTCCCCAGGCTAGTAGCCAGGATCAAACAGGAGAAGGCTTCGGTAATTCTAATAGCTCCTGCGTGGCCACGCAAGACTTGGTATGCAGACCTGGTGAATATGTCATCGGCTCCACCATGGAAGCTACCTTTGAGACAGGACCTACTAGTGCAAGGTCCATTCGAACATCCAAACCTAGTTTCTCTGCAACTGACTGCTTGGAGATTGAACGCTTGATTCTATCTAAGCGTGGGTTTTCGGAATAAGTTATAGATACTCTGGTTCAGGCTAGAAAGCCTGTAACCAGGAGAATTTACCATAAGATATGGCAGAAATATCTGGTGTGAATCCAAGGGTTACTCATGGAGTAAAATTAGGATTCTAAGGATACTTTCCTTTCTCCAAGAGGGATTGGAGAAAGGTCTGTCAGCTAGTTCTCTAAAAGGACAGATATCTGCTCTGTCTGTCTTGTTGCACAAACGTCTGGCAGCCATGCCAGATGTTCAGGCGTTCGTACAGGCGTTAGTCAGAATCAATCCTGTCTACAGACCTGTGACTCCTCCTTGGAGTCTAAATTTAGTTCTTTCAGTTCTTCAAGGGGTTCCGTTTGAACCTTTACATTCCATAGATATTAAGTTACTATCTTGGAAAGTTTTGTTTTTGGTTGCTATTTCTTCTGCTAGAAGAGTTTCTGAATTGTCTGCTTTGCAGTGTAATTCACCCTATCTGGTGTTTCATACAGATAAGGTAGTTTTACGTACCAAGCCTGGTTTTCTTCCAAAAGTGATTTCTAATAGAAATATTAACCAGGAAATAGTTGTTCCTTCTCTGTGTCCTAATCCAGTTTCTAAAAAGGAACGTTTGTTACACAATCTAGATGTGGTTCGTGCATTAAAATTCTATCTAGAAGCAACAAAGGATTTCAGACAGACATCATCCTTGTTTGTCGTCTATTCTGGTAAAAGGAGAGGTCAGAAAGCTACTGCTACCTCTCTTTCCTTCTGGCTAAAAAGCATCATCCGATTGGCTTATGAGACTGCCGGACGGCAGCCTCCTGAACGAATTACAGCTCACTCTACTAGAGCTGTGGCTTCCACATGGGCTTTCAAGAATGAGGCTTCTGTTGAACAGATCTGTAAGGCAGCGACGTGGTCTTCTCTGCATACATTTGCCAAATTTTACAAATTCGATACTTATGCTTCTTCGGAGGCTATTTTTGGGAGAAAGGTTTTACAAGCAGTGGTGCCTTCCGTTTAGGTTACCTGACTTGTTCCCTCCCTTCATCCGTGTCCTAAAGCTTTGGTATTGGTTCCCACAAGTAAGGATGAAGCCGTGGACCGGATACACCAATGTAGGAGAAAACAGAATTTATGTTTACCTGATAAATTTCTTTCTCCTACGGTGTATCCAGTCCACAGCCCGCCCTGGCATTTAGTCAGGTTTATATTTTTGTTTTGTTTTTTGAACACTACAGTCACCACTGCACCCTATGGTTCTCCTTTTTCTCCTAACCGTCGGTCGAATGACTGGGGGGCGGAGCTAGAGGGGGGGCTATATGGACAGCTTTGCTGTGTGCTCTCTTTGCCATTTCCTGTAGGGAATGAGAATATCCCACAAGTAAGGATGAAGCCGTGGACCGGATACACCGTAGGAGAAAGAAATTTATCAGGTAAACATAAATTCTGTTTTTATCAAAATACTCAAAAAACAAAATTACCCTAAAAGGAAAACCTATGCACACGAAAATAACAGTGAATTTAAGGTACAATGAACGGAAAACAGCTTAATTTGATTTGTTTTAGGCATAATATCAAAGTTTAAACATATGCAGAGTCCTACCTGTTTACTACATTCGCCATTGTTAACTTTTATGTAACAGATAGCTATTATTACTTCTATGGGAGACATCGCCACTTGCAGGAACAGCCCAGTTTTTAAAAGAATTAAATGAGGGCTGCCCCTGCGAGTGTTCGAATGACAAACACATCTAGATCAGCGATTTTTTTAAGAATCGGCCCCTTAGAGAGAATGGAAAATGAACATTTCAGGACCTCAATGTCAAAGTCCCCCACTGGGAGCACTATTTTATCCCCAGAAGTTTAAGTTCACAAATGCTCAGCATAGTTGTGGAAACAATAGGCAAAAACAGTTATTTCAGATGAAAAAAATAAAGGTGAAGGAGTTATCTGTAAATAATTGAATACACTCTAGTTGGTAAAATGGATATTTGGGAACACTTTTCCTTATAATTGCAGAGTACCTCGAACAAAGCTGATATACGAAGAGGCATGCTTGAGTGTCTACTTTTAAAAAATAAAAATATTTTGCAGTAGCACTATAAAAAGTCTGCTATATTAATAAAATTAATCTATGGCCTCACATATTCACAGCAGAAAATTAAGTAGATTTGAACATAACCATAGACTTCTTTATATAAGTTGTCAGTGTGTGTAAAAAGACCAAGTAACCATACGTATCTGGTATCTTGCAGGGAGATCAGACTTTTGTAATAAGCAATATAAGAGAAAACAGACAGTCATAAAATACAGCAAGCAGCACTAGCTGGAATATTTAAAGGGACAGTCTAGGCCAAAATAAACTTTCATGATTCAGATAGAGCATGTAATTTTAAACAATTTTCCAATTTACTTTTATCACCAATTTTGCTTTGTTCTCTTGGTATTCTTAGTTGAAAGCTTAACCTAGGAGGTTCATATGCTAATTTCTTAGACCTTGAAGCCCACCTCTTTCAGATTGCATTTTAACAGTTTTTCACCACTAGAGGGTGTTAGTTCATGTATTTCATATAGATAACACTGTGCTCGTGCACGAGAAGTTATCTGGGAGCAGGCACTGATTGGCTAGACTGCATGTCTATCAAAAGAACTGAAAAAAGGGGCAGTCTGCTGAGGCTTAGATACAAGATAATCACAGAGGTTAAAAGTATATTATTATAACTGTGTTGGTTATGCAAAACTGGGAAATGGGTAATAAAGGGATTATCTATCTTTTAAAACAATAAAAATTCCGGTGTAGACTGTCCCTTTAACAACCATCCCTCTGGATCAAATTAGCAGTTAGACATGGTACTGTGTCTTTAAACTGGAACTGAAACATTAATAGCATGGAAAACCTGAAATGCACAACCAAAATGAATATACTATGAGAATAAAGAGCTCAGTGTAGCCAGAAATGGATCAGTTTACAGCACAGGACAATATACAATGGTCTCAGGTCATAGAAATGTTTCCAGGAAGCATCAGGTAACTCATATTCATGTGTTTGGGGCCACTCAGACATTCAATCAGAGTACAAAAAGTAAAAGGGCAGCTATTAAACTGCAGTATCTATGCATAATACATATACACCTTTTGCAGGACTATTAAACTATTCAACAGTTCAAAAAGATGGAGATGACATGTAATCTCTAAATTCTTATTTCCAAGAGATTGAAAAGCTTTAACCTGGATCATGTTTAATGAATTTGATGGTAAAACAAGCCTGCAATAACAGCCCTCATCGTAATTGTAAAGCCAGCTTTATTAGTAAATGAAGCTTGAGTTTAGTTTCTGGATGACTAATTATATGCATCGCTAACAATTTTACATTTAGAAAGGGACAATGAACATCTTGAGATTGTAACAAAATGTTTATGGATAATACAACAACTTTGCAGTAAACTTTCATCATTTCATTGTGACCCCTTTTGCTGTAATTTAAGCATAAAAATTGTGGATTCTCCAGTTCTAAGAACGATAAGTGCACATAGCACATATCCTAAGGCTAACCCTGTCACATATCTGTCCTAATCAGCTTCAGCAGAGATGAGAACTGCAAACACATCCTGTTTTGCTACTAAAATGACCACGGCTACTTCAGTAACAAGTTTGGAGTGGCTGCTCCAAATAAGGTAAGTGCTAGTTGTTTTTGTCGACACTGGAGTTGACAAATATATATGACACTTTGGAGTTAGTTTGAATACAGATTAGCGACTTTTTTAAATGCAAGGGATGAGTTTATACAATGATATCTGCAGGTTTAACAAAATATGTAGGGGGCAAAAGAAACCGTTTTAGAAGCAATGGAACACTCAAGTCAAATTAAAAACTTTCATGATTCAGATACCTGATAACCTGTTGCCAAACTCTTCAAGGACTGACTACACAGTATTAACCCTCAAACTGCCTGATAACAAGTTACCTACTCCTGCATTATTAACTGTTTCTTGTTTACCCTTCCTCTGTCTGAGTATAAGTGGACTATCCCTGCTCTCCTGATTCTGTGGAAGACGTTTCCTGTAACCAGTTCCTTACTCAAAAGTCCATTTGGCTGATATCTTGAATTACTTTGGACTCAGGCTAACCCTGCTCCATATCGTGAGTACATTGTTTTTTAGAGGCTGTCATGGGGTCACGTCCTGGATTAAACTCAGAGTGCAAGGGTGTTGTTTAAGTTCGCCCTAGCATTTGGGTCTTCTTCTGGACTTTTCCTAACCTGACAGTACAAATGGGCCATAATATGGACCCTGATGAGTTATCCAGGGCTGTGGCTCTACAAGGGCAACTTCTGGGAAATAATTCTGCTCATTTGCAATCTTTGGATTCCAAGCTTGACCAGATTACTGCTCTGCTACATAACCTCTCCGCTCCTTCTCAAGCTACTGTGACTCCTACTGCAGCTGCTACTAGCTCCAATGCTGTCTTTAACCCACCTCAACCTGTTGGACAGTATATACCACAAATCCCACTTCCAGATAAATATGACAGTAATCCTGAAGAATGCCGTGGATTTCTTAATCAATGTTGTTAACACTTCAGAAACAATCCAAGTTTTTTCCAATTCTACTTCCAAGATCACCTTTATTATTTCCCTCATGAAGGGTAAGGCTCTAGCCTGGGTGTCTCCTCTTTTAGAGAAGAATGATCCTTTACTACAGGATGTGGAATTATTTGTGTCCATTTTTTCTTCTGTTTTTGACAAGTCTGGGAGGTCTGCAGCTGCTGAGGCAGGACTTTAGCCGCAAAAACTGATTGGAACCATGGAGCCTTACGGGCAGCCTTTCGCAAGGGACTTTGCGAACGCCTTAAAGTGAATGTCAATTTTATCTTCATGTAAGCCTGCTAAGCGTTCATCTATGGTATACAATTAAAATCATTATGGTTTTTTTTAAATCCGAATTACGATTTTATCATAAATTATAAATAAATAATTCTACCGTTTATTTCAAAGCTCCTCCCAGAGCCGACTTCCTTCTTCTATATGTCTGACGTATACAGCGGTCCCACCCGCTCTATACATATGTGTCAAGCGCACCCTTGAGAGAGAGAGTGGTCCTGCGCATGCGCAACAGCAGATCTCAATGCCACTTACTTTCAGCGATCGAAGGAGCAGACGTATATTTTTCATTAGCAGCGGCATTGAGCATGCGCGAATCGTGGACGCGCATCTAGGTTCCATCCGATGAATAGGGATTAGCGCATGCGCACAATACTAACGTGACGTAGGAGGAAAGGGGATGAATCCCACGGGGTATGAAATGTGATTAGACAGAATAATCTGAGAAATCTGTCACTCAAAACTGATCTATAGCGGGCGGAGATGCAGCGTGAATAGAGATAGACTTCAAAGTTCAAATTTGTGAGTACTATTCTGTTTTATAAAGGAATGATGAATGAAAGTCTAGTTATTTTTAGATTATGTTTCATGTGGCGTGACCGATTGCAGTTAACTTTACATTCACTTTAAGGATGAACTTGTATTTCGGGAACTCCCCGATTCATTGGAGGGTCTTATCAATTTGTGTATTACTCTGGACGCCTAGCATTCTGAACGTCTTCAGGAGAGAGATAGGAATCGGAGATCCTTTGTTAAATCTTCTTTTCGTCCTCCTATTCGAACCTCAAGTCTGTCTCATAATAATTCCCAATCTCCTGAGTCTGCGGAACCCATGGAAGTAGGAGCTATTAAATTGTCAGAAGCTGAACGCCATAGAAGGCGTACTCTTGGATTATGTCTGTATTGTGGTACCAAAGGACATTTACTGAAGGACTGTCCTATCCGGCCAGTAAAAGCCAAGGCTTAACTTTTGATAGAGGGACAGAGTTAAGCCAGAATCCCATGTCTTCCCTCAATTCTAAACTTTTTGTTCCTGTAACTATCTCTTTTGGAGACACCAAGTTTAAAGCTCATTGACTCTGGAGCTGCTGGAGTTTTCATTGATTCAAACTTTGCTGACTCTCTCAGGATTCCTCTTCAAGCCAAGAAACAGTTAATTAAGGTAACCACTGTTAGTGGACAGCCTTTAGGTTCTGGTATCATACAAAATTCTACCATTCCTCTTCTTCCGTCTGTGGGCATACTCCATTCTGAAGTTATTTGTTTTGACGTCATCACTTCTCCCCCCATACCGTTGATTCTGGGGTTACCTTGGTTGCAGCTTCATGATCCAGTCTTCTCATGGTCTAAAGGAGAACTTATTTCCTGGGGCACTACCTGTTTCAAACATTGCCTGCAAAATCCCTCAAAACCATCTGGTCCTGTCGTAGCTATGGTGGAAGTTCCTGATTCATTGCCTAATTACTATCATGCCTTTAGTGATGTGTTTTCTAAGAAGGAGGCTGAGAAATTACCTCCACACCGGATATTTGACTGTCCTATCAAATTGTTTTCAGGGGCTCCTCTACCTAAGGGAAGGACCTATCCCCTCTCTCATGAAGAAAATGTCTCTCTTGAGGAATACATAAAGGACAACTTAGCCAGATGATTTATTCGTCCTTCCTCATCACCTGTGGGTGCGGGTTTTTTCTTCATTGGGAAAAAAGATGGAGGTCTCCGTCCCTGTATCGATTATCGGGCCTTGAATCAGATTACTGTCAAAAACAGCTATCCTCTGCCGCTCATTCCTGAGTTATTTGATCGTCTTCAAGGTGCTTCTATTTTTTTCAAGTTAGATCTACGTGGGGCCTACAATTTGGTCAGAATCCGTAAAGGAGACAAATGGAAGATGGCATTTAACACTAGATTTGGTCACTACGAGTATCTAGTAATGCCATTCGGATTGTGCAATGCACCAGCAGTATTTCAGCACTTTGTTAACGAAATCTTCAGAGACTATCTAAATCAATTTGTTATCATTTATCTTGACGACATTCTGATCTATTCCAAAACATTACAGGAACATGTACATCATGTAAGACTGGTACTTCAAAGGTTACGAGACAATTCCCTGTTCGCTAAATTGGAGAAATGCTCTTTACATCAGAGTTCTATTCCCTTTTTGGGTTATATCTTTTCAGAATCAGGTTTTGAGATGGATCCTGCTAAACTTTCGGCTATCAAGGACTGTCCCAGACCAACTACTCTCAAATCCCTGCAGAGGTTTCTTGGCTTTGCCAATTACTATAGAAAGTTTATTAAGAACTTTGCTGACATCACGTCTCCGCTCACTTCTCTTACTAAGAAAGGGCAAAATTGTAAGAACTGG
Organism: Bombina bombina; assembly: GCF_027579735.1. Taxonomy (NCBI): domain Eukaryota; kingdom Metazoa; phylum Chordata; class Amphibia; order Anura; family Bombinatoridae; genus Bombina; species Bombina bombina. The sequence continues at coordinate 576,329,644 of NC_069503.1, read as the reverse complement.
TCCACTTCGGCAGTACAGGCTTTTGAAACACTAAAATCAGCATTTTCTTCTGCACCTCTTCTCAGTCATCCAATTCCTGATCTCCAGTTTATTTTGGAGGTTGACGCTTCTTCTATAGCAGCTGGAGCTGTTCTCTCCCAACGTGATCCGACTACCAGCAAGATACATCCTGTGGCGTTCTTTTCGAAAAAATTCAATCCTGCCGAGTTAAATTATGATGTGGGCAATAAGGAGCTTTTGGCTATAAAATTAGCTTTGGAGGAATGGAGGCATTGGTTAGAGGGTACCAGTCAACCTTTTTTCATTCTGACAAATCATAAGAATCTTTTATACCTCCATACAGCTACTCGTCTCAATCTTAGTCAGGCTCGGTGGGCCTTGTTCTTCTCCAGGTTTAATTTTGTACTTTCCTATGTTCCTGGTTAAAAAAATTCCAAGGCAGATGCTTTATCTAGGCAGTTTCAATCTTCTGAGCCTTCTCCTTTGGATTCTGAACCTATACTACGTCCAGTCAAAGTTTTGGCTCAAGTATCCTCTTTTCCAGTACAGGCTTTACATGCTGCTCAAGTCCGGGTACCATCTACTTGCAAACTACCTTCTGGTATCCTGTATGTACCCAAAGGATTATGTCTTACGTTTCTACGTTGGGCTCACGACAACATTTCAGCAGGTCATCCTGGAGTAACCAATACTTTGTGGAAACTGAAGCAGCATGTTTATTGGTCCACTATGAGGAGGGATGTTAAGGATTATATTGCTGCTTGTGGTCCTTGTGCTTCGAACAAACAATCTTCTCATCGACCGTTTGGTCTATTACACCCTCTTCCTATTCCTCATTACCCTTGGTCTCACTTATCCATGGAATTCGTTTCAGATCTTCCTGTTTCTGCTGGAAATACGACCATTTGGGTAGCGGTGGATCGGTTCTCCAAGTCTGCTTACTTCATACCTCTTCCAGGCTTGCCTTCAGCTCAAAGACTTTCTGAACTCTTCGTTCTACATACATATATCTCATTTACATGGTTTTCCCACTGACATAGTCTCAGATCGCGGAGTTCAATTTGTTTCCAAGTTTTGGAGGTCTTTTTGTAAGCACTTCGGAATCAACATATCTCTTTCTACTGCACATCATCCTCAATCCAACGGACAGACTGAGCATGTAAATCAAGCCTTAGAATCTTTTCTTAGACATTATGTAGACCCTCACCACTCCAACTGGTCTCAGTTATTGCCTTTGGCGGAATTAGCACACAACTCACGCTATAACGCCTCATTACAGACCTCTCCCTTTAAGGCAGCTTATGGTTTTAAACCTAGAACCTTTCCTATGATTACCAGTTCTACTGAAGTCCCTGGAGCAGATCTTATTGTGAAAAATCTCAGTAACCACTGGCAACTCATTTATCAAAATCTACTTTCCTCTTCCTTAAGACACAAGCGATATGCTGATCACAGAAGGTGTAAGGCTCCTTAACTTCGTACTGGAGACAGAGTATTTTTATCCACCAGATTCATACGTCTAAAACAGCCTTGTACTAAGTTGGGTCCTAAGTACATTGGACCTTTTCGAATTGTTTCTAAAGTTTGTTCTTCTGCATACCGCCTGGCTTTACCCAAAACTCTCAAGATCCATCCAGTGTTTCATGTCTCCTTACTCAAGCCGGTCATCTACAACCGGTACTCTATCAAGAGTAAACCACCTCCTCCACTTTCCGTAAAGGGAACTTCAGAGTTTGAAGTCAGCCAGATTTTGGATTCCAAGCTACGGGGAAATCGGCTGTACTACCTGGTCCATTGGAAAGGCTATCCTATCTCTGAACGATCTTGGGAACCAGCCTCTCATGTTCATGCTCCAGCTCTTGTCAAGCCTTTTCACAAGACTGTCTATTCTGTGAAACTCTCAAACTGCATAACAACCTGTTGCCAAAACTCTGCAAATACTGTTATTTCAGTGGGAGAAGAGATACGGCGTGCGGCTGCACTGACCCGGAACCGGAACTGCTGATACACCTCAAGGTTATCCAATGGTAAAACAGATACTCCGGAGTGCCGTAACCAGGGGGATCAAACCCAACAATGTGCATAAACAAGAAAAAAATGGTAGGCACTACTCGGGGGTAAAAGACAAAAAAGATTTATTAGTACATATAAGCCAAACAAAAGAAAAAAGGCTTAGAAATACCAGCAGCAATACGGCAGATGAAATGACACAGAGGGCCTGACGGCCTGACGCGTTTTGCGCCCCCTAGTGGCGCTTAATCATAGGCTCACTAGGCTTTACTGTTATTTCAGTGTAAACCTTCAAACTGCTTGATATCCTGTTGCCAAACATTGCAAAGACTGTCTATTCTGTGAAACTCTCAAACTGCATAACAACCTGTTGCCAATCCCTGCAAGTACTGATTAATCTGTATTAACCCTCAAACTATCTGTTATCCTGTTATCTAACTCTATGTACTGACTACTCTGTATAAACCTACAAACTGCCTGATAACCAGTTGACAAACTCTTCAAGGACTGACTACAAAGTATTAACCCTCAAACTGCCTGATAACAAGTTACCTACTCCTGCATTATTAACTGTTCCTTGTTTACCCTTTCTCTGTCTGAGTATAAGTGGACTATCCCTGCTCTCCTGATTCTGTGGAAGACTTTTTCTGTAACCAGTTCCTTACTCAGAAGTCTATTTGGCTGATATATTGAATTACTTTGGACTCAGGCTAACCCTGCTCCATATCGTGAGTACATTGTTTTTTAGAGGTTGTCGTGGAGTCACGTCCTGGATTAAACTCAGAGTGCAAGGGTGTTGTTTAAGTTCGCCCCAGCATTTGGGTCTTCTTCTGGACTTTTCCTAACCTGACAATATCAACAAAGAACCTGTGTATTCCTTGACTGTGGATATTTGTGTCAGGGAAACAACGACGACACTTCCATTAACAAAATGTGCACAGTGTTTTTATATTTACACTTTTTGAGTCACCAGCTCTTACTGAGCATGTGCAAGAATTCACAAAATATACGTATATGCATTTGCGATTGGCTGATGGCTGTCACATGATACAGGAGGAGTGGAAATAAACAAAACTGAAATTTGTCAGAAAAAAAAACTACTACTAATTTAAAGTTTAGAGTAATTGCTATTGTATTGTCTTGTTATCATGCTTTTGTTGATTATGCAAATCTACTGTATTTAGTTCAATTTTAAAATAATATTGTCATGTGTGTGCAGTGAAACAATTTGTTGTATTAACTGGAAGATCTTGTTTTTCGCTCCAATTAAATAGGATTTTGCTTTGTGCGCAGTAATGGCCATCATGGTGGGCTGAACACAAGTGTCTCTGTGACAGTGATAACATAGGTCAACACGGCTAACAATTGTAATAGTAATGACCCATTCACTATTCACTGGTCTGAATGGTTTAATCCAATTCAAGTTAATAGCACAGAGAAAACAAGTGATTGTTCCTGTCTGCAAAAATAGTTAAGTGGCGCTTCTGTGTTTTTGTATCAATTGTTACAAATGTTCAGAATTTCACATTAAAAGGAAAGGTCATCTTCTTCCACCTTTAGTAGCTCCCCAGAAAGATTATTAACTCCATATCACCAAAGTCCTGTGAAGTAGTCTCAGAAGACACCCCCCATACTGGTCATCTCTCAAGTTGCACATTGGCCATCTGCACTATCTGCACTACCCTCCGCGGTATCGGACTCCATAACCTTTCAACAAGTCAAATCTTGAGCCTATTTGAACTCCTGCAAGGCAAGGCTGTCTTGCCTTTGGTAAATGTATATTAGTTAGTACAGTAGGTGATGGTTGCCCGGCCCACATTATATTTCCACCATCTCATTGCATACAATCAGGACCAATTAAAAGAGCCATTGCAGAGAAGTTAGAGCCATTGCAGAGAAGTTAGTAGAGGAGGGGTCTTTTAGTATCTATTAAGCAGGGTGCTTATCTCAGAAGATTAGTGGTCTGCATCGTAAGTATATAAACAGCAAGTGTTTCATGTATTATGACCCACTTATACCGTGCACTCTTGGCACTCAGTGACTGCAAGAACCCAAAATTATCCCACCGAGGGAGGGGGCACAACCTCAAAAGTATCTCTGGATCATCATAGCAGGCAGCAATCCTAAAAATAACTGCATCAATTGAACAAACATTTTCAATAAATTAGAAAACTGTATGCTGCAAAATATCTCCTTCTACAACAGACATCTGATGTAAACATTAACAATGATGTGACCAAACATAGTTGCTATTGTATGAAAGAGAAAGAAGCATTATATGGCACACTTATGTGAGAAGTGGTTACTAACAATAATGCGGTATGGAAAAGGGTGCATACAATAAAACTTAAACCTTTTTTTTACATTAACCCCTTAACGACCAAGGACGTACCAGGTACGTCCAGCAAAAATTGTCAGTTAGTGACAATGGACGTACCTGGTACGTCCTCGGTCTAATTGAGTGCTGGAAGAGATTGCGATCACTTCCAGCAGCTCTCAGGGTATTGCAGTAATGCCTCAATATTGAGGCATCCTGCAATTCCCTTTTTTTAAGCATCCGATGCAGAGAGAGTCACTCTGTGGCCCTCTCTGCAGCAGCCATCGATGGTGCCGATCGTTGGTGGGAGCTGCTGCTGGGAGGCGGGTGGGCGGCCCATCGATGGAGGGACTTCCGGATCATGTCCCTGCAGAGCGCGCAAGTGATCCGGAGCCATCCACTGATGGAGAGGGGGAGGTAGAGGGAGGGAGAGGGTGGGAGATAGAGGGAAATACATTTTTATAAAGTGATCTATGAGGGGGAGTGGAGGAGAGGGGGAATGGGGGCAGCTACACTACAGAAAATTGGGTTTAAAAAAAAAAAAAGGGGCAGTTGATTATGAGCAAACTGGGTACTGGAAGACAGCTGCCAGTACCCAAGATGGTTGAAAATAGGCAGAGGGGGGAGAATTAGAGAGCTCTATGGGGGGGATCAGAGAGGTTGGGGGCTAAGGGGGGATCCATCACTGCTGTAAAAAATATAAAAAAAAAATATTTTTTAAATTCCTTTTATTTTAGTGCTGGCAGACTTTCTGCCAGTACTTAAGATGGCGGTGACAATTGTGAGGTGGGGAGGGAACAGAGCTGTTTGAGGGGGGTCAGGGAGTGGGATGTGTCAGGTGGGAGGCTGATCTCTACACTAAAGCTAAAATTAACCCTACAAGCTACCTAATTGACCCCTTCACTACTGGGCATAATACACGTGTGGTGTGCAGTGGCGTTTAGCGGCCTTCTAATTACCAAAAAGTAATGCCAAAGCCATAAATATCTCCTATTTCTGAAAAAAGGGGATCCCAGAGAAGCATTTACAACCATTTGTGCCATAATTGCACAAGCTGTTTGTAAATAATTTCAGTGAGAAACCTAAAGTTTGTGAAAAAATGAATGATTTTTTTTTTATTTGATCGCATATATATATATATATATATATACACACACACACACATGTCAAGGGATATTCAGGGATTCCTAGCAGATATCAGTGTTCCAATGTAACTATTGCTAATTTTGGAGAAAAAAAATGGTTTGGAAATAGCAAAGTGCTACTTGTATTTATTGCCCTATAACTTACAAAAAAAGCAAAGAACATGTACACATTGGGTATTTCTAAACTCAGGACAAAATTTAAAACTATTTAGCATGGGTATTTTTTGGTGGTTGTTAGTGATGCACCGAAATGGAAATTCTGGACCGAAACCGAATCCGAAAATCCGGGATGCACTTGGCCGAAAACCGAAACTGATACCGAAAATGTATTTTATCAAATAATTTTTTTTTAGGTTTTTTTTTTTTTGCATAATTAGAGCCAATAAAAAAATCCCACACTTTTATTGAAAGTAACACACTAAAATTGGACAAAAATATCTTAAAACAATAATATGCTACACAATAATTTTACCAAGAAAAAAAAAACCAGGCAAACAATAATGCCATTTTCGGCCAAAATGTTTCTGCGGCCAAAATTTTGGTGCATCCCTACTTAAAACAATTATAAATATCAATATACTGCATTATTCTTCATTAAGTTCTATGTAACAGAATCATATTTAACAGGTTTTTTTTTTTACTAATTATCCAAATAAAGTATAGTCCTAGAAAACTCATTATATGCAGAACAGAAAGTCAAGTAATAAACTTAAACAGCAGCTCTAGGCTAGCATCAAATTTGAAACCTGCTACACAATAATGTTACCGAAAATAACAGGCTAAAAAAACAAAAACCGAAATAGCCAAAAATGCCATTTTCGGCCGAAACTTTCTGCGGCCGAAATTTCGGTGCATCCCTAGTGGTTGTAGATGTGTAACAGATTTTGGGGGTCAACGTTACAAAAAGTGGGGGGGTTTCATTTTTTCATCATATTTTATAATTTTTTTATAGTAAATTATAAAATATGATGAAAATAATGGTATCCTTAGAAAGTCCATTTAATGGCGAGAAAAACAGTATATAATGTGTGGGTACAGTAAATGAGTAAGAGGAAAATTACAGCTAAACACAAACACAGCAGAAATGTAAAAATAGCCCTGGTCCCAAACGGTCAGAAAATGGAAAAGTGCTGTGGTCACTAAGGGGTTATATAAAAAAAAGGTATATTACCATCCACATATAAAAAATACATAAAATAAAAACACAAAAAAGATCAGAACTGTCCTCCCACATATATAACTGTAAGTTATTATTAATAATCACTACAATACTGTCCACTCTATTGGCAGGAATAATACAAGGCGGGTAATGTTCCCCCATCAAGCAGGATTCTGTGATAACAAGCGTACTAAGCGTCTTGCTATCACAGTATCCCGCTATAATGCTTCTCTCTCTTTCATTCAATATGCACTAGTTATTTGGCATTAGGCACTGCCCCACTGAGGCTACATAGACTTACCTCAGGGGGGTTTTCTTTTGAGGTGGTTACCTACCCTATTTCCCCTTGGATTTATCTGGGGTTTATTTACAAACATAGTTGCTGCCTGAGAGTTCCCCCAATTATTTTATTTTCAACTTATTTGTATGTAATAATTATTTATGTCCTTCATCAAAAACTAATTGCAAAATAAAAAAATAATAATAATAAAAAAAAATTGTTAATGCAAATATAAAAGCCATGAAAATCCTGGGGTTTACAAGCATTCACCTAGATTACGAGTCTTGCGTTAGGGTTAAAAAGCAGCCTTAAGAGGTCCTAACGCTGCTTTTTTCCTAACGCTGGTATTACGAGTCTTGAAATGACAGGTTCACCGCTCACTTTTTTGTCCAGAGTCGTTAATTCCGCAAATCCACTTACGTAAATTGTGCACCCTATATTTTTAATGGGACTTGCATAACGCCGGTATTACAAGTCTGCAAAAAAGTGAGCGGTACAGCCTCTCCTGTCAAGACTGGTACTGCATTTAAAAGTCAGTAGTTAAGAGTTTTATGGGCTAACGCCGTAACATAAAACTCTTACCTAAATGCTAAAAAGTACACTAACACCCATAAACTACCAATTAACCCCTAAACCGAGGGCCCCCCCCCCCCAACATCGCAAACACACAAAAAAATTAACCCCTAATCTGCCGAACCGGACATCGCCGACACCTACCTACATTTATTAACCCCCAATCTGCCACCCACAACGTCGCCGCCACTATATTAAATTTATTAACCCCTAAATCTAACCCTAACCCTAACACCCCCCTAACTTAAAGGGACAGTCAAGTCCAAAAAATACTTTCATGATTTAAATAGGGCATGCAATTTTAAACAACTTCCCAATTTACTTTTATCACCAATTTTGCTTTGTTCTCTTGGTATTCTTAGTTGAAAGCTAAACCTAGGAGGTTCATATGCTAATTTCTTAGACCTTGAAGACTGCCTCTAATCTGAATACATTTTGACCACTAGAGGGCACATGTTTCATATAGATAACATTGAGCTCATGCACGTAAAGTGACCTAGGAGTGAGCACTGATTGGCTAAACTGCATGTCTGTCAAAATAACTGAAATAAGGGGGCAGTCAGCAGAAGCTTAGATATAAGATAATTACAGAGGTAAAACGTGTATTATTATAACTGTGTTGGATATGCAAAACTGGGGAATGGGTAATAAAGGGATTATCTTTCTTTTTAAACAACAAAAATTCTGGTGTTGACTGTCCCTTTAAATATAATTTAAATAAATTAACTAAATTATTCCTATTTAAAACTAAATACTTACCTGTAAAATAAACCCTAAGATAGCTACAATATAACTGATAGTTGCATTGTAATTTAGTATAGGGTAGGGCTTTTTATTATTTTGGGGGGCTTTTTTTATTTTATTAGGGGGATTAGATTAGGTGTAATTAGTTTAAAAAACTTGTAATTATTTTATTATTTTCTGTAATTTAGTGGGGGGGGGTTGTACTTTTTTTTCCAATTGTATTTAATTGTATTTAGTTTAGGTAATTAATTTAATTATAGTGTAGTGTTAGGTGTAATTGTAACTTAGGTTGGGATTTATTTTACAGGTAAATTTGAATTTATTTTAACTAGGTAGCTATTAAATAGTTAATAACTATTTAATAACTATTGTACCTAGTTAAAATAAATACAAAGTTGCCTGTAAAATAAAAATAAACCCTAAGCTAGATACAATGTAACTATTAGTTATATTGTAGCTAGTTTAGGGTTTATTTTATAGGCAAGTATTTGGTTTTAAATAGGAATAATTTAGTGAATGATAGTAATATTTATTTAAATTATATTTAAGTTAGGGGGGGTTAGGGTTAGACTTAGATTTAGGGGTTAATAACTTTAGTATAGTGGCGGCAACGTTGGGGATGGCAGATTAGGGTTAATAAATGTAGATAGGTGGCGGCGACATTGGGGGCGGCAGATTAGGGGTTAATAAATATAATGTAGGGTTCGGTGATGCTGGGGGCAGCAGATTAGGAGTTCATAACTATAATGTAGGTGGCGGCGGTGTCTGGAGCGGCAGATTAGGGGTTAATAATATAATGCAGGTGTCGGCGATGTTGGGGAAGGCAGATTAGGGGTTAATAAGTGTAAGATTAGGGGTGTTTAGACTCGGGGTTCATGCTAGGGTGTTAGATGTAGACATAAAATGTGTTTCCCCATAGGAATCAATGGGGCTGCGTTAGGAGCTTTACGCTGCTTTTTTGTAGGTGTTAGGTTTTTTTTTCAGCCGCTCTCCCCCATTGATTCCTATGGGGAAATCGTGCACGAGCACGTTTTACCTGCTTACCGCTAACGTAAGCAGCACTGGTATTGAGGTGAGATGTGGAGCTAAATTTTGCTCTACGCTCACTTTTTTTGCGGCTATGGCTGGGTTTCTAAAGACCCGTAATACCAGCGTTACTGTAGGTGAGCGGTAAGGAAAAACTGCTCGTTAGCAACGCTCAGCCTTACCGACAAAACTCGTAATCTAGGCGTTAGTTTGTTGAAGTTTGAGAGAATTCTGTACTCCTCCCCCAATAAAAAATAAATAAATCAATGTCTGTGTTTATACAGTTTACCTGTATAGGAGTTATATTTTTCTTTAAAAATAATATGCAGAGAGACAAAAAGTATATATATATATATATATATATATATATATATATATATATATCTCCTGTTCCATATATATATATGTGTGTGTGTGCCTCTATGTGTGTGTGTGTGTGTGTATAAAAAAATGCTGTTTAGGACAATAAGATCCTACCTGAAGCATCTTTTCCATTAGAGCTGTGACAGAATCTGTACACTGTTTAGGAAATGGTAAGAGGAGAATTTAGCTGTGAGACTGCATTTGAAAGCTGACTGGAATATTCTTTTTGAGCTGAACTTCTGGTATAAAAAGCACAAGATTACTCTGCCTAACTCCGGAAAGAAGGGAATCATATTTTTTTTTTACATGTTAGTCAGAGAAAAGATTATGGCGGGTGCCATCTGGTGACAAGCTTAAGGTCTGACGCTAGTAAACAGTTACGGAAAAATACTCTCTAACATTATCAGTTTGAAAAAGGAAATTAGCCATTGCTGTAAATGTATAAGACTGAGAAGGTGGATGTAACATCAAATCATATTACTTTGACCAGCTGCACATGTCCCAGGGCTCCTCACATTCAGGAAGGGAATATGGAAGAGCTACAAGCACTTGGTTACTTATAGTGTCTAGCATGCTCACACAGTCACTATTGGACATTTGCAGTGAGGAACAGAAATGGACTGAGTTATTTACATGTGGAACAGAGTTCCAGAAGGAATGGCAGTAAGAATAAAGAGGCCTATTTATTATTGTGCGAGCGGACATGATCCGATATTGTGGATCATGTCCGCTGCACATCGATAAATGCCGACAGCATATGCTCTCTGCATTTATCATTGCACCAGCAGTTCTTGTGAACTGCTGGTGCAATGCCGCCCCCTGCAGATTCACAGCCAATCGGCTGTTAATCAACCCGATCGTATTCGATCGGGTTGATTTCTAGCGATGTCTGTCCGCCGCCTCAGAGCAGGCGTACAGGTTATGGAGGTCATAACTTCTGCATCAGGCTCTATACGGAGCTTGATCAATATGACCCAAAGTATCTGCCTTCCTCTGAGCGATAGCGACAGTAATAAATAACCTATAGAATATGTGCTGTCACAGTGAGCATGAGAAAACAACACACTGAACATATTGTCATATGAACAGTAAACATCACAAAAAAACGAACATTCTCGCACAAAAGTGTATGATGCATAAATGCTTCTATTTTCTATTTGAATGGGAAAAGCACTACTGTACATTTCAAATTTAAAGGCAATTAAACAAGTTTCATTCACCATAAAATGTTTAATTATGAATAATTACAAATTAAATGATTAAAACACTAAATTTGTCTGCTCCTCCTATTTAATTGTAGTGTTTCAATTCCCCTCAGAGAGGCTGGAAGCAGTTTCAGTTCATACGTCTAGAGGCAGATCTATTTGATGAATGGGCCTCTATTGTGTGAATACCTTACAATTCTAATGCACTCAACAAATATATAACTGCAGTGATAACAATCCAATACCTCTATGCGTTATATCTTTTAAGATCCCTGTCATGTTTTACTAACAGTAGAATGGAATAACTGACAAATACACAATAAAATACATTTCAATAGCACTAACTTTGAATTTGAAATGAGCAGTGAATATTTCCTGGCAAATTTTAAAGTTAGTCCAATTTACCCTCCCATGTATCATGTGACAGATATGAGCCAATCACAAATACGTATATATACTGTGCATTTTGTACATTCCCAGTAGGAGCTGGAGATAAACTGTGCAAATAAAAAGAATGATTTAATAATGGAAGTAGATTGGAAAGTTTTTTTAAATTGCATGTTCTATCTGAATCTAGAAACTTTATTTTGACTTTAGAGTCCCTTTAAAAATAATAATAATAAAACAACACTTTTGTAATTGTTGTAGTCAGTACTATGCTGGAATATAAGCAAAACCTTTATGGTTTTACTGTAGAACACTAATGGTCTATATTTAAAAGCCTATGATGTCCCAAATGCTCATATACTAGCGGTATCTATAGGCAACATGGACCCGCTCCATGAAAGGTCTGCAGATGCTTAAACGTAGATAACCATTACATTAAAACATTCTAGTTTAAACTGAGCACACAAAACTATGTGAGAACAACACAGTAATATAACTGATTCCCTAACCACAATATTAAACTGCTAGCCCATGTTTTTGTTTGATGCTGTAAAAATATAATGTACCCACCACGCACATTCCAGTAAGATATCAGCCACTTACCACCAATGGAGCATCGGCGGGAGATTTCCCAGAAGACTAACCCCATTGCATAGATATCTGCACGTTTAAAGGATTCAAAGTGTTTCATATTTATGGAATCATCAAGGACCTCTGGGGCCATATATCTGGAACAGAACAAGCAAAGTTCTGAGATTCAGATCTCATCAAGCACTACTTTTTGTATATACAGTCAACTAAATCAGAAGTGTGTACATACACACAATGATATATACAGGGTTTTCTCCAGGACCTTTGTAAGCTAAAACCAGCCAATCATAAACACTTTCAGTGTTTATTGCACACATTATCATTAAATAAATTTGTTAAATTATGCAATTAAAGTGTGCATCGGATAGCAGAAAATGTTAAAATATTAGAATGTATTATACTGCCCCACCCGGCTACTTCATATTGCCATTTGGCTGTCAAAATTTTATGTATGTATATATACACACACACACACACACACACAATATATAAAAGAAAGAAAAAAAAAACGTAAAATAAATAAATACCTTTTTGTTCCCACTCTGTGATTTGGTGCTATGTCAATTGTATCTGTAGCGGAGTCATGCCGGACAGCTAATCCCAAGTCTGCAATGCAGCATGTTCCATTCTTTTTGACTAAAATATTTTTTGATTTTAAATCTCTATGAGCAATAGCCGGTTTTCCTATTAAAAAACAAAACAAAACATGTAACATTGTTTGTATAGATAAAATACATTTAAACAAAATAAAAGGACAGCCGTCTTTGTCCATTAAAGGGACACTCATTAAAATGTACACAAATAAAAACATTTTTTGCAATACACAAGTATTCTCAAAAATGCTTCTTAGTAAAAGTAAACACTGTTTCAGTGAAAGCTGTTAAACTGGACAAGTACGCGGAGAAAATGAATGTGTGCTCTGTGCAGAAAGCAGGCATCAGCAATGGCGCAATCTGCGACATGATATGCAAGCTATCACCAGCTCTCTGAGCAGATATGACATTTGATTATGGGTGTGCAAAATATGTCTAAATATGCTATATATGAAAAGTACATAATACAATAGATAGCTGAAAGAAGGAAAGGTTTGCTAATATTTTTGTGTTGCACAAATACTTATTTTCATAATGGAAACACTATTTATGTGTATATTTATCCAGCAGCAAATAAGAAAGAATTTCCATCACACGATCTTCAATATAAAACACAGGATTGTCCAACTGAAGGCCTGGGGGCCAGAAGCCAACCCTCCTCAGTGCTCAAACCAACTCTGTGGCCTCTCCCTATCAAACAGAGTAAGGGCTTTCTGCTAATGCAACTTGACTACTGCTGATATCTTAGCCTCAATTCAATGTTTAGATTTGTTTGCGGCAAAATGATTGTTTATTTATTATTTAAAAGTGCATATTTTTGTTTTAACTATAATTTGAAAAAAAATGAATTCAGTGGGCCTTGAAAAAAATATATAGATAAGCAAAATATCAATCCGGTACCTTGGAAAAGATTAGACACCGCTTATCTAATACAGTAAAGTGAGAAAATACTATTCAGTGCCGTAACATTAGTGGAATTTGTATTGATTTTTTTTCAAATTTTGAGGTTTTTAAACCAGACTTAACCCCTTAATGACCACAATGTACCCTGTATGTCACTGGTCGTTAAGGGTTTTTTTCAGGACATAATAGCACAAGTCTAGCAGGAACATGCCATTAATGCCCTCCCTCCAGCAGGCTTTGTGGAATAGAGCAGTCTCAACGCTGGTGGCAAGACCGCGATATAAAACAATCAAGTCCCAAAAATAGGCCAGTGACATACAGGGTACGTCGCTGGTCCTTAAGGGGTTAAAGAAAAACAAATATTTAGAAAGTGATTTTCTCGAAACACTTCAGCACAGAGCAGTGGACTTTACCAATTAGTACCAATATGCTGGGTAATACCGTATTAAAGGAATGTAAAGGCTTAGACAGCTTTGGAACCCTGATGTTTGAAGGGGTTGTACAGATGGTCAATCCATATAGCCATCTTACTGGCTTATGAGAAAGGCTGACAAACAGTATCATTCAGCACTGTGGAAAAGTAATTCTATGAAACGGTTTTTGGCTACACTTTTTTTTTAGAAGAAGAAGAAAAAATAAAAACAATAAAAACAAAACACAAAAATACACTACACATACGCAAATGTAAATTCATACAACTTTTTTAGCAGTTAAAGTGAATGTAAATTTTCATAAATAAGTGCCTGGTTTTTAAAAATACTATTAAAAACAGGGGTACTTTCATTCATGAAAGTTTACATTGCAGCGGTATTGTTAAAATACTTACCTTTTTTTTCTTCCAAGTCGGACCAGCAATCCCCCTGCCCGCAGCTTCTCTGTACTTACTTCAGCAATGACGAATCTGGCTTCCCCCCCAGAGCAAACATTTCCTGAGGCCACGCCATGATTGGTGGAAACCGGTTTCGTCATTGCTGTGCTAAGTACAGCATGAGAAGCAGGCGGGGGATCGCTGGTCCGGCTTGGAAGAAGAGAAAGGTAAGTATTTTAACAAAACCGCTGCAATGTAAACTTTCATGAATAAAAGTGCCCCAATTTTTATAGTATTTTTAAAAAACGGGCACTGATTCATGAAAATTTACATTCACTTATTTTAGCGTTAAAGTATAAGATACTTCATGTAGAAAGCTCCTTTATTTGTTTTAATTGATCTGCGTTTTTAAGCCGCTACAGCAGCCCACGGATAAAAAAAATTTTTGCTTAGAGATGACGTTTTCACCTCTTAGCCAATAGCCGTGCGTTAAATCCGGCTTGGCGCCCATGTGAGCCGGATTTACTGCACGGCTATTGGCTAAGAGCTTTCTACATGAAGCATCTTATACTTCATGAATGAAAGTCATCTTTGTTTCAAAAGTCAATCGCTAGGATTTACTTTCACTTTAAGGGACAGTTAAGTAAAATTTTAACTTTCATTAATCATACAGAGCAGGGTTCTTCAAACCACGGGTCGGGACCCATTATTTGGTCACAACACCATGTTTACTGGGTCGCAACTTGTGTGTTGTAGGAGAGTGTGTGTTGTATGTTGTATGAGAATGTTTGTGTTGTATGACAGTGTGTGTGAGTTGTATGAGAGTGTGCGGTGCATGAGTGTGTGTGTATGAGAGAATGTGTGTGTGTGTGTGTATATGAGAGTGTGCGGTGTATGAGTGTGTGTGTATGAGAGAGTGTGCAGTGTATGAGTGTGTGTGTGTGTATGAGAGAGTGTGCAGTGTATGAGAAAATGTGTGTGTATATGAGAGTGTGCAGTGTATGAGTGTGTGTGTGTGTATGAGAGAGTGTGCAGTGTATGAGAGAATATGTGTGTGTGTGTGTATGAGAGTGTGTGTGTGTATTGTATCAGAGTGTGTATGTGTGTTATTACCTTTTACAAAACGTTCAATGTTTGACAATAATCAGGAATAAAGTATGCACACATTTTAGTCACTTTGCTAAAAATTGCAGCTATCTTGTATATTACTTCAGAAATCTTCAGACCAAGAATAAAAATAAGGTTGCGAAGGTATGTGGTATCATAGCACTGGGTCTTGGGGGGAAAAAAGTTTAAAGAAACCTGATATAGAGCATGCAATTTTAAACAACTTTCCAATCTTATTTTTTATTTTTATTTTTTACCATTTTCTAATTTACTTCATTCTCGTTATCCTTTGTTGACAAGCATACCTAGGTAGGCATAGAAGCAGCAATACACTACTGGGAGCTAGCTGCTGATTGGTGGTTGTCTAAATATACCCCCTGTCATTGGCTTAACTGATATGTTCATCTAGCTCCCAGTAGGACATTCCTGCTCATTCAACAAAGGATACCAAGACAATGAAGAAATTTTGGTAACAGAAGTAAACTGGGGGGGGGGATTAAATTGTATGCTCTATCTGAATCATAAAAGAGAAAATTTGCATTTCATATCCCTTTAGGTTTTTCTCATCAACAAATGGTTCCACATCTATGTTTTTTTACATGATTTTAACAAACAATAAGTAATAGTATTAAAATGATCCAATACCTTGAGTCCCAACAATCTCCATATGAAGATGTGCAAGGCCGCTGGCGGTAGATAAAGATAGCTTCAGCATTCCTTCCACGGTTACTGTATACCTGTTTAGGTAATCAAAAAGCGAACCATGTTCGTGGTAATCTGAAACCAACCATAGTTGAGTCCATGTTCCATTGTCTGTAAAATAAATGCATATATGATTTTGTCACCTCCAGAAAATCTATAGCTAGTTTAATAATCAAACACATTATAGAAACTTGTTTAAAAAAAAACTACAACCAAGGCGGCTTTTTTCCATTAATCCTAAGAAACATTTTTTCCATAGCTTCAAAAAAATTGCTTTCCTCTTTCTTTAGATGATTGCTGCTATTACTTCAAGTTCCATTAAACGGTTATATAAACGTCAGCAGCGCACTACCCTGCACAACTGTATATACATAAAAAAAAAACAGAATTTATGCTTACCTGATAAATTACTTTCTCTTGCGGTGTATCCAGTCCACGGATTCATTCTTACTTGTGGGATATTCTCATTCCCTACAGGAAGTGGCAAAGAGAGCACACAGCAAAGCTGTCCATATAGCTCCCCCTCTGGCTCCGCCCCCCAGTCATTCGACCAACGGTTAGGAGAAAAAGGAGAAACCATAGGGTGCAGTGGTGACTGTAGTTTAAACAAGAAATTTTAACCTGACTTAATTGCCAGGGCGGGCCGTGGACTGGATACACTGCAAGAGAAAGTAATTTATCAGGTAAGCATAAATTCTGTTTTCTCTTGCAAGGTGTATCCAGTCCACGGATTCATCCTTACTTGTGGGATACCAATACCAAAGCTTTAGGACACGGAAGAAGGGAGGGAACAAGACAGGTAACCTAAACGGAAGGCACTACTGCTTGCAAAACCTTTCTCCCAAAAATAGCCTCCGAAGAAGCAAAAGTATTGAATTTGTATAATTTGGCAAAAGTATGCAGTGAAGACCAAGTCGCTGCCTTACAAATCTGTTCAACAGAAGCCTCATTCTTGAAGGCCCAAGTGGAAGCCACAGCTCTGGTGGAATGAGCTGTAATTCGTTCAGGAGGCTGCTGCCCAGCAGTCTCATAAGCCAATCGGATGATGCTTTTCAACCAGAAGGAAACAGAGGTAGCAGTCGCTTTTTGACCTCTCCTCTTACCAGAATAGACAACAAACAAAGATGATGTTTGTCTGAAATCCTTAGTTGCTTGTAAATAGAATTTCAAAGCACGAACCACATCAAGATTGTGTAAAAGCCGTTCCTTCATAGAAGCTGGATTAGGACACAGAGAAGGAACAATGATTTCCTGGTTAATGTTCTTATTAGAAACAACTTTAGGAAGAAAACCAGGTTTGGTACGCAAAACTACCTTATCTGCATGGAACACCAGATAGGGTGAATTACACTGCAAAGCAGACAATTCTGAAACTCTTTGAGCAGAAGATATAGCTACCAAAAACAAAACTTTCCAAGATAATAACTTAATATCTATGGAATGTAAAGGTTCAAACGGAACCCCTTGAAGAACTGAAAGAACTAAATTTAGACTCCATGGAGGAGCCACAGGTTTATAGACAGGCTTAATTCTGACCAACGCCTGAGTAAACGCTTGAACATCTGGTACTTCTGCCAGACGCTTGTGTAAAAGGATAGACAGAGCGGATATCTGCCCCTTTAAGGAACTAGCTGATAAACCTTTCTCCAATTCTTCTTGGAGAAAAGACAATATCCTTGGAATCCTAATCTTACTCCACAAGTAACCCTTGGATTCACACCAACAAAGATATTTCCGCCATATCTTATGGTAAATTTTCCTGGTGACAGGTTTTCTAGCTTGGATCAGAGTATCTATGACTGATTCAGAGAACCCACGCTTGGATAGAATTAAGCGTTCAATCTCCAAGCAGTTAGCTGCAGAGAAACTAGATTTGGATGCTTGAATGGACCCTGTATTAGAAGATCCTGCCTCATTGGCAGTGTCCATGGTGGGACAGATGACATGTCCACTAGGTCTGCATACCAAGTCCTGCGTGGCCACTCAGGCGCTATCAGAATTACTGAGGCCTTCTCCTGTTTGATTCTGGCTACCAGCCGAGGGAAAAGGGGAAACGGTGGAAAGACATAGGCCAGATTGAAGGACCAAGGCGCTACTAGAGCATCTATCAATGTCGCCTTGGGGTCCCTGGACCTGGAACCGTAAAGAGGAAGTTTGGTGTTCTGACGGGACATCATCAGATCCAACTCTGGAATGCCCCATAGCTGAGTCAGTTGAGCAAATACCTCCGGGTGGAGTTCCCACTCCCCCGGGTGAAAAGTCTGACGACTTAGGAAATCCGCTTCCCAGTTGTCTACTCCTGGGATGTGAATTGCAGATAGATGGCAAGAGTGATCCTCTGCCCACCTGATTATCTTGGTTACTTCCTTCATCGCTAAGGAACTCTTTGTTCCTCCCTGATGATTTATGTATGCTACAGTCGTGATGTTGTCCGACTGAAATCTGATGAACTTGGCCGCCGCTAGCTGAGGCCATGCCTGGAGCATGTTGAATATTGCTCTCAGTTCCAAAATGTTTATCGGGAGAAGAGACTCTTCCCGAGACCATAGTCGTTACAATGATCCACTCCGGTCTGCGGAAGCACATTCCCTGCGACAAGTGATCCTGAGACAACCACCAGAGAAAAGAATCTCTGGTTTTCTGGTCCAGTTGGATTTGAGGAGACAAATCTGCATAATCTCCATTCCACTGTTTGAGCATGCACAATTGCAGTGGCCTGAGATGAATTCGAGCAAAAGGGACTACGTCCATTGCTGCTACCATTAATCCGATTACCTCCATGCACTGAGCTACAGAAGGCCGAGGAATGGAATGAAGAACTCGGCAAGTACTTAGAAGCTTTAACCTTCTGACGTCCGTCAGAAATATTTTAATTTCTACCGAGTCTATTAATGTTCCCAGGAAGGGAACCCTTGTGAGCGGGGACAGAGAACTTTTTTCGGTGTTCACCTTCCACCCGTGAGACCTTAGAAAGGACAGAACAATATCCGTATGAGCCTTGGCTCTGGGAAAAGACGACGCCCGTATTAATATGTCGTCCAGATAGGGTGCTACTGCAATGCACCGCGGTCTCAGTACCGCTAGAAGGGACCCTAGCACCTTTGTGAAAATTCTGGGAGCGGTGGCCAACCCGAAGGGAAGGGCCACGAACTGGTAATGCTTGTCCAGAAAGGCGAACCTTAGGAACTGATGGTGATCTTTGTGGATAGGAATATGAAGGTACGCATCCTTTAGATCCACGGTAGTCATATATTGACCTTCCTGGATCATCGGTAAGATTGTCCGAATGGTTTCCATCTTGAAAGATGGAACTCTGAGGAATTTGTTTAGAATTTTTAGATCCAGGATTGGTCTGAAAGTTCCTTCCTTTTTGGGAACCACAAACAGGTTTGAGTAAAAACCCAGTCCTTGTTCTGTAATTGGAACTGGATATATCACTCCCATCTTGAGTAGATCTTCTACACAGCGTAAAAACGCCTCTTTCTTTGTCTGGTCTGTAGACAGACAAGAAATGTGGAACCTTCCCCTTGGAGGAGAGTCCTTGAATTCTAGAAGATATCCCTGAGCAACTATCTCTAATGCCCAGGGATCAGGAACATCTCTTGCCCAAGCCTGAGCAAAGAGAGAGAGTCTGCCCCCTACCAGATCCGGTCCCGGATCGGGGGCTACCCCTTCATGCTGTCTTAGTAGCAGCTGCAGGCTTCTTGGCCTGTTTACCCTTGTTCCAGCCCTGCAAAGGCTTCCAGGTTGCCTTGGGCTGTGGAGTGTTACCCTCTTGCTTTGCGGTAGCAGAGGCTGAAGCAGGACCGCTCCTGAAGTTGCGAAAGGAACGAATATTAGCCTTGTTTTTAGCCTTAAAAGGCCTATCTTGCGGGAGGGCATGGCCCTTTCCCCCAGTGATATCCGAAATAATCTTTCAACTCGGGCCCGAAAAGGGTCTTTCCCTTGAAAGGAATATTCAGTAATTTTGTTTTAGACGACACGTTGGCCGACCATGATTTAAGCCAAAGCGCACCATGATGGCAAAACCAGAATTTTTCGCCGCTAACTTAGCTAATTGCAAAGCGGCATCTGTGATAAAAGAATTCATCAGCTTTAAAGCCTTAATTCTATCCATAATTTCGTCATATGAGGTCTCTGTCTGGAGCGACTCCTCCAGCGCCTCAAACCAGAAAGCCGCTGCAGTAGTTACAGGAATAATGCAGGCAATAGGTTGGAGAAGGAAACCTTGTTGAACAAATATTTTCTTTAGTAAACCATCTAATTTTTTATCCATAGGATCTTTGAAAGCACAACTGTCTTCAATTGGTATGGTTGTGCGCTTGGCTAGTGTTGAAACTGCCCCCTCTACCTTAGGGACCGTCTGCCATGTGTCCCGCCTGGAATCAGTTATGGGGAACATTTTCTTAAAGATAGGTGGGGGAACAAAAGGTACACCTGGTCTTTCCCACTCCCTAGCAACAATATCCGCCACCCTCTTAGGGATCGGAAACGCATCAGTGTATACAGAGACTTCTAGATATTTGTCCATTTTACACAATTTCTCTGGGACCATCATAGGGTCACAGTCATCCAGAGTTGATAAGACCTCCCTAAGCAGTACGCGGAGGTGTTCCAATTTAAATTTAAATGCTAGTGAATCTGATTCTGCCCGCTGAGAAACTTTTCCTGAATCAGAAATTTCTCCCTCAGACATAACATCCCTCGCCCCTACTTTAGAGTGTTGTGAGGGTACATCAGATAAGCCTCCCAAAGCTTCCGACTGCTCCTCATCTGTTATCAAAACAGAGCTATCGCGCTTTTTAGGGAAAACTGGCAGTTTGGATAGAAAGGCCGCAAGGGGGAAACATATTTGCATGGATCAAGCGTTCAGACTTCCGGTGGGGGCGGTGCAGTACTGTTCACCTGCACACAGGTGTGGTGAGAGGACGCCTTCTATCTGCTCCCGGCCCTCTGCCGTGTACCTGGGAAATCCACCTCAGGTTGTTTGCGGCGTGTCGCAGAGTTTGTGTCCTGCTGAGGGTTGGAAGTCCGCCGAACTTCTTGAAAAAGCCCCAAGGAAGGGGGGAAACGCGTTGAAGTTGGCCCACTGCTTTACTACCAAAGGAAAAAGAACTTTATTACTCCAAGCGTGAATCTAAATACGTTTGGTAAGCCCTGCACCTGAATCGGAACTTTTTTGGCTATAGTCCAAACCTGAGCCCAGCTGTTGACGACCGCACGCAAACCTCATACACGTAAGCGGATACGTCACTTTGTTGTGGCCAAGGAAACCGGAACAGCCCCAGCAGCCTGCACCGCACTCGCCTTCATAGAGGACAGCGGAAAAGCAAGCGACTTGCGATAGGAGAAAAAGACCCAGAAAACTAAGATCCTACAAGGGGATTTCCCACAGCACTCGAGTATTGCTAAGAGTGCACGGCTCCTGGCAGCCACCCCTATCAACGGATATAACGCCGGCCACCTCAGGTACCCCTCTCATATGCTAGTGTGATCCAATACTCGCCTGAGCAAGATCAACAGCATATGAGAGTGAACTGTTCACTTTTTGCAGTAATCCTTACTTGATCGTCCATTACCACTTGTATTTTTGACCGGTCATTCGTACTTCACTCCCTGTCTGTATAAATAGACTTTGTTACCATTGGGCAGCTAGTACTTGTCCAATTAGTTTTAATATCTGCATATTTTACTAATGTGCCTGTTTTATCACTATTGTGCCTGTTTTATCATTATAACTGGACGTCCAGTCTGTTAATATTTTGATTTGTATTATTTTTTATGTATTTTTATCATTCATAGCATAAGTGTAGCTTTGTGACTACTATTGATATCTTGTTATTACTGTCCCTATTTAGGATTAACTAGGGACTAGTGTATAGGATAGTTTTGATATACTTACCTATTGTAATTTGCTTGTTCGAGCTCATCTTTAGAGCTAGGTCATTTAAATTTATCCACTATACACTAGATACTACTTGTGCTATCCTATTTAGGCTTATTTATCTCTTCCTTTTATACAATAAACATTTAAGTTTTTAACCATTGTCTCTTTTGGCTTTGCTTGTGAATAAATCTAGTAGTAATAGACTATTGTTACCTTTCCTATTTGGATATACTCACTTTGAGAATTACTCACTTTATTTGTTTAATCACTACCTAGCTGTTAGCGCCAGTACTGTCTCTCCCTACATTCAAAATATCCCTTGGTCTCTGTGAGAGGGACCATTTTTGTACTTGGCTGGTAGAAATAAGCGCTGATTCTTACCTCTATCCTGGAAGTCCGCCGAAGCCAAGTGGCTGTGACTGCACTGCAGTCCGAATTTTAAAAAACCCTTTCATCTTTGGACATCCTCCAAAAGATCATAGTTTGGTCCCGAAAACAAGCAGAGGAAGGGTCCGTGCTGGTTCGCCAAGATACTTACCCCCCTGGTTGGGGTTTTCTGCGCCAGTGCTAGTGGTTTTGGGAGCCAGATCGCATCAGGACATCTACGGTCGCTGAGATAAACCCACTGAGTTAAGTCTCGCCGGGGCCGGATACTCTCTCTGACGTCACCCGGTAAGATAGGAGACAAAAATCGGAGGTAAACCTTGAGCCGTGCCTGCTGGATTAGTACATGCCTTCTTGCTATTGGGTTTGAAGCAGGTAAGAGCGGCTGCTGTGAACTTACTAACATACCATATTTGCTCTGCCTGAGGACCGTATGTCTTTATATCTAATATGTTGGTACCTGTTATTATTGGAAGCCAAGGCTCACAGTAAAAGTCTTAGGTATTAGATCTATGGCCCTGCTATGCCCTATGTACGTGAAAAATTATCTACCTGAGATTAGAATCACTTGTGCAGAGAAGGGTGCAGGCCCAGTTTAAACAGACTGCTATTTCTACTGGAGCGGTGAGAAGGACCGCGTCTCTGCATTGCTCCCTTCATTTCTTGGCATATATATGTTGATGCTACTCTCTGGGGGCGGACTCTTCGTAAGCCTATGGTGACCAGAGGTGCTATCCTAACATAGAACTGAGTGGCTAAGGAGGCTTGGAATAAATTATCCTATGATCTGCAGGACTTATTATGGCTAACATTACATATCTCTGAGAATACTGGTGCAATTGAGGAAGAGAGAGCATATGAATCAGGCTGCTAAGGCTATTTTGCGCCCTGCCGGTTTGTTGAGGCTGTTGTTGCAGACTATGAACTGGGTCCTGGTCTGTTTTTGGAAAATTTGGAAATTTGGCTGTCTTCTGTCTTGGCCCAAAAAGTAAAAGGAAAGAGGAAAGAAAAAAGGGAAAAAGGGGAGTGTGATCGAAGGGAAGAATAGGAAACAAAGGAAGACAAAGGTTAAAAGGAAGGATAAAATCCTGTTAATTTCACATCAACTAGTTCAATATTTTCCCCAAAGACTTCCCTGGTCTGGTATGGACGGTATTAGGTGATGGACTAACTGTACACTATATGTGCCCTGCAGAGTGACCGAGGGTTGTTGAACTTTTTCTTTGTTTTTCCTTGTCTAGTTTCATTTTAAAAATGCTTTTGGTTAAAAGGGATTGTCACGGCAAAAAATGACCTTATCTTGTGATATAAGTAAACGCATATATAGGCTAAAAAATTGCTAAAGTAACATTAGGTAGTCTAGACAGTAGATATCATTAGATAGTAGCTGAGAGGGGTTGTTGTTGGGTGGGCTGATGAGAAGGGTGGGCTCTATTGCATATTTGGAGAAAATTATATTATGTTAGAGTATGCGATAAGGGCTTCAAGGGGAATGATCAGTAATTACATTATCAGTATTGTTTATGGGTCATCGAGTTTATATAAAAGATAGTCGCAGAGAGTGTCCTGGGTATCAGGCCCTAATTTCACTTAGTTTGTTGTATTTAATAATTTTTTTTTTTATTATTGCTTGTTTCACTTAGGTATCTCCGGTTGTGATACCGGATGTTCACATTTTGTCACCTTATTTTGCTTTTTACATTCCCTTAATATTTTAGGTTTTTGGTCGGACCGTGGGGTCCCCTAAGTACACCCCTTTTTCTCCTTTTCTTTTTTTTTTTTTTTTTTTTTCCTCACATTCTTTAGAATAATATTAATTCACTGCAGTACAGACACATGGAAAAATTTGTGACACAGGGAAAGGGTAACTCACCTAGAATGCCTGTTAAGAAGGACAAAAAAATTAAAATGGCTGACGCCAGTGCAGAAAATATGTCTGATAATATCTCTGTTGAAACTCACACATTGATCTCCCAACTTGTAGATATCTTTACCCCCCAGTTTGAGAGTATCAAAAAAGAATTGGGGACTATCTCCGCAGATTTGAGTCTCTTATCGGCAGAGATGAGACAATTTGCTTCTCGAATGCAGGAGGCTGAGGACCGAATTTCTACCTTAGAAGATAGACTCCATGCACAAGAGGAGACTATCTCCAGTCAAGATACTAAAATCAATTCCATGCAATTGCGCCTCGAGGATCTTGAAGATCGCTCGAGGCGTAATAACATTCGAATTGTAGGCCTGCCCGAGTCCCCCGAATTTGATGATCTTATGCAATTTGTAGCTGTGACATTGCCTAAAGCATTAGGATTCCCCCCCCAGCAAATACCGCTATCCATAGAAAGAGCCCACAGAGTGGGCCCAAGAAATTTCAGTGGAAATAGTAGAATGAAAGATAGAATGGTTATTTTTAAACTCTTAAAGTTTCAAGATAAGGTGGAAATCTTTAAAATGTTTAGGAAAAAGGCCCCGCTTATGATAGGGAACCATAAGATCCTATTGTTCCAAGACTTCTCCTCTGAGACATCGGCGAGGAGGAAGCTGATGTCCCCGTTCTGCTCCCAACTTATTAAGTCTGGACTCCGTGCCTGGATGATGTACCCGGCTAAGATTATAGTAGAGGACGGGGACAGTAGGCTGACCTTCGCGGATGTCTCAGAGGTGAAGAATTTCTTACATTTAAAACAATGTTAGTGGTCTGTTTTTTGTTTCTTTTTCTGTTCCTGTCAGAGGACTTGCAAAGGATGGTATATGTCCGGAAGTGTTGTTTGTTTTCTTTCTTAGGAAGTGTTAATAGGATGTCTCCACTAGTAAGGATGTTTCTGCTAGTGTGGTTTAATACATTTTTTTGTATTGTTTTATGGTTTGGATGTTGTGATGCGGTAGTTTTTTTTTTTTTTTTTTCTCTCTCCTTTCCTCTTCCCCTCCTTGCTGTGGGCTCTCTCCCCCAGTGTTTCTTTTTTTTTTTTTTTTTCTCTTTCTCTTTCTCTTTCGCCTTTCCTCTTTCCTTCTCTGCTGTGGGCTCTCTCCCCCAGTTTTTTTTTTTTCTCGTTCTTCTTCTTTTCTCTCCCTTTTTCTTTCTCTTCTTCCCCCTCTCTCAATTAATATCTTATCTGGGCTGGGGTGACCTGCAGGGCAGGGATATGGGCGTTTTAATAAAGTGTGTGGTAAGATGATATCATTAGGTAATCTGAAGATTTTATCTTGGAATGTGGGAGGGGTCACATCCCCCATTAAGCGTAAACTAATAATTAAAAGACTTGGTAAATCAGACCCAAGTATAGTGTTTTTGCAGGAAACGCACCTTAAAGATAAAGAAATCCCAAAACTCAAATCTAAATGGGTGGGCGAGGTAGTTGCCACCCCCAGTATAGCTAGGAAAAATGGGGTCGCGATACTTTTTAATAAAAACCTCTCTTATAAGCTGGTGAATATAGAGAGAGATGAGAATGCAAGATATTTGTTAGTTCATATTCAAATTAATGACACAAGACTAGTATTGTGCAATATCTATGGCCCAAATAGGCTCTCTATTGGATTTTGGGAAAAAATGAGGATAAAGCTGTTTCCTTACATTAATCAAAATTTGATTATTGGAGGAGATTTTAACATGTCTCTATGTCCTGATTTGGAGAGGCATGGGTCAAGAAATTCTCTAGAATATAATAAACAAGCTAAATATTTTAAGAGATTTTGCCATAAATTAAAGGTAGTAGACATCTGGAGAATAAAGCACCCGGATTCTCGTACATATACATGTGAATCTAAAGTCCACAGAACCTTTTCAAGGATAGATTTTTTTTTGATTGCTGAGTCCTTATCTGTCTTAAAAACAGAGTCATGTATAAATGATATAATGATCTCAGATCATGCTATAATATCGATCTCTTTTGATGCTATTCTGCAGCCGAAGGACAAAAATTCGTCTTTTTTTATCCCCTAAATATCTGGTAAATAATGTAAGATTTACACAGTGGTTAAGACAGAAGTGGAAAGAGTACTTAGGTTATAACAGTTCCTACTATGATAAAATAGAGATATTCTGGGAAGCTTCGAAAGCCTTCCTGCGCGGGGAAATTAAGGCATATCTTTGTACCCAAAGAAAAAAAATGAATGCTCGGGAAATACAACTCTCTAATCAGGTTAGAAATTCTTACAGAAAGTTTATTTCAGAGCATGGGAACATTAATTGGGATAATTATATCAAAGCTAGGCAAGCCCGAGATATCTTTTTGAAAAGTAAATCTCAAGAAGAAGAGTTAAAAACTAGTCTTCTTTATAGTGGTATACATGGTACCTCGGCGAAATATCTCGCGAGACTGGTACAAAATAGAAAGAGAAAGAACTATATTCTTGCTATCCATGATGAGAACCATAGATATACAGAGATAGAAGATATCAGCAAAGCGTTTTATAATTATTATCAGAAGCTCTATACAACTCCAGGTATTAATGAGTTAAATTTGGAAAATTTTTGGGCAAACATTGAGATGCCGAAAGTATCTGAAGTAGAATTGGTGGCTTTAAATAGTCCAATTACAGTTGATGAGATTCTTAAAGGCATAGATAAGGCTAAACTGAATAAAGCAGCTGGCCCTGATGGTCTCCCGGCAGAATTCTTGAAAATATTAGCGGATGATATTAAATATACACTGGAAAAACTGTTTAATAGTTATTATGCTATGAATATGGTGCCGTCTAAATTTTTTTCTGCAGCAAATATTTCATTGATCTTGAAAAAGGATAAACATAGTGAGGAGTTAGCTTCTTATAGACCAATATCAGTCTTGAATGCTGATTATAAAATTCTTGCGGCCATTATTTCGGAAAGACTCTCTAAATGTCTTGATAAACTTATACATTCAGACCAGGTAGGTTTCATGAAGGCTAGAAACTCATCTAAGAATATTCGGAAAATAATTAATTACCTGGATTTTGTATGGAATTCTGAGAAAAACCCGAGCTATAGTAGAGTTGACTCAGCTATTATCACACTGGATGCTGAGAAAGCTTTTGACTCTATTGTCTGGAAACATCTTTTTAGAGTTATAGCAGAAATGGGATTTAAAGATCAGTTTTCCCAATTTATTCAGAATTTGTATAAACACCCAATATCATACTTGTTGATTAATGGGGTTCTATCTCCGCAGATTAAGCTTGGTAGGGGAACTAGACAGGGGTGCCCATTATCTCCCCTACTTTTTAATATGGCTATCGAGCCACTGGCAATCTGGCTACGAAGTTCTATCAAGGGGATTGGACTGGGGGAACACAATCTTAAAATCCTTTTGTATGCAGACGATTTGTTGATATGTGTGGAGAATACATCTCAAGAAATCCCAATTGTTCTATCATGCCTGGAGACATATAGTTCTTTCTCAGGGTATAAAATTAACTGTGGGAAAAGTGAACTGATGTGGATAAAGAGATCAGGGTTTAGCCTACAAAAGTTACCCTTTAAAGAAGTAGATACATTGAAGTATTTGGGTATATACCTTAATTCTAACCCTAAAACTTGGTATAGTATTAATTTTGCCCCTCTTATTGAGAAAATCAAATCTGACCTGGAAGTGTGGGTGCAGTTCCCGCTATCGATAACGGCAAGGGTAAATGTAATAAAAACAATTGTCTTTCCACGCTTGTTATATCTCCTACAAAATCTTCCTCTTTTGATTCCCAAAGGTGAAATTAGAGCTATTTATAGGGCTTTCTCAAAATTTATATGGAAAAATAAGAAGCCGCGTATTGCTTTGAAAAAATTAATGCAACCCTGTAGAATGGCAGGACTGGCCTTACCTAATGTCTATTTATATAATATTACTATGTTGGCAAGGATTGCATTAGACTGGCTGGCAGATATTAATATCTTTTCTACTACTGACCTGGAAAGCTATCTGGCATATCCTTTTTCTTTAAAAGCTATTTTGCATTGTCCAGTAAAGAAACTCCCGGCAAATATTTCTGGTCTTGTGTCATTAAAGAATGTAGTAATAGGCTGGCAGAAGTTGTGTATTATATTAGAAATGGACTTTTCTTTTTCAGAGTTCTTGCCAATAAGGGGTAACGTAAATTTTTCCCCTGGGATACACCAGTTAGTATTTCAGATCTGGGCCGAAAAGGGCCTCATACTCATTCAACAGTTTTTCTCAGATGAGGGGTATATATTAACGTTCGAGAATCTTCGGCATAAGTTTGGTCTTCATAGTAATAATTTTTATGCGTATTTACAAATAAGACACTATATACAGGAATGGAATTGGGACGTTAATAGGGAGATAGAGTGGGCTGAGGTGAAGAGTTGGATGAAAATCTTCAGAGCCGGGAATACTTCCATATCCTTGATGTATGACATAATGCTTGCCAAACAAAGTCTATTTTTGTTGAGTAAGACCTGTGAGTCTTGGTTATTGTATCTGCCAGACACAAATACGGATAAAATCATAGCAAGCTGTACTATGATAAGTAAATATCAAATCCCGATGAGTTGGAGGGAATCTCATTTTAAACTTATAAATAATTTTTATTTAACTCCGGCTAGGCTCTCAAGATTTTCTTCCCAGCTATTGTTCGGGTGCCCTCGGTGTTCATCGATGGCAGCAGATTTGGTACATATGTATTGGTATTGCCCAAAGATTTTACAGTTGTGGAAGAAGGTGGTTTTTTGGTTCAATAAGCAGTATCAGCTAAATGTTGTCTTAGAGCCAGAGAGCATATTCTTTTTAAATACCCAGATCCCGGGTTCTTCGTTAGGTCTGAGTATATTAAATACTATAATCCTATTAGTAAGACATCTAATAGCTAAAAATTGGAAGGCTAAGCGAGCCCCCCCATTAAAATTAGTCCTTCAAGAAATCCAAAATCAGATTATTTTTGAATCTTATCATTCTAGGTTTCTGAAAGAGAAAAAAATCAAACAATTTTTAATTGGGTGGTTGCCTATAATTAAATCGTACCCAATTGGTATTCAAAAATCGATACTGTTTCCCTTTTTGAACTCAGAAAGTTTTATGGACTTGGTCTTATTAGGAGATTTCCCTGCTGATTGGATAGTACTCGGATAAAGATATAGATGGCGGCAACGGGTGGGACTGAGGAAGGGAGCTCCTGGGGGTTTTTCTTCCCCTTTTTCGTCTTCTCTTCTCCATTTCCCTCTTGTATCTTTCCCTGCTCGGCTCTGTTTTATTTTGGTTTATTTTGGGGCTTCCCCTTTTTTTTTTTTTTTTTTTTTGTGTTTTTGTTTTTGTTTTTTGTTTTGTTGTTTGAGGTAGCTAGGTGTAGAGTGATCCCCAAAATGTTAAAAACCAACATTGTGGTATTAATAAGATATTGACTGTGTAGAAGAATTTGTTACACAAATGATAAAAGTGGTTACTTGAATACAATCATGTCCAATATAAACTGCTACAGTACTCGATAATGATGTATTGATGTATGCTATGGTATCTTACAATGCTATTAATTGTATTCTATATTATTTCACCCTGCGTGGTGCTTTTTTTTGGTTGTTATGTTATTTCCTTTTGTCCACAATACCACATGTTGGCTATAAATAAAATATTAAAAAAAAAAAAAGAAAGGCCGCAAGGGAATTATCCATGATTGCCGCCAGTTATTGCAATGTAATAGGTGCTAATGCACTAGAGGTACTAGGTATCGCTTGAGCGGGCGTAACTGGTGATGACACATGGGGAGAGGACGGCGGACTATCCTCATTACCTTCAGTCAAAGAATCATCTAGGGCTATATTTTTAAGTGACACAATATGATCTTTAAAGTGTATAGACACATTAGTGCACTTGGGACACATTTTGAGTGGGGGTTCCACCATGGCTTCTGAACACATAGAACAAGGCTTTTCCTTAGTGTCAGACATGTTTAACAGATTGGTATTATACACAAGCAGTCTATTGAGCCCACTTAAATAAGCCTCTAGTTCTATACTAAGTTTCAGAACATGGCTTACCCTTCCCACATGGGGAATCTTGTCAGTCTTCTAGCATTATCTTGTCTTGACTAGAAAAAAGATGACTGAAACATACCTCAAAGCAGTTAAGCCTGCAAACTGTTCCCCCCAACTGAAGTTTTCTGGTACTCCTCAGTCCTGTGTGGGAACAGCAATGGATTTTAGTTACAACATGCTAAAATAATTTTCCTCTCAGCAGAATTCTTCATCATATTTCTGCCAGAGAGTAAATAGCACAAACCGTTACTATTTAAAAATAACAAACTTTTGATTGAAGATATAAAAAACTACAAATCTAACACCACATTCACTTTACCCTCCCGTGGAGATGCTACTTGTTAGAGCGGCAAAGAGAATGACTGGGGGGCGGAGCCAGAGGGGGAGCTATATGGACAGCTTTGCTGTGTGCTCTCTTTGCCACTTCCTGTAGGGAATGAGAATATCCCACAAGTAAGGATGAATCAGTGGACTGGATACACCTTGCAAGAGAAAGATGGTTTTAGCCTTTTAACATTGAGCTTAGGGAGAAAATAAATCTATAATTAAAAAAAAAAAAAAATCTAAAGATACTTTTCTATTTAAGATACAATGTAATCCAATAGTTATTCATCCTGAAACAAGGAATAGTTTTTAATTATGTAACATGAGGCTTCTTATTTATGGCCATAATGTTTAAAAAATTTTTGATAAATTAATTCTATTAATCCATTAACAATGTCATGCTCCCCCAGAGGTTTCTGTAAGATTATTTTGGGCATTTTTTGCTATCTAGAAGATAGCATCACATATTTTTGGTTTTGTAGTTCTTTATACAGTTACGAAATAGACCTCAAAGGGACATAAAACTATTAGATAGAGCATACAATTTTCCAATTTACTTCTATTATCAAATTTGTCAAGTTGTTTAAAACTGCATGTTCCATCTGAATCATAAACGTTTAAATTTTTACTTTATTTAATCTCATTTTCCCGCTGCAATTTTTTGTACACAGAATCAACCCCTTACTAAGTTTCAATAAAACTCAATGAAAAGAAGATTGTTTGGATTGGATCTGCGAGTCTACTTCAGAATTTTTATTGATTAAAAAGATAGATAATCCCTTTTTGACCCATTCCCGTGTTGCATTACCAACATGGGTATATTAATACTCTTTTTACATCTGTGATTACCTTGTATCTAAGCCTCTGCAGACTGCCCCCTTATATCAGTGCTTTTGACAATTAAAGGGACACTGAACCCAATTTTTTTCTTTTGTGATTCAGATAGAGCATGAAATTATAAGCAACTTTCTAATTTACTCCTATTATCAAATTTTCTCCATTCTCTTGGTATCTTTATTTGAAATGAAGGAATGTAAGTTTAGATGCCGATCCATTTTTGGTGAACAACATGGGTTGTCCTTGCTGATTGGTGGATAAATTCATCCACCAATAAAAAAGTGCTATCCAGAGTTCTGAACCCAAAAATAGGGTTAGATGCCTTATTTTTCATTAAAGATAGCAAGAGAATGAAGAAAAAATGATAATAGGAGTAAATTATAAAGTTGCTTAAAATTGCATGCTCTATCTGAATCATGAAAGAAAAAAATTGGGTTCAGTGTCCCTTTAAGAAATTTTGAGATAAAATGTCTTCAGGTGACATTTTCTTGTCCGTATTTTCAGCTATGCTGCATCATTTTCATGTGATTTAGAATATGAGTAGTATGTCCCTTTAAGGAAATTCTTCACGTGTTATCATTTAAAGGGGATTTGACAGTAAGTAGAAAAATGAAATTTTCATCATAATGACATCAGAAAGATGAATTATCAAAGGAGATGTACAAATCATTATAAGGGAAGATATAACACTATAGCAACAACCAAGGTACACCTCATTTATGGCACCTAACACAGCTGCTTAGGAAAGGTTGCTAGATCATTATTTCTGGTGACACTGTGTGGTCTCACTGCTGGAAGAAACAGGTGAAGTTAATAGTAACACCCGCTGTTAATAACTGTATTGAAAAGAATTTTAAAAAGCATTTCACAAGTAGTTTTAGTAAGTGGTTGAAAGTAGCACACGGTTGATACAGAGACACATTAATGTAATTGTGCATAACTGGGTAAAACTAGAATATCGCATATTTGTATTAAAAAAAAAAAAAGTCCCTTTGCGGACAAATAGATTTACAGTGTTACTAGTGATAAAATTACATGCTGTAATAAATAAGAACAGATCATTTTGCAGCTCTACATAGAGGTAAACCATAGCGCAGAAGGATAATTCTCAAGCATTTTAGAGCAATTTACCACTGCACTTTTACGTCCTTTTACGATTTAAATATATTTTATTCGCTTCTCTTTTGGAGGAAAACAGAATTTATGTTTACCTGATAAATTTCTTTCTCCAACGGTGTGTCCGGTCCACGGCTTCATCCTTACTTGTGGGATATTCTCTTCCCCTACAGGAAATGGCAAAGAGAGCACCCAGCAAGAGCTGTCCATATAGCTCCCCGCCTGGCTCCGCCCCCCAGTCATTCGACCGACGGTTAGGGGAAAAAGGAGAAACTATAGGGTGCCGTGGTGACTGTAGTGTATAAAGAAAGAAATTTTTCAAACCTGATTAAAAACCAGGGGGGGCCGTGGACCGGACACACCGTTGGAGAAATTTATCAGGTAAACATAAATTCTGTTTTCTCCAACATTGGTGTGTCCGGTCCACGGCTTCATCCTTACTTGTGGGAACCAATACCAAAGCTTTAGGACACGGATGAAGGGAGGGAGCAAACCAGGTTACCTAAACGGAAGGCACCACGGCTTGCAAAACCTTTCTCCCAAAAATAGCCTCCGAAGAAGCATAAGTATCGAATTTGTAAAATTTGGCAAAAGTATGCAGCGAAGACCAAGTCGCTGCCTTACAGATCTGATCAACAGAAGCCTTGTTCTTGAAAGCCCATGTGGAAGCCACAGCTCTAGTAGAATGAGCTGTAATTCGTTCAGGAGGCTGCCGTCCGGCAGTCTCATAAGCCAATCAGATGATGCTTTTCAGCCAAAAGGAAAGAGAGGTAGCAGTAGCTTTCTGCCCTCTCCTCTTACCAGAATACACAACAAACAAAGATGATGTCTGTCTGAAATCCTTTGTTGCTTCTAAATAGAACTTTAAAGCACGGACCACATCTAGATTGTGTAACAAGCGTTCCTTCTTTGAAACTGGATTCGGACACAGAGAAGGAACAACAATTTCCTGGTTAATATTCCTGTTGGAAACGACCTTTGGAAGAAAACCAGGTTTGGTACGTAAAACTACCTTATCTGTATGGAATACCAGATAGGGAGAAGTACACTGCAAAGCAGATAATTCAGAAACTCTTCTAGCAGAAGAAATAGCAACCAAAAACAGAACTTTCCAAGATAGTAACTTAATATCTATGGAATGCATGGGTTCAAACGGAACCCCCTGAAGAACTGAAAGAACTAAATTTAGACTCCAAGGAGGAGTCATGGGTCTGTAAACAGGCTTGATTCTAACTAACGCCTGTACAAACTCCTGTACATCTGGCACTGCTGCCAGACGTTTGTGTAACAAAACAGACAGAGCAGAAATCTGTCCTTTTAAGGAACTAGCTGACAACCCTTTATCCAGACCTTCTTGGAGAAAGGAAAGTATCCTAGGAATTTTAATTTTACTCCAAGGGAATCCCTTGGATTCACACCAACGGATATATTTTTGCCATATCTTATGGTAAATCTTCCTAGTTACAGGTTTTCTGGCTTGAACCAGAGTATCTATGACTGTATCTGAAAACCCACGCTTAGATAGAATCAAGCGTTCAATTTCCAAGCAGTCAGTTGGAGAGATACTAGATTTGGATGTTCGAACGGACCTTGTACTAGAAGATCCTGCCTCAAAGGTAGCTTCCATGGTGGAGCCGATGACATATTCACCAGGTCTGCATACCAAGTCCTGCGTGGCCACGCAGGGGCTATTAGAATCACCGAGGCCTGCTCCTGTTTGACCCTGGCTACAAGCCTGGGAAGGAGAGGGAACGGTGGAAATACATAAGCTAGGTTGAACGACCAAGGCGCCACTAATGCATCCACCAGTGTCGCCTTGGGATCCCTGGATCTGGACCCGTATCGAAGAACCTTTGCGTTCTGGCGAGACGCCATCAGATCCATATCTGGAATGCCCCATAGCTGAGTTAACTGGGCAAAAACCTCCGGGTGGAGTTCCCACTCCCCCGGATGAAAAGTCTGACGACTCAAATAATCCGCCTCCCAGTTGTCCACTCCTGGGATGTGAATTGCAGATAGGTGGCAGGAGTGATCCTCCGCCCATTTGATGATCTTGGATACCTCTCTCATCGCCAAGGAACTCTTTGTTCCCCCCTGATGATTGATGTACGCTACAGTCGTCATGTTGTCCGACTGGAACCTTATGAATTTGGCCTTTGCTAGGTGAGGCCACGCCAGGAGCGCATTGAATATCGCTCTCAGTTCTAAAATGTTTATCGGAAGAAGAGACTCTTCTCGAGACCATAGACCTTGAGCTTTCAGAGAGTCCCAGACCGCACCCCAGCCTAAGAGACTGGCGTCGGTCGTGACAATGACCCATTCTGGTCTGCGGAAACTCATTCCCTGAGACAGGTGATCGTGAGACAACCACCAGCGGAGAGAATCCCTGGTTATCTGGTCTACTTGAATCTGGGGAGACAAGTCTGCATAGTCCCCATTCCACTGATTGAGCATGCACAGTTGTAATGGTCTTAGATGAATTCGAGCAAAAGGAACTATGTCCATTGCTGCAACCATCAATCCTACTACTTGCATGCACTGAGCTATGGAAGGCTGAAGAATAGCGTGAAGAACTTGACAAGCATTTAGAAGCTTTGATTTTCTGACCTCTGTCAGGAAGATCTTCATTTCTAAATAATCTATTATTGTTCCCAAAAAGGGAACTCTTGTTGACGGAGACAGGGAACTCTTTTCTACGTTTCAGCAATGCCCCTCGGTCGTAGAACACGCTAGAAGGGACCCTAGCACCTTTGTGAAGATTCTGGGAGCAGTGGCTAAACCGAACGGAAGAGCCACGAACTGGTAATGTTTGTCCATGAAGGCGAACCTCAGGAACTGATGATGGTCTTTGTGGATAGGAATATGCAGGTACGCATCCTTTAAGTCCACGGTAGTCATATATTGACCCTCCTGGATCGTTGGTAAAATTGTCCGAATGGTTTCCATTTTGAAAGATGGAACTCTGAGGAATTTGTTTAGAATTTTTAGATCCAGAATTGGCCTGAAAGTTCCCTCTTTTTTGGGAACTACAAACAGGTTTGAGTAAAAACCTAGACCTTGTTCCGCTGTTGGAACTGGGTTTATCACTCCCATTTTTAATAGGTCTCTTACGCAATGTAAGAATGCCTGTCTCTTTATCTGGTCTGAAGATAAGCGAGACATGTGGAACCTTCCCCTTGGAGGAAGTTCCTTGAACTCTAGAAGATACCCCTGAGAGACTATTTCTAGTGCCCGTCTCTTGCCCAAGCCTGAGCGAAGAGAGAAAGTCTGCCCCCTACTAGATCCGGTCCCGGATCGGGGGCTACCCCTTCATGCTGTCTTGGTAGCAGCAGCAGGCTTCTTGGCCTGTTTACCATTGTTCCAGCCTTGTAATGGTTTTGCTGGCTTAGGCTGGGAAGAGTTGCCTTCTTGTCTGGAGGCTGCAGAGTTAGGATTCGGTCCGTTCCTGAAATTGCGAAAGGAACGAAAATTAGATTTGTTCTTAGCCTTGAAAGGCCTATCCTGTGGGAGGGCATGTCCCTTTCCACCAGTAATGTCTGAAATAATCTCTTTCAATTCCGGCCCGAAAAGGGTCTTACCCTTGAAAGGAATATTAAGCAATTTATTCTTGGACGACACATCCGGCGACCAGGATTTTAGCCAAAGCGCTCTGCGCGCCACTATTGCAAACCCTGAATTTTTCGCCGCTAACTTAGCCAATTGGAAAGTGGCATCCAAAATAAAGGAATTAGCCAACTTTAGTGCGTGAATTCTGTCCATGACTTCATCATATGGAGTCTCTTTCTGGAGCGAATTTTCTAGTTCCTTGAACCAAAAATACGCTGCCGAGGTGACAGGAATAATGCACGAGATTGGTTGAAGCAGGAAACCTTGCTGAACAAATATCTTTTTTAGCAATCCTTCCAATTTTTTATCCATAGGATCTTTAAAAGCGCAACTGTCCTCAATAGGAATAGTTGTGCGCTTAGCTAACGTTGACACTGCCCCTCAACCTTAGGAACCGTTTGCCATGCGTCCCTTCTGGGGTTAACAATGGGGAACATTTTCTTGAATATAGGAGGTGGAACAAAAGGTATACCTGGCTTTTCCCACTCCTTAGTCACTATATCCGCCACCCGCTTGGGTATCGGAAAGGCATCAGCGTGCACTGGGACCTCTAAGAATTTGTCCATCTTGCACAATTTCTCTGGGATTACCAAAGAATCACAGTCATCAAGAGTAGTTAGGACCTCCTTAAGCAGGGCGCGGAGATGTTCTAACTTAAATGTAAATTTTACGACATCAGTGTCTGCCTGCTGAGAAACTTTTCCTGAATCAGAAATTTCCCCCTCAGACAGGCCCTCCCTCACTGCCAATTCAGATTGATGTGAGGGTATAACTGATAAATTGTCCTCAGCGCCAACCTGCTCATCTCCTGTATTTAAAACTGAGCTGTCACGCTTTCTAGGGTAGGATGGCAGTTTGGATAACAGATTTGCTATAGAATTATCCATTACTGCTGTTAACTGTTGCATAGTAACAAGCATTGGCGCACTAGATGTACTAGGTATCGCCTGCGCGGGCAAAACTGGTGTTGACACAGAAGGAGAGGATGAGGAACTATCCCCACTACCTTCATTAGAAGAATCATCTTGGGCAATCTTATTCAATGTGGCAGTACTGTCCATACTTTGTATGGACGCTATGACACAATTTGCACAAACATTAATTGGGGGAACCACCTTGGCTTTCATACACATAGAACATAAGCCATCTGAAGGTATAGACATGTTAGACAGAAATTGGCAGGCTAATAATGCAATAAAAGCGTTTTTAAAGAAAAGCGTTACTGTTCCTTTAAATAATAAACAGGCACACTTTATTTCTGATATATTGAAAAACAATGAAGGCAATGTCCAATCGGAGCTATTTGTTCAATTAGACAATTCTAGTACACTACAATCACAGCCACAGCCTTGCTGCGGCTTTTTACCTTCCCTGAGAGTTATTCAGCAATGAAATAAACCTTCCAGAGTCCGTTTTAGTATGCCACAGGACCCCTCACATGAAGCTGCATGCACTGCCATGGAAGTAAACTGCGCAATTGAGGCGCAAAAACGGGGCCTCCTTCCTCTGCATACCAGAGTGAAGGGGCCTTCCTGACTGAAATAGCCAATGCCAGGCGATAAAAAACGTTCCCAAAGTGCTTTTAAGTACACAAAACACTCTAAATGCCATTGAAATATTAAATAAAACAATCGATTTAGCCCACAATAGTGTCAACCAGTGTATAGCCCATTTGTAAGCCTTAATCTGTTATAAGTCTAAGAAAATGGCTTACTTACCCCTTAAGGGAAAACTGACAGTCTTCTACCATTAACATGTCTTGTTAGAAATATGACTGATCATACCTTGAGCAGAAAAGTCTGCAAACTGTTCCCCCCAACTGAAGTTCTCTGGTCTCAACAGTCCTGCGTGGGAACAGCAATTGATTTTAGTTACTGCTGCTAAAATCATACTCCTCTTTAAACAGAACTCTTCATCCTTTTCTGTTTTAGAGTAAATAGTACAAACCGGCACTATTTTAAAATAAACTCTTGATAGAAGAATAAAAAACTACAACTAACACCACATACTCTTTACCATCCCCGTGGAGATGCTACTTGTTCAGAGCGGCAAAGAGAATGACGGGGGGCGGAGCCAGAGGGGGAGCTCTATGGACAGCTCTTGCTGGGTGCTCTCTTTACCATTTCCTGTAGGGGAAGAGAATATCCCACAAGTAAGGATGAAGCCGTGGACCGGACACACCAATGTTGGAGAAATATGTATTTCTTTCTGTTTAGACACAGGAAAAACTGACAACAATACTCTAGATGGTTAAAGGTTTCACCTGTGACAATGAAACATTTCTGTTGTAAGCGTGCAAGGAGCAAGTTAATGTTTAAAATGTTTACGTGTGGGTTTCTTTAATGACTCCTGATCTGTAATTAATCTAAAATTAGAAATATGGTTCTCCAGCTAGAAAAAAAAATGGTACGATTTTACTACACATGTATTTGTGCTGTAAGATACAGCCACCAATCACCAGCTAGCTCTCCGTAGTGCATTGCTGTTGCAGAGCCTACCTAGGAATACTTTTTAACAAAGGATACCAAGAGAATAAAAATATTTGATAAAAGAAAAGTTTAAAGGGATAGTAAAGTCCAAATTAAACTTTCATGATTCAGATAGGGCATGTAATTTTAAACAACTTTCCAATTTAATTTTATCATCAAATTTGTTCTCTTGGTATTCTTAGTTAAACTAAACCTAGGTAGGCTCATACGCTAATTTCTAAGCCCTTGAAGGCTGCCTCTTTTCTGAATGCATCTGACAATTTTTCACAGCTAGGAGGGCATTAGTTCATGTGTTTCTTATAAATAACATTGCGCTCACACACGTGGAGTTATTTAAGAGCGTCAGCATTAATTGCCTGAAATGAAAGTCTGTCAAAAGATCTCAGATAAGGAGGCAGTCAGCAGAAGCTTAGATACAAGGTCATTACAGAGGTAAAAGGTGTATTTCTATATCAGAGTTAGTTATGCAAAACTGGGGAATGGTAGATAAAGGGATTATCTATCTTTTTAAACAATAAAACTTTTGGCGTTTACTATCCCTTTAACTTTCATATCCCTTTAAGTATCCTCATGAAATGAATATGTCAAAACTTACTCAAACTCTTCTTCTTGTGAAATTATAGTGAAAACAAATTGTCCATATATTATGTATAATCTACTCATGTCAGAAACTTTCATTTTTTTTTTTAAAGTTCTAACCTTTATTGTCCGCAGCTATAAACCCAAGGATATTTTCATGACGCAACATTACAGTTTGATAAATTTCTGCCTCACGAAACCAAGAGCGCTCTTCTCTTGAGGAAAATATCTTCACAGCCACTTCTTCACCGCGCCACTTTCCACGCCACACTTCACCAAATCGACCCTTTCCAATACTCTCCTGTAAAACTATCGTTCTGGCAATTGTTCTTTGAACAAGTAAAGGCAAACCTAGAAGGGGGAAAAAACAAACACATATGCTATATCATTCCATATGTTTTGTGTGCTACAAATTCAATATTTTCACTGAGATAAAAAATATTGAAGTTTCTTAATACAAAACACACAACCTGTCAAAATATTAAAAAAAGGACATAGAATCCAATCCCTAGAACAGTGATGGTGAACCTTGGCACCCCATAAGTTTTTTAGAACTACATTTCCCATAATGCTTAGGCTCTCTGCAGTCCAGTTGAGCATCATAGAAAACGTAGTTCTGAAACATCTGTTGTGCCAAGGTTTGCCATTGCTGCCCTTAAACATAAAACTGGAATAAAATGTGCACTGCCTCCTGAATTTAGGCATATATAAAATATAACTCCTATGATATATTGTCAATTTTAAAAAAAATGTGTATCATTGCATTAAAAAAAAAAAAAATCAACTCTGATACATGATATCAGCCAATCAGAGCATGTTTAATTAACTCTTTTTTTTAAATTGAGAACATGTGCGAGCATGTGTATAAGGTTATAGCATACAGCACAGTTTATAATGTGTTGTGTGCAAATACCATGTCATTCAGTGCATAAGCAGTTAGTTTGCACACTAGCATTTCACTTTCATACACTGATCACACTTTACCATGGTTGAACATACTTTGCTGCCAATTACAAACATAAAAACAGGCAGTATAAGCCAGGGGACCTTTCAGACCTCAAGGACCACTAAACTCACAATTTTGAATCCCGTTGACCACTAACATGATTTTTTTTTTTTAAATGTACAAATCTCTATAATGTGTGTATGTATGTATGTATGTATGTATGTATGTATATATATATATATATATATATATATAAATATATATGTTACAGTTAAAGTGCAGAAATCAGTTAATGTGCACATTACCTAGTTAATCTGCAGATTAACTAGGGTGATCAGTTAAAGTGCAGAAAAATTTTTCATTTCTCACATTACATAGGTAATCTGCACATTACCTACTAGGCCCTAGTTAAAGTGCAAAAAAAAAGCATTTTAGCTTTTTAGAAAAGTTTGTTTCTCTCATGTAAACTGTTTATTGAAAAAGAAGCAGAAGAATGTAATAAAGAAAGAACAGAATGTTCCGATTTCGGCCGAGGGCAGAAACGCTCCGGAGTGCTCTGTTCTAGTCAGAGCCTCGGGCGCCGCAACTGCATCTGGGAAATTATCTATCTATCTATCGAATCTATAATAAATAGATAGAGAATTTCAAGACGTGCGGGCTGTGACCCATGGTAAGGTTCCCAGAGGCAGTTGAGGCGCCCGAGGCTCTGATTAGAACAGAGCACTCTGGAGCGTATCTGCCCTCGGCCGAAATAGGATCATTCGGTTCTTTATTAATTTTGTTAAACTCAACTATTATTTAACATCATGTTCTTTATTTATTTCGTTAAACTCAACTATAACAATTAATGAAATTAACATAATGTTATTATTTAACATCATGTTCTTTATTTATTTTGTTAAACTCAACTATAACAATTAAAAAAATATAATACAAATAATCAAACGGTTTAAAATATTAGATCTAGGAAATGAATTTGCAGTCACAAATTATTTTATTGCAGTTTTTAGATTTGATATAGGAAATGAATTTGCAATTGCTTACTTATTTGTGCAGTCTAAAAATTGGTGACACTTTGAATTACATAGATAAATTTGATAGATAATTTCCCAGACAGAAAATTTCAAGACGTGCGGGCTAGGACCCATGGTAAGGTTCCCAGAGGCAGTTGTGGCGCCCGAGGCTCTGATTAGAACAGAGCACTCTGGAGCGTATCTGCCCTCGGCCGAAATTGGAACATTCTTCGGCTTCTTTTTCAATAAACAGTTTACATGAGAGAAACAAACTTTTCTCACTTTAACTACACGGAAGCAGTTAATATGCACATTACTTAGGAAAAGTGCAGATTCTGCACTTTAACTGAGCAAATCAGTTAATCTGCAGATTAACTAGGTAATGTGCACATTAACTGATTCTGCACTTTAACTGTAACATATATATTTATATATATATATATATACACACACACATATATATTAGGGCTGCACGATTAATCGCATATGCAATTTAAAACCACGATTAATCGCCACGATTTTAAAACCGCGATACATAAAAAATTCCTTTAGAAGTGGCTGTAATACATTCATTTATTTGTGATTTCTTGCAAACCAGCTCCATCTAGTGGTTGCTTTTAGCACACATTTGTAAAATGGCTCTTTTACTTTCACTTTCTGTTCTGAGAAGCAGCCGATCAATCTAGAAATCTTAAAGTAGAGCATATGCAGGAATGAAGAGCATAGAAAGCCACTTATTTCCCCCTAGGGATGTCTGCAGTCTGAAACTTAGGGTATGTAAACATTATGGAACCTCCCATACAAGCTACTGCTCTCTGAGAAACGGCTTAAATACATAGCAGATACAGTTAACCCCACGGCTCCCAAAAAGGCTAAAACTGCAGTCCCCTCTGTATTAGCTGCTGGGTTAA
Source organism: Bombina bombina (assembly GCF_027579735.1). Lineage (NCBI taxonomy): Eukaryota > Metazoa > Chordata > Amphibia > Anura > Bombinatoridae > Bombina > Bombina bombina. The sequence goes on along the minus strand of NC_069503.1, from coordinate 576,287,679 downwards.
CTTAACTGCATCTACAATGTAGAAAGGCACAGCATTTCTGAAAGAAGCAGCCCCCCACCCCTACTGCTATATGCCTGTAATGGATTCCTGGAAAGGAGCAGGGCTCATTTTCAGTCAAATTAAAATGTTTAAAAAAGAAGAAGAAAAATATTATATATATATATATATATATATGTTACAGATAAAGTGCAGAATCAGTTAATGTGCACATTACCTAGTTAATCTGCAGATTAACTGATTTGCTCAGTTAAAGTGCAGAATCTGCACTTTACCTAGGTAATGTGCAAATTAACTGCTTCCGTGTAGTTAAAGTGAGAAAAGTTTGTTTCTCTCATGTAAATTGTTAATTGAAAAAGAAGCCGAAGAATGTTCCAATTTCGGCCGAGGGCAGATACGCTCCAGAGTGCTCTGTTCTAATCAGAGCCTCGGGCGCCACAACTGCCTCTGGGAACCTTACCATGGGTCTCAGCCCGCACGTCTTGAAATTCTCTGTCTGGGTAATTATCTATCGAATCTATCTATGTAATTCAAAGTGTCACCAATTTTTAGACTGCATAAATAAGTAAGCAATTGCAATTTCATTTCCTATATCAAATCTAAAAACTGCAATAAAATAAGTTGTGACCGCAAATTCATTTCCTAGATCTAATATTTTAAACCGTTTGATAGTTTGTATGATATTTTTGTAATTGTTATAGTTGAGTTTAACAAAATAAATAAAGAACAGAATGTACCGATGGCAGATACGCTCCAGAGTGCTCTGTTCTAATCAGAGTCTCGGGCGCCGCAACTGCCTCTGGGAACCTTACCATGGGTCACAGCCCGCACTTCTTGAAATTCTCTGTCTGGGAAATTATCTATCTATTGAATCTATTTATTATAGATTCGATAGATAGATAGATAGATAGATAGATAATTTCCCAGACAGAGAATTTAAAGACGTGCGGTCTGGGACCCATGGTAAGGTTCCCAGAGGCAGTTGCGGCGCCCGAGGCTCTGATTAGAACAGAGCACTCTGGAGCGTATCTGGAGCGTATATGTGTGTGTGTGTGTATGTGGCTTACACTGCTTCATTTGTTAATCATACCACTGTCCACAGTTAGAATGACTGTCCAAGAAAACATGACAATGTTGTGTGTCATAAGACCTAATAACTGGCTAGTGGCTACTATTTAATCACATCACAGGCAGCAAATTTTATTTCAACAATTTTGTGGTTTGTATTTTTATGCTCCACGAGTGTATTGCACATTGAGAAACATGTACATTAAGATTCTGTAGTGTTAAATAAATTTTATAATGCAAAACGAAGGTGTTATAGTCATTTATAAGAAAATCACGATTAAATCACAATCGCAGGGTTTTTTTTAAAAATATTGCGATTTTTTTTGCCCATATCGCCCAGCCCTAATACATATATATATACATATATATATATATATATATATATATACACACACACACCTACTGTGCATAACTAGTATAACCATAGCTAAGTTTACAATATGTATATATTTACACATTTTTAAGAATTATTTTTTGGAATTAACTAATTAAATGACAGAACTGAGAGAATACTTCCAGATGACAGATGAAGGGTGAGTGCCAACTTTTGAGCTGGAAACAGAGAGGCAGAAAGTGGGGAAAAAAGGACCACAAGACTTCCAAGTTACCTCCCCAGTTAGCAATTATTCAAAACTACTTATGATCATGGACAGACATCGGAGTCATAAATTAAGTTTATATCAGAAATCTCTCAATATGGATGTGAGCTAACCACACCTGATGTTACTGGCAATTACTATAATACTGGTGGGATATGGCTGGTCTGCTGAATGGCAATTACTGAAATTAAGGTGGAATAAAATAATTAAAATGAAAAATAATTAATATTTAATTTAAAAAAAAAAAAGAAGAAGAAGAAGATGGAGGGGAGGAAGACAAACAGTGATGTAAGTCCACCTGAAAGAATTAGGACAACTACTACAAAGAAACAGGTAAAGGTAAGAAAATAAATTAAATATAAGAGAGAATTTTTTTTAAGATTTTCTTTTTTTTTATATACTTTAATTCCACTATTTCAAGCCAAAACTGTACCAACCTCTGCTGGCTTTAGAATGGAAGCGTCTTCCTCTGAGCAGCGCGCCGGGCAAAAGGAGTTAAAAATACAATCTAGCTACGCAACATGTGTAAGGGGATTGTAATTTAACTCCATCGGTTTTCACTGATGTCCAGCCAGGCACTGTAGGGAATTGCGGTGCGACAGGGGTGACACCATCACAGGAGATTAATTCCTGCTTGATAGTGTTAAGGACCACCAACATCTCCTTGTGGACCACCGGCGACCGCTGGTATAAGCAATTATGATTAGAAATTTAAGCTAAAATAATTTTGGAAAATTTGGAGAGGGGCATCATTTAAAAATAAGCACATAAAGAGGGGGTTCCTCTCACCACTGTTAAAATAGATAAAGTGAAGGAAGCTAAAGGTGCAGACCACTCCACCCTACAAGAAAGTCTGGTCATCAAAGCAAAAATTAAAATAAAAAAAACTTTCATGATTCAGACAGAGCAAGCAATTTTTAAACAACTTTCCAGTTTACTTCTATTATCAAATTCACTTTGTACTATTAGTATCCTTTGTTTAAGAGCACAACTAGGTAGGCTCATGATTGTGCACTTTACCTGGGTACTGTAACAAAAGTAACAACTGTTTTTTAACAATTGGATACAGTATTGTGCACAAGTGTTTGCAACAATGTATAATAAATGTACAACATATTTTTGCAAACAGCGCTGCCATATAATGCACTGGACACATTCACATTCCTGATGCCAGCAAGGTATGCTCTTCGACAAAGGATATCAAGAGAACAAAGTAAAAGTGAGAAAAGAAGAAGACATGTTTAAAATTCCATGCTTTATCTTAATTCTGAACCTAAACATTAAAGGGACACTAAACCCCAAAAAATTATTTCATGATTCAAGAAGAGAATACAATTTTAAACAATATTCCAATTTACTTCGATTTTCTAATTTGCTTTATTCTTTAGATATGCTTTGTTGAAGAAATAGCAATGCATATGGATGAGCCAATCACACGAGGCATCTATGTGCAGCAACCAATCAGCAGCTACTGAGCCTATCTAGATATGCTTTTCAGCAATGTATATCAAGAGAATGAAGCAAATTAGCTAATAGAAGTAAATTAGAAAGTTGTTTAAAATGGCATGCTCTTTTTAAATCATGAAAGAAAAAATATGGGTTTCATGTTCCTTTAAGAAGAAAAAAAAGGCTAAAGAACTTGATTTCTTTTTCTTTTTTTAATCAATGCCATATGCAAACGGAGTATAATTACCTCTAGTTAGAGCCGACTTTAAGGGACGGAACACCCCAAAATTTTCTCTTTCATGATTCAGATAGAACATTTTTAATTTTAAACAGCTTTCCAATGTACTTCTATTATAAAATTTGCTTCATTATCTTGTTATCCTTTGCTGAAGGGACAGCATTGCACTACTGACAGGAAGCTGAACACATCTAGTTAGCCAATCACAAGAGACAAATGTGTACAGGCACCAATCAGCATCCAGCTCCCACTAGTGTAGGATATGTGCATATTTTTTTTAACAAGGGATACAAAAAGAACAAAGCACATTTGAAAATAAAAGTGTCTTAAAATGCCATGCTCTATCTGAATCATGCAAGTTTAATTTTGACTTTTCTATCACTTTCAGCACATACCTCCAAAGTTTATGTCCCTTTAAAAGGCTAAGGCATTCTATTACAGTAATTGGTAGGGGAACAAGATTAATTTAAAATACTTAAATAGATGGGAAAATCAAAATTGCATGACTCAGAGCATGTAATTTTAAGACACTTTTAACTTCACTTCTATTTTCAAAATGTGCTTTGTACTCTTAGTATCCCTTGTTGAAAATGAAAACACACATATCCTACACTAGTGGGAGTTAGCTGCTGATTGGTACCCATTTGTCTCTTGTGATTGACTAACTAGATGTGTTCAGGTAGTTGCTAGTAGTGCAGTGCTGTTTCTTCAGAAAAAGGAAATTTATGCTTACCTGATAAATTGATTTCTTCTACGATACGACGAGTCCACGGATTCATCCTTACTTGTGGGATATTATCCTCCTGCTAACAGGAAGTGGCAAAGAGCACCACAGCAGAGCTGTCTATATAGCTCCTCCCTTGACTCCACCCCCCAGTCATTCGACCGAAGGTATAGGAAGAAAAAAGGAGAAACTAAAAAGGTGCAGAGGTGACTGAAGTTTGAAAACAAAAATATAATCTGTCTAAATTACAGGGAGGGCCGTGGACTCGTCGTATCTTAGAAGAAATCAATTTATCAGGTAAGCATAAATTTCCTTTTCTTCTACTAGATACGACGAGTCCACGGATTCATCCTTACTTGTGGGATACAATACCAAAGCAACAGGACACGGATGAACGGGAGGGACAAGACAGATACCTAAACGGAAGGCACCACTGCTTGAAGAACTTTTCTCCCAAAAATAGCCTCAGAAGAAGCAAAAGTATCAAATTTGTAAAATTTGGAAAAGGTATGAACGGAGGACCAAGTCGCAGCCTTACAAATCTGTTCAACAAAAGCATCGATGTTAAAAGCCCATGTGGAAGCCAACGCTCTAGTAGAACGAGCTGTAATTTTTTCAGGAGGCTGCTGTCCAGCAGTCTCGTATGCCAAACGGATGATGCTTTTCAGCCAAAAAGAAAGAGAGGTAGCCGTAGCTATTTGACCCCTACGCTTTCCAGAATAAACAACAAAAAGAGAAGATGTTTGACGGAAATCCTTGGTTGCTTGTAAGTAAAACTTCAAGGCACGAACCACGTCCAAGTTATGTAACAGACGCTCCTTCTTAGAAGAAGGATTAGGACATAGAGAAGGAACCACAATTTCCTGATTAATATTCTTATTTGAAACAACCTTAGGAAGGAATCCAGGTTTAGTACGCAAAACCACCTTATCAGAATGGAATATAAGATAAGGTGAGTCGCATTGTAATGCAGAAAGCTCAGAAACTTGTCGAGCAGAAGAGATAGCAACTAAAAACAAAACTTTCCAAGATAAAAGCTTAATATCTATAAAATGCATGGGTTCAAACGGAACCACTTGAAGAACATTTAGAACTAAATTCAAACTCCATGGCGGAGCAACAGGTTTAAACACAAGCTTGATTCTGACTAAAGCCTGACAAAAAGACTGAACGTCTGGGACATCTGCCAGACGCTTGTGTAGTAAAATTGACAAAGCAGAAATTTGTCCCTTTAAGGAACTATCTGATAATCCCTTCTCCAATCCTTCTTGGAGAAAAGACAGAATTCTGGGAATCCTAACCCTACTCCAGGAGTAGCCCTTGGATTCGCACCAATAAAGATATTTACGCCATATCTTATGGTAAATTTTCCTAGTGACAGGCTTCCGAGCCTGAATCAAGGTATCAATGACCGACTCAGAGAATCCCCGCTTAGATAAAATCAAGCGTTTAATCTCCAGGCAGTCAGCTGCAGAGAATTTAGAAGTGGATGTTGGAACGGACCTTGAATGAGAAGGTCCTGTCTCAGTGGCAGTTTCCATGGTGGCAGAGATGACATTTCCACTAGATCTGCATACCAAGTCCTGCGTGGCCACGCAGGCGCTATCAAAATTACCGAAGCCCTCTCCTGTTTAATTCTGGCAATCAGACGAGGCAGGAGAGGAAAAGGAGGAAACACATAAGCCAGGTTGAACGACCAGGGTACTGCTAGAGCATCTATCAGTACTGCTTGGGGATCCCTTGACCTGGACCCGTAACAAGGAAGTTTGGCATTCTGACGAGATGCCATCAGATCCAATTCTGGTGTGCCCCATTGACGAATCAATGTCGCAAACACCTCCGGATGGAGCTCCCACTCCCCCGGATAAAAAGTCTGACGACTTAAAAAATCCGCTTCCCAGTTCTATACTCCTGGGATATAGATTGCTGATAGATGGCATGAGCGAGTCTCTGCACATCAAATTATCTTGGAAACTTCCATCATTGCTAGAGAACTCTTTGTTCCCCCTTGATGACTGATATATGCTACAGTCGTGATATTGTCCAACTGAAATCTTATGAATTTGGCCGAAGCCAGCTGAGGCCACGCTTGAAGCGCGCTGAATATTGCCCTCAGTTCCAGAATATTGATTGGAAGTAGGGACTCCTCCTGAGTCCAAAGGCCCTGAGCCTTCAGGGAATTCCAGACTGCGCCCCAGCCCAAGAGGCTGGCGTCCGTCGTCACTATGACCCATGCTGGCCTGTGGAAACACATTCCCTGGGACAGATGATCCTGTGACAACCACCAAAGAAGAGAGTCTCTGGTTTCTAGATCTAGATTTTTCTGAGGAGATAAATCCACATAATCCCCATTCCACTGTCTGAGCATGCACAGTTGCAGCGGTCTGAGATGTAAGCGAGCAAACGGAACTATGTCCGCTGCCGCTACCATTAATCCGATGACCTCCATACACTGCGCAACTGATGGCCGAGGAGTGGACTGAAGTGTCCGGCAAGTAGTTAAGATCTTTGACTTTCGGACCTTCGTCAGAAATATTTTCATGTCTACCGAGTCTATCAAAGTTTCTAGGAATGGAACTCTTGTCAGTGGAACTAGTAAACTCTTTTGTATATTCACCTTCCACCCGTGAGTTCTTAGAAAGGCCAACACAATGTCCGTGTGAGATTTGGTTAGCTGGTAAGTTGACGCCTGAATCAAAATATCGTCCAGATAGGGCGCCACTGCTATGCCCCGCGGCCCGCCAGAAAGGACCCTAGCACCTTTGTGAAAATTCTGGGAGCTGTGGCCAACTCGAAAGGAAGGGCCACAAACTGGTAGTGTTTGTCCAGGAAGGCGAACCTGAGAAACTGGTGATGTGAAGATACGCATCCTTTAAGTCCACAGTAGTCATATATTGACCCTCCTGGATCATTGGTAAAATAGTCCGAATGGTCTCCATCTTTAATGATGGGACTCTGAGAAATTTGTTTAGGCATTTGAGATCTAAAATCGGTCTGAAGGTTCCCTCTTTTTTGGGAACCACAAACAGATTTGAGTAAAATCCTTGCCCCTGTTCTAGTTTTGGAACTGGACAGATTACACCCATGGTATATAGGTCTTTTACACAGCGTTAGAACGCCTCTCTTTTTGTCTGCTCTACAGACAAACGTGAAAGATGAAATCTCCCTCTTGGGAGAAAATCCTTGAATTCTAGTCGATACCCCTGGGTCACGATTTCTAATGCCCAGGGATCATGAAAGTCCCTTGCCCAAGCCTGAGCGAAGAGAGAAAGTCTGCCCCCTACTAGATTCGGTCCCAGATCGGGGGCTACCCCTTCATGCTGTCTTGATAGCAGCAACGGGCTTCTTGGCCTGTTTACCTTTTATCCAGGTCTGGTTAGGTCTCCAGACTGACTTGGATTGAGCAAAATTTCCCTCCTGCTTTATGGCGGAGGAGGAAGTAGAGGGTCCACCTTTAAAAAGTTTCGAAAGGAACGAAAATTATTCTGTTTGGTCCTCATTTTAACCGACTTGTCCTGAGGAAGGGCATGGCCTTTACCTCCAGTAATGTCGGAAATGATCTCCTTTAGTTCAGGCCCAAATAGGGTCTTACCTTTAAAAGGAATAGCTAAAAGTTTAGATTTTGATAACACATCAGCAGACCAAGATTTAAGCCATAACGCTCTACTCGCTAAAATGGCAAAGCCTGCATTTTTTGCAGCTAATTTCCCCATTTGAAAGGCGGCATCGGTAATGAAAGAATTAGCTAGCTTGAGAGCCTTAATTCTATCCAAAATATCATCTAATGGAGTCTTAACCTTAAGAGACTCCTCTAGAGCCTCAAACCAAAAAAGCTGCTGCAGTAGTTACAGGAACAATACACGCTATAGGTTGTAGAAGAAAACGATGATGAATAAACAATTTCTTTAACAGACCCTCTAATTTTTTATCCATAGGATCTTTGAAAGCACAACTGTCCTCAATAGGTATAGTTGTACGCTTAGCCAGGGTAGAAATAGCTCCCTCCACCTTAGGGACCGTCTGCCAGGAATCCCGAATGGTGTCAGATATGGGAACATTTTCTTAAAAGTAGGAGAGGGAGAGAACAAAAGCTAACTGGCATGCTCCCCAAACTCTCCCACTATACGACACCTGGCGGATAACATATCCCACCTCCAGGGACTACACCTTCTCACGTACACAAACCTCCTACTCCCGTCTCGACTACATACTTTGCGACCAAACCGCAATCGGACCACATTGCGGTGGTTAGCACTTTCATTTGGTCTTCTATACCACTTAACAGACCATGCAGGTAAGCTTTATCCTCCGCAGAGAAGCCAAAGACAATTCCATTTGAGTACTTCAAACTCGACATCACGCCAATAATAGCAAAACCCCAGTTATTTTCCCATTTGTTCTATAAATTGTTTTAACTTTATGCTCTTGATAAAGGCTTCTTTTATCCGAAACGCATTGAGCTGTATTTTAAATAAACCTGAAGCTGCACCTGAAGACACCTTTGTGATGGTTTTAATAAAAGGCTTATTTTAACTGCAATCTTGTGAGTATAACCAGTTTGTGCGCCTACCACATTGTCTGAAATCTGCTACACTATTGTGAGCTCTTATTTTGGAGGTGAAAGCAACAAAGTTGACTCAGAGAACATGGGCAGCTTGGTTCCCTGGAGGTGACACAGTGCCGCCACTTTCAACACTTTCTGCTTTTATACACAGTTTGGGAGAACCGGGTGAGCACCTGAAGGGAAGTGCTAACATTGCTTCATACTTTATCCTTTCTAATAAGCACATCTGACATATTGTTTTTTTTTTATATATACAAACCGACCCTGACTTTCCTGTACTATGTCTCCGGACTCGATCGGCTGCATAGGAGGGGTGTGGGTTAATTGTAATGTTACAATGCGGGGTACCTAGTTACTTGTTTATCATAAATATTTGTTAATCTCCCACAATTGCTTTTCAGATATTTCCCTTTATTGATCCAATAGCATGTGTCCTTTTCTCTTTCTAGTCATTTTAATTTCTGTTTTTTTTTTTTTAACATGCTTGCATACTGTATTTGTTCCTAAATACCTGTAGCTGCCTAGATAGTATGCTACTGGTGAGTATACTAAGGCTCAGACATGTTTTCTCCTACAAAGCTGATCTCTGGATCTCTTAGTTGTTCTAAATAATACAAAATATTTGGGGGGGCTTCAGATTTTTGTTCCTACATGAACCTGAGATGTAAATCCGGCCCTGCATGTGGTCCACCCTGTCAAAATTTGTGTTCTCCACCAAACTGATCACAAGAATAAAGGCCCTATACACTAATCCAACTGCTACAATTCGCGCTAATGACAACTTCAGATAAAACGGTACCCGACAGGGCTGCCCCCTATTACCCCTCCTGTTTGCCCTTACGGTAGACATTTGCTACATATATCCGATGCAATCCAAACATCAAAGGACTGCAATCTGGCACCATAGAACAAAAGTGCCTACTATACGCAGATGACATCATATTCACCATAAGTTCCCTCAGCATATCCATCTCCTCTCTCCGAAAAGAACTAGACACATATAAAGAGATCTCCAACTTTTTGATTAACATGGACAAATCAGTCCTTTTACCCATTAACCTGACGTTAGACGACATCACATATTTAACTTCAAACACCCTATTGTCAATATCTGACTCCATACGTTATCTTGGTATTAACATCACTCATGACATAACAACTATTCAATTTAAATTACCTTCCACTACAAACTGATACCCATAAGCTTTTAGAATCAAGGCAGGGCCATCTATCATGGATCGGTCGTGTAAACGCTGTAAAAATGACAATTCTCCCAAAGTACCTTTATCTGTTTTAAGTACTACCTCCAGACCTACCCTTTCACTATTTGACAGCACAACAGAAACAAATAGAAACATTTATATGGTCGTATCACCGACCAAGAGTAGCAAAACAGACTTTATACCTAAACAGGGAAGATGGCAGCCTAGGAATCCCCAACTTGACTATTTTAGAGCTACGCACCTGGCGCATATTGCGGCATGGAAACATAATAACCCTTTCAAGCTAAGGGTCCAACAAGAAACAGCGCTCTCCAACCTTTCCTCTTTGGGCGCGATATGCTGGATTCCTAAAAAAGACAGGCCAATAACATGCACCAATAACTATTATGTAGCAAGCACACTTAAAATATGGGACAAAATTATACAAGTAAATCACTCACTCAATCTCAAGCCAAATATCCCCCCTCACCCCACTTTAGGGACACTCACTGTTCCTCCAACCCGAATTGATACAAACAATCTCCATAAGCTATCAATTACAAAAACTACCAATATCTACATTGTTCCACGGACATTTCAGAACACAAAATGACCTACAACATCATATAGGAACACCTTTTTACAAATGGTTTGTATATCTCCAAATTCGACACGCAATTCAAATAAACCCACATAAGCCAAATTTCGTTAGAACCAAAACGCCATTTGAATCCCTATGTATTAACCCTCTGCTAAAAAAGTCTCACATCTCAATAATTTATAGCATGCTCATAAGCTCCTTCCCAACACATAAACCTCTATACATTACTAAATGGGAAAAGGAACTACAAGAAACATTTACAGAAAAACAATGGAGAAAATTCTTTAAATTGACCAAGAAAGCATCCATCTCTCCAATCATTGTAGAACTCAACTACAAAATCCTATCAAGATGGTACTTCCCACCTCAGACTCCATAGTATTTTCACTGGTGCCTCTCAACTGTGCTGGAGGCACTGTGGCGAAATAGGCACTCTCTCCCACATCTGGTGGCACTGCCCACTGATGAAACCATTCTGGGAATACATCACTTCACACATTAACTCGACACTAGGCACAACACTCGAACTTCGTCCCTCCACAATACTCCTTAACGACCACCCCCAAATCCCCTGTCAATATCGTAGGAAATTGTTACAATGTATGATAAATTGTGCCAAAAGATTAATACCTAGATTTCTGAAAAAAGTGACAACACCCACCTTACAACTGTGGCTAAAGGAAGTGGATCATGTTCCCTCTCTGGAAAAACGCCACTATTGCTTTCAAGGTAAAGCTGATTTTATCTTAAACATTATATTTATATGGGACCGTATAATGCTTTCAATTTAGGGTACCAACAATGACTGTAATTTGTATTTATGCTTTACTATGACTACAATTCACAAATGTTATGTGGTAATGTTACCCATGTTTTGTTATTCTTTGAAAAACTCAATAAAAAACAAATTAATTAAAAAAACAAACAAAAAAAAAACTAATGTAATGTATTACTTACCCGAGCCAGATCCTGAAGTGGTCATATCATAAATGAGATCTTTTAATGTAGTTCCTTCTGATATAAAGGGTCGATCCATTGAAGGGTCTTCCTCATTAGGAACCCGAATGTGATTGACTGTACGGTTGTGGCAGATGTATAGGATCAACATTAATAATATGCAAATGAAACAAACTGGCCCAGCAATAGCGGCTGCTAACTCTACTGGTCCCAAGCTAGTTGTAGGCTTCAACTGGGTATCTGCACAAACCAGAGAACATACATGCATTCAATTATTTTGAAATGTTTTATATAAAAACTTATATATATATATACATACACACATTGAAGGAAAATGTGCCTATATTCACATTTTATGGTTAAAATGGACAGTAAATAACTTGTAATTACAATACTTTTCTGCTGTGTTACAATATACTAACATACTAGGTTAGTGTGAAAACAATTAATACATTAACACTTTGCTTCTTTTGTTCCTTAACAGCCCAAATCCACCTTACCACTTGTCTTATCTGGAGGAGCCAATCAGGACTGCGTTATTAAAGTCAACACTGCTAACTACTGTGATTATGTAAGCAAATGTATTGCGGCTTATCTGATTTTATTATGAGCCCAATTTTTTTAATGGCTCTAACTTTGGTAGGCTTAACAATCATGTTAAACATGGAAGATTCAAAGTGAATAGGTTAAGAATTTTAACATATTGAAAGTTGTCAATTTCAAACCCTTAAAAGGACATGAAACCCAAAATTTTTATTTTATGATTCAGACAGAAAATATGTGAGGAAACATGTTTTTAGAGAAAGGGTTGTGGATTCATGGAATAAACTTCCAATAGAGGTGGTAAATACAGTGCTTGTAGAAGAATTAAAATAAAATGCCTGGAACATGCATAAGGCCATCCTAATAAAACAATAACATGGGAAGACTTGATGGGCCTTTTGGTTCTTATCTACCGTCAATTCTTTGTTTCTATGTGTATTACACATTTTTTTATTCTATTTTTGAGGTCTTAGACCAGACTGAACAAAAACTAATAATTAGAGAGCAATATTCTCAAAGCATTTCATAACAGAGCAATGGGCTTAACCAATTAGTACCAATACGTTGTGTAATATTGTTTTAAAAGGGACAGTGTACTCAGGCAAGCAGCAAATCATCGTATTTAGAGCTGATTCAAGAAAACCCTTTAAAAAAGGTCTGAGCTCTTTCTCTTCCACTCCCTACTGGGAGGTTGATTTCTTTTGATGCCTTTTGTTTACATAGCTTTCTGTACTATTACTCTGCAGCTGGTACAACAAGTAATTTCAAACACGTTAAGGGGAACCCAGTTTTACAGTAAAGTGTCAATTTCAGTTCTCATTCAAATACACAGAATTTAGGAAATTAAATAATGTATTCTCCCACCAGCCCAAGCCCCTGAGGATTTATCGCCAGTTTCTAAACACATCTGATTTTCGTTGGCAAGCTAGCAAAATGTGCATACAATAGAATGTCTTCATAAACATCAATGCATGTGTCCAGTGTACTCAGTGCTTTTCTTCAGTTACAAAACTAAAAAGTAAATAGTACAATAATTTTACCAGGTCTATGTGGAAGATTTCGATTGCAGAGGTCCTTCTCACAGCAATAAGGCTGTGTGTGAATGCCATTTCTTGAGGAAGTAGCACAAATAAACGGCCGGTCGGGAGGTATGAGGTCTGCTTCATTAACGCACATGCTATTGCTGGTTTCTTTGTCCCCGTCACGACTCACAGAAATAAAACACACCCCATCGGTCACGCAGGTCTGGTTATCCTTAACGCAATGCTCGCAGTAACATTTCAATGCTGTAAAGAGACAAACAGTGCATTGTGTTACTTGACAACATAAAAAACTGAGGGAATCATAACAGAAAGTTTTGCCCGCCAGGTGGGGTAGTGTAATACTTAGGGCTAGATTTATTAAAGCTGAGGCGTACAGGGGCGCGTATATGCACCCATGTACGCCTCAGCTCGCCTGAGGCGGGGCGAAAATACCCACAGGTATTCAGCATTGCACACAAGCGCAATTTTGCGCTCGTGTGCAATCCCGCCCCTGCCCGCGAACAGCCAATCACGCGCGGGCAGGAGCTGTCAATCTCCTCGGTCTGACTAGACCGAGGAGATTGAATTTCGCCACATTAGAGGTGGCGAAGAGGCTAGGGAAGCAGCGGTCTGGTGACCGCTGCTTGATAAATGACGGCGAGCAAGTTCCTGTGAGAACTTGCAGCCGTAGGGTGTTAATAAATCTAGCCCTGAAAGTGATGGTAAAGAATTAAACAAACGCTAGGATTTACCATCACTAAAAATCAAAGGGAGTTTAAGTTATCAGATCTAAAAAAAATGGTGCTAAACTCACCCTTTCTGTGCCATTGCACATTTTTTTTTTAGATCTGATCAATGTTTAACGCTTGGATTTACCATCACTTTAATAATATTATAGCATTTTCTGCTATCCAAAGCACAAATGCTTTAACATAACATAATTTAACATACGCATTTTAGCAGGGTGGTGCATAATCTATGACTAAGGGGTTTCATAAAACACATCAGATGTCTTAGGGGTTCCCCTGTGTTCTCTGTCTGATTTTTTACATACTGTGTTCTTTTTATACTTTGCTATTTTGAATAAAGAGATTTTTATCCCTGGATTGAGCCGGTCTAGGGTTTGTACATTGCTACACCCATTAAAAAGGTCACAGTTCATAACATATTACTGTGTCAAATATCTCCGTACACTCACACCACAACTCAAGTTAATTTCTATTTCATTATTTTCATCCGTGTGAATATAAACAGATTTTGTTAAAGGCAAATGGGAGTCAAAATTAAACTTTCATGACACATACAGAACATGCACTTTTAAATAAAACTTTTCAGTTTATTTCTATTACCAAATGTATCTTTTCCTTGGTATCATTTGTTGAAATTTTGCTCCTTTTCATAAGAAGTAAGTTAACCCCTTAATGACCGCAGCACTTTTCCATTTTCTGTCCGTTTGGGACCAAGGCTATTTTTACATTTTTGCGGTGTTTGTGTTTAGCTGTAATTTTCGTCTTACTCATTTACTGTACCCACACATATTATATACCGTTTTTCTCGCCATTAAATGGACTTTCAAAACATACCATTATTTTCATCATATCTTATAATTTACTATAAAAAACATTATAAAATATGAGGAAAAAATGGAAAAAAAAACACTTTTTCTAACTTTGACCCCCAAAATCTGTTACACATCTACAACCACCAAAAAACACCCATGCTAAATACTTTCTAAATTTTGTCCTGAGTTTAGAAATACCCAATGTTTACATGTTCTTTGCTTTTTTTGCAAGTTATAGGGCCATAAATACAAGTAGCACTTGGCTATTTCCAAACCACTTTTTTTTCAAAATTAGCGCTAGTTACATTGGGACACTAATATCTTTCAGGAATCCCTGAATATCCATTGACATGTATATATTTTTTTTTCGAAGACATCCCAAAGTATTGATCTAGGCCCATTTTGGTATATTTCATGCCACTATTTCACCGCCAAATGCGATCAAATAAAAAAAATTGTTCACTTTTTCACAAATTTTTTCACAAAGTTTAGGTTTCTCACTGAAATTATTTACAAACAACTTATGCAATTATAGCATAAATGATTGTAAATGCTTCTCTGGGATCCCCTTTGTTCAGAAATAGCAGACATATATGGCTTTGCTTTTTGGTAATTAGAAGGCTGCTAAATGCCACTGCGCACAATACATGTATTATGCCCAGCAATGAAGGGGTTAATTAGGGAGCATGTAGGGAGCTTCTAGGGTTAATTTTAGCTTTAGTGTAGTGTAGTAGACAACCCCAAGTATTGATCTAGGCCCATTTTGGTATATTTCATGCCACCATTTCACCGCCAAATGCGATCAAATTTAAAAAAACGTTAATTTTTTCACAATTTTAGGTTTCTCACTGAAATTATTTACAAACATCTTGTGCAATTATGGCACAAATGGTTGTAAATGCTTCTCTGGGATGCCCTTTGTTCAGAAATAGCAGACATATATGACTTTGGCGTTGCTTTTTGGTAATTAGAAAGTCGCTAAATGCTGCTGCGCATCACACGTGTATTATGGCTAGCAGTGAAGGGGTTAATTAGGTAGTTTGTAGGGAGCTTGCAGGGTTAATTTTAGCTTTAGTGTAGAGATCAGCCTCCCACCTGACACATCCCACCCCCTGATCCCTCCCAAACAGCTCCCTTCCCTCCCCCATCCCACAATTGTCCCCGCCATCTTAAGTACTGGCAGAAAGTCTGCCAGTACTAAAATAAAAGTTTTTGAAGTTTTTTTTTTAAAAGAAAAAAAAAAAAAGCATATTTACATATGCTGTGTTTAGGATCCCCCCTTAACCCCCAACCTCCCTGATCCCCCCCAAAACAGCTCTCTAAGCCTCCCCCTCAGCCTTATTGGGGGCCATCTTGGGTACTGGCAGCTGTCTGCCAGTACCCAGTTTGAACAATCAAATGTTTTTTATTTATTTTTTATTTTTTCTGTAGTGTAGCTTCGCCCCCCCACGCACCAACCCCCACCACCTAAATTACACCTAATGGGTTTTTTTTTTACATTAAATGTCCCACTTTTATTTAGCTTTGGGACACATTTTTTCTGTAGTATAGCGGCTCCCACCCGCTCCCTCCCCGTGCACGCGCCCGCCCCCGCCCCCTTGTGCACGTGCGCGCGCCCGCGCGCTCCCCCGGACTTCCCCGCCCCCCTCCACATGACCAGGGCCATCGATGGCCGCCACCCACCTCCCATACCGGCTCCCACCCACCAACGATACCGGCCATCGATGTCCGGTGCAGAGAGGGCCACAGAGTGGCTCTCTCTGCATCGGATGGCCGTAAAAGGTTATTGCAGGATGCCTCCATATCGAGGCATCACTGCAATAACCGGAAAGCAGCTGGAAGCGAGCAGGATCGCTTCCAGCTGCTTTCCACACCGAGGACGTGCAGGGTACGTTCTCAGGCGTTAACTGCCTTTTTTCTGAGGACGTACCCTGCACGTCCTCGGTCATTAAGGGGTTAAAGAACATGCACACCTTCAGCACTACACACAAAATGGTTACAAACACTACTGTCGTTTAGTGCTTAAAGGGACAGTAAACACCTCCTAATTACAAAACATTTCTGCTTTTTTGCTATAGAATAACATATCAACCAAGTCTAAAGGGCCAAATTATCAAGCTCCTTCAGTCAGAAGACTTTTGTAATGAATCCTGCCCGTTTTATTTAGTTTTTGTTTAGCACCGATAGTTACTTTGTCTGGTTTAAATAACCGACATATAGGGCCAGATTGAAAGTGGAGCAATATTTGCACTCCACTTTGCAATACCAGGGCACGCAAATGTGAGCTGGTATCACAGGTGAGGTGCAATGCGAACGCGACCTCTTGTTCTCCTTGCACAGAAGCATTGTACTCACGAAAGCAAGCTTCCATAGGCTCAAATGGGAGCCTCGTTCACATGCTGTGTCTCGCACAGCAATGGGCAGCATTTTTAAATATATATGCTTATATACATATTTATGTGTTAATATGTGTATATACTGGGAACACACAGTCCCAGAAGCAGAATTTTTTTTTACTTTCTGCGATAAGATTTTTTTTGTGTGAAAAACTTTCTGCAGGTCATTTTTAAATAAAATTAAATTTTAAATTAGGCAGTTACACTAAAGCACCAGTTTAATTGTAATGTGTTAGTTAACTGGAGAATAAAGCAATTTTTTAAGTTTTATAATATAGTGCAGTAGTTGAAAATTGCATTGCAAATTAGCTGCAGACATACTCTAAAAAAGGTGCATTGTTTATATAAACATTTTACATTAAAGTGAAGGTAACGTTACCTTGACACTGATACAGAATCCAATTCTTTGTTAAAATGAATGGGACTTTAATTCATCATTTTTTACAATATTACTTCCAAATCCAGTAATTTCAATTTTAATTCCCTTTTTGACGATTTTCACAATCAACCCATTTATTTTTTTTATTTTTGGGTCACGTTTTTAGAGCAGCCAGTTGAAATTCTGGCCGTTAGGCGGCCGTGACCCTACGTCGTCCGCCTACTCGATGTACTGCGCATGCGCTAGAGTCTATTTCTTCTTCAAAGACTACACAGGCGTTCTAGTTTCGTGCATGCATACTTGTTCTGCTTAAGGCCGCTTGTTGTAGGTGAAGGGAGATGGGTGTGCTGAGAATCGCGCATGCGCAGTTAAAATGCTCATCGTGAACGCGCTTCTGCTGTTACATAGAGAGCCGGGTGGGACCACTCTATACGTAACAGCACTTCAAATCCGGATATAGAGGTTGGGAGGAGTTATCGACGGAACGGTAGGGAAAAATATAGATAGAAATAAAAGAAAAATATATTTTTTTTATAAAATCAAGTTGGCGATTAGCATATTCCATGTTGAAGGAATACATTGATATATTCCAATTAAATAAACTTTACCTTCACTTTAGTAAAAAAAACAGATTTGCAGACTGTGAAAGGCTAGGGGAGGGGCTTGAAACGATCTCTGAGAGACAGTCAATTAATGCACTACTACTTTGCAGCGCTACTTCATATTTGACTGTTCACTTCAAACAGCACGTAGCGCTGGAGGAACTGTGATAAGTAAAACTTACACAGTGCAGTCAGAGAACAGCTCTGTTTGAAGAGAACAACCAAATGTAGAGCTGCGCTGAAAAGTTAAATCGCTACCAGTTCCTGTTTGTGTCCTGTTCTTTCTGCAGACATGCTGCATTTT
Organism: Bombina bombina; assembly: GCF_027579735.1. NCBI lineage: Eukaryota > Metazoa > Chordata > Amphibia > Anura > Bombinatoridae > Bombina > Bombina bombina. The sequence goes on along the minus strand of NC_069503.1, from coordinate 576,269,476 downwards.
CTGAGATGACATCTCAGATCACTGTATGTTCTGCCTTGGGGCACACAGTTCCCATAGACCGCAATGTAAACACCCCACACTCGCCACATTTAACCCCATATAACTGCTTTTTTCAGTTTTTTTTTTTTTTAAAAAGATGCTACCATCTTTATTTTTTAATAAATATAGTACACTGTATTTTGGGGGCATTTGGTGGCCATTTATAAAATTAACCAGAGCTATGATCCGATGAGTTAAGGAGTAGCGGTCTAACGCCTGCTGCTTCTTAAAGTGAATGTACATTTATATGATAAAGTGCCCGGTTTTTAAAAATCCGATTAAAAACAGGGGCACTTTAATTCATCAAAATTTACATTTCAATCGTGTTGTGAAAATACTTACCTTTAAATCTTGACAGCCGCTCCAGCGATTCCCCCGGTCGTCGCAAGCCTTTTCATATGTCAGAAATGATGGATCGGTCATCCTCCCCGTGTCCGATTCAACACCGTGATTGGAGGAAGCCAGATTCCTGATTTTAGACCTGAGAAGAGGCTTTGCGACTGGCGGGGGAAGCGATGCAGCGGCTGTCAAGATTAAAAGGTAAATATTTTCACAACACGAATGAGGGATAAAAGTGATTTCCCTCTAGCAAAAACAGAGAGTGAGCCCCACACCCCTCTGTTTAAACAGCACTACAGCACTTTAACTGCTGCAGCAGATTGTATAAGTTGAGCAAAAAGTTGCACAAACAATTGTAAAAATACATTACAAAGTACAGTTACACTCATATTAACACTGTTTAATAAAAATTATTTTAAAAAAATATTAAAAAAGTTATAAGGGCTCAAAGATAGGAGATCCCGGGTATTAGGAAAAAAAAAGGCCAGCTAATGTCTTTAACACTCAGACACATACATATACATTGCCTAAGAGATATATATAAGGAAATTTATGCTTACCTGATAAATTTCTTTTACGATATGACGAGTCCACGGATTTTATCCATACTTATGGGATATTGTCTCCTGGTCAGCAGGAGGAGGCAAAGAGCACCACAGCAGAGCTGTATATATAGCTCCTCCCTTCCCTCCCACTCCAGTCATTCGACCAAAGTTAGGAAGAGAAAGGAAAAGCCAAGGTGCAAAGGTGACTGAAGTTTACCAAAAATAAAGACCTGTCTTAGAAAACGACATGGTGGGCCGTGGACTCGTCATATCGTAAAAGAAATAAATGTATCAGGTAAGCATAAATTTCCTTTTCTTTTACAAGATATGACGAGTCCACTGATTTCATCCTTACTTATTGGATACAATACCAAAGCTATAGGACACGAATGAAAGGGAGGGACAAGACAGGAACCTAAACGGAAGGCATCATTGCTTGAAGAACCTTTCTCCTAAAAACAGCCTCAGACGAGGCAAAAGTATCAAATTTGGAAAATTTGGAAAAAGTATGAAGAGACGACCAAGTTGCAGCCTTGCAAATCTGTTCAACAGAAGCATCATTTTTAAATGCCCATGAGGAAGTCAAAGCCCTAGTAGAATGAGCTGTAATTCTTTCAGGAGGCTGCTGTACAGCAGTCTCATATGCAAAACGGATGATACTCTTCAGCCAAAAAGAAAGGGAGGTAGCCGTAGCTTTCTGACCCCTACGTTTTCCGGAAAAAACAACAAATAATGAAGATGATTGACGAAATTCTTTAGTTGCCTGCAAGTAAAACTTCAGGGCACGGACCACGTCCAAGTTATGTAACAGGCGCTCCTTCTTAGAAGAAGGATTGGGACACAATGAAGGAACAATAATTTCCTGATTAATATTTTTGTTGGAAAAAACCTTAGGAAGAAAAAGCAGGTTTGGTACGTAACACTACCTTATCGGAATTAAAAATAAGGTAAGGAGAATCACATTGTAGAGCCGAAAGCTCAGAAACTCTGTGAGCAGAAGAAATAGCAACTAAAAATAAAACTTTCCATGATAATAACTTAATACCTATGGAATGCATAGGTTCAAACGGAACCCCTTGAAGAACCTTAAGAACTAAATTCAAACTTCAAGGAGGAGCAATAGGTCTAAACACAGGCCTGATCCTAGTCAGAGCCTGACAAAAGGATTGAACATCCGGAACATCTGCCAGACGTTTGTGTAGCAAAATAGATAAAGCAAAAATCTTCCACGGTAGCAGAGAGGACATGTCCACCAGATCGGCATACTAAATCCTGCGAGGCCACGAAGGAGCAATGAGAATCGCTGAAGCCCTCTCCTGTTTGATCCGAGCAATCACCCGGGGAAGGAGAGCAAATGGTGGAAACACATAAGCTTGGTTGAATGACCAAGGCACTGCCAAGGCATCTATCAGTACGGCCTTAGGATCCATAGACCTGGATCCGTATCTCGGGAGCTTGGCATTCCTAGGAGTTGCCATAAGATCCAGCTCTGGCATGCCCCACCTGAGAATCAGGGTGGCAAAGACCTCCGGATGGAGTTCCCATTCCCCGGATGAAACGTCTGTCTGCTCAAAAAATCTGCTTCCCAGTTGTCTACTCCTGGGATGTATATTGCCGACAGATAACAAGAGTGAGCCTCCGCCCACCGAATTATCTTGGATACTTCTGTCATCGCTAAAGATTTCCTTGTTCCTCCCTGAAAGCGGATGAATTTGGCGGAAGCCAACTGAGACCATGCCTGAAGTGCATTGAATATTGCTCTCAATTCCAGAACATTGATTGGAAGTAGAGACTCCGACAGAGTCCACACAGCCTGAGCCTTCAGGGAATTTCAGACTGCACCCCAACCTAGTAGACTGGCGTCCGTTGTCACTATTACCCATGCGGGTCTGCGGAAGCACGTCCCTTGGGACAGATGATCCGGTGACAACCATCAAATAAGAGAGTCTCTTGTCTCCTGATCCAGATCTATCTGAGGAGACAAATTTGCATAATCTCCATTCCACTGCCTGAGCATGCTCAGTTGTAGAGGTCTGAGATGAAAACGAGCAAACGGAATGATGTCCATTGCTGCCACCATCAATCCAATTACCTCCATGCACTGAGCCACTGATGGCCAAGGATTGGACTGAAGGGATCAGTATGTATTCAGAATCTTTAACTTTCTGACTTCCGTCAAAAAAAATTTCATGGATATAGAGTCTATTAGAGTTCCCAGGAAAGGAACCCTTGTCTGTGGAATTAGTGAACTCTTTTCTAGATTCACCTTCCACCCGTGAGTCCTTAGAAAGGATAGAACCATGTCGGTATGAGACTTTGATAGTTGATAAGACGATGCCTGGATCAGAATATCGTCCAGATAAGGCGCCACTGCAACGCCCTGCGGCCTGAGAACTGCCAGCAGAGACCCTAGAACCTTTGTTCCAACCGATACCCATGAGACACGATTTCTAGTGTCCAGGGATACTGAACGTCTCTTAACCAAGCCTGGACAAAGAGAGAAAGTCTGCCCCCTACTAGATCTGGTACCGGATCAGGGGCCGCCCGTTCATGCTGTCTTGGGAGCAACAGCGGCCTTCTTGGGTTGTTTACCCTTGTTCCAAGCCTGGTTGGGTCTCCAGGTGAGCTTGGCTTGAGGATAATTCCCTTCCTGTTTAGCGGAAGAGGGGACTCCCTTGAAATTACGAAAGGAACGAAAATTACTTTGTCGTCCCCTTTGCTTAGATGTCTTATCCTGAGGGAGGAGGAGACCCTTACCTCCCGAGAAGTCAGAAATAATTTCTTTCAAGTCAGGACCAAAGTCGTACCCTTGTAAGGGATAGTCAAAGCCTAGTCGTGGATGACACATCGGCAGAACAGGACTTCAGCATGGCGTCCAGCCTCTTAGCCGATACGTCTATCTGGTAAATATAGGGAATGTCTAAGTTACTAATTCCATCTGAAACTGTAATCCCCAGGATTTACGTGGAGAAACCCTTCAGAATAGCACTGCATCCCTAGTATGCTTCTATGATATGCAAAAATATAGAATGCATCACAACCCCTAGTGTAGGGTGACGGAAAACACAGGGCACTGTATGTGACCATAGAAGTGTTAGGAGAATTTTGCAACCATTTGAACAGCCCAAACTGCCAGCGCCATATAGGAGTAGTGCATTTTTTCACATAGGAACGATACAGAGTCTTAGAAAAATAACCCTATTCCTGTGTATGTTTGAGTTATCCTTAGTCACAAAAGATGAACTCACGAGCAAACAGCTAAAATGCATTCATATACAAAGGTACACAGAAAAAAACGTTACTGTCTCTTTAAATCTAAAAGTAACTATTTTCTGTGTTGTTGTGTACCATCCTACGTCACAAAGGATGAAGTAACAAATTACCAGCCTTAAACCTGTAAACAAGGCTTACCCAGTAAAACTGACATTATCACTTTAAATTCTCTTATCCCCCATAGGACTTTAAAGAGAGCATTCAGTCTTTGACAAGTGGGGCAGCAGAACGGCCCATTGTGTTATACCGGCTGGCTTTGTTTGAAATAGCCATTGCGATGTACAGAAATCAACCAAGTCTTATGCTCACAATTCCATGCTAGGAGTCGCAGAGCACCGCCTGGGAACCAGAAAAACATACTTTATGTGTGCACTTAAAACATTTAACAGCCAATACATTAAACAGCTGAAATCAAATAAAAACGTTCCTGTCTTTAACAGAAAAAGAAACGTTATTTTGTATGTGCTACGGTCTCTTTAATTTGCTTGTTCAAAAGGAAATACTGCAGCACCCAAGCAACAGATCAACTACTGACATTTTATCTAGACAAATGTACACGTAGAGCTGCCTGTTTACATCAACATTACAAAACAGGAGAGGTTATACCCAGTGTACTGTTGCTTGCTTACTAGACATATATTAAGTGACATAACTAGGAGACCACTCTACCCTCCGGTATCTAATGGAGGTAGGAAGCGCAATAAGACACATAGCTCCTCCCCCGTGGGCGTGTTAACATCCCCTCCCAGTTGCCATTAATACTAAACGACCGTGAGTAAGAGAGACAAGCTACAGGCTCAGGGCACCTATGTCTATAGCCCAGCGCATAGAACCCAGCGTCCCTTGCTTTCACATGGCAATACGGATACATCATTACCCGACACTGACCACAGCAGTCGAAAACAAAGTGCGCAACACACTAAAAATGGCAACAAGGTTCCGCCCATTGTGGGCGTAAAAGCATGCAGCTCCCGGTCTCCACCCTAATTGATTTATTAACTGCGCCACCGGGAACCGGCTGCTGCAAACAAAACTTGGGGCTAAACCTTTAGACTGTTTACCCGACACTGATGTCAGTATTAACATGAATAAAATACCACTCCCCACTGCAAGTAAAATAACCACAGCTCGAAGGATACCCAAAACAAATATCAAGCTCCTAGACCCTCAAGTTGCTAAAAAAACAAGTTATAAGGCCAACGGAGCCGTCAGAAAACCTGTGGACAAGTTTGTCTACTGTTTCTGCTTTCAACACTGCAAACGGTCTTCATCCTAACAGTGTACTTAGAATAACAACCAAAGTCGCAGCTGTCAGTATTCCTGTAGCCCCAGCTAAGAATATATTGTCGGAAAGGTCCCTCCTTTAAATGCAGGAGTTCTTACCATTAAGTTCAGTGCTCCACTTCTCTGAGATCTCAGTCAGAATAAAAAGTCAGCACTTACCTCAAAAGCTGTGCAACAGCATGGCATCCATCAGGTTTCCAGAGGTCTCTCTCTCCCTCCCATAGCCCTGTGGAATAAGATAAGCCTGAGTTAAGAATGCTTAGGCTATCTGTATAGGAGGCTACATGTATAGGAGCTTAGGCTACATGTATAGGAGGCGCAGTGAGAATAAAATCCCGCCAGTTCCTATTGCCTTTAAGCCACCAAATGCTTCTCTGTTTACTGAAGAGATTGATCTGGTCTAGGCTACACCAGGAGGCGATATCCCATAAGTAAGGATAAAATTCGTGGACTCATCATATCTTGTAAAATAAATAAATTATATATATATATATATATATATATATATATATATATATATACATACATATATACATACACACACATATACACACACACACAGTAGAAAAAGAAATATCAAAACCAGCTCCGTCCACAGTAATAACACCTGGTGTGATGCCAACAATGATAAAGTGGAGCGCATACAAAATCAATTAGAAACAGCCATGGTTCCCATGTAATATGCCAAAGAAATCAGCGCAACCTGCATGCGGCAGAAAAAAAAGTCACAAAAACACACAGGACGATTACCCACCACCCTCAGTAATTGGACTTATCTGCACAACAGGACTAAGCACTTTGAAGGCAAACGGTAGCTCCAGTATGTGCTCCTGTAGTCTCTTTGCCCGGGCTCCGTGTTGCATCCGGGTTACACGTGATACACACTCCTCCGGTGGTTGCCAAATAGCAGTACTCCAAGAAAGACGTCACAGAAGACAGCTGATCCACAGTAAAACCACGAAGGTGCCGTGCTTGACAGGGAAAGCGGTAAACTTCAGAGACGAAAAAGCAAAAGCTGGCACATCTCCATAAGGTTAAAAAGTCATTTATTAGAAGTCACTAAAAATAACAAGGAGGCTTGCAACGCCAAAGAAAAACGCCTCCTGGAGATGTGCCAGCTTTTGCTTTTTCGTCTCTGAAGTATATATATTTTACAAATCCAGTAGGTACAGTTTACGGGGCATATTTACCAAGCTCCGTATGGAGTTTGATGCCCTGTGTTTCTAAAGACCGCTGCTCCATAACCCGTCGCCTGCTCTGAGGCGGCGGACAGAAATCAACCTGATCGAATACGATCGGGTTGATTGACACCCCTGCTAGCGGCCGATTGGCCTTGAATCTGCAGGGGCCGATATTGCACCAGCAGTTCACAAGAACTGCTGGTGCAGTGATAAATGCCAATGCTGTCAACATTTATCGATGTGCAGCGGACATAATCCGCTATATCAGATCATGTCCATTCGCACCATCATAAATAGGCCCCTATAAAACATGATTAAACATATTTATGCAATATGCATATTTAATAAAGATTTTAACTATGTATTTACTGTAAATATTTCCCTTTTGCTAATGCGAATATGCTATGTTTGCGGGATGGGTGGTTTTTCAACAAATTTTTTTTCTCCATTGACTTCTATGGGGAATGCGAAAACGCGATGGTGTTTGCACGATTTCGGGTGCTAGGTATTTTTTCTCCATTGATTTCTATGGGGGAATACATGCAGGCACACTCAAAAACTTAAGTTAGGATTTCCATGCTATTCTGGTTAACGCTAGTGCAAAATACATTTTTTTGGAACCTGCAATACGAATGCAACACGACCAGCGCAAAAATCTTACACTCTAGATGAGTTTTCACGATCGCGGGAAAAAAAGAAAAAAAAAACGCGCCACTTGTAATCTAGCCCAAAATTGGTGTTTTAAACTTTATTAAACCTTGTAGTGCTGTACTTTTTCCTGTGCTTGGTGCTACGTGTGCAGCTTAATCAGTACAGGCACTCCGAGCTTAGGGGAGGTTCAGCTGAAGATTTTGCACTTTCGGTTAACAGCATGTAGCTGCTTGGAATCACGGCTTGTGTATCAAAGCTGCATCTTACAGACTTTCTTGTCCTTAAATGAAGTATGGGAGATACTGGCTTTCAAAACCACCTTCGCCAGTCCCACACTCACACCCAGGAAATTCCCTCACTGAGCGGGGAGTTCCTGTTGTCACATGTGAAGTCACAAGGTATGCTGTCTTCAGCAGGGAACACGGAAGGAAACTGTAGTTTCCTACCCTGCCTTAAGTGCAGGGGTCCCTAGGATCCATATCGGTATGGGGACCTCCCAGGATGACAACGTCATCAACTGCACTCTAGACTTAAAACATACAAAAGAGCAGAATACAACTAAATGTGATATTGTCAACATTCATTTCTTAAATTCACAAAAATAAAGCAACATAAAGAAAAGTTTCTTCTGCTGCCGTATGTCTGTACTATTCCCAATAACAAAGGGAAACAAGAAGTGGCTGTTTCAAGTGGCCCCCTTATCGCCTACAATTTGTGAGTTTGTCACTACAGGTTTTCATCAAAGAAACAGAGAGATCTACTTGTCACTATCTAAGAGCCATATGAGAAAATTAACAAAAATGACAACCTAGTTACCCACCAGGCAAGATGAAAAGTGCTGAGGCAATAAGATGGTTTTGGCAATTTGAAGAAAAAAAAAAAAAAATACAATTTAATTCTATTATCAAAATCTTTTATATGCGCCAAGGTACCAGATCCTACTGAGCATGTGCAAAAGTTCACAGTATATACAAATATGTGTTTGTGATTGGCTGATGGCTGTCATGTGATACAGGAGAAAAATGCAAGCAACTGAAATTCCTAAGAATAAAATATGCACAACTCATTTGAAAGTTAAAGGGACATGCCACCCACATTTTTTCTTTTATGATTTAGAAAGAGAATGCAATGTTAAACATCTTTCTAATTTACTTATATTATCTAATTTGTTTTATTCTCTTGATATTCTTTGATGAAAAGCATATCTAGATATGCTCACTAGCTGCTGATTGGTTGCTGCACATAGAAGCATCATGTGATTGGCTCACCATGTGCATTGCTTTTTCTTCAAATAAGGATATTTAAAGTTGCTTAAATTGCATGCTCTATCTGAATCATGAAAGTTTAATTTTGACTAGACTATTCCTTTAAGGGGATGGACAGAACAAACTCCTCCCATCCCAGACCCTGATATTCTTAGCTACAGACGAATAGTGAAAAAATAGATACAAGTTGCTAAAAGCGCCTACAAAAAACAAAAACAAATAACGCCTACAAAAAACAAAATAGCGTTAGTACAGATAAGTTAGTGAATAAAATGTGTGAAAAATAATAAACACAAACTCAAAGCAATAGAAACTCCAAAAATAGTCCATATAAATAGTAGGACTCTCAAAGTTCACTGGAAGGTGATAATCCAAATGATTAGTGTATTAGACTCGGGCAGCAACCTCTTCTAAAAACGATCTTGCAGGACACGATTTGTGGAATCACTTAATCATATTCTCGCGATACTAAGCAGATACCGCCATTTTTACTCTTGGCATTTTTTTTTATCTTTTTCATGGCATATGATACGTATAGCACCTTTCTCTCCTAAGTTTGTTTTTTATTATACTTTATATCAGTGGGATACTTACAAAGACATCCTCCAACCATGAACATATGTTGATTTGCAACTGGCTCTTTTTATTGTGCACGTTCATGCAAGGCATGATGTACACTTCTGTACTTACACTATGGACATTTGAATAGTGTTTTGTTACCTTAAGGACATTACTGATTTACTGCTACACTATCTGCAGGAAAACTGTTGTTCTACAAAGGTTTGGGACAAGCTACGAAATATCAGTGGTCGATATATGGCCCCTAGATGCACGCAGTGATGTAAGATATACGCGGCTCTAGAAAGGATACGTTTCGTGAGATGACCCAACAGCCCTATTGTATGTGTATATACATCTTTAAAGCTGATAAAGTGTAAACCTATGCTGATGAATAGAGTTTTATGAACACACAGTACATATGAAGAATTGTGCTTAGAAGATGATGATCCTTGATGATTACTGGATCCTGCCGCTTGTATCTGTGGCATTTGCCTTTCGTAAAGTTTGGAAACAGCTCTTCGCTATAATGGAGATCCTATCAGCAGAAGGGAGGTGACCGTTTTAACCTATAGCAAGTTCATAACAGCACATCGTTTCTTCTCAAAATCCCTTAGGTTAGCCCATCCTCTTCAGTGACATCATTAGTCACGTGATCGGAACTCCCTGTGAGTGGTGCCTTCTGAAACGAACCCTGAAGCAGAATGGATGGGTTATGTGAGTAACTGACCTAGTGTGCAGCTATCCGCTGCAGTCATATTCTTTCTGGGACTTTTGTTCTGGACTATTACTCTTGTGGAAATAACAGCAAAGTGTTTGCTATGTGTTTTGTTTGACCGTCTATACACTGTATTTCTCAATAGGCAATGCATTTACAGCTTTAAGTTTATTAGTGACAGCTGTACCGTTTTGTCTCATATTTTAAAACAGGTTAATATGTCGAGTTTTTGTATGCTCACTGGTTTTGCTATATTGCAGAAGGTGTAATAAATATTTTTGTTCTATTTACGAGTGCTGTATATCCTCTCTTTCAAAGGGTAGTATTGTATATCCTTTGGTTCTCTCTTTTTTGTCTATTATTACATATATACATATATATACATATATACATATATATATATATATATATATATATATATATATATATATATATATATATATATATACATATATATATATATATACATATATATATATATATATATATATATGTGTATGTGTGTGTGTGTGTGTGTGTGTATATATATAGACTCTTCTTTCTTTTTCGGCCCCAACCTGTGCCTTTGTCAAGGTAATATACAATGCAAACTGACACAATATTTATACCCTGTTAAACCACTCCCCCATTCACTCAGGTGATGCTCTATGACCCTGTGATTATCTGTTTTTCTTAAGGTAGACTCTGAATTCAGTTCACGTAACTGATTACTGGAATTTTCCTTTTTTTCTACCTAACATAATACTATAGTCACATGTGCATCACTAGAAACAATTGTTAGGATTACAGGGTAATAAACATATTTACAAATAACTATTATAACTGACTTATAAACTAACTACTATATCCCCTCCATTAGTGGTACAAGAGTCCACTATAATAATATAATAAAACATTCCGCTTATTGAGTTTCAGATTACTTATTTTACAAGAAACAGGACAGAGACAGGTGTGTATTCAAGCCCCTGGGATGGACTGTGTCTAGTTCAGAGATCCATCTGGCCTCTCTTTGTAATAAAATGGTCTATCACCCCCTTGTTTCTGAGGTTGTATTTGATCTATAGGACAACATCTGAGACTAGACACAGATTGGCCCTTTTTCAGAAAATGTTTAGCCACAGGCTGATCTGACTCCCCTTTCTCTAAAGCCTGTCTGATGCTGGACCTATGTACTGCCATTCTATCCTTCAGCATACATTCCGTCTTTCCAATATACATGTCCCCACACTGGCACTTGATCATATAAACCACGTATTTGGACTCACAGTTTAATGGCTGTCTTATGTCATACCTCCTACCAGTGTGGCTGTGTGTGAATGTGTTGCCTAGGATTAGATTATCACATGTAGTGCATCCATGACACCTATATACACCTGGTTTTCTCATCAGAAAATGTTTTACTGGTTTTTCATATTTATCAGTGGGGTACTAACATATCCTTCAAGGAGTGTCCCCTTCTATAAGCCTGTGGCTAAACATTTTCTGAAAAAGGGCCACTCTGTGTCTAGTCTCAGATGTTGTCTTATAGACCAAATACAACCTCTGAAACGAGTGGGTGATAGAAAGACCATTTTATTACACTGTTTCTTGTAAAATAAGTCATCTGAAACTCAATAAGCTGAATTTTTGATTATATTATTATAGTGGACTCTTGTATCACTAATGGAGGGGATATAGTAGTTAGTTTATAAATCAGTTATAATAGTTATTTGTAAATATGTTTATTACCCTGTAATCCTAACAATTTTTTCTAGTGATGCACATGTGACTATAGTATTCTAATGTATTAATGCTTTATTTTAGGTAGAAAAAAAAGGAAAATTCCAGTAATCAGTTAAGTGAATTGAATTCAGATTCTACCTTAAGAAAAACATAATTTATGCTTACCTGATAAATTTATTTCTCTTGTAGTGTATCCAGTCCACGGATCATCCATTACTTGTGGGATATTCTCCTTCCCAACAGGAAGTTGCAAGAAGATCACCCACAGCAGAGCTGCTATATAGCTCCTCTTCTCACTGCCATATCCAGTCATTCGACCGAAACAAGCCGAGAAAAGGAGAAACCATAGGGTGCAGTGGTGACTGTAGTTTAATTAAAATTTAGACCTGCCTGAAAAAGGACAGGGCGGGCCGTGGACTGGATACACTACAAGAGAAATACATTTATCAGGTAAGCATAAATTATGTTTTCTCTTGTTAAGTGTATCCAGTCCACGGATCATCCATTACTTGTGGGATACCAATAGCAAAGCTAAAGTACACGGATGATGGGAGGGACAAGGCAGGAACTTAAACGGAAGGAACCACTGCCTGTAGAACCTTTCTTCCAAAAACAGCCTCCGAAGAAGCAAAAGTATCAAATTTGGAAAATTTGGAAAAAGTATGAAGGGAAGACCAAGTTGCAGCCTTGGAAATCTGTTCAACAGAGGCCTCATTTTTAAAGGCCCAGGTGGAAGCCACAGCTCTAGTAGAATGAGCTGTAATCCTTTCAGGAGGCTAAACGGATTATACTCCGAAGCCAAAAAGAAAGAGAGGTTGCCGAGGCCTTCTGACCTCTCCTCTGTCCAGAGTAAACAACAAACAGGTTAGATGTTTGGCGAAAATATTTAGTAGCCTGTAAGTAAAACTTCAAGGCACGGACTACGTCTAGATTATGCAAAAGACGTTCCTTCTTTGAAGAAGGATTAGGACATAATGATGGAACAACAATCTCTTGATTGATATTCTTGTTAGAAACCACCTTAGGTAAAAACCCAGGTTTTGTACGCAGAACAACTTTATCTGAATGAACGATCAGATAAGGAGAATCACAATGTAAGGCAGATAACTCCGAGAATCTTCGAGCCGAGGAAATAGCCATCAGAAAAAGAACTTTCCATGAAAGAAGTTTGATATCAATAGAATGAAGGGGTTCAAACGGAACCCTTTGAAGAACTTTAAGAGAAACACATTTTGACAAAATTTAAAATAACAGTGAAGAATAAGAGAAACACGTTTTGACAAAATTTGAAATAACAGTGAAGAAAGGCAGTTACACTAACAAAATTTTTACAGTGTATGTAACAAGTCAGCAGAGCATTGCAGCCACTTGCAAATGGATGATTAACCCCTTAATAACAAAAACAGAATAATAAATGACAAAAACGTTTTTTTAAACACAGTAACAACAACTGCCACAGTCTACTGTGATTGTTACCCTCCTCAAACACGACTTTGAAGCCTTTTGAGCCCTTCAGAGATGTCCTGTATCATGCAGAGGGAAGCTGAATGTCTCTGTCAGTATTTTTACCTGCACAGAAAAGCACTAAAATAGGCCCTTCCCACTCATATTGCAACAGTGGAAAGCTTCAGGAAACTGTTTCTAGGCAAAAATCAAGCCAGCCATGTGGAAAAAAACTAGGCCCCAATAAGTTTTGTCACCAAACATATATAAAAACGATTAACATGCCAGCAAACGTTTTATATTACACTTTTATAAAAGAGTATGTATCTCTGTTAATAAGCCTGATTTAAGGCTTAACTTACATTAATCCGGTATCAGCAGTATTTTTCTAGCAAATTCCATCCCTAGAAATATATTAACTGCACATACCTTATTGCAGGAAAACCTGCACGCCATTCCCCCTCTGAAGTTACCTCACTCCTCAGAATATGTGAGAACGGCAGTGGATCTTAGTTACTTCTGCTAAGATCATAGAAATCACAGGCAGATTCTTCTTCTAATGCTGCCTGAGATGAAACAGTACACTCCGGTACCATTTAAAAATAACAAACTTTTGATTGAAGTTAAAAAACTAACTATAATACACCACTCTCCTCTTACTACGTCCATCTTTGTTGAGAGTTGCAAGAGAATGACTGGATATGGCAGTGAGGGGAGGAGCTAAATAGCAGCTCTGCTGTGGGTGATCCTCTTGCAACTTCCTGTTGAGAAGGAGAATATCCCACAAGTAATGGATGATCCGTGGACTGGATACACTTAACAAGAGAAATCAGATAATCACAGGGTCATAGCGCATCACCGGAGTGAGTGGGGGAGTGGTTTAACAGGGTATAAATATTGTGTTAGTTTGCATTGTATGTTACCTTGACAAAGTCCCAGGTTGGGGCCAAAACGTTGGAAAATAAATGTTGAAAAACCTATGAAAAAGAGAGAAGAGTCTTTCTTGTACACCTATATTCATTTGTAACTCAGGCTCTAAGATGTTATGCTAGAGTGCTAACCTTGCATGGAAATATATATATATATATATATATATATATATATATATATACATACACATATATAAAAAAAAGTGTGACCAGATGGAGGAGGTCAAATTAATTGGATAATCAATTCTATTTCAAATAATGGTTCTATTTATAATTAAATATATTATATTATTGTGGTTATACGATGAGAAATAAACCGGAGGTGCAAAAAATACAAACTCCAATAACGTGGATGAATCAATAATATGGCTAGATAAACGTAGATATCAGCAATTCAGAGTTGATGTTATTTGACATAATAAATAAAAGCTCATATGATATGATTATAAATAATAAATAGTGGTTGATAAATCATAAACTATATAAGGTAAATGTAGGACCAAGATCAATCATTCAATTCACTATTTAAATTAAATGAGTATCGAGAAATAGATACGGGAGAGAAGCAAATGCTATATATATATATATAGGCTAGTGTACAGGGTTACCTCAAATCGGTCCTTGTTTAATTTATAAATACATATGGTGCAGGCCCTTATATAGTATTATAATGTGTTATATAACAAGAGAACTCATCCTGGAAAATAACCAGGTTGAAAAAAGACAGGGAAACAGCACTCTTTTGAAAATAATCAATATTTTACTAGCACAATTTGTATATATAAGTAGTAGAGGAGATGGCATTCGGGAGTCCTGCCTCCACCCTTGCACCGCAAGGATAGGCAAAATACACTGTGTGTGAAGTACAAAATCAGTTTGCAACAGTAATATTCATCAAAAGAAAACAAATACTATGGGACCTTACGAGTCCAATAGACAGAACCTGACCGGTCAGGGGATGTGCGGAGCAAGTTGCCAAATATAAAAATACAGCACAATACAAAGCTGACTTTAAGTAAAGCCTGTCACACTTCCTACACCCGGCTGCACACAGCACCTCTGTGAAGAGGTAGTTGCTGGGCAGGTCAAAACGTAATTGGGGATCTAAGAAAGTGATGACAGCTTTATTACAAGCGGGATATGCTAGTCAAACATACCTTGCAATCTGTACATAGAAGAAATTATATCCAGAGGGGAAGCGTATACCAGAGATCAACTACACCCTGCTGCATCCGACACCTCACTCAGGAGGTATAGCAGTCGGGCAGGTAGAGTAATGGGATCTAAGTGATCAAGTGGAGACACGCCCTCAGGATATGTACAAAAGTAAATGAACAAAACATTTCAATCTTCATGTATGGATGACATGTTTTGCAGACAAGGTATTAATAAGCACATTTAAGCAGATAGCGTTATAGCATGCTATGCAGGGAAGCAGATGAATGTGTTAGTATTAAGCATGTGTCTGTCCATTTGTTATTCGATAAACTGTAATCCTAGTAAGTTCCTAGAGAAAGCTGCGCCCCCTCTCGACAGAGTGGCGTTTGCCAAGTGCGAAATTCATGCACATAAGCCAGAGCTGATTAATGCAGTTAGCGGCAAGGAATCTAGTAACAATATGGAACCATACGACCTGATAGCTTCAGTGACAAATCGGCCGTGCCGAATAGCTGTGAGTCAATGACCATGGAAGCCAAAAGATGCTGAGTATTGATCCTGACTTTGCTTTAAATGTGCCTGGTAGAAAACCGCAGGACTTGTTTGCAGATTCTTTGCTTTGAGATCCTCATACGCACATCACGTGATCCGGTCGGATCACGTGATGTGCGTATGAGGATTCTACCAGGCACATTTAAAGCAAAGTCAGGATCAATACTCAGCATCTTTTGGCTTCCATGGTCATTGACTCACAGCTATTCGGCACGGCCGATTTGTCACTGAAGCTATCAGGTCGTATGGTTCCATATTGTTACTAGATTCCTTGCCGCTAACTGCATTAATCAGCTCTGGCTTATGTGCATGAATTTCGCACTTGGCAAACGCCACTCTGTCGAGAGGGGGTGCAGCTTTCTCTAGGAACTTACTAGGATTACAGTTTATCGAATAACAAATGGACAGACACATGCTTAATACTAACACATTCATCTGCTTCCCTGCATAGCATGCTATAACGCTATCTGCTTAAATGTGCTTATTAATACCTTGTCTGCAAAACATGTCATCCATACATGAAGATTGAAATGTTTTGTTCATTTACTTTTGTACATATCCTGAGGGCGTGTCTCCACTTGATCACTTAGATCCCATTACTCTACCTGCCCGACTGCTATACCTCCTGAGTGAGGTGTCGGATGCAGCAGGGTGTAGTTGATCTCTGGTATACGCTTCCCCTCTGGATATAATTTCTTCTATGTACAGATTGCAAGGTATGTTTGACTAGCATATCCCGCTTGTAATAAAGCTGTCATCACTTTCTTAGATCCCCAATTACGTTTTGACCTGCCCAGCAACTACCTCTTCACAGAGGTGCTGTGTGCAGCCGGGTGTAGGAAGTGTGACAGGCTTTACTTAAAGTCAGCTTTGTATTGTGCTGTATTTTTATATTTGGCAACTTGCTCCGCACATCCCCTGACCGGTCTTGTTCTGTCTATTGGACTCGTAAGGTCCCATAGTATTTGTTTTCTTTTGATGAATATTACTGTTGCAAACTGATTTTGTACTTCACACACAGTGTATTTTGCCTATCCTTGCGGTGCAAGGGTGGAGGCAGGACTCCCGAATGCCATCTCCTCTACTACTTATATATACAAATTGTGCTAGTAAAATATTGATTATTTTCAAAAGAGTGCTGTTTCCCTGTCTTTTTTCAACCTGGTTATTTTCCAGGATGAGTTCTCTTGTTATATAACACATTATAAATTAAATGAGTGTTCCCAAGTTCTGAAGACATATAAAATCCTTTATTATACCATATACAAAAACAAGTAATACTTTTAAAAACAATAAATTAATGAACCTAATGATGAGAGGAAAAAAGAACTGATAGAAAAAAAAGGGGATTACACCTAGATATAATAAGGTTTACGTGATGAGCTCACTAAAATTAAAAACTAATGCTGAGTTTAATATTGGTCTGTCCCGCTTGCACCATCTAACTCGTTGAAAGTATGAAAGTGAGTGGGGTGACCACAGAGCATCTAATCTTATCGCCAATAATATCTATATCTGTATAGATGAGGATGCTAATCCTTTAGATAAATGGTGTGCTAAAATCTGGTGACAATGAGGATATATACGGTAATAAAAAAAAATGTGGATATTCATTTTATATTGCCTGAAGAAACGACCGGTATTAATGGTCGAGAAACGCGTTGCAAGAACATAGTAAAGTGTTGTTTTTAACTTTATTATCTGGGAAGTTGTCGTCCTATTTTCATTCCAAGACTGTTGGGTGTACACTGAGTTATACCAATCTACAGCTGGTTTCTACAGAGCTGATCTCACTGAATCCACGGCAGACACTGCGAACTCCCTGGAACAGCTGACTATCGGGTCGGAGATTATCCTGTTTCAGTGTACTAACCACTGCTGAGTGTTAGTCTGCCTGTTGGCACCGGTCAGAGCACGGTGCAATATAGTTCGGTAAGCCTTAACAATCCTACAATCTATTTCCCATTTGGGAACGTATCACACTATGAGGCGCCCTCTTTCACTATCTGTTTAGATCCACCTACACACCGGGTACAAGTGGAGCAGCCTCCCTATTACTGTCCGTTTACAGATTACGCTACACAAGGTGGAGATTCATCCAATTCCAAAGGGAAACAGACCGTGGTAAATTTATCTTGACTTTACCGTTTACCGTTATATATATATATATATATATATATATATATATATACACATACATACATACATATATATATATATACACACATGCACATTTAGACGTGTATATGTATATCTCTTTGTTAAAGCCCTTTGCTTGCCTTTTTTTCTAACACCTCATGCCACTAGCATGAATCCAAATATGACCATACTGATATTTGTGACAACCCTTTTCTCACTCCAATTTTGTTCATATCATTACCGCCATAAGCACACAACTCAAACTGGAAAACAAATTATCATACACCATGGCCTGCTCTGTTGCTGTAACTTATCTGCTGAGTGCTGGTGGAGAGTTATAAAAAAATAACCCTCCTACCCCCCCCTCACAAAATTATAAAGTATCCCATTCACTATATGGACAAACAAAAACTATGTCCAAATACCTATTCCTTATGTTACTTGCCCTTGCAAATGATGTAGAGTCTAACCCTGGTCCCCCAACAAATTTCATTCCTAGCCATCCAGCTAAAAAAGGCCTCTCCTTTGTGCACTGTAATATCCGCAGCTTACTACCAAAAATCGATGCACTGCAAGCTTGGTGTTTACAATACAAGCCCAAAATCATTGTGATCTCTGAATCGTGGTTAACTGCAAAAATACCTGACTCTGCCATTGCAATACATGAGTATTCATGCCATAGAAATGACAGAGCAAAGAGAGGAGGCGGCATTGTAATTTATGTTGACAATTCCACAAAGTACACCCCCTTACAAAAATCTAGCTCTCCTGCCACCTTTGATTTCCTTTCTGGCACAATTGAGATCCCAAGCGGAAAATCAATCATTGTTGCAGGAATCTACCGCCCACCTAGCTCCCCTGTGCATTCCATTTCAGACATAGCACATCTCCTTAGTGAAACCTTAGCTCAAAACCTAAAAAGTTAAATTTTGTTTTTTGGAGATTTTAATATTGATTGGCTAAATCCAAAAAGTAATAGTTGTTGCTCGCTGTTTAAATCTTTGCAGCTAACGCAATTAATCTCCTCCCCAACTCGCATAAACATCAAAAGCCTCAATCACACCCTGCTCGATTGGATTCTCTCCACTTCTTCCGACCGAATCCAGGAGGCAGGTGTTCTCTCTAACAATTTCAGTGACCACTGCTTAGTGTACTATGTGCACAAAATAAAGGCAACTAAATCCTCTTCCAAGGTTAAAATCACCAGGTCCTTCAAAAAATGTAATCTTCAATGATTTCTAAATGACATCAAGAACCACCCCTGGCACAGATTATACCTAATCCCAGATCTAGACTCTGCAGTTGAATTCTTTCAGTCTGAAATCCTATAAATTTGGAATTTACATGCCCCGCTGTATAAGGTGAGAGTAAAAGGAGCACACTTGAATTGGATCACAGCTGACCTCATTCAAATGTACCAGTTTCAGGATTCATTGTGGTCAAAGTTCAAGCATAATGGCTCTATGAACGATCACTGTGTATATAGACAATGGCGAAATATATGCAATAAACAAACAAAATTGGCCAAGGCCCAATATTTCTGTGAAAACCTGAACAATAACATATAAAACCCTAGAAAGTTTTAGAAAGTCATAAATAATTTACAAACTCCACCAATCCACTCCCAATGTGGACAACCAAACCCTGCAACTCCCCTTAGAAGTAGCAAATGCCTTTAACAATTATTTTGTCGGATGCTCCACCACCCTGATTAACAAACTAATAAATGACACGCATCCTGAAACTACAAAATGTGGATCAGGCCCCACTAAATCAGCAATGACCCAATATAGAGAAGTTCAATTTTAGACCTGTACCCATCAATGTCATTAAGAAACACCTTAATAATCTAAAAATGAAAAACCAGTCTGGACCTGATCAAATCCCAGCAATGCTTTTGAAGCTCAGTGCGCCGGCAATTGCTAAACCTGTCACAACCCTAATTAACAAATCCTTGATGTCTAGATACATACCCAAACTTTGGAAGACTGCAAGAGTAGTGCCTATCCATAAAAGTAGGGAGTTAACCTTGGTTTCTAACTATCGCCCTATATCTTTGCTCCCAGTATTTTAAAAAATCTTAGAAAAATGCGTCCATACGCAATTATGTGAGTATTACCAACAATCTAACTATCTGACCCCTGATCAATCAGGTTTTCACCCGAATCACTCCACTACAACTCCCTCACTCAGTCACATGTGGTGTTCCCTAAGGTTCCATTCTCGGCCCCCTACTACTCACATTATTTATAAATGATCTGCCTAATGTCAGCAAATCCTCAACTGTACACATGTACGCAGATGACATAGTAATCTATGCAAACAATTCTGATCTGCAGTGCTCTAAGACCAGTTCACAGAGGTAGAAAAGTGGATCTCAAAAAACAAACTCTTCCTAAACACTGACAAAACTGTCACAATGATCTTTGAAACAGGACCTAAATTACACAAACTAAAATTCCCATCTATGTATCAAAACAAAATCAAATTGCACACTGACCGCAGTCCACTCTTTCAAATACTTGGGTATGTTGTTAGACCCCAATCTATCTTTTGGCCTCCAGATAGAAAAACTGGCATCTAAACTTTATCCAAAACTAGGTGCCTTGTACAGAAACAAATCCTGCCTCAGCCCTACAGTAAAGGAAAAGATTGTAAGCAAATGCTGAGGCCTATCATGGATTATGGGGACTTAGTATATGCACCTGCACTGCAAACTCACCTTAATAAACTTAAAGGGACAGTATACTGTAAAATTGTTTTTATATGAATGTATTTTCAATGACTTGTTATACCAGCTGCAGAGTATAAAATGTAGGAGAAATTGCATTTTCAGGTTTATTTGTGCATATGAAGTAGTTGGTTTTATGCTTTTAAACCACAGCCTATTACAATGGGTTTAGCTTCAGGTAATATCAGATCTCATTATGTTATAACTTTGTATACACACACTTGCTTCATTATCTTATATTTGTCTGGAAAACTAAAGCTCAATACATAGAGAGAACAATGGAAAATTATAATTGTATTACTTAACTATTTTTTCCCCCACTGAGAGTGTAATATCTTCTGCTGGCTGTGTTTACTTAAGCTATTCAATAGAATATACTCCAGTATAGAAACCTTTAGTATAGGTTTGGATACCACAGGCTAAATCAGCTATTTCAAATGCCAAAATAGGAGTAAAGGAGCTACTTGTAAACAATTTTAAACACTACAGCAGGTCAACTGAATCATTGGGAACAATTTAACCCCTTAACGACCAAGGATGTACGCCATACGTCCTCAAAAAAAATACAGTTAATGACCGAGGACGTGTGACATACGTCCTTGGTCTGGAAAGCAGATGGAAGCGATCCTGCTCGCTTCCAGCTGCTTTCCGGTTATTGCAGTGATGCCTCGATATCGAGGCATCTTGCAATAACCCCCCTTGGCCATCCGATGCAGAGAGAACCACTCTGTGGCCCTCTCTGCACCGGACATCGGTGGCCGGTATCGTTGGTGGGTGGGAGCCAGTCTGGGAGGCGGGTGGGCGGCCATCGATCGGCCGAGTGGAGGGGGGCGGGACAGACGGGGGCGCGGGAGAGAACCGCTACACTGCAGAAAAACAAAGTTGCTAAAAGTAAAAAAAATATATATTTACAAATGGCATCTAAGCATCTAAGGGATCTGGAAGGGGTGGGGGGTTGGTCTTGGGGGGGGAAATCTACACTACAGAAAAGAGCAATTAAAAAAACATAATTTATGCTTACCTGATAAATTCCTTTCTCCTGTAGTGTGGTCAGTCCACGGGTCATCATTACTTCTGGGATATTAACTCCTCCCCAACAGGAAGTGCAAGAGGATCACCCAAGCAGAGCTGCTATATAGCTCCTCCCCTCTACGTCACACCCAGTCATTCTCTTGCACCCAACTAATAGATAGGATGTGTGAGAGGACTGTGGTGATTATACTTAGTTTTTATATCTTCAATCAAAAGTTTGTTATTTTCAAACAGCACCGGAGTGTGTTGTTCCTTCTCAGGTAGAATTTGAAGAACTGGCAGACAGCTGCCAGTACCCAAGATGGCGCCCATTAAGGCAGAAGTAGAGGGTTGGCTAAGGGGGGATCCTACACAGCAGCATATGTAAATATGCTATAAAAAAAAACAACAAATATAGCTTTTATTTTAGTACTGGCAGAGTTTCTAAAACTTCTAATTACCAAAAAGCAACGACAAAGCCATATATGTCTGCTATTTCTGAACAAAGGGATCCCAGAGAAGGATTTACAACCATTTGTGCCATAATTACACAAGCTGTTTGTAAATAATTTCGGTGAGAAACCTAAAGTTTGTGAAAAGGTTTGTGAAATAGGGAATGTTTTTTTTTATTTGATCGCATTTGGCGGTGAAATGGTGGCATGAAATATACCAAAATGGGCCTAGATCAATACTTTGGGTTGTCTACTACACTACACTAAAATTAACCCTACAAGCTCCCTACAAGCTACATAATTAACCCCTTCACTGCTGTGCATAATACACGTGTGGTGCGCAGTTGCATTTAGCAGCCTTCTAATTACCAAAAAGTAATGCCAAAACCATATATGTCTGCTATTTCTGAACAAGGGGATCCCAGAGAAGCATTTACAACCATGTGTGCCATAATTGCACAAGCTGTTTGTAAATGATTTCAGTGAGAAACCTAAAATTGTGAAAAATTTAACGTTTTTTTTAATTTGATCACATTTGGCGGTGAAATGGTGGCATGAAATATACCAAAATTGGCCTAGATCAATACTTGGGGTTGTCTACTACACTACACTAAAGCTAAAATTACCCTTTAAAGCTCCCTACATGCTCCCTAATTAACCCCTTCACTGCTGAGCATAATACACATGTAGTGCGCAGTGGCATTTAGCAGCCTTCTAATTACTAAAAAGCAACGCCAAAGCCATATATGTCTGCTATTTCTGAACAAAGGGGATCTCAGAGAAGAATTTACAACCATTTAAGCCATAATTGCACAAGCTGTTTGTAAATAATTTCAGTGAGAAACAAAAAGTTTGTGAAAAAATTTGTGAAAAGTGAACTTTTTTTTGTATTTAATCGCATTTGGCGGTGAAATATACCAAAATGGGCCTAGATGAATACTTTGGGATGTCTACTAAAAAAATATATATACATGTCAATGGATATTCAGAGATTCCTGAAAGATATTAGTGTTCTAATGTAACTAGCGCTAATTTTTAAAAATAATGGCTTGGAAATAGTAAAGTGCTACTTGTATTTATGGCCCTATAACTTACAAAAAAAGCAAAGAAGATGTAAACATTGGGTATTTCTAAACTCAGGACAAAATTTAGAAACTATTTAGCATGGGTGTTTTTTGGTGGTTGTAGATGTGTAACAGATTTTGGGGGTGAAAGTTAGAAAAAGTGTGTTTTTTTCCATTTTTTCCTCATATTTTATATTTTTTTATAGTAAATTATAAGATATGATGAAAATAATGGTATCTTTAGAAAGTCCATTTAATGGCGATAAAAACGGTATATAATATGTGTGGGTACAGTAAATGAGTAAGAGGAAAATTACAGCTAAACACAAACACCGCAAAAATGTAAAAATAGCCTTGGTCCCAAACGGACAGAAATGGAAAACTGCTGTGGTCATTAAGGGGAGAACATTTTTGGGTGAACTGTCCCTTTAATACATTGTATAACTCGTTCTGCCGCTTTGTGCTATAATGTTACTACAGGACCCACCAAAGAACTAAACTGGCTGTCGCTGGAATCCAGACGCACCCTCCATCTTTCCTGGCTTGTGTTTAAGAGCCTTTCTGGGAAGCTCCTACCCTACCTGAGCAGAATTCTCTCCCCGGCTATTCCCACCTCCTATAACCTCCGATCCAGTACATTATTTAGCTTGCCTCAATACAAAAAGAAAGCAGCTCGATCCTCCTTTTCCTACAGAGCACCACAATTATGGAACGACCTCCTGCACACTTTCAAACCTTCCCCAAGCCTAATATCCATTAAGAGAGCCCTCTCTACATATCTCAAAACAGAATGCACCTGTCATGGTTGATTATATATTCCTACCTGTTCTATGTTAAATTTTTGCATATATTTTGTGTTATTATTGTTTTTGTATTTTATTGTACCCTATTGTATCAATTGCAATGTTTTGTGATCCCAGGACATACTTGAAAACGAGAGAAATCTCAATGTATCCTTCCTGGTAAAATATTTTATAAATAAATAATAAAATATCTTTGAGCCCTTATAACTATTCTGCAATAATTATTTTTAATATTTATTAGATATGAATTATTATGATAGTAACTGTACTTTTAAATGTATTTAAATTGATGTGTTTTGTGACACTTTTTTTGTTTCACAAAACAGTTAACCAGAGCTCCAGAAAGCGATATCCCGGCACGCGTTAAATTGTGATCGCTTAACTGTTAGTGCGCCACTTGTAATCTGGTCCTAAATCTCAGGTTATTTTAATGGCAGTCATATTTATTATAACCATTTTATTGCCAGATGAAGTACGTCTCTTTTTCTGTTCTTTTGTAAACACATTTATCAACATCTACATAGTTCTAAGACAATGTAGTGTGCAGATTTTGCTTCAAAAGAGGGTTAGAATTAGGGTCAGTGGCTATGAACAAAGGTTAAAGTGCAAGAAAGGGAGTTGGATTAGTGAATGTGCACATAAACACAAGTAGGATTGTTGACAATAGAAAAAGAATGTGTGTGTTTTGTAGATATTAGCAGGAAAATTGCAAAGGACTGGGATTTAGTGCAAATTCAGTTATAACTAGGTATTTAAATGTAACAAGATTTTTAGTTCACATTAAAGTTGTGAGGTCTGTAGAAAATACATTTATGACAGAATTTATTGGATTAGTAAAATCTGTATGTGAGGTTATATGAAGAGCTAAACAAACCCCCCAGGTACATTTTATAGAACCATTTCCTTCTGGTTCTTAATGAGGTGCAAGGTGCAAAGTTCCACAAAACTACATCAAAATCATGAGTAAAGAAAGGATGATAAAAAACAAAACACTATAAAACAGTGTCTATAAAATGACAAAAAGTACAGTATAACAATATATAGCAGTATAGCACTTAATTGCAACACTTTAAACTTGTATATACACTCAATCATGTAGAATTTAGGTAATGAATCTAGGAAACATTGCTTAGGGTGACTACATTTTAAAGGTAAATGAAACAGTGCTCCTTTAGTTAAAGGGACATAAAACAGGTTGAGATCTGTGCATCTCCTAAAAGTGCTAATTAATTAAAAATAGTTTGCATTAAAAAAAATAAATGTTTAAAAATTGCTGGCAAGTATTTAAAAAAACAAGCAAAACGAATTATATAGCTAAGCTGCCTGGAGAAACCAACTCCACCCTCCCCCCCTTATCAGTGTTTAGACACAGGCATTGTATTTCAACTGAGTTCACAGTTTATAGGCATGATCCAGCAGATAATCCCTATGCACTTTTTCCATTCCACCAAAATAACAATAGATATAGATACAGCCATATAAGGAAATGTGTGGGGGGGAGTTAGAGCTTTACAATTCAAAAACTAAAAAGAAAGGGTTAATGGCGAGGCACTGCAGTATAAATTTGCAGGTAAAGTAATTAAAGTATATATTATATTTTGTCTATCCCAATTTGTTTTATGTCCCTTTAAAGGGACAGTAAAGTCAAAATTAAACTTTCATGGTTCAGACTATGGCCTCTATTTAACAAAGTCTGGCGGACCTGATCCGACAGTGCGGATCAGGTCCGCCAGACCTCACTGAATACGGAGAGCAATACGCTCTCCGTATTCAGCATTGCACCAGCAGCTCACAAGAGCTGCTGGTGCAACGCCGCCCCCTGCAGACTCATGGCCAATCGGCCACCTGCAGTGGGGCGTCAATCAACCCAATCGTACTCGATCGGGTTGAATTCCGGCGATGTCTGTCCGCTTGCTCAGAGCAGGCGGACAGAGTTATGGAGCAGCTCCATTCGGAGCTTGATAGATAAGCCCCAAAGCATGCAATTTAAAAAAAAAAAAAAACTTTCCAATTTACTTCCGTTATGAAATTTGCTCCGTTCTCTTGAAGAGTAAAACTAGGAAGGTTTATAAGCGCTCAGGGGTGTGCATGTGTCTTTAGTACTGTATGGCA
This sequence comes from Bombina bombina, assembly GCF_027579735.1. Classification (NCBI taxonomy): domain Eukaryota; kingdom Metazoa; phylum Chordata; class Amphibia; order Anura; family Bombinatoridae; genus Bombina; species Bombina bombina. Next base: position 576,243,507 of record NC_069503.1, on the reverse strand, counting down.
GCAGTGTTTTGCAACATTCTGTGTAGCTTTGTTATACAATGTTGCAAAACACTGCTGCCATACAGTACTAAAGATAGATTTCGCCCAAGAATTCCTAATGCATACGAGCATTTTTACTAATGATTACGCCGTTAAGATGGGCAGGGCAGTCCGTATCTGACTGACATCTATGTGTCATATTGGTCAGTTCCTCTGCAATCTGATGACAGGTCTGTCCTTTAGTTCATTCTATATGCATTTGATAGTGCCGTGGTATTGAAACACGTAATGTGCATTCACAATTTTAATTTTTGCACAATACTGTTGACTTGCTGTTGTTTAATGTTAGTGTAAGCGCATATTTTTTTGGCTGCTTATTTATTACTATAGCTTCATATTCCGAACGTTTACTTTTTTAAATAAGCAAAATAATAAAATTATATTCGATATTAAAAGGGATAGTAAACACCAAAAATGTTATTGTTTAAAAAGATAGATAGTCCCTTTATTTACCATTCCCCAGTTTTGCATAACCAACACTGTTATAGAAATATACTTTTTACCTCTGTGATTACCTTGTATCTAAGCCTCTGCAGACTGCCCCCTTATCCGAGATCTTTTGACAGACTTGCATTTCAGGCAATTGGTGCTGACACTTAAATAATTCCACGTGTGTGAGCACAATGTTATTTATATGAAACACATGAACTAACACTCTCCAGCTGTGAAAAACTGTAAAATGCATTCAGATAAGAGGCGGCCTTCAAGGGCTAAGAAATTAGCATATGAGCCTACCAAGATTTAGATCTCAATTAAGAATACCAAGAGAACAAAGCAAATTTGATGATAATAGTAAATTAGAAAGTTGTAGTAAAGACACGTGCACACTCCTGAGCTCTTATAAACCTTCCTAGTTTTACTCTTCAAGAGATACCAAGAGAACAAAGCAAATTTATTAACAGAAGTAAATTGGAAAGTTTTTTAAAATTGCATGCTCTGTCTGAATCATAAAAGTTTAATTTGGACTTTTCTGCATTCATTTGACACTCAAGTGAATTTTAATACAGGGAGTACAGAATTATTAGGCAAATGAGTATTTTGACCACATCATCCTCTTTATGCATGTTGTCTTACTCCAAGCTGTATAGGCTCGAAAGCCTACTACCAATTAAGCATATTAGGTGATGTGCATCTCTGTAATGAGAAGGGGTGTGGTCTAATGACATCAACACCCTATATCAGGTGTGCATAATTATTAGGCAACTTCCTTTCCTTTGGCAAAATGGGTCAAAAGAAGGACTTGACAGGCTCAGGAAAGTAAAAAATAGTGAGATATCTTGCAGAGGGATGCAGCACTCTTAAAATTGCAAAGCTTCTGAAGCGTGATCATCGAACAATCAAGCGTTTCCTTCAAAATAATCAACAGGGTCGCAAGAAGCGTGTGGAAAAACCAAGGCGCAAAATAACTGCCCATGAACTGAGAAAAGTCAAGCGTGCAGCTGCCAAGATGCCACTTGCCACCAGTTTGGCCATATTTCAGAGCTGCAACATCACTGGAGTGCCCAAAAGCACAAGGTGTGCAATACTCAGAGACATGGCCAAGGTAAGAAAGGCTGAAAGACGACCACCACTGAACAAGACACAAAAGCTGAAACGTCAAGACTGGGCCAAGAAATATCTCAAGACTGATTTTTCTAAGGTTTTATGGACTGATGAAATGAGAGTGAGTCTTGATGGGCCAGATGGATGGGCCCGTGGCTGGATTGGTAAAGGGCAGAGAGCTCCAGTCCTACTCAGATGCCAGCAAGGTGGAGGTGGAGTACTGGTTTGGGCTGGTATCATCAAAGATGAGCTTGTGGGGCCTTTTCGGGTTGAGGAGTTTCTGGAAGACACCTTCTTCAAGCAGTGGTACAGGAAGAAGTCTGCATCCTTCAAGAAAAACATGATTTTCATGCAGGACAATGCTCCATCACACGCGTCCAAGTACTCCACAGCGTGGCTGGCAAGAAAGGGTATAAAAGAAGAAAATCTAATGACATGGCCTCCTTGTTCACCTGATCTGAACCCCATTGAGAACCTGTGGTCCATCATCAAATGTGAGATTTACAAGGAGGGAAAACAGTACACCTCTCTGAACAGTGTCTGGGAGGCTGTGGTTGCTGCTGCACGCAATGTTGATGGTGAACAGATCAAAACACTGACAGAATCCATGGATGGCAGGCTTTTGAGTGTCCTTGCAAAGAAAGGTGGCTATATTGGTCACTGATTTGTTTTTGTTTTGTTTTTGAATGTCAGAAATGTATATTTGTGAATGTTGAGATGTTATATTGGTTTCACTGGTAAAAATAAATAATTGAAATGGGTATATATTTGTTTTTTGTTAAGTTGCCTAATAATTATGCACAGTAATAGTCACCTGCACACACAGATATCCCCCTAAAATAGCTATAACTAAAAACAAACTAAAAACTACTTCCAAAAATATTCAGCTTTGATATTAATGAGTTTTTTGGGTTCATTGAGAACATGGTTGTTGTTCAATAATAAAATTAATCCTCAAAAATACAACTTGCCTAATAATTCTGCACTCCCTGTATGTAAGATGAAATTTCTTCAGATTGGTTAACAGATTAAGAAAACGATTGTCACAATCAAATCACTCCAGAATCACTGCTTGCAGTATGCACACTGTTAAAGGGATACTGTACCCCAAATTTTTCTTTCATGATTCAGATTGAGCATGAAATTTTAAGCAACTTTCTAATTTACTCCTATTATCAAATTTTCTTCATTCTCTTGGTATCTTTATTTAAAATGCAAGAATGTAAGTTTAGATGCCGGCCCATTTTTGGTGAACAACCTGGGTTGTCCTTGCTGATTGGTGGATAAATTCATCCACCAATAAAAAATTGCTGTCCAGAGTACTGAACCCAAAAAAGCATAGACACCTTTTTCAAATAAAGATAGCAAGAGAACAAAGAAAAATTGATAATAGGAGTAAATCAGAAAGTTGCTTAAAATTGCATACTCTTTCTGAATTACAAAACAAAATGTTTGGGTTCAGTGTCCCTTTAAGGCAGGAAAGTGATGATCTGTATACTTGTGGTAGTGGCGATAGTGACTAGCAATGATAGTAAACGCCCATTAGTACAGCCCTTCTTCCAGCCTGCTCGTTCACAGTAACGCCCTGCCTGGAACTATATGAGCTTCACTGTGATGTAGCCGAGGCATACAGGTAATACTGCGCATGTGCTGGCGGCCATAATGGATTCTGCTCACATGTGCAAAGGATTGCTATTATTGGCAGATTAGCAGTGGATTTGGGAGGGCTTGGGCTAGCTTAGAAACTTTAAAGTAAATTGTATAAACATTTTAAAATTTGTTAAAACATGGTAAATTGCAATATACTTTAGAAGACAATGTTCTGTACGATGAAAATGAGAAAATCATTGCTTTAATAATATGCCCATTATAACATAGAAACATAGATATGGATGGCAGATGAAACCATAGGCCTAATAAGTCTGCCCACAGTTACTATAAATAGTAAGGCTTGATTAGTTTGCCCAAAGGCAGAACTGTTTTTCACTTCGGTAATGAGATTTTTATTTATTTTATTTTTTAATGAAAATGTTTCTGCAGGTCATTTTGAAATGAAATTTAATTTTAAATTAGGCAATTACACTAAAGCACCAGCCCAACTGCAATGTGTTGATTAACTGGGGAATAAATTTGTATAATACATACTGCAGCAGTTGAAAATTGTATTGCAAATTAGATGCAGAGGAAAAAAAAAAAAAGCTCTGTTACATTTTTAAAATATCTTTTGAATAAATCGGTTTCCTTTGCTCTTGGTCTAACTCACATAATTATTAGGTATAAAAAAAAAAAAGTAATAAAACCGGTGTATTGATCAGAATGTCGTACATTTATGAGTCACAGCTTTGCGGACCGGAAAAGGCTAGGGAGTGGGGTTGAAAAAATCCCTGAGAGACAGTTATCAATCAATGTGTTGTTGCTGTGCAGTGCTGCACCATATTTTACTGTTCTCTTTAAACAGTGCTTCACTATGGCTGCACGATTTTTAAAATACTATTAAAAACAGGGACACTTTCATTCATTAAACTTTGCATTGCTGCATTTTATTTTATTTTTAAATACTTATTTTTTCTTTAGCAAGCCTGGGCCGGCAAACCTGCGCCCGCTTCTCCTGCTGTACTTAGCACCTCAATGAGGAAACTGGCTTCCTTCAATCACGGTGTGGCCTCACAAGATAGACGCTCTCGGGTGCATGCCACAATTGGAGGAAGCCGATTTCGTCATTGTTGAAGTAAGTACAGAGGAGCTGCAGGCAGAGGATTGCCAGCCTGGGTTTGCTAAAGAAAAAGATAAATACATTAAAAAAAAAAAAAAAAAAACGCTGCAATGTAATGTTTAATGAAACAAAGTGCCCGTTTTTAATAGTATTTTTAAAAACCAGGCACTAATTCATTCAACTTTACATTCACTTTAAGAAAAACTTTCACAGTGCAGCCAGAGCACAGTCTGATGTAAAGCAGTGCTGCAAAGCAAAACGCTAACAGTTCATGCATGAAATGAGGTCTAATTAGTGATCTGTAAAGAACCTTACTATCCCTGCTGCAGATCCTTCTACCTATACAATCAAGCATTATACTGGCCATAACTTCTGCAATACTGCATTGTTTACCTAATGTCTAATTACCAGAATCATTTATAAGTCTATTTCCTCTTTTTGTAACACTCAAAAAAGTGCTATTGAGTCTGAGCTGTTATTAGCCTTTGAAATTTTCCCTCCTAAAATGCATAATTACGCACTTTGTGATATTGAACTTAAAATCAAATATGTTCAATATCTAGGAGTCAGACCATAAATTTAGGAGCCAAAAACTTTTAGCCATCCCAACGAGATATATGTAAATATGTATTCATGTATGGTATATATGTGTGATTATTTACACTCAAACATCTTATAATGACCCAATTAATGTTGAATTTGTATTTCACAGCTCTAATGTCCAGAAAGAATCATCTAACACCAACTAGCTTGGAGCAGTTGGTAACAGTCGACAAGGGAAAGTGGGGGGTAACCATGGGTGTCTTGGGGACTCAAAACCAGGGCAACAGTGCCCAATTTTATGGTGCCAGTGGCTTAGTGGTGCCTGGGCTTGCCGTGCCCTGTTTTAGATTTCAATCATTTGTCCAATCTTCTCATTTTTTATATTGCTCATTTGATCCACCGGCTGCAAAATCAACTCTATTACAAATTTTTGTATCATCTGCAGCAAAAATACCTTCATAGACCTTTGCTGATATTGCTGATTAATATGTTAAACAAAACAGACTCTGTAGCACGTACATACACAGAATGAATGAGTTCCTCTTTATGCTGCAATCAAACCCACACATCCAACACATCAACAGGAATTTCTACCTACCTTTGAAAACAAAATAAAATACTGTTGTGCATTTAACGGTGCATAGCCAACGTGTTTCTTCTAGCACTGTGTTACATTAACATAGCAGCAAAAAAGGATTTTCCTTTTAGGGGTTAATAAAATTACAAAAAAAAACATTAGGAACAGAATACAAGCAATAAAGTCAGATACTGGAAAACCTCAGCATTGCAAAGGCAAAAAGCAAACAGCTGAATAAAATGTTGACAGATCTTTATAACCTGAATAGAGAAGCAATAGGAAAACAAGGGCTAAACACCCTAAGGTCCTTCAGATCTTAAGCACCTAATATCAGCTGCGTTAGTGAGTTCATTTGATCTGTCACTGGCAAACATCACTGCAGTCAAAGTAAAACTGAATGATAGGACCTAATATTTTCTCTCAAGTTAGTACAGAATAGAAACACTTCTGGTACTATATGAGTCAAACTGCAGCTGATACCAAGAAGAGCATAACTTCTTCTGCCTATACAGCTGCCCAGTCAAATAAATAAAATCAGGTCTCAACAAACCCAGGGAGTCACTGGCTCCTAGAATTGTACCCCTGGCTCCTAACTTTTGGGGTTATTCTTCTTATATCTATATATTAATACCACTGTGTGGTGTCAAAGTATTTCTGGCTCCTACATATTCTTGCTAGCTCCTAAGTTTTAACAGATTTGCCTACCTCTGCATTAAAGTATTTTACTTTTAAAAAAAAAATTATTTTTTTCTATTACGTGAAAAACACATGCATAGGGGTTAAATATATCATCAAAGTTGTGCTTGTGCGCCACTTCAGATGTTAATATAGCTGGTGAACCAATCAGGAGCAGGCATACACACAGATGCTCCAATCGCTGCCATATCCTCATCAGGAGCAGAACGGTGGTTAAAGAAGATAAATTTTTACTACATATTTATACCTTTTAAAGGATGAAAATAAAACTTTGTTGTCTTGCAATAGAATAACATATTAGCAAAATCTAAAGATTTTTAAAACAAATTAACATCTTGTTTGCTGTAATTGTTTTTGAATAGTCAGACTCCATACACCATTTGTCTTATTTGGAGGATCCAATCCAGGCTTTAATCTGCAGACAACAAGGTTAGCCACGCTCATAATGTTAGTATAAAGTACATTATTTTATAGTTATCAGCTAAACCAAATTAGGGACTGATACGTAGCAGGGTTAGCCTGCAATTTAATTAAAGAATTGGAAAATACACATTTTTTTCAGAGCTAAATTACATGAAAAGGGGCAAAATAAATAATTCAAGTATATTGTAAAGTCGTTTTCTTATGCATAATTAAACATTTTATATAAAATCTCAAGGTGTTTACTATTCCTTTAAAAGCATTTAAAACTCATTTTGTTAGTGAAATATTTACTTTTTTAACACACCTCTTGAATGTTGTTTATCTTATTTCCTTTCCTGTGACCAATTAGGGACAGATATAAACAATCTTCTCCATATATCACCCAATCAGAGATCTGCATTCCACAGAATGCACTGGAGTGCCTCTAAAGGGAAGTACAAACACTACAGTTTTAAGAGTTAAAGGGACAGTAAACAGCTTGTAATTTTAAGTTTTCTCTATAGTCTTCCAGTAAAAATGGGCAAGTCTGAAAATGTAAGCATGTTTTAATCCGCTACCTGCCTTATTTGGAGGAGCCAATCAGAACGTATTATTATGGAAATATATGTAGCATGGTTTGCCTTAAAGGGATATGAAACCCAAATGTTTTTATTTTGTGATTCAGAGCATACAATTTTAAAACAGTTTCCAATTCACTACTTCTATCAAATTTGCTTCATTCCCATGGTATTCTTTGTTGAAGATATAGCTAGGTAGGTGTTTGGAGCACTACATGTCAGGACATAGTGGTGCCATTTGCTATAAATGTTCCCTGCATGTGCACACTCGTGAGCTTAAAGGGATAGTCAAGTCAAAATTAAAACTTTCATGATTCAGATAGAGCAGGAAATTTTAAGCACCTTTCTAATTTACCCCTATTATCAATTTCACAAAAGTTTAATTTTGACTGGACTATTCCTTTAATGCCCTGCTTTTCATCAAAACACACCAACAAATGATAGATGTAAACTAGAGAGTTGTTTAAAATTGCATGGACAAATCTGTTTAAAAAAAATAGGAGCCAGTAAGAATAATTTAGGAGCCAGGCATATATTTTTAGGAGCCAGACAGTTGGATTTGTATATAGATATATGGAGATTAGCCCAAAAAGTTAGGAGCCAGGAGTAAAATTCTAGGAGCCAGTGGCTCCCTGGCTCCTGGGTTTGTCGAGCTCTGCTCCAGCTGAATCATTACATAAAAATGTGGGGTTTCATGTAAAAGAAGTCTGTTGAGTTCAACCTATAAACAGAATACCTGAGTTACACAAAAGAAGCTGACAATTGAACTTACCTTAAAAGGGACACTCAAGTCAAAATTTTACTTTCACTATTGAGAAAGAGCACACAATTTTAAGAATCTTTCCAATTTACTTCAATAAACATATTTTGCACATTCTTTTTATATGTACACTTTTGAGGCACCAGCTCCTACTGAGCATGTGCACAAGCTCACAGGGTATACGTATACTAGTCTGTGCTTGGCTGATGTCTGTCACATGATACAAGGAGCTGTTTAATAGAAGGGAAAACAATATATTTGCCAGAAATATATTGTATTGTCTTTTTATTATGCACTTAACTATGCAATTCTACTGTATTTAGTGGTCCTTCAAACAATTAGAAAGGCTGACCCATTTAACGCAAGCAATCATATTCCAAACTCATGTCTCTAAGAAATCTGGAGTGATTTGTTTTCTTTGTCCCGAGTATTAGAAAAGCCACAACTTTCGGGGCTAAATTACACAAAAGTGGGTAAAATTAATAAATAATGCAAATGTACATTGCTGGTCATTAAGGGTTTGTTGGCTTGTTATAGCACGTCTCACTGCCAGAGGCAAGTCCGCGCTATTATGACCTCCTTCCTTTCAGCAGGCCTCATGAAATAGCATGGTCTGACCCCCTTGAAGAAGAAGTTTCTGCTACAGTGGATTCTTAAACAGAGTGCTGCCATATAGGATCACAGGTACATGCGACCCCCCCTGCACCTTCTCAAGATCACGTGTGAATCACACATGAGGTACCTGGCTTTCTCTGTCAGCTATATTGGGAACTAATTCTTTGAAGGGCTTGACAAACCAAGGAACCAGGAGCACAGACTCATAGAATTTTACTCCTGGCTCCTAACTTGTTGGGTTATTCTCCAGGTATCTAAACACAAATACCACTGTCTGGCTTATAAAAGTATGACTGGCTCCTAAATTGTAAAAATATATGTTGTTGACCCATGTCTTACAGTGCAAATTATGCTTTTTGAGAGGCAGCACTTAATCCACACCTCAGTTTTTAAAGTATGAATAAGAAATTGTACACAAACAACTAAATCATTGACAGTTTTAAAGTGATATGATGTTCAAACTGTGTTTTAGATTTGAAAAAAATACATTTCTACTAGAAAACATTTCCAGTAAAAGCTATCAATCATTTTTGCAATGATAGCTTTCACTCGCATATGTAGCTCATGCATAGGTACTCTGTGCAACCACACTGATATGCTGTGCCTGCATAGAGAGATGGTAGTACCATGTATGATACAAGGGATGACTCAATTTTAAATATTTCCTAACAATTTAAAAGGAAACTACAACTCTCAGAAGGCATAGCAATGTCTGTACACAGAGCATATATAAATATGCTTAAAGTGCACCTGTGCAGAATAGCTACTATTGAAACAGTGATAACAAAAATGCTTTTAATAAAAGCTAATACATAAGTATTGTAAAAAATATGTTTTTATGTATTGTATTGTTAATAATCTACACTATAAATATAGAACAAATATTAGGTTGAAGATAAACTATCTGGGTTCCCTGACCATGCATTTGCAATGGCAGAACTATACTGATGCAGTATCTCCCAAGTGGATAATGTATGATTTTAAGACATGTGGTCTTTCTGACTGTTAGAAAGAACGTTGTGTCATAAACATCAACACCAAAGAAATCAGAAACAAAAAGGTGCCTGGTGGCTATGTAAGAAATACCACAAAAACAGGGGACACAATTTTTTTTTCACATATAGAGATTAGATATATTGAGCTGGTTGATTGTCTGTCTAGAAGATATTTGTATCCTAAAAGGATGCTAAACACCTCTTGATTTTATAAGAAAATTGCACTTCTCCCACACTCCCTAGAGAGGCCAAAAAAAAAACTATTTGAGAACCTGCAAACGGTGCAAATCAAATAGCAGGTTACAGGAATTTTCAGCATTTTGAAAACCTTGGTTACAGATTTTGGTTTTTGGGCTCTCTGGGGAATGTGGGGTAAGAACACAAATTGTACACAAAAGAGATATGTTTAATGTTGCTTTAAAATCACTAGATCATAATTAGAAATAACAAAACTGGAAAAAACAAAAATAGGTTGAAGTCTTGTTCACTGGAATATAGGCTTACAAAAGAAAATACATCACCACACATGATGTAATCTATATAAATCATCACTTATTTACCAGAGAAATAACCATAGCAGAATAAAAAATAAATTATGGCTATAACATCTGCCACTGACCATTTGTAAAACATAATATGGAACACAAAAGTGTGGGGGGGGGGGGGGCTGCATCTAATCTAGCATATACAGAAACTACAAAATAGAAATGCAATATACCCAATCACGTATGAAAGCAATTGTCTACACATTTAGAAAAACAGGGTAAATATAAATACAATTGTGTTAGGCTTTATATATGTTTAAAGAAATGACACCATTATTCCTCGACTTTTTTCAATTTGTAAACAGTTGCCTTTTGTGTGTAGATCGGAAGTCTGTGCAACGCGAAGGAACATCTGCCATAGCATGCATACACAAACACTTACGGATAGAAATACAAAACACAGTGTGCGAGCTGAAAGACATGTTCCTAGAAAGCTTAGACTGGTGGTCAATAATGTATTTCTAAATCGTTAATGAAGTATGTTGTACATGCATGATATACAGATCATAACACACCTTCTGTTAACTACTAAATCATGGAAAGCACTGGATAAACAAAATAGTTTATATTCAACAGAAATAAAAATGCCAGAGAAGTGATTATGATATTTGTCTAAAGAGGCCATGGCTATGCAGTATAGTCTAAAATAATTAGTAGCATCAGTACAGTATATTATTAGTTTTATTGTTATTACTAATAATAATAATAATAATAATAATAATGTAGCAAACAGATCTGGAATTGCAAGGTGCTATTTATACTTCAAAATACACTTCTTGTAAAAAACAAACAAACATCAAATGACATTATTATACACTACACTGTTCAAAGAAAAAAACCAATGTTAATCTGTAACAAAAAAACAAGAATGCTGTTTGGTTATTTTGATGTCATTGACCTAACAATTTTGTAAACTGGCTTTATAGCATCCATTTGATGGAATGAGCTTCAGGAAACCATGACACGTAAATAATTCACTGACTACCAGCTTAGTTTATTTGTATAAAAAAAATGAACAATGACATATTGCACAGTAAACAGATTAATGGAGCCCTAACAAAGCTAAAGGAGGTGAATGTCATATACTCAGCACTTTGCTTCCTTGCAATATTTATTAAAAAAAAATTAAAAAGAACATTTGTGTAAAAAATAAGAGTACTTTACCAATGGCAGCATTTTTCCCTTTTGATTTATGTGATATGACAGATTAAGAGCCTCATATAACAAACAAATATACATAGGTACGGCTTCAAATAGTGTATGAATGTAAAGTGATGGCTTCTGTTCTGCATATGCCTGGAAATCCTTTATCAATTTTACATAATATTCAAGACGATGGGCCTTATGATCTAAAGCTCTCCATTCATGCAAGATGATCTATGTGAGTACGGTGAGGTCCCTCAATCAATTTAAGAAATGTTATCTTTTCTATACAAAGTTCTAGATAAGAAGCAGAGACTCCTAAATTACAACATAAGGTTTAAAAAAAATCCCAAAGCTTTTGCATAATTCCCTGCTACAATCTGATAATTGCTGTATTATGAACAAATTAGTATACTGTGTAATAAGTATAGGAACTGGCATCCATAGGTGACTGATGTCTATTATTGTTGAGATTTGTTCTATATAAACGTGTGTGTGTGTGTGTATATATATATATATATATATATATATATATATATATAGTGTAATACGTATTGGTACTGACATCCATAGGTGACTGATGTCTATTATTGTTGAGATTCATTCTATATAAATGTGTGTGTGTGTATATCTATCTTTATATATATATACACACACACACATACACACATTTATATAGAACGAATCTCAACAATAATAGACAGTCACCTATGGATGTCAGTACATATATACGTATTACACAGTGTGTGTGCATATATATATATATATATATATACACACACATATATACAGAGTAAATCTCAACAACAATAGACATCAGCCACTTACGGATGCCAAGTCCTTTATGTATTACACACACACACATATATATATATATATATATATATATTTATATATATATATATATATATTTATATATATATATATATATATATACACACACACACACACAGCATAAATAAAAGTGCTATATGATATAATATGCATATGCATAGTAAAAAAAATACAATCTGACAGATCTGTAATACATCTATATATACCCGTCAGTTTCCAATTAACCCTAGATGATAATTATCACTATTAGGTAGTCATTTATACCTTTGCCTATAGCTTTATCATTCTTTATGCAGCATCAAAAAGTATTTCAATCATTATAAAAAAAATTATTACAGAATTCCACTTTAATACCTTTTAAAATTTACTTTTTTTCTGTTTTTTTTTGGGGGGTTAGATATTTTTTATTTTAACTTTCTATAGTAATTGTTCTGTTAAAGAACAAACTTTTACTGTCAACATAAACAGTGACTTGAATACAGTACCAGTAACTATATTCACATCAAGACCGATTAGCCTTGAATTTTACTAAGTGAATTAAATACATCAGGTTTTTATTAGCTTCCTCTCGCTCTATGAAACAAGTAATGTGAACAACATGTAAACAAATGGCCACATGCAGAAGACACGTTTCCACAATAACAGCACTACATATACAAGTTACTACAGATCATGAGCTAACACAATAAAGGTTGGGGATTGACTATGTTCAAACTCAGCGTTGTGACTGTCCCCAGTCTGCCCCCTTATTTTCCACGTTCCCCCTACACTAGAAGCTTACGACTGAGAGACTGGACAGTTCTTGTATGTTCATACTATGGTTAAAAAAAAGGGGGGGCTGCAACCCTCTCTGGAATTCAAGGGGTTAACTTCCCACCCCGGCCATGTTGTGGACACGGATAACCACATCTCTGCCCTTACTCACCCGGAGCCTCTGGGATTAGGACGATAACTATTAGCAGCCAGACCCCGGGCAGCCCCAGGGAGTTAGCCGCAGACATGACCTGCACGGTAACAGCGCCCATCACATCCTCTCCAGAAACCGAGCGTATCCACTTCCACTCGCCACCCACTGTGTCCGTACCCCCAGCCTTCAGCACCCTTTACTCAGTCTCAACCCTCTCCTCTCTCGCGACGTTTCCCCCCCAAACCACACCCTTTACTTCCTACGATTGGACAAGGCTGTCTACGCTAGGTCACGCCCACTGTGTTAGTAGCACGGAGTATCACGTGGTCTCTTTCACAACCTCTTCTGCACAGTGTTACGGATAACTGTATATTGTCCCCTCCCTTCCCTTGCACGTCACTCCCTTTATTGCTCCCCATTACCTCTGTTGTTTCAGTTGTTATAAAGTAAACTGCAGTTGTGAACACGAATGCGCTTTATACATTTCTTTGCATTCTTCCTATTATGCCTATAAACGTAACCACGAGAAAACTCAATAACTATCAGTGCAAGAAAAGATTAGGTTATCTATTGTCTGTGTATGAATGCGAATACCAAAGGAACAATGCATTATGGATGCTATATAATTGATTACATAGATGATAATATAGAGATATATTGATGACATATAGCTATACAACCCACCAAAATATATATTGAATATATGAAATTATTTGGGGTAAGGGAGTTTAATTGGAGAATTTCCATGCTTTGTAATCTTTGATAGGAAACCTAAAAGGAAATTAAACATTTTTTTTCTTTTATGATTCAGATAAAGGATACAATTTGAAACAGCTTTCCAATTTATTTCTAACATCAAATATACTTTATTTCTTTGGTATCCTTTGTTGAAGGAGCAGCAATGCACTACTAAGAGCTAGCTGAACTCATGAGCCAATAACAATATGTATTATGTTTAGCTGACAATTCAAATGTTGTTCCCAGTAGTTAAATGGTTTTCCTTAGCCTAACTAGATATGCTTTTGAACTAAGGATACCAAAATAATTAAGCAAATTAGATAACAGAAGTAAACTATCTTGATCATGTTTCATTTTTTACTTTATTGCCCATTTTAAAGCGACATAATTTTTTAAAATTCGTACAGCATTCACCATAGAATGTTTAATTATGCATCATTTAAAATCCTTGCAGTACACTTGCTATTTATGACTGTAACTTTGATCTCCTTTGAGGAAAGCCTCATTGACATTGAGTCTATAATGACTCCTAGATAAGAGGAGATAGAGAACTCTGGTTGAGGAGAAAGAGAACTCTTTGGAATGTTGATTCTCCAACCATGATTGCAAAGAAACAACAAAAGCTTGTTGGTATGAGTTATTGCTAAACGTAAAGATGGAGCCTGTACCAATATACCATCCAGGTATTGTCAGGTTTTTGTGTAAGAATTATTCCCTGTAAATAAGAGAAGGATAATAAGGACCACAACTGCAGTTTGTTATGTTGTGAAGTGTATCTATGATTCTGCAACAGTTTATGGAAGCAGCAAATGTGCAGTATCAGAGGATTCACATCACGTTTATGTGAAGATCAGTTGAACAACGGCTGAGACATGTGAGCGTCCAGCTCAACTCAGAATTGTTCCCCTGTTTCCGTGTAATGTCAATTGTAGCAATTGCTAAGGAAAGCGAGTTAGAGGAAATGGCAGGGAGTATTGCAATTTGATATAAACAATTGAGACTTATATTTAAACTGACAAAGTTTCCCTACATCACAGTAGTAAGCAGATTTCAAAAGATTGTTAGGTAAAAGTGACTGAGACAATGTGATCACATAGTACATTGGAGAAATAGTGAGGAGTGACAATCGGAACTTACCGATACTGATTTAGTGAATTGAGTATTCAGTAAGGGAGCGCTGTTTTTTTCAATACCCTTAGCGAGTGAAAACACTGATGTAGCTTAAGCAAGTTGTTTCTCTCACGGAGTTCCGGTGGCAGGCTGCGCATACGTTGGCGTGTGATGTCACGCTAGTTCGTTCCGTTGCTCGCATCAACTGTGAGTCTGTAACGGTCAGATTTAGGAGTTCCTAGGATTAGGTAAGAATGTGTTTGGAAGCTGGATACAAAATAACCAAGCAATGTCTTAGAGGTTTTGTGTGAACTTATACGAATCTGAATAGGAGGAGCCAATACTCAGTGTGAAAGAATTTGATAGCCAAAGGATAAGGTAGAGAAGTAAGTCACTGGAACGTTCATGACAGAACCCCCCCTTCAAGGATCAACTCCGGTGATCAGGTCCAGGGCGATCAGGACATCTGCCATGAAACCGGTTAACCAAACGCGGAGCAGACAAATTGGCAGCCGGTTCCCAAGAATCCTCTGAATCAGGATAGCCCTTCCAATGAACCAGGTACTGAAGTTGTCAACGAAGACGTCTAGAATCCAGAACGTCTTGCACCTCGTACTCCAGAGAGGTATCCGGAATTTGTGGAAGAAGAGGATTGGAAGGAGAATGTTGACGAAGTTGTCTATAAGGCTTGAGCAGAGACACATGGAACGTGGGATGTGATTTCATAGCAGCTGGTAATGCGAGTGTAACCGCATTAGCGTTTACTACTTTCACGATGGGGAAGGGACCAATGAATGTTGATGTCAATTTTCTAGATGGAATTGGTAGATGTAAATTACGAGTTGAAAGCCAAACATAATCACCAACTCTGTAGTTAGGGGGTGGAATCCTTTTTTTATCATACTGATGTTTATAGCGATTCTTCGCTAAGAGGATATTCTGTGAAGTCAAAGAAAATGAGTCAGATATGGTATTAATGAGTTTGTTCACAACAGGGCATGTATTGTTTGTACAAGAATCCCATTCAAAAGTGGGATGAAATCCATAATTAATGTGGAACGGCGTAGAGTTAGTAGAGGAGTGAATAGAATTATTGAATGCAAATTCTGCAAATGGCATAAGTTGAGCCCAGTTATCCTGTCTAGCGGAGATGAAACACCTTAGGTATTGCTCAATCCATTGATTGGTCCTCTCGGTCTGCCCGTTGGTTTGGGGATGATAAAAAGTGCTGAGACGTCTGGTAATACTAAGCGAGTGACAGAGTTGTTTCCAGAATTTGCTTGTGAATTGGCTTCCTCTATCAGAGGTGATGGTATCGGGATGTCCATGAAGCTTGAAAACATGGTTGAACATCAATGAAACGATTTCTGACGCAGTGGGAAGTTTGTGGTAGGGTATGAAATGGGCCATTTTGCTAAACAAATCTACCACAACAAGTATAGTGTTATTCTTATCTGAGATTGGGAGTTCGACTATGAAATCGATAGCTATATCCATCCAGGGACGATGAGGAGTTGGTAATGGAATTAGATGTCCATAAGGGGAGGTTTTGCCAGTCTTTGTTGTTACACAGGTCTTGCAGGTTCGGACATACTCGGCAGTATCTGAGAGAAGAGTAGGCCACCAGAAATATCTCAGAACTAATTCTTGGATTTTCTTTATGCCCCGCTAACCGGGAATCATGCAGAGTCTGTAGAACTGGTGGTCTGAGTGAGTCTGGAACATACACCTGTTGATGATGGTAATATAACCCATTACTATGCATAGTTAGGTTATGTAATGGTTTTTGTGTATCAGACAGTTGTTCTGTCTTGAAATGTATAGTTTGTTCAGCAGTTAACGCTAAGAACCTGTCCAGAGGGATTAAGGATGAGTCATTCAGGTGTATTATAGGGTCAACCAATTGTCTAGATAAGGCATCAGCCTTCTTGTTCTTATTTGCAGGTTGGTAGGTGATGAGATAGTTGAATCTCGCCAGAAATAAATTCCAGCGAACTTGGCGAGAACTGAGAGTCCTATTGGATTTTAAGTATTCCAGATTCTTATGATCTGTATAAATTAAAACTGGGATAGTGGTTCCTTCCAAAAGGTGTCTCCATTGTTCTAAGGAGCTTTTGATTGCTAGTAATTCTTTATCTCCAATTGGATAATTGATCTCAGCAGAGTTGAGTACACGTGAATAGAATGTGACAGGGTGTAAGGGGTCCTTTGGTGTAAGTCTCTGGGAAAGGATAGCCCCCAATGCATAGTTTGATGCATATACTTCTAATACATATTGTAAATTTGAATCTGGAAAACGAAGGATAGGTGCAGTTGTGAATGCAGTTTTCAAGAAATCAAATATGTGTTGTAAATCTTCGTTCCAGATAAAACGCTTATCTGACTTTGTAAGATTTGTTAAGGGTCTAGTTAGGTCAGCGAAGTTCTTGATAAATTTCCTGTAGAAATTTGCGAAACCCATGAACCTTTGAATCTCTCTCTTATTTTTAGGTACAGGCCAATTTTGAATTGCTGAGATTTTATCATTTTCCATTTGGATACCCTGTGGTGATATTATATACCCAAGGAACTTTATTTCGTTGGTATGGAATATGCATTTTTCTAATTTAACATATAATGAGTTTTCTCTCAGTCGTGTTAAGACTAAGCTGACGTGTTTGATGTGTTCCTGGAGTGTGGAGGAGTATATGAGTTTGTCGTCTAAATAAATTACCCTGAAGAGATCTAATAAATCCTTAAAAATGTCGTTTATGAAATACTGAAAAGTGGCGGGAGCATTACACAGACCAAAAGGCATGACTGTGTATTCAAATAAACCGCGTGTGCGAAAAGCAGTTAGCCACTCATGACCTTCCTTTATTCGGACTAAATTGTAGGCTCCCCTAAGATCTAGTTTAGTGTATATGGTAGCATCACGTAACCTATCAATAAGTTGGGGGATTAAAGGTAATGGGTAGCGGTTTTTTATGGTACGTTTATTCAGTTCCCTGTAGTCTATTATGGGTCTTAGGGATTGGTCCTTGTTCTTGACAAAGAATATTCCTGCCCCAGCTGGAGAGGTGGATGGGCATATGAATCCCTTCTGTAAATTTTCTGTTAAGTAGGTTTTAATATGCGTTAATTCTGGTTCTGATAATGGGAAGATATGGCCATAAGGGATGTCAACTCCTGGTAGCAAATCTATTGGACAATCATATACCCTATGTGGGGGTAAATTTTCCGACTCTTTTTTATCAAAAACATCAGATAATGTATTGTATTCAATTGGATACTGAGGTGTATTAGCTAACAATAGTTGTTCCTGATGGAGACATGTGTTAATGCAATATTGAGAATTGAATAGCACCTGTGATGTTGACCAAACTATAGTTGGATCATGCTGTTTAAACCAAGTAATACCTAATATGATAGGATATAATGGTGAGGGTATGACATCAAAACTGACAAACTCTGAGTGATGTGTTTGTGTAGTAACCCTTAAGGTTAATGGTATGGTACATGATAGGTCCTGAAGTAATTTCTTTACCATCAACAAAACGGAGCACACTAGGAACAATTTTTTTTATGAGTGGAATTTCATTTACAAGAGTGTAATGGTGATCAATATAATTATGGCTTGCTCCTGAATCAAGGATTGCCTTGGAGTTGACTCGATGGTGTTCCCACTGTAATAAGATAGGAAGGGAGCAATGGTTAGTCTGTATCTGTTTAGCAGATAAACAAAGTTCTGTGGTTCTAAGCTTACCCTTCCTGCGGAGTAGCTGATGGCAGTCCTTAATGGTGTGATCTATGCCTCCACAGTACATACATAGATCATGGGCTTTTCTCCTTAGCTTCTCCTGCTGGGTTAGGGGGCCTCTGATGAACCCCAATTCCATCTGCAGCCCTTGCTAGGGGTCTTTGTGGAGGAGTAGTGTTAGAAGTTTGAGAGGTGTGTTTAGGGGTAATGTCTGAGTGTGCCCTTTCAGAACGTCTTTCCCTAATGCGCCTATCTAAGGTGATGCTAACCTCTATCAGGTGATCTAAAGTATCAGGAAGAGGTTGTCTAGCTAGCTCATCTTTGAGTGTGTCAGAGAGGCCCAAACGGAACTGATTGCGTAATGACAGGTCATTCCATTGCGTATCAGGTGACCATTTTTTTTAACTCAGCAATGTAGTCCTCTACTGGACTTTTATTCTGTCATAGGGATCTCATTGCTGTCTCAGCAGATAACTGCTTGTAGGGATCATCGTAGAGCTGACCCATTGCCTTAAAAAACTGATCCAAAGAATAAAATATGGGGTCATTGGTCTCAAAAAAAAGATTTGCCCATATGCGTGGTTCTCCACGTAGATATGATATTGTTGTAAGAACCTTTAAGTGTTCATTTACATAAGTTTTTGGTTTAAGTTGGAAGTATAAATAGCAGGAATTTCTAAATTCCCTAAACTCAGCTCTTTGGCCGCTAAATGATTGTGGTGGATTAGGTTGGGGTTCATGTGAACTAATACGTGTTGTTAGTGCATCAATTTTATCATTAATATATTGTTTCAATTAAGTGTTTTCTAATTGCAGAGCATTTAACCCCTTAGAGAGGTTATCCACGGTTTGTGTTAATGCTTCTACATGGCTTAACAGGGCTGCTGGGTCCATTCTGTAGGCTTGGTTATTAATGTCAGGTTTTTGTGTAAGAATTATTCCCTGTAAATAAGAGAAGGATGATAAGGACCACAACTGCAGTTTGTTATGTTGTGAAGTGTATCTATGATTCTGCAACAGTTTATGGAAGCATCAAATGTGGAGTATCAGAGGATTCACATCACGTTTATGTGAGGATCAGTTGAACAACGGCTGAGACATGTGAGCGTCCAGCTCAACTCAGAATTGTTCCCCTGTTTCCGTGTAATGTCAATTATAGCAATTGCTAAGGAAAGCGAGTTAGAGGAAATGGCAGGGAGTATTGCAATTTGATATAAACAATTGAGACTTATATTTAAACTGACAAAGTTTCCCTACATCACAGTAGTAAGCGGATTTCAAAAGATTGTTAGGTAAAAGTGACTGAGACAATGTGATCACATAGTACATTGGAGAAATAGTGAGGAGTGACAATCGGAACTTACCGATACTGATTTAGTGAATACATTATTCAGTAAGGGAGCGCTGTTTTTGTCAATACCCTTAGCGAGTGAAAACACCAATGTAGCTTAAGCAAGTTTTTTCTCTCACGGAGTTCCGATGGCAGGCTAGGCATACGTTGGCGTGTGACGTCACCGCTAGTTCGTTCCGTTGCTCGCATCAACTGTGAGTCTGTAACGGTCAGATTTAGGAGTTCCTAGGATTAGGTAAGAATGTGTTTGGAAGCTGGATACAAAATAACCAAGCAATGTCTTAGAGGTTTTGCGTGAACTTATACGAATCTGAATAGGAGGAGCCAATACTCAGTGTGAAAGAATTTGATAGCCAAAGGATAAGATAGAGAAGTAAGTCACTGGAACGTTCATGACAGGTATGGAGCCGAAATAGCTTCAGCTCAAATTACAGAAATGGTAGTTCCCAGAACTTTCGTAAAATTCTAGTAGCAGTAGCCAGAACAAATAGAAGAACAACACATTGAAAATGTTTGTCCTGTTAGTCAAAACAAAGTAACTGATTATCATCTTTGTGGATAGGGATATGAAGGTAAGCATCCTTCAAATCTATTGTTGACATAAACTGCCCTTGTTGAACAAGAGGAATAATAGTCCAGATTGTTTCCATTTTAAAAGTTGGAACCCCGAGAAACGTGTTTAGAGTTTTCAAATCCAGAATCACTGGCCTTGTTAAGATATCAGAACTGGAACTATTACTCCCATGAGTTCTAGATCCTGAACACAATGGAAGAAAGCTTGAGCGTTCATAGGGTCCTTTGGAATATAGGACAGAAGAAACCTTCCTCAGGAAGGCCTTGATCTGAAACCCATTCTGTACCCTTGAGAAACTATGGTTAACACCCAAGGATCTCGTACAGATTGAGACCAGGTCTTCAGAAATTTGCTTAATCTGCTCCCTACCAGAAGAGGATCTGGATCGGGGCCCACACCTTCATACAGACTTAGCAAAGGAAAAGGCTTTTTTGATTTGTTAGTCTTGTTCCAGGTAGAAGTAGACTACCAGTGAGATGACCAAGGTTAACCAACCCTGTGCCAGTCACTTGTTTGACACAGAAAGGGTTGTCAGACCCATTCTACTGGCACTAATATGTCACAATCTAGCCACACCAGGTGAGCTTGTGATTCAGTTCAGTTTCTACTCGTCTGCCTCCTCACACAGAAAGTTTCTCCCTGTACAGTTAAACTTGGTTCAGGCCCAGACAGACCCACACAGTCTATCTGCCTTTCTCTCCAGTCAGTCTCACGCTGTACAGTTAACTTTAATTCTGCAGATACTGCTGGTTCAATCACAGGAAGAAACACAACATCAATCTGTCTTTCTCCCCAGTCAGTCTCCCCTCTTACAGGTTCACATTTCAGCACAGACACCCCAGTTCAGGCCCAGCACTTTGCACACACGCACTCTGTCCTCCCTCCTGGTCAGAATGTCTCTGAGCATTTTTACCCACAGCCCTTTCCACATAAGGGTCTACAGCTAATGTCACAAGGTTACAAGTAGCATTGTCAGGCCCATAAAGAGATAACAATCTGCACAGATCAGTACCCAGTTAATCATCATTAGGAATATTTTCAGATACCCCCACATTTCTTAAACCTCCCCTGCTCCCCAATCAAGATATACCATGCCATAGGCACTGCAAGTTGCATTCCCCCAATCCCTTTAACTGCTACAGTCCTGCCAGGAATAATGTCCTTAGAGCTCACAAGCCCTGGACGCACAAGAGTCACTGCGGCACCTGTGTGACAAAGCCCAAGTGTTACCTTAGTTCCGACAAGCACAGGTTGCAAGTTCTCATGGTTGCTTTCCTCTGGACGGGTAACAAAACAGATGCTGGTACTTCTGAGGGATTACCCACTCCAGCTGATTGCACCAAGTTAATCTTCTCTGGGCAAGTGGAGCTGATGTGGTCCACTTTGTGGCAAGCAAAACACCTGCGGGTATCCCCCTGCCCAGGTGCAGCACTCGCCCCTCCTTTCCCAGAGGAAACAGACACGTTAAACAAAGGCACAGTAGGTTTTGTGAAGGGGGTCACACAGCAGGTCCTTTCCAGGTGGATCCTCCCTTAACAAAGGATTTTCTCCCATTCCCTGTTGACCTGTTGGCTGTGTAAAAATCAGCCAGCTCACCAGCTTCCAATGCTGTTATGGGTTTACGATCCAAAACCCATTCTTGAACTTCTGCTGGGCACAGCTACATCATGAGGTATTCGTGACAACCAGGAAGATCTGGAAGAATCTTGTTTCTGTTTCTTGATTGACAAAAGGAATAAAAGAATAAAAGTATTAAGAAGGTCTGTTCTTTATCTTAGACTTTTTGTCCTGAGGGAGAAAGACTGTTTTACATCCATTCACAGTAGAAATTATAGCATCTAGAACAGGCCCAAATAAAATCTTTATCTATAAAAGAAGAGCTATAAGTCTAGATCATATCAGCAGACCAAGGTTTAAGCCACAAAGCTCTTCTTGACAAAACTAATAACTCCATATTTTTGGAATTGATTCTGATAATGTCAACAATGGCATCACAGATGAAAGCTGATCTCAAGAGTTTCAGATGACATTTAAAATTTTCATCAATAGAATCATCTGCTTGCAGGAAAGTCTTTCTATGTGTGTCCATGGGGTCTTTACAGGAAGTACTATCCTCTAAGGGATAGTAGTACGTTTTGCCAAAGTGGAAATGGCGCTATCGACCTTTGTAATTGTTTAGAAACAGCTTCACACTAGCAGTAGGTAAAGGAAACCTCTTTTCAAATGCAGAAATTGGGTCAAAAGGAAGACCAGGCTTGGACCACTCTTTGGTAATAATTTCAGTTATCGGCTCTACAACAGGAAAAACTCGAAGTCTTAACAGAATATTTGAAAATTGCTTAATGGATTTTTCTTCCGAAGGCTTGTAATCTGGTACCGTTAAGGTACATAAAACCTTCTTTAAAAAAACTTGAAGATGTTCAATTTTAAACATAAATGAGGATTCAGTATCCTGATTAGTAGCTGACTTCTGATCATCAGAAAGTATTTCACCATCAGAAGACAGATCAACTGTTTTTTCAGGTCTGGTCTTAAGAAATTCAGAATGACTATATAGATACATAGAAACATAGAAACACTGTGGGGGACTTTAAACATGCATGGGACAAACATAAGGCTATCCTACAAACTAGATAAGTTTATACTGTTAGGTAATATTGGGCAGACTTGCTGGGCCTATGGCTCTTATCTGCCATCAATATCTATGTTTCTATGATTATTGTGTAGATAATGAAATATCAGACAGCAAATACGGCATTGATAAATGCACTGCATATGTATCTTAAAAAAGGTTCCCATTGCTCCCCAATAGTCTCCAGTAACACATAGACACTAAAACATCTAGAGTCTAGTTTGAAAATTATTTAAATTAAGTCCCCTGGCTATGATGTACCTGTTAATATCCTGTCGGCTGTGTAAGTGCCAGTGTAATCATTCTTATCTGACAAGCACCCACTAAATTGTGCTTACCAGCTGCAGAAATGACTGTTTGCAGTAGATAGCCCATCCAGTGCTAAGCACATTAAAGCAGAGGATCAATGTCTGGAGTATATTGATGACCCAACAGGAGAAGACTAAGGGATCTGTATCTGTGACACCTGTGGCAGGCTTGTGACTAACGCCACACTGAGAGGGATTGTGTCACTGCCCCATACTCCAATCTCTCTTCTGTATCACAGTTGCAACTCTCTGAGGGGAAAAAATCAGTCTGAGGACCCATCTCGATGAAGAATCTTAAGAACCTCAATTCTTCACTGTCCTTTCGGGAGGCAAAGATTAGACAGGCTTACAATTGTGGTGTGGGGGGATTGGGGGATAAAGTGCTCTTAAAAGTTTTGGAACTCTTTGCCTCATCCTAATGGCCAGGGGTTCGATGCCATGAATAATGGATCATGGACTCTCAACACATTATGAAAGAAATACCGGTACATTTTTTAACAGTCTGACTTAATATCTCCAAAAATAAGAACCAAATTATTAAAGATTTTCAGCATTTCCAGTCACAGCTACAATATGTATTCAAGTAAGTTTCAAGTAAAAAAACAGATCCAGAATAAAAGTCCAACCTTTATTGTGAATAATTAAAAATAAAGTTTCACATACAAAAATCAGAATAGGACAAACCCATAATCTGATGCATTTCAATGTGTTTTACTTACTCAAAAATCATTTTGCTAAAGAATTAGGCATGTTTATATAAAGTATGTTTAATTTAAACAGCTGGAACAATTATATGAATTATGGGGGGGTAGTTATCAAGCCGTCAACCTCAAATACGCTGGAGTTCCGCAGCGTATTTGTGGCGAGGCTGATTCGCCTTAGTTATCAAGCCCTAGATACCGGCAAAAGTAGAATTTTGTGACGTAAGCTTCGATCCGCCGGACTCAGTCCGACACAGATCGATTCTTACATCACTCCAGATGTTCCGCACACAAGTGCGGCACAATCTGACTACTTTTGCTAGTTATCAAAAAACTAGCAGGTACGTTCGGTACTTTTACAGCCCAGCGTACCTGGTTTTCAATCCTCCGCCCTGGAGGCGGGGGATCCCATAGGAATCAATGGGAGTCTGACCATAGCGAAACTTCAGGTTCGCTGCTGCCAGACATCTCATTGATTCCTATGGGAGATGTCTGCACCTAACACCCTAACATGTACCCTGAGTCTAAACACCCCTAATCTGTCCCCCCTACACCGCCGCAACTAAATAAATGTATTACCCCCTAAACCGCCGCTCCCGGAGCCCACCGCCACTATAATAAACATGTTAACCCCTAAACCGCCGCTCCCTGACCCCGCCGCAACTATAATATATGTATTAACCCCTAAACCACCGCTCCCGGACCCCGCCGCAACCTATATTAAATTTATTAACCCCTATCCTGCCCCCCCTACACCGTCGCCACCTATAATAAATTTATTAACCCCTATCCTGCCCCCCACTACACCGCCGCCACTGTAATAAAATTATTAACCCCTAAACCTAAGTCTAACCCTAACCCTAACACCCCCCTAACTTAAATATTAATTAAATAAATCTAAATAATATTTCTATTATGAACTAAATTAATCCTATTTAAAACTAAATACTTACCTTTAAAATAAACCCTAATATAGCTACAATATAAATAATAATTCTATTGTAGCTATGTTAGGATTTATTTTTATTTTACAGGCAAATTTCAATTTATTTTAACTAGGTACAATAGCTATTAAATAGTTATTAACTATTTAATAGCTTACCTAGCTAAAATAAAGATAAATTTACCTGTAAAATAAAAACTAACCTAAGTTACAATTACACCTAACACTACACTATACTTTAATAAATTATTCCTATTTAAAACTAAATACTTACCTGTAAAATAAACCCTAAGATAGCTACAATATAATTAATAATGACATTGTAGCTATCTTAGGATTTATATTTATTTTACAGGTAACTTTGTATTTATTTTAGCTAGTTAGAATAGTTATTAAATAGTTATTAACTATTTAATAACTACCTAGCTAAAAGAAATACAAAATTACCTGTAAAATAAATCCTAACCTAAGTTACAATTAAACCTAACACTACACTATCATTAAATTAATTAAATAAATTAACTACAAATAACTACAATTAAATACAATTACATAAACTAACTAAAGTACAAAAAATAAAAAAAGCTAAGTTACAAAAAATAAAAAAAATAAGTTACAAACATTTAAAAAATATTACAACAATTTTAAGCTACTTACACCTAATCTAAGCCCCCTAATAAAATAACAAAGCCCCCCAAAATAAAAAAATGCCCTACCCTATTCTAAATTAAAAAGTTCAAAGCTCTTTTACCTTACCAGCCCTTAAAATGGCCTTTGGCGGGGCATGCCCCAAAGAAAACTGCTCTTTTGCCTGTAAAAGAAAAATACAACCCCCCCAACATTAAAACCCACCACCCACATACCCCTAATCTAACCCAAACCCCCCTTAAAAAAACCTAACACTACCCCCCTGAAGATCATCCTACCTTGAGTCGTCTTCACTCAGCCGAGCAGCGATGGAACCGAAGAGGAGATCCGAAGCGGCAGAAGTGATCCTCCAAGGGGCGCTGAAGAAGTCTTCCATCCGATGAAGTGATCCTCCAAGCGGCGCTGAAGAAGTCTTCCATCCGATGAATTGATCCTCCAAGCGGCACTGAAGAAGTCTTCGATCCAGGCGATGTCATCTTCCAAGCGGGGTCTTCAATCTTCTTCAGGATCCATCTTCATTCTGCTGACGCGGAACATCCTTCTTTCCCGACGGACTACCGACGAATGAAGGCTCCTTTAAGGGACGTCATCCAAGATGGCGTCCCTTCAATTCCGATTGGCTGATAGGATTCTTTTTTTTTAAACTTTTTTATTGAGAAAGGTTTTGTTACAGTTTTCACAAGACAATTGGTACAGTGATACTTTACTGTATAACATCAAGCATTAAATAACCTGTTTACAACATTTTTTTTTTCCCCTCTTACATCCATAAATGGTAAAGGGATGTTTAGCTTCCTCACATTACATCCAATATATACTTTATACATTCTTTCATCCAGCTTACTGCCTCTACAGAGTGGACCACTATACTCTTGTTAATATGAATTAGTTCAGTACTATTCTCATTTTTTTTAATTATATTAATCTTGGTTGTTTCTCTAAATAGGTTACTAAAAAAAAGAAAAGTCTTCATAACACATCCTTTTTCTTGATGTGTTTGACTATTAAATATCTCATACACTATAACGCAAAAAAAAAAAAAAGCTCCCCCTCTCTATCCCTCTCCCCTCCTACGCCCTCCAGCTCCCCTTGAGTTGTTCCTCTTGAATATATATAGAATTTTCAAATGGTTTAATAATAATTTGTTGTATTGCAGGATCTAACGATCTTATATATAACTCCCATTTAGTCATAAATTTTGCTATTTGTTTTTCCGACTGACTATCTGTATCAAATTGCTCGTAAGTCATTTGCTGTTGTATTCGCCTCAAGAAAATCTTTATACTTAAGTTCTTTTTGGAATTCCATTCACATAATATCATATTCCTAACAATTAAAATTATAGTATTTAATAAACGAGTGCATGACCCGTATACTACCCCTTTTGCTAGAAAGAGAACTTTAATATTACATTTTTTTTTCAACCAATAAGTTATTTTTAGCCAAAAAGTGTTAATTTTGGGGCATGAATACATACAATGTACTATATCTGCTCTTTCATATCTAGATCTCTTACAAAAACTATTTTGGGGATTACTCCACTTAGCTAACACATAAGGAGTTAGGTAAACATGATGTAGTATTTTAACTTGTGACTCTCTCCAGCTAGATAGTAAAGTGGCTTTTTTTGTTCTATTTATACTTCCTCTTAAATCCTCCTTAGTTATTTCAAGCTCTGGTAAAATTCTCAGCCATTTATTGATTCATATATGTATTTTATCCTAATTTGATTGTTAAGTTTGTTGTACAATGCTGAGCAGCTAGTGTTCCCTTGTGAGAATATATTCAATATGGGAGTCAAATTATGCCAGTTGTCCTTCGTGTAAATAACCCTTCCTAATGAGTTACAGTAATGTCTCAACTGAAGATATATGAAGAATTGTGAATTCTCCCAGCCATACATAGCTTTTAAGTAGTTGAAGTCCCAACTACATTTCTTCTGGTTATCAATTATCTGGTGTAAATAGGTAAAACCTCTTTCCTGCCAACGTTGACATACTTCAGCATTAATCATTACCTCAGGATTCCCTATTAACGGTAAAAAATGTGAAAAATGAAAATCTATTTAAAGAATCTTGCATATTTTTTGCCAAGCTATTATAAGATTCGTTATGTTATACAATTTTTTCACCCTATCTGGCAACCTATTGTATTCTATATGTATTAAAGAGTTTAGACTATAAGGTTTTACTATGTTTTCTTCTAATTCTAAGTCTACAATCTTGTTATTATTAGAGATCCAAGCTAGTACTATTTTAACCAAGAACACCTGGTTATATAAGTTTAGGTCAGGTAGCCCCATTCCACCCCAATCATTTGCGATGGACAATTTTGAATATGATATTCTAGCTTTTTTATTTTTCCAACATAGTTGAATTACTGCCTTCTTAATGCAAGCTAGATCCTTATTTTTAATTTTTAGTGGTAAATTTTGCATTAAATATAAGATTTTAGGTGTTGTAATCATCTTAAACATATTAATTTCCCCCTCAAGGGTTATAGGTAAGTGTGACCATCTCTTAACTTCCTCTATAATTTTAGCAAATAAAGGATCATAGTTTAACTTGTACCAGTCGCCTGGTGTTATAGAGAAATGTATTCCCAAATACTTTATAGATGTATCTGCTACTGTAAACTTAGGGTTTATAACCGAGCCCTTCTGTTTTAATAACCAAAGAATCTCAGATTTTTGTATATTGACTCTGTACCCCGAGAATGACCCAAATGTTTCTATCATTTCCGTTATTAATGGGATCTGTTTTTTAGAATTTCTTACAAATAATAACATATCATCCGCATATGCTGCTACTTTTATTTCAATGTCCCCAATCCTTATACCTTGAGTTGTTCCTCTAATTTGTGTCATTAATGGTTCAAGAGCCAAATCAAATAATATTGGTGAGAGGGGACATCCCTGTCGGGTACCTCTGAACAATTCTATATATTCTGATTGTTGGTCATTTATACAAAAAGCAGTTTTTAGGGAAAAATATAAGTTCTTGATACATTCCAAAATATTGCCTTTAAATCCAAACATTCCCAGTGTATGGAAAAGATGATCCCATTCTACCGAGTCAAAGGCTTTGTGTGCATCCAAAGTTAATAACAATAAATCCTCTCCTTTTTTAATAAGTTTATCCTTGTTGGCCCATACGTATGAGATAACATTTGTAACTCTTCTAATATTATAGAAAGATGATCTACCATTAATAAATCCTGATTGATCTGAATGTATTAAAGTCAAGATCACTTTTTGTAGCCTGTCAGCTAAAATGCTTGTCAGTATCTTTAAATCTGAGTTTAATAATGAAATTGGTCTGTAAGAGGCCAAGTCTTGATAATCTTTCCCTGGTTTAAGTAAAAATATAGTAGTAGAGTCCATAAACCTGTTTATTCTTGATTCCTGAAGGGGAGAAAATACATAGTTATAAACCCTTTGCAAAATTGGTGCTATTTCTATATTCATTAATCTATAGAACTTGTTTGGGAGATCATCCGGGCCACTAGCTTTATTTACCGGTAGATATTTGATCTTCCCAACTATTTCCTCCAACTCTATCGGGCGATTCAACTCTTCTAATTGGTCTGTAGAAACTTGAGGTCCCAAAACTTCCTTTTATTTTCCAAATTTATTCCCTGTGTTCTATATATATCTGAATAATATTCTTTAAAAGCTTTAAAAATTCCTTCTTGGGAAGATATATTAATATCATCTTTTTTAATATTAGCTATAACTGTTTTTTTCTTATTTATTTTATTTAGACCAGCCAGATATCTGCCAGACTTGTTACCAAATCTTTGGAATCTACTTTTACCCCTAATGTCCTCCTGCGTAGACCTTTGCATTAAAAATAGGTTCCGTTGCTTATTTGCCAGTATATATTTATTCCAATTCTCTATGGAGGCATCTCTTAAATATTGATTATATGCATTATTTAAGGTATTTAATAACTGTAACTCACGTTTACCTAACTTCTTTTTCTTATAGGCCATAAATGTGATCATCTCTGATTTTAAGACTGCTTTTGCAGTTTCCCAATATAGTAGTGGTTTCCCTATATGTTGGCTATTAGTGTTCTCAAATTCCTTTAGCTTGTTCTTTAAAAAATTGAGAAATTCTGTATTTTCTGCCAGATATTTGGGAAAGAAAAAATTATTCCTTTTCTTAATTCGGGATCCATATACTAGGCCTATCGGAGCATGATCTGAGAGAGTTATAGGGTATATAGTTGTATCTGTAATTATTGGTATTAAATTTTTTGAGACCAATAGTAGGTCTATCCTTGAATATGACTTATGGGTTTTTGAAATACACGTATATTCCCAGACTCCCGGGTTCCTATATCTCCATAGATCACATACTCCTATATTGGCAAATATATCTTTAAAAATCTTAGTCTCTCTTCGAGAATTTCTACCTACCTTCTTATTATTCCCGGACTGAAATCTATCTACTGGCATTCTAGGAACCATATTAAAATCCCCTCCCAAGATTATTTTTGTGTCTAAGTATTTCATTAATTTACACTGAAGTTCTTCCCAAAAATTTTTGTTGTACTCATAGGCACATAAACGTTACAGATTGTGAAGATTTCCAAATTAATTTCTATTTTGATAATAACTATATGTTCGTTGTCTTCTATATTTTTTTCCAAAATTCTATAGTTTAGCTTTTTATTAATGAGTATAGCTACCCCTTTCTTCCTTGCTTTAAAGTCAGTTGCTATAATTTCACCTATCCAATTACACTTTAATTTCATATTTTCCGTCTCCTGAATTAAGGCAATATCTGTACCTTCTGTTTTCAGATATTTTATTATAGCCTTCCTCTTGATAGGGGATGTTATCCCACCAACGTTCCATGAAATTATTTTAATTTTTCCCATTACTTTGCTGTGTAGCTGTTAAGTGTATATTTGTGTAGTATTGGAGTACAAGTATATTTTAAATCGTCCACTTAACCATAAATAGGGGAGCTAGGAGGGAACGCAAGGCGGGGGGGAGGGAGAAGAGAAAAAAAAATAAATAAAAAAAAAAATAATATAGATAAAAATTAAAAACCCTAACCGGTAAATAAACAAATTTGCAATCAACACTTGTTTCCCTTTAAATTTAAAATTTATACTCATATTTAAACTCATACAATATATAACCAAGATTTTCAAAACCCCTAGATTCTTATATTTATTCCAACTCATCACTTCATCTTTAAACCATTTTAAAAAACTGCTTAACTTCTTCTGGGTCTTCAAATACCTTTACACCTTCTTCACCTATATATTTCAATTTTGCTGGGTATATAACCACTGCTTTATGCCCTGCTGCTATTAGGCTTGTACACAAGGGGGTCATTTTTTTTCTCTTATTCAGTGTTTCCATAGAGTAATCACTGAACATTAACAACTTTTTCCCCTCAAACTCCAAGCTACCTTTCTTCCTGTATAAGTTCATCATTTTAACCTTATCTTGAAAGTCTAGGAATTTAGCAATTACTGCTCTAGGTTTTTCTTCGGTGGAGTTCTGTCTTATTGCTCCTATTCTGTGAACTCTTTCTATCCTTAAT
Organism: Bombina bombina; assembly: GCF_027579735.1. Taxonomy (NCBI): domain Eukaryota; kingdom Metazoa; phylum Chordata; class Amphibia; order Anura; family Bombinatoridae; genus Bombina; species Bombina bombina. Next base: position 576,212,311 of record NC_069503.1, on the reverse strand, counting down.
GGTAATTCTTTCTCTTCAACCCCTAGTATCCTGGGTAGCTGTATTGACATGAATTCCTGTAAACTCTTATCAATTCCCCCTTTTTGTAGGCCTATAATTCTTACATTGTTTCTACGTGCTCTATTTTCTAGATCTTCAATTTTTGCACATAACTCCAAAATCTGACTACTACTCCTATTCTGTATCTGTTCTAATCTACTTTGATTGTCTTCTAGCTCAGATATTATTTCTTCGGCTTCCTGCATTCTCCCTGAAAAACTTTTGAAATCTTCTGCTAGTTTAGAAACTTCAGACTGAATTTTATCAAAGCGTGGCATAAACATCTCTGAGAGTTTCCTAACCACCCAATCTCCTTCCCCTGATAGAGAACCCTCTTCACCTCCTCCATCTAAGGAGGTTTCACCCTGTGACTTCCTAGTGACATTCTGTTTTTTCTCTTGTGTTTTTTGTCTTTTAGACATTATATTGCTCTGTGTATTAGTGATATATTTATCCATATATATAACCAAGGTAATGTAACAAACAGCAGATAAGCAAGTATTTTAATTTCCCTTTTGTGTCTATAAGGTGTGTATCTGATTTCAGATCTTTTTGTGTATTACTTATCCCTATTCAGGGGATATTTCTTAGTGAAAAAAAACAAAAAAAAACCAATTCAACGTGTATCTTCAAAATACAAAAGTGTACCACAAACCAATAAGATTACCACTGTGATTACTTTATGAACCAACTATTTAATAACTATTGTACCTAGTTAAAATAAATACAAAGTTGCCTGTAAAATAAAAATAAATCCTAAAATAGCTACAATGTAATTATTAATTATATTGTAGCTATCTTAGAGTTTATTTTATAGGTAAGTATTTCGTTTTAAATAGGATTAATTTAGTTAATAATAGTAAATTTATTTAGATTTATTTAAATAATATTTAAGTTAGGGGGGTGTTAGGGTTAGACTTAGGTTTAGAGGTTAATAACTTTATTATAGTGGCGGCGACGTTGGCGGCGGCAGATTAGGGATTAATACATTTAATAGGCTATGTGGGCTATGGCGGTTTAGGGGTTAATACTTGAATAGGTTAATTGCATTGTGGGCTATGGTGGTTTAGGGGTTAATAATTGAGTTATTACTTGCGGTGTGGCTTTGATGGCGGATATAGGGGTTCATAGTTTAAATAGGCATATTGCGTTGTGGGGGGTTGTCTGTCTAGGGGTTAATACATTTATTATTAGTAGTGAGAGGGGGGATTGCGGATATAGGGGTTTTACGTGTTGGGCTTATTTTTGGTAGGCGTGTTAGACTTTTACGGGAGATGTGTTATTTTCTTTACTTTTCTTAGGCGCCGGCAGTTTCTAAAGTGCCGTAAGTCACTAGTGACTCCAGAAATTTGTATTTACGCTCATTTCTGGACATCGCTAGTTTATCCGACTTACGGCACTTTATGAACTGCCGGCGGGGTATATGTAATACCCCGATGTGCGAGGTGAAATTACGGGCGGTGCAGGTTCCCACGCTTGCGCCGAAACCTGCGCCGTATATGTGATTGCACCCCCTCTTGGGGAATGGGTAATAAAGGGATTATCTATCTTTTTAAACAATAACATTTTTGGAGTTGACTATCCCTTTAAGGCAAATAATATTTTCCACTTGTTTAAATGCTGTTATTTTATATTCATGGCACAAACATTTTGAATATAATGTTCTTTATTGTTTTACATATAAATATCTTGATATGTTATATATTTTGTTTCTAAAAATATAATATGCTGAAAAGTTATTTTTTAGGGTCCTGCAACAGAGATCACAACTGTCTCATATTTTGTGGGATAGTCCCAATTCAGAATTTTCAACTGTTTCTCATTCTGCATTTCTTTCCATATAAATCTCCCAGGGGTAACATAACCTCTCTCCACAGACTTTCTGACCCCATCGACATTTCCCTGGCAATTTTATGTTGCTCTCAACCTCAAGCTAAAGTAACTTTGCCCAAAGTTTTCTATGATTCCCCAGCCTCCAAGTACTGGATAGGATCAATCTGGCAAATACGTCACTCAGTAACACATATTGCTGTGACACCTTAGTGGTGATAAATATGACCTTTTCTAAAAAAAAAAAAAAAAAAAAAAAAAGAACTGCTTTATGAGCATTGTGAGCTCCTAGGTATAGTACCACTGATTCATTGTGAAGTATAGGTGCTTGTGCTATGCAATGATACAATTTTTTAAAAAAAAATGGTAAATTCTGAATTGTTTGTGATGTATGTTAGTGAGATCTACATCCATACCATATTGTTTAATACAATCGTACTAATTATGGTGTAGTGTATACGGTTTGCTTGTTCAATTTTGTCTTATATAAAAGTAATTTACACATTCATTTTAAAGTTAAATAGTCATTAAAGTAACATACATATATATATATATATATATATATATATATATATATATATATATACAGAAGATCCAAGTATATATATATATATATATATATATACCATACCTACAATAAAGATCTGCATACAATATAAATGTTTATAGATAATATAACCCTTGAAAAGGAAAATCTGGCCAGAAAGTAATGTATATAAGCAAGCTCCCACACTGATCAATGAATCACTGGGCAGAACATAGGAGGGTCAGGCTTTTAAAAATGTAATAAAGGGATATGAAAGTCAAAATTAAAGTTGTATAATTCGTATAGAGCATGCATTTTTAGGAGACTTTTAAATTCCATACTATTACCAAATTTACTTTCTCCTAGATTTAGAGTTTTGCGGCCAAAGGGGTGCGTTAGCTACGCGTGGTTTTTTCCCCCCGCACCTTTTAAACAATGCTGGTATTTAGAGTTTTCAGAAGGGCTGCGTTAGGCTCCAAAAAGGGAGCGTACAGGCATATTTACCGCCACTGCAACTCTAAATACCAGCATTGCTTACGGACGCGGCCATCTTCAAAAACGTGCTCATGCACGATTCCCCCATAGGAAACAATGGGGCAGTTTGAGCTGAAAAAAAACTAACACCTGCAAGAAAGCAGCGTTCAGCTCCTAACGCAGCCCCATTGTTTCCTATCGGGAAACACTTCCTAAGTCTGCACCTAACACCCTAACATGTACCCCGAGTCTAAACACCCCTAACTTTACACTTATTAAACCCTAATCTGCCGACCCCGCTATCGCTGACCCCTGCATATTATTTTTAACCCCTAATCTGCCGCTCCGTACACCGCTGCAAAGTACGTTATCCCTATGTACCCCTAATCTGCTGCCCCTAACACCGCCGACCCCTATATTATATTTATTAACCCCTAATCTGCCCCCCCCCCCAACATCGCCGCTACCTACCTACAATTATTAACCCCTAATCTGCCGACTGGACCTCACCGCTACTATAATAAATGTATTAACCCCTAATCCGCCTCACTCCCGCCTCAAAAACCCTATAATAAATAGTATTAACCCCTAATCTGCCCTCCCTAACATCGCCGACACCTAACTTCAAGTATTAACCCCTAATCTGCCGACCGGACCTCGCCGCTACTCTAATAAATGTATTAACCCCTAAAGCTAAGTCTAACCCTAACACTAACACCCCCTAAGTTAAATATAATTTAAATCTAACGAAATAAAATAAATCTTATTAAATAAATTATTCCTATTTAAAGCTAAATACTTACCTGTAAAATAAACCCTTATATAGCTACAATATAAATAATAATTATATTGTAGCTATTTTAGGATTAATATTTATTTTACAGGCAACTTTGTATTCATTTTAACCAGGTACAATAGCTATTAAATACTTTATAACTATTTAATAGTTACCTAGTTAAAATAATTACAAAATTACCTGTAAAATAAATCCTAACCTAAGTTACAATTAAACCTAACACTACACTATCAATAAATTAAGTAAATAAACTATCTACAATTATCTACAATTAAATAAACTAAACTAAATTACAAAAAAAACCAAACACTAAATTACAAAAAAAACAAACACTAAATTACAAAAAATAAAAAAGATTACAAGAATTTTAAACTAATTACACCTACTCTAAGCCCCCTAAAAAAATAACAAAGCCCCCCAAAATAAAAAAAATGCCCTACCCTATTCTAAAATAAATATTTTACAGCTCTTTTACCTTACCAGCCCTTAAAAGGGCCTTTTGCAGCGCATGCCCCAAAGAATTCTGCTCTTTTGCCTGTAAAAAAACATACAATAATCCACCCAACATTACAACCCACCACCCACATACCCCTAATCTAACCCAAACCCCCCTTAAAAAAACCTAACACTAAGCCCCTGAAGATCTTCCAACCTTATTTTCACCACGCCGGGTATCACCGATCCGTCCAGAAGAGGGTCCGAAGTCTTCATCCTATCCGGCAAGAAGAGGGCATCTGGACCAGTAGACATCTTCATCCAGGCGGCATCTTCTATCTTCTTCCATCCGGCGCGGAGCGGGACCATCTTAAAGCAGCCGACGCGGATCCATCCTCTTCTAACGACGTCCTAAGTCCGAATGAAGGTTCCTTTAAATTACATCATCCAAGATGGCGTCCCTCGAATTCCGATTGGCTGATAGGATTCTATCAGCCAATCGGAATTAAGGTAGGAAAAATCTGATTGTCTGATTGAATCAGCCAATCAGATTCAAGTTCAATCCGATTGGCTGATCCAATCAGCCAATCTGATTGACCTTGCATTCTATTGGCTGTTCTGATCAGCCAATAGAATGCGAGCTTAATTCCGATTGGCTGATAGAATCCTATCAGCCAATCGGAATTCGAGGGATGCCATCTTGGATGATGTTATTTAAAGGAAGCTTCATTCGGACTTAGGACGTCGTTAGAAGAGGATGGATCCGCGTCGGCTGCTTCAAGATGGTCCCGCTCCGCACCAGATGGAAGAAGATAGAAGATGCCGTCTGGATGAAGATGTCTACCGGTCCGGATGCCCTCTTCTTGCCAGATAGGATGAAGACTTCGGCCCCTCTTCTGGACCTCTTCTTGTCGGATAGGATGAAGACTTTGGACCCTCTTCTGGACGGATCGGTGATACCCGGCGTGGTGAAGATAAGGTAGGAAGATCTTCATGGGCTTAGTGTTAGGTTTTTTAAGGGGGGTTTGGGTTAGATTAGGGGTAGGTGGGTGGTGGGTTGTAATGTTGCGGGGGTATTGTATGTTTTTTTACAGGCAAAAGAGCAGAATTCTTTGGGCTGAAAAAAAAGGCCCTTTTAAGGGCTGGTAAGGTAAAAGAGCTGTAAAATATTTATTTTAGAATAGGGTAGGGCATTTTTTATTTTGGGGGGCTTTGTTATTTTTTTAGGGGGCTTAGAGTAGGTGTAATTAGTTTAAAATTCTTGTAATCTTTTTTTATTTTTTGTAATTTAGTGTTTGTTTTTTTTGTAATTTAGTGTTTGTTTTTTTTGTAATTTAGTGTTTGTTTTTGTAATTTAGTTTAGTTGATTTAATTGTAGATAATTGTAGATAGTTTATTTAATTAATTTATTGATAGTGTAGTGTTAGGTTTAATTGTAACTTAGGTTAGGATTTATTTTACAGGTAATTTTGTAATTATTTTAACTAGGTAACTATTAAATAGTTATTAGCTATTTAATAGCTATTGTACCTGGTTAAAATAAATACAAAGTTGCCTGTAAAATAAATATTAATCCTAAAATAGCTACAATATAATTATTATTTATATTGTAGCTATATTAGGGTTTATTTTACAGGTAAGTATTTAGCTTTAAATAGGAATAATTTATTTAATAAGATTTATTTTATTTCGTTAGATTTAAATTATATTTAACTTAGGGGGGTGTTAGTTTTGGGGTTAGACTTAGCTTTAGGGGTTAATACATTTATTAGAGTAGTGGCGAGGTCCGGTCGGCAGATTAGGGGTTAATACTTGAAGTTAGGTGTCGGCGATGTTAGGGAGGGCAGATTAGGGGTTAATTTAGTGTTTGTTTTTGTAATTTAGTTTAGTTGATTTAATTGTAGATAATTGTAGATAGTTTATTTAATTAATTTATTGATAGTGTAGTGTTAGGTTTAATTGTAACTTAGGTTAGGATTTATTTTACAGGTAATTTTGAAATTATTTTAACTAGGTAACTATTAAATAGTTATTAACTATTTAATAGCTATTGTACCTGGTTAAAATAAATACAAAGTTGCCTGTAAAATAAATATTAATCCTAAAATAGCTACAATATAATTATTATTTATATTGTAGCTATATTAGGGTTTATTTTACAGGTAAGTATTTAGCTTTAAATAGGAATAATTTATTTAATAAGATTTATTTTATTTCGTTAGATTTAAATTATATTTAACTTAGGGGGTGTTAGTTTTGGGGTTAGACTTAGCTTTAGGGGTTAATACATTTATTAGAGTAGCGGCAAGGTCCGGTCGGCAGATTAGGGGTTAATACTTGAAGTTAGGTGTTGGCGATGTTAGGGAGGGCAGATTAGAGGTTAATACTATTTATTATAGGGATTTTGAGGCGGGAGTGAGGCGGATTAGGGGTTAATACATTTATTATAGTAGCGGTGAGGTCCGGTCGGCAGATTAGGGGTTAATAATTGTAGGTAAGTAGCGGCGACGTGGGGGGGGCAGATTAGGGGGTAAAAAAAATTAATAGAGTGGCGGCGATGTGGGGGGGCCTTGGATTAGGGGTACATAGGTAGTTTATGGGTGTTAGTGTACTTTAGAGCACAGTAGTTAAGAGCTTTATGAACCGGCGTTAGCCCAGAAGGCTCTTAACTCCTTGCTTTTTTCTGCGGCTGGAGTCTTGTCGTTAGATTTCTAACGCTCACTTCAGCCAAGACTCTAAATACCGGCGTTAGAAAGATCCCATTGAAAAGATAGGATACGCAATTGACGTAAGGGGATCTGCGGTATGGAAAAGTTGCGGCTGGAAAGTGAGCGTTAGACCCTTTCCTGACTGACTCTAAATACCAACGGGCGGCCAAAACCAGCGTTAGGACCCCCTGGATTTGACGGCTAACGCAGAACTCTAAATCTAGGCGTTTGTTTTGTTTGTATTTTTTGCTCAAAACATATGTGTTTGGTGTCTAAACAGACTCTTGTAATTGGCTCACTAAATGTATTCAGTTAGCTCCCGTTAGTGCATTGCTGCTCTGGAGCTGACTTTAACTGTGTGTTTATTCCCTTTAATTCCTGAAACATATAGGTCTAGATTACAAGTGGGCCTTAAATTTTCCCGCTCCCGCTAACGGACAAGTTTACGGGTGTGCAATAATTAACCAGCCATTACAAGTGGCTGGTTATTGCTACCACGTTAGCAATTAGCGCTCCAAAAATTAACCAGAGATCCAATCTCTGGTTAATTTTTTTAAAGTACCCCAAATGCCCTCAACATAGAGGACATTATAGTTTTTTTTATTAAAAAAAAAAATTAGCTTTTTTTTTTTTTTTTTTTTTTTTATTGAGATAATACAAATGACAACCATGGTATATACGCAATGGTACATATAAAGGAACACAGAATATGGTTAATTATATGCAGTTAAAGTTAAAAAAAAGTTACATTAAGCTATTATTGAAATCAACCAACCATAGTTGAACATTCCATCAGAAAGCGCAAGAAATAAGAGAAAGTATAATCTTAAGATCTAGACTGCAAGTATAAACAGGCTTTCTCGTTATGCTTAGTAAATTTTTACATTTTATGATGAGATATAATTTAAATCGAATATAAACAATAACATATACTTATTGCTGAGACTCTAACTCACAGGTCTCAGTGATTAACACCAAAGGACAGAAGAGATGAGAAAGAGGGGGAGAGGGAAAAGAGGGGGGAGGGGGAGAGAAAAAAAAAAAAAAAACACATCGGACACACTCGCTCAGGCCCAACCACTGGGAACTATTTTAATAAGGTGTACTCGGCCTAAATTGTTTTATTCCACAGGGCTAACATCATTTCGTGTACTTCTAGTTTGCAAATTTTCAGGTAATGGTATCTTTCAAGAGTAAGGAGGTCAGCAACTGCTGTTCTCCATGTGTCAATGGTAGGGATTGTTTGGGATTTCCAGAGTTTCGGAATAAGTTTTTTGGTTGCCGTTAGCATAATAAGCAGTAATGGGTGTTTGCCCACTTCTATCAATTTAGGAAGCGAAAGAAGAAATAGGGTCTTAGGACTGTAATCAATTTGTGACCCCAAGATCCTTGACATCTCTGACAGAGTTTCGTGCCAGAAACTCGTCAGTCGTGGGCATGACCACCATATGTGGAGGAGAGATCCCTCTTCCCCACACCCTCTCCAACAGGTGTTACTGAGCGTGGGGTAGATCTTGTGCAGACGGGATGGTGTACCATCTGCACAAAAGTTTTATATGTATTTCCTGTGTCACTGCTGAGACCGATGACCTTTTAGTTAATCTAAAGGCTTGAAACCAAGCCTCATCCTCCAGGCTACAGTTAAGCTCCTTTTTCCACGAGTATGTATAGGACGGTAGGCCCGAAGAGTCATTTTTAGTGAGTATTTTATAGAGTTTAGATATTAAGTGGGTCTGTAACGTCTGCATTGTGCAGAGTTCTTCGAAGGGAGTCAGGTTTCTACCGAGATCTCCCTTATGTTTGTGATGTGAGATGAAGTGGATTAATTGATGGTAATGAAGCCAAGAGGAGAAAATCTCCCCATGGACCTCTTCCATTTCAGCTTGTGTTTTCAGACCCCCTTCTTTTGTGGCGGAAATCACCGTCCCTGATTTTAAAGTGTAGGGTTTCAGCCTAGAGAATCCAAGCCTGCAATATGGCAAATCAACCTGCTCGATAATTGGAGTAAGCGGGGCGTATTTCGAGGAAATGTGAGTGCTGGTTGCAATAGTTTTGTCCCATTCTGTTAAAATACCCGCTGTAACATGGTACTTATCAATTAGCTTGGGCCTTTGTTGGCTAGCGGTCCAGCATAGTGATGCAACATTATTAAGCTTAAAGATATGCCTATCTATATGGATCCATGCTTTATCAGTGGAGTTGTGTGCCCATTCTACTACATGTTGTAAAGCTATTGCTCGTCTATATCTATCTACGCATGGCACTCCCAGACCTCCCTCATCTCTGAGAAGGTACATGGTCTTCCTAGGTATCCTGGGTCTAGCTCCTACCCATATATATTGTTCAAAGGCTTTTTGTAGTTGCGGGAGAAAACCCTCTGGAAGGAGGATGGGAAGGGTTTGAAACAGATACAAAATGCGAGGTAGGATATTCATTTTGAGCACCCCAATCCTTCCCAACCAAGAGAGTTTTTTGCTTTTCCAAGACGACAAGTCTCGGACTATTTCGTTTTTTATGGAACTATAGTTAAGTTTAAAGAGGTCTGCAGTGGAGGCAGATAAATATATTCCCAAATATTTCAATTTGCTCTTGGCGATGGGGATGTTATATGTGTTACTTAGTTTTTATATATGGCTCGGGTTAGTGCTTATATTGAGGAATTCTGATTTAGAGAAGTTTAGTTGAAAATTTGATATTTCACTATAGCTATTTATATCTTTAAGTAGGGCTGGGACAGAAAATTAGCTTTTTTAAAATAAAAAATAACTGCACTAGGCAGTTTTGGGGCTTTAAAGTTGGGTTGCTAGAAAAAAAAAAGTCACTAAAAAGTGCCTTTACATTGCGGTCTATGGGAACTGTGTGTTCCCATAGAATGCAATTTAAATATATATGATTATATACATATATGTTTATGTGTTAATATGTTTATATCCTTTTCTGTCTCTTTTGCTGGTGACTCCTCCTCTCAATTGCCTTTGACTGCTTGAGTACCTTAAAGGGACATTAAACACTCATTTTTTCTTTGCATAAATGTTTTGTATATTATCTATTTATATAGCCCATAAAGTTTTTTTTGTAAAAAAAATGTATAGTTTTGCTTATTTTTAAATAACATTGCTCTGATTTTCAGACTCCTAACCAAGCCCCATAGTTTTATGTGAATACCGTCAGCTACCTTCTCCAGCTTGCTCCTGTTTGTGTAAAGGGTCTTTTCATATGCAAAAGAATTATTTTTATTCAAGTGCAATTTTATATATGTTATGTTTGTTTTGTTTACATATTAGTTTAATTCTTTTTTGTTTTTTATCATCTTAAATTATCTTATTGTGAGTGTGCGCAACTTTGTTTATAGTAGTGGATACATCTAGGTGCATTCACTTCTATAGCATTTTTCCATGTATGTGTATATATATATATATATATATATATATATATATATATATATATATATATATATATATATTTATTTATTTATTTATTTTTTAAAAATTTTTTTATTTAATTTAATAAATATGATTCGCACTCCTCCAATATTTTATCACTGACTCATTAAATTGATCTGATTTTGAAAGTTAATATCAGATCAAAGATGTGCTCGGGGGGATCCAAGATAGATATAAAAATAAGAAAAAAGGAAATAGTGAGGAGCTATTCCACACTACATAGTTCCCTTTGTCCGGCACCAGAGATAGTGTTAGTATCCAAATGCTAGTGGTATATATAAGAGCTCAATTCCTTAATCACTATGCAAACAATAAATGCAATAGATAGATATATTTCGCATCGTTCATCATAAAAAATGAAGAATAACATACAAGAAATGATATCGATACATAATCATATGATTTATTAGCTGGCTCTAGACAATTTAAATATATACACAGGTTAACGAACGTGGGCCCACTTATTTGCGCACAAACCGCTGTTTCCTCATAGCTAAAAAGTTCAGTTGTTAAAGACCATGGTAGTGTCCCAAGAGTTGTAATCTCCAATGAATGTGTTATACCATTAGTCCATCCTGCTATTTATCTTGGGTTTGAAAAGGGCTTAAAATGTTCGTTGTAAAAATAGTGCCAATAGAGAGACTAAACACTCTAGGGGTTAGTGTATGATGCTCGATAGTATTGTTGGTGCATGTAAGTTTATGAGCAGAGTGTATCTGTTGAATAGCTGCTTGTTTCTGTATATTCTGCCTCAAGGAATTAGGGCTTTGGATTGTCGAACTTCCGCACACCTTGCTAGGCAAATTATGGCAACATTTGTAACAATCAGAGAAACAGTTTACCTTGATTGTAGTTTCCGCTATGTCTTGCTCAAATGGATACTTACATGCACTTTCCTCGTCGTGTTATGTTACAAACCCACAACGAGTGTGTCAATCTATGCACTGTTTGTTCCTTGCTGTCGTATGGCCGGCTTGTTTCTGAAGGACTCAGCTGTAGCCCTCAGTGAGAATTAGCGTTCAGCTACGCGCGTTTCACCCTGACTGGTTGCTTGTTTAGGGCTTCATCCGGCTGCTTTCTCATTGGTCTAAAGTCGGACCTTTTGTACTTGAAAATCATGCCGCCCATGGGTGAAATAGTGAAATAATCATATGACTTTGTTTCATATTATTTATATAGGCTTAGATTTGGAGTTTGGCGGTAGCCATGAAAACCAGCGTTAGAGGCTCCTAACGCTGGTTTTAGGCTACCTCCGGTATTTGGAGTCACTCAAAAAAGGGTCTAACGCTCACTTTTCAGCTGCGACTTTTCCATACCGCAGATCCCCTTACGTAAATTGCGTATCCTATCTTTTCAATGAGATTTTTCTAACTCCGGTATTTAGAGTCGTGTCTGAAGTGAGCGTTAGAATTCTAACGACAAAACTCCAGCCGCAGAAAAAAGTCAGTAGTTAAGAGCTTTCTGGGCTAACGCCGGTTTATAAAGCTCTTAACTACTGTACTCTAAAGTACACTAACACCCATAAACTACCTATGTACCCCTAAACCGAGGTCCCCCCACATCGCCGCAACTTGATTAAATTTTTTTAACCCCTAATCTGCCGACCGCCACCTACGTTATCCTTATGTACCCCTAATCTGCTGCCCCTAACACCGCCGACCCCTATATTTATTAACCCCTAATCTGCCCCCCACAACGTCGCCTCCACCTGCCTACACTTATTAACCCCTAATCTGATGAGCGGACCGCACCGCTATTATTATAAAGTTATTAACCTCTAATCCGCCTCACTAACCCTATAATAAATAGTATTAACCCCTAATCTGCCCTCCCTAACATCGCCGACACCTAACTTCAATTATTAACCCCTAATCTGCCGACTTGAGCTCACCGCTATTCTAATAAATGTATTAACCCCTAAAGCTAAGTCTAACCCTAACACTAACACCCCCCTAAGTTAAATATAATTTTAATCTAACGAAATTAATTAACTCTTATTAAATAAATTATTCCTATTTAAAACTAAATACTTACCTGTAAAATAAATCCTAATATAGCTACAATATAAATTATAATTATATTATAGCTATTTTAGGATTAATATTTATTTTACAGGTAACTTTGTATTTATTTTAACCAGGTACAATAGCTATTAAATAGTTAATAACTATTTAATAGCTAAAATAGTTAAAATAATTACAAATTTACCTGTAAAATAAATCCTAACCTAAGTTACAATTAAACCTAACACTACACTATCAATAAATTAATTAAATAAAATACCTACAATTACCTACAATTAAACATAACACTACACTATCAATAAATTAATTAAATAAAATACCTACAATTACCTACAATTAAACCTAACACTACACTATCAATAAATTAATTAAATACAATACCTACAAATAACTACAATGAAATAAACTAACTAAAGTACAAAAAATAAAAAAGAACTAAGTTGCAAAAAATAAAAAAATATTTACAAACATAAGAAAAATATTACCACAATTTTAAACTAATTACACCTACTCTAAGCCCCCTAATAAAATAAAAAAGCCCCTCCAAAATAAAAAAATGCCCTACCCTATTCTAGATTACTAAAGTTCAAAGCTCTTTTACCTTACCAGCCCTGAACAGGGCCCTTTGCGGGGCATGCCCCAAGAAGTTCAGCTCTTTTGCCTGTAAAAAAAACATACAATATCCCCCCCCAACATTACAACCCACCACCCACATACCCCTAATCTAACCCAAACCCCCCTTAAATAAACCTAACACTAAGCCCCTGAAGATCTCCCTACCTTGTCTTCACCTCACCGGGTTCAGCGATCGGTCCAGAAGAGGGTCCGAAGTCTTGATCCAAGCGGAGCAAGAAGAGGTCCTCCATCCGGTAGAAGTCTTCATCCAAGCGGGGCAGAAGAGGTCTTCCATCCGATTGAAGTCTTCATCCAAGCGGGATCTTCTATAGTCATCCATCTGGAGCGGAGCGGCAGCATCCTGAAGACCTCCGACGCGGAACATCCATCCTGGCCGACGACTGAACGACGAATGACGGTTCCTTTAAATGACGTCATCCAAGATGGCGTCCCTCGAATTCCGATTGGCTGATAGGATTCTATCAGCCAATCGGAATTAAGGTAGGAATATTCTGATTGGCTGATGGAATCAGCCACCCAATTCCATCAGCCAATCAGAATATTCCTACCTTAATTCCGATTGGCTGATAGAATCCTATCAGCCAATCGGAATTCGAGGGACGCCATCTTGGATGACGTCATTTAAAGGAACCGTCATTCGTCGTTCAGTCGTCGGCCAGGATGGATGTTCCGCGTCGGAGGTCTTCAGGATGCTGCCGCTCCACTCCGGATGGATGACTATAGAAGATCCCGCTTGGATGAAGACTTCAATCGGATGGAAGACCTCTTCTGCCCCGCTTGGATGAAGACTTCTACTGGATGGAGTACCTCTTCTTGCTCCGCTTGGATCAAGACTTCGGACCCTCTTCTGGACCGATCGCTGAACCCGGTGAGGTGAAGACAAGGTAGGGAGATCTTCAGGGGCTTAGTGTTAGGTTTATTTAAGGGGGGTTTGGGTTAGATTAGGGGTATGTGGGTGGTGGGTTGTAATGTTGGGGGGGGTATTGTATGTTTTTTTTTACAGGCAAAAGAGCTGAACTTCTTGGGGCATGCCCCGCAAAGGGCCCTGTTCAGGGCTCGTAAGGTAAAAGAGCTTTGAACTTTAGTAATCTAGAATAGGGTAGGGCATTTTTTTATTTTTGGGGGCTTTGTTATTTTATTAGGGGCTTAGAGTAGGTGTAATTAGTTTAAAATTGTGGTAATATTTTTCTTATGTTTGTAAATATTTTTTTATTTTTTGTAACTTAGTTCTTTTTTATTTTTTGTACTTTAGTTAGTTTATTTCATTGTAGTTATTTGTAGGTATCGTATTTAATTAATTTATTGATAGTGTAGTGTTAGGTTTAATTGTAGGTAATTGTAGGTATTTTATTTAATTAATTTATTGATAGTGTAGTGTTAGGTTTAATTGTAACTTAGGTTAGGATTTATTTTGCAGGTAAATTTGTAATTGTTTTAACTATTTTAGCTATTAAATAGTTCTTAACTATTTAATAGCTATTGTACCTGGTTAAAATAAATACAAAGTTACCTGTAAAATAAATATTAATCCTAAAATAGCTATAATATAATTATAATTTATATTGTAGCTATATTAGGATTTATTTTACCGGTAAGTATTTAGCTTTAAATAGGAATAATTTATTTAATAAGAGTTAATTAATTTCGTTAGATTAAAATTATATTTAATTTAGGGGGGTGTTAGTGTTAGGGTTAGACTTAGCTTTAGGGGTTAATACATTTATTAGAATAGCGGTGAGCTCAAGTCGGCAGATTAGGGGTTAATAATTGAAGTTAGGTGTCGGCGATGTTAGGGAGGGCAGATTAGGGGTTAATACTATTTATTATAGGGTTAGTGAGGCGGATTAGGGGTTAATAACTTTATAATAATAGCGGTGCGGTCCGCTCGGCAGATTAGGGGTTAATAAGTGTAGGCAGGTGGAGGCGAAGTTGTGGGGGGCAGATTAGGGGTTAATAAATATAATATAGGGGTCGGCGGTGTTAGGGGCAGCAGATTAGGGGTACATAAGGATAATGTAAGTAGCGGCGGTTTACGGAGCGGCAGATTAGGGGTTAATAATAATATGCAGGGGTCAGCGATAGCGGGGGCGGCAGAATAGGGGTTAATAAGTGTAAGGTTAGGGGTGTTTAGACTCGGGGTACATGTTAGAGTGTTAGGTGCAGACGTAGGAAGTGTTTCCGCATAGCAAACAATGGGGCTGCGTTAGGAGCTGAACGCGGCTTTTTTGCAGGTGTTAGGTTTTTTTTCAGCTCAAACAGCCCCATTGTTTCCTATGGGGGAATCGTGCACGAGCACGTTTTTGAGGCTGGCCGCGTCTGTAAGTAACTCTGGTATCGAGAGTTGAAGCTGCGTTAAATATGCTCTACGCTCCTTTTTTGGAGCCTAACATAGCCTTTATGTGGACTCTCAATACCAGAGTTATTTTTATGGTGCGGCCAGAAAAAAGCCGGCGTTAGCTTTTCGGGTCGTTACCGACAAAACTCTAAATCTAGCCGTTAGTTTGCTATATAGTGTTTAAGGAATATATACATTTATATTACAATTTCAATTCATTCACAATGTTATTACAAGTTGTTATTAATAAATTGATAACCTTTCATGATTTTGGCAATAATAATTCATTAGATATAATTTAATTTGCTTTTTATACTATAGATAGTAAATATGTATTTTCACTCTATGTGCTCTTATCAATTGCAATCATAAGGTCTTAGAATTTCTTTACTGACTTGAGAATCTTGCGGAGAAAATGTATCTCTTTTATCATGCTGCATTTTCTAACTGTTTCATTTATTGTATATATATATACACACGCACTATATATATATATATATATATATATATATATATATATATATATATATATACAGAAACAAGAATTAATACACTTCACTGCGCTATGTCTACTAAATAGATATGTAGCTATTAGTTCAAAAATACACAGTATAATCAGATGTTAAACTGCTGTGGAGGTACTTATACACATTCCTCGTTTAGTGAGTATAAAAAGTAGAGAATGTTAGTTTTTATGTCTGGTACACCATATAATATACAGTACAAAGTATTAGCGAACAGTATAACAGACTCATCCTCACATAGGTTTCATGCAGGAGTAAGAATATATGTACTTATAATTGTTAAGAAGACATTCAATGCGTATAAGTAAAAAGTTCAATAAACCCTTTTGAGAAACACTAAATGTGTTTTGAGCAGGCAACTTAAATTAAAGGCAGGAGTGTCCGGTCTTCATAAACTGTAAGTGGATCTGCGGGGGTTAGTGTTATGTTTTTTTAAGGGTGTATTGGGTGGGTTTTATTTTTAGATTAGGGTTTGGGCTGAAAAAAAGAGCTAAATGCCATTTTAAGGGCCATGCCCATCCAAATGCCCTTTTCAGGGCAATGGGGAGCTTAGGTTTTTTAGATAGGATTTTATTTGGGGGGTTTGGTTGTGTGGGTGGTGGGTTTTACTGTTGGGGGGTTGTTTGTATTTTTTTTTACAGGTAAAAGAGCTGATTTCTTTAGGGCAATGCCCCACAAAAGGCCCTTTTAAGGGATATTGGCAGTTTAGGCTAGGTTTTTTTTTTATTTTGGGGGGCTTTTTATTTTGATAGGGCTATTAGATTAGGTGTAATTAGTTTAAATATTTGATAATTTTCTTTTTGTGTAATTTAGTTAATTGTATTTAATTAATGTAATTTATTTAATAGTAGTGTAATGTTAGGTGTTAGTGTAAGACAGGCTAGGTTTTATTTTACAGGTAAATTTGTATTTATTTTAGCTAGGTAGTTAATAAATAGTTAATAACTATTTACTAACTAGTCTACCTAGTTAAAATAAATACAAACTTACCAGTAAAATAAAAATAAAACCTAAGAGAGATACAATGTATTGTAGCTATCTTAGGGTTTATATTACAGGTAAGTATTTAGTTTTAAATAGGAATTATTTAGTTATTAATTTTAATTTTTATTTAATTATGTTCAAGTTAGTGGGTGTTAGGGTTAGGGTTAGACTTAGGTTTAGGTTTATGGGTTAATAACTTTAGTATAGTGGCCGCGACATTGGGGGCGGCAGATTAGAAGTTAATAAATGTAGGTAGGTACCGACGACATTGGGGGTGGCAGATTAGGGGTTAATAAGTGTAGGTAGGTACCGACGACATTGGGGGTGGCAGATTAGGGGTTAATAAGTGTAGGTAGGTAGCGAGGACATTGGGGGCGGCAGATTAGGGGTTAATAAGTGTAATGTAGGTGTCAGCGATGTCGGGGGCGGCAGATTAGGGGTGTTTAGACTCAGGGTTTATGTTAGGGTGTTAGGTGTAAACATAAATTTTGTTTCCCCATAGGAATCAATGGGTCTGTGTTACGGAGCTTTACTCTCCTTTATTGCAGGTGTTAGGCTTTTTTTCAGCTGGCTCTCCCCATTGATGTCTATGGGTAAATTGTGCACGAGCACGTAAAACCAGCTCAAAGCAGCGCTGGTATTTGAGTGCGGTATGGAGCTCAATTTTGCTCAACGCTGCAATATTACCTGTTAATGCCAGGTTTATGAAAACTTGTAATAGCAGCGCTATAGGGAGGTGAGCAGTGACAATAACTTGCAAGTTAGCACAGAGCCACTCATAACGCAAAACTCGTAATCTAGCCGTTAGTTTCTGCAAATTAATTAAGTTAAATTAAATAAATAATTTGTTTCGGCAAATGAGTTATGTTAAGTTAAATCGTTTATCGGATACATTTGTTATTTCGGATCCATTCGTTATTTTGGATCCATTCTTTATTCATATTCATTATTTTATTCTAAAGTTTAGAATATAGTAATGGATATGAATAAAGAATGGATCCAAAATAACGAATGAATCCGAAAAACAATTTAACTTAACATAAGGAATATGCCAAAACCAAATTATCTAAACCGCCGTCCCCCCACATCGCCAACACTAACTTAACCTATTAACCTCTAAACCACCATCCCCCCACTTCGCCAATACTAACTAAACCCATTAACCGCTAAACCACCGCCCCCCCACATCACCAACACTAATTAAAGCTTTTAACTCCTAAACGACTGTCCCCCCACATCACCATCACTAAATAAAGCTATCGACCCCTAAACCGCCATCTCCCCACATTTTAAACACTAAATTAACCTATTAACCCATAAACTGCCATCCCCCACATCACAACTCACTAAATAAAATTATTAAACTCTAAACCACCACCCCCCTACATCACAACTACTTAAACTATTAACCCCTAAACCTAGCACCCCCTAACTTTAACATAATTAAAATAGACCTAAATTAAAGTTACAATATTACTATCAAGTTAAAATAAATACAAACTTACCTGTAAAATAAAACTAAAACCTAAGCTAAACTAAAAAAACTAACATTACTTACCCCTAACCCCCCACCCCACCCAACCCCCCAAACTAAAAACCTAATTTACCCATTGCCCTGAAAAGGGCATTTGTATGGGCATTACCCTTAAAAGGACATTCAGATCTTTTTCAGCCCATTAAAAATAAAAAAAAATCACTGATCTTAAAAAAAACACCCCCCAAAGAAAACAAAAAACTAACACTTACCCCAAAATCGGTACTCACGATTGACGAAGTCCGGACATCCATCTTCTTCCCAGGGGAAAAACATCTTCATCCAGGCGGCTCCATCTTCTTCCATCGCGGGTATGGCATCTTCTATCTTCATGGTGAAGGCGGAGCGGTTAGTGAATGCGCGGAGCCAGAGCAAAGGCAGAGGTCCATCGGTCCGACGTGGAGGTCCTCTTCATGCGATCGTCCACCGCACACTGAAGACTGAATGCAAGGTACCCCTTTTATATTCATTTTCATATTTATAATCATATTGGCTGTTTTGAACATGAAGAGGACCTCCACGTCAGGCCAATGGACCTCCGCCTCCACGCATTCACCGACCGCTCCATGTCCACCATGAATATAGAAAATGCCGGACCCGCGATGGATGAAGATGAAGCTGCCTGGATCAAGATGTTTTTCCGCTGGGAAGAAGATGGATGTCCGGACTTCATCAATCGTGAGTACCAATTTTGGGGGGGTTAGTGTTATTTATTTATTTATTTTTTTTGGGGGGGGTGTTTTTTTTCCAATATTAGGGATTTTTTTTTTTTTTAATGGGCTGAAAAAGAGCTGAATGTCTTTTTAAAGGCAATTCCCATACAAATGCCCTTTTTGGGGCAATGGGTAGATTAGTATTTTTTTTAAATTAGTTTTTTTTATTTTGGGGGGTTGTGGGGGGTTGTAATGCTAAGGGGTATTTGGTTTAATTTATTGGCAAAAGAGCTGTTAACTTTAGGGCCATGCCCTACAAAAGGCCCTTAGCGCTATTGGTAGTTTATTATAGATTAGTTTTTTTTTTATTTTGGGGTGTTTTTTTATTTTGGGGTGTTTTTGTTTTTTTAAACGGGGGTATTAGAATAGGAATAATTTTTTATTATTTTGGATAATTTAATTTATTATTTTTTGTAATGGTATTTTTTTATTTTTTGCAATTTTACGGCTAGATTTAGAGTTAGGTGTTAGCCGTCAAAACCAGCGTTAGAGGCTCCTAACGCTGGTTTTGGGCTACCGCTGGTATTTAGAGTCTTGTAGGTAAGGGTCTAACGCTCACTTTGCAGCCGCGACTTTTCCATACCGCAGATCCCCCTACGCCATTTGCGTATCCTATCTTTTCAATGGGATCTTTCTAACGCCGGTATTTAGAGTCTTGGCTGAAGTGAGCGTTAGAAATCTAACGACAAAACTCCAGCCGCAGAAAAAAGTCAGGAGTTAAGAGCTTTCTGGGCTAACGCCGGTTCATAAAGCTCTTAACTACTGTGCTCTAAAGTACACTAACACCCATAAACTACCTATGCAACCCTAAACCGAGGTCCCCCCACATCGCCGCCACTCTATTAAAGTTTTTTAACCCCTAATCTGCCGACTGCACACCGCCGCAACCTACGTTATCCCTATGTACCCCTAATCTGCTGCCCCTAACACCGCCGACCCCTATATTATATTTATTAACCCCTAATCTGCCGCCCCCAACGTCGCTGCTACCTTACCTACTATAATAAAGTTATTAACCCCTAATCCGCCTCACTCCCGCCTCAATAACCCTATAATAAATAGTATTAACCCCTAATCTGCCCTCCCTAATATCGCCGACACCTAACTTCAAGTATTAACCCCTAATCTGCTGACCGGACCTCACCGCTACTATAATAAATGTATTAAACCCTAAAGCTAAGTCTAACCCTAACACTAACACCCCCCTAAGTTAAATATAATTTAAATCTAACGAAATAAATGAACTCTTATTAAATAAATTATTCCTATTTAAAGCTAAATACTTACCTGTAAAATAAACCCTAATATAGCTACAATATAAATTATAATTATATTGTAGCTATTTTAGGATTTATATTTATTTTACAGGCAACTTTGTATTTATTTTAACCAGGTACAATAGCTATTAAATAGTTAAGAACTATTTAATAGCTACCTAGTTAAAATAATTACAAAATTACCTGTAAAATAAATCCTAACCTAAGTTACAATTAAACCTAACACTACACTATCAATAAATTAATTAAATAAATTACCTACACTACACTATCAATAAATTAATTACATGAAATACCTACAAATAAATACAATTAAATAAACTAACTAAAGTACAAAAAATAAAAAAGCTAAGTTACAAAAAATAAAAAAATTAATTACAAACATAATAAACATTTTACAACAATTTTAAGCTAATTAAACCTACTCTAAGCCCCCTAATAAAATAACAAAGCCCCCCAAAATAAAAAAATGCCCTACCCTATTCTAAAATTAAAATAGAAAAGCTCTTTTACCTTACCAGCCCTTAAAAGGGCCTTTTGCGGGGCATGCCCCAAAGAATTCAGCTCTTTTGCCTGTAAAAAAACCCATACAATACCCCCCCAACATTACAACCCACCACCCACATACCCCTAATCTAACCCAAACCCCCCTTAAATAAACCTAACACTAAGCCCTTGAAGATCTCCCTACCTTATCTTCACCACACCGGGTATCACCGATCCATCCAGGCTCCGAAATCTTCATCCAAGCCCAAGCGGGGGCTGGAGATCCATCATCCGGCTGAAGTCTTCTATCAAGCGGCAAGAAGAAGTCCAGAAGAGGCTCCAAAGTCTTCATCCTATCCGGGCAGAAGAGGAGATCCGGACCGGCAACCATCTTCATCCAAGCGGCATCTTCTATCTTCATCCGATGACGAGCGGCTCCATCTTGAAGACCTCCGGCACGGATCCATCCTCTTCTTCTGACGTCCTAAGTCCGAATGAAGGTTCCTTTAAATGACGTCATCCAAGATGGCGTCCCTCGAATTCCAATTGGCTGATAGGATTCTATCAGCCAATCGGAATTAACGTAGGGAAAATCTGATTGGTTGATTGAATCAGCCAATCAGATTGAGCTCGCATTCTATTGGCTGTTCCGATCAGCCAATAGAATGCGAGCTCAATCTGATTGGCTCATTGGATCAGCCAATCGGATTGAACTTGAATCTGATTGGCTGATTCCATCAGCCAATCAGATTTTTCCTACCTTAATTCCGATTGGCTGATAGAATCCTATCAGCCAATCGGAATTCGAGGGACGCCATCTTGGATGATGTCATTTAAAGGAACCTTCATTCGGACTTAGGACGTCGGAAGAAGAGGATGGATCCGCGCCGGAGGTCTTCAAGATGGAGCCGCTCGTCATCGGATGAAGATAGAAGATGCCGCTTGGATGAAGATGGTTGCCGGTCCGGATCTCCTCTTCTGCCCGGATAGGATGAAGACTTTGGAGCCTCTTCTGGACTTCTTCTTGCCGCTTGATAGAAGACTTCAGCCGGGTGATGGATCTCCAGCCCCCGCTTGGGCTTGGATGAAGATTTCGGAGCCTGGACGGATCGGTGATACCCGGTGTGGTGAAGATAAGGTAGGAAGATCTTCAGGGGCTTAGTGTTAGGTTTATTTAAGGGGGGTTGGCGTTAGATTAGGGGTATGTGGGTGGTGGGTTGTAATGTTGGGGGGGTATTGTATGTTTTTTTTTACAGGCAAAAGAGCTGAATTCTTTGGGGCATGCCCCGCAAAAGGCCCTTTTAAGGGCTGGTAAGGTAAAATAGCTTTTCTATTTTAATTTTAGAATAGGGTAGGGCATTTTTTTATTTTGGGGGGCTTTGTTATTTTATTAGGGGACTTAGAGTAGGTGTAATTAGCTTAAAATTGTTGTAATATTTTTATTATGTTTGTAATTAATTTTTTTATTTTTTGTAACTTAGCTTTTTTTATTTTTTGTACTTTAGTTAGTTTATTTATTTGTAGGTATTTTATGTAATTAATTTATTGATAGTGTAGTGTTAGATTTAATTGTAGATAATTGTAGGTATTTTATTTAATTAATTTATTGATAGTGTAGTGTTAGGTTTAATTGTAACTTAGGTTAGGATTTATTTTACAGGTAATTTTGTAATTATTTTAACTAGGTAGCTATTAAATAGTTATTAACTATTTAATAGCTATTGTACCTGGTTAAAGTAATGACAAAGTTGCCTGTAAAATAAATATTAATCCTAAAATAGCTACAATATAATTATAATTTATATTGTAGCTATATTAGGGTTTATTTTACAGGTAAGTATTTAGCTTTAAATAGGAATAATTTATTTAATAAGAGTTAATTTATTTCGTTAGATTTAAATTATATTTAATTTAGGGGGCTGTTAGTGTTAGGGTTAGACTTAGCTTTAGGGGTTAATACATTTATTATAGTAGCGGTGATGACCGGTCGGCAGATTAGGGGTTAATACTTGAAGTTAGGTGTCAGCGATGTTAGGGAGGGCAGATTAGGGGTTAATACTATTTATTATAGGGTTAGTGAGGCGGATTAGGGGTTAATACATTTATTATAGTAGCGGTGAGGTCCGGTTGGCAGATTAGGGGTTAATTATTGTAGGTAGCTAGCGGCAACGTTGTGGGGGGCAGATTAGGGGTTAATAAATATAATATAGGGGTTGGCGGTGTTAGGGGCAGCAGATTAGGGGTACATAGGTATAATGTAGGTTGCGGCGGTGTACGGAGCGGCAGATTAAGGGTTAAAAAAATATGCAGGGGTCAGCGATAGCGGGGGCGGCAGATTAGGGGTTAATAAGTGTAAGGTTAGGGGTGTTTAGACTCGGGGTACATGTTAGAGTGTTAGGTGCAGACTTAGAAACTGTTTCCCCATAGGAAACAATGGGGCTGCGTTAGGAGCTGAACGCGGCTTTTTTGCAGGGTTTTTTTCAGCTCAAACTGCCCCATTGTTTTCTATGGGGGAATCGTGCCCGAGCACGTTTTTGAAGCTGGCCGCGTCCGTAAGCACTGCTGGTATTGAGAGTTGCAATGGCGGTAAATATGCTATACGCTCCCTTTTTGGAGCCTAACGCAGCCCTTCTGTGAACTCTAAATACCAGCGGTATTTAAAAGGTGCGGGGGGAAAAAAGCCAGCGTTAGCTACACGGGTCGTTACCGACAAAACTCTAAATCTAGCCGTTAGTGTTTATTATTTTTTGTAATTGTAGTTTTTAATTTTTTTGTAACGTTAGGTTTTATTATTTTTGGTAATATTAGGTTTTTTTATTTTTTGTATAGTTTTTTTTAAAACAAGTAATATTAGTTGTTTTTTTTTTAGTTTAAGCTTAGGTTTTATTTTTATTTCACAGGTAAGTTTGTATTTATTTTAACTTGGTAGTTAGTAAATAGTAATATTGTAATTAGCTTAGGTTTTATTTTTATTGCACAGGTAAGTTTGTATTTATTTTAACAAGGTAGTTAGTAATATTGTAACTTTAATTTAGGTCTATTTTAATTATTGAGAGCAAAAAAGAGAGAGCGCCTAATGGTGTAATATCGTCAGGGACCAAATAGATACAATCATAAACAGTATCAGCCAAATGAATACTCACAAAAGGATTGGCACTCACAAGTAGTGCATACAGGCAGGCTGACCTTTATACAGCAGTCAGTACGCTGAGTGTATGGGATTCGTATCAGAGATCTGTTATGGTAGAAAAAAAAAAAAAAAAACCCAATGGTGCAATATCGTCTGAACCCAGGTAGACACAGACAGAAACACAGTATCAGCAAGATGGATACTCACAAGGGAGTTGGCACTCACAAGTAGTGCATTCAGGCAGGCTGACCTTAATACAGCAGTCAGTACGCTGGTTGTTTGTAGCCGTTATCGGCTCAAGCTTGTCCTCCGCACACAGCGTGTGCACTGAATCAGCGGCTGTGGCTCAGCTGTTCTCTGGTGAGAGGAAATCCTCTAGATGTGACGTGGGCGATCCAAAACGTGCACCTCTAGAGGATTTCCTCTCACCAGAGAACAGCTGAGCCACAGCCGCTGATTCAGTGCACACGCTGTGTGCGGAGGACAAGCTTGAGCCGATAACGGCTACAAACAACCAGCGTACTGACTGCTGTATTAAGGTCAGCCTGCCTGAATGCACTACTTGTGAGTGCCAACTCCCTTGTGAGTATCCATCTTGCTGATACTGTGTTTCTGTCTGTGTCTACCTGGGTTCAGACGATATTGCACCATTGGGTTTTTTTGTTTTTTTTTCTACCATAACAGATCTCCGATACGAATCCCATACACTCAGCGTACTGACTGCTGTATAAAGGTCAGCCTGCCTGTATGCACTACTTGTGAGTGCCAATCCTTTTGTGAGTATTCATTTGGCTGATACTGTTTATGATTGTATCTATTTGGTCCCTTATACATCTGCTGATTCTGACAGCGTTTATTCCACTGGTTGCTTTTATATGCTGGACTTTACAGTGAATATAATTACATTTGTATTTATACATTGAATACACATCACATTGCAGATTTTTAATATATTATTATTATTGATATTTTTTACTTTTTTACTTCACACTTTCTATTTCTGCACACCAACTGGGGTTTGTATGTGAGATCACTATTTTTTGTGAGTTTTCTATTTATTGATTTACACATTGCAGGTTTTTTATAGATTTTTTTTAAAAAGCATTATTCCGCAAGTCTATATCACATTATACACAAAAGTGTTATCACATTGGTTTATTTTCTGTCATAACACGACTATTTAGATCATAATGAATATTATATGATCACTAGCAAATCTACTACTTATATTTATTATATATATACACAAGCATTTATAACACACACAATTTTTGTTCCATAATTTTGCGCACCCTATCGTATGATTTAATATCATACTTTTCTTTAATCTATTTTAATTATATTAACGTTAGGGGGTGTTAGGTTTAGGGGTTAATGGTTTAATTTAAGTTGTTGTGATGTGGGGGATAGCGGTTTAGGGGTTCATAGGTTTATTAACTGTTGGCAATGTGGGAGGACGGTGGTTTAGGAGTTAATAGCTTTAATTAAGTATTGGCGATGTGGGGGGATGGCGGTTTAGGAGTTAATAGCTTTATTTAGTGTTGGTGATGTGGGGGGACGGCGGTTTAGAGGTTAATAGGTTTAGTTAGTGTTGGCGATGTGGGGGGATGGTGGTTTAGGGGTTAATAGGTTTAGTTAGTGTTTTATTTAGTGTTGGCGATGTGGGGGGACGGCGGTTTAGAATAGATTAATTAGAATGAATAAGAATGGATCAGAAAATTGGGAAACTGATTTATTTGTTTTCTGAATTTTTCGGGATTTTAGTTATGGTGTCAGAAATTCGGATCCATCCAAATTTCCGAATCAGCTAAAATTATGCTGAAAACTAAATTCTGCCGAAACGAATTGCACATGTCTACTGAGCACATTTGAAGGACCAATGACTTACAATAAGTATATATATATGCAGTAACCAATCAAAAGCTAACTACAATTAATGCACTGCTGCTCCTGAATCAACCTAGTTATGCTTTACAACGCAGCATACTAAGAGGGCAAAGAAAGTCGATTAAAATCACATGCTCTTTCTGAATCATGAAAGAAAAACTTTGGGTTTCATGTCCCTTTAAAGTTTTATTTATATGTGGACTATAGTATATTCGTAGCAGAAGGTTCAGTAAAATATTGAAATTACCTTAATTAAACTAAGAAAAAAAATGCTCAATAGTTAGAAATAATGCTATTGTATTCCATAAAAGAGAGTGTTAGTGTGTAGAATGCGTAGGCTGCTTGATCACAAAAGGATTCAATGAAGACTTCCCATTTAAAAGTTTTTGTAACTATTTAGATTTGCCTTTAACACAATGCTAGTGCCAGCTCTTAAAAAGGAAAAACTAATCTTTTTTCTTTTGAAACTGAAGAGCTACATTACCTCTTATGTGCATTTATTGTGCCAGTACAGATGCATCACATGATACCACTTCATCCTGCTGTCCTTGATCTTATTTCTCATCATTTATCAGTATGATTTTATCTCTACACATTATTTTGTGTTTCAAAGTGTTAATGGCCAAATTACGAGTGAAGCGCAAATTAGTTAATTGCACTACAAGTAAGATTTTTGCCCTTGTCGGGTAGCGCTCATTTTACGAGTTGAATTTAAGTGTTTTCACTCTCCTGCCAACTCGACAAGCGCAAAAAGCCGAAATTAGAATATCACGTGCACATTCACGTATTCCCCAATGGAGAAAAAAAAGTGGAAAAAAACCCCTAGCACCGCACTCTCACGCAAACCCGATCACATATTTTCAAGTGCGCTAACCCGACATGAAAATATTAATATTTCACATTCCAATGTTCTGCCCATAACAGAATATCTTCTTTTTATTCATAAATAAATATTTCTACATATGTATGATTTATTTTTGTACAATATATATATATACATATATATATATATATAATTATAAATACTGTAGGTATATATATATATAGAAATATCTATTTATTAATACATAAAACATAGTGCAGGACTTTGGAATGTGAAATATTTACAGTAAATATATAGTTAAAATCTTTATTAAATATGAATATTTCACAAATATGCTTTTGCATGTTTTCATCTACTAAACTGCAAAGATCTCCAATGTACATATGTTTATATATGTGTACATATGTATTTATGTGTTTATATGTATATATGTCAGTAAATACATATTTACACATATAAATACATATGTACACATATATAGACACACACGTATATATATATATATATATATATATATATATATATATATATATAGAGAGAGAGAGAGAGAGAGAGAGAGAGACAGAGAAGTGCACTCACAGGAACGAACAACTGGCTCAATACCATTGTTAGCCTGTTCTATGGCGATTTACCACCTGGGTGCAGCTTTTTAGCCCAGTAATGCTTTTCACAGAGAAGAACTTTCCTGTAGTATATCAGTCTGATCCTGCCTATTACGGTCAGTCCAGCGCCGAAATACCAGGCAATTACTCTCTAAACAAGGAACACAGCAACCCCAGACGATCGTTTTGGTCTTCATTGGGCCTCGTCAGTGAGGTGTAGCCATATTCCTCTAAGCACACTGAGCAAGGAGTCCACGTCTGGTTGCCCCTTTTTCCCATAGGGAGACTAAATACATACAGAGAGAAGTACACTCACAGAAACGAACAACTGGCTCAATACCATTGTTAGCCTGTTCTATGGCGATTTACCACCTGGGTGCAGCTTTATAGCCCAGTAATGCTTTTCACAGAGAAGAACTTTCCTGTAGTATATCAGTCTGATCCCGCCTATTACGGTAAGTCCAGCGCCGAAATACCAGGCAATTCCTCTCTAAACAAGGAACACAGCATCCCCAGACGATTGTTTCAGCCTTCATTGGGCCTCGTCAGTGAGGTGTAGCCATATTCCTCTAAGCACACTGAGCAAGGAGTCCACATCTGGTTGCCCCTTTTTCCCATAGGGAGACTAAATACATACAGAGAGAAGTGCACTCACAGGAACGAACAACTGGCTCAATACTATGGGAAAAGGGGAAACCAGACGTGGACTCCTTGCTCAGTATGCTTAGAGGAATATGGCTACACCTCACTGACGAGGCCCAATGAAGGCCGAAACGATCATCTGGGGTTGCTGTGTTCCTTGTTCAGAGAGGAATTGCCTGGTATTTCGGCGCTGGACTGACCGTAATAGGCGGGATCAGACTGATATACTACAGGAAAGTTCTCTGTGAAAAGCATTACTGGGCTATAAAGTATCACCCAGGTGGTAAATCGCCATAGAGCAGGCTAACAATAGTATTGAGCCAGTTGTACATTCCTGTGAGTGTGCGTCTCTCTGTGTGTATTTAGTCTCCCTATGGGAAAAAGGGGAAACCAGACGTGGACTCCTTGCTCAGTGTGCTTAGAGGAATATGGCTACACCTCACTGACGAGGCCCAATGAATGCTGAAACGATCATCTGGGGTTGCTGTATTCCTTGTTCAGAGAGGAATTGCCTGGTATTTTGGCGATGGACTGACCGTAATAGGCGGGATCAGACTGATATACTACAGGAAAGTTCTTATCTGTGAAAAGCATTATTGGGCTAAAAGAAGCTGCACCCAGGTGGTAAATCGCCATAGAGCAGGCTAACAATAGTATTGAGCCAGTTGTTCGTTCCTTTGAGTGTGCTTCTCTCTGTGTGTATTTAGTCTCCCTATGGGAAAAAGGGGAAACCAGACGTGGACTCCTTGCTCAGTGTGCTTAGAGGAATATGGCTACACCTCACTGAAGAGGCCCAATGAAGGCCGAAACAATTGTCTGGGGTTGCTGTGTTCCTTGTTCAGAGAGGAATTGCCTGGTATTTCGGCACTGGACTGACCGTAATAGGCGGGATCAGACTGATATACTACAGGAAAGTTCTTATCTGTTAAAAGCATTACTGGGCTAAAAGAAGCTGCACCCAGGTGGTAAATCGCCATAGAGCAGGCTAACAATGGTATTGAGCCAGTTGTTCATTCCTGTGAGTGTGCTTCTCTGTGTGTGTATATATATATATATATATATATATATATATATACATAAATAAACAATTTTACAGATGTATATGTATGTAGGTCTATGTTAAAGGACCATTAAAGGGACACTGAACCCAAATTTTTTCTTTCATGATTCAGATAGAGCATGCAATTTTAGGCAACTTTCTAATTTACTCCTATTATGAATTTTTCTTCATTATCTTTCTATCTTTTTATTTGAAAAGCAAGAATGTAAGTTTAAAATCCGGCCCATTTTTGGTTCATAACCTGGGTTGTTCTTGCTGATTGGAGGCTAAATGTCAGCCACCATTAAAAAAATGCTGTCAAAGGTGCTGAACCAAAAATTGTCTGGCTCCTTAGTTTAGATACCTTCTTTCCAAATAAATATAACAAGAGAAAAAGAAAAATTGATAATAGGAGAAAATTAGAAAGTTGCTTATAATTGCATGCTCTATCTGAATCATAAAATAAAAAAATTGGGTTTAGTATCCCTTTAAACTTGACATTTCAACAGTGCATAAAATGTTTTGTTATTGCAAGTGAAAAATGATTGCAATATACATTCATTACTTGTTTTGCAGCCTTTTGCTTTAAAATACATCTAAAAATTGTGTGTTTCACTTTCACCCAGGGAGTCTTAGGTTAATACTTTTAGGCAATTGGGGCGCGATCCGATATATGGCACAGGTTTCGGCACAAGCGTAGAAACCTGCGCCACCCATAGTTTCACCTCGCACATCGAGCTATCACATATACGGCGCCGACAGTTGCTAAAGTGCCGTATGTCGGACAAACTATCGATGTCCAGAAATAAGCGTAAGTCGCCAGTGACTTACGGCACTTTAGAAACTGTTGCCGCCTAAAAAAATTAACTAAAGTATAAAATCTCCCGTTATTGTCTAACACGCCTCCCAAAAATAGCCCGACATGTATACCCCTCTATCCGCAATCCCCCCTCTCACTCCTAACAATAAATGTATTAACCCCTAAACCGCCGCTCCTGGACCCTGCCGCCACCTATATTATATGTATTACCCCCTAATCTGACCCCCCTACACCACCGCCACCTATATTATATATATTACCCCCTAATCTGACCCCCCTACACCGCCGCCACCTATATTATATGTATTACCCCCTAATCTGAGCCCCCTACACTGCTGCCACCTATATTATATGTATTAACCCCTAATCTGAGCCCCCTACACCGCCGCCACCTATATTAAATTTATTAACCCCTAATCTGAGCCCCCTACACCGCCGCCACCTATATTATATGTATTACCCCCTAATCTGACTCCCCTACACAGCCGCCACCTATATTATATGTATTACCCCCTAATCTGAGCCAACTACACCACCTCCACCTATATTAACTATATTACCCCCTAAACCTAAGTCTAACCCTAACACCCCCTAACTTAATTATTATTTAAATAAATCTAAATAATATTAATATTATTAACTAAATTATTCCTATTTAAAACTAAATACTTACCTTTAAAATAAACCATAAGATAGCTACAATATAATTAATAATTACATTGTAGCTATTTTAGGGTTTATATTTATTTTACAGGTAACTTGGTATTTATTTTAACAAGGTACAATAGCTATTAAATAGTTAATAACTATTTAATAGCTACCTAGTTAAAATAATTACAAAATTACCTGTAAAATAAATCCTAACCTAAGTTACCATTACACCTAACACTACACTATCAATAAATTAATTAAATAAACTACAATTATCTAAACTAAAATACAATTAAATACACTAAACTATATTACATAAACAAACAAACACTAAATTACAAAAATAAAAAAATATTACAAGAATTTTAAGCTAATTACACCTAATCTAAGCCCCCTACAAAATAAAAAAGCCCCCCAAAATAATAACATTTCCCTACCCTAAACTAAATTACAAAAGTAATCAGCTCTATTACCAGCCCTTAAAAGGGCCTTTTGCGGGGCATTGCCCCAAAGTAATCAGCTCTTTTACCTGTAAAAAAAAGCACAATCCCCCCCATTACAACCCACACACCCCTACTCTAAAGCCCACCCGATCCCCCCTTAAGGAAAGTCTAACCCCCAAGTGGTCCTTACCTGTCCTGAAGACCGGCGGAGAAGGTCCTGTTCCAGGCGGTGACATCTTCTTCCAAACGTTGACCTCTTCTTCTTCCAGGAACCAGCCGGCGCGGAGCGGAGGAGTTGAAGACCGATGACAGCGGAGCTGAAGACCGTCCACTCTGGAACTGAAGACCGGCAATGCTGGAACTGAAGATCGGCAACGCTGGAACTGAAGACCGCAGAGCCATGGAGCGTGGAGGATCCTCTTCATACGATCTCCGCCATACACTGAATAGGAATTCAAGGTACGTGATTAAAAATGGCGTCCCTTGAATTCCTATTGGCTGATTTGAGCCTTCACATTCAATCAGCCAATTGGATGAGAGCTACTGTAATTCTATTGGCTGATTTGAATAGCCAATAGAATAAGAGCTACTGTAATTCTATTGGCTGATTTGAATAGCCAATAGAATTACAGTAGCTATTATTCTATTGGCGATTAAAATCAGCCAATAGAATTACAGTAGCTCTCATCCGATTGGCTGATTTGAAATTGAAGGCTCAAATCAGCCAATAGGAATTCAAGGGATGCCATTTTTAATTGCGTACCTTGAACTCCTATTCAATGTACGGCGGAGATCGTATGAAGAGGATCCTCCACGCAGTTCCAGCATCGCCGATCTTCAGTTCCAGCATCACCGGTCTTCATTTCCTGAGTGGACGGTCTTCAGCTCCGCGGTCATCGGTCTTCAACTCCTCCGCTCCGTGCCAGCTGGTTCCTGGAAGAAGAAGAGGTCGCCGCTTGGAAGAAGACGTCACTGCCTGGAACAGGACCTTCTCCGCCAGTCTTCAGGACAAGTAAGGACCACTTTTGGCTTAGACTTAGTTTTTTTTAAGGGGGGATCGGGTGGGTTTTAGAGTAGGGGTGTGCGGGTGGTGGGTTGTAATGGGGGGGATAGTGCTTTTTTTTACAGGTAAAAGAGCTGATTACTTTGGGGCAATGCCCCGCAGAAGGCCCTTTTAAGGGCTGGTAATAGAGCTGATTACTTTTGTAATTTAGTTTAGGGTATGGAAATGTTATTATTTTGGGGGGGCTTTTTTATTTTATTAGGGGGCTTAGATTAGGTATAATTAGCTTAAAATTCTTGTAATATTTTTTTATTTTTTGTAATTTAGTGTTTGTTTGTTTTTTGTAATATAGTTTAGTTTATTTAATTGTATTTTAGTTTAGATAATTGTAGTTTATTTAATTAATTTATTGATAGTGTAGTGTTAGGTGTAATGGTAACTTAGGTTAGGATTAATTTTACAGGTAATTTTGTAATTATTTTAACTAGGTAGCTATTAAATAGTTATTAACTATTTAATAGCTATTGTACCTAGTTAAAATAAATACCAAGTTACCTGTAAAATAAATATAAACCCTAAAATAGCTACAATGTAATTATTAATTATATTGTAGCTATCTAAGGGTTTATTTTATAGGTAAGTATTTAGTTTTAAATAGGAATAATTTACGGCTAGATTTAGAGTTGGGCGGTAGCCGTCAAAACCAGCGTTAGAGGCTCCTAACGCTGGTTTTTACCGCCCTCTGGTATTTGGAGCCAGTCATTAAAGGGTCTAACGCTCACTTTCCATCCGCGACTTTTCCATACCGCAGATCCCCTTACGTCAATTGCGTATCCTATCTTTTAAATGGGATCTTTCTAACGCCGGTATTTAGAGTCTTGGCTGAAGTGAGCGTTAGAAATCTAACGACAAAACTCCAGCCGCAGAAAAAAGTCAGTAGTGAAGAGCTTTCTGGGCTAACGCCGGTTTATAAAGCTCTTAACTACTGTGCTCTAAAGTACACTAACACCCATAAACTACCTATGCACCCCTAAACCGAGGTCCCCCCACATCGCCGCCACTATATTTAAATTTTTTAACCCCTAATCTGCCGCTCCGTACACCGCCGCCACTTACGTTATCCCTATGTACCCCTAATCTGCTGCCCCTAACACCGCCGACCCCTATATTATATTTATTAACCCCTAATCTGCCCCCCACAACGTCGCCGTCAGCTACCTACAATAATTAACCCCTAATCTGCCGACCGGAGCTCACCGCTAGTATAATAAATGTATTAACCCCTAATTCGCCTCACTCCCGCCTCAATAACCCTATAATAAATAGTATTAACCCCTAATCTGCCCTCCCTAACATCGCCGACAGCTAACTTCAAGTATTAACCCCTAATCTGCTGACCGGAGCTCACCGCTACTCTAATAAATGGATTAACCCCTAAAGCTAAGTCTTACCCTAACACTAACACCCCCCTAAGTTAAATATAATTTAAATCTAACGAAATAAATTAACTCTTATTATATAAATTATTCCTATTTAAAGCTAAATACTTACCTGTAAAATAAATCCTAATATAGCTACAATATAAATTATAATTGCATTGTACCTATTTTAGGATTAATATTTATTTTACAGGCAACTTTGTAATTATTTTAACCAGGTACAATAGCTATTAAATAGTTAATAACTATTTATTAGTTACCTAGTTAAAATAATTACAAAATTACCTG
This sequence comes from Bombina bombina, assembly GCF_027579735.1. Lineage (NCBI taxonomy): Eukaryota > Metazoa > Chordata > Amphibia > Anura > Bombinatoridae > Bombina > Bombina bombina. The sequence continues at coordinate 576,178,780 of NC_069503.1, read as the reverse complement.
TAAAATAAATCCTAACCTAAGTTACAATTAAACCTAACACTACACTATCAATAAATTACATAAAATACCTACAATTATCTACAATTAAACCTAACACTACACTATCAATAAATAAATGAAATACAATTCCTACAAATAAATACAATTAAATAAACTAAAGTACAAAAAATAAAAAAGAACTAAGTTACAAAAAATAAAAAAATATTTACAAACATTAGAAAAAAATTACAAATTTTAAACTAATTACACCTACTCTAAGCCCCCTAATAAAATAACAAAGACCCCCAAAATATAAAAATGCCCTACCCTATTCTAAATTACAAAAGTTCAAAGCTCTTTTACCTTACCCTTTGCGGGGCATGCCCCAAAGAATTCAGCTCTTTTGCCTGTAAAAAGATCTTCTTACCTTGTCTTCAACATTCCAGGTGTCAACGTTCCAGGCTCCGAAATCTTCATCCAAGCCCAAGCGGGGGCTAGACATCCATCATCCGGCTGAAGTCTTCTATCAAGCGACGGCTGAAGAGGTCCAGAAGAGGCTCCAAAGTCTTCATCCTATCCGGGCAGAAGAGTAGATCCGGACCGGCAACCATCTTGATCCAAGCGGCATCTTCTATCTTCATCCGATGAGGAACGGCTCCATCTTGAAGACCTCCAGCACGGACCGATCCTCTTCTTCCGACGTCCAACTGAAGAATGAAGGTTCCTTTAAGGGATGGCGTCCCTCGAATTCCGATTGGCTGATAGGATTCTATCAGCCAATCGGAATTAAGGTAGGAAAATTCTGATTGGCTGATGGAATCAGCCAATCAGAATCAAGTTCAATCCGATTGGCTGATCCGATCAGCCAATCAGATTGAGCTTGCATTCTATTGACTGATCGGAACAGTTAATATAGGTGGCGGCGGTGTAGGGGGCTCAAATTAAGAGTTAATAAATTTAATATAGGTGACGGCGGTGTAGGGGGCTCAGAATAGGGGGTAATATAGTTAATATAGGTGGCGGCGGTGTAGGGGGCTCAGATTAGGGGTTAATAAATTTAATATAGGTGGCGGCGGTGTAGGGGGCTCAGATTAGGGGTTAATACATATAATGTAGGTGGCGGCGGTGTAGAGGGCTCAGATTAGGGGGTAATATAGTTAATATAGGTGGCGGTGGTGTAGGGGGTCAGATTAGGGGGTAATACATTTAATATAGGTGGCGGCGGTGTAGGGGGCTCAGATTATTGGGTAATATTGTTAATATAGGTAGTGGCGGTGTAGGAGGGTCAGATTAGGGGGTAATACATATAATGTAGGTGGCGGCGGGGTCCGGGAGCGGTGGTTTAGGGGTTAAACACTTTATTAGGGATTGCGGCGGGGGATTGCGGTTGACAGGTAGATAGACATTGCACATGCTTTAGGTGTTAGGTTTTATTTTGCAGGCAGTTTAGGGAGTTAGGGGGTTCAAATACTCAGCGTAAGGCTTGCTACGCCTGCATTTTGTGGCGAGGTGAAAATGGAGTAAGATTTCTCCATTTTCGCCACGTAAGTCCTTACGCTGTATATTGGATACCAAACTACGCGTCTTTTCTATGTCCGTCTATGGGCAAAAAACCTACGGGCGAAGGCAGAAATATACGAGCGTAACTTCTATGTTACGCTGTATATAGGATACCAAACCGGTGCAAAATTTGGCGTCGCTGGCTTTTGCGGGCGACGCTGCATATCGGATCGGGCCCTTGATGTGAGCTTTTGTTTACTTTCCCTCCCTCCCTAAGCTTCTATGGTGTCACATGCTTTTAAAAGGTGGTTATCAGTTTTGCATCAACAGTCATGATATGAAAATTCATTCGCCTAGATATGGAGTTTTGTCGGTAAAGAGGGGTTAATACATTTATTAGAGTAGCGGTGAGCTCCTGTCGGCAGATTAGGGGTTAATACTTGAAGTTAGGTGTCGTTAATGTTAGGGAGGGCAGATTAGGGGTTAATACTATTTATTATAGGGTTATTGAGGCGGGAGTGAGGCGGATTAGGGGTTAATACATTTATTATAGTAGCGCTCAGGTCCGGTCGCCAGATTAGGGGTTAATAAGTGTAGTTAGGGGGGTCGGCGATGTTAGGGCAGCAGATTAGGGGTACATAGGGATAATGTAGGTGGCGGGGGTGTACGGAGCGGCAGATTAGGGGTTAGAAATAATATGCAGGGGTCAGCGATAGCGGGGGCGGCAGATTAGGGGTTAATAAGTGTAAGGTTAGGGGTGTTTAGACTCGGGGTACATGTTAGAGTGTTAGGTGCAGACGTAGGAAGTATTTCCCCATAGGAAATAATGGGGCTGCGTTAGGAGCTGAACGCGGCTTTTTTGCAGGTGTTAGGTTTTTTTTTCAGCTCAAACAGCCCCATTGTTTTCTATGGGGGAATCGTGCACGAGCACGTTTTTGAAGCTGGCCGCGTCCGTAAGCACCGCTGGTATCGAGAGTTGCAGTGGCGTTAAATTATGCTCTACGCTCCCTTTTTGGAGCCTAACGCACCGAAAACCCAGCCATTCTGTGAACTCTAAATACCAGCGGTATTTAAAAGGTGCGGGGGGAAAAAAGCACGCGTAGCTAACGCACCCCTTTGGCCGCCAAACTCTAAATCTAGCCGTGTGTTTATAATATTAATATTATTTAGATTTATTTAAATAATAATTAAGTTAGGGGGTGTTAGGGTTAGATTTAGGTTTAGGGGTAATATAGTTAATATAGGTGGCGGCGGTGTAGGGGGCTCAAATTAAGAGTTAATAAATTTAATATAGGTGGCGGCGGTGTAGGGGGCTCAGAATAGGGGGTAATATAGTTAATATAGGTGGCGGCGGTGTAGGGGGCTCAGATTAGGGGTTAATAAATTTAATATAGGTGGCGGCGGTGTAGGGGGCTCAGATTAGGGGTTAATACATATAATGTAGGTGGCGGCGGTGTAGAGGGCTCAGATTAGGGGGTAATATAGTTAATATAGGTGGCGGTGGTGTAGGGGGTCAGATTAGGGGGTAATACATTTAATATAGGTGGCGGCGGCGTAGGGGGCTCAGATTAGGGGGTAATATTGTTAATATAGGTAGTGGCGGTGTAGGAGGGTCAGATTAGGGGGTAATACATATAATGTAGGTGGCGGCGGGGTCCGGGAGCGGTGGTTTAGGGGTTAAACACTTTATTAGGGATTGCGGCGGGGGATTGCGGTTGACAGGTAGATAGACATTGCGCATGCGTTAGGTGTTAGGTTTTATTTTGCAGGCAGTTTAGGGAGTTACGGGGCTCCAATACTCAGCGTAAGGCTTGCTACGCCTGCATTTTGTGGCGAGGTGAAAATGGAGTAAGATGTCTCCATTTTCGCCACGTAAGTCCTTACGCTGTATATTGGATACCAAACTGCGCGTCTTTTCTATGTCCGTCTATGGGCAAAAAAACTACGGGCGAAGGCAGAAATATACGAGTGTAACTTCTATGTTACGCTGTATATAGGATACCAAACCGGTGCAAAATTTGGCGTCGCCGGCTTTTGCGGGCGATGCTGCATATCGGATCGGGCCCTTGATGTGAGCTTTTGTTTACTTTCCCTCCCTCCCTAAGCTTCTATGGTGTCACATGCTTTTAAAAGGTGGTTATCAGTTTTGCATCAACAGTCATGATATGAAAATTCATTCGCCTAGATATGGAGTTTTGTCGGTAAAGACCTGCGGTGCTAACTAGCCTTTTTTTTCCAGCGCACCCTTAAGCCAACGCTGGTATTACGAGTTTTCTGAATGGCTGCGTTAGCCTCAGAAAAGTGAGCGTTGAGCAAAATTTAGCTCCACTTCAACCCTCAATACCAGCGTTGCTTACGGTAGTGGTAAGCTAGAAAAACGTGCTTGTGCACGATTTCCCCATAGGATACAATGGGGCTGAGCTGGCTGAAAAAAAACCTAACACCTGCAAAAAAGCAGCGTTCAGCTCCTAACGCAGCCCCATTGTTTCCTATGGGGAAAATACATTTATGTCTACACCTAACACCCTAACATGAACCCCGAGTCTAAACACAACTAATCTTGCACTTATTAACCCCTAATCTGCTGCCCCCGCTATCGCTGACACCTGCATTATACTATTAACCCCTAATCTGCCGCTCCGGACACCACCGCAACCTACATTATAGCTATGAACCCCTAATCTGCTGTCTCTAACATCGCCGACACCTATATTATATTTATTAACCCCTAATCTGTCCCCCCCCAACGTCGCCGCCACCTACCTACATTTATTAACCCCTAATCTGCAGACCGGACATCGTCGCCACTATATTAATGTATTAACCCCTAAACCGCCGCACTCCCGCCTCGCAAACAATATAATACATTTTATTAACCCCTAATCTGCCCTCCCTAACAACGCTGCCACCTACCTACAATTATTAACCCCTAATCTCCCACCCCCAACGTCGCCGCTACTATAATAAAGTTATTAACCCCTAAACCTAAGTCTAACCCTAACCCTAACCCCCTAAATTAAATATAATTTAAATAAAATGAAATAAAATTACTATAATTAAATAAATTAATCCTATTTAAAACTAAATACTTACCTATAAAATAAACCCTAATATAGCTACAATATAACTAATAGTTACATTGTAGCTATTTTAGGATTTATATTTATTTTACAGGCAACTTTGTATTTATTTTAACTAGCTACCCATTTAAAATAATTACAAAACTACCTGTAAAATAAATCCTAACCTAAGTTACAAATACACCTAACACTACACTATCAATAAATTAATTAAAGAAATTAACTACAATTATCTAAACTAAAATACAATTAAATAAACTAAACTATAATACAAAAAAACGCACACTAAATTACAAAAAAAAAAAATTACAAGAATTTTAATCTAATTGCATCTAATCTAAGCCCCCTAATAAAATAAAAAAGTCCCCCAAAATAATAAAATTCCCTACCCTAAACTAAATTACAAAGTAATCAGCTCTTTTACCAGCCCTTAAAAGGGCTACCCCATTGAAGATCACCCTACCTTTAGCCGTCTTCCGCCAGCCGGCCACTAATGGGAAAGAAGAGGACATCCGGACCGGCAGAAGTCTTCATCCTATCCGGGCAGAAGAGGACATCCGGACCGGCAGAAGTATTCATCCTATCCGGGCAGAAGAGGACATCTGGACCGGCAGACATCTTCATCCAGGCGGCATCTTCTATCTTCATCCTTCCAGAGCGGAGCGGAGCCATCCTCTTCTTCCGACAGACTAACGACGAATGAAGGTTCCTTTAAATGACGTCATCCAAGATGGCGTCCCTCAAATTCCGATTGGCTGATAGGATTCTATCAGCCAATCGGAATTAAGGTAGGAAAAATCTGATTGGTTGATTTAATCAGCCAATCAGATTGAAGTTCAATCCGATTGGCTGATTGGATCAGCCAATAGAATGTGAGGTCAATTCTATTGGCTCATCCAATCAGCCAATCGGATTGAACTTCAATCCGATTGGCTGATTAAATGAACCAATCAGATTTTTCCTACCTTAATTCCGATTGGCTGATAGAATTTTTTTATCCCTAACATCGCCGCCAGGTTAGGTTTTTTTAAGGGGGGATCGGGTGGGTTTTAGAGTAGGGGTGTGTGGGTGGTGGGTTGTAATGTTGGGGGGGATTGTATTTTTTTTACAGGTAAAAGAGTTGATTACTTTGGGGCAATGCCCCGCAAAAAGCCCTTTTAAGGGCTGGTAAAAGAGCTGATTACTTTGTAATTTAGTTTAGGGTAGGGAATTTTATTATTTTGGGGGGCTTTTTTATTTTATTAGGGGGCTTAGATTAGGTGTAATTAGATTCTAGTTCTTGTAATATTTTTTTATTTTTTGTAATTTAGTGTTTGTTTGTTTTTGTATTATAGTTTAGTTTATTTAATTGTATTCTAGTTTAGATAATTGTAGTTAATTTATTTAATTAATTTATTGATAGTGTAGTGTTAGGTGTATTTGTAACTTAGGTTAGGATTTATTTTACAGGTAATTTTGTAATTATTTTAACTATGTAGCTATTAAATAGTTATTAACTATTTAATAGCTATTGTACCTAGTTAAAATAAATACAAAGTTGCCTGTAAAATAAATATAAATCCTAAAATAGCTACAATGTAACTATTAGCTATATTGTAGCTATATTAGGGTTCATTTTATAGGTAAGTATTTAGTTTTAAATAGGATTAATTTATTTAATTATAGTAATTTTATTTCATTTTATTTATTTATATTTAACTTATGGGGGGTGTTAGGGTTAGGGTTAGACTTAGGTTTAGGGGTTAATAACTTTATTATAGTAGCGGCGACGTTGGGGGTGAGAGATTAGGGGTTAACAATTGTAGGTAGGTGGCGGCGATGTTAGGGAGGGCAGATTAGGGGTTAATAAAATTTATTATAGTGTTTGCGAGGCGGGAGTGAGGCGGTTTAAGGGATAATACATTTATTAAAGTGACAGCGATGTCCGGTCGGCAGATTAGGGGTTAATAAGGGTAGTTAGGTTGCGGCAACTTTGGGGGGGGGGCAGATTAGGGGTTAATATTATAATGTAGGTGTCGGCGATGTTAGGGACAGCAGATTAGGGGTTCATAGCTATAATGTAGGTGGCGGCGGAGTCCGGTCGGCAGATTAGGGGTTAAATAATTTTATTATAGTGTTTGCAATGTGTGGGGGCCTCGGTTTAGGGGTTCATAGGTAGTTTATGGGTGTTAGTGTTCTTTGTAGCACTGTAGTTAAGAGCTTTATGTTCCGGCGTTAGCCCATAAAACTCTTAACTACTGACTTTTTTATGCGGTAGGAGTCTTGGCGGTAAAGGCTGTAACGCTCACTTTCTCCAAGACTCGTAATACCAGCATTAGGCAAATCCGCAATTGACGTAAGGGGATTTGCGGTAGCCTCGAGTCGCGGAAAAAAAGTGAACGGTACACCTGTACCTGCCTGACTCTAAATACCAGCGGGCGTTAAAAAGCAGCGTTAGGACCCCTTAACGCTGCTTTTTAAGGCTAACGCAGAACTCTAAATCTAGGCGATTCTTTGCAATGGTAACCCCTTAAGGAAAAGGCCATTTTTCAATTTCTTTCCCTTAAAGGGACACTGTACCCAAATTTTTTCTTTCGTGATTCAGATTGAGCATGAAATTTTAAGCAACTTTCTAATTTACTCCTATTATCACATTTACTTCATTCTCTTGGTATCTTTATTTGAAATGCAAGAATGTAAGTTTAGATGCCGGCCCATTTTTGGTGAACAACCTGGGTTGTCCTTGCTGATTGGTGGATAAATTGGCAGATTAGGGGTTAGAAATAATATGCAGGGGTCAGCGATAGCGGGGGCGGCAGATTAGGGGTTAATAAGTGTAAGGTTAGGGGTGTTTAGACTCGGGGTACATGTTAGAGTGTTAGGTGCAGACGTAGGAAGTATTTCCCCATAGGAAATAATGGGGCTGCGTTAGGAGCTGAACGCGGCTTTTTTGCAGGTGTTAGGTTTTTTTTTCAGCTCAAACAGCCCCATTGTTTTCTATGGGGGAATCGTGCACGAGCACGTTTTTGAAGCTGGCCGCGTCCGTAAGCACCGCTGGTATCGAGAGTTGCAGTGGCGTTAAATTATGCTCTACTCTCCCTTTTTGGAGCCTAACGCACCGAAAACCCAGCCATTCTGTGAACTCTAAATACCAGCGGTATTTAAAAGGTGCGGGGGGAAAAAAGCACACGTAGCTAACGCACCCCTTTGGCCGCCAAACTCTAAATCTAGCCGGGTGTTAATAATATTAATATTATTTAGATTTATTTAAATAATAATTAAGTTAGGGGGTGTTAGGGTTAGATTTAGGTTTAGGGGGTAATATAGTTAATATAGGTGGCGGCGGTGTAGGGGGCTCAAATTAAGAGTTAATAAATTTAATATAGGTGGCGGCGGTGTAGGGGGCTCAGAATAGGGGGTAATATAGTTAATATAGGTGGCGGCGGTGTAGGGGGCTCAGATTAGGGGTTAATACATATAATGTAGGTGGCGGCGGTGTAGAGGGCTCAGATTAGGGGGTAATATAGTTAATATAGGTGGCGGTGGTGTAGGGGGTCAGATTAGGGGGTAATACATTTAATATAGGTGGCGGCGCGTAGGGGGCTCAGATTAGGGGGTAATATTGTTAATATAGGTAGTGGCGGTGTAGGAGGGTCAGATTAGGGGGTAATACATATAATGTAGGTGGCGGCGGGGTCCGGGAGCGGTGGTTTAGGGGTTAAACACTTTATTAGGGATTGCGGCGGGGGATTGCGGTTGACAGGTAGATAGACATTGCGCATGCGTTAGGTGTTAGGTTTTATTTTGCAGGCAGTTTAGGGAGTTACGGGGCTCCAATACTCAGCGTAAGGCTTGCTACGCCTGCATTTTGTGGCGAGGTGAAAATAGAGTAAGATGTCTCCATTTTCGCCACGTAAGTCCTTACGCTGTATATTGGATACCAAACTGCGCGTCTTTTCTATGTCCGTCTATGGGCAAAAAAACTACGGGCGAAGGCAGAAATATACGAGCGTAACTTCTATGTTACGCTGTATATAGGATACCAAACCGGTGCAAAATTTGGCGTCGCCGGCTTTTGCGGGCGATGCTGCATATCGGATCGGGCCCTTGATGTGAGCTTTTGTTTACTTTCCCTCCCTCCCTAAGCTTCTATGGTGTCACATGCTTTTAAAAGGTGGTTATCAGTTTTGCATCAACAGTCATGATATGAAAATTCATTCGCCTAGATATGGAGTTTTGTCGGTAAAGACCTGCGGTGCTAACTAGCCTTTTTTTTCCAGCGCACCCTTAAGCCAACGCTGGTATTACGAGTTTTCTGAATGGCTGCGTTAGCCTCAGAAAAGTGAGCGTTGAGCAAAATTTAGCTCCACTTCAACCCTCAATACCAGCGTTGCTTGCGGTAGTGGTAAGCTAGAAAAACGTGCTTGTGCACGATTTCCCCATAGGATACAATGGGGCTGAGCTGGCTGAAAAAAAAAACTAACACCTGCAAAAAAGCAGCGTTCAGCTCCTAACGCAGCCCCATTGTTTCCTATGGGGAAAATACATTTATGTCTACACCTAACACCCTAACATGAACCCCGAGTCTAAACACAACTAATCTTGCACTTATTAACCCCTAATCTGCTGCCCCCGCTATCTCTGACACCTGCATTATACTATTAACCCCTAATCTGCCGCTCCGGACACCGCCGCAACCTACATTATAGCTATGAACCCCTAATCTGCTGTCTCTAACATCGCCGACACCTATATTATATTTATTAACCCCTAATCTGTCCCCCCCCAACGTCGCCGCCACCTACCTACATTTATTAACCCCTAATCTGCAGACCGGACATCGTCGCCACTATATTAATGTATTAACCCCTAAACCGCCGCACTCCCGCCTCGCAAACAATATAATACATTTTATTAACCCCTAATCTGCCCTCCCTAACAACGCTGCCACCTACCTACAATTATTAACCCCTAATCTCCCACCCCCAACGTCGCCGCTACTATAATAAAGTTATTAACCCCTAAACCTAAGTCTAACCCTAACCCTAACCCCCTAAATTAAATATAATTTAAATAAAATGAAATAAAATTACTATAATTAAATAAATTAATCCTATTTAAAACTAAATACTTACCTATAAAATAAACCCTAATATAGCTACAATATAAGTAATAAAGAGACACAGGCATTAATGAATTTAAAAAATAACCAAGACATAGTGATTGTTGACTCAGATAAAGGGGGATCCATTGTGGTCTTAGATAAAATTGATTACTTAAAAGAAGCCTATAGGCAATTGGATGATATCAATACTTATAAAAAAATGACATTTAACCCTACAATTAAATTCCAGAAAGAATTGAGACATCTTTTGGATTTGGGACTGGAGAACTCCATACTCACTACCAAAACATGTGATTTTGTCTTTGTTGAGAACCCAAGAGTACCGGTTTTCAAATTTTTACCTAAGATACATAAATCTTTGGTTAACCCCCCAGGGAGACCAATCATTTCTGCGATTGGTTCCCTGGGGGAGAAATTGGGTCAATGGGTTGATGCCCAGTTACAACCAATTGTGCAGTCGCTACCTGGGTTTCTAAGAGATACAAAGCATCTAATCAGGCTGATTCAGAATTTTGAATGGAAAAAGAGCTTTCTTTTTGTCACCATAGATGTAATCTCTTTATACTCGTGTATTCCGCACAATCTGGGGATAAATGCCATAAAAAAAAAAAAATGCTGGATAGATATTCTGGGTATAATGCTGATTTGATAGAATTTATTCTAATGGCTACTTCCTTTCTATTGAACAGAAACTTTTTCATTTTCAATGGGGAATTTTTCATTCAACTTAGGGGCACTGCGATGGGGGCAAAGTTTGCCCCCTCGTATGCGAACCTCTATTTGGCTAATTTTGAAATTCTCAAAATTTTCAGTGAAAGCAACACCTTTAATAACAACATTAAGATGTATACTAGGTATATAGACGATATTTTGCTGGTGTGGGATGGCACTGAGGGAGAACTAAATCATTTTATAGACTATCTTAATTCCAATGATGGCAATCTTAGGTTCACGTTCAGTGCATCCCACAGTAGCATTCCTTATCTAGATTTATACCTTAAAAATGACGGCCATACAATATTCACAGAATCGTATAGGAAAGAAATAAGTGGTAACACTATTCTTAGGGCTGACTCTTTCCATCCTAAACATTTAAAAAAGGGGATACCAAAGGGCCAATATATCAGACTTAGACGCAACTGTACTAATTTAAGTGATTATTGGAAGCATGCCAATGATTTAACAGAGCGTCTGGTAGCTAGAGGTTATGATCTAGAGTCCCTAAAGAAACAGTCTATTTTGGTGTCAAGCTTTGATAGAAATAATTTACTAAAAGACCGCACTATCCCTAATTCTGATCATGGATTGAACCAAAAAAAAGGTATTAATTTTGTCAACAAATATAGTAGACAGTTTGGAGATATCTGCAACATAATCAAAACAAGATTGCCATTGCTAGAGAGAGATGCTGATCTCAAATTGATATCTGGTAATTTTAATTTTGTTGCTAGCAGATCTGATACTATAGGTGACCAAATAAGAAAGAATTTCTCTTCCAAAGTTAAATCTAGCGAGAATACAAAAAATAATTGGTTACCAACTAGTATTGGCTTTCACAGATGTGGTACTAAACCTTGCAAGTGCTGTGAATACGCACTTGTAGGTAATAGTTTCACTTCCATGCAGACTGGGATTTCTTATAAAATAAGAGAATCGATCAATTGTAATACTGTGTATGTTATCTATCTCATAAGTTGCTCATTTTGTAATTTTCAATACGTTGGCCTTACCTCAAGGAACCTCAAAGATCGTATAAGAGAGCATCTGCTGTCATTGGAAGCAGAGGTTCCAAAGACTCCAGTTGCAAAACATTTTTTCACACATACCAATGGACTTGCTCACTTTCATTTTCAAGGAATTGAGCAAGTCACATTGGGAGCTAGAGGAGGAGATAGGTATCAGGCTCTATCAAAAAGAGAAATTTTTTGGATTCACACCTTAAAAACAGGTCATCCATTAGGAATAAATAAAATTAGTGATGTCAAACTTTTCATAGATAGGAGTTGATCTACATTCATAGATTAGAGACTGTAGAAAGACAGATGTTAATCTGTCCAGTCTAACCCCTTGTAAAGATATCTCACATATTTTTCACATACTTTTACAACTCATGCAATTTTAGAACTTAGTGTCTCTTTTAGTCCATAAAGTAATGTTGCCTGGGTATGTGTCTTTTCAAGAATATATAATCAAACACTGAATAATTGGCCTAATCATCTGCTTAAAGTTATTTGTCTATTTTTTCTATAATCAATTCTTGACTGACATAGTCTTGGTGATGACCCTTAGTTAATAATTTGCATTTATCTTTTATACTTTAATAATAATGGGTTATTTCACTTATATTTTTGTTTTCACTTTTGCTATTATTAAACTTTAGCAATTTGGAAACATTTGATTATAGACGTTACAACTATAGATAAATTGTTATGATTTATAATGTTCCCAAATCATGTTCTATTCGAAACATTCGATTTTTTTCATTTTTAATCAACTTTGTTTTCTATTTTGTATTTTTTGTGCTGTTTTTCCTGAGGAAACCCAATTGGCTCAGTTATATTTAAATAATGTGTAATATGTTAACGGAATTGAAGGAGTTAAAGGGTGGGTTTTTTTCTTATACACACCTAGCTTCTATGTGATTGGTCTCTCTTGGTGTACCTGTGTGTGTAAAACAGCAGCTTCAGGTGATCTCTGTATGCTCTGATGAACTGCCCGTGAGGCAGGAAACGCGTCAGCAGTGGGGATTTCTATGTGCTGTGCCAGGTCTGTTTTTACGAATTTAATAAAATGACTTTTTAAATTTCACTTATCATCTCTCTCTCTCACTGAAATCCTATTGATTGAACTGTGAATCTTTGTTGCATATTTGTTAATGTTTAATACGAGTTCAGGAGAGCTCCAACAGTTCTAATATAGGACAGCGTACGTCACAGGTACTCACCTGTTGAAATTAACAGTGAAGTATACACAGCGTCTATGCCGGAGGGCAGACAGTTTACTAAAAAGTACTTTTGAGTCATTTGTATCTGCTACCAAGCTGAACTGTCTGAAATATACAGTTAACGATTGACACCGGAGTGGTAAGCACGCTGTTTATGCATATCATAAGTCTGAAGTGTATATTATAGGAACGGTTCTTTTCACCTGTAAACTCAGTGATTCCCGCATTTGTTGGGGCCCCTAATGAGGGGTTGTTCACAAAAGGTATATGGACACTATTACTACACTGTATAAGTCGAACACAACATTTTGAAATATTGTTGCAAATAAGTTTATCTCCAGTGGAGACTTTACAGTGTTTAACACAGAAGACTACGAAACGAATATGGCTGTATTTAACGACAAACACAGGAGAGAGAGATTTGAACAGTTACTTAAAGGCACAGCACATAATGAGAGTAAACCTGATTTGGGAACTTTTTTTGCCAACAAGGAAAAGACACATATCAAGGAACTAAAACTCTGGTGGGACATAGAATTCTTGGAACAATATCTGGAAGAGAAAAAAATTCCCAGAGGTTTGAGAATGAAAAAGTTTCCAGCATTTCATAGAGAATACCCAGAATTTATGTCTACATGGAATGAATCTTTATCAGATTGCTCCCTGACATTAATGGAGAAATTGGTGAAGTTCAAAAAAGAACAAAGAGAAAATATCCTAGTTGAAATAGAATCTATGGATAAACAATTGGAGTTATTCAAGGATGATGAAAAACTAATACCCTATCAAAATCAACTAGATGAGACTCTAGAGAAATTGAGTGTGGAACTGTCAGATCATAAATATAAAAAATATGAAAGAGATTGTAAGGATTATGAACTGGGTGTAGTATACAGCTGGAATACTGAGAGGAAGATGCGAAGAAATAAGAATAATAAGCAGAAAAATTTCAACCAAAATAAAAACAAAGATAAGAACTCAAGGAAAGTCACTTTTTCAAGCTTTGAAAGTACAGCAGGCTTAAGTGAATCGAATACAAGCTCATCCTCAACGATTGCAATAGATCCAGCTCTTCCTACTACTTCCACACCGATCAGAACATCCACAGATACTGATTCTAAACTAGGAGCTAAGCCAAAAAACGGGGAGAATCCAGTGATCAACAACAAAAAAGAAAAACAAAAAGAAAAACCAGAGGAAAATACAGCACCGGGATTAATGATACCCAGATACCCAAGTCGACGCACACAATGGAAGAAGAAAAACAACAAAAACGACAAATAATCAACTTGTCATCAACCACATTGAATCCTAATGAAATATCTGTACTAAGTAAAGGACTGGGTTTCTCACCAACTAGAGATTTCAACTTATTTGAAACAATTTTGGACATTAATAAATTTGTCCGCAAAATTACTTTAACTAAACATTTTAGAAACCTAGGCACTGATGATCAGCCTAGTGGCACACAGAAAGACGCTATTACAATTAATGACACATGTAATTTTAAAGATCTTTGTGATATAGTGTCTTTGTGTGAGCTACAAGATGTTGATTTAGATACTGGTAGTTATACAAAACAATGTGTGATTAAAGAGTCGAAACCTAGTGTGTTTTATCCAGTGAATGCTAGAAATGATGTGATTGAGCTTTTCCACTCTATTTTAGAACAAGACCTCATCTCTTTATCAGAGAAAGTAATCAATGATGAAAAAAAAGGCAAACACACTTATAAAAACATAAGTAATAAAGAGACACAGGCATTAATGAATTTAAAAAATAACCAAGACATAGTGATTGTTGACTCAGATAAAGGGGGATCCATTGTGGTCTTAGATAAAATTGATTACTTAAAAGAAGCCTATAGGCAATTGGATGACATCAATACTTATAAAAAAATGACATTTAACCCTACAATTAAATTCCAGAAAGAATTGAGACATCTTTTGGATTTGGGACTGGAGAACTCCATACTCACTACCAAAACATGTGATTTTGTCTTTGTTGAGAACCCAAGTGTACCGGTTTTCAAATTTTTACCTAAGATACATAAATCTTTGGTTAACCCCCCAGGGAGACCAATCATTTCTGCGATTGGTTCCCTGGGGGAGAAATTGGGTCAATGGGTTGATGCCCAGTTACAACCAATTGTGCAGTCGCTACCTGGGTTTCTAAGAGATACAAAGCATCTAATCAGGCTGATTCAGAATTTTGAATGGAAAAAGAGCTTTCTTTTTGTCACCATAGATGTAATCTCTTTATACTCGTGTATTCCGCACAATCTGGGGATAAATGCCATGAAAAAAATGCTGGATAGATATTCTGGGTATAATGCTGATTTGATAGAATTTATTCTAATGGCTACTTCCTTTCTATTGAACAGAAACTTTTTCATTTTCAATGGGGAATTTTTCATTCAACTTAGGGGCACTGCGATGGGGGCAAAGTTTGCCCCCTCGTATGCGAACCTCTATTTGGCTAATTTTGAAATTCTCAAAATTTTCAGTGAAAGCAACACCTTTAATAACAACATTAAGATGTATACTAGGTATATAGACGATATTTTGCTGGTGTGGGATGGCACTGAGGGAGAACTAAATCATTTTATAGACTATCTTAATTCCAATGATGGCAATCTTAGGTTCACGTTCAGTGCATCCCACAGTAGCATTCCTTATCTAGATTTATACCTTAAAAATGACGGCCATACAATATTCACAGAATCGTATAGGAAAGAAATAAGTGGTAACACTATTCTTAGGGCTGACTCTTCCCATCCTAAACATTTAAAAAAGGGGATACCAAAGGGCCAATATATCAGACTTAGACGCAACTGTACTAATTTAAGTGATTATTGGAAGCATGCCAATGATTTAACAGAGCGTCTGGTAGCTAGAGGTTATGATCTAGAGTCCCTAAAGAAACAGTCTATTTTAGTGTCAAGCTTTGATAGAAATAATTTACTAAAAGACCGCACTATCCCTAATTCTGATCATGGATTGAACCAAAAAAAAGATATTAATTTTGTCACCAAATATAGTAGACAGTTTGGAGATATCTGCAACATAATCAAAACAAGATTGCCATTGCTAGAGAGAGATGCTGATCTCAAATTGATATCTGGTAATTGTAATTTTGTTGCTAGCAGATCTGATACTATAGGTGACCAAATAAGAAAGAATTTCTCTTCCAAAGTTAAATCTAGCGAGAATACAAAAAATAATTGGTTACCAACTAGTATTGGCTTTCACAGATGTGGTACTAAACCTTGCAAGTGCTGTGAATACGCACTTGTAGGTAATAGTTTCACTTCCATGCAGACTGGGATTTCTTATAAAATAAGAGAATCGATCAATTGTAATACTGTGTATGTTATCTATCTCATAAGTTGCTCATTTTGTAATTTTCAATACGTTGGCCTTACCTCAAGGAACCTCAAAGATCGTATAAGAGAGCATCTGCTGTCATTGGAAGCAGAGGTTCCAAAGACTCCAGTTGCAAAACATTTTTTCACACATACCAATGGACTTGCTCACTTTCATTTTCAAGGAATTGAGCAAGTCACATTGGGAGCTAGAGGAGGAGATAGGTATCAGGCTCTATCAAAAAGAGAAATTTTTTGGATTCACACCTTAAAAACAGGTCATCCATTAGGAATAAATAAAATTAGTGATGTCAAACTTTTCATAGATAGGAGTTGATCTACATTCATAGATTAGAGACTGTAGAAAGACAGATGTTAATCTGTCCAGTCTAACCCCTTGTAAAGATATCTCACATATTTTTCACATACTTTTACAACTCATGCAATTTTAGAACTTAGTGTCTCTTTTAGTCCATAAAGTAATGTTGCCTGGGTATGTGTCTTTTCAAGAATATATAATCAAACACTGAATAATTGGCCTAATCATCTGCTTAAAGTTATTTGTCTATTTTTTCTATAATCAATTCTTGACTGACATAGTCTTGGTGATGACCCTTAGTTAATAATTTGCATTTATCTTTTATACTTTAATAATAATGGGTTATTTCACTTATATTTTTGTTTTCACTTTTGCTATTATTAAACTTTAGCAATTTGGAAACATTTGATTATAGACGTTACAACTATAGATAAATTGTTATGATTTATAATGTTCCCAAATCATGTTCTATTCGAAACATTCGATTTTTTTCATTTTTAATCAACTTTGTTTTCTATTTTGTATTTTTTGTGCTGTTTTTCCTGAGGAAACCCAATTGGCTCAGTTATATTTAAATAATGTGTAATATGTTAACGGAATTGAAGGAGTTAAAGGGTGGGTTTTTTTCTTATACACACCTAGCTTCTATGTGATTGGTCTCTCTTGGTGTACCTGTGTGTGTAAAACAGCAGCTTCAGGTGATCTCTGTATGCTCTGATGAACTGCCCGTGAGGCAGGAAACGCGTCAGCAGTGGGGATTTCTATGTGCTGTGCCAGGTCTGTTTTTACGAATTTAATAAAATGACTTTTTAAATTTCACTTATCATCTCTCTCTCTCACTGAAATCCTATTGATTGAACTGTGAATCTTTGTTGCATAGCTACAATATAACTAATAGTTACATTGTAGCTATTTTAGGATTTATATTTATTTTACAGGCAACTTTGTATTTATTTTAACTAGCTACCCATTTAAAATAATTACAAAACTACCTGTAAAATAAATCCTAACCTAAGTTACAAATACACCTAACACTACACTATCAATAAATTAATTAAAGAAATTAACTACAATTATCTAAACTAAAATACAATTAAATAAACTAAACTATAATACAAAAAAACACACACTAAATTACAAAAAAAAAAAAATTACAAGAATTTTAATCTAATTGCATCTAATCTAAGCCCCCTAATAAAATAAAAAAGTCCCCCAAAATAATAAAATTCCCTACCCTAAACTAAATTACAAAGTAATCAGCTCTTTTACCAGCCCTTAAAAGGGCTACCCCATTGAAGATCACCCTACCTTTAGCCGTCTTCCGCCAGCCGGCCACTAATGGGAAAGAAGAGGACATCCGGACCGGCAGAAGTCTTCATCCTATCCGGGCAGAAGAGGACATCCGGACCGGCAGAAGTATTCATCCTATCCGGGCAGAAGAGGACATCTGGACCGGCAGACATCTTCATCCAGGCGGCATCTTCTATCTTCATCCTTCCAGAGCGGAGCGGAGCCATCCTCTTCTTCCGACAGACTAACGACGAATGAAGGTTCCTTTAAATGACGTCATCCAAGATGGCGTCCCTCAAATTCCGATTGGCTGATAGGATTCTATCAGCCAATCGGAATTAAGGTAGGAAAAATCTGATTGGTTGATTTAATCAGCCAATCAGATTGAAGTTCAATCCGATTGGCTGATTGGATCAGCCAATAGAATGTGAGGTCAATTCTATTGGCTCATCCAATCAGCCAATCGGATTGAACTTCAATCCGATTGGCTGATTAAATGAACCAATCAGATTTTTCCTACCTTAATTCCGATTGGCTGATAGAATTTTTTTATCCCTAACATCGCCGCCAGGTTAGGTTTTTTTAAGGGGGGATCGGGTGGGTTTTAGAGTAGGGGTGTGTGGGTGGTGGGTTGTAATGTTGGGGGGGATTGTATTTTTTTTACAGGTAAAAGAGCTGATTACTTTGGGGCAATGCCCCGCAAAAAGCCCTTTTAAGGGCTGGTAAAAGAGCTGATTACTTTGTAATTTAGTTTAGGGTAGGGAATTTTATTATTTTGGGGGGCTTTTTTATTTTATTAGGGGGCTTAGATTAGGTGTAATTAGATTCTAGTTCTTGTAATATTTTTTTTTTTTTTTGTAATTTAGTGTTTGTTTGTTTTTGTATTATAGTTTAGTTTATTTAATTGTATTTTAGTTTAGATAATTGTAGTTAATTTATTTAATTAATTTATTGATAGTGTAGTGTTAGGTGTATTTGTAACTTAGGTTAGGATTTATTTTACAGGTAATTTTGTAATTATTTTAACTATGTAGCTATTAAATAGTTATTAACTATTTAATAGCTATTGTACCTAGTTAAAATAAATACAAAGTTGCCTGTAAAATAAATATAAATCCTAAAATAGCTACAATGTAACTATTAGTTATATTGTAGCTATATTAGGGTTCATTTTATAGGTAAGTATTTAGTTTTAAATAGGATTAATTTATTTAATTATAGTAATTTTATTTCATTTTATTTATTTATATTTAACTTAGGGGGGGTGTTAGGGTTAGGGTTAGACTTAGGTTTAAGGGTTAATAACTTTATTATAGTAGCAGCGACGTTGGGGGTGAGAGATTAGGGGTTAACAATTGTAGGTAGGTGGCGGCGATGTTAGGGAGGGCAGATTAGGGGTTAATAAAATTTATTATAGTGTTTGCGAGGCGGGAGTGAGGCGGTTTAAGGGATAATACATTTATTAAAGTGACAGCGATGTCCGGTCGGCAGATTAGGGGTTAATAAGGGTAGTTAGGTTGCGGCAACTTTGGGGGGGGGGCAGATTAGGGGTTAATATTATAATGTAGGTGTCGGCGATGTTAGGGACAGCAGATTAGGGGTTCATAGCTATAATGTAGGTGGCGGCGGTGTCCGGTCGGCAGATTAGGGGTTAAATAATTTTATTATAGTGTTTGCAATGTGTGGGGGCCTCGGTTTAGGGGTTCATAGGTAGTTTATGGGTGTTAGTGTTCTTTGTAGCACTGTAGTTAAGAGCTTTATGTTCCGGCGTTAGCCCATAAAACTCTTAACTACTGACTTTTTTATGCGGTAGGAGTCTTGGCGGTAAAGGCTGTAACGCTCACTTTCTCCAAGACTCGTAATACCAGCATTAGGCAAATCCGCAATTGACGTAAGGGGATTTGCGGTAGCCTCGAGTCGCGGAAAAAAAGTGAACGGTACACCTGTACCTGCCTGACTCTAAATACCAGCGGGCGTTAAAAAGCAGCGTTAGGACCCCTTAACGCTGCTTTTTAAGGCTAACGCAGAACTCTAAATCTAGGCGATTCTTTGCAATGGTAACCCCTTAAGGAAAAGGCCATTTTTCAATTTCTTTCCCTTAAAGGGACACTGTACCCAAATTTTTTCTTTCGTGATTCAGATTGAGCATGAAATTTTAAGCAACTTTCTAATTTACTCCTATTATCACATTTACTTCATTCTCTTGGTATCTTTATTTGAAATGCAAGAATGTAAGTTTAGATGCCGGCCCATTTTTGGTGAACAACCTGGGTTGTCCTTGCTGATTGGTGGATAAATTCATCCACCAATAAAAAAGTGCTGTCCAGAGTACTGAACCCAAAAAAAGATTAGATGCCTTCTTTTTCAAATAAAGAGAATGAAGAAAAATTGATAATAGGAGTAAATAAGAAAGTTGCTTAAAATTGCATGTTCTTTCTGAATTACAAAAGAAAAAAATTGGGTTAAGTGTTCCTTTAAGGACCATGTATTTTTACATTTCTACGGTGTTCGTGTTTAGCTGTAATTTTCCTCTTACTCACTTATTGTACCCACACATATTATATACAGTTTTCTCACCATTAAATGGACTTTCTAAAGATACCATTATTTTCATCATATCTTAAAATTTACCATAAATTTGTTTATAAAATATGATGAAAAAATGGAAAAAAACCACACTTTTTCTAACTTTGACCCCAAAATCTGTTGCACATCTACAACCACCAAAAACACCCATGCTAAATAGTTTCTAAATTTTGTCCTGAGTTTAGAAATATCCAATGTTTACATGTTCTTTACTTTTTTTGCAAGTTATAGGGCAATAAATACAAGTAACACTTTGCTATTTCCAAACCATTTTTTTTTTTTCAAAATTAGCAAAAGTTACATTGGGACGCTGATATCTTTCAGGAATCCCTGAATAACCCTTGACATGTATATATTTTTTTTTAGAAGACATCCCAATCTGATGTATGCCCATTTTGGTATATTTCATGCCACCATTTCACCGCGAAATTACAATCAAATGAAAAAAATCATTAACTTTTTCACAAACTTTAGGTTTCTCACTGAAATTATTTACAAACAGCTTGTGCAATTATGGCACAAATGGTTGTAAATGCTTCTCTGGGATCCCCTTTGTTCAGAAATAGCAGACATATATGGCTTTGGCGTTGCTTTTTGGTTATTAGAAGGCTGCTAAAAGCCGCTGCGCACCACACTTGTATAATTCCCAGCAGTGACTGGGTTAATTAGGTAGCTTGTAGGGAGCTTTAAGGGTTAATTTTAGCTTTAGTATAGAGATCAGCCTTCCACCTGACAGATCACACCCCCTGATCCCTCCCAAACAGCTCTCTTCCCTCCCCCACCCATCAATTGTCCCCGCCATCTTAAGTACTGGCAGAAAGTCTGCCAGTACTAAAATAAAAGTTTTTTTTAATTATTATTATTATTTTAAAAAAATCATATTCTGCTGTGTAGGATCCACCCTTAGCCCCCAACCTCCCTGATCCCCCCCAAAGAGCTCTCTAACCCTTCCCCACTAACTATTCCCCAGCATGTTGGGTACTGGCAGCTGTCTGCCAGTACCCACTTTGCAATAAAATGTGATCTTTTTTTTTTTTTTTTTATAACAAACCCTCACTTTTTCTGTAGTGTAGCTGCCTCCCTCCATACCCACCCCTCTCAGATCACTTTTTAAAAGTACCCCCTCTGGCGGAGCCAGCTAGCCTAGAGAGCAGACGTGGTTGAACATAGCTCCTGCCGACAGTGCACATTAAAGAATTAAAAACCAATATTTCTACAAATAAAATAACCCCAGATCACCCTCTCAGCCGAGGGATCAGTTGGATCTTCATTGGTGAGCCCGCAAAGTGTGAGATCTGTGGAGGTCGAGGGGTCTGGGAGTTTAGGCCAGAATCCCCGGAGCGGATGCGACTCCTTACAGTAAAGGATCCCCCACCACTGAGTAGCCAGCGGTATCAGCCCAGAATCCCGAGTGCCGTGGAGACTGTCATCAGCTAAGATCCGGACATCGGACCGGACATCAGACCGGCTTTTTGAGAGCCGCTAGGACCCACGCAACACCGCGCTGCGCACTTCCATTCACCAGGCAGTACCCTTCAGTTGTCAAGATGGAGGTTTCAGTCCACGCAGTACAAGCCTTGCTGGAGGAGTTTGAGGCTGCAATCCTATCTAGATTTGACCGCTTGTTAGTGACAATACAGTCGGTTCATACTCACGGCCATACTGCTAGGGCAGCAACAGCAGAGGAGGAGGGCCCTGTTGAACAACTTGTGGACTTGCCTTGTCTCCCCAGTCAGACGCCAGCAATGAGTAGAGGTCTGACCCTCTTAGGGACTGCAAAACCTGACCACCCTCAACCCGTTTTTCAGTCTGCAACAGTGTTGGTCAGTATTGCTGAGCCTGCTATTATGGAGCGCCATAACTTATACTCGTTGCCCAGGGCTCAGGTTTACAAGGGAGATGACAGCCCTGATGGTATGCAGCCCATTGGGGCCTCTATATCACTGTGTGTGCAGGCTCTTCGGGACCCTGGGGACTATGGTGGGGCTTTAGCTCAGCAGAACTACTCTTACAAGAAAGCAGGAGTAGGCTGACTCCTTCTGCTCTCCATGAGGCTGGGTACAGACACCCTAGTAACTTGCTATGCCCCTGTATGGTGTATACAGTGACTTTGTACTCTTCTGCTCTCCTATTTTATGATGGCATTATTGCCTGAGATTCTATCAGGGAGTTCCTGTGTGGCACTAAAGACTGTGTGAAAGATACCTCTATCATATAACTTTGGTGACATTCTAATCTGGCAATACTGTGATTTTAGGGGTTAGATCCTTTCTGCCCCATATGTGTGTGGCTCTTATGCTCCTAACATAATTTCCCTTTACCTCTTATCCATCAACTCACTTATGAAAGAATATTGTTTTAGTCTAGCCTCATTTACACTATGTGTCTGGGTTGTTTCATCACTCAACCAATAATGAGAGTCTTTCATAGATTACTTTACATATTTTTGGGGTTTCTTGGAGCTGTGAATGGGACTGTACATGTCTTTTCTCTGGCAAGTTATAATGTATGCTATCCCACCCCATCCTACCGCTATATTCTGAGGCCCAGCGCAGCCTACAGCGGGAGCGCAATACTTTTTAGAACTTAGGCAAGGGGATATATGCTCCTAAATTACTGCAATTCCTCTTATATCTAGTGTCATAAGAAACTACTTGTTTTTTTCTTTTTTTTTCTTTTGTTGTTATTATTTGTGTGTATAGGTCATTTCTCTCATGTTTGTGCTGTGTGGATCTGTGCCATGTAATGTTGATTTGACTGAATATTCATTATCTTATCTGGCTCTGACAATTTACAAACTCTGAAGATTCACATATGAGCAGTGTATGAGTTAATTCAGGGAACTATGCTATAATATTTGAGAGATACTGAGCCCAACACTCTGGGAGCCTTTTTTCTGTAAATTTTGAGAACTCCTGGCCCTGGCTCCGCTGCCTCCCCCCCCCCCCCTCTTGTGTGGTTAGGGATAATTAGTTTATCCTCCATACTCCCTTTTTGGCAGAGTTATGAAGTCTCTGCCCTGTTCGGGGAGCCTTTGTTTGTAGCTTGTACCTGGGCGACTATAAAATAGGCTCTCTGGATCTTAATACTGAGAGGATTTGCAGGACTGTTCTTGTGTGTTCCACTGTTTAGTTTGTTATTTTCTGTAGACATGATGTAACTGTTAGCTCATTATAAATCTACTATACGTGTATACATTTGAAATGTGCTGTTGTGGTTCAAGGGTCACAAGTAAAGTCCATATATTTATCTTGCGAGTTTCTACCCAACTTACCAAGATTTATACTCGAAGATTAATTCAATAACTCCTTACTACTGTAGCAATCACAATAATGTGTTCAGCTATGTTCATATGCATATTAGCACTCAGTTTTTTTCCTTTTGGAAGGTAATCCCTGCATTCTTGTTTTTCTTTAGCATAAGTGGTGATTACTTATATGCTCTAATAACGTCATGTTTTTCTTTTTTTATTCTATTTTCATGATCTCCTTCAACCTTAGTCTCAGCTTACTGGGCCTACTCATGGCCCTAGAAGATATGTGATGGAGTAAGATGAGTGTAAGCCCAAAGGCGGCTTATACTGCCCAAAAATCCTCCAACTGGTAACTTATTCTCATTGGGGTTCTACAGTGACCTCAGCTATTTAGGAGAAAAAAAGAGGGTGTATTGGGTTTGCTCTTCAATCTTCTTTCGCATGTCGCATAAGTCATGTATATCTGCCCTTTAAGGGGGTCCTATGTATTTGTCTATGTATTGTATCTGTTTTACTACTCAATATGCCTCTTGTGTTAAATAGAGCAAACTGTATTTTGTTGTAATTTTGTTATACCCTCAATAAAAATCTTTAAATATTAAAAAAAAAAAAGTACCCCCTCTGCCACCCACCACCCTCTCCGAGCACTCTCTCCCACTGCCCAGCACTTTGATTTTTTATGCTGCGCCTGCAAGATCACGGGTGCGCGCGTGCGCTCCCGTGCGCACCCAACATCAAGGAAGCAAGTTCCCTAGCGATGGGCCACCCACCCGCCTCCCTGAAATGGCTCCCACCAACGATCGGCACCATCGCTGGCCAATCAGTGTGCCAGAAAAGGTATTGCAGTGATACCTCAATATCGAGGTATCACGGCAATACCTTGAAAGCGTCTGCAAGCGATCAGGATCGCTTCCAGCCGACCAGTTAGTTTGTGACGTACCCTGTAACTAAGTTGAATCAGTGCTAAACTTCCTTAATGGGATACAAGAGGGCAGGCTACATTTGCAAAGATAGGCTTAGATTACGAGTTTTGCGGAAGCTGAAAAAGCAGCATTAACAGGTGCTAACGCTGCTTTTTTACTACTGCTGGTATTACAAGTCTTGCAGGTTTAGGGTCACCGCACACTTTTTTGGCCTTACTGCAAAACGACTTACGTAAACTTTGTAAAGTCTTTTTACTATGGGACTTTTCATACCGCTAGTATTACGAATCTGTCCTGGGAGGCCAAAAAGTGAGCGGTACACCCTAAAACTTCAAGATTTCTACCACATTTGAAAGTCAGTAGTTATGAGTTTTATGGTACAACGCGGTAACATAAAACTCATAACTAAAGTGCTAAAAAGTACACTAACACCCATAAACTACATATTAACCCCTAAACCGAGGCCCTACCGCATCGCAAACACTAAAATAAAATTATTAACCCCTAATCTGCCGCTCCGGACATCGCCGCCACCTACATTATACTTAATAACCCCTAATCTGCTGCCCCCAACATCGCCGACACCTACATTATATTTATTAACCCCTAATCTGCTGCCCTAATGTCGCCGCAACCTACCTACACTTATTAACCCCTAATCTGCCGCTCCCGACATCGCCACCACTATAATAAACATATTAACACCTAAACCGCCGCACCCCCGCCTCGCAAACATTAGTTTATTATTATTAACCCCTAATCTATCATCCCTAACATCACCGCCACCTACCTACATTTATTAACCCCTAATCTACTGCCCCAATGTCGTCGCCACTATATTAAATGTATTAACCCCTAAACCTAAGTCTAACCCTAACACCCCCTAACTTAAATATAATTACAATAAATCTAAATAAAATTCCTATCATTAACTACATTATTCCTATTTAAAACTAAATACTTACCTGTAATATAAACCCTAAGCTAGCTACAATATAACTAATAGTTACATTGTAGCTAGCTTAGGGTTTATTTTACAGACAAATTTGTATTTATTTTAACTAGGTAGAATAGTTATTAAATAGTTATTAACTATTTAAGAACTACCTAGCTAAAATAAATACAAAAGTACCTGTAAAATAAAACCTAGCCTAAGTGACACTAACACCTAACACTACACTATAATTAAATAAATTAACTAAATTAAATACTATTAAATAAATTAAATTAAATTATCTAAAGTACAAAACAAACACTAAATTACAGAAAATAAAAAACAAATTACAGATATTTAAACTAATTAAACCTAATCTAAGAGCCCTATCAAAATAAAAAATGCCCCCCAAATTAAAAAATCCCCTAGCCTAAACAAAACTATCAATAGCCCTTAAAAGGGCCTTTTGCGGGGCATTGCCCCAAAGTAATCAGGTCCTTTACCTGTAAAAAAAAAAAACAAACAAAAAAAAAACAACCCCCCCAACAGTAAAACCCACCACCCACACAACCAACCCACAAAATAAAAAAACCTAAGCTCCCCATTGCCCTGAAAAGGGCATTTGGAAAGGGCAGTTAGCTCTTTTGCAGCCCAAACTCTAACCTAAAAATAAAACCCACCCAATGCACCCTTAAAAAAACCAACTATCCCGCCCACTGCAACTTAATAATGTTATTAACCCCTAAACCGCCAGCCCCCCACATCGCCATAAACTAAATTAACCTATTAGATTAATTAATTAACCTATTAACCCCTAAACCTAACTACCCACTAACTTTATATTAAATATTAACTCATTCCTATCTTATAATAAATGTAAACTTACCTTTAGATTTAAATTAAACTATATTAAAGGGACAGTCTACACCAGAATTTTTATTGTTTAAAAAGTTAGATAATCCCTTTATTACCCATTCCCCAGTTTTGCATAACCAACACAGTTATATTAATATACTTTTAACCACTGTGATTATCTTGTATCTAAGCCTCTGCAAACTGCCCCTTTATTTCAGTTCTTTTGACAGACTTGCAGTTTAGCCAATCAGTGCCTGCTCCCAGATAACTTCACGTGCACGAGCACAGTGTTATCTATATGAAACACGTGAACTAACACCCTCTAGTGGGGAAAAACTGTTAAAATGAATTCTAAAAAGAGGTGGCCTTCAAGGTCTGAGAAATTAGCATATGAACCTCCTAGGTTAAGCTTTCAACTAAGAATACCAAGAGAATAAAGAAAAATTGGTGATAAAAGTAAATTGGAAAATTGTTTAAAATTACATGCTCTGAATCATGAAAGTTTATTTTGGCCTAGACTGTCCCTTTAAACTAATAATTAATCTACCCTGTTATACTAAATTGCATTAAACTATATTAAACTATTAATTAATCTACCCTATTATACTAAATTACATGAAACTATATTAAACTATTAATTGCCAAAACAAGGGGTCACAATCTAAAGTTAGAGGGTAGCAGATTCAGGAGAAATTTAAGGATGCATTTTTTTACAGAAAGGGTGGTGGATTCATGGAATGAACTTCCATTTGAGGTGGTAAACACAAAGACTGTAAAGGAATTATAAAATGCCTGGGACATGCATAAGGCTATCCTAAGGAAAAAGTAACATGTAATATGGGTAGACTTGATGGGCCTTTTTGGTTCTTATCTACCGTCAAATTCTATGTTTCTATGTTTCTATGTTTCTAATTAATCTACCCTAACTATTATACTAAATTACATTAAACTATATGAAACTAATAATTAATCTACCCTAACTATTAAACTTAAATTACATTAAACTACAAATTAAATTAACTATGTTATATATTTAAAAACCTAACCCTACTCAAATAATTTTAATCTACAATAAAAATTTACAAAGTTACAAACAACTAACAACTAAGTTACAAAAAATAACAAATACTAAGTTACCAGAAAAAATAAACACTAAGTTACACAAAATAAAAAATAAATTATCAAAGATTTAAACTAATTACACCTAATCTAAGGGCCCTATGAAAATAAAAAAGTGCCCCCAAAATAAAAAAAAGCCCTAACCTACAATAAACTACCAATAGCCCTTAAAAGGGCCTTTTTGCGGGGCATTGCCCCAAAGAAATCATCTCTTTTACCTGTAAAAAAAAAATACCAACAACCCCCAACAGTAAAACCCACCACCGACACAACCAACCCCCACAAATAAAATACTATCTAAAAAAACCTAAGCCCCCCATTGCCCTGAAAAGGGCATTTGGATGGGCATTGCCCTTAAAAGGGCAGTAAGCTCTTTTGCAGCCCAAACTCTAACCTAAAAATAAAACCCACCCAATACACCCTTAAAAAAACCTAACACTAACCCCCAGCTGAAGATCGACTTACCGGGAGACGTCTTCATCCAAGCCGGGCTAAGTGGTCCTTCAGACAGGCAGAAGTCTTCATCCAAGCCGGGCAGTAGTGGTCCTCCAGACGGGCATCTTCTATCTTCATCCATCCGGCGTGGAGCGGGTCCATCTTCAAGACATCCAACGCGGAGCATCCTCTTCAAACGATGGCTTCTTCGTAATTAATATCTCTTTAAGTGATGTCATCCAAGATGGAGTCCCTTTAAATTCCGATTGGCTGATAGAATTCTATCAGCCAATTGGAATTAAGGTAGAAAAAATCCTATTGGCTGATGCAATAGGATTGAACTTCAATCCTATTGGCTGATCCAATCAGCCAATAGAATTGAGCTCGTATTCTATTGGCTGTTCCAATCAGCCAATAGAATGCAAGCTCAATCCTATTGGCTGATTGGATCAGACAATAGGATTGAACTTCAATCCTATTGGCTTATTGCATCAGCCAATAGGATTTTTACTACCTTAATTCCGATTGGCTGATAGAATTCTATCAGCCAATCGGAATCTAAGTGACACCATTTTGGATGACGTCACTTAAAGTGATATTCATTCAGCAAGAAGACATCATTGGAAGAGGATGCTCCGCGCCGGATATCTTGAAGATGGAGCCGCTCCACGTCGGAAGGATGAAGATAGAAGATGCTGTCTGGTTGAAGACTTCTGCCCGTCTGGAGGACCACTTCTGCCCGGCTTGGATGAAGACTTCTGCCCGTCTGGAGGACCACTTCGCCCGGCTTGGATGAAGACGTCTCCCAGTAAGTCGATCTTCAGCTGGGGGTTAGTGTTAGGTTTTTTTAAGGGTGTTTTGGGTGGGTTTTATTTTTAGGTTAGAGTTTGGGCTGCAAAAGAGCTAACTGCCCTTTCCAAATGCCCTTTTCAGGGCAATGGGGAGCTTAGGTTTTTTAGATAGTAATTAATTTGGGGGGTTGGTTGTGTGGCTGGTGGGTTTTACTGTTGGGGGGGTTGTTTGTATTTTTTTTTACAGGTAAAAGTGCTGATTACTTTGGGGTAATGCCCCGCAAAAGACCCTTTTAAGGGCTATTGATAGTTTAGGTTTTTTTTTTATTTTGGGGTGCATTTTTTTATTTTGATAGATCTCTTAGATTAGGTGTAATTAGTATAAATATCTATAATTTGTTTTTTTATTTTCTGTAATTTAGTGTTTTTTTGTACTTTAGATAATTTAATTTATTTAATAGTATTTAATTTAGTTAATTTATTTAATTGTAGTATAAGGTTAGGTGTTAGTGTAACTTAGGTTAGGTTATATTTTACAGGTACTTTTGTATTTATTTTAGCTAGGTAGTTATTAAATAGTTAATAACTATTTAATAACTATTCTACCTAGTTAAAATAAATACAAACGTGCCTGTAAAATAAAAATAAACCCTAAACTAGATACAATGTAACCATTACTTATATTGTAGCTAGCTTAGGGTTTATTTTATAGGTAAGTATTTAGTTTTAAATAGGAATAACTTACACCTAGATTTAGAGTTTGGCATTAGCCGTCAAAAGCAGCGTTAAGGGGTCCTAACGCTGCTTTTTACTGCCCGCTGGTATTTAGAGTCAGGCAGGAAAGGGTCTAACGCTCACTTACCTACCGCAGATCCCATTACGCCAATTGGGTATCCTATCTTTTCTATGGGATCTGCCTAACGCCGGTATGTGGAGTCTTGGAAGAAGTGAGCGGTAGACCCTCTGCCGACAAGACTCCTACCGACAAAAAAAGTCAGTAGTTAAGAGCTTTATGGGCTAACGAGTGAATATAAAGCTCTTAACTACTGTGCTACAAAGTACACTAACACCCATAAACTACCTATGTACCCCTAAACCGAGGCCCCCCCACATCGCAAACCCTCTAATAAAAATTTTTAACCCCTAATCTGCCGACCGGACACCGCCGCCACCTACATTATACCTATAAACCCCTAATCTGCTGCCCCTAACATCGCCGACCCCTATATTTAGGCTGACCATATTGCCGCTTTAAAAAGGGACACATATAAAAAATACATATGTCAGGGCTGTTTTCAGGGCTGTTTAAAGAAATGGTTTTGTATAAGAACCCTCACATATGTATTTTTCATAAGTGTTCCTTCTTAAAGCGGCAATATGGTCAGCCTACCTATATTATATTTATTAACCCCTAATCTGCCCCCCCCCCAACGTCGCCGCTACCTAACTACACTTATTAACCCCTAATCTGCCGACCGGACCTCGCCGCCACTATAATAAATGTATTAACCCCTAAACCACCGCACTCCAAGCGGCAAAGAAGAGGTCTTCCATCCGGGCGATGTCTTCTTCCAAGCGGCATCTTCTATCTTCTGTCTTCCGGATCCATCTTCATCCCGCCGACGCGGAACATCCTCCTTCCCCGACGGACTAACGACGAATGAAGGTTCCTTTAAGGGACGTTATCCAAGATTGCGTCCCTCAAATTCCAATTGGCTGATAGGATTCTATCAGCCAATCGGAATTAAGATAGGAAAAATCTGATTGACTGAATCAATCAGTCAATCAGATTGAGCTCGCATTCTATTGGCTGATCGGAACAGCCAATAGAATGCAAGCTCAATCTGATTGGTTGATTGGATCAGCCAATCGGATTGAACTTCAATCTGATTGGCTGATTGAATCAGCCAATCAGATATTTCCTACCTTAATTCCGATTGGCTGATAGAATCCTATCAGCCAATCGGAATTCGAGGGACGCCATCTTGGATGACGTCCCTTAAAGGAACCTTCATTCGTCGTTAGTCCGTCGGGGAAGGAGGATGTTCCGCGTCGGTGGGATGAAGATGGATCCGGAAGAAAGACGATAGAAGATGCCGCTTGGAAGAAGACATCGCCCGGATGGAGGACCTCTTCTTTGCCGCTTGGATCAAGACTTCTACCGAATGGAGGACCACATCGCCGGATTGGATGAAGACTTCGGCTCGGCTGAGTGAAGACGACTCAAGGTAGGGAGATCTTCAGGGGGTTAGTGATAGGTTTTTTTAAGGGGAGTTTGGGTGGGTTAGAATAGGAGTATGTGGGTGGTGGGTTGTAATGTTGGGGGGGGTATTGTATTTTTTTTTACAGGTAAAAGAGCTGATTACTTTGGGCAATGCCCCGCAAAAAAAAGCCCTTTTAAGGGCTGGTAATAGAGCTGATTAATTTTGTAATTTAGAATAGGGTAGGGAATTTTTTTATTTTGGGGGGCTTTTTTATTTTATTAGGGGGCTTAGATTAGGTGTAATTAGATTAAACTTCTTGTAATATTTTTTTAATTTTTGTAATTTAGTGGGCTTTTTTTGTATTATAGAATTGTTTATTTAATTGTATTTTAGTTTAGCTAATTGTAGGTAATTTATGTAATTAATTTAATGATAGTGTAGTGTTAGGTTTAATTGTAACTTAGGTTAGGATTTATTTTACAGATAATTTTGCACTTATTTTAACTAGGTAGCTATTAAATAGTTATTAACCATTTAATAGCTATTGTACCTAGTTAAAATAAATACAAAGTTGCCTGTGAAATAAATATAAATCCTAAAATAGATACAATGTAATTATTATTTATATTGTAGCTATATTAGGGTTTATTTTATAGGTAAGTATTTAGTTTTAAATAGGAATAATTTATTTAATTTTAGGAATATTATTTTGTTTAATTTAAATTATATTTAACTTAGGAGGGTGTTAGGGTTAGAGTTAGGTTTAGGGGTTAATAATTTTATTATAGCAGCGGCGACGGTGCGGGCGGGAGATTAGGGGTTAATAATTGTAGGTAGGTGGGGCAATGTTAGGGAGGGCAGATTAGGGGTTAATAAAATGTATTATAGTGTTTGCGAGGTGGGAGTGCAGCGGTTTAGGGGTTAATACATTTATTATAGTGGCGGTGAGGTCCGGTCAGCAGATTTATGGGTTAATAAGTGTAGGTAAGGTAGCGGCGATGTAGGGGGGGCAGATTAGAGGGTAATAAATATAATATAGGTGTCAGCGATGTTAGGGGCAGCAGATTAGGGGTACATAGGGATAATGTAGGTTGCGGCGGTGTTCGGATCGGCAGATTAAGGGTTAATAGTATAATGCAGGTGTCAGCGATAGCGGGGGCGGCAGATTAGGTGTTAATAAGTGTAAGGTTAGGGGTGTTTAGATTCGGGGTTCATGTTAGGGTGTTAGGTGCAGACTTAGAGAGTGTTTCCCCATAGGAAACAATGGGGCTGCGTTAGGAGTTGAACGCTGCTTTTTTGCAGGTGTTAGGTTTTTTTTCAGCCCAAACTGCCCCATTGTTTCCTAAGGGGATATCGTGCACGAGCAAGTTTTTCCAGCTTACCACTACCGTAAGCAAAGCTGGTATTGAGGGTTGAAGTGGAGCTAAATTAGGCTCAACGCACCCTTTTCTGAGCCTAACGCAGCCCCTCAGACAACTCTAAATACCAGCGTTGTTTGAAGGGTGCGCTGGGAAAAAAGCAGTGTTAGCTACGCGGGTTTTTACCGACAAAACTCTAAATCTAGGCATTAGTTAATGATAGGAATATTTATTTAGATTTATTTTAATTATATTTAAGTTAGGGGGTGTTAGGGTTAGGGTTAGACTTAGGTTTGGGTTTAATACATTTAATATACATTGGGGTGGCAGATTAGGGGTTAATAAATGTAGGTAGGTGGTGGCGATGTTAGGGACAGCAGATTAGGGGTTAATAATATTTAACTAATGCTTGCGAGGCGGGAGTGCGGTGCTTTAGGGGTTAATATGTTTATTATAGTGGCGGCAATGTTGGGGGCGGCAGATTAAGGATTAATAAGTGTAGGTAGATTGCGGCGACATTGGGGACGGCAGATTAGGGCTTAATAAATATAATGTAGGTGTCGGTGATTTTGGGGGCAGCAGATTAGGGGTTCATAAGTATAATGTAGATGGCAGCGGTGTCCGGAGCTGCAGATTAAGGGTTAATAAATATAATTCAGGTGTCAGCGATATCGGGGGCGGCAGATTAGGGGTTAATAAGTGTAAGGTTAGGGATGTTTAGACTCGGGGTTCATGTTAGGATGCTAGGTGTAAACATAAAATGTGTTTTCCCATAGGAATCAATGGGGCTGCGTTACTGAGCTAAACGCTGCTTTTTTGCAGGTTTAGACTTTTTTTCAGCCGGCTCTCCCCGTTGATTCCTATGGGGAAATCGTGCACGAGCACATTACACCAGCTCACCGCTGACTTAAGCAGCGCTGGTATTGAAGTGAGATTTGGAGAAAAAATTTTCTCTACGCTCACTTTTTGTCTTTTAACGCCAGGTTTCTGAAAACTCGTAATACCAGCGTTGCATGAAAGTGAGCAGTGAGAGTAACGTGCAAGTTAATATCTCACCCCTGTTACCGCAAAACACGTAATCTAGCCGATAGTTTTTGCTGTATCTGAATATTAGTTTGTGATTGGTTAGCAAGGGTTTTTTTGTTCTGAGGGACAGGGAAATCAGTGAAAAGTATAAACATAAAACTATATACTCATTTGACAAAATAAAGCTGTAGTTTTCATTGCAAAAGTATTCTTATATATGAAGGTTCATAATCATGTACTTTAAAATTTGTGTTTAATGTCCCTTCAAAGCCCTTTGCCTGCCTTTTTTTCTAACACCTGAGACCTCCTATCTTTGAGTCCTTTTTTTAATGCTTTTTATCAGATAGTGTTATTATGAGTGTAAGTGTACTTTGTAATGTATTTTGAATGTGTTTCGTGCAACTGTTTAGTTTTGCAAAACAGTTAACAAGAGCTCATTCAAAGAATGAATTTTCGTATCATGTCTGTTGATGCAAAACTGATAAGCCACCTTTTAAAAGCAAGTAACCCCATAGAAGCTTAGGGAGGGAGGGAAAGTAAACAAAAGCTCACATAAATTGCCTAAAAGTATTCTTTCTAGCGTAAATTGTGATTGTGTTCAAGCAATTGCGTTTACTTTGTACTCATAATATGAGCGCTAAACACTATGAGCACAAACACTTGTGATAAACCCCTTATCGTTCTGGTGCAAAAGTTTTCGCTCCACCTAAAAGCCCTAACCGTTTAGATAGAATTGAGTTATGTAAGTTTAAAAAGTATCCATCTGTATTCATCGTATAAGGTTAATACAGTAACTGGTACTACATGCACTCTGTTACTATGATCATAAATTTATTTTAGATAGAGGAATTTGTATTGCAGAGAAGTGAGAAAAAAATATTTTGCCTGTCCAAATTTTAAATATTACATAAAGGCCCCTACTTATCAAGCCGTCAACTTACTTGCATTCAACGGCACCAATACGCTTGCCTAAGATCGCCTAACATCGATGCTGCGGACCTGAATACGTTCTCCAAAATTAACAGAAAAGCTGTCAAAAAGCCACGCACCAAGTACGGGCGATGAGCAGCGGACTGTTGTTAACTGTCAGTCATCGATCTCGCTGCTCTTTTGCTTTTTCCCAACTTTATTTGTATACTGTCACTAAACACCGCTACTATACTAAACTGTTTAACCCCTAAACCACCGCAACTAAATAAAGTTATTAACCCCTAAACCGCCGCTCCCGGAGCCCACTGCAACTCTAATAAACTTATTAACCCCTAAACCGCTGCTCCCGGAGCCCGCCGCCACCTACATTATGTTATTAACCCCTAATCTGCCGCCCCCTACACTGCTGCCAGACACATTATGTTATTAACCCCTATCCCACCGCTCACGGAGCCCACTGCAACTTAATAAAGTTATTAACCCCTAAACCGCCAGCCCCCCACATCGCCATAAACTAAATTAACCTATTAGATTAATTAATTAAAGTGAAGGTCAAGTCTGGCGTAGTGATTAACATTTTTAAATAGCTTTGGTAAATTAAGTATGATGTTCATGAAAATTTTTATTTTTAACCTTTTAAATCGGCTCCGTGTCAGTTGTATTATCCGCCCGCCATACTGCCGTTATTGATTGACAGTTGTTTGATCCAATCTATTATCTACCCCGTGGCGTCCAGCCCCTTTTCTGTAGCGTCATTACTACGTTATGCGCATGCGTTAAAACCAACAGAGCGTCATTATCGTCATGCTCGTTCATGAACCGCGCATGAGTAGTCCGCTCTCATAATTTTGGATTCATTGAATACAAAGTAACGTTGGTAAATTAAACGCATGCGCTACTCAGTGGAAGAT
The DNA here is from genome assembly GCF_027579735.1 of Bombina bombina. Classification (NCBI taxonomy): domain Eukaryota; kingdom Metazoa; phylum Chordata; class Amphibia; order Anura; family Bombinatoridae; genus Bombina; species Bombina bombina. The sequence continues at coordinate 576,143,875 of NC_069503.1, read as the reverse complement.
ACGCATGCCCATTTAAAAAAAATTTTTGTGCACGAGCGTAGCCCGCTTGTAGGAATGAAAGCAACGTCACAACAGATAAATAAGGAAGTGTGGTAGGGGCGGAGCTAATCGCTATAACAAAGGTATTTTATATATATATTTTATTTGAAAATAAATAGTTTTTTAGAAATATAAAGTCAGCGACTTTAATATTTGGATCTTTAGGTTTCAAAAAGGTGTATTGCTATTAGCAAAAATTTACCTTCACTTTAACCTATTAACCTATTAACCCCTAAACCTAACAACCCACTAACTTTATATTAAATATTAACTCATCCCTATCTTATAATAAATGTAAACTTACCTTTAGATTTAAATTAAACTATATTAAACTATTAATTAATCTACCCTATTATACTAAATTACATTAAACTATAATAAACTATTAATTAATCTACCCTATTATACTAAATTACATTAAACTATATTAAACTAATAATTAATCTACCCTAACTATTAAAATAAAATTACATTAAACTACAAATTAAATTAACTATGTTATATATTTAAAAACCTAACCCTACTCAAATAATTTTAATCTACAATAAAAAATTACAAAGTTACAAAAACTAACAACTAAGTTACAAAAAATAACAAATACTAAGGCCTAGATTTGGAGTTTGGCGGTAAAAGGGCTGTTAACGCTCCGCGGGCTTTTTTCCGGCCGCACCATAAATTTAACTCTGGTATCGAGAGTTCAAACAAATGCTGCGTTAGGCTCCAAAAAAGGAGCGTAGAGCATTTTTACCGCAACTTCAACTCTCGATACCAGAGTTGCTTACGGACGCGGCCGCCTCAAAAACGTGCTCGTGCACGATTCTCCCATAGGAAACAATGGGGCTGTTTGAGCTGAAAAAAAACCTAACACCTGCAAAAAAGCAGCGTTCAGCTCCTAACGCAGCCCCATTGTTTCCTATGGGGAAACACTTCCTACGTCTGCACCTAACACTCTAACATGTACCCCGAGTCTAAAGACCCCTAACCTTACACTTATTAACCCCTATTCTGCCGCCCCCGCTATCGCTGACCCCTGCATATTTTTTTTAACCCCTAATCTGCCGCTCCGTAAACCGCCGCAACCTACGTTATCCCTATGTACCCCTAATCTGCTGCCCTAACATCGCCGACCCCTATATTATATTTATTAACCCCTAATCTGCCCCCCTCAACGTCGCCGACACCTGCCTACACTTATTAACCCCTAATCTGCCGAGCGGACCTGAGCGCTACTATAATAAAGTTATTAACCCCTAATCCGCCTCACTAACCCTATCATAAATAGTATTAACCCCTAATCTGCCCTCCCTAACATCGCCGACACCTAACTTCAATTATTAACCCCTAATCTGACGACCGGAGCTCACCGCTATTCTAATAAATGTATTAACCCCTAACGCTAAGTCTAACCCTAACACTAACACCCCCATAACTTAAATATAATTTACATCTAACGAAATTAATTAACTCTTATTAAATAAATGATTCCTATTTAAAGCTAAATACTTACCTGTAAAATAAATCCTAATATAGCTACAATATAAATTATAATTATATTATAGCTATTTTAGGATTAATATTTATTTTACAGGCAACTTTGTAATTATTTTAACCAGGTACAATAGCTATTAAATAGTTAAGAACTATTTAATAGTTACCTAGTTAAAATAATAACAAATTTACCTGTAAAATAAATCCTAACCTAAGATATAATTAAACCTAACACTACCCTATCAATAAAATAATTAAATAAACTACCTACAATTACCTACAATTAACCTAACACTACACTATCAATAAATTAATTAAACACAATTCCTACAAATAAATACAATTAAATAAACTAGCTAAAGTACAAAAAATAAAAAAGAACTAAGTTACAAAAAATAAAAAAATATTTACAAACATAAGAAAAATATTACAACAATTTTAAACTAATTACACCTACTCTAAGCCCCCTAATAAAATAACAAAGCCCCCCCAAAATAAAAAATTCCCTACCCTATTCTAAATTTAAAAAGTTACAAGCTCTTTTACCTTACCAGCCCTGAACAGGGCCCTTTGCGGGGCATGCCCCAAGAATTTCAGCTCTTTTGCCTGTAAAAGAATAAATACAATACCCCCCCCCAACATTACAACCCACCACCCACATACCCCTAATCTAACCCAAACCCCCCTTAAATAAACCTAACACTAAGCCCCTGAAGATCTTCCTACCTTGTCTTCACCATCCAGGTTCACCGATCCGTCCTGAAGAGCTCCTCCGATGTCCTGATCCAAGCCCAAGCGGGGGCTGAAGAGGTCCATGATCCGGTCAAAGTCTTCATCCAAGCGGGGCAGAAGAGGATCTTCCATCCGATTGAAGTCATCATCCAGGCGGCATCTTCTATGGTCTTCCATCCGGAGCGAAGCGGCAGGATCCTGAAGACCTCCAGCGCGGAACATCCATCCGGACCGACGACTGAACGACGAATGACTGTTCCTTTAAGGGACGTCATCCAAGATGGCGTCCCTCGAATTCCGATTGGCTCATAGGATTCTATCAGCCAATCGGAATTAAGGTAGGAATTTTCTGATTGGCTGATGGAATCAGCCAATCAGAATCTAGTTCAATCCGATTGGCCGATCCAATCAGCCAATCAGATTGAGCTCGCATTCTATTGGCTGATCGGAACAGCCAATAGAATGCGAGCTCAATCTGATTGGCTGATTGGATCAGCCAATCGGATTGAACTTGATTCTGATTGGCTGATTCCATCAGCCAATCAGAAAATTCCTACCTTAATTCCGATTGGCTGATAGAATCCTATCAGCCAATCGGAATTCGAGGGACGCCATCTTGGATGACGTCCCTTAAAGGAACCGTCATTAGTCGGGAGACAACGGAAGAAGAGGATGGATCCGCGTCGCCTGCTTCAAGATGGACCCGCTCCGCACCGGATGGAAGAAGATCGAAGATGCCGCTTGGAGAAGATGTTTGCCGGTCCGGATGTCCTCTTCTTGCCGGATAGGAGGAAGACTTTGGAGCCTCTTCTGGACCTCTTCAGCACCGGATTATAGATCGCCAACCCCCGCTTGGGTTGGATGAAGATGTTGGAGCCAGGACGGATCGGTGATACCTGGATGGTGAAGACAAGGTAGGAAGATCTTCAGGGGCTTAGTGTTAGGTTTATTTAAGGGGGGTTTGGGTTAGATTAGGGGTATGTGGGTGGTGGGTTGTAATGTTGGGGGGGGGTATTGTATTTATTCTTTTACAGGCAAAAGAGCTGAAATTCTTGGGGCATGCCCCGCAAAGGGCCCTGTTCAGGGCTGGTAAGGTAAAAGAGCTTGTAACTTTTTAAATTTAGAATAGGGTAGGGAATTTTTTATTTTGGGGGGCTTTGTTATTTTATTAGGGGGCTTAGAGTAGGTGTAATTAGTTTAAAATTGTTAAAATATTTTTCTTATGTTTGTAAATATTTTTTTATTTTTTGTAACTTAGTTCTTTTTTATTTTTTGTACTTTAGATAGTTTATTTAATTGTATTTATTTGTAGCAATTGTGTTTAATTAATTTATTGATAGTGTAGTGTTAGGTTAATTGTAGGTAATTGTAGGTAGTTTATTTAATTATTTTATTGATAGGGTAGTGTTAAGTTTAATTATATCTTAGGTTAGGATTTATTTTACAGGTAAATTTGTTATTATTTTAAGTAGGTAACTATTAAATAGTTCTTAACTATTTAATAGCTATTGTACCTGGTTAAAATAATTACAAAGTTGCCTGTAAAATAAATATTAATCCTAAAATAGCTATAATATAATTATAATTTATATTGTAGCTATATTAGGATTTATTTTACAGGTAAGTATTTAGCTTTAAATAGGAATAATTTATTTAATAAGAGTTAATTAATTTCGTTAGATGTAAATTATATTTAACTTAGGGGGGTGTTAGTGTTAGGGTTAGACTTAGCTTTAGGGGTTAATACATTTATTAGAATAGCGGTGAGCTCCGGTCGTCAGATTAGGGGTTAATAATTGAAGTTAGGTGTCGGCGATGTTAGGGAGGGCAGATTAGGGGTTAATACTATTTATGATAGGGTTAGTGAGGCGGGTTAGGGGTTAATAACTTTATTATAGTAGCGCTCAGGTCCGCTCGGCAGATTAGGGGTTAATAAGTGTAGGCAGGTGTCGGCGACGTTGGGGGGGGGCAGATTAGGGGTTAATAAATATAATATAGGGGTCGGCGGTGTTAGGGGTAGCAGATTAGGGGTACATAGGGATAACGTAGGTGGCGGCGCTTTGCGGTCGGAAGATTAGGGGTTAATTATTTTAAGTAGCTGGCGGCGATGTTGTGGGGGGCAGGTTAGGGGTTAATAAATGTAATACAGGGGTCGGCGGGGTTAGGGGCAGCAGATTAGGGGTACATAAGTATAACGTAGGTGGCGGTCGGCAGATTAGGGGTTAAAAATTTTAATCGAGTGGCGGCGATGTGGGGGGAGCTCGGTTTAGGGGTACATAGGTAGTTTATGGGTGTTAGTGTACTTTAGGGTACAGTAGTTAAGAGCTTTATGAACCGGCGTTAGCCAGAAAGCTCTTAACTCCTGCTATTTTCAGGTGGCTGGAGTTTTGTCGTTAGAGCTCTAACGCTCACTTCAGAAACGACTCTAAATACCGGCGTTAGAAAGATCCCATTGAAAATATAGGATACGCAAATGGCGTAGGGGGATCTGTGGTATGGAAAAGTCGCGGCTGAAAAGTGAGCGTTAGACCCTTTAATCACTGACTCCAAATACCAGCGGGCGGCCAAAACCAGCGTTAGGAGCCTCTAACGCTGGTTTTCACGGCTACCGCCGAACTCCAAATCTAGGCCTAAGTTACCAAAAAAAATAAACACTAAGTTACACAAAATAAAAAATAAATTATCAAAGATTTAAACTAATTACACCTAATCTACGGGCCCTATGAAAATAAAAATGTGCCCCCCAAATAAAATAAAACCCTAACCTACAATAAACCCTAATCTAAAACTCACCCAATACACCCTTAAAAAATCCTAATCCTAATCAGAATCTAAGGGACGCCATCTTGGATGACATCACTTAAAAGAACCTTCATTCGTAGAGAGTCGTCGGAAGAAGAGGATGCTCCGCACCGGATGTCTTGAAGATGGACCCGCTCCTCGCCGGTAGGATGAAGATAGAAGATGCCGTCTGGGTGAAGACTTCTGCCCGTCTGGAGGACCACTTCTGCTGGCTTTGTTGAGGACATCTTGCCGCTTGGATGAAGACTTCTCCCGGCTTCGATGAGGACTTCTCCCGGCTTCTTGGAGGATGGAATGTCAGATCTTCAAAACTGTAAGTGAATCTTCGGGGGTTAGTGTTAGGATTTTTTAGGGGTCTATTGGGTGGGTTTTAGTTTTAGATTAGGGTTTGGGCTGCAATAGAGCTAAATACCATTTTAAGGGCAATGCCCATCCAAATGCCCTTTTCAGGGCAATGGGGAGCTGAGTTTTTTTAGATAGTATTTTATTTGGGGGGGTTGGTTGTGTAGGTGGTAGGTTTTACTGTTGGGGGGTTGTTTGTATTTTTTTTTACAGGTAAAAGAGCTGATTTCTTTGGGGCAATGCCCCGCAAAAGGCCCTTTTAAGGTTAAGGTATTTTTTATTTTGGGGGTGCTTTTTTATTTTCATAGGGCCCTTAGATTAGGTGTAATTAGTTTAAATCTTTGATAATTTCTTTTTTATTTTGTGTAACTAACGGCTAGATTTAGAGTTTGGCATTAGCCGTCAAAACCAGCGTTAGAGGCTCCTAACGCTGGTTTTGGGCTACCGCTGGTATTTAGAGTCAGTCATGAAAGGGTCTAACGCTCACTTTCCAGCCGCGACTTTTCCATACCGCAGATCCCCCTACGCCATTTGCGTATCCTATCTTTTCAATGGGATCTTTCTATTTAGAGTCTTGGCTGAAGTGAGCGTTAGAACTCTAACGACAAAACTCCAGCCACAGAAAAAAGTCAGGAGTTAAGAGCTTTATGGGCTAATGCCGGTTCATAAAGCTCTTAACTACTGTGCTCTAAAGTACACTAACACCCATAAACTACCTATGTACCCCTAAACCGAGGTCCACCCACATCGCCGCCACTCTATTAAAATTTTTTAACCCCTAATCTGCCGACCGCACACCGCCGCCACCTACGTTATCCCTATGAACCCCTAATCTGCTGCCCCTAACACTGCCAACCCCTATATTATATTTATTAACCCCTAATCTGTCGCCCCCAACGTCGCCTCCACCTACCTACAATTATTAACCCCTAATCTGCCGACCGGACCTCACCGCCACTATAATAAATGTATTAACCCCTAATCCGCCTCACTCCCGCCTCAATAACCCTATAATAAATAGTATTAACCCCTAATCTGCCCTCCCTAACATCACCGACACCTAACTTCAAGTATTAACCCCTAATCTGCCGACCGGACCTCACCGCTACTCTAATAAATGTATTAACCCCTAAATCTAAGTCTAACCTTAACACTAACACCCCCCTAAGTTAAATATAATTTAAAATAAATTAACTCTTATTAAATAAATTATTCCTATTTAAAGCTAAATACTTACCTGTAAAATAAACCCTAATATAGCAACAATATAAATTATAATTATATTGTAGCTATTTTAGGATTAATATTTATTTTAGAGGCAACTTTGTATTTATTTTAACCAGGTACAATAGCTATTAAATAGTTCATAACTATTTAATAGTTACCTAGTTAAAATAATTACAAAATTACCTGTAAAATAAATCCTAACCTAAGTTACAATTAAACCTAACACTATACTATCAATAAATTAATTAAATACAATACCTACAATTATCTACAATTAAACCTAACACTACACTATCAATAAATAAATTAAATACAATATCTACAAATAACTACAATTAAATAAACTAACTCAAGTACAAAAAATAAAAAATAACTAAGTTCAGAGCAGAGCAGGCGGACAGGTTATGGAGCAGCGGTCTTTGTGACCGCTGCTTCATAATTGCTGTTTCTGGCGACTCTGAAGACTCGCCAGAAACACGGGCCATCAAGCTCCTTTTGGAGCTTGATAGATAGGCCCCAAAATATACATTAAAATATATACCTATAGAGGCATATTTAAAAAATGTCTTGCGGACCTGATCCGACAGTGCGGATCAGGTCCGCAAGACATCGCTGAATGCGGAGAGCAATACGCTCTCCGCATTTAACATTGCACCAGCAGCTCACAAGAGCTGCTGGTGCAACGCCGCCCCCTGCAGACTCGCGGCAAATGGGCCATCAGCAGGGGGTGTCAATCAACCCGATCGTACTCGATCGGGTTGAATTGTTGCGATTCACAAAGACCGCTGCTCCATAACCCTGTCCGTCTGCTCTGAGCAGGCGGACAGGGTTATGGAGCAGCGGTCTTTGTGATCGCTGCTTCATAACTGCTGTTTCTGGTGAGTCTGAAGACTCGCCAGAAACACGGGCTGTCATGCTCCTTTCAGAGATTGATAGATAGGCCCCAATGTCACTATGCATACAATTAAAAAATGAGAAGCAGCATTGCGAAATCAAATACCACCATAATCTATACAGTGTATTAGACACAGGTAAAGCAGGGTAAAATAATCACGTGGCATTATATGTAAATACATCTTGGGAATGCATTTCTACATGATAAATCAGTAGAAGGAAGAGAGAGATATATATGAGAATAAATTTAAAATGGAAAGATTTTAATAATGGTATGTTCTATGTTAATTAGAAATGTTTAATTAGTACTTTAACAGAGCAATGAGATCATTATATTTATTACTATTCATTAGATGTAAAGCTATTTTTGGATTGCGCTAGATTTTGTTGGCATCACACCAGCCAGTGTAATCACGGTCTTATTGTTCATGTCCATATTTATTTTTTTATTGTTATTCACTAGTTCTCTCCATTCTTATGGTCTGTAGGTTTAAAAATTATACTCCCCTCTTTTTAATGTCATGCAAATTAACACGCTTTTAACCTTAAAGGGACATGAAACTCAAAAAAAATTATTTCGGGATTTTTAAAGAACATGCATTTTTTAAACATCTTTACAATTTACTTCTATTAGCTAATTTGCTTCATTCTCTTCATTTCCTTTGTTGAAAAGCATATCTAAATCATTAGCTGCTGAATGGTGGCTGCCCATAGATGCCTTGTGTGATTGGCTCATCTATATGCATTGCTATTTCTTCAACACAAGATATCTGAAGAATGAAGCAAATTAGATAATAGAAGTAAATTGGAATGTTGTTTAAAATTGTATTCTCTATCTCCCTTTAATTATGCTTTACATACCTGTCTATAATGGATTGTGGAGTGGGTGCTACTCTGATTCCGGCAAATGGATGTTTGATATGCTTAAAGCATTATTGTGATTTGGAGTATATGCTGTTCTAGTCTTTTTTTTTTTAGACTTTTTTTCTTTTCTTGTTTTGATAGCTCAACTGATCATGGTTATATGGTCATATTACCTAGAAGCACATTATCTAATTATACCCAGTACAGGAAATGTGACATCTATGTACCTTACATCAAATGTCAATATGTTTCCTACAAATGTCCAGCAGCACAGGGACAGATTTGTTAAGGTAGCAGGGTACCCTCTGTTTGCTGTTTTCCCCTCCAGAGGGCTCTATAGAGTTATGGCCCCTGTGACCAGAAGTCTCCTGCACACAATTTAGTTCCTGTTTTTCCTAGGGCCATTATTAATTGTGCCTCACATTGTTATCCCTGTTTTTTCCAGGGGGACAAAAAACAAATGCAGAAGGTCGTATATATATATATATATATATATATATATATATATATATATATATATATATATATATATATATATATCCCATAGCTGGCAGTTGCCCATCCGTTTTAAAGGATTACAATTTTATTATCAGACACTGTACTTTTTCAGGGAGCCTGTGACCTGGTATAAATCCATCTCCCTCCTTTGCCCGTTGGAATCTATTTGCTCTTTCCATGAACTTCTGTGTCTGATTTTAGGGACACACTTGCTGCTCCCTAATCTCATGATTTCCTTATGTCACTCTTCCCCAGAAGCAATTACTCTTACTGTCTGCCCAGTTCTAGAAGATTCTGTATAATTCTGTACAGTTTCTCTACCACACAACTCATTTGGAAATTTAGTGTATGTGGTCATTTTATGGCATGAAAGGGATATGAGACAGTGCTCCTTTAGTCATATATTTATATACAGTATATTAAATCAAAGTAAACAAAAATATTGTATTAAAAACCAACAGGCAACCTACTTATTTTCTTGCAAAATGATCACTTAAAAAGGAGTTTAACCACTTCCCTCAGGAAGATGAGAGATCTGACATGTTGAGAACTTAAGTTGCATTCTGCCTCTTCTGAGCACGGGCTAAACTAAATGCTTCTCTTGCATTCACTAAACACTAAGCCAGATTTTAAGTTCCCACGGGAACAGGGCCCTCAATTCCCCCTGTATTTGTCTGTAAAATTTTGTGTCTTATCGTATTGTTTCTCCACTGTACTGTTATTCTTGTACCCATGGGCAGCGCTGCGGAATCTGTCGGCGCTTTATAAATAAAGAATAATAAAATAATAATAAGCCAGCTCAAGTTACTCTAGAAAATTTATGACATCAAGCTACAGTCATGTAAAAGAGAAAGTACACCCTCTTTGAATTCTATGGTTTTACGTATCAGGACATAATAATCATCTGGTCCTTACCAGGTCTTAAAATTAGGTAAATACAAACTCAGATTAACAACAACACATGACATAATACACCGTGTCATGATCTATTTAACAAAGCTTAGCCAAAATTGGATCATACAACAGGACAAAGCAAATCTTCAACAGAATGACTGAAAAAGAAAAGAATCAAGGTGTTGCAATGGTCTGTCAAAGTAATTTCAACCTGATTGAAATGCTGTGACGGGACCTTAAGAAAGCTGTGCATAAACAAATACCCACAAACCTCAATGAACTGAAGCAATATTTTTTAGAAGAATGGGCTATTTAAACTATTAACCCCTATATCCGCCATCAAACCCACACCGCAAGTAATAACTAAATTATTAACCCGTAAATCCGCCAACCCTAACATCGCAAACTACCTATTAAAACTATTAACCCTTAATACGCCATTAACCCACAACGCAATACTTCTAGTAAAGTATTAATCCTTAAACCGCCATAGTCTACAACGCAATAAACCTATGCAAGTATTAACCCCTAAACCGCAATAGCCCACAACGTAATAAACCTATCCAAGTATTAACCCTTAAACCGCCATAGCCCACAACGCAATAAACCTATCCATGTATTGACCCTTAAACTGCCATAGCCCACAAGCAATAAGCCTAACCCCTAACCTAACCCCCCCTAACCTAACCCCCCTAAATGAACCAAAATGTCCTAATTTACAAAATACTAAAGTTACTCTTAAATTACAAAAAACTAACACTACTTTAAAAATAAAAATAAACTAAGTATAAATTAAAGGGTCAGTCTAATCAAAATTCTGGAGTAGACTGTCCCTTTAACCTAGAATTACAGAAAATAATAAAATCTAAGATTACAGAAAATAATAAAGAAAATTACTAAATTTAAAAAAAATTACACCTAATCCCTATGAAAATAAAAAACAAAAACAAAATAAAAACACCCCCTAATCTAATAAACTACCAAAAGGGCTTTTTGCAGGGCATTGCCCCAAGATAACTAGGTGGAGGCAAAGAACACCCCAGCAAAGCTTAAAGTATCCTCCCTCTACCCACAATCCCCAGTCATTCAGCAGAGGAAATATGGAAAAAAGAAGAAGACACTAAGGCCTCTATTTATCAAGCTGTCAATCGCAAATACGCTGGAATTCCGCAGCGTATTTGTGGCGAGCCTGATTCGCCTTAGTTATCAAACCCTACAGACCGGCAAAAGTAGAATTTAGTGACGTAACATACGATCCGCCAGACTCAGTCCGACACAGATCGATGCTTACGTCACTACAGATGTTCCGCACAATCTGACTACTTTTATAAGTTATCAAATTCCTACCAGGTATGCTCGGCACTTTTCTAGCCAAGCGTACCTGGTTTTCAATCTGCCGCCCTGAAGGCGGCGGATGCCATAGGAATCATTGGGAGTCGGAAAGCAGCGAAAGCTCATGTTCACTGCTGCCCAATATACCATTGATTCCTCTGGGAAATGTCTACACCTAACACCCTAACATGTGCGTTTCAGTGCGTTAGGCTCCAAAAAGGGAGCGTAGAGCATAATTTAACGCCACTGCAACTCTCGATACCAGCGGTGCTTACGGACGCGGCCAGCTTCAAAAACGTGCTTGTGCACGATTCCCCCATAGGAAACAATGGGGCTGTTTGAGCTGAAAAAAAAACTAACACCTGCAAAAAAGCCGCGTTCAGCTCCTAACGCAGCCCCATTGTTTCCTATGGGGAAACACTTCCTACGTCTGCACCTAACACTCTAACATGAACCCCGAGTCTAAACACCCCTAACCTTACACTTATTAACCACTAATCTGCCGCCCCTGCTATCGCTGACCCCTGCATATTATTTTTAACCCCTAATCTGCCGCTCCGTACACCCCCGCCACCTACATTATCCCTATGTACCCCTAATCTTCTGCCCTAACATCGCTGACCCCTATATTATATTTATTAACCCCTAATCTGCCGCCCCCAACGTCGCCTCCACCTAACTACACTTATTAACCCCTAATCTTCCGACCGGACCTGAGCGCTACTATAATAAATGTATTAACCCCTAATCCGCCCCACTCCCGCCTCAATAACCCTATAATAAATAGTATTAACCCCTAATCTGCCCTCCCTAACATTGCCGACACCTAACTTCAAGTATTAACCCCTAATCTGCCGATCGGAGCTCACCACTACTATAATAAATGTTTTAACCCCTAAAGCTAATTCTAACCCTAACCCTAACACCCCCCTAAGTTAAATATAATTTTATTCTAACTAAATAAATTAACTCTTATTAAATAACTTATTCTTATTTAAAGCTAAATACTTACCTGTAAAATTATCCCTAATATAGCTACAATATAAATTATAATTATATTCAAGCTATTTTAGGATTAATATTTATTTTACAGGCAACTTTGTAATTATTTTAACCAGGTACAATAGCTATTAAATAGTTAAGAACTATTTAATAGTTACCTAGTTAAAATAATTACAAAATTACCTGTAAAATAAATCCTAACCTAAGTTACAATTAAACCTAACACTACACTATCAATAAATTAATTAAATAAAATACCTACAATTATCTACAATTAAACCTAACACTACACTATCAATAAATAAATTAAATACAATTCCTACAAATAAATACAATTAAATAAACTAACTAAAGTACAAAAAATAAAAAAGAACTAAGTTACAAAAAATAAAAACATATTTACAAACATTAGAAAAAAATTAAAACAATTTTAAACTAATTACACCTACTTTAAGCCCCCTAATAAAATAACAAAGACCCCCAAAATAAAAAAATGCCCTACCCTATTCTAAATTACAAAAGTTCAAAGCTCTTTTACCTTACCAGCCCTTAAAAGGGCCCTTTGCGGGGCATGCCCCAAAGAATTCAGCTCTTTTGCCTGTAAAAAAAACCCATACAATACCCCCCCCCCAACATTACAACCCACCACCCACATACCCCTAATCTAACCCAAACCCCCCTTAAATAAACCTAACACTAAGCCCCTGAAGATCTTCCTACCTTGTCTTCACCTCGCCGGGTTCACCGATCGGTCCAGAAGAGGGTCCGAAGTCTTGATCCAAGCCCAAGCGGGGGGCTGAAGAGTGACGTCCATCCTCGGGCTGAAGTCTGGATCCAAGCGGCGGCTGAAGAAATCCATCATCGGGCTGAAGTCTTGATCCAAGCGGGCGCTGAAGAAGTCCATCATCGGGATGAAGTCTTCTATGAAGCAGCATCTTCAATCTTCTTTCTTCCGGAGACATCATCTTCCAGCCGACGCGGAACATCCTCTTCTACCGACGCCTACTCGCCGAATGACGGTTCCTTTAAATGACGTCATCCAAGATGGCATCCGTCGAATTCCGATTGGCTGATAGGATTCTATCAGCCAATCGGAATTAAGGTAGGAAAATTCTGATTGGCTGATGGAATCAGCCAATCAGATTCAAGTTCAATCCGATTGGCTGATCCGATCAGCCAATCAGATTGAGCTCGCATTCTATTGGCTGTTCCGATCAGCCAATAGAATGCGAGCTCAATCTGATTGGCTGATCGGATCAGCCAATCGGATTGAACTTGATTCTGATTGGCTGATTCCATCAGCCAATCAGAATTTTCCTACCTTAATTCCGATTGGCTGATAGAATCCTATCAGCCAATCGGAATTCGAGGGACGCCATCTTGGATGACGTCCCTTAAAGGAACCTTCATTCTTCAGGAGGAGGAAGAAGATTGATCCGCGCTGGAGGTCTTCACGATGGAGCCGTTCCTCATCGGATGAAGATAGAAGATGCCGCTTGGATCAAGATGGTTGCCGGTCCGGATCGCCTCTTCTTCCCGGATAGGATGAAGACTTTGGAGCCTCTTCTGGACCTCTTCAGCCGCCGGATTATGGATCGCCAGCCCCCGCTTGGGCTTGGATGAAGATTTCGGAACCAGGACGGATCGGTGTGATACCCGGCGAGGTGAAGATAAGGTAGGAAGATCTTCAGGGGCTTAGTGTTAGGTTTATTTAAGGGGGGTTTGGGTTAGAGTAGGGGTATGTGGGTGGTGGATTGTAATGTTGGGGGGGGGTATTGTATGTGTTTTTTTTACAGGCAAAAGAGCTGAATTCTTTGGGGCATGCCCCACAAAAGGTCCTTTTAAGGGCTGGTAAGGTAAAAGAGCTTTGAACTTTTTTAATTTAGAATAGGGTAGGGCATTTTTTTATTTTGGGGGGCTTTGTTATTTTATTAGGGGGCTTAGAGTAGGTGTAATTAGTTTAAAATTGTTGTAATATTTTTCTTATGTTTGTAAATATTTTTTTATTTTTTGTAACTTAGTTCTTTTTTATTTTTTGTACTTTAGTTAGTTTATTTAAATGTATTTATTTGTAGGTATTGTATTTAATTAATTTATAGTAGTGTTAGGTTTAATTGTAACTTAGGTTAGGATTTATTTTACAGGTAATTTTGTAATTATTTTAACTAGGTAACTATTAAATAGTTCTTAACTATTTAATAGCTATTGTACCTGGTTAAAATAAATACAAAGTTGCCTGTAAAATAAATATTAATCCTAAAATAGCTACAATATAATTATAATTTATATTGTAGCTATATTAGGGTTTATTTTACAGGTAAGTATTTAGATTTAAATAGGAATAATTTATTTAATAAGAGTTAATTTATTTCGTTAGAATAAAATTATATTTAATTTAGGGGGGTGTTAGGGTTAGGGTTAGAATTAGCTTTAGGGGTTAAAAAATTTATTAGAGTAGCGGTGAGCTCCGATCGGCAGATTAGGGGTTAATACTTGAAGTTAGGTGTCAGCGATGTTAGGGAGGGCAGATTAGGGGTTAATACTATTTATTATAGGGTTATTGAGGCGGGAGTGAGGCGGATTAGGGGTTAATAACTTTATTATAGTAGCGGTGCGGTCCGCTCGGCAGATTAGGGGTTAATAAGTGTAGGCAGGTGGAGGCGACATTGAGGGGGCAGATTAGGGGTTAATAAATATAATATAGGGGTCGGCGGTGTTAGGGGCAGCAGATTAGGGGTACATAAGGATAACGTAGGTGGCGGCGCTTTGCGGTCGGCAGATTAGGGGTTAATTATTGTAGGTAGCTGGCGGCGACGTTGTGGGGGGCAGGTTAGGGGTTAATAAATATAATATAGGGGTCGGCGGTGTTAGGGGCAGCAGATTAGGGGTACATAAGGATAACGTAGGTGGCGGTCGGCAGATTAGAGGTTAAAAAAAATTAATAGAGTGGCGGCGATGTGGGGGGACCTCGGTTTAGGGGTACATAGGTAGTTTATGGGTGTTAGTGTACTTTAGAGCACAGTAGTTAAGAGCTTTATGAACCGGCGTTAGCCCAGAAAGCTCTTAACTACTGACTTTTTATCTGCCGCCCCCAACGTCGCCTCCACCTAACTACACTTATTAACCCCTAATCTTGCGACCGGACCTGAGCGCTACTATAATAAATGTATTAACCCCTAATCCGCCCCACTCCCGCCTCAATAACCCTATAATAAATAGTATTAACCCCTAATCTGCCCTCCCTAACATTGCCGACACCTAACTTCAAGTATTAACCCATAATCTGCCGATCGGAGCTCACCACTACTCTAATAAATGTTTTAACCCCTAAAGCTAATTCTAACCCTAACCCTAACACCCCCATAAATTAAATATAATTTTATTCTAACGAAATAAATTAACTCTTATTAAATAACTTATTCCTATTTAAAGCTAAATACTTACCTGTAAAATAAACCCTAATATAGCTACAATATAAATTATAATTATATTCAAGCTATTTTAGGATTAATATTTATTTTACAGGCAACTTTGTAATTATTTTAACCAGGTACAATAGCTATTAAATAGTTAAGAACTATTTAATAGTTACCTAGTTAAAATAATTACAAAATTACCTGTAAAATAAATCCTAACCTAAGTTACAATTAAACCTAACACTACACTATCAATAAATTAATTAAATAAAATACCTACAATTATCTACAATTAAACCTAACACTACACTATCAATAAATAAATTAAATACAATTCCTACAAATAAATACAATTAAATAAACTAACTAAAGTACAAAAAATAAAAAAGAACTAAGTTACAAAAAATAAAAACATATTTACAAACATTAGAAAAAAATTACAACAATTTTAAACTAATTACACCTACTTTAAGCCCCCTAATAAAATAACAAAGACCCCCAAAATAAAAAAATGCCCTACCCTATTCTAAATTACAAAAGTTCAAAGCTCTTTTACCTTACCAGCCCTTAAAAGGGCCCTTTGCGGGGCATGCCCCAAAGAATTCAGCTCTTTTGCCTGTAAAAAAAAACCCATACAATACCCCCCCCCAACATTACAACCCACCACCCACATACCCCTAATCTAACCCAAACCCCCCTTAAATAAACCTAACACTAAGCCCCTGAAGATCTTCCTACCTTGTCTTCACCTCGCCGGGTTCACCGATCGGTCCAGAAGAGGGTCTGAAGTCTTGATCCAAGCCCAAGCGGGGGGCTGAAGAGTGACGTCCATCCTCGGGCTGAAGTCTGGATCCAAGCGGCGGCTGAAGAAATCCATCATCGGGCTGAAGTCTTGATCCAAGCGGGCGCTGAAGAAGTCCATCATCGGGATGAAGTCTTCTATGAAGCAGCATCTTCAATCTTCTTTCTTCCGGAGCCATCATCTTCCAGCCGACGCGGAACATCCTCTTCTACCGACGCCTACTCGCCGAATGACGGTTCCTTTAAATGACGTCATCCAAGATGGCATCCGTCGAATTCCGATTGGCTGATAGGATTCTATCAGCCAATCGGAATTAAGGTAGGAAAATTCTGATTGGCTGATGGAATCAGCCAATCAGATTCAAGTTCAATCCGATTGGCTGATCCAATCAGCCAATCAGATTGAGATCGCATTCTATTGGCTGTTCCGATCAGTCAATAGAATGCGAGCTCAATCTGATTGGCTGATCGGATCAGCCAATCGGATTGAACTTGATTCTGATTGGCTGATTCCATCAGCCAATCAGAATTTTCCTACCTTAATTCCGATTGGCTGATAGAATCCTATCAGCCAATCGGAATTCGAGGGACGCCATCTTGGATGACGTCCCTTAAAGGAACCTTCATTCTTCAGTTGGACGTCGGAGGAAGAAGATTGATCCGCGCTGGAGGTCTTCACGATGGAGCCGTTCCTCATCGGATGAAGATAGAAGATGCCGCTTGGATCAAGATGGTTGCCGGTCCGGATCGCCTCTTCTTCCCGGATAGGATGAAGACTTTGGAGCCTCTTCTGGACCTCTTCAGCCGCCGGATTATGGATCGCCAGCCCCCGCTTGGGCTTGGATGAAGATTTCGGAGCCAGGACGGATCGGTGTGATACCCGGCGAGGTGAAGATAAGGTAGGAAGATCTTCAGGGGCTTAGTGTTAGGTTTATTTAAGGGGGGTTTGGGTTAGAGTAGGGGTATGTGGGTGGTGGATTGTAATGTTGGGGGGGTATTGTATGTGTTTTTTTTACAGGCAAAAGAGCTGAATTCTTTGGGGCATGCCCCACAAAAGGTCCTTTTAAGGGCTGGTAAGGTAAAAGAGCTTTGAACTTTTTTAATTTAGAATAGGGTAGGGCATTTTTTTATTTTGGGGGGCTTTGTTATTTTATTAGGGGGCTTAGAGTAGGTGTAATTAGTTTAAAATTGTTGTAATATTTATCTTATGTTTGTAAATATTTTTTTATTTTTTGTAACTTAGTTCTTTTTTATTTTTTGTACTTTAGTTAGTTTATTTAAATGTATTTATTAGTAGGTATTGTATTTAATTAATTTATAGTAGTGTTAGGTTTAATTGTAACTTAGGTTAGGATTTATTTTACAGGTAATTTTGTAATTATTTTAACTAGGTAACTATTAAATAGTTCTTAACTATTTAATAGCTATTGTACCTGGTTAAAATAAATACAAAGTTGCCTGTAAAATAAATATTAATCCTAAAATAGCTACAATATAATTATAATTTATATTGTAGCTATATTAGGGTTTATTTTACAGGTAAGTATTTAGATTTAAATAGGAATAATTTATTTAATAAGAGTTAATTTATTTCGTTAGAATAAAATTATATTTAATTTAGGGGGGTGTTAGGGTTAGGGTTAGAATTAGCTTTAGGGGTTAAAAAATTTATTAGAGTAGCGGTGAGCTCCGATCGGCAGATTAGGGGTTAATACTTGAAGTTAGGTGTCGGCGATGTTAGGGAGGGCAGATTAGGGGTTAATACTATTTATTATAGGGTTATTGAGGCGGGAGTGAGGCGGATTAGGGGTTAATAAATTTATTATAGTAGCGTTGCGGTCCGCTCGGCAGATTAGGGGTTAATAAGTGTAGGCAGGTGGAGGCGACATTGAGGGGGCAGATTAGGGGTTAATAAATATAATATAGGGGTCGGCGGTGTTAGGGGCAGCAGATTAGGGGTACATAAGGATAACGTAGGTGGCGGCGCTTTGCGGTCGGCAGATTAGGGGTTAATTATTGTAGGTAGCTGGCGGCGACGTTGTGGGGGGCAGGTTAGGGGTTAATAAATATAATATAGGGGTCGGCGGTGTTAGGGGCAGCAGATTAGGGGTACATAAGGATAACGTAGGTGGCGGTCGGCAGATTAGAGGTTAAAAAAAATTAATAGAGTGGCGGCGATGTGGGGGGACCTCAGTTTAGGGGTACATAGGTAGTTTATGGGTGTTAGTGTACTTTAGAGCACAGTAGTTAAGAGCTTTATGAACCGGCGTTAGCCCAGAAAGCTCTTAACTACTGACTTTTTTCTGCGGCTGGAGTTTTGTCGTTAGAGTTCTAACTCTCACTCCAGCCACGACTCTAAATACCGGCGTTAGAAAGATCCCATTGAAAAGATAGGATACGCAATTGACGTAAGGGGATCTGCGGTATGGAAAAGTCGCGGCTGGAAAGTGAGCGTTAGACCCTTTAATGACTGACTCTAAATACCGGCGGTAGCCCAAAACCAGCGTTAGGAGCCTCTAACGCTGGTTTTCACGGCTACCGCCCAACTCTAAATCTAGCCGTAAGATAGCTACAATATAACTAATAGTTACGTTGTATCTAGCTTAGGGTTTATTTTTATTTTACATGCAACTTTGTATTTATTTTAACTAGGTACAATAGTTATTAAATAGTTATTAACTATTTAATAACTTCCTAGTTAAAATAAATACAAATATACCTGTAAAATAAAACCTAAACTAAGTTACAATTACACCTAACACTACACTATAATTAAATAAATTCCCTAAACTAAATACAATTAAATACAATTAAAAACAATTATCTAAAGTACAAAAAAACACTAAAATACAGAAAATAATAAAATAATTACAATTTTTTTAAACTAATTACACCTAATCTAATCCCCCTAATAAATTAAAAAAGCCCCCCAAAATAATAAAAAGCCCTACCCTATACTAAATTACGAATAGCCCTTAAAAGGGCCTTTTGCAAGGCATTGCCCCAAAGTAATCAGCTCTATTACCTGTAAAAAAAAAAAGTACAATAACCCCCCAACATTAAAACCCACACACCCAACCCTACTCTAAAACCCACCCAATTCCCCCCTAACCCCTTGAAGATCACCCTACCTTGAGACGTCTTCACCCAGCCGGGCCGAAGTCCTCCACGCAGCCAGGCGAAGTGGTCCTCCAGACGGGCAGAAGTCTTCATCGAAGCCGACCAGAAGAGGTCCTCCAGACGGTTAGAAGTCTTCATCCAGGTGGCATCTTCTTTCTTCATCCATCCGGCGCGGAGCGGCTCCATCTTCAAGACATCCGACGCGGAGCATCCTCTTCATCCGGAGTCTTCTAGAACAATGACGGGTCCTTTAAGTCACGTCATCCAAGATGGCATCCCTTGAATTCTGATTGGCTGATAGAATTCTATCAGCCAATTGGAATTAAGGTAGGAAAAATCCAATCAGCCAATAGGATTGAGCTTGCATTCTATTGGCTGATTGGAACAGCCAATAGAATGCGAGCTCAATCCTATTGGCTGATTGGATCAGCCAATAGGATTGAACTTTTTCCTACCTTAATTCCGATTGGCAGAATTCTATCAGCCAATCGGAATTCAAGGGACGCCATCTTGGATGACGTCACTTAAAGGACCCGTCATTGTTCAAGAAGACTCCGGATGAAGAGGATGCTTCGCGTCAGATGTCTTGAAGATGGAGCCGCTCCGCGCTGGATGGATGAAGATAGAAAATGCCGCCTGGATGACCTCCTCTGGCCGGCTTCAATGAAGACTTCTGCCCGTCTGGAGGACCATTTTGCCCGGCTACGTGGAGGACTTCAGCCCGGCTGGGTGAAGACATCTCAAGGTAGGGTGATCTTCAAGGGGTTAGTGTTAGTTTTTTTAAGGGGGGATTGGGTGGGTTTTATAGTAGGGTTGGGTGTGTGGCTGGTGGGTTTTAATGTTGGGGGGTATTGTACTTTTTTTTACAGGTAATAGAGCTGATTACTTTAGGGCAATGCCCCGCAAAAGGCCCTTTTAAGGGCTATTCGTAATTTAGTATAGGGTAGGGCTTTTTATTATTTTGGGGGGCTTTTTTATTTTATTAGGGGGATTAGATTAGGTGTAATTAGTTTAAAAAATTGTAATTATTTTATTATTTTCTGTAATTTAGTGTTGTTTTTTTTTGTACTTTAGATAATTGTATTTAATTGTATTTAATTGTATTTAGGTGTAATTGTAACTTAGGTTAGGTTTTATTTTACAGGTATATTTGTATTTATTTTAACTATGAAGTTATTAAATAGTTAATAACTATTTAGTAACTATTCTACCTAGTTAAAATAAATTCAAACTTGCCTGTAAAATAAAAATAAACCCTAAGCTAGCTACAATGTAACTATTAGTTATATTGTAGCTAGCTTAGGGTTTATTTTATAGGTAAGTATTTAGTTTTAAATAGCAATAATTTATTTAGATTTAGTTAAATTATATTTAAGTTAGGGGGTGTTAGGGTTAGTGTTAGACTTAGGTTTAGGGGTTAATAAATTTAATATAGTGGTGGCGGTGTAGGGGGGACAGATTAGGGGTTAATAAATATAATGTAGGTGGCGGCAGTGTAGGGGGGGCAGATTAGGGTTTAATAAATATAATGTAGGTGGCAGCGGTGTAGGGGGGGCAGATTAGGGGTTAATAAATATAATGTAGGTTGCGGCGGGGTCCGGGAGCGGCAGGATAGGGGTTAATAACTTTTAATAACATTTATTAGAGTTGCGGTGGGCTCCGGGAGCGGCGGTTTAGGGGTTAATAACTTTATTTAGGTGCGGCGGGGTCCGGGAGCGGCGGTATAGGGGGTAAAACAGTATAGTATAGTGGCGGTGTTTAGTGACAGGGCACCAAGAAAGCTGTAAAAAAGCCGAAGAGCAGCGAGATCGAGGACTATTAGTTACCAACAGTCCGCTGTTCATCGTACCTTATTTGGTGTGCGGCTTTTTGACAGCTTTTTTTGATAATTTTGGAGAACGTATTCAGGTCCGCGGCAGCGATGTTAGGCGAACTTAGGTGAGCGTATTGGTGCCGTTGAATGCAAGAAAGTCAACGGCTTGATAAATAGAGGCCAAAGGGTATAGAGTTGCCTGAGGTTTAGAAAAATTACAAAAAGCTGTCTTAAAAATAAGGGCGGGTTGTGGATTTTCCATGCCAGGAAAGAAAATAATTTATCAGGTAAGTATAAATTATGTTTTCTTTCCAATGAGATAGAGAGTCCACGAATCCATTCAATTACTAGTGGGAACCAATACCAAAGCTAGAGTCCACAGAATGGAAGGGAGGGATACACAAGACAGGCAAACCTAAACAGAGGCCACCACCGCTTGAAGAACTTTCTTCCCAAAGAAGCCTCAGCTGAGGCAAAAACATAAAATTTGTAAAATTTTGAAAAAGTATGCAGTGATGACCAAGTGTCCGCCTTGCAAAACTGTTCCATAGAAGCATAATTTTTAAAGGCCCAAGAGGAAGCGACAGCCCTAGTGGAGTGAGACATAATTTTCTCTGGAGGCTGCTGTCCAGCTGTCTCATAAGCCAATCGAATAACACTTCTCAACCAAAGGAGAGAGTAGAATAAGCAGCCTTCTGACCCCTCCGTTTACCAGAAAAGACAGCAAAAAAGCAGAAGATTGCTGAAAATCTTCCGTAGCCTGTAAATAGAACTTTAAAGCACCCACAACATCCAGATTGTGCAATAACACTCCTTCTTATAAGAAGGATTAGGAAAAAATGAAGAAACGACTATTTCTTGGTTAATATTGCATTCCAAAACCACCTTAGGTAGAAATCCTAATTTAGTACGGAGAACTGCCTTATCCACATGAAGAATAAGATAAGGAGAATCACACTTTAGAGCCGAAAGCTTTGAAACTCTACGGGCAAAGGAAATTGCCAGCAGAAACAAAACCTTCCAGGACAATAACTTGATATCAACAGAATGCATAGGCTCAAAAGGAGTATGTTGCAGAACCTTAAGGACCAGATTAAGACTCCAAGGAGGAGCAATTGACCAAAACACAGGCCTGATTCGAACCAAAGCCTGGACAAAAGATTGAACATCTGGCAAAATTGCCAGATGCTTCTGCAGAAGATTCGACAGTGCCGACATTTTACCCCTTAGCGTACTGACTGATAAACCCTTCTCCAGAACCTCCTGAAGAAAAGACAGAATACGGGGAATTCTCACCTGACTCCAAGAAAAACCCCTAGATCCACACTAATAAAGGTATTTACGCTATACCTTATAATAAATCTTGCGAGTAACAAGCCTGAATCATAGTATCAATAACGTTCACAGCAAAACCTCGTCTGGACAAGACTAAGCGTTCAATCTCCAAGCAGTCAGCTTTGGAGAGACTAAGTTTGGATGGAGGAAGGGATCCTGAAGTAGAAGATCCTTCCTCAGAGGCAATTTCCACGGGGGAAATTATGACATCCTTACTAGGTCCGCAAACCAAGTTCTGCAAGGCCATGCTGGAGCTATTAGAATCACCAAAGCCTGCTCCTGTATGATACGAACTATCACCCAATGAAGGAGGACAACCGAGAGCTGCTTGAGGATCTCTTGATCTTGCTCTTTATTTTGGAAGCTTGGTGTTTAGACGAGATGCCATCAGATCAAGCTCTGGAACTCCCCATTTGAGGGTTAGCATCAAGAAAACTTCTGGATGGAGAGCCCATTACCCTGGATGAAACGTTTGCCTGCTTAGATAATCCGGTACCCAGATGTCCATCCCTGGGAAATAAATGGCAGAGAGATGACAATTGTGAGAATCTCCTGACTGAAGAATGCGAATCACCTCCTTCATAGCTAACAAGCTCCTAGTTCCTCCTTGGTGGTTGATATATGCCACTGAAGTGATGTTGTCCGATTGAAATCTGATAAACTGGACTAAACTCAGTTGAGGCCAACCTGTTAGAGCATTAAGAATTGCTCTCAATTCTAAGATATTTATAGGGAGGGCAGACTCCTCCTGAGTCCAAAGTCCCTGAGCTCTTACGGACCTCCAAACTCTCCCCAGCCTAACAGGCTGGCATCCGTGGTCACAATCTCCCAAGAAGGTCTCAGGAAACAAGTGCCCTGAGACAAATGGTCCAGGGAGATCCACCAAGACAGAGAAATCCTTGTTTGAAAGTCTAAAACTATCCTCTGAGAGAGATCCAAATGGTCTCCATTACATTGATTGAGTATACATAACTGTAGAGCTCTCAGATAGAAGTGAGCAAACTGAATAATGTCCATCGAGTCCACCATGAGACAAATTACTTCCATGCATACAGCCACTGATGGAGGAACAGAGGACTGAAGAGAACTACAGGCCTCCAGAAGCTTGAATTTTCTGACCTCCATCAAAAAAATCTTTATAGATATTGAGTCTATGATTGTCCCCAGAAAACATACCCTGGTACTTGGCACCAAGAAACTTTTCCCTAGATTCACCTTCCACCTGTGAGAGCAGAGAATAGCTAACAGAGAATCTGTATGGGATCTTGCTTAAAAAGATGGCGCCTGGACCAAGATATAGTCCAGGTAAGGAGCCACCGCAATCCCTAGGGATCTGGCCACAGCCAAAAGAGCCCCTAGAACCTTCATAAAGATTTGAGGAGCAGTGGCAAGGCCGAAAGGCAGGGCTACAAATTGAAAATGTTGATCAAAAAAGCGATCCTTAGGAACCTGAAATGTTCCCTGTGGATAGGCACATGAAGATACGCATCCTTTAGGTCTATGGTGGTCATAAACTGAACCTCCTGAACTAGAGAGAGAATAGTATGAATAGTCTCCATTCTGAAGGACAGGACCCTGAGAAATTTGTTGAGAAACTTGAGGTCTAGAATGGGTCCCTCCTTCTTGGGAACCACAAAAAGATTTGAATAAAATCCCTGACCCTGTTCTGCTAGAGGAACTGCGATAATCACTCCCAGAGAGGACAAATCCCTTATGCAGTTTAAGAAGGCCTCTCTTTTTACCTGGTTTACAGATAATCTTGATAATAGGAATCAGTCCCTGGGAGGACAAGACTTGAATCATATCCTGTATCCCTGGGAGACTACATCCACTGCCCAAGGATCTGGAACGTTGTGAATCCAAGCCTTCTGTAAGAAGAAAAGCCATCCCCCTACCTGATCCAGAACTGGATCAGGGGTGGCCCCTTCATGCTGACTTAGCATCAGCGGAAGGCTTTCTGGATTGCTTACCCTTGTTCCAGAGCTGGCTAGCTCTCCAAGAAGTCTTGGCTTGCTCAGATTTAGAAGACAAGGAAGATCTCTGTCCCTTGAAGTTATGAAAGGAATGAAAAGAAGTTTGACCACCCTTGGGTGTATTCTACTTATCCTGTGGTAAAAAAAACTCCCTTTCCAGCAGTAAATATGGAAATGATCTCTGCCAGACCAGGACCAAATAAAGTCTTACCCTTAAAAGGTAGAGACAGAAGCTTGGATTTGGAAGTCATATCCGTAGACCAAGACTTTAACCGAAGGGCATTGCAGGCTAGTATCGCAAAACTAGAAATATTGGCTCCCAGCCTAACGACTTGCATACTGGCATCACAGATAAAAGTATTAGCCAGCTTTAGAGTCTTGATCCTATCCTGGATCTCCTTTATAGTATTTTCCTCTTAAATTAGATCAGACAAAGAGCCACAATAAGAGGCTGCACCAGCAACTGTCGCAATACTAGCAACTGGTTGCTACTGCAAACCCTGATGAAAAACATCTTTCTTAAATAACCCGTTCAACTTGGGAAAGCGCTCAGACTGTAACTGTGTCCGTTCACACTCACGTGACACTCTTCACGCTCTTCACGTAGTAAACACACACTAGACGTCCGATGACGTATCCTGTTTCACTCACAATGCTCCAGTGCAAGGGAAGCTGAGCGCTCCATCAACGCTCAAAAGACAATACAATAAGCAAAATCTTCCGGCGCACCCGGCAGCAGTGAGACTTAATCACAAAAACACCCAGCAAAGTTGAAATAAGTGAATATTTATACCTGTTTATTTGGAAAGTCCTTCACATATACAGTTAGGCATAATGTTATCCCACAGGTAGGATTGAAAAACAGCAATAGACAGGCAGCAAGGTAGAAAAATATAAAGACTGGTCAGACGCGTTTCCTTGTGTTACATCCTCAGTGACCATACTTACTACCCATGATACACTGCCTTTAATACAGGTCAGCTGTTAACTCACAGCAATCAATTAATTAATTAAAGTGAACTTAATACTATAAGGCAGGTGAGCATGAGCAAAGTATGTGTTTTAAACTACAAATTTTTGTCCTGTCATAAATACTCAAATTAACACACAAAAAATAAAATAAAAGACATAATAAACATCCTAAATGTAAAAATATGACATTATTAATTAAATACAAATGTAAGTATTAAACTGAGTGATAACAGTAATAAAAATAAAATTAATTATTAAATAATGTCTTTTAATCTGAAAAAATTATCAAAAATTACTAAAAATGTATTTCAACAATTATGTCGAATTAAGTGAACCCTGTGAAAATAAACTTAAATTATACTATTGATCTACAAAAAGTTTTACATCCCAATCAAAGTTTAAACCTGCTGGCACCCTAGTGCCCAACTGAAAAATCCAGTAAACTTCTCTTTTACTGAGAGCAATACCTCTATTGCCACCTCTTGGGTGCCTAGGAATCAGTTGGATCGCCTGGAATGTCAGCAGTGAACTGTCAGAGTGGTGATGTTTTTTGAAATGCAGGGAAATAGGCGTAGTGGACTCTGGATCATCAATTGAGCGTAAGTGCTCTAAAAAGCGATCTTTTAACGCACGAGTCGTTTATCCTACATACTGCCTATAGCACCCCCTACAGGTTAAAAGGTATATAACGTAGCAGGAATTGCACGTCATATGTTCACGAATTTCAAATATCTTTTGATAATTCGTAGATGTAAAAGTAGTGCCAAAAGATGCAAAAGCACAAGACTTACACCTTTTACTTCCACATTTGTAAAAACCAGGTTTAATAGAGAGCCAGTTTTTTTGAGTTTGTTGACGTGGTAACATAGAGGGAGACAGCATGTTCCCTAAGGTTTGTGCCTTACGGGACACGAAGCAAATGCCCTCCCTAACAATATCTACCAAACTTTCATCAGTGGTCAATATGGGGAGAGCTTTCCTGATTATGTCACAAATCTTGCCATATTCCATACTGTAGGAAGTGATACATTTTAATTTATTAAATTTATCTGAAGCCTTAAATTTGCCTGACACAAATAAGTCTGTTCTGTCTAACTGATCAACATCACTTTTAGTTTGAAGTAAGGCTATGCGTGAATAACCGCTCATGACTAATCTGTCGGTCAAATCACTAGAATGTTTTTCATAACTTGTTGAGCTTGTACAGTTACGTTTAATTCTCATGTATTGACTTTTGGGAATGGATTTGATAGTATGATGTGGATGACATGATTTGGCATTCAAAATTGTATTTCCAGCCATTGGTTTTCTGAACAACTCAATTTCTATGCAGGATTTTTGAACATTTGAATGTAATTCAATATCCAAAAAAGGAATTGAATGTGGACTAATTTCCATAGTGAACTGTAAATTAAGTGAGTTGTTCTGTAAGTATTTGAGAAACGGGTCAAGGAGGTCTCTAGGACCTTTCCAAATCAACAAAATATCGTCGATATAGCGACCAAAAAAATGTATATAATCTCTGAAGGGGTTCCCATCTCCATAGACGTGGGACAGCTCCCACCAACCCAAATATAGGTTGGCATAGGAGGGGGCAAATTTGGCCCCCATCGCCGTCCCACGCCTCTGGAGATAGAAATCCCCCTCAAACAGAAAATAATTATGGGTCAGCAAATAGTCAACTGAGACCTCAATGAACCGCTTCAATGCAACATCATATGTAGAAAAATTGTCCAAAAAGAATTTGATAGCCAAAGCTCCCTTGTCGTGAGGAATACAAGTGTATAAAGAGACCACGTCAATAGTAACGAACATATAGTCCTCCTGCCAAACTAGGCTCTCAATTTGTCTGATAACATCAGACGTGTCTCTTATATAACTCATAAGGCTCAAGACCAAAGGTTTTAAATACCCATCTATCAATTCAGAAAGTGGCTCATTCAATGAGCCTATTCCTGCCACTATGGGTCTACCAGGTGGACTGGTGGCGTGTTTGTGAACCTTCGGCAAATAATGAAATATAGCCGAAACAGGGTGCTCAGTATATAAGAAGTCAAAATTAGCCTGTTTAATAATGCCATCACTCATGGCTTGCTCCAAAATAATCTTCAATGCTGATTTAAAATAAAATACAGGATTACTTTTGAGTTTCTCATATACCGTGACATCCAAGAGTTGTCTGTAAGCTTCACTTAAATAATCTTGACGATTAAGAACCACCACCTTACCACCTTTATCAGAATTACGTATGACAAGTTCATGCTTATTTTTTAATTCTTGAATAGATTGAAATTGTGCTTTAGACAAATTAGCTCTATGATGTTGTTTCTCACTTTCAGTTAAACTTAGTTTTTTCAATTCTTGTTCGACAGTTTTTTGAAAGACTTCTATGGAATTGGATCTAGATTTAACTGGATAAAACTTTGATTTACCCTTCATTTTTGTTATATCCTGGGTAACCCCAATAGGATAAGGGTTAAATTCCAAGTTTTCTCTATCCAATTCCATTAGGTCCAAAATAGAACATTCCTCAGAAAAATCTAAACCACATCTGATGGGAACTGGTCTCTCCTCTACCACCACACCTTGAGTATTTTCAGTGACTCCCAAAAAATGTTTTTTGAGAACAAGCGATCTCACAAATCTATTGAGATCTACCACTGTATTAAAAAGATCAAAGTGTGTGGTAGGAGAGAAACCAAGACCCAAAGATAAAACCTCAATTTGTGTTTTAGTTAAAACACAAGAAGAAAGATTAATAACATTATTAAGATTCATGCATATTTCTGGAACTGCGTTGCTCTCCTCCTCTGTGGGTAACGCCTGGGCTTGGGTATCTGATCCTGACTTGAACTTCCCTGACCTTCCTCGTCCCCCTCTGCGTATTTTTTTCGGCGTGCAGTGGACTTCTGTTGGCCCTTCCCGTTTTTTGACTGTGATACATTGCTTGTATTTAATGCAAAAGATGATAGTCCTTCCGTAACAGTAGAGGTTTCAACAGATGTCTCAATGTCAGAGGAGTCATAGTCATATTCAGTGTCAGTATCTGCAAAAAATACGCAGAGGGGGACGAGGAAGGTCAGGGAAGTTCAAGTCAGGATCAGATACCCAAGCCCAGGCGTTACCCACAGAGGAGGAGAGCAACGCAGTTCCAGAAATATGCACCACTGGTCTAATATCGGGGACCCTTCTTTTTGGATCGCCCTTCAGTAGATACAGTATCGGACCAATCCCAGGACTATATTCTGATGACTTCCATATAAAGTACATATTTGTGATTCAGTATTATAAACTGTACTGCCAATCTATTTTTCATACTTACAACGTGGATATTTCCACTTTGTTCTCCTAACGATTCTACATGTGGGTAAAACACTTGGGGACATTAAGGGCTTCACACTTAGGAGACTTTGATAATGCTATCCACCTTGGTACCTGACCTAGTCTTACACAATTCATCTCCACTAGCATATATATCACATAAACTATGTAATAATCGATGTCGAATTTGTTAACATATACGAGCACATAGTCACATATCAAGCCCTCACAAACCATATATCAGTTTTCCATTATATGATGTAATTTATAACATAGTACACAACACAATTATATTAACACGTGACGTATATGCCAACAATGTTAAAATTTCTAAAAAATTAATAATCACAAGTATGAATATGATGAATGGTTATAGACTATCCACTCAAATCACATATGTCCCAAATAATATTCACATCATTCACATTAAGTATTTATTAGCACACCATCACATCATATAACCATTAAAATAATACACATCACCATGACCTCACTAATCTATTACTAGATCGTCAGATCAGAGTATAATCACATAACCGTAGTTAGTCACAATATCAGATGTATTAGTTAAGATTTAGGGAGTCACAGAACCAAGTGTTTTACCCACATGTAGAATCGTTAGGAGAACAAAGTGGAAATATCCACGTTGTAAGTATGAAAAATAGATTGGCAGTACAGTTTATAATACTGAATCACAAATATGTTCTTTATATGGAAGTCATCAGAATATAGTCCTGGGATTGGTCCGATACTGTATCTACTGAAGGGCGATCCAAAAAGAAGGGTCCCCGATATTAGACCAGTGGTGTTATTATAATTCACAATCAAGTGTTTATCCATATGTAGAACTGTTAGGAGACTACAATAGAAATATCCTCGTTGTTAGTATGTTAGATAGATGGGTGGTACTGTTATACTGTTATGTGTGTCATATGGAAGTTATAAAAATGCAGCTCTGTGATTGGTCGGATTTCGGTCCCATCAAAAAAGAAGGTCTCCGATATGAGACCAGGGGTATGACCATTATAAGTTATTATCAGTATTTGTATTATGTTCACATCACATTACACAGTTCAAGTAAGGACAAATTTGTTTGCAAAAAAAATAGATATTTTTTGTAAATTCTTGAAACTGTTGTAAACAAATAGAGGTCCCGATATGTTCCTTTAAGAATTCACCTATGTTGTTCAACTTACCTGTACACACCCATCAGGAAAGGGGTGTGTTTGTGGAAATGTTTGGTAGTGGCGGCAATAAAAAGCCGGTTTTAAAACTAATTTGATATGCCTGATGAAACGGCCAGGAGGGCCGAGAAACGCGTAGCAATTTTAAACTTGTTTATATATGCCTGTCAACTCTGTGCAATAAAAGTTTTAAGTTTATTTTAACCAACTTGAGCCTGGAGATTGATTGTGAGCATACCACTACCAGACAGTTCATTTATCAGAGAGCCGCAGCAACTGAAGATTTGCCGGAGAGAGCAAGCTGGCCAGCTCTGATTGCCAGCACGTTTCCACAAGCACACTGGTGTGCTGTGTTAAAGTGTGAGTACCCTGTGTACAAATTCTCTGAAGTGTGTGCTTCCCTTATCTCTATCGATACACACATTTGTGCGCCTCTCTTTTTGTCTTCGTTTTTTAGAAAATACGTGTTCCACTTGGGATCGGTTTGGAGAGTGCAGCCGAAAAGGGGAAAAAAAGAAAGGAAAAAAGTGTTCAAGTGATCCTATCCTGGGGTTGAATCGGATCCACAGGACTTTATATATATCAGTAGACACTGGGACATTTCCATCACGGACTTCCAATCGAACATCATTTAATGAGGTTCCACTTTCCATTTCTTTTAATATTGCAAGATTGTTTTATATGACCCAGCATTGATATATTAGAAACATTTTGTTATAATACAAGTTGTGTATATAAAATGTATACTATACTCTAATTTACAAATAGTTTCGCACGAGCGCCCTCTGGTGACCCAGTGGTCATCACTATCTTTTTACAGCTATTACTATTCTAGCTTCTTACAGAGGTGCAGCCAGACTAGTATCCACGAAAATTATATGTTTATTACATTGTGACTCATACAATTTTACTGAGCTATTTTATCATTGCACATATTTGAGCGGCAATTTTTTCCAGTATAAACTATTGGGACCTCTCTATATTTTATTTTTTATACATTTGTTGCAGTTTAGGTCTCAATATATCGGTTTTAATTAGGTAGTAGGGGGTACACAATATAAGGTTGGGACAACATCTCTTCTTCCCAAAATGTTATCAGCACTGGAGAGAACTAACAGGAGGAATTCTTTTAATCCTCCGTCCAGTACTGAAGGGGACAGTCCAGGCCCCCTAGTGATCAAAAGTATAGACACCATGTTTAATAAATTAGGTGATCTTTTAAAAAATGAGCATAGACACTGGTGGGACCTGGACTGTTTAAAGAAGTATAAAGAAAAAAAGCAGATCCCAAGAGGACTTAGATTATTCAAACACTGCTCCTTTAAAAATGATCAAGAATTGACCAAAAAATGGTATGAAATACTAGATGATTGTTCCTTTAATCTAATAGATTTATTGATCTCACATAGACAAAATCTAGTGGAAAATTTGGAAAAAGAGATAGAAGCTATCCAAAAAGAATTGGAACCCATGAGAGACCATTCAGAATATAATAGACTAAATACTGAAACCTTAAAAATGGTGGATGAATACCAAAATGATATCATTAGAATTAAGAATGGCAAATTCAAAAGAGATGAGGAGGACTATGCAGAGGGTACGGTATACACATATAATAAAAAAACTGCAGGTCCAAAAGAGAACAATGAGGGATGGACAAGGGTACCATTTAAGAATAGGAACAACACAAAAACTCCATACCAATCGATACCTCATCATAGAAATACATCAGAACCATTACAAACATCCCAGTGGGAGGAACATAATACTAACAATAGGAAATTTCAAAACAGACAACCCTACCAGCATAATTACCAACACAATAGGAATAGAAATAAGAATAATTCTTATAGTCATTATGACTATCAGAATCCCAATCATATTCCATTATACAATCGATTTGAACCCCTCCAGTACAATTCTGGGGGGAACAGATATCAGGGTAATGACCATCAAAACTTCAATTCACCTAACCCTGGGGGGAATAGACATCAGGGTAATGATATATCAAAATTTTAATTCACCTAACCTCCAAAATGATCAAGGCCAAACTAGTCATCAAAGGGTTGAGATACCATCCACCTCCAAGAATAATTTTTTAGGGGTTCCGAATTTGGCCCCCTTATGGAGGAGGAATATAGGTCCACCCAAGATTCCATCACAACAACATCAGAATACACAACAACCGCAGCACCCTCATGTACAACAACAACAAAAGAAAAGACCTTACCCCAACGGGGAAGACGAGGGAGAGGCAACACCACACAAAAAAAGCAACTACAAAAACTAGCCAAAGGTATATTTAATTTATCCACACACGAACTAACTAACGATGAGGTTAGAATTTTGGGTAGGGGTTTGTCCTACTGCCCCCCGAACCCCCATAAACTGTTCGATTTATTCGTTGATTTGAATAAATATACCAGGAAATTATCTCTACAGAGATACTTCTCTATAAAAAATCTCAAAAAAAGAAACGTGGAGGGATTGCCCATTATTACTAATTCCATGAACAGCCAGACCCAGACCATTTATGCTGAACCAGATCTTATAGCGGAGGACCTTTTTGAAGGATATATACATACCACATTATCATTACCATCCAATTTTAATCCCCCTAAGGAGGATGTCACTTATATAGACCTTTTCCAACAGTTGGTAATGGAAGATTTTAACAAATTACCCAGTAAATCAAATAAACACACAAGACTTTGGCCTAATAATGAAAGAGCCCTCAAATCCCTGGCCAATGATTCTAATTTGGTAATTAGACAGGCGGACAAGGGTGGGGGGATTGTCCTTCAGGACTACAAAGATTATGTGAATGAGGCTTATAATATCCTTTTAAATGTTGAATACTACAGGAAATTGGATGCAGATCCCACAGCTGTATTTTTGGGGAAATTGTTGGATGTTTTGGAGGATGGTAGTGGTAAGGGGATACTAAACACCAAGGAACGGAAATTTTTGACTCCCACACATCCGTCAACCCCTTACTACTACCATCTTCCAAAGATCCACAAGAATTGTTTCAAACCACCCGGCCGCCCCATCATTGCGGGCATCAATAGTCTGACTGATAAGTTATCTCAATATATTGATAACTTTTTGCAAAAGTACGTTCAAAATTTACCCTCATTCATTCGGGATACCACTGATCTATTATTTAAGATCAAGGATTTTAAACATGAGAAGGATGCCTTGTGGATAACAGCAGATGTTAGCGCCCTCTACTCAAATATCTCCCATGAATTGGGAATACTTGCCACTAAACATTATTTGGATTCGGATATGTACATGCCTAGTACCCAAAAAGAATACATTTTGACACTTATTGAGTTTATACTCAAACACAATTATTTTCAATTCTTGGATGATTTTTATTTGCAGGTAAAGGGGACGGCCATGGGCACCAGGTTTGCCCCCAGTTTTGCTAATCTCTTTATGGGACATTTCGAGGAGAATTATATATATAACTCGAACTGGGAGGCAAACCTGGTGTTCTATGGCCGCTATATAGACGATTTGATTTTGATTTTTAGGGGGACAGTGGATGAGGCCAGATTATTTTGTTCTTATCTGAACAAAAACTCTATGGGTATACAGTTCACTTCTAATATACAACGAGAATCCATAGAATTTCTTGATCTAATCCTGGCATGGGACACTGAACACAACATAGCCACATCCACATTTTTCAAAACTGTGGATAGCAATAATTTCCTTCACTACAATAGCAACCATTACCATCAATGGAAAAATAGTATACCATATAGCCAATTTTGCAGAATTAGAAGAAATTGTAGTTCATTAGAGAGATTTTGTGAACAATCTAAGATTCTTATCCAGAGATTTGAGGAAAAAGGTTACCCTAGGGACATCATTATGAGTGGATATGAAAAAGCATATAAATTGGATAGACCCACTATGCTCCAAATGAAAAA
Source organism: Bombina bombina (assembly GCF_027579735.1). NCBI lineage: Eukaryota > Metazoa > Chordata > Amphibia > Anura > Bombinatoridae > Bombina > Bombina bombina. The sequence continues at coordinate 576,109,882 of NC_069503.1, read as the reverse complement.
AAAAAAAAAATTACAATAGCAGATAATGAGGCTCTAGAGAAACCTCAGCAACCCTGTTTTGTGACCCAATATAACTCCAATGCTAAACATATAAAAAAAGTATTACAAAAACACTGGCCAATATTATTAAAAGACCCTATTTTGAAGAAAGATCTACATAGTGCACCAAACGTAATATACAAACGAGCACCTACGTTCAAACAATCCCTAGCTCCCAGTAAGGTGGTTATTTCGAAAAAAAGTAGAGGAAAATCAACACCAAATTATCAAACAGGTCGAAGGGGGGTTTTTAAATGTGGCAAAACTAGATGCCACATGTGCAAACACATTACACATAAGACCAAAACAATTAAATCACATACTACAGGGGAAATTTTTCCTATCAATAATCATCTAACATGTAGCTCCTCATATGTAGTCTATGTCTTATCATGTAGATGTGGACAACAGTATTTGGGGCGCACTATCCGAAATATCCGAAAAAGATGGAGTGAACATAGCCGAAACATAAAGAAAAAATCCATGAAACATAGTGTATCAAGACACTATGTCCATGAGCACAATGGAGAAACTTGTCCCTATACCATAACACCTCTAGAAAGTATCCCCAGTTCTTGTAGATACAACAGGTTTACCAAATTAAGTCAAAGGGAAACGTACTGGATCTATAGGTTTGGTACACTTTTTCCTAATGGCCTTAATGAGGTAATAGACTCGGCCGCATTTTAGGTGACTCACCTCTAAAAAAACCCCTTGTCCAGTTAGGGAAACACAAAAGGGACATTAAGGGCTTCACACTTAGGAGACTTTGATAATGCTATCCACCTTGGTACCTGACCTAGTCTTACACAATTCATCTCCACTAGCATATATATCACATAAACTATGTAATAATCTATGTCGAATTTGTTAACATATACGAGCACATAGTCACATATCAAGCCCTCACAAACCATATATCAGTTTTCCATTATATGATGTAATTTATAACATAGTACACAACACAATTATATTAACACGTGACGTATATGCCAACAATGTTAAAATTTCTAAAAAATTAATAATCACAAGTATGAATATGATGAATGGTTATAGACTATCCACTCAAATCACATATGTCCCAAATAATATTCACATCATTCACATTAAGTATTTATTAGCACACCATCACATCATATAACCATTAAAATAATACACATCACCATGACCTCACTAATCTATTACTAGATCGTCAGATCAGAGTATAATCACATAACCGTAGTTAGTCACAATATCAGATGTATTAGTTAAGATTTAGGGAGTCACAGAACCAAGTGTTTTACCCACATGTAGAATCGTTAGGAGAACAAAGTGGAAATATCCACGTTGTAAGTATGAAAAATAGATTGGCAGTACAGTTTATAATACTGAATCACAAATATGTACTTTATATGGAAGTCATCAGAATATAGTCCTGGGATTGGTCCGATACTGTATCTACTGAAGGGCGATCCAAAAAGAAGGGTCCCCGATATTAGACCAGTGGTGTTATTATAATTCACAATCAAGTGTTTATCCATATGTAGAACTGTTAGGAGACTACAATAGAAATATCCTCGTTGTTAGTATGTTAGATAGATGGGTGGTACTGTTATACTGTTATGTGTGTCATATGGAAGTTATCAAAATGCAGCTCTGTGATTGGTCGGATTTCGGTCCCATCAAAAAAGAAGGTCTCCGATATGAGACCAGGGGTATGACCATTATAAGTTATTATCAGTATTTGTATTATGTTCACATCACATTACACAGTTCAAGTAAGGACAAATTTGTTTGCAAAAAAATAGATATTTTTTGTAAATTCTTGAAACTGTTGTAAACAAATAGAGGTCCCGATATGTTCCTTTAAGAATTCACCTATGTTGTTCAACTTACCTGTACACACCCATCAGGAAAGGGGTGTGTTTGTGGAAATGTTTGGTAGTGGCGGCAATAAAAAGCCGGTTTTAAAACTAATTTGATATGCCTGATGAAACGGCCAGGAGGGCCGAGAAACGCGTAGCAATTTTAAACTTGTTTATATATGCCTGTCAACTCTGTGCAATAAAAGTTTTAAGTTTATTTTAACCAACTTGAGCCTGGAGATTGATTGTGAGCATACCACTACCAGACAGTTCATTTATCGGAGAGCCGCAGCAACTGAAGATTTGCCGGAGAGAGCAAGCTGGCCAGCTCTGATTGCCAGCACGTTTCCACAAGCACACTGGTGTGCTGTGTTAAAGTGTGAGTACCCTGTGTACAAATCCTCTGAAGTGTGTGCTTCCCTTATCTCTATCGATACACACATTTGTGCGCCTCTCTTTTTGTCTTCGTTTTTTAGAAAATACGTGTTCCACTTGGGATCGGTTTGGAGAGTGCAGCCGAAAAGGGGAAAAAAAGAAAGGAAAAAAGTGTTCAAGTGATCCTATCCTGGGGTTGAATCGGATCCACAGGACTTTATATATATCAGTAGACACTGGGACATTTCCATCACGGACTTCCAATCGAACATCATTTAATGAGGTTCCACTTTCCATTTCTTTTAATATTGCAAGATTGTTTTATATGACCCAGCATTGATATATTAGAAACATTTTGTTATAATACAAGTTGTGTATATAAAATGTATACTATACTTTAATTTACAAATAGTTTCGCACGAGCGCCCTCTGGTGACCCAGTGGTCATCACTAACTGAGAAAGAATCAGTCCTGGCAGAATCAGAACCCATAGAAATGTTCTTAGATTTCCTATTTCTTTTTGTCACGCCGCTTCGCTCTAGCCGTTGCTAGGGGCGTGGCGTCTCTTTCCCTGCTCGTTGCCAGGGGCTGTGTCGGGTCCGGATCCGTGCGGCGCTGACGTCATCACTGCACGCTCCTCTCTCTCAGATGCCAGTCCGGATTCCTCTTGCGTGAATCCTGCGCCTTTGTAAGTCACTCAATAACGATCTATCACTGCCCAAGTATAGGTGTCACTTTGTGTGCTCCTGGGTGTGATAGATCTTTACTACTGAATTGCCTTCATGTGTTTGAACCTTGCCTGTCTGACTACTCTGCCTGTTATACCCCTGAATTGCTGGATTAATATTCTGCTGCTGAACTTTGTCTGTTTGACTTCTCTGCCTGTTTAACCCCTAAATTGCTGGATTGATATACTGCTGCTGAACCCTGCCTGTCTGACTACTTTGCCTGTTTAACCCCTGTTGTTCTGGATTGCCTCTTTGTTGCCAAACCCTGCCTGCCTGACCATTCTAGTGGTGTTCCCTTGGACTGCTTTAGCATTGCCAAACCCTGCCTGCCTGACCATTCTAGTGATTTGCCCTTGGTCTGCTTTATTGTTGCCAAATCCTGCCTGTCTGACCAATTTAGTGATTTGCCTTGGACTGCTCTGCCATTTCCTCTGGTGAGTGCCGCTCTCCTCATGTTATTAACTTTCTCTGCTCTGGGATATGCCCTATCATTCCGGCTTGACGCCGGGATAACAAGACTACTGGCCGAGATCGGTCTGATAGAGGAGTATCCCATGAGCATTAAACTTTTACCAGAACTAGGTAAAGCACTTAGGGCTGCAGAAACTGCAGAAGTCAACTGTGCAGCAAAATATTTAGGCAAACAAACACTTGCATAGACTTAGCAGAAGGCTGAGACAACCTCTGAACAGCATTATCATGAGAAATAGAAGGCTAAGATAAGGAATCCTTATCCGATAATAAAACCTTATTAAGCAAGGGGAACAAAATTGAACAGGAGGTATAACCTGGGCATCTGCACATTAAAGACATTTATCAAGTGACAGAAAAAGCTCGGCATCCATAGAAAATAAAATAGCCCTTTATTTCCCTTATACTCTAATTTCAATATAAAAAATTAGAATAAAATTAAAAAATAATTTAAAAACCGGCACTACTACACCCCAGCCATGCTGGAGAGATTTACCAAACCAGTAACCAGGAATCCAATTCACACCAGCAGATAAATCCTGTTCAAACTGCAGATCCTAGAAACCTGCAAACATCAGAGAGAAGTGACAGTCAGGAAAATGATCTAATGCCAGAAAATCCGGTCTGTCTCCTAGAAAATCAGGCTTCCAAACAGTCGGCTAGAAACAAACTGTTCAGCACTCAGGAAGTAACAGAGTGGTCACATGATCGCAAATTCAAAAGTAAGGGGCGGTCCAACAACTTTCTTAAAGAGATATTACCCAAACTAAATAAAAGGTAAACTTGTGCAAACAAATCCCCATAGCCAAAATAAAAAAAAAAGCCTTCACATGACAGAACAGTACCCTGAACTGCTGCCCAATAAATCCCCAAACTTTAAAAGGGATATTTAGTCCCATAAGGATCCACCTTGTTCTTTAAGTATCCTTTTTTTTAAAACAAGAAACCCCTAAGTGCTGCATCCTTCTCACCTAGAAGGTAAAAGTACTTACCTGTGGATCCACTGCAGGGCAGGTACAGCAAACAGGTGTGGCAGAATCCTCACTGACATAGACCTTTAGATAAAGAAAAAACTGAGTAACCAACCTTGGTTTTCTTTATAGGAGTAGCAAAAATGTTGGATGGTAAGCAAAGACCATCTTGCCATCTTCCAAATGCTAAAAGCCACCATTACTCTTACTAAAGATAATTACATGGACACAGCATAACCCCAATCCTTGCTTGCAGGGAAAACGACCCATTAAAGAGTACCCATTAAAGGATTAGCAACTTGATTTCTTCAGACACCTTCTTCGCACATCCACCTACAATGTTACACAGGCAAAGAATGACTGGGGATTGTGGGTAGGGGGAGGATACTTGAAGCTTTACTGTGGTGTTCTTTGCCTCCACCTGGTGGACAGGAGTTGAATTCCCACTAGTAATCGAATGGCTTCATGGACTCTCCATGCCATTGGAAAGAAATCAATTTAAATGATGAATAATACTTATTGCAATGATTTTTGTTAAGTATAACCAACTGCTTATTGCTTTTTTTATTACAACAATGAAACAGACTCTTTTATATTCCTTTACGACTTCTCACTCCTTGGTGAATCTAAATGTTCTATGTATTAAAGTGACATTGTAGTGCAAAAACTACATTTTCTAATTTGTTAGAACGTAATTTTTTAACTATTGAGGATCCAGCTCTATATTTTTATCCCCCACAAAAGTACTAAACAAGCACTGCAGCTGCCAGGCTGAACACAGCCAGTGATTAGCAGGGTCATGTAACTGTCTAATTAGAAGGATTTTTGCACTAGAATATCCCTTTAAGTTAACTTTATTACAAAGTAATGATCTTTGGTTGTCTGTTACCTCTCCATGTGACTGTTGACTCCAGTTGTAAGAAATATATGAGGCAACTATGATATCAAATTTGGGTACATAACAATCCTTTAGAAAAAGCTCATCAAATTATTTATTTATACAAATTCCCTTAGACGTTAATGGTAAAGTCTGTAGAAAAATTAGATTTCTAAAGGATTGTGATCAACCCCATTGAAGACCTTTGGATGTTTGTTCATGGTAGTGCCGCTATATTGGCTTAATTTTTTTTGCTCTAGCCCTGCAAATGTATTTTGCCTTACGTGTTGAGACTACCATCCATGCAGGATAAAGATTCTCACCATCATATGAAAGAACATCAGAGAGTCCAGGATTGCCATTGAATATAAAGGCTCCTTATAACTAATGGAACAAGAAATGGACTAAGAATACCTAAGGACACCACTCTGGGGACAAAAGACAAAATCAGCTTTACATATGCAGAGCAGACATCTTACCTCATATAATTGAGGTCTGATTTGGTAAGCAGGAATTTTTTACTTTAACATACAGTATTAAGAAGTTATCCACAAAAGAAACCAATTAGAACTGCATACAGCTATTATTTAAGGATTTTATCATTTGTCGATTCACTCCCAAGTATAAGGTAAAAACATCCAAACTTTAATCCATATCTTTTAAAAGTTGATGATGCCGGGAAGCACTTTACAGAGTGATATCAGAGCAGACATAGGTAGCCCAGTGCTATGTCTGCTCTGATATCACTCTGTAAGGTGCTTCCCGGCATCATCAACTTTTAAAAGATATGGATTAAAGTTTGGATGTTTTTACCTTATACTTGGGAGTGGATCAACTCTTCTTTTTTGCTGCATCTTAAATTTCCCAGCAGATCCGGATACGCTGTTCAAGGAACAGATTGATAATTGCCAGTACCACCGGCTTCCCCTCACAGGCTTCAGGCACCAATAGTGACGTCATCAAGAGCGCCAAGGAAACGGATGCAACCTTACACGAAGATTGGAGACACGCTGCAAGAGATGGTGAGGGAGGTAGGGAGTATATCTCTCTTCGCACCGCAGGAATAGCGGAGGTCCTCCTACCACAACTAAGAAGCATGAGTCTACCATAAAGTGATAATTAATATTATGCAAGTTGCTCCGTTGTTTGTTTGTTTTGCCGGAGGGGTATTTGGCTGGACAAGAAACTGTCAAATGATTTATACGGATTGCATGTGTTGGACAAACGTTTGATTAAATTTACACACTAAACTTTCATTTACCCCTTCATTTCTGTCAGATAATGCACCACTTTGTCCAGAAAAGTGTTGCAATTACAAATTTTTAAGCTTTCTCCTGTTTATTTATTTTGTTTGTATTGCTATGGCACAAAAAAAGTGGAGAAAAAAAGCCATATCTGACACATTCCACACCAAACTCCAAAACTGGACTGGACAAAATTATTGGCACATCTCAAAATTGTAATAAATAATTGTATTCCAAGTTTGTGATGATCCTGTAATTTGTAATTAAACTCACCTGTATCAATAATTAGGTGCTGACAAAAAGAAATCACACCGGCAACCAGTTAAAATGGTAAAAATTTACTCAACCTTTCTGTTGTATGTTTCTGTGTGCAACACTGAGCATGGAGAAGAGAAAGAGCAGCAAAGAATTGTCTGAGGATTTGAGAACAAAAATTGTGGAACAGAAAGCAGATCTACCCAGTATACACAATTTTTTAAAGACTTTAAACCTCCCAAAGTTTGACCCAGATGATTCCAACAAATTGTCAGAACCCATAACGGTAGCTGAAATAAAAAATGCAATCAAATCTCTCAAATTACATAAGACACCTGGCCCAGACTGATATATCCCTCTTTTTTTTTTATAAAACTTATGCTAATATACTCATCCCCTTTCTTCAAAGACTCTTTACTAAAGCTTTCGAGACAGGATCCCTACCGACAGAATTCTTAGAAGCCACCATTTTAACAATCCCTAAAGAAGGAAAAGACCCCCAGTACTGCCAAATCTACTGCCCTATCTCCCTTATTAATATAGACATCAAGCTGTATTCTAAGATCTTAGCCACTAGACTAAGCTCTCTCCTCCCTAAAGTTATTCACAGAGACCAAGTAGGCTTTATTATTAATAGACAAGGCACAGACAGCACAAGAAGATTACTAAATATATTTTCAGCGACACACAGGATTGGCCTTCCTTTGCTGACCCTGTCATTTGATGCTGAAAAAGCATTTGACAGGGTACGCTGAGACTATCTGTGGGCTGTCCTTGAAACTATGGGACTCCCAGAAGCCTTCTGTATGGCAATCACTACCTTATACTCTAATCCAACAGCCAAAATCCGGGGACTGGGATTCTGCTCCCAACCTTTCAGTCTCTCTAATGGCACCAGACAGGGTTGCCCTCTCTGTCCCCTCCTATTTGTCCTCGCCATTGAAACCTTGGCAACTGCTATCCGCAAAAAAACCCATACATTAAAGGCCTATACCTCCACGGTACACTGCATAAACAAAGTTTATTTGCAGGTGAACTCACAATTTTCCTCACTAATCCCAGCTCTTCTCTACCAGCTCTCTTTGACCTCTTTAACCTCTTTAGTACTGTGTCTTACTATAAACTAAATGTAAAAAAACAGGTTACCCTCTCAATATCCCTCCACATCAGATTAAACCCCTAAAACTGAAATATAGATTTAAATGGAATAGTGAAGGTATCAAACACCTGAGAGTACACCTCTCTCACCATCTACTTAAGGTGATTATCACTAATCACCACCTTTTGCTTTAAACATAGCTTATCACTCCCCAAATACAGAGAGATCTCCTGGATGGGTAGGATATCAGCATTTACAATGATTCTTCTACCAAAACCTACCTCTTTTTCGCTGTTTACCCTTCAAAGTACCGTCAGCTCTTATTGACAACTATCAGTCCCTTCTAAACTCCTATGTTTGAGCAAAATCCCACCCCACATATCGAGGTCTATCCTACAAGCTTCACTAGATAAGGGAGGCCTTGGTTTTCCTAACCTTAAACTTTATTACGAAGCAGTAATGCTTTCCCACATCTCGGCTTGGGGTATAATAGGCGAGCACCTGAGATGGTATGACCTTGAACATGCATCTCTCCCCATAGCATACTACTGACAAATCTTATCTGGATCCCACAACACTGTAAATCCTTGATCACTAATATTAACCCGTTAATGAGAGACTGCATATCTATGTGGTTCAGACTTAGACACTCACCCCTAATTGCTCCCCACCCATCCCCAATACAAAGTGTTAGAGACCTTTTACAAGGTTTACCAGAATCTAATCCTAAATACTGGGACCGCCTAGGTCTAAATGAGGTAAGAGACCTTTACATTGGACATAAATGGTTATCTCCTACAGAACTCTACCCCCATTTTAAATTCCCCCCTAAACTGAATTTTTAATTAACTAGCGTCTAATCTCTACTCTACAGCTGGGGTATCCTCCATGCAAACCCTAAAACATTAACTCTGTGGGAATCTAGATGGAAGTCAAGTCTTCAGAGATATAAACCATTGACAATTCACTACCAGCAATGATTAAATTACCTCACCTTACATAAAACTCACAACATCATAGCCTGATAACGAGACTTCCAAAGGGAAATACATCCAAAACACTGGTCATTAGCTATTAAAGATACTAGAAAGGCTATATACATTGTATAACCCTTTATGAACTCTTTTTTAAACTCCTAACGAGATGGCACTGGGTTCCACTCAGGCTGCATAAGATGTCCCCTCTAAACCCCCCACCTGCTGGAGAGAATGCGGGAACAAAGGAGACGACTTACACATTTGGTGGTCTTGCCCAATAATTCATCAATTATGGACTGAAGTCCTAGACCTATGCTCCTGCTTAAGCCTACCCGATGGAAATAAACCAGAACTTCACTTACTTCACCTAGAAATACCTAAACTCCCAAAACCACATAAATACCTATACATTCTAAAATGTGTAAATATTGTATACTATATAACATAAGCTGGTCATGAGGATTAAATTACTTGCCAAGTAACAGACTTTTACCAGCAATATATGAAAAGAAAAAAACTTGGAACATTGCCTCACTCCTGTCTTTATAAGGGACATTCTACTCCTGGACTCTGAATACTAAGTAATGTGGATAAATATACCTAAGGTGTTGTCTCATGACTGTATAATTGTATGTACGATGTTTCTTTAATAAAAATCAATTCTTTTTTAAAAAAAAGCACCCAGAAATGGTTTAAGACAAAGTGCTGGAGAGTACTGAACTGGCCAGCAATAAGTACAGATCTCAATACCATAGAGCACCTGTGGAGAGATCTCAAAACTGCAGTTGGGAAACAGAACCCTTCCAATCTGAGAGACCTTTAGCAGCTGGCGAAAGAAGAGTGGTCCAAAATTCCAGTAGAGAGGTGTAAGAAACTCATTATTTGTTACAGGAAGCAATTGATTTTAGTTATTTTTTCCAAGGGTCGTGCTACCAAATATTAAATTGAGGGTGCCAATAAAGTTTTTTGTATGAATGTGTCAAATTTTACTTTTTTTCTCCACTTTTTTGTGTCATACCAATACAAACAGCCAGAGCTCTGAGGATGCTCTAACCCGATGAGTGTTAACTTGAACTGCGCTCAAATGATTGCGTTTAATTTCAGCTTGTAATACCAGCAGAAAACCCGACACGTGCTAACACCAGTGATAGACCCCTTATTGCTCACACATAACTGTTAGCGTTCCACTCGTAATCTGGCCCTAAATGTATTAGAGAAGTTACTGATACAAAAAGAGAAGACGGTCCTATGTCTGGAGAAACATACAATGGTGATGTAAACAAAATGTAAGGTAGTATATTGACTGAAGAGGATCTGATTATAGACATAATCCGAGGGTTGCAGGTTAGATCCCCGGTGAGATCTACTCAGTCTTTCATCCTTCCAAGGTTGATAAAATGAGCAATGCCTTGAGACCCTTACGGGTGATTAGCCGTGTTTTACAAGTACCCAATACAATTACAAATCAAAGACAGATATGAACAGGGAGGAGCATTGATTTTAGTGGGCTATGTGATTATTTACTCCAAGTTACTTGATTTCCAAGAAGCATTTAAAGATTAAGAGGCCCATTTATCAAGCTCCGAATGAAGCTTGAGGGCCCGTGTTTCTGGTGAGTCTTAAGATACTACTGTCACCTTTCCAGGTTATGTCATGGGGCTTCAAGCAAAGTGGACCTAATGATTGGAAAGAAGATAACTCTTTTAGTAACTCTATAAGTCTATATACTGTATATGCTTCTTTCCTTTACAGTGGTATAGACTCACATCACATTTGACAACTGAGAATTCACACCTTGACCTTAGCATAACTGTAACATATGTATCTATAGAAGCTGTCACAGTGTTTTTATATTTACAGGCAAAGCTATAGGAAAGTCAAAATTAAACTTGCATCATTCAGATAGAGCATATGATTTTAAGACACTTACATTCACTTCTATTTTAAAATGTGCTTTGTTCTCTTGGTATCCCTTGTTGAAAGAGAATACACACATATCGTACATTGGTGAGATTTAACTGCTGATTGGTGCCTGCACACATTTTTCTCTTTTGATTGGCTGACTCGATAGGTTGAGCTAGCTGCCAGGAGTGCAATGATGTTCCTTCAGCAAAGGATAACAAGATAATAGAAGTAAATTGAAAAGTTGTTTAAAATTGTATGTTCTATCCAAATTATGAAAGAAAATTTTGGAGTTGCCTGTCCCTTTAAAGAAAATGTACAATCATTTGTCTGTAATTTTGCTGAAAAAGATTTTTCTTTTACTGCTTACATTAGAGATATCTATAACATATTTATCCCTCTTCAATTTGCTTTGCCCTAGACATGGAAAATCTCAATAGAAAAATACAGCCTTTTCTCTTCTTCTGTCTGAGTTGCTATGTCCACTTTCACTTTCCTAAACACAGTTCTTTCATACTTAAAGGGACAGTATACTCCAAATTTCCACAGTCAAAATTACATGTGCAACATGTATTTAACCAACGTTTAATTCATCAAATGTTTAAATAACAGTTTTTATTTTATCTATTTTCAACTCAAACTTGTACCACTTGTGTATTCACTGTCCGCCTTTATGACCGCCGCTTTTTTTCAATATATTGAAAGAATCCCCATTCATCCAATAATGTTGATATCTGTCGCGCTATGTACCTGCTATGCGAACGTGCGCATGATGACATCATCTGCTTCTGGGTTCCGCTATTCCTAGTTCTGCGCATGCCCAAAATCATACGTTCACGTCAAGCGTTCGATGCTTCCAAGATTGCATATACTAGACACAGGAGCGTGAGCGAGCTTCAGTGGGAGGATAAATGTGAGTCACATCATTTACTTGTGGGAAGTACAGAGTTGGTCTATACCGCCAACATTGGAGATGCCGTGGAGGGGTTGGAGAACGGACATAGACGTAACGGTTAGGCTGCAAAACTTATGATTTAATAAAACATGTCAATTTTATTTTTTGTCAAAATTAACAATGCGGTTAGATTATAAGGATATAGAGGACGTTAGCGTTAGCTTTTACATCCTCTGAGTTTACTGACCCTTTAACCTTATCTAACAGCTCTTCCCAGCATTATCCCTCTTATCTTGCACACATGGGAGATAGGGAATGGAGTGTGTGTATTATACTAGGGTAGTAACTAGCACCATTAACGCTATAGTGAAAGCGCTAATTAGAGCTCCACTTGTAATCTAGCCCATAGTATACATATATAGACATATATATAAGTGCTTGGAACCATTTGCAGTCAAGTAGATGAAAACATGAAAAATCATATTTATGCAATATTTATTTTTAATAAAGTGTTATACTGTGTATTTACTGTAAATATTTAACATGAAAGTAAGAATATTTCACATTCCAATGTTCTGCACATAGCAGAATATGTTCTATGTATTTTAAGCATTCATTGTGTTTCAGCTTTTTGCAGTGAACAAATCAGACAAAAGCAATTAAAATAGCTGAACACAATGAATGCTTCAAGTGGTTTCCCCAAATTCAACTGAACATTTTAATACTCATATCCATGTGAGTCAATTCATCAGAAAACTCACACTCAAAAAATATTTCCTAAAAAACACAATTGAGAGGAATTGGATTAAACCCACACAAGTAGTGACAAGACCCAATACCCCAGATTTCAAACACTCAGGATTGAAACCTAAATCAAAACGTTATCCGACTGATGAGAAAGGGAGAAATCTAAAATTATTCGAAAAATTAGTACAAAAAGATATTAAAATTAGTAAGCATTAGGAATAATGTACCCAAAAACCTAACCTATCAGGAAAGATCGGTACTAAAAGATTTGCAAAACAATAAAGATATAATAATTAAGCCAGCAGACAAAGGCGTGGGTTGTGGTGATGAATAGATCACAATATGTACAAGAAGCATACAGATTATTAGGTGATAATAACGCTTACAAAATATTACTGTTGGACCCTACAAAAAATTGTCACTTAGACTAATTAACCTCCTTGATGCAGCAAAAACATGTTTTTTCTCAATTTGAAAGAATATAATTTCCTTTATCCAAAATTTCCTAAGATTCTAATCTTCTATTATTTATCGAAGATTCATAAAGCTCTAACTAACTCCCCAGGGAGACCAATAATCTCCGGCATAGACTCCCTAACATCCACTCTGTCCAAATATATAGATTCATTCGTTCAGAACTATGTAAAACAACTTCCCTCTTACCTAAAAGACACCACAGAGATTTTATAAAATTTAAATACATTAAAATGGGAACAAAATTATACCTTAGTCACATGTTATGTCATCTCCCTATACACCATCATACAACATGAATTTGGATTAAATACAGTAGATACATATTTTACAAAAAATCTTACATTGAGGAAAGAACAAAAAGATTTTATTCTTTAAAGCATACAATTTATCCTAAATCAAAATTATTTTTCTTTTGAAGGAAAATTCTACCTACAATTGTCAGGTACAGCCATGGGTACAAGATTCGCACCCAGCTGTGCGAACCTCTTTAAGGGAAGTTGGGAAGAGTCTTTCTTCCCTAAGCATAGACTGGGTGCAAATATTGTACTAGACAAAAAATGCATCAATGATGTATTTTTTGTATGGAAGGGAGAAACATCGGAGCTAGAAGAAATACTGGAAGATATGAATAATATTAGTATGGGTATACAATTTACACATATATTTAGTAATGAGAAAATTATATTTCTTGATCTTGAAATTGAAGTTATTGATAATCAGCTAGTTACAACAACCCATTTTAAAAAAAAGTGGATGCCAATAAGTTTATCCATTATAATAGCTGCCATCTAGAAAGATTGAAAAATAATATTCCCAAAGGACAATATCTAAGAATAAAGAGGAACTGTTCCAGAAACACTGTGTATGAGAAACAAATCCAAATCTTAGAACAAAAAATTATATTTAATATTCCAAAATAGAAGTGTCCTTCATAACTGATTACAATTGTGTTAATAAACTAATAAATAAAATGTTAAATAGACACTGGCACTTAATCCATAATAGGGGATACAATGGGGATACAATGCCAGAACATCTAAAAATTATTTATAAAAGAGCGAAACAATCTCAAAAACACTCTGGCCCCTAGTGAATTAATTTTAGAACAAAAAAGAAAACTGGCACTACACTGTAAGCTAGGTGAGACTAGAATATAAGTTATATTCCGGTGCTACCCCTTATAAAATAACTTAAGGAATTACAAGGAATAGACAGCTAAGGGGTTACTGTAGCACTCACTCTCACTCATAGTAGTTTATAATAAAATCATACATACTTTATTATTTATATTATTTAAAAAACTGGGATAAATATCCCTAGGAACCTTTAAATTACCCACAACCGTTACTTAAACTAAAGTTTAAAAAGAATGATGGCCGCCAAACACTCCTCTGTTTCCTGGCTGAGAACTGGAAACATCGGCGTCAGGTGGCTGGAATGAGTGGTCGACCTGTTATCAAAAAGTGCGGAACAAACGCGTTTCGGCTCTATTTTCGCCTTTCTCAATGTTACACTTTCTTGGAAAAATGAATAAGCAGAGGCTTCGGGGTGCAGGACTTAAATACCCATAGACCAAATGCTCTCTACCAATCCGGTACACTTCCGGCGACCTCCGCCCCCATGTTAGCCAATCTGCTTATAGTTCGGCTCACGCCTATCTATATTCGTGTAGTGATTGGGGGAATATCGAGTGATATCAAGCATAGCTATGATTTGCCTGCACTTTGAATTAGAGATAATATGTAGTAAGCATTAATATGAAAAGTATACAATCCATCAAACTGATGTGATGACATATTGCAATGCTGTAATCGCTAGACTAGGTAATTCCCTGTAAGATAATATTTGACATATTAAACACGATGGATGGGTTACTTACTTATTAGCAAAAAAGAATTCTTGCTTTTTATTGTAACATAGTATCGTACCGGAAGAATGCTGTGCACTAAAGATTAATACTTGTGATTACTTGTAAAATCATACTTCGATACTAACTTGGCTAAGTGAAATATTAATACCCTTATGCAATACAGATAACGGTAAAGATCATTCATAGGGTACTATGGATCAATAGTTCGATAGTTGTGAAGGGTGTATAGATATTGACATAACCATCTTTTGATAGATATAATATTTATTTAGCCAGCTGCATCCACATAAAATGTGGTTTGCACTGAACTTATACACACACTCTTATTTAAATGGTATATATCAAATATATAGACTATACGCCTTCATTAATATTAATGTATATTCCACTTGTATATCAAGGGACAGTAAAAATACTGCATCAAGATACCTAAAAGTTAGCATCCATCTGCTTAAAATATGTTTTACCAAATAATTATTTACCCACATACCATATGGCAGTGATCAGCTTCCTTAGTGCCAGGTTACAGGTACCAGGTGGGCAATATATGTATGTTCACTTAATAGATCACATTGAAATGCTCACAAATATTTAAATATACACCCAATAATTGTTAAATTCATTCATGCCATTGGGTATAACCGAATTCAGATTGAAAATCCATTTGGTTTCCATCTTTAACAATCTTTGTTCGGTGTCCCCACCCCTTATCCCAGGTTTTAGTTTTTCCAGTCCCCAACATTTCATTACATTGGTGTTCCCCTTATGAGACATTAGAAAATGTTTGGCTACACTCGTGATTTGTTTCTTCTTTTCTAAAGCTCTCTGGGCTGTCTTAATATTGCTAAGGTGTTCAGTCATACGTGTGCCCAGGCATCGTGTAGTCATGCCAACGTAGAGTAAATCACAGCTACAGGATATGCAATAAATCACATTAGTGCTTTGACAATTAATATGTTCTTTTATTGCCCATTTTTTGCCAAACCTATCCATTGTATATTCTTTTTTGACCATGTGTTGGCACACTTTACAGTGTCAACATGCGACAGAACCTTTGTGTATAGGATCCCTTTTAGCATTCCTGTCATAGTGACTAGTTACTAACTTGTCATTAAGGTTGCTAGCTCTCCTATAAGTCACCAGTGGTCTATCTGTTAACAATGGTCTCAATAATGTATCTTGGGTTAAAACATGCCAATGTGTTTTAAGAATGTTGGTAATCTTATCACTCTGAGGTGAATATGTCGTGATAAACCTGAGTGGGGTATTACTTTCTCTTGATCTTGGAGTTAGTAACTCCTTTCTATCCATCAGCATTGCATTATTATATGCCTTTGCAAGCAACTTTCTTGAATAGCCTCGTTCTAGCAATCTCTGTCTCAGATCCCTAGCTGATTCTTTATACTTCTCAATAGTGCTACAGTTTCGTCTTAGACTAATATATTCCCCCATTGGTAACCCTCTAATAGTGTTAGGGTGGTGGTAGCTACTTGCATGTAGGATATTGTTGGTAGATGTAGGTTTCCTATACGCATTAGTTACAATGGAGTTATCAACCTTCTCAATATAGAGGTCTAAAAATTCAACCTTGGACTTTTCTACTGTAGATGTAAGATATAATCCAAAAGGATTATTATTGAGAATATTAATGAATTCGGTCAATAGGTGTTCAGGGCCATCCCATACGAAGAATATATCATCTATATACCTGGACCAGTGGGATACGTATTGGGTGAGATGTTTAAGATCCTCATGAAAAACCACGGTTTCCTCCCACCAGCCCAGGTATATATTCGCGTATGTGGGGGCACACGACGTGCCCATGGCCGTACCACAAACTTGTAAAAAGAACTTGTCGTCAAATACAAAGAAGTTGTGTGTCAAAACAAATTCCAACAGATTGAGCAAAAACTCTTTCACCTCTTGACTTATATTGGTATTTTTGGATAAGTAATAAGAAATCGCTCTACATCCCCACTGGGTCTTAATGCTAGTGTAGAGCGATTCAACATCACAAGTAACCAATAGCGAAGAATTCATATCAAGCTTCAAATCATTCACTTTATTTAATAGGTGCATGGTGTCCCTGGTATAAGATGGAAGAGATTCCACAATATACCTCAGCCTTGCGTCTATGTATTTACTTGCCTTCTAAGTCAAAGATCCAATCCCAGAGACTATAGGTCTCCCGGGTGGTTTTAACATGTTTTTATGGACCTTGGGCAGTAAATAAAGTGTGGCTATTTTGGGTAATTTCACTTCAAGAAAGTTATACTCTTTTTGGTCAATTATGCCATTAGTGAAAGCTGATTTAATTAGTTTGTTGTAACTGTTTAAAAACATATCCATAGAGTTACACAATAGTGGTTTGTAATTTAATGGATTGTTTAATTGGCGAAATGCCTCTTCACGATACATACTGTCAGGCCAGATAACTATGTTACCACCCTACACCCTATCACTACACGAATATAGATAGGCGTGAGCCGAACTATAAGCAGATTGGCTAACATGGGGGCGGAGGTCGCCGGAAGTGTACCGGATTGGTAGAGAGCATTTGGTCTATGGGTATTTAAGTCCTGCACCCCGAAGCCTCTGCTTATTCATTTTTCCAAGAAAGTGTAACATTGAGAAAGGCGAAAATAGAGCCGAAACCCGTTTGTTCCGCACTTTTTGATAACAGGTCGACCACTCACTCCAGCCACCTGACGCCGATGTTTCCAGTTCTCGGCCAGGAAACAGAGGAGTGTTTGGCGGCCATCATTCTTTTTAAACTTTAGTTTAAGTAACGGTTGTGGGTAATTTAAAGGTTCCTAGGGATATTTATCCCAGTTTTTTAAATAATATAAATAATAAAGTATGTATGATTTTATTATAAACTTCTTTGAGTGAGAGTGAGTGCTACAGTAACCCCTTAGCTGTCTATTCCTTGTAATTCCTTAAGTTATTTTATAAGGGGTAGCACCGGAATATAACTTATATTCTAGTCTCACCTAGCTTACAGTGTAGTGCCAGTTTTCTTTTTTGTTCTAATATTATCATAATTAATCTGAGAATAGCACTCGCATTTTTCCTTAACTTGAGCACACACTTCATATAACCTGTTCTTGTGATATAATGGCCGCTTTTGATTTAGGAGCAGAAATGCTCCAATGGACAAATGATATAACTAGTCTAACAGCAGAATTAAAAAATAAAAATACTGTGGAAATTAATAATACTTTGGAATGGTTTGAATCTCTGAAACAATTAAAAAAGATAAGAAGGAAATCAATAAAAAAGCAATGGAATATTGGCATGTACAATTTCTACAAAGAAAATAATGTCATTCCCAGAGGTTTGCGTTTAAAATTGTTTCCTTCATTCAAAGATTTTAAACCTGAGTTTAAATTAAAGTGGGAAAGTGCTCTAACGGAGTGCTCATTAAAACTTATGGGATATTTAACTGAGAATGAACTAGACAAACTTACAGAGATAAATACAGGTATCTCTATAATCTGTGATGAACTTAAGCAGTATGAAGTTAATGAGGAATTTCAGAAATCTTATAAAAAGATTAAGGGAGAAGTCGAGAAGTTTACACGTTTTATATCTGAGAAAAAAGAACGTAAAATCGACAGGGACCTTAAAGATTATTCCTCTGATACCATTTATGCATGGGGGAAAAATATGAGTGCTAACTCTGATATAGACACATCTGACAGAGAAGGAGATAGTACTGATGTAGATGCATCTGATGGGGAATCTATACCGAGGTCTATACTCAAAAATAAAAATAAAAATAGAATTCAACCTCATAAAACTAATAACGCAAATGTCCCTTTAGGCGGAGAATCAGAAGCGGGCGCAAAAGCAAAACCCAGAACCAGGAGACAAGTGAAATTCACACAGAAATCCCTACATCACAAGAAGTAAATACCACTGAGCTTAATATTATTAATCTCTCAAATATAATTCTGACACCTGATCAAATATCTGTCCTGAAAAAAGGCCTATCATTTATACCCACGCCACAATTCAATAAGTTTGAGGCGATTAAAGATATACATTTATTCATTCGTAAAATCCTTCTAAAAAAATATTTCAGCAATCCTGATCATGATCAGCTAAATGCCTCTGATCAGGCAGCCATTAGTGACCTAATTTATATACTTGAGGAATCTATTAGCAATGTTGAAACTGAAGATAACAACAGTTGGCGCCAGATTTTAAAAGCAAAATCGAAATTTGTTCCCCCTAACAACACATCGTTCAATGCATTAACTTTCCTTAACTTAGTATGCCAGGATGTCCACGAAATCCAAGGTCAAATTGGAACACCTAACTATAATCTGAGTAAGGAAGAGAATTTAGCATTGAAACAATTATCTGAAATGAAGAAGATTCAGATTAAATGTAGTGATAAGGGTGGTAACATAGTTATCTGGCCTGACAGTATGTATCGTGAAGAGGCATTTCGCCAATTAAACAATCCATTAAATTACAAACCACTATTGTGTAACCCTATGGATATGTTTTTAAACACTTACAACAAACTAATTAAATCAGCTTTCACTAATGGCATAATTGACCAAAAAGAGTATAACTTTCTTGAAGTGAAATTACCCAAAATAGCCACACTTTATTTACTGCCCAAGGTCCATAAATACATGTTAAAACCACCCGGGAGACCTATAGTCTCTGGGATTGGATCTTTGACTGAGAAGGCAAGTAAATACATAGACGCAAGGCTGAGGTATATTGTGTAATCTCTTCCATCTTATACCAGGGACACCATGCACCTATTAAATAAAGTGAATGATTTGAAGCTTGATATGAATTCTTCGCTATTGGTTACTTGTGATGTTGAATCGCTCTACACTAGCATTAAGACCCAGTGGGGATGTAGAGCGATTTCTTATTACTTATCCAAAAATACCAATATAAGTCAAGAGGTGAAAGAGTTTTTGCTCAATCTGTTGGAATTTGTTTTGACACACAACTTCTTTGTATTTGACGACAAGTTCTTTTTACAAGTGTGTGGTACGGCCATGGGCACGTCGTGTGCCCCCACATACGTGAATATATACCTGGGCTGGTGGGAGGAAACCGTGGTTTTTCATGAGGATCTTAAACATCTCACCCAATACGTATCCCACTGGTCCAGGCATATAGATGATATATTCTTTGTATGGGATGGCCCTGAACACCTATTGACCGAATTCATTAATATTCTCAATAATAATCCTTTTGGATTATATCTTACATCTACAGTAGAAAAGTCCAAGGTTGAATTTTTAGACCTCTATATTGAGAAGGTTGATAACTCCATTGTAACTAATGCGTATAGGAAACCTACATCTACCAACAATATCCTACATGCAAGTAGCTACCACCACCCTAACACTATTAGAGGGTTACCAATGGGGGAATATATTCGTCTAAGACGAAACTGTAGTACTATTGAGAAGTATAAAGAATCAGCTAGGGATCTGAGACAGAGATTGCTAGAACAAGGCTATTCAAGAAAGTTGCTTGCAAAGGCATATAATAATGCAATGCTGAAGGATAGAAAGGAGTTACTAACTCCAAGATCAAGAGAAAGTAATACCCCACTCAGGTTTATCACGACATATTCACCTCAGAGTGATAAGATTACCAACATTCTTAAAACACATTGGCATGTTTTAACCCAAGATACATTATTGAGACCATTGTTAACAGATAGACCACTGGTGACTTATAGGAGAGCTAGCAACCTTAATGACAAGTTAGTAACTAGTCACTATGACAGGAATGCTAAAAGGGATCCTATACACAAAGGTTCTGTCGCATGTGGACACTGTAAAGTGTGCCAACACATGGTCAAAAAAGAATATACAATGGATAGGTTTGGCAAAAAATGGGCAATAAAAGAACATATTAATTGTCAAAGCACTAATGTGATTTATTGCATATCCTGTAGCTGTGATTTACTCTACGTTGGCATGACTACACGATGCCTGGGCACACGTATGACTGAACACCTTAGCAATATTAGGACAGCCCAGAGAGATGTAGAAAAGAAGAAACAAATCACGAGTGTAGCCAAACATTTTCTAATGTCTCATAAGGGGAACACCAATGTAATGAAATGTTGGGGACTGGAAAAACTAAAACCTGGGATAAGGGGTGGGGACACCGAACAAAGATTGTTAAAGATGGAAACCAAATGGATTTTCAATCTGAATTCGGTTATACCCAATGGCATGAATGAATTTAACAATTATTGGGTGTATATTTAAATATTTGTGAGCATTTCAATGTGATCTATTAAGTGAACATACATATATTGCCCACCTGGTACCTGTAACCTGGCACTAAGGAAGCTGATCACTGCCATATGGTATGTGGGTAAATAATTATTTGGTAAAACATATTTTAAGCAGATGGATGCTAACTTTTAGGTATCTTGATGCAGTATTTTTACTGTCCCTTGATATACAAGTGGAATATACATTAATATTAATGAAGGCGTATAGTCTATATATTTGATATATACCATTTAAATAAGAGTGTGTGTATAAGTTCAGTGCAAACCACATTTTATGTGGATGCAACTGGCAAAATAAATATTATATCTATCAAAAGATGGTTATGTCAATATCTATACACCCTTCACAACTATCGAACTATTGATGCATAGTACCCTATGAATGATCTTTACCGTTATCTGTATTGCATAAGGGTATTAATATTTCACTTAGCCAAGTTAGTATCGAAGTATGATTGTACAAGTAATCACAAGTATTAATCTTTAGTGCACAGCATTCTTCCGGTACGATACTATGTTACAATAAAAAGCAAGAATTATTTTTTGCTAATAAGTAAGTAACCCATCCATCGTGTTTAATATGTCAAATATTACCTTACAGGGAATTACCTAGTCTAGCGATTACAGCATTGCAATATGTCATCACATCAGTTTGATGGATTGTATACTTTTCATATTAATGCTTACTACATATTATCTCTAATTCAAAGTGCAGGCAAATCATAGCTATGCTCGATATCACTCGATATTCCCCCAATCACTACACGAATATAGATAGGCGTGAGCCGAACTATAAGCAGATTGGCTAACATGGGGGCAGAGGTCGCCGGAAATGTACCGGATTGGTAGAGAGCATTTGGTCTATGGGTATTTAAGTCCTGCACCCCGAAGCCTCTGCTTATTCATTTTTCAAAGAAAGTGTAACATTGAGAAAGGCGAAAATAGAGCCGAAACGCGTTTGTTCCGCACTTTTTGATAACAGGTCGACCACTCACTCCAGCCACCTGACGCCGATGTTTCCAGTTCTCGGCCAGGAAACAGAGGAGTGTTTGGCGGCCATCATTCTTTTTAAACTTTAGTTTAAGTAACGGTTGTGGGTAATTTAAAGGTTCCTAGGGATATTTATCCCAGTTTTTTAAATAATATAAATAATAAAGTATGTATGATTTTATTATAAACTTCTTTGAGTGAGAGTGAGTGCTACAGTAACCCCTTAGCTGTCTATTCCTTGTAATTCCCTAGTGAATTAAAACAAGTTAAAACAAAGAGCCATGAAACTAACATGGAAGGGAATCCCATACACAGCTTTTTTCCCTGCTTTGGGTGTTGGGCATGTCTATATAGTAGTAAGGTCAAAGAAATTACTGTCAATGACTTTGATTTACTAATAAAGACACCATTAGATGTCAAGATAGAGGTGTGTTCTATATCATTGAATGCTCGTGCAAAAAGTACTACATAGGAGAAATGACCAGAACCCTCCGAGAAAGAATCAGGGAACACCTCTCATGCATTTACAGGGTAACTTGTGCACACTTTAGGGAAGTTCACAATAATAATATAAAAAACTTTAACTATTGGGGTATAAGGAAAATAAAACCCAGTTGGAGAGGGGGAAACAGAGAACAGAATCTTCTGAGACTAGAAGCACAAATGATCTATAATATGGACACACTATATCCTAAACTCCTAGACTAAATCCAGACCTTGAAATTTCTCCATTTCTGTAGTTGTTTTTGGGTTGGGTCTATTTATACATATACTACTGAGAATACAGTTTCTAAGTATTTGACTTCAAAACATTTCCATATACCATCTATTATATCAGCATATGAAGATATGAATAGAAAACCTTCGCATATATATATTAATATATTTTCTACCACTACATAATAAAGCTTTTAATTAATAGTTATTCACTATAGATAATTAATATAATTCATAGCATACCACAATCAGAATAATACTGTAACCTTTCTATATTGTCTCTCACCGGTGTTGTCGGTGATCTCTATACACAATCCCTGCTGTATCTGGCAAAAATGTCAGTTTTAACTTTTTTTAACTGTTGATGGATTTTTTGTTATATTATTTATTATTTTTTATTATTTTTGTAAATATTCTTTAGTTTTGAAGCTTGTTGTAAAACGTATGCACCTACATCGTTACCATATTAAGGACAATAATCCACTTTATAAGCCAGAGCAGGCAATTTAAATGATGAACACCACCTTAAATATATGGAAATGTTACATCCAATCAGAAGAGCTGGAGGTATTTAAAAGACAGCAAAGTGACACACAAATACATGTCTTGATAAAGCCTGAGGGCGAAACGCGTTGACCTGGACATACAGTCACTTTGATTCCTGTGACAACTCGGCTATATACCCCATCTACCCTGTGAAATTTAATATCAAACAGAGGGAGGTGGCATAAATGAAAGTTGTGATCTATACCGCTATCTGCACATCTAAAAAGCAGTCCACACTAATGGTAAACCACTTGGAGATAAAGTCACTCTAATTCCTGTGACTGCAAAGCTACAAACTTAATCTACCCTGAGGAGTTTATGCACTGAACAGAGGGAGTTGGTGCGGACTGAATATCTAAGGGACATTTGTTTTCTACATATCTGACAAGTATTGCACTTCAATGGTAACATAGTTACACTGAATTTAAACAGAAGTTGCAAATTTTATTGCCAATTGTATCACTTTTCTGCAAAGCAGTTTCACCTTTAACCCTCAGTGATGTATGAGGAGTCATGTGGGTCTGTTTGAGAAGCCGCTTCCGGATACTAGCGTTTGCCGCAGACACGGAGCAATTCACAGCAAGTACTCATCTGAGTCTATTACCTACTAGAAGAAAGGCATTGGAAGGTAAATTTATTCTTTATTATACTGGACTGCCTAGAAAGAGAATAAACTAATCACATACTCCAAGGTACAAATTTGTATCATACTCTTATTCGATATAGAGTTAACAACACCATGGGGTCAATTTATCAAGCTCCGTAGAGTTAACAACACCATGGGGTAAATTTATTGTGTTTCCGGAGAGTCATCAGGCTCGCCGGAAACAGAAGTTATGAAGCAGCGGTCTAAAGACCACTGCTCCATAACCAGTCCACCTGCTCTGAGGCGGAAGACAGAAATCAACCCGATTGGATACAATCGGGTTGATTGACACCCCTGCTAGTGGCCGCAGATCTGCAGGGGGCGGTATTACACCAGCACAGGGGTGTATTATGGCCTAGGCCAACAAGGCTGGTGCCTAGGGCAGCAGATTTTGGAGGGGCAGCACATCTGCCCTAATCTCTCTCTAAAAGCCAGCACACAGTACAGTGAGCTATAAAGTGCAGGCTTTTACAGAGAAGACCAGGCACGAGCACTGATTAAGGTCGCTCTTTACAGGCAGTGCTCTTTTAAACTGTTGCTTCAATTAGAGCCGCCGGCATTTTTGCAGTAGAAGCGTTCTTGGTGAGAAACTTGCCCGGGATATGCTTACAAGGTGAGGCTGGAGGAGAAGAACTTGTGCCGAATATGGTGCCTTACCTTGTCAGCTGTGGTGGGTCTGCGAGCGCAGTGCTTATTGCGGGTCTTAGCAGCTGATAGACTGGATGCATCTGTGTACTGCTTAGATCAGCTTGTGACATCTAATTATAAACTCTCAGCGCTAATGTATGTTAGCTACTAATAGCTTTCTCTGCATTCATGAACCCATGGAGTAAATAGTAAACGGACACTTAAAAAGTTTCATTACTTGAATGATTGTAATTACTGTATGTTGTTGCATGTGAAGGTCAGTGATTGTTTCAAAGTGTATTCTTCTTTCCTTCCCTTCCTCCCTCCCTTCCTCCCTCAACGTATTCCCTCCCTTCTTTCTCTCAACTCCCTCTATTGCTCCTTTCTTTCCCTCCCCCTTTTCTCCTCTCCCTCCCCAATTTTCTCTTCTCTCTCCCTCCCTTTTTTCCTTTCCCTCCCTTTTCTCCTCTCCCCTTCTTTTCTCTCCCTTCTCTCAGGGAGAAAATGGTATGAGATGCATGCAATTCAACCCACCTGTATGCAAGTGTTTTGCTAGCCCATTTTCTTTTAAATTATGAAAAAAAAGAATAAAACAAAACATTTTACACACTGACACAAAAAATATTGAGGGGAAAAAAGGCCTAAAACCTGTTTGTGTGTGTGTGGGGGGGAGGGAGGCAGCAGAATTTTGAGTGCCTAGGGCAGCACAAAACCTTAATACGCCACTGCACCAGCAGTTCACAAGAACTGCTGGTGCAATGATCGGCATTTATCGATGTGCAGCGGACATGATACGCTACATTGTATCATGTCCGCTCGCACATTAGTAAATAGACCCCCATGACTGCTTCACCCCAAATAGAGTGGCTTTTATTTATCAGCCTTATGGAATATTGAGTACTCAACTTTTAATTTTTTTGTTTTTATATAGGGAGTCCCTTTATTGCCAGTATACTCTGAAATATTTTAACATTACATATAAGTATTATTAAATGTATTTCCATTTTATATTGCATTATCTCTGGTTTATTTCCATTTATATGCTACTATCTCTGTTTTATTTTTAAACTATTATAATTCTGGGGAACTTCCGGGCAGCGGCCATGTTCAGTCGCATTGCTGTGTGCTGCTACAGCTTTTCTTTGAAAATCTCCAAAATTCACCTTTCTGCAGATCAATCTGTATAAATAACTACTAGCATTGCTTTATATTTTTGAAGCCACGACTTTTTATACCTACAGCTAATTGAATCTCTGCTGGCATCAGCGCCTCTAGCCGTTACAAGATCTCGGCCCTTCACTATACCCCCCGGCGGGACGCCCTCTGCCCTGTCGTTAAGATGCACTAAGTGTGCTTTATTGATCATTTATTTCATCTAATCTGCCTGACTACAGATTTCTATAAAGAACTATGGAGAGCGCTATCGATATTTTAAGGGAGCTGGATCATATGCTAGCACAACATCACGCTGCCTTTGAGAATATTTTGCATACAGCATTCAAATCTAATGGCACCAATTTGCCAGACACAGTCACCAACACTGAGCCTGCTCTAAGGGAAAGACGGAGCGACAGCATGTCCGAACCTCAACGCTTCATCCACACACAGAGTAATAGCGAGGGATCAACAGAATCCTGCACCATGCTGTTAGCACTGAAAAATAAGACACCGGCTGACGGATATGTCGGCTCTGCTGTGAATACTACTGCTTTGACATGGAATACTTACAGGGATGTAGGGGTCAGCCAGCAAACCCTTTCCTCGAGCCTATCAGCGGAACCGCATACATCCAAAGGACCCCCGATTGCACATTACCTTCAAGATCTCAGAGAGACATGGCCGCAAACAGCTGGTGACTCTACCCGGAACACTCTACACAGTCAGCCGAAAGTAATGCAGTATCTTCAAGTACCTGTTCTGCCTATTGTTTTTTTGTACGCAGTCCTACTACATTTGCAATGGGACCCTGGCGGTCTGACCGAGACTGCTGTTGGCGAGGGTGATATGAGCTGGTCCTGGAACAAACATCAGGGAGAACTCCAGCTGGCGACTCTATCTGGAACACTTTACACAAACAGCCGGAAAAAATACTTTGCTTTCGAGTACCTATGCTGCCTTTCACCCTTTTTTATACAGTATTGCTGCATCGACAATGGGATCCTGGCGGCCTGACTGTTGCATTTTTTGCTAGGTGTAAACAGAAGCTGATGCTGGCCGGTTGACTCTTGTCCCACAGCAGTGACCTACAATGTTCATTTCTAGGAGGATTCTAACAGAAGATGATACACAGACCAATGACTTTAAGCAATTGAGAGTAGCGTAAACTCTATAACTGCCTTATTTACCGGCTGCTTGTTTCTATGTAGTCTTGCTGTTCTTGGGCTGGGATCCCGGCGGACCACATCGCTCTACTTCTTGTTACTACTATAGCAAGGTTATGGATGATCCAACACCCGTGTCTGCATACTCTTGCTGTATCTGGGCTGGAACACTGACAGTTTTTTTTTTCTCTCTTCTTCTTTTTGACGCTCTTTTTTGTTTTCCCTTTTTTGTATGTACGAGCATAATTGTGGTTCCTGAGGACTGTCACCATGCTTACAAGGCAAAACACCCATTATTTCATGATTTTATGTTCAGTGACTGGTCTACTTTATATTTTAAATAAGAATATATTATGTAGGTGGTAATTGTATTGCTGTAAGAATGTGGTTATGGTTCCATTGATATAACAACATGTTTATCAGTTTTTTATGCAGGTCCGCTTTGGGATATTATTATGATCCTCTTAGAGCTTAAATGTCTATGGCACATTACTTGTCTTACACTTAGTAACATTTAGATTAATAATTCCCCCCCAAAAAAGGGGAATTATGAGTGGGAACAGGTTAGAGCTCTCAAAAATTGCCCCTGCAGGGTAAGCTTGTGTATCCCTGGAGGGCAGTGCCTTGATACCAGATATATATATATCAAAAAATATAAGGAAAGAAAAAGAGGTATCCTGTGGCACACTTAGTTAGAGAGCCCAGACATACAATTTTTTTAACAGAGTAGGCACTAGGATGAGAATTATTAAAATATAACTTTTATTAGGTTTATGAGGATAAAAATGTGTGTGGGAATTAAAATGGGGTATATTTGTAATTAGCAATAGGTACAATCAAATGGGTATTGTGTTACCACCTATGAGACTCATAGGGATAACTAGTTATCTATTATTGTGTAGTGTACAGTATAGACTGTATTAATTCACATGTAGGTCATCCTGTCCTAATAAGGATATATTTATCTATTGTATATCAAATACCACTAAAGATGACATAGATTGTTTTATATACATTGAAAATATTAAAATCAAAGTGCAAATAGAAATATTATGTCCAGGATCACACAGGGTTTATAAATTAGGACGTAACTGTCTTCGGATTTGGTAAAAGAGAGGTTCCCCAGTACAGATTGTGATCTTAGTTATATATGGCTTGTAAAGTCGTGGGGTAAAATAGTGTATCAAATTATCTTATTACATAGGTTTGCAAAACCCAAATACTATGATTACCGGAGAGAGCGCTTAAAAATGTACCACAGCGCAACTCCCAAGTGAGCTCAGGCTATTAAATTGGCTAAACAAACAAATGAGCGTATAGTGTGCCGAACAATTAATTCTCAGGCATAAAATATGCCCCACGACTAAACCACAGATATTACACTAAATAACCAAATGTACGTAGCAGCAGAGTATTATTGTGCTATGATAACCACAAGGGATAGCGTTAAGAACGTCTCTAATAATAAGGTAGTGCCCTGGAGCACAGTATTGTAATCATTCGAATTTGAAGGGGAATAATTCCCCAAGTAGCACTTAATTAACGTCTTAGGAGTTAGCTCAAAACAAGGTAATGGGTAATGGGAAATTATGGAGTATGTATGTGTTGTGCACTTTAAATTAAAGTCAATGATTGTTACCGGTGAGAGCGATGTGGATATACCACAGTACAGCTTTCTCACTTATGGCTAGTGTTATACAACACCATGGGATCTGTTATAATTCAAAAATTGTATCTTAGCCATATACCGATCATAAGTAAATCCCCCACTCATTACCCACCAAGTTTTTAAGCTAGGGTGCCGATACAGACCAACAACATTAAGTTAATCTATTTATAAACTATTAAACATACAGAGAAGCAGTGCGAACGCCTGACGCGCGTTTCGCCTACTGCTTTGTCAAAGGCGCAGAACGTCCTTCGTGCCTTCTGATTTAAAGCCAGGCCAACTAATCAGAAAAGGGGGTGTGTGTGAGTCACGTAGACAAGAGTAACCATTCACGATGCTTAGGTGACGTCACAGAGTTCCGATATAGATTGGGCTCAGGAAATAGAAGGTGTGTAGTGTAACCGGCCAATCAAATTATGCTCCCCGAGTGTGTAAACAGACCCGTCAGAGCGCAGTGCATAATTCATCTGTCATTCTGCTACGGTAAAACCCTATACAACGATCAAAGGGTCCTAAGAAAAGTTGCACTCAGAGGGTGTCCTCCACATATTCATGTCATTTATACAAAGATTATCTCATATTAATCTAAAAGCTCCCTATAGTTTATTAGAGAGTTATTGTAGTCTAATGAAAACACTGAGGGTACTGGTTGTGGATAAGACTACGAGTCATCTTTGTGCAATACAAATTATAACCCTTGATAATTAAAAAATATTTAGACATATATCGTTATTGTGTTTGCCTGACATTATTATGGGTACTCCTTAGTATTCGATATATCGTTACTCTCATGCAGACTTAAACTTTGCAAAGAAACTTATCTCGTAATTGGTGATTATTTATTAGTAAATCAAGATAGATTTTGTCTATTCTTGTTTTGTGCATATATATTTTAATGCCCATACTCGTGTGTCACTTGCACATTAGATTGTCTGAGCTGTAACTACCACTATATGATCCACCCCATAGAATTACTCTCATTGAATTTGGTTTATCAATATTGTGCATATGATATGATATAATGCATATGTATTGTTAGGTCACATTGAGAGTGAATTAAGTTTGTTTCAGGTTTCATACATATATATTTGCATGTTTACACTGATATGTGGCTTATACATTAGATAATATAAGCTGTTGTTGGCACATAGATCAAAAAAAGGAACTGGTTTCTGCATGGTATACACCATAAGATTAGTTGCTATAGATTATGATTCAATAGTATTATAAAAAGGGACTGAAGGATAGTTGTTCATCCAGGCCTTTTGGGGCCATGGTCTGAAGCCTAAATATCCATTTCGTTTCTTCTCTTAAAAGAGTCGTTTCGGTGTTACCTCCTCTAATCCCTGGTCTTATTCTCTGTAGGATCCAGCATGTGAGGTCAGGTTTTCCTTTATGTTTATCCAAAAAATGTTTGGCCACTGATGTAATTTTCTTTCCATTTTCCAGGTCATTTTCGGCATTGCGAATATTGCCAATGTGTTCCCCTAGTCTCGTTCTCAGTTCTCTGGTTGACATGCCCACATATCTTTTGTTACAAACACATTGTATACAGTATATGATATTTCTCGTTCTGCAATTGTAGAAATCGTTCATATATATGATCCCTTTCGGAAAAATTTCCATCTGTTGTACTTTGCGTATGCATGGGCAGAACTTACATGTTCCACAGGGGTATGTCCCCTTAAAATTATCTTTTCTTTTGTTGATACATTTGACGAAGTGGCTTTTGACAATTTTGTCCCTGATTGTGGGTGCTCGTCTCCAAGAGACGTGTACCCTGTCCACCACTTTCCTCGCTAGATCTTCATCAGTGTGGAGTATGTGGATATGTTGGTTCAAGATTTTCGAGATTTCTCTGTGTGAATCATTATAGCTAGTCACAAATCTCACTTTTTGATCACTATTCTCTTTTATTTTGGGTACTAAGAGATCCGATCTTGTGGTATGAAGTGATCTATGATACGCTTTCTTAAGCACCGAATTGGGGTAGCCTCTCTCTTTCAGTCGCAAATTAAGGTCTTTGGCTTGTTCCTTAAATTTTGTAATTTCTGAGCAATTACGCCGTAGGCATAGAAATTCACCATATGGGATTGCTTTTTTGGTAGAGTTGTGGTGTGAGCTCTCGAATCTGAGAATGGAATTAGTGACTGTCTCCTTTCTATGTAGATCAGTTTGGATCTTATTAAACATGTCTCTGGAGATACTTAAATCCAAAAAGGTCACTGTGTCATAGCTAATCTCATAGGTTAGTCTTAAGTTCAGATCATTGGTGTTTAGCTCACTTATGAATGTTTTGAACATATTGATGTCCCCTCTCCATAGTATAAAGACATCATCAGCTGATGAAATATACCAAAATGGCGGTCTTCCGTTTGGGGTGGAGCTTGGAAACAGCATGCTCCCTGTAAGTGCAGTGACTAACCACCGCTGAAACTTCTACCCAAGCTTTTTCACCACTTAACCCAGTGTCTACAAGGGGTTTACGGTGTTGTGGTGCACACAGCAATATGAACTGGCTGATAGCTGGAAGTCTTTTCTCTTTTGATGGATGTGCGGATGGAGTGTCTGGCAGAGGCATAGACCTGGAGGCATCATACCCGGGGATAGGTCTAGCTCTCCTGCTCCCTACCTGTTTGCTGGGGCCCCGGCACTGCTGAGCTGAGAGCGGTTTCCGGGCGGAGGAGAGGATCCGAGACACCGAGGACAGCTTCCGGAGACACGTGACAGGAAGCCGGTGCAATGCCACTGAAGGTGAAGTGGGAACGTTGCTTCGCGGAGGGATCCGTGATGGTCAGACCGACTTCACCAGGGCTGAGGATCAGGCTCTTATGTGCAGGCAATGGGGTAGAAATTGCCCTATGTTAAAATCTGAGCACCTGTGCCGGCTTGCTGTCTCAGATCATCATAGAACGCTCCAGCTGCAAGTATAGCTCTTAGATTTTTTTTCTTGTTTGTCTCATTTACCCCTGTTTGTCTGGTTTGGAGTGAACAATCTGATACCCTGGGGTTAATCTGCCGTTACTTTGGGAGGAGGTTAATGCCACTTGTGTCCTTAGAGGAATTGTATTGCCCCTACACAGTTTGCTGTCGTGCTTTCTGGACACCCTATATCCAAGTAAGGCTACCGGAGGTATAGCTGCTGCTAATCTACTCATCTGGATATGACTTTCTTTTCCTCTAAGTATCAAAGGGAACTCTAAAAGGAGATAAAAAAAAGCAAAACCTGTAGATCACTACTAAATCTGTCCGGTACTATTTAAGAAAAAATAGAACTAATATCCCAAAGGATCTGAGAATATCCTCCTGGTCTATTCAAAGACATTATTTACCTGGTTAACAAATTATATATATACTGTATATTCTTGTTTCTTTTTTTAATATATAGCCGTATATGTGTTATGTGCTATCTCTCTGATCCATACAGCTTATATCTGCTAAGTACCTATCCCAACATATTCAGATATATAATTTATCACTTGCTTAGCTTAAACGGTTATAACCAGGTACTCTCCCTTATGAGATAGTTACAAAGGGTTTGGCTGTGTTTTCATACCCCTGTATATCTGCCTTGTGTGATTTAGGCAGCTATTTAGTTGTTAAATGCCCTCTCTGTCCTACTATCATATATGGTTGAAGACCTCTGCTGATCTGTATAGTGTTATATTTTCTGGGGGCGCTCTTTGTGACTCGTATAATTATCTATGTAATGAGGGTCTCTGCTCAAAAATATTTATTTACTGAGTGTGTCCCCCTATCCATATAGGATACTAGTCACATTGGTAGAGATAGTGTGGTGATTGCAAATATATAATACTGTATTCTTGGTCCACTATGACCGTTTCTATCCTAATTTTTTTTAGTACTTACTAATAATATCTGTGATATAAAAGCTTGAAATGGGGGAGTCTTTCTCTCATAGGAAAATCTTGCTGTGAAAATTGCTTTGATGTCGCTACGGCGTGGCTCTTAGTAATATTGTTCACGTTTTTTACTCAATTATTATTACTATTATTTAAACTTAATTAATGGAAAAATTCATCACTCAGGCGAAAAGGAATGCACCTATAATGCCTGCTAAAGCTAAAGATAAAAAAACCAAATCAAGTGATATTAGTCTTGACTCCACATCAAGTGATTTACCCCTCCCCTCTTTTGATACACAGATGTTGATAGCACAATTGTCAGCAGTGTTTTCACCACAATTTGAAATGATTAAAAAATAAATTTCTGGTATGGCCTCTGAATTAATGACTCTCTCCACCGAGGTCAGGCAGTTTTCTGCCAGAATCGGTGAAGCAGAAGACAGAATTTCAGATCTTGAAGATCGTGTAAATTCACAAGAAGCAACTATACGGAAACAAGATTCCGCAATTCAAAATATGCAACTGCGCCTGGAGGATCTGGAAGATCGCTCCAGGCACAATAACATACGTATTGTAGGTCTGCCAGAAACTGTAGAATTTGAAGACTTAATGAAGTTCACCTCCTTAGTTCTACCTCAAGCTTTAGGAATGCCAGCAGAGTACTTACCCTTGATAATAGAGAGAGCGCATAGAATTGGGCAAAAGAGATTTCAGTCTGACAACCCAGCTAAGAGTAGAATGTGTATATTTAAGGTACTAAAATTCTAAGACAAAATTGAATTACTGAAACTTTTTTTAAAAAACGGTCCCATTTTGATTGGTAATAATAAGATCTTGCTCTTTTAGGACTTCTCTAATGAGACGTCCGCAAAGAGGAAGCTAATGGCCCCATACTGCACACAGCTAATAAATAAAGAGTTTAAGGCCCGTATGATCTACCCGGCTAAGGTTATAGTAGAGGACAGGGGATCAACATTTGTATTCCAGGAAATTACTGAAATCAAAGAGTTTGTTACCTCGAAAGTTGCAGTTTAAATTTGATAAACTTGATAAATGCTTTATGATAATTACGATAAAGACTGCCAGGATATGTGCAGTGTGGATGTTGAGTTTTTTTTTTTTGTTCTCTCTCAGGATATTACCAAGAGTAATTTTTAATATGATTGGAAGCGAGGGGGTGTCGAAAGAAGGAGAGGGAGAAATAATAGAGAGTACCTCTAATCTTAAGATATGCCTTTCTTTTAAATGACCGGAGTAAATATATTGTCGGGGAATGTAGGAGGAATAACCTCCCCTATGAAACGAAAACTTATAATTAAAACTCTTCCAAAAAAAAGACCCGACATTGTTTATATCCAAGAAACCCATCTCAATGACACTGAAAACACAAAACTTAAAATTAAATGGGTGGGTGAGGTCATAGCCGCTTCAAGTATAGACAGGAAATGCGTAGTTGCGTTTCTTTTACATAAAGAATTAGATTATAAAATTCTTCACATAGACAAGGACCCAGAGGCTAGGTACATTATTCTCCAAATCCAAATCAACCAGATCCTATTTTTGCTTTGTAACGTATACGGCCCAAATAAAAATAGTAGAAGTTTCTGGGAGAAGATAAAATTAAACAATTTTCCCTTTATAGTGGAGAATCTCATCTTGGCGGGTGATTTTAATATGACCCAAATTCAAGAGGACGAGCTAACACTACTTAATGCCCCGATCTCGGCTGAAGAAATTGGTAAAATGATAGCTAAAATGCGGTTAAATAAGGCTCCTGGCTCGGATTGTCTTCCGGCAGAATTTTATAGAATACTGGCCCCGGAAATCACCCCAACACTTGAAAAATTGTGTAATAATTATTTTCACTCAGATAACCCCATCTCTTGCTACTTTTCTGCCGCCAATATTACTTTAATCCTCAAGAAAGGTAAACATTCCGAAGAACCGGCCTCTTATAGGCCCATATCTGTTCTCAACACAGATTATAAAATTTTAATGGCTATTTTAGCAGATAGGCTTTCTTCATCCTTGGGTAATCTTATTCATCCAGACCAGACTGGTTTTGTGAAATCTAGGACTTCTACAAAGAATATCCGTAAAATGGTGACTTTCCTTGACTATTTCTGGTATTTAAAACAAAAGGAAAAAAAGAATCTTGTAGATGATTGTGCGATTATTTCTTTAGACGCCGAAAAGGCATTTGATGCTATCTCATGGGGCCATTTGTTCAAAGTTTTAGAGAACTTTGGTTTTAAGAATCAATTTATTCAGTTCATTCGAAAAATGTATACAAATCCAATCTCGTTTCTTATTGTTAATGGCCTTCTCTCTCAAAAAATTACTCTTGGACGGAGAACAAGACAGGGGTGTCCCTTGTCACCCCTTTTATTCAACCTGGCTCTGGAACCCTTGGCTATCCGTCTGAGAAGTGTATTAAAAGGAATCAATATGGGTTCCTATTCTTTAAGGATTCTTCTTTATGCAGACGATTTACTATTATTCCTAAAGAATTCATCTTATTCAATTCCTACAGTGTTACAGTGCCTAGAGGAGTTCAGTTCATTTGCTGGCTATAAAATAAATTTTGATAAAAGCGAGCTTATGTGGATCAATAAATCCAGAACTAGTTTTCAAGAGCACCCATTTAAGGTGGTCGAAGCAATTACCTACTTAGGCATAGTATTACATAAAAATCCGAAAAACTGGTATCGGCTTAATTTTTCACCCCTCTTCCAGAAGGTTAAAATTTATCTGGAATTATGGACTTCATTTCGACTATCTATCAATTATCAATTTAATTAAAACAATTATTTTTCCCCGATTACTTTATCCCCTTCAGAATCTCCCCCTGTTTATTCTCAGCAAGGATCTACGAAAACTGTATTCCTGTTGTTCCAAATTTATTTGGGACAACAGGAAACTGCGTATCTCCTTGGACAGATTAATGCAAAAATTCGAGGCTGTTGGTCTTGCCTTTCCCAACTTTAAATTATATAACTGGGCTTGTTTAAGTAAATCGGCGGTGGATTGTATTGTAGAAACTGAGTTAGTCTCATCCTTATAGATGGAGACTCATATGGTCTCTCCTTTCATTCTAAAAGCAATATTACATTGCCCTTTCCAATTATTACCGGATAATCTATCTTCTCTAATTTCTATTAGAAATGTTGTGGCGGTTTGGCAGAAATGCTGCACAAAGTTGGAAATAGATTTTACATTTTCTGGATTTTTGCGATTATCGGAAATCCATAATTCTCACCAGGTTTTAATCAAATAGTGTTTAGAGAGTGGGCTGAAAAAGATCTTAAATATATCTGTCAGATTCTCCCACAAAATGGGCAAATAGTATCTTTCGAAACTCTCTCACAACATTACCAGCTAGCTAGATCCAATTTCTTTACTTATATTAATTAATTATATTAATAATCGAAAGTGGGATATGAGTAGAATGATTGCGTGGTCTGATCTCAATTTATATATTCAAAAATTTGCGACAGGTAATCCCTCTATTTCTCTCATGTACGATAGTATGCTCTCTAAACAAACCTTAATTTTCCTGGATAAATTGACCTTATCTTGGATCCCTACCTTCCCTTTAATAGATCCTGGAAAAATTAAACAAAGTATGGTAAATTTAAAGAATTGTGAAATTCCCAGGAGTTGGAGAGAATCCAACTTAAAACTCATCAACAATTACTACCTATCCCCAATAAGATTAGCTAAATTATATCCTATTAACAATGGGGCCTGTCCCCGCTGTAAGAAATCCAAAGTGGATACTTTACATATCTTTTGGTATTGCCCAAAAAGTTTACAACTCTGGCGTAAGATAGTATTTTATTTTAATTTACATTATAAGACAGCTATCACCTTATCACTCAATGAGATATTTTGGCTAGATACCTCTAGTAATAGGGGCTTTCAAGTAAACATCCTGAATACTATTATTTTAGCCGTCAGATATCAAATTGTTAAAAATTGGAAATCTACTTCAGCTCCTGGACTATCACGAATTTTGAAAGAGATTCAAATCCAAATTATATATGAATCATTTCATCTGCAAGCCACTTCGGAAAAGAGAATAAAATCTTTTTTATCCGGCTGGTTACCAATTATTAAATCTTACCCCTTAGCTATACAAAAAGGTATCCTTACCCCTTTCTTGTCCTCAAATTCTTTTATGGACCTAGTGGCTCTGGATCTTTTCCTACATTATTGGATAACTAATTATAGAGAGGGATAAGGAAAACAAAGAGATAGGGAAAAAGGCAATTAGAGAAAGAGAGAAGAGAAGAGAAAGGGAAAATGAAAAAAAAAAGGAAAAGGGAGAAGGAGAAGGAAGGAAGAAAAATATTTTTTTTTTAAAAAGTAAGAGGAAGGGAAAAGGAAGAGAGAGGCAGAGGGAAAAGGAAGAGACAGTGGAAGGTAACAAGAGAAGGAAGGAAAAGAGAGAAGAGGAGAGGGGTAGGAAAAGGGCAGAAAAGAAAGAGATAGGGAGAGAGTTTGTTTTTTTTCTTCCCGTCTGGTTTGTTTTGTCGTGAGTGTGCAATAGTGTGAGTAGCTGAATGGGACTTTGTTTATTTAAAATGAAAAAACCCCAACATTCTGTACAAACATGTCATATATGGTTATTTTCTTTTTCTTTTTTCATTCTTTTTCTTGATTCTGTATGAAGGAGAATTTTTCTTTTATTCTGTATATTATTCTGTTACACCTGACCCTGCGTGGTATATAAAGGTGAAATTTATTTGATTGTACATTTTGTTGGAGATATAAATAAATAATAATAAAAAAAAGACATCATCAATGTACCTCAGCCACAATAAAATGTGTTCAGCATATTTCAACATTCCATCTCCAAAGACAGTTTCTCATTCCCACCATCCTAAGTACAGGTTGGCGTACGTGGGGGCACATGCTGTGCCCATCGCTGTACCTCTGGTTTGGAGGTAGAATTTATCGTTAAAAACAAAGTAATTGTGGCTGAGGACAAATCTGAGTAGTCTTAATATGAAGTTGTTCTTTTCTATGTTCTCTGATCCCTCCATTTTGAGGAAGTATTCAATCGCATAGCATCCCCATTTATGGTCAATTGACGTATAGAGGGATTCAACGTCACAGGTAGCAAAAAAAGTTTCCTCATCAAGGATTATACCATCGATTTTTCTCAAAACATCCATTGTGTCCCTCACATATGATGGTAATGTTAGGACAATTTCTCTAAGTCTGAAATCTATGTACCTCGAAGCTTGTTCACTTAATCTTCCTATACCAGAGACAATTAGTCTCCCAGGAGGTGTGCATTAATTTTTGTGAATTTTAGGGAGGAGATATAGGGTTGCTGTCTTTGGTTTATTGATGGTCAGGTACTTATATTCTTTAATGTTGATCAGCTTATCATTTTTAGCCCTTTCGATTATGCTCTTGTATTTGGAGAGAAAATCTGTTGTCGGGTCTCCAAAAGATGCTTATAGCATTTAGGATCCCCCAGTTGTTTGAGGGCCTTGGGACAATGTTTCCGCCCTTATCTGACGGTTTAATTATAACATCTTGCCGTGATTGGATATCCTTTAGCGCCCATTGTTCTCGTTTGCTAAGATTTGACACATTTTTAGTGTCAAGTTTCAGAATGTCCCTACTTGTCACTTTAAGGTAAGTATCAATTTGGGGAAATTGTGAGACTAGGGGCATAAATGTAGATTTGGTTTTCATCTTGGTTAGCCAGTCTGTCGAGCTTGTGGGAGTATCTTCATTCTATTTAAGGAGAGAGACTAGATTCAGAAAAACTGCTTCTTCCAAATCGTCATCATCGTGTTTGGTGTACATTTTGCTCAGAACTAGTTTTCTAATAAAGAGGTGTAGGTCTTTAATGATCTCAAAATGATTCATACTATTTGTTGGTGAGAAAGATAGGCCTCTGCCCAGTACGTCCATATGGTCAGTAGTTAGTGTTTTTTCAGTGAGATTTATAATTTGCATATTATCATTTTTATCTATTGTATATCAAATACCCCTAAAGATGACATAGATTGTCATAGATACATTGAAAATATTAAAATCAAAGTGCAAATAGAAATATTGTGTCCAGGATCACACAGGGTTTATAAATTAGCACGTAACTATCTTCGGATTTGGGAAAAGAGAGGTTCCCCCAGTACAGATTGTGACCTTAGTTATATATGGCTTGTAAAGTCGTGGGTTAAAATAGTGTATCAAATTATCTTATTACATAGGTTTGCAAAACCCAAATACTATGATTACCGGAGAGAGCGCTTAAAAATGTACCACAGCGCAACTCCCAAGCGAGCTCAGGCTATTAAACAAATAAATGAGCATATAGTGTGCTGCACGATTAATTCTCAGGCATAAAATATGCCCCACGACTAAACCACAGATATTACACTAAATAACCAAATGTAGGTAGCAGCAGAGTATTATTGTGCTATGATAACCACAAGGGATAGCGTTAAGAACGTCTCTAATAATAAGGTAGTGCCCTGGAGCACAGTATTGTCATAGAAAAAAGTGTTGCTTCTCATTCGAATTTGAAGGGGAATAATTCCCCAAGTAGCACTTAATTAACGTCTTAGAAGTTAGCTCAAAACAAGGTAATGGGTAATGGGAAATTATGGAGTATGTATGTGTTGTGCACTTTAAATTAAAGTCAATGATTATTACCGGTGAGAGTGATGTGGATATACCACAGTACAGCTTTCTCACTTATGGCTAGTGTTATACAACACCATGGGATCCGTTATAATTCAAAAATTGTATCTTAGCCATATACCGATCATAAGTAAACCCCCCACTCATTATCCACCAAGTTTTTAAGCTAGGGTGCCGATACCGGCCAACAACATTAAGTTAATCTATTTATAAACTATTAAACATACAGAGAAGCAGTGCAAACGCCTGACGCGCATTTCGCCTACTGCTTTGTCAAAGGCGCCGAACGTCCTTCGTGCCTTCTGATTTAAAGCCAGGCCAACCAATCAGAAAAGGGGGGGGGTGTGAGTCACGAGAGTAAGCAATCATGATGCTTAGGTGGCGTCACAGAGGTCCGATATAGACGATTGGGCTCAGGAAATAGAAGTTGTGTAGTGTAACCGGCCAATCAAATTATGCTCCCCGAGTGTGTAAACAGACCTGTCAAAGCGCAGTGCATAATTCATCTGTCATTCTGCTACTGTAAAACCCTATACAACAATCAAAGGGTCCTAAGAAAAGTTGCACTAATTACAAATATACCCTATTTTAATTCCCACACACATTTTTATCCTCATAAACCTAATAAAAGTTATATTTTAATAATTCTCATCCTAGTGCCTACTCTGTTAAAAAAATTTGTATGTCTGGGCTCTCTAACTAAGTGTGCCACAGGATACCTCTTTTTCTTTCATTATATTTTTTGTTACACTTAGTAACACCCTGCGATCTGCTTAATGATTGCCATCTCCAACAAATATTTATAATACTCTTTGCTCTCAATAATGTCCTCCTTTAGCATTTCTGTCCCAAGTACCCACATAGGTGTAGCTTTTAGGACTACTTCTTCATACTTTTATTTATTGTGTGACGCTATGACCACTTTTACTATTTATTTAGGGATATCAAGCTCAATAATATAGTTGGAGTTTATCATGTGGATGTCACGCCCTACAGTCATTATATCTTCTATTTTTTGTATATAACCTCTGTAGTTCTATTTGAGCAACGTGAATCCTGACAATGTTCATATCACAGCTTAAGAATTATCTGCTATAGGTTCCCTGTGATACTTATGATCCATTTAATGAAAGCTCTGTGATGCCATAAAAGTTCTTACTGCCTTCTTTAAGGATATCAAGCTCTGCAACATAATAGGAACTTATCATATGGTTATTAAACCCTATAGTTATTATATTCTGTAGTTCATGCCTGTTACCACTGTACTTCCATTTGAGCAATATGTTTGTTTGCAATATGCATATAACTACTTAAAGACCATCTGTCCGCTATTTATAGACCCCCTGTATTACTTGTGACCTTCTTATTGCTTAACAATTTATATAGCGGTAGGTCCATTCCTTGACTGTTGCTCTATTTAAATACTCTTTTACTGCTTCTTTATGGAAAGCGTATTCAGCCACCTTTTCATTTATACCCTAGAACATATTACAGACTTTGAACCCAACCTACATCTATAATGCTTTAGTGACCCATTTTAAGGTGATGTCTTGCTTCCAGCGGCCGGGGAAGCAGGATCTCTATTTATCTTTTTCCTATGTTAGCTTTTACTAGCCCCTTATAAAATCCCAGTATAGGTGGACAATTACTTTGGTACAAGTTGTGGGTATGATTTGTCACTGCTAGACCTTGGATGATATTTATGTAACCCATGCTTGGTTTGACACTGGTGATTCCTTCTTTGTTGCAGCCCTTCCTATAACTCCCTTTTAAAACATATTTTTTATTTCTCTTTCTTTTTCAACTCTTACATTATATGTAGCTATAATCTCCAGGTTTCAATGTAGTTCTACTTCCTAGTTTGTATTTCAATGTTATATTCCAATTACACTTCAGGCAGAGTTTCACTTATAATCTCTTAAAGTTATACTACCCTGTTAAATTATTAATTATAAATATAGCATTATAAAAAACAAGAGGTTCTCCACATGGGGTCCATGAGTGACCCTTTCACATTAATGTTTACCTACCGTATATTATGTTCACTGCAACTTTGTGGTCCAAGATTGGCCACTTAAATTATTTGGTGTGTATACAGTTTGAGCAGCACTTACTGTCTGTATTGGCAGTGTAACTTGTCTTTTAACCATAATAACCATATTGTACATTCACCTGATCTGTTTTGATAGCCTACCCTGTAATAATTTATTTTCTTTTATGCGTATGTTTTGGCAAATATTAACTGTATGTATTGAAAAGAACCTCAATAAAAAAAACAAAAACAAAAACAAAACTATTATAATTCTTTAATCCGTGCTTTTAGCGCTGATTCTTCTTTAGTATACTATAAACTATTCCCCTGTAGAAGTCAATGGAGAAATAAAAAGTGGAAAAAAACACTATTTCGTGCAAAACCGATCATCATAAGCCCCTACTCTAATAACCTCTAAACTGCCACATAGCCCACTGCAAAGTCCCCACTACACTATTAACCTCTAAACCACCAGCCCCCCAAAGCTACATAACCCACTAACATCTAACCCCCTAAAATAAACACCCCCTAAGTTAACCCAAAATAGACTAACCCTAGCTTTACCAAAAAAAAATAACTACCTTTAAAAAAATGAAAACGTACCTGTGAAAGTAAAAAAAAAAATCTTATCTTCCCTTTAAAAAAACAACTAACATTACTATTAAAATTAAAAATAACGAGGGAACTTCCGGGCAGCAGCCATGATAGGTAGCATCTTTGGGAGATGGAGAATATTTTACACTTAATCCACCAAATATCATCTGCTATCTGATAAATCCAGTACCTATTCTGATGGATAAAGCTTTGTGACCCTTTGGGAATACAGAATAATACTTTCTTTTTGCAATCAAGCACCAGAGCTCCGGAATATTTGAGGAATTTGACTAAGATGGGGAAGGACTCGCTATAACACCCCTCGGCGGTAACAGTCCTGGACCCTCTGAACAAGCAGTGCTATTTTGCCTGACATTACATTACCCCAACACTGTTTCACTATTCCATTCATTATCATAAGTACCTACTACCAGGATCTACTATGGAGCTGGATTATGTTCTGACCGAGCTAAGTAAGCTGCTCGATGAGTATCAAACAACATTTACTCATACCCTCAAGACAGCTCTCAGTCCTCTTACTCCTAAAATCTATATCAACGATTCCTGTGCTGCCTTGCAGCTCAATAGCACTAGCGGTGATGGTGCTTTGGGGCCCCGGCACCCGCTGCTTCCTGCTGAGTCTGTTGATCATAACTGGGCCACTATCCACAATACCCAAGGAAACATAAGAGAGCAGTTAATGATAACGTCTACGAAAATACACAGGCCCGATAAAAAGAAATAGGGGAAACCCCAAAACTTGGCCTCACTGCGGGACTTGATCATTTGCAAACCGCAACTCTGCCAAATATACCTAAGAATCACACGCTAAATGTTTCCTCTCAACGGGCTTCAGGAATACTCACCCACAAATCACCCCGGCTCAATGCTCCTGGACTAGACATCCGGCCCAGTGTCTGCGGAGGGCGGCACGGTGGTCTCACAATCAGCATGGTGATTCAGGTCCTAGCAGACAATGATCACTGCATTTTACCACCGGGACCCCGGCAGGGAGTAG
The DNA here is from genome assembly GCF_027579735.1 of Bombina bombina. NCBI lineage: Eukaryota > Metazoa > Chordata > Amphibia > Anura > Bombinatoridae > Bombina > Bombina bombina. The sequence continues at coordinate 576,067,127 of NC_069503.1, read as the reverse complement.
GATAAACAAGACACTTTCTGTTCCTACAGCAGCCCAAAGAAGGTCCCGCTGAATAATCATAATCGGATCATTTGGGAGTGAGATTGCTTCACATAACCAACATATCCCACCTCTACCAGATATAACATACAGGTGTATTACTTATACATTGCATAATATTGATTTCAGTATTATGTGGGGACTCTATCACATTAAAACATTTGTATTAATATGCTGATAATAGTGACTCTGATATACAGTATATATCATATAGTGCTGCATAATGTTCTCTACTTTTATTCCCCTGTTAAGGTTTATGTTTAGCTTTTACTTGGTGAGGCACCTAATTACCCCCAGTTTAACTCACATTTTAACCCTATCCATATCACTAAAAGCGAGAGATTATTACACAGTGTGTTACTAAACTGATCATAAATATAATTGGAATAGGCAGGCTTCATTTAGTCATAGGTTTAAGCTATGCGTACACTCCCAAGATGTGGAGGGGGCTCAGTTTTAATTTATATATTATTCAATTCTGGTCTCTCAAATGATAACCTTTGGGTCTGATCAATAAGCCAGTACATTTGATTTCCTCTGGGTTACCTTATACAAAGATGGACACATTTATTTACATTGTTCCACTACACAGTGTACTAATTCTAGGAGTGGGCTGAGAATTTTGCAACCTGGTTAGTGGAGAATTTCTACCAGTTTGAAGTTACACCTATATTAGCGACCCTATCCATGTTACTAACTGTTCCCAATGTTTATAAGGGTGCTAAATATAAGCTTATAGACTTATTCAAAATATAAATATTTACCACTGCTCCATTTTCTTAGTATTGTGCATTTAGGGGAATTTTCTATGAGGATTGTTGTCTGACTATCCAAACCTCCCATTGTCACTTTTATTTAAGGTTGTATATTTATTATGTTACTTGTAGGCATGCCAAAGTTTTTATTTCACTAAAGAATGTGTATTCTACATTGAGCCCTCAATTAGGGATGTATGCTACCCTGATATAAATTAGTCCTTGCAAACACTTTGTATATTGTAGACGCAATATCATCTCCCGGGAAGTCGATCTTCAGGGGCCGGTTAGTGTTATATTTTTTTAAGGGTGTAGTGGGTGGGTTTTATTTTTAGGTTAGGGCTTTGGGCCCCAAAAGAGCTAACTGTCCTTTTAAGGGCAATGCCCATCCAAATGCCATTTTCAGGGCAATGGGGAGCTTAGGTTTTTTTAGTTAGTAATTTATTTGGGGGGTTGGTTGTGTGGGTGGTGGGTTTTACTGTTGGGGGGGTTGTTTGTATTTTTTTTTTACAGGAAAATAGATGATTACTTTGGGGCAATGCCCCGCAAAAGTCCCCTTTAGAGGCTATTGGTAGTTTAGTTTAGACTAGGTTTTTTTTTATTTTGGGGGGGGCATTTTTTTATTTTGATAGGGCTATTAGACTAGGTGTAATTACTTTAAATATCTGTATTTTTTTCTGTAATTTAGTGTTTGTTTTTTGTACTTTAGCTAATTTAATTTCATTTAGGTAATTGTATTTAATTTAGTTAATTTATTTAATTATAGTGTAGTGTTAGGTATTATTGTAACTTAGGTTAGGTTTTATTTTACAGGTACTTTTCTATTTATTTTAGCTAGGTAGTTATTAAATATTTAATAACTATTTAATAACTATTCTACCTAGTTAAAATAAATACAAACTTGCCTGTAAAATAAAAATAAACCCTTTAACTAAATCTGTTAAAACGACCATTGCAAATCTCAAACTCCACGATGTCTGGAGATCTCACCATCCCTCAGGTCGCGATTATACGTATTATTCCCCTCCCCATAACAAATACTCACGTATTGATTATTTCCTTTTTGACTCTGTGGCATTAGACATGTTCGGCACCTGCTTGATTGGCTCCATCACTTGGTCCGATCATGCTCCTCTGACTTGCAGTATTCTATGGCCCGACTTGCCCCCCTCGATTTACATATGGAGACTTGATGACCACTTGTTAGAAAGGCAGGACGTAAGAGATGACATTCAAAAATCTTTGACCGACTATCTATCACACAACACGCCCTCACACACCTCTATATCTTGCTTCTGGGAAGCCCATAAATGTGTCATACGCAGAGAATTCCTCAAACACAAGGCCCGCATAGTCAAGCAACACAGACTGAAACAGGCACAACTTTTGGAAAGAGTGGCAGAGTTAGAGTCCATACACAAAACTGACCCTTTAGATAAGGCCACAGGCACTCTGTTAAGGGAAACCAAACTAACCCTCAAACAACACCAACTTGAGGTCTATCAGCGCAAGACTTTCTCTATGAAACAGCAATATTATGAGGGGGTAACAAACCCGGTAAGCTGTTGGCCAGGAGTATCCGCAGACAACAGCTTAAATCCCACATACACTTCCTACAGAAAGAGGACGGCACAACACTATGAGGCTCTAAGCAAATAGCAGCCTCCTTTCACTCCTACTACTCAAGGCTGTATAATATCTCACATACAGACGCTAACAGTACATAGAGACCTGCTGTATTAGATCGGCTTAATAAGATAGATGACTACTTATCTTCTATAGACCTCCCACAGCTTGACTCAGTCAGCAGGGACTTTCTTGACGCACCTATCACTCTGGAGGAGCTGTCTCAGGCGTTGACAGATCTTCCAGCAGGAAAGTGCCCAGGCCCAGACGGACTCACGCCAAAATATTTTCGGGTTTTCCTTAAAACGCTTGGCCCCCACATGCTACAATTATTTAACAGCTTAATAACAACCCCCAGTTGGCCAGCTCTTCCTTCGAGGTGCACATTACTGTTATCCCTAAACAGGGCAAGCCCCCCCACCTCCCCAGCCAACTTCCGCCCAATTTCCCTATTAAACTCGGATATAAAAATCTTCGCTAAGATATTGGCAAAGAGACTCAACAAATATCTCCCCTTCTTAATTTCATCTGATCAAGTGGGTTTTGTCCCTGGGAGGGAGGCACGTGATAACACTAGCAAGGTGATTCAGCTGATCTCGTATGCCCGGGTCTCGGGGGAACGTTTAGTGCTTTTCTCGACCGACGCGGAGAAGGCCTTCGACCGGGTCGATTGGCTTTTTCTACGTCGGGTCTTGAAGGCTATGAACTTTGGCGACCCTTTTATCAATATGGTATTTGCGTTGTACTCTTCGCCGAATGCCAGAGTTCGTGTTAACAACACCCTATCTGACACCTTCTCTATCTCGAACGGCACCAGACAGGGTTGCCCCCTGTCTCCCTTTCTCTTCGCCCTCTCAATAGAGGCGTTAGCTCCAAAAATTTGAGATAATCCTAAAATTAGTGGGATCCGGCTGGGCGACACTGACTACAAACAGGCTCTCTACGCAGACGATATCCTCTATACACTCATCAACATAGATTCCTCAGTCCCAGAATTGTTAACTGAATTATCACAATACGGTGAACTCTCCAACTTTCATCTCAACCTAACCAAATCGGAAATCCTGAACATCAATGCCCCCTCGGAACAAATTCAGAGTCTAGCCCAAAAATATCACATACGTATAACCACCTCCAAATTGAAATACCTAGGTATTTTTCTGTCTGCCCACCCCTCAGACCTTTTTAAAAATAACTTCCTGACCCTACGTAAGGAAATCACGAACGACTTGTCCTCCTGGTCAAACAAAATGTTATCCTGGCTTTGTAAAATAAGCCTAATTAAAATGAACATCTTACCCCGTATCCTGTACTTGCTGCAAACTGTCCCTATAGCCTTACCCAAAGACTTTCTCCCCCAGCTTCAATGCTTATTAGAACAGTTTATTTGGGCAGGGGTGAAACCTAGAGTACCCAGAAAGACATTATATCTCCCCCGAGATAGGGGCGGTCTGGGGTTCCCAGACCTTGCTACATACAGGCGAGCAATTCTTTTACAGAGGCTAGTTGAACTGTCTCACAACACTATCCAAAAACAGTGGGTCAGACTTGACGGACAAATTTTTAACTTACACAACGCCGGCACCTTAGCTTGGATCCCCCCATCTAGGCGCCCCGCCCTGTTACAGAAGTACCACCTTACTTTAACTGCTTTACAGGAATGGGACAGACTTTTAGCCACCTCTACCCACATCTCCTCGATATATTCTCCTTTGCTCCCAATCATAGAGAATCCTGATATCCCATATCATGTCTTGGGGACCCGCATGAGCACACATTACAGCCTTCGAGAAGGCACTCTACACTATGCACTGCATGCAGGTAAACTTTGCTCACAATCTGACATGTCTGAACAATTTGGCGCTCTTTTCTCATCCTGGCTCCGGTATCACCAACTCTCGCACTTTCTCACTCATCACAAGCATAGAGACAGGTTTATGAGAGACCTTACACCTTTTGAAACCCTCTGCACTTACACAACACCCCCCAAACGGCTGATCTCGAAGATATACAAGCTATTACTCTTGCCACCTGATACTCAACTTCCTTCCTACACTCTGACCTGGGATCAAAGACCTTAATAACACTTTTGATGTAGAGGACTGGACACGCTCATTTTCTCTCGCCAAGCGCTCTTCCGTCTCAGCAACTGTCCAGGAGGTACACTTAAAACTCCTAACCAGATGGTATCATATGCCAGAAAGGCTGCACAGGTACTTTCCATCAGCCTGTCCTCTTTGCTGGAGAGGCTGCGGCGAGCAGGGTTCCCTGATCCACATTTGGTGGTCATGCCCCATGCTGAGGGAGTTCTGGACAGCTGTCATTGAGACTATGTCCCGCAGGGCTCAGGTTCTGGTCCCGGACTCCCCTGAGACCATGCTGCTACTACGTCTACCCAAGACCAAAGATGATTTCACCAGGGCCCTTCTCCTGATTATGATCACGGGGGCTAAGAGATTTATTCCTAAGAAATGGAAGTCTACCCAGGCCCCCTCTCTTGACGAATGGTTTTCCTCAGTGGATGACTTATTAAATTTGGAGAGACTGCATTATTTTAAAATGAACCAACTTGTTTCCCATGATATGATGCTGGCGGCTTGGAGAGAGACCCCTATATAGAATACCATCATGTAGAGCCCTCTCCCCCCCCCCTTTTTTTTTTTCTCCTCCCTTATGATGCGACCCCCCCCCTTTCCCCCCCTCCCTTCTCTGCTATGCTTTCTCTCTCTTCGCCTTTCTATTTCCTTTTCTTCACTAAGTGATCTCTTCATAATATGTTGTATATACAAGTTTGAAATTTTCATGCTGTAATTGTTTCAAATATCACCAAGCTTTTTATACCTGGAGGATCTGGGATTTCTCCTCCTCCGGGGATCCCGTGACTCTTCAGGAGTACAAATCTCACAGACTTTGCTTTATGTTTTGAACTTTAGTCACAAAGAGCTGAAAAACAACCCTCTAATGCCCATTCCGTTTGCTAACGGTATACAGTGATATATTATGTGACCTTATTGTATTTTTTCTTTGATTTTATTTCAATAAAGCTTGCTTAAAAAAAAAAAAAAAAAAAACCCTAAGCTAGCTACAATGTAACTATTAGTTATATTGTAGCTAGCTTAGGGTTTATTTTATAGGTATGTATTTAGTTTTAAATAGGAATTATTTAGGTAATGATATTAATATTTATTTAGATTTATTGTAATTATATTTAAGTTAGGGGGTGTTAGGGTTAGACTTAGGTTCAGGGGTTAATAAATTTAGTATAGTGGCGGCGACGTTGGGGGCGGCAGATTAGGAGTTAATAAATGTAGGTAGGTGATGGCGATGTTAGGGACGGCAGATTAGGGGTTAATAATACTTAACTAGTGTTTGCGAGGCGGGAGTGCGGCGGTTTAGGGGTTAATATATTTATTATAGTGTCGGTAATGTCGGGGCAGTAGATTAGGGGTTAATAAGTGTAGGTAGGTTGCGACGACATTGGGGGCGGCAGATTAGGGGTTAATAAATATAATGTAGGTGTCGGTGATGTTGGGGGCAGCAGATTAGGGGTTCAGAAATATAATGTAGGTGGCGGCGGTGTCCAGAGCGGCAGATTAGGGGTTACAAAATGTATTTTAGTGATTGCGATGCGGGAGGGCCTCGGTTTAGGGGTTAATAGGTAGTTTATGGGTGTTAGTGCACTTTTTAGCACTTTGGTTATGAGTTTTATGTTGCGGCGTTGTACCATAAAACTCATAACTACAGACTTTCAAATGCGTTAGGAATCTTGACAGGATAGGGTGTACCGCTCACTTTTTGGCCTCCCAGGACAGACTCGTAATACCAGCACTATGGAAGTCCCATAGAAAAAAGACTTTACGAAGTTTACGTAAGTCGTTTTGCGGTAAGGCCAAAAAAGTTTGCTGTGACCCTAAACCTTCAAGACTAGTAATACCAGCGGGCGTAAAAAAGCAGCATTAGCACCTGTTAACGCTACTTTTTCAGCTAACGCAAAAGTCTTGCGTAAGACTTTTTTTTAAAAAAACTAATCTAAAAAGTGGGCATTTAGCTCTTTTGCTGCCCAGATTTTAAAAAACCCAACAACCTAATCTTAAAAAAAACCCAAAAAAAAACCTGACATTGAAGCCCAAGATGGTACTCATCAAGGATAATGGCGGCGGTACTCCATCTTCATCCTGTCGGTGGTCCTTCTTCATTCCAGCGGCGGTCAATCTTCTTATCTTCATTCCGGCCTTGCATTCCTATTGGCTGATTTGCATGTTCAAATTCAAATCAACCAATAGAATGAAAGTTTTTTTTATATTGGCTGATTTGAATTTGAACATGCAAATCAGCCAATAAGAATCCAATGGTACCCCTATATAAAAGGGGTACCTCGCATTCAAAATTCAGTGTGCAGCTGATGACTGCATGAAGAGGACTTCTGTGTTCAAGCTCTGTGGATAAAATCCACCACCGCCACCATTGGGATGAATATAATAAGATGGACCGCAGGACCACTGCCGGAATGAAGATGCAGGGGTGAGTACCACCTTGGGCTTTACTGTTTTTTTTTTTATTTGTTTTGGTTTGGGTTTTTTAATATTAGGGTTTTTTTATTTTTATTTGGGCAGAAAAAATGGACAGCTAAATGCCCTTTTAAGGCTAATGCCCAGCAAAATGCCCTTGTCAGGGCACTTTTTAGATTGTTTTTTTTAAGATAGTTTTTTTGGGGGGTTAATGTTAGAAGGAGTAATTTATTTATTTTTTAGAAAAAGAGCTTGATCACTTTAAGGCAATGCCCTACAAAAGCCCCTTTTAAGGGCTATTTGTAGTTTATTGTTAGACCATTTTTGTTTTATTTTTCGGTGTTTTTTTATTTTGGAGTATTAGAATAGGCATAAAAATATTTCATTTTTGGTCATTTCTTTGTTATTTTTGTAATGTTATGGTTTGTTATTTTTTGTAATGTTGGGTTTTGTTTTTTTAGTAATGTTAGTTTTTAGTATGGAGACTCAGTATACAGCATACACTGTTATCCTCTTGAAGATGTTTGCCCAATTGCTGAACGAAACGCATAAGGAGTTTTTGGCCCTGCAGGCTTCTGTATCTCACAGCGGAGTGGATGCTTCGGATTCCTAACTGAGAGGTTTAGAATTGGAGTAGGTCGGCACAATATATAGAGACATAGGAGGAATGTGCAGGAGGAACCATTTGTACAGTGCTTAAGGGACAGTCTACACTAGAATATTTTTTTAAAAGATAGATAATCCCTTTATTACCCATTCCCTAGTTTTGCATAACCAACACAGTTATATTAATACTCTTTTTACCTCTGTGATTATCTTGTATCTAAGCCTCTGCAAACTGCCCCTTATTTCAGTTCTTTTGACAGACTTGCATTTTAGCCAATCAGTGCTGGCTCCTAGGAACTCCACGTGCATGAGCACAGTGTTATCTGTATGAAACACATGAACTAACACCCTCTAGTGGTGAAAAACTGTCAAAATGCCCTGAGATGAGAGGCGGCCTTCAAGGGCTTAGAAATTAGCATATGAACCTCCTAGGTTTAGCTTTCAACTAAGAATACCAAGAGAACAAAGGAAAATTGGTCATAGATGTAAATTTGAAAATTGTTTAAAATTACATGCCCTATCTGAATAATGAAAGTTTGTTTTGGACTAGACTGTCCCTTTAATAAACTTTCATTTTCTGTTAGTTACTGTCTTTATGTGCATCAGCAACTTTTAATTAAAATTACACTTGAATCGTGCAGTAGGATATTTTTTGTTTCTATACAGAAGGTACATAGGCTATATATACAACACAGAGCTCCCCCAGTTCAAATCTATATTACAAGTGGTCTGCTGCTTAAATTACCGCAAGTTTATTTGCGCAAACTAATTTAATTTACGCTCCCCATATTTTCTATGGGCAATGCTAAGTGGCGATGTCTGCTCGCATTACAAGTTGAAAACAACGATCCCAAAATAAAAACCATATACTAACACTAAAATAAACTATAGCAATAGCCCTTAGAAGGGCGTTTTCTAAGGCATTGTCCTAAAGTGACTTAGGTCTTTTTTATCAAAACAAAAATACCCCATTCTACAATACAATGAACCCCCCACCCCCACAAAAAAAAAGCTTATCTAAAAAACAAACTCTAAATATTGCCCGAAAAGGTGAGACGGATTTAAAGGGACACTACACCCAAAACATTTCTTTCATGATTCAAGTAGAGAATACAATTTTAAACATCATTCCAATTTACTTCTATTATCTAGTTTGCTTCATTATTTAGCTATCCTCTGCTGAAGAAATAGCAATGCACATGGGTGAGCCAATCATATGAGGCATATATGTACAGCAACCAATCAGCAGCTACTGATCATATCTAGATATGCTTTTCAGCACAGTATATCAAGAGAATAAAGCAAATTAGATAATAGAAGTCAATTAGAAAGATGTTTAAAATTGTATGCTCTTTCTAAATCATAAAAGAAAAAAAATTGGGTTTCATGTCCCTTTAAATACCATTTTGCATTTTGACTCCACCCCCAATCCCCCACCACAACACCATAACCCCCGACAATACCACCCGCCTCCCTGTCCTCCTCCACCCCCATACCAAGTACATTTTATTTGCACTCCATTAAGCTACCTTATTTTTCTTTTACAGAAAAAAAATATTTGTGGTTTTGTAAAGTGCATTTTATTAACAATTGTTTAATAAAATAAGTTATAAAACTACAAAACAAAACATTTTTAACAATGAGTGAAAGTGAAGGAAATAGAGCAAACAGAGTTTCATTTCTTAGGGTTAGAAGTCACAATATTGAATATTCCTGTTCACACACAAATTAGAACTTATGAACACTACACGCAAACAGTGCTACACTAAAACAGCCAGTGTCAAGGCGGGAGGTGGGTGGGAACGGGTGGGACTGCTACGCTACAGAAAAAAAAAACATCAGAGAGGCAGGGAAGTGGGAAGGAGGAAGGGGGGAGGATGGAGAGGGGGTGTTTTGTATTATACTGTGAAGGTGAGATTGGAGGGTGGTAAAGCACTGTGGGAGAGGGAGGGGGTAAATGAGGTGGGGGCAGCTACACTACAGAAAAAAATGGTGTGTTTTTTTTTATTTTTTTATTACATAAAATTGCCAAATTTTGGAAAACTAGGTACTGGCAGACAGCTGCCAGTACCTAAGATGGTGGTAATTAGTTATATGGGGGGGGGAGGATTTGAAAGCTTTTTTGGGAAGGATCAGGGAGGTGGGAAGGTAAGGGGTCAATCCTCCACTAAAGAGAATAATAATTAAAAAAAAAAATTAAAAAATTAAAAAAAAAGGTGTAAAACTGCATACTGGCAGACTGCCTGCCAGTACTTAAAGGTACATAAAACCGGTTGAGATCTGTGCATATCCTAAAATGGCTAATTAATTAAAAATAGTTTGCATAAAAACATATTTTTTTTTAAATTGCTGGCAAGTATTTTAAAATAATTTTCAAAAATAAGCAAATTTAATTACATAGCTAAGTTGTCTGGAGCAGTCAACTCCACCCTCGTATTTCAACTGAGTTCACAGCTTCTAGGCATGCTCCAGCAGATAATCCCTATAAACTTTTGTATTCTATGAAAATAACAATAGATATAGATACAGCCATAGAAGTAAATGTGTGGGGGGAGTTAGAGCTTTACAATTCAGAAACTAAAAAGAAAGTGTTAATGGCGAGGCACTGCAGTATAAATTTGCAGGTAAAGTAATTAAAATACATATTATTATATTTTGCCTCTATCCCAACTTGTTTTATGTCCCTTTAAGATGGGGTGACCATTGCGGGGTGGGCGAGGGAAGAGAGCAGTTTGAGAGGGATCAGGGGGTGTGAAGTGTCAGGTGGGAGGCTGATCTCTACACTAAAGCTAAAATTAACCTTACATGCGACCTAATTAACCCCTTCACTGCTGGGAATAATAAAAGTGTGGCACGCAGCTGCAATTATCAAAACACAATGGCAAAGCCATATATGTCTGCTATTTCTGAACAAAGGGGATCCCAAAGAAGCTTTTACAACCATTTGTGCCATGATTGCACAAGCTGTTTGTAAATAATTTCAGTGAGAAACCTAAAGTTTGTGGAAAAAGTCCATACAAATGTCCCTTTAGGGGCAATGGGTAGTTTAGGATTTTTTAGAGTTCGTTTTTTTATTTTGGGGTGTTGGTTGGGTGGGGGGTTTAATTTAGTTTATTAATTTTTGTAATCTTAGTGTTTTTTTTATTTTCCGTAATTTTAGAGTTTTTATTTTTTGGTAATGTTAGATTTTATTTATTTTTTCGTAGTGTTAAGTTTTTTAAATTTGTAGTTTATTTTAGTTTCTTGAAATAGTTATGTTAGGTTTATTTATACGTTAATCTTAGTTTTTTTATTTCATTGGTAAGTTTTTATTTATTTTAAGAAAGTTATATTGTAAATTAAATTTAAAGTTAGGGGGGTGTTAGGTTTAGGGGCTAATAGTTTAATTTAGAGATTTGTGATGTGGGGGGCCGGTGGTTTATTAACTTAGGGGTTAGTAGGTTTAGTGTGGGGGGGCCGATGGTTTAGGGGTTAATATGTTTAGTTTATTAGTAGCAATGTGGGGGCTGGTGGTTTAGGGGTTAATAGGTTTATTATAGTAGTAGTGATGTGGGGGGGCGGTTTAGGGGTTAATAGGTTTATTTAGAGTTGGTGATGTCAGGGGTCAGCAGATTACGGGTTAATAACTTTAATGTGGATTTGGGATATTTAGACTAGGGGTTTGTGTTAGGGTGTTAGGTTTTAACATAACTTTCTTTTACCCATAGACATCAATGGGGTTGCGTTATAGCGATCGCCATTCCGCAATCACAGGTGTTAGTTTTTTTTCTAACACTTTCTCCCCATTGATGTCTATGGGTGAAAGCGTGCACGATTCAGTATGTTATAACACAATACAATGAAACACAAAAATGTAAAGTTATTTAAAGTGATTCAGCATCGGATTGTGCCATTGCTTTGTATGAGCCACCTCTTGAAATAGTGTGGATCCTGACAAAAAAAAAATATTTTCTGCACAACAGAAAATAATGTTGTTGCATCCCTGTATTACATGGCTGCATCATTCACCACTAGATTTAAAGTGTGAGCGCTGCATGGAACATAAAAGTCACGTCAGTTTAAATCAAGGATCATTTTCTAAACACCTTGGTGTTTGCCTTTCATATTGGAACCATTATCATATCCTTGTCCTCTCATATCACCAAGGGGAATCTTAATTTTTTCAAGTTCAGTCAAAACTGCTTCAGTCAGACCTTCTCCAGTTGAGCTGTGGATTTGAATAAAACCTAAAAATCTTTCTTGTATACATACCTCTGGTTCAGCAGTAGGAGACTCCCCTTCCTTGATGGGCACAAATCTAACAATTATAGTAATTTGTTCACAGAGACTTATGTCTGGGGTGCAATCAAGTATAATTGAATCATTCTTAGAATATTTCAGTAACTGCAGAATTTGTCTCGTTATTTCTTTGGCTATAAGGCTGATTAGTTCCTTTTAAATGTCCTTTCCCCAAATAATGTTGGTACATTTCTTTATTTTTAATTCGCTTCAGATGTTCCTGCATAACCAAATCAAATGTCCCCAGCATTTCCACAAGTTGCAGATAAATGCCATTATTTTTACTATATAATGTATCTCTGCTACCTCTGAAAGCCAAGCACTGGCGACCAAGGTAATTTACTATGCCTACAAGCCATTTAACAACATTTTGCCAACATTTTTGCTGTCAAAAATCTCTGCTAAGCAGCATCTATCGTTTTTCCAGATACAAGTCTTCTAGAGAGTCTACTCCAGTCTCTTACAGCAACAAAATGAGAATTAGACATTTCATGAATGCAAAGATTTTAAGACAAGTTCTTCAAATCATTATAGCCTCCACATGTCAAATTTGTAGTTGTTTTAGTTGCAAATAGCTTAAAACAACATTTTGTCAAACTTAACAGAATAAACCAGCCATTTTCTAAAGGTTTCTTCTCCGTTTGGCAGTCGTCGCTTGTAATTTGCTTTAGTAAAGCATCTATTGGATGCAGCTTTGGGAAAAACAACATTTGCTTTTTGCTTTTTTAGGACCTTTCCTGACAATAGCATCCCTTAGTGAGGTGGTGAGAACAGTTGACCAATCAGCTGGATCAGAGAAATCAAGAGACTCCAAAGCAGAAGATTGATCCTTCTGCACCAGTTCTTCTCGTTCTTCATTACTTGATCCTTCTGTATCAATAGTCTTTTCAAGAGAGTGTACATATGATGTAGATGATTTTGAAGGTTGTTCATCATCTCCTTGTTCTTGTCTTTCCTCTGCGTTTGCATCAACCAGATTATAAGTATTTTGGGTGGTGATGGGCTGTCTGTATGATGCAACTGATGCTGAAGAATCCTCATCAATTTCTATGTCTACTGGATCATCTCCCACATTGGAAACTGGTTCTGATGCAGGAGTATCTTGCGTTCTGATTTTGTGAGAGGTCAAGTACTTCTTTAAATCTCCAGTCATCTGCTTCCCAGCTTTTTCTTTCTTTGCTCGTCTCTTTCTGAAAGCTGCTCCTGATGATTTATTCTCTTTATATAGTTTTTTCATTTTCAACATAGTTTTTCGGCTATGTAAACAATAAGAAAGGTGTTATATTTATGTGTGTATGTATGTGTGGGTGAGTGTATGTGTTTGTTGGTGTATGTGTGTGAATTTATGTGTGTGTGAGAGTATCTGTGTGTGTGTGTGTGTGTGTGTGTGTATGTGTGTATGCGTGTGTGAGTGAGTGTGTGTGTGTGTCAGAGTGTGTGTATGTGTGTGAGTGTATGTGTGTTAGAGTGTGTGCATGATTGAGTGTATGTGTGTGAGAGTGTGTGCATGACTGAGTGTATGTGTGTGGGAGTGTATGTACGATTGAATGTATGTGTGTGTGTGTGTGTGAGTGTATGTGTGTGAAAGTGTGTGCATGATTGAGTGTATGTGTGTGTGAGTGTAAGTGTGTGTGAGTGATATATGTTCTTATGAGAAAGGGGGTATCACAGGCTTATTTCTGCTTTAGAGTGGTGGCAGTATAGGTTAAAGGGACAGTTTACCCAATATTTTCTCCCCTTTATATTGTTTCCAATTATCTATTTTACCTGCTGGAGTGTATTAAATTGTTTAAAAGTAGCTCCTTTACCCCTAGTTCTGCATTTGAAATAGCTGATTTAGCCTGTCGTATCCCCACCTATACTGTACTGACATAATAATATTTAGTTGCACAAATAAAGCTGTCTCACTGAAAAGAAAAAAAAACATTGGGAGTCTATGATACAGGCCTGCTCCTATAGGTGCATTGTTGATATATTTAATTCACTATTGTATTGTACGAACAGGGGTTGAGTTTCTGTTGAAACATGTAAATTGTATTGTCATACAGTACTGTGTAAAGGGATCATTTACATTACACCTTTAATGTAGGTGGCGATGCTGCAGAGAAGCATATCTACCCACTGAAATGTATGGTAAGATGCCTCTCAGCGATGCTGCCTTTAAACAAAACTGTCCGCCTTTTTAAATATCTTTTATCAACTGAACCTCTCTGATTTAGTAGTGGCTGTCTCAACATTGCGACAGATCCCTTTTGAATACATCGCCGCATTGTGGCACTTTTGATCTTCAGGGCCTTAGTCAGATGCTGTCACGCCGCTCCGTCTCAGCGGTGGCTCGGCGTTCCCTTCCCATGCAGCGGTTGTTGTGGCGATGATGTCATCGCTGCACACCGTCTCCTTCCTCTGGTGCCGCTCACCGGTCAGCTGGAGCGAATCTGCACCTATGTAAGTCTCAGCTCACTTCCTATACCTTGCCCAAGTATAGGTGTTACTGTGTGTGCTCCTGGGTGCTTATTGCTATTGAATTGCTGGATTGCCTAATTGTTACGGAACTCTGCCTGCCTGACCACTCTGCCTGTTTAACCCCTGAATTGCTGGATTGCCTAATTCCTACTGAACTCTGCCTGTCTGACCACTCTGCCTGTTTAACCCCTGAATTGCTGGATTGCCTAATTCCTACTGAACTCTGCCTGTCTGACCACTCTGCCTGTTTAACCCCTGAATTGCTGGATTGTCTAATTTTTACTGAACTCTTACTGTCTGAGTACTCTCTGTTGTTTAACCCCTGAACTGCTGGATTGCCTTATCGCTGCTTTACTCTGCTTGCCTCTGACCCAGGGATAGGCAAGGTGTCCATACACGGACACTGGTGTCCGTGACTGGCCCTTGCAGTGTCCGCCGCCCATTTTGCTGTGGGGAGGGAGGAGTAAGACAGATGAATACTGGTCCTGACTCCTTCTTAACACATGCGGCGCCACATTTTGCAGGATTGTGGCCACTCCCACATGATGCCGCTTAGTACCAGGAAATGACTCTGAGTGAGACAGAGAGAGAGGGAAGATTCAAGAAGCAAACTGCCAATGTGTCCCTGGAGCTTTATATGCAAAGGTAAAGCACTTTAACCAGCACCTGAGGTTTATTATAAGTAGTATTTAAATAGAAAGAAAAGATATAGTAAGGTTGTGAATCATAACCTTAGTATATCTTTTCTTTCTGATTAAATAATAGGAAAGGGAAAATATTTAGTGAGAATAAAATTAGTGGCTTTTCAAGAGACTGCTAGAAATATTGGGTGATAAGTTATGGAATAAATAAAGCCTGAGTGAAATACTGGATGTGTATCTTCTGCATCTGTATAATAACACCCAGCTCTATACAAAGACACAGAAGTGACACTGGCACATGTGTATAGCCAGACAAGGGCTGGTTATAGGATCAGTGGTATCTGCATCAGTATAATAAAATGCAGCACTATAAAATAAGTTTTAATTGTAAATGTACCTTGGTGTCCTTCACTAAAGGTCTTTACTTTAGAAAATGTCCGCCACAGCCTTGGCTCGTGCCTATCCCTGCGAGTCTGACCACTCTTCTAATTAACCCCTGAACTGCCGGATTGCCTTACTGCTGCTAAACTCTGCTTGCCTCTGACCACTCTTCTGAACTGCTGTTACTGTGGATTGTCTCATTGTTGCCAAACTCTGCTTGCCTGACAACTCTTCAGTTGTTTCCTGTAGTGCCGAGAAGGATTGCCCCTCTACTGTGAGTACGGTTACCTCATTTACTTTATTCTCTTGTTCTGGGATATTTCCTTATCCTTCCACTTGATGCCGGGATAAAAACACTACTGGCCAAGTTTGGTCTGATGGGGAAATATCCCTCGAGCATTACAGATGCAAGTCTATGGACCTGATGATCTAAATCTCTCGACTCTAATAAGTATCAGCTGTAGTGAAAAATATATTTTAAAAAGGTAAATCTTATGCTGGATGTGAAGGAGAGATGCATTGCAATATATAGTGCATAAAAAGCCCTCTAAAATGTTGCATGATATCTCTCCATGACAGTGAGAAGCAGAAGGCCTCCTAAGGCTATCATAAGGCTATTATGTAGAAGGCTATATTTTATCTGACACCCACCTTTCTGACTACATAAGAAAGTAATCTACAACAAATCCATGATAAAGAGCAATTATACAAAATTCCTTCATTCTAGGGCACTGCTTTTACACAGTGGAGCACAAAAATCACTTTTATGAAAGCAATATTTAGTGCTCCACTTGTAATCTGGCCCTTAGTGTTTAAACTTTTACTTTAATTTTACTGGACAGACAGTTAAATTATTGGGCTGCCTAGCTACCTTTTGGGCATTTCTCAACCCAACTTTACTCAAGGATTTAAAAGTAGACTCACAAATCTGCATCGCTGACTAATTTTTATTACAAAATCAGATCTAAGAACCACAAATAATCTAATTTATAAGAGTGTCTGATTTTAAGAAGATGAATTTGCATTTGGTCATCCCGCTGTACCAACTTTCTGTATATTAATTGGTATCAATTAGTGCTTGTTTGTTTATACCAAAAGTCTGGTATCCAAAATGATATAGAAAACATATATGTAAGCAAGTCTTGCAAATTTTCTCTAGATCCAGACACCTTTCCCATACGCACTAAAGGAGGGATTCTCATTCAGGTTGTCAGGACACAGTGAGGCAGCTGAGGGGTCATAGGCCGCCTCATAGGGGAAAGATGAGGCGTTATTACTTTTTGATTAATTATGTTTAACTATGGAGGGGTTATCAACTGAACTCCTCTGACTTAGTAGTGCGGAATCATAGGCACCCTCTTGACATAACAAACAGTGGGTGTAGTATTGTTCTATTCCAATAAAAAGGAGATTGATAACTAGTAAGCTTGATTGTGTGATGCTGACAAAGATAATCATTCACTTGTTAATTATTGCTGCATAAGAACTGTGTATTTAGAGTTGGTAAGGCTATAAATTGCTCTTCACTCCTATGTTGGCACAGCTATCACTTGGAGGAAATGTATTATATCTTGTTTGGGATATTTGCATCAATATTAAAATATAAGGAGGGTTTTCTCAAGAATAGTGATTTGATCCACTAATCCTACTTTTATTTTGCTTTATTATATGGACTATCAACAACATATGATGGAACAGACGTCAACGTCAGGTGCTTCTTTGTCAACTTTACTGCTCTATGTGAATCATTTTTTACTTTCTTTTAAGTAACTTCATGGTAAAAATGTATCATGATTGCAGGTGGACTGGTTTGCAAGTAGATAACCTGTCTGCCTGCAATCTCCACTTACAATGCAGCTTTTTTGTGCAATGCTGCCCCCTGCTCTCACACAAACAATTGCACAAGAGTAGAGCATGTTAATCAACCTGAAGAAGCGAGGATTGGGGTGTTTTATCTTGCCATTTCTGAGGTGGTGTAGATAAAAGAAGTCCCCTATATCTTAACCTTTTAAGGCCGTTATGGCGTTCTATTCCATCCAAACCGCGCCAGGCTTTAGCGCCGTTAGGACGGAATAGAACGTCCTATCCGTTTGGCTGTCCTGAAGCCAAAGGCGCTTCCTGAATGCGATTGTGGTCTGGAGGGCGTGCCTAGCATCATAGGGAAGCCCCAATGACCCAATCCCATGATTGAAATCTTGCGATCCCATGCACGACCATGGGATTTTAATTTTGTTTACATCGGAACGTTGTTCCGATGCAGACAAATTAACCCGGTCGTCAAAGGTTTAATATATACTTTGCATGATATTTGACTGTTTTTATAAGCCACTATTTTCATCTGGACAAAAAATTATCTATACAAATCTTATTTAAAAATATATATATATTTGCATGGAAAAGGTTAAGAAAAAGCTGTTAACATTTCAATTGAAAATACAATAATAAAAATACCGATAAAGATAACGATAGTATTTCACTCTGTCTCAGCCGTTGACAGAGCGAAGCTGAGATACCAATTTTAAGGTGTTAAAACAGTGGAAACAGTAAATCATGGTTGAGGATATATGGTTAACCATTAAGGGGGATATCTATCAAGCCATCAACTTTGTTGAATTCGACGGCACCAATACGCTTGCCTAACATCACGGCCAGGGACCTGAATATGATCTCCATATTTATAAAAAAAGCCGGCAAAAAGCCGCACACCAAGTATGGGGAGATGAGCATCGGACTGTTTACCAACTTTATCTATACCCTGTCACTAAACACCGCCACTATACTAAAATGTTTGACCCCTATCCCGCCGCTCCCGGACCCCACCGCCACTAAACAAAGTTTTTAACCCCTATCCCGCCGCTCCCGGACCCCGCCGCTACTAAATAAACTTATTAACCCCTATCCCGCCACTCCCGGACCCCGCCGCCACTAAATAAACATATTAACCCCCAAACCTCTGGCCTCCCACATCACTACCACTAACTAAACCTATTAACCCCTAAACCTCCAATCCCCCACATCGCCATAAACTAAATGAAGCTATTAACCCCTAAACCTAACAAGCCGCTAACTTTAAATTAAAATTACAACATCCCTATCTTCAAATAAATTTAAACTTACCTGTAGAATTAAAATAAACTATTTTAAACTATTAATTAACCTACCCTAACTATTATACTACACTTAAATTAAACTACCAATTAAATTAACTAAATTATATTAAAAATTACTAAATTAAGAAAAAAAAAATTGCCAAATTACAAAAAAAATAAACACTAAATTACGAAAAAACAAACCACATTATCAAAAATATAAAAAAATTATACCTAATCTAATAGCCCTATCAAAATAAAAAATCCCCCCAAAAATAAAAAAACCCTAGCCTACAATAAACTACCAATGGCCCTTAAAAGGGTCTTTTGTGGGGCATTGCCCCAAAGAAATCAGCTGTTTTACCTTTAAAAAAAATACAAACAAGCGTGACTTAAATAACTGTAAGTGGATCGTCGGGGGTTAGTGTTAGATTTATTTAAGGGTTTATTGGGTGGGTTTTATTTTTAGAGTAGGGTCTGGGCAGGTAAAAGAGCTAAATGCCTTTTTAAGGGCAATGCCCATACAAATGCCCTTTTCAGGGCAATGGGGAGCTTAGGTTATTTTAGATAGGGGTTTTATTTGGGGGGGTGGTGGTTGTGGGGGCGGTGGGTTTTACTGTTGTGGGTGTTTGTATTTTTTTTTTTACAGGTAAAAGAGCTGATTTCCTTAGGGCAATGCCCCACAAAAGGCCCTTTTAAGGGCCATTGGTAGTTTATTGTAGGCTAGGAGTTTTTTTTATTTTGGGGGGCTTTTTTATTTTGATAGGGCTATTAGATTAGGTGTAATTCGTTTTTATTTTTGATAATATGTTTTTTTCTCTCGTAATTTAGTGTTTTTTATTTTTTGTAATTTAGTAATTTATAATTAGGTTAAATAATATATTTAAATAATTTGAGTAGGGTTAGGTTTTTTTAAATATGTAATTTAGTTAATTTAATTGGTAGTTTAATTTAAGTGTAGTATAATAGTTAGGGTAGGTTAATTAATAGTTTAAAAATAGTTTATTTTAATTCTACCGGTAAGTTTAAATTTATTTGAAGATAGGGATATTGTTATTTTAATTTAAAGATAGCGGCTTGTTAGGTTTAGGTGTTAATAGCTTAATTTAGTTTATGGTGATGTGTGGGGGGGCTGGCGGTTTAGGGGTTAATAGGTTTAGTTAGTGGTAGTGATGTTGAAGGCCAGAGGTTTTAGGGGTTAATATGTTTATTTCGTGGTGGCGGGGTCTGGGAGCGGCGAGATAGGGGTTAATAACTTTATTTAGGTTGTGGCGGGGTCCGGGAGCAGCGGGATAGGGGTTAATAACTAGTGATGTCGCGAATTGTTCGCCGGCAAATAGTTCCCGGCGAACATAGGCCTAGATTTAGAGTTCGGCGGTAGCCGTCAAAACCAGCGTTAGAGGCTCCTAACGCTGGTTTTGGCCGCCCGCTGGTATTTGGAGTCAGTGATTAAAGGGTCTAACGCTCACTTTTCAGCCGCGACTTTTCCATACCGCAGATCCCCCTACGCCATTTGCGTAGCCTATCTTTTCAATGGGATCTTCCTAACGCCGGTATTTAGAGTCGTTTCTGCAGTGAGCGTTAGAGCTCTAACGACAAGATTCCAGCCGCCTGAAAATAGCAGGAGTTAAGAGCTTTCTGGCTAACGCCGGTTTATAAAGCTCTTAACTACTGTACCCTAAAGTACACTAACACCCATAAACTACCTATGTACCCCTAAACCGAGGTCCCCCCACATCGCCGCCACTCGATTAAAATTTTTAACCCCTAATCTGCCGACCGCCACCTACGTTATACTTATGTACCCCTAATCTGCTGCCCCTAACACCGCCGACCCCTGTATTATATCTATTAACCCCTAACTTGCCCCCCACAACGTCGCCGCAAGCTACTTAAAATAATTAACCCCTAATCTTCCGACCGCAAATCGCCGCCACCTACGTTATCCCTATGTACCCCTAATCTGCTACCCCTAACATCGCCGACCCCTATGTTATATTTATTAACCCCTAATCTGCCCCCCTCAACGTCGCCGACACCTGCCTACACTTATTAACCCCTAATCTGCCGAGCGGACCTGAGCGCTACTATAATAAAGTTATTAACCCCTAATCCGCCTCACTAACCCTATCATAAATAGTATTAACCCCTAATCTGCCCTCCCTAACATCGCCGACACCTACCTTCAATTATTAACCCCTAATCTGCCGACCGGAGCTCACCGCTATTCTAATAAATGTATTAACCCCTAAAGCTAAGTCTAACCCTAACACTAACACCCCCCTAAGTTAAATATAATTTTTATCTAACGAAATAAATTAACTCTTATTAAATAAATAATTCCTATTTAAAGCTAAATACTTACCTGTAAAATACATCCTAATATAGCTACAATATAAATTATAATTATATTATAGCTATTTTAGGATTAATATTTATTTTACAGGCAACTTTGTAATTATTTTAACCAGGTACAATAGCTATTAAATAGTTAAGAACTATTTAATAGTTACCTAGTTAAAATAATAACAAATTTACCTGTAAAATAAATCCTAACCTAAGATATAATTAAACCTAACACTACCCTATCAATAAAATAATTAAATAAACTACCTACAATTACCTACAATTAACCTAACACTACACTATCAATAAATTAATTAAACACAATTGCTACAAATAAATACAATTAAATAAACTATCTAAAGTACAAAAAATAAAAAAGAACTAAGTTACAGAAAATAATAAAATATTTACAAACATAAGAAAAATATTACAACAATTTTAAACTAATTACACCTACTCTAAGCCCCCTAATAAAATAACAAAGCCCCCCAAAATAAAAAATTCCCTACCCTATTCTAAAATACAAATATTACAAGCTCTTTTACCTTACCAGCCCTGAACAGGGCCCTTTGCGGGGCATGCCCCAAGAATTTCAGCTCTTTTGCCTGTAAAAAAAAACATACAATACCCCCCCCCCAACATTACAACCCACCACCCACATACCCCTAATCTAACCCAAACCCTCCTTAAATAAACCTAACACTACCCCCCTGATGATCTTCCTACCTTGTCTTCACCATGCCAGGTTCACCGATCCGTCCTGGCTCCAAGATCTTCATCCAACCCAAGCGGGGGCTAGACATCCACTGAAGAAGTCCAGAAGAGGGTCCAAAGTCTTCCTCCTATCCGGCAAGAAGAGGACATCCGGACCGGCAAACATCTTCTCCAAGCGGCATCTTCTATCTTCTTCCATCCGATGACGACCGGCTCCATCTTGAAGACCTCCAGCGCGGATCCATCCTCTTCTTCCGACGACTAGACGACGAATGACGGTTCCTTTAAGGGACGTCATCCAAGATGGCGTCCCTCGAATTCCGATTGGCTGATAGGATTCTATCAGCCAATCGGAATTAAGGTAGGAATTTTCTGATTGGCTGATGGAATCAGCCAATCAGAATATAGTTCAATCCGATTGGCTGATCCAATCAGCCAATCAGATTGAGCTCGCATTCTATTGGCTGATCGGAACAGCCAATAGAATGCGAGCTCAATCTGATTGGCTGATTGGATCAGCCAATCGGATTGAACTATATTCTGATTGGCTGATTCCATCAGCCAATCAGAAAATTCCTACCTTAATTCCGATTGGCTGATAGAATCCTATCAGCCAATCGGAATTCGAGGGACGCCATCTTGGATGACGTCCCTTAAAGGAACCGTCATTCGTCGTCTAGTCGTCGGAAGAAGAGGATGGATCCGCGCTGGAGGTCTTCAAGATGGAGCCGGTCGTCATCGGATGGAAGAAGATAGAAGATGCCGCTTGGAGAAGATGTTTGCCGGTCCGGATGTCCTCTTCTTGCCGGATAGGAGGAAGACTTTGGACCCTCTTCTGGACTTCTTCAGTGGATGTCTAGCCCCCGCTTGGGTTGGATGAAGATCTTGGAGCCAGGACGGATCGGTGAACCTGGCATGGTGAAGACAAGGTAGGAAGATCATCAGGGGGGTAGTGTTAGGTTTATTTAAGGGGGGTTTGGGTTAGATTAGGGGTATGTGGGTGGTGGGTTGTAATGTTGGGGGGGGGTATTGTATGTTTTTTTTTACAGGCAAAAGAGCTGAAATTCTTGGGGCATGCCCCGCAAAGGGCCCTGTTCAGGGCTGGTAAGGTAAAAGAGCTTGTAATATTTGTATTTTAGAATAGGGTAGGGAATTTTTTATTTTGGGGGGCTTTGTTATTTTATTAGGGGGCTTAGAGTAGGTGTAATTAGTTTAAAATTGTTGTAATATTTTTCTTATGTTTGTAAATATTTTATTATTTTCTGTAACTTAGTTCTTTTTTATTTTTTGTACTTTAGATAGTTTATTTAATTGTATTTATTTGTAGCAATTGTGTTTAATTAATTTATTGATAGTGTAGTGTTAGGTTAATTGTAGGTAATTGTAGGTAGTTTATTTAATTATTTTATTGATAGGGTAGTGTTAGGTTTAATTATATCTTAGGTTAGGATTTATTTTACAGGTAAATTTGTTATTATTTTAACTAGGTAACTATTAAATAGTTCTTAACTATTTAATAGCTATTGTACCTGGTTAAAATAATTACAAAGTTGCCTGTAAAATAAATATTAATCCTAAAATAGCTATAATATAATTATAATTTATATTGTAGCTATATTAGGATTTATTTTACAGGTAAGTATTTAGCTTTAAATAGGAATCATTTATTTAATAAGAGTTAATTTATTTCGTTAGATAAAAATTATATTTAACTTAGGGGGGTGTTAGTGTTAGGGTTAGACTTAGCTTTAGGGGTTAATACATTTATTAGAATAGCGGTGAGCTCCGGTCGGCAGATTAGGGGTTAATAATTGAAGGTAGGTGTCGGCGATGTTAGGGAGGGCAGATTAGGGGTTAATACTATTTATGATAGGGTTAGTGAGGCGGATTAGGGGTTAATAACTTTATTATAGTAGCGCTCAGGTCCGCTCGGCAGATTAGGGGTTAATAAGTGTAGGCAGGTGTCGGCGACGTTGTGGGGGGCAGATTAGGGGTTAATAAATATAACATAGGGGTCAGCGATGTTAGGGCAGCAGATTAGGGGTACATAGGGATAACGTAGGTGGCGGCGGTTTACGGAGCGGCAGATTAGGGGTTAAAAGTGTAATGCAGGGGTCAGCGATAGCGGGGGCGGCAGATTAGGGGTTAATAAGTGTAAGGTTAGGGGTGTTTAGACTCGGGGTACATGTTAGAGTGTTAGGTGCAGACGTAGGAAGTGTTTTCCCATAGGAAACAATGGGGCTGCGTTAAGAGCTGAACGCTGCTTTTTTGCAGGTGTTAGGTTTTTTTTCAGCTCAAACTGCCCCATTGTTTCCTATGGGAGAATCGTGCACGAGCACGTTTTTGATGCCGGCCGCGTCCGTAAGCAACTCTGGTATCGAGAGTTGCATTTGCGGTAAATATGCTCTACGCTCCTTTTTTGGAGCCTAACGCAGCATTTGTTTGAACTCTCGATACCAGAGTTAAATTTATGGTGCGGCCAGAAAAAAACCCGCGGAGCGTTAACAGCCCTTTTACCGCCGAACTCCAAATCTAGGCCATAGCTTGTTTGAGTTCGCAATGGCGGGCGAACATATGCGATGTTCGATCCGCCCCCTATTCGTCATCATTGAGTAAACTTTGACCCTGTATCTCACAGTCTGCAGACACATTCCAGCCAATCAGTAGCAGACACTCCCTCCCAGACCCTCCCAGCTCCTGGACAGCAGCCATTTTAGATTAATTCGGAAGCTGCATTGTTAGTGAGAGGAGGGACAGTGTAGCTGCTGGTGATTTAATAGGGAAATTGATAGCTAGTCTAGTGTATTCAGTGTCCACTACAGTCCTGAAGGACTCATCTGATCTCTGCTGTAAGGACAGCACCCCAAAAAGCCCTTTTTAGGGCTAAAACATCAGTCTGTTTTTTTTTTTTTTCCTTTGTAATCTAATTGAAGTTGCCTTCCTGCCAAGCCACTTGCCCAGTGCCACCACTCATATCTGGTGTAACAGTAGTGTAAATTTAAAAAAAAAAAAACTTCTTTGACTGTGAAACATCAGTCTGCTAGTGTAATCTAATTGCAGTTGCCTGCCTGCCAGCATGTGTGCCAGGCCCACTTGCCCAGTGCCACCACTCATATCTGGTGTAACAGTAGTGTAAATTTAGAAAAAAAAAACTTTTTCAACTGTGAAACATCAGTCTGCTTGTGTAATCTAATTGCAGTTGCCTGCCTGCCAGCGTGTGTGCCAGGCCCACTTGCCCAGTGCCACCACTCATATCTGGTGTAACAGTAGTGTAAATTAAAAAAAAAAAACTTTTTTCACTGTGAAACATCAGTCTGCTATTGTAATCTAATTGCAGTTGCCTGCCTGCCAGCATGTGTGCCAGGCTCACAGCGTATACTGTGCCCACTTGCCCAGTGCCACCACTCATATCTGGTGTAACAGTAGTATAATTTAAACATCAGTCTGCTTTATTGTGTCAGGCTCACGGCGTATAATGTGCCCACTTGCCCAGTGCCTCCACTCATATCTTGTTTAATAGTAGTGTAAGTGTAAATTTAAAAAAAACAACATTTTTGGACTGTGAAACATCAGTCTGCTTTTTTGTGCCAGGCTCACAGCGTATACTGTGCCCACTTGCCCAGTGCCACCACTCACATCTTGTTTAATAGTTGTGTAAGTGTACATTTAAAAAAATAAAAACTTTTTGGACTGTGAAACATCAGTCTGCTTTTTTGTGTCAGGCTCACAGCGTATGCTGTGCCCACTTGCCCAGTGGCACCACTCATATCTTGTTTAATAGTAGTGTAAGTGTACATTTAAAAAAAAAAACCTTTTGGACTGTGAAACATCAGTCTGCTTTTTTGTGTCAGGCTCACAGCGTATACTGTGCCCACTTGCCCAGTGGCACGACTCATATCTTGTTTAATAGTAGTGTAAGTGTACATTTAAAAAAAAAAAAACATTTTGGACTGTGAAACATCAGTGTGCTTTTTGTGTCAGGCTCACAGCGTATACTGTGCCCACTTGCCAAGTGGCACCACTCATATCTTGTTTAATAGTAGTGTAAGTGTACATTTAAAAACAAAAAAAACCTTTTTGGACTGTAAAATATCAGTCTGCTTTTTTGTGTCAGACTCACAACGTATACTGTGCCCACTTGCCCAGTGCCACCACTCATATCTTGTTTAATAGTAGTGTAAGTGTACATTTAAAAAAATAAAAACTTTTTGGGCTGTGAAGCATCAGAGTGATTTTTTGTGTTAGGCTCACAGCGTATACTGTGCCCACTTGCCCAGTGGCACCACTCATATCTTGTTTAATAGTAGTGTAAGTGTACATTTAAAAAAAAAAAACATTTTGGACTGTGAAACATCAGTCTGCTTTTTTGTGTCAGGCTCACAGCGTATACTGTGCCCACTTGCCCAGTGGCACCACTCATATCTTGTTTAATAGTAGTGTAAGTGTACATTTAAAAAAAAAAAAACTTTTTGGACTGTGAAACATCAGTCGGCTTTTTTGTTTTAAGCTCACAGCGTATACTGTGCCCACTTGCCCAGTGCCACCACTCATATCTTGTTTAATAGTAGTGTAAGTGTACATTTAAAAAAAATAAAAACTTTTTGGACTGTGAAACATCAGTCTGCTTTTTTGTGTCAGGCTCACAGTGTATACTGTGCCCACTTGCCCAGTGGCACCACTCATATCTTGTTTAATAGTAGTGTAAGTGTACACTTAAAACAAAACAAACTTTATGGACTGTGAAACATCAGTCTGCTTTTTTGTGTCAGGCTCATGGCATATACTGTGCCCACTTGCCCAGTGGCACCAATCATATCTTGTTTAATAGTAGTGTAAGTGTACATTTAAAAAAAAAAACCTTTTGGACTGTGAAACATCAGTCTGCTTTTTTGTGTCAGGCTCACAGCGTATACTGTGCCCACTTGCCCAGTGGCACGACTCATATCTTGTTTAATAGTAGTGTAAGTGTACATTTAAAAAAAAAAAAAAACATTTTGGACTGTGAAACATCAGTGTGCTTTTTGTGTCAGGCTCACAGCGTATACTGTGCCCACTTGCCCAGTGGCACGACTCATATCTTGTTTAATAGTAGTGTAAGTGTACATTTAAAAACAAAAAAAACCTTTTTGGACTGTGAAACATCAGTCTGCTTTTTTGTGTCAGACTCACAACGTATACTGTGCCCACTTGCCCAGTGCCACCACTCATATCTTGTTTAATAGTAGTGTAAGTGTACATTTAAAAAAATAAAAACTTTTTGGGCTGTGAAGCATCAGAGTGATTTTTTGTGTTAGGCTCACAGCGTATAATGTGCCCACTTGCCCAGTGGCACCACTCATATCTTGTTTAATAGTAGTGTAAGTGTACATTTAAAAAAAAAAAAAACATTTTGGACTGTGAAACATCAGTCTGCTTTTTTGTGTCAGGCTCACAGCGTATACTGTGCCCACTTGCCCAGTGGCACCACTCATATCTTGTTTAATAGTAGTGTAAGTGTACATTTAAAAAAAAAAAAACTTTTTTGACTGTGAAACATCAGTCTGCTTTTTTGTGTCAAGCTCACAGCGTATACTGTGACCACTTGCCCAGTGCCACCACTCATATCTTGTTTAATAGTAGTGTAAGTGTACATTTAAAAACAAAAAAAACATTTTGGACTGTGAAACATCAGTCTGCTTTTTTTGTGTCAGACTCACAGCGTATACTGTGCCCACTTGCCCAGTGCCACCACTCATATCTTGTTTAATAGTAGTGTAAGTGTACATTTAAAAAAAATAAAAACTTTTTGGACTGTGAAACATCAGTCTGCTTTTTTGTGTCAGGCTCACAGTGTATACTGTGCCCACTTGCCCAGTGGCACCACTCATATCTTGTTTAATAGTAGTGTAAGTGTACACTTAAAACAAAACAAACTTTATGGACTGTGAAACATCAGTCTGCTTTTTTGTGTCAGGCTCATGGCATATACTGTGCCCACTTGCCCAGTGGCACCAATCATATCTTGTTTAATAGTAGTGTAAGTGTACATTTAAAAAAAAAAAAACTTTTTGGACTGTGAAACATCAGTCTGCTTTTTTGTGTCAGGCTCACAGCATATACTGTGACCACTTGCCCAGTGGCACCACTCATATCTTGTATAATAGTAGTGTAAGTGTACATTTAAAAAAAAAAAAAACATTTTTCACTGTGAAACATCAGTCTGCTTTTTTGTGTCAGACTCACAACGTATACTGTGCCCACTTGCCCAGTGGCACCACTCATATCTTGTTTAATAGTAGTGTAAGTGTACATTTAAAAAAATAAAAACTTTTTGGGCTGTGAAGCATCAGAGTGATTTTTTGTGTTAGGCTCACAGCGTATAATGTGCCCACTTGCCCAGTGGCACCACTCATATCTTGTTTAATAGTAGTGTAAGTGTACATTTAAAAAAAAAAAAACATTTTGGACTGTGAAACATCAGTCTGCTTTTTTGTGTCAGGCTCACAGCGTATACTGTGCCCACTTGCCCAGTGGCACCACTCATATCTTGTTTAATAGTAGTGTAAGTGTACATTTAAAAGAAAAATAACTTTTTTGACTGTGAAACATCAGTCTGCTTTTTTGTGTCAAGCTCACAGCGTATACTGTGACCACTTGCCCAGTGCCACCACTCATATCTTGTTTAATAGTAGTGTAAGTGTACATTTAAAAACAAAAAAAACATTTTGGACTGTGAAACATCAGTCTGCTTTTTTTGTGTCAGACTCACAGCGTATACTGTGCCCACTTGCCCAGTGCCACCACTCATATCTTGTTTAATAGTAGTGTAAGTGTACATTTAAAAAAAATAAAAACTTTTTGGACTGTGAAACATCAGTCTGCTTTTTTGTGTCAGGCTCACAGTGTATACTGTGCCCACTTGCCCAGTGGCACCACTCATATCTTGTTTAATAGTAGTATAAGTGTACACTTAAAACAAAACAAACTTTATGGACTGTGAAACATCAGTCTGCTTTTTTGTGTCAGGCTCATGGCATATACTGTGCCCACTTGCCCAGTGGCACCAATCATATCTTGTTTAATAGTAGTGTAAGTGTACATTTAAAAAAAAAAAAACTTTTTGGACTGTGAAACATCAGTCTGCTTTTTTGTGTCAGGCTCACAGCATATACTGTGACCACTTGCCCAGTGGCACCACTCATATCTTGTATAATAGTAGTGTAAGTGTACATTTAAAAAAAAAAAAACATTTTTCACTGTGAAACATCAGTCTGCTTTTTTGTGTCAGGCTCACAGCGTATACTGTGCCCACTTGCCCAGTGCCAATACTCATATTTTGTTTAATAGTAGTGTAAGTGTACATTTAAAAAAATAAAAACTTTTTGGACTGTGAAACATCAGTCTGCTTTTTTGTGTCAGGCTCACAGCGTATACTGCGCCCACTTGCCCAGTGCCACCACTCATATCTTGTTTAATAGTAGTGTAAGTGTACATTTAAAAATAAAAAAAACTTTTTGGACTGTGAAACATCAGTCTGCTTTTTGTGTCAGGCTCACAGCGTATACTGTGCCCACTTGCCCAGTGCCAATACTCATATTTTGTTTAATAGTAGTGTAAGTGTACATTTAAAAAAATAAAAACTTTTTGGTCTGTGAAACATCAGTCTGATATTTTGTGTTAGGCTCACAGCGTATACTGTGCCCACTTGCCCAGTGCCACCACTCATATCTTGTTTAATAGTAGTGTAAGTGTACATTTAAAAAAATAAAAACTTTTTGGACTGTGAAACATCAGTCTGCTTTTTTGTGTCAGACTC
The DNA here is from genome assembly GCF_027579735.1 of Bombina bombina. NCBI lineage: Eukaryota > Metazoa > Chordata > Amphibia > Anura > Bombinatoridae > Bombina > Bombina bombina. Next base: position 576,037,886 of record NC_069503.1, on the reverse strand, counting down.
ACAGCGTATACTGTGCCCACTTGCCCAGTGCCACCACTCATATCTTGTTTAATAGTAGTGTAAGTGTACATTTAAAAACAAAAAAAACTTTTTGGACTGTGAAACATCAGTCTGCTTTTTTGTGTCAGGCTCACAGCTTATACTGGGCTCACTTGCCCAGTGCCACCACTCATATCTTGTTTAATAGTAGTGTAAGTGTACATTTAAAAACAAAAAAAACTTTTTGGACTGTGAAACATCAGTCTGCTTTTTTGTGTCAGGCTCACAGCTTATACTGGGCTCACTTGCCCAGTGCCACCACTCATATCTTGTTTAATAGTAGTGTAAGTGTACATTTATAATGTGTTTTTTTCTCTCGTAATTTAGTGTTTTTTATTTTTTGTAATTTAGTAATTTATAATTAGGTTAAATAATATATTTAAATAATTTGAGTAGGGTTAGGTTTTTTTAAATATGTAATTTAGTTAATTTAATTGGTAGTTTAATTTAAGTGTAGAATAATAGTTAGGGTAGGTTAATTAATAGTTTAAAAATAGTTTATTTTAATTCTACCGGTAAGTTTAAATTTATTTGAAGATAGGGATATTGTTATTTTAATTTAAAGTTAGCGGCTTGTTAGGTTTAGGTGTTAATAGCTTAATTTAGTTTATGGTAATGTGTGGGGGGGCTGGCGGTTTAGGGGTTAATAGGTTTAGTTAGTGGTAGTGATGTTGAAGGCCAGAGGTTTTAGGGGTTAATATGTTTATTTCGTGGTGGCGGGGTCTGGGAGCGGCGGGATAGGGGTTAATAACTTTATTTAGGTTGTGGCGGGGTCCGGGAGCAGCGGGATAGGGGTTAATAACTAGTGATGTCGCGAATTGTTCGCCGGCAAATAGTTCCCGGCGAACATAGCTTGTTCGAGTTCGCAATGGCGGGCGAACATATGCGATGTTCGATCCGCCCCCTATTCGTCATCATTGAGTAAACTTTGACCCTGTATCTCACAGTCTGCAGACACATTCCAGCCAATCAGTAGCAGACACTCCCTCCCAGACCCTCCCAGCTCCTGGACAGCAGCCATTTTAGATTAATTCGGAAGCTGCATTGTTAGTGAGAGGAGGGACAGTGTAGCTGCTGGTGATTTAATAGGGAAATTGATAGCTAGTCTAGTGTATTCAGCGTCCACTACAGTCCTGAAGGACTCATCTGATCTCTGCTGTAAGGACAGCACCCCAAAAAGCCCTTTTTAGGGCTAAAACATCAGTCTGTTTTGTTTTTTTTTCTTTTGTAATATAATTGCAGTTGCCTTCCTGCCAAGCCACTTGCCCAGTGCCACCACTCATATCTGGTGTAACAGTAGTGTAAATTTAAAAAAAAAAAACTTTTTTGACTGTGAAACATCAGTCTGCTAGTGTAATCTAATTGCAGTTGCCTGCCTGCCAGCATGTGTGCCAGGCCCACTTGCCCAGTGCCACCACTCATATCTGGTGTAACAGTAGTGTAAATTTAGAAAAAAAAAACTTTTTCGACTGTGAAACATCAGTCTGCTTGTGTAATCTAATTGCAGTTGCCTGCCTGCCAGCGTGTGTGCCAGGCCCACTTGCCCAGTGCCACCACTCATATCTGGTGTAACAGTAGTGTAAATTTAAAAAAAAAAACTTTTTTGACTGTGAAACATCAGTCTGCTAGTGTAATCTAATTGCTGTTGCCTGCCTGCCAGCATGTGTGCCAGGCTCACAGCGTATACTGTGACCACTTGCCCAGTGCCACCACTCATATCTGGTGTAACAGTAGTATAATTTAAACATCAGTCTACTTTATTGTGTCAGGCTCACGGCGTATACTGTGCCCACTTGCCCAGTGGCACCACTCATATCTTGTTTAATAGTAGTGTAAGTGTACATTTAAAAAAAAAACCTTTTGGACTGTGAAACATCAGTCTGCTTTTTTGTGTCAGGCTCACAGCGTATACTGTGCCCACTTGCCCAGTGGCACGACTCATATCTTGTTTAATAGTAGTGTAAGTGTACATTTAAAAAAAAAAAAAACATTTTGGACTGTGAAACATCAGTGTGCTTTTTGTGTCAGGCTCACAGCGTATACTGTGCCCACTTGCCCAGTGGCACCACTCATATCTTGTTTAATAGTAGTGTAAGTGTACATTTAAAAACGAAAAAAACCTTTTTGGACTGTGAAACATCAGTCTGCTTTTTTGTGTCAGACTCACAACGTATACTGTGCCCACTTTCCCAGTGCCACCACTCATATCTTGTTTAATAGTAGTGTAAGTGTACATTTAAAAAAATAAAAACTTTTTGGGCTGTGAAGCATCGGAGTGATTTTTTGTGTTAGGCTCACAGCGTATACTGTGCCCACTTGCCCAGTGGCACCACTCATATCTTGTTTAATAGTAGTGTAAGTGTACATTTAAAAAAAAAAAAAACATTTTGGACTGTGAAACATCAGTCTGCTTTTTTGTGTCAGGCTCACAGCGTATACTGTGCCCACTTGCCCAGTGGCACCACTCATATCTTGTTTAATAGTAGTGTAAGTGTACATTTTAAAAAAAAAAAACTTTTTGGACTGTGAAACATCAGTCTGCTTTTTTGTGTCAAGCTCACAGCGTATACTGTGACCACTTGACCAGTGCCACCACTCATATCTTGTTTAATAGTAGTGTAAGTGTACATTTAAAAACAAAAAAAACTTTTTTGGACTGTGAAACATCAGTCTGCTTTTTTGTGTCAGACTCACAGCGTATACTGTGCCCACTTGCCCAGTGGCACCACTCATATCTTGTTTAATAGTAGTGTAAGTGTACATTTAAAAAAATAAAAACTTTTTGGACTGTGAAACATCAGTCTGCTTTTTTGTGTCAGGCTCACAGCGTATACTGTGTCCACTTGCCCAGTGGCACCACTCATATCATGTTTAATAGTAGTTTAAGTGTACATTTAAAAATAAAAAACATTTTTGACTGGGAAACATCAGTCTGCTTTTTTGTGTCAGGCTCACAGCGTATACTGTGCCCACTTGCCCAGTGGCACCACTCATATCTTGTTTAATAGTAGTGTAAGTGTACATTTTAAAAAAAAAAAACTTTTTGGACTGTGAAACATCAGTCTGCTTTTTTGTGTCAAGCTCACAGCGTATACTGTGACCACTTGCCCAGTGCCACCACTCATATCTTGTTTAATAGTAGTGTAAGTGTACATTTAAAAACAAAAAAAACTTTTTTGGACTGTGAAACATCAGTCTGCTTTTTTGTGTCAGACTCACAGCGTATACTGTGCCCACTTGCCCAGTGGCACCACTCATATCTTGTTTAATAGTAGTGTAAGTGTACATTTAAAAAAATAAAAACTTTTTTGGACTGTGAAACATCAGTCTGCTTTTTTGTGTCAGGCTCACAGCGTATACTGTGCCCACTTGCCCAGTGGCACCACTCATATCATGTTTAATAGTAGTGTAAGTGTACATTTAAAAATAAAAAACATTTTTGACTGGGAAACATCAGTCTCCTTTTTTGTGTCAGGCTCACAGCGTATACTGTGCCCACTTGCCCAGTGGCACCACTCATATCTTGTTTAATAGTAGTGTAAGTGTACATTTAAAAAAAAAAACATTTTGGACTGTGAAATATCAGTCTGCTTTTTTGTGTCAGGCTCACAGCGTATACTGTGCCCACTTGCTCAGTGCCACCACTCATATCTTGTTTAATAGTAGTGTAAGTGTACATTTAAAAAAAACTTTTTGGACTGTGAAACATCAGTCTGCTTTTTTTGTGTCAGACTCACAGCGTATACTGTGCCCACTTGCCCAGTGCCACCACTCATATCTTGTTTAATAGTAGTGTAAGTGTACATTTAAAAAAATAAAAACTTTTTGGACTGTGAAACATCAGTCTGCTTTTTTGTGTCAGGCTCACAGTGTATACTGTGCCCACTTGCCCAGTGGCACCACTCATATCTTGTTTAATAGTAGTGTAAGTGTACACTTAAAACAAAACAAACTTTATGGACTGTGAAACATCAGTCTGCTTTTTTGTGTCAGGCTCATGGCATATACTGTTCCCACTTGCCCAGTGGCACCAATCATATCTTGTTTAATAGTAGTGTAAGTGTACATTTTTAAAAAAAAACTTTTTGGACTGTGAAACATCAGTCTGCTTTTTTGTGTCAGGCTCACAGCATATACTGTGACCACTTGCCCAGTGGCACCACTCATATCTTGTATAATAGTAGTGTAAGTGTACATTTAAAAAAAAAACATTTTTCACTGTGAAACATCAGTCTGCTTTTTTGTGTCAGGCTCACAGCGTATACTGTGCCCACTTGCCCAGTGCCAATACTCATATTTTGTTTAATAGTAGTGTAAGTGTACATTTAAAAAAAAAAAAACTTTTTGGACTGTGAAACATCAGTCTGCTTTTTTGTGTCAGGCTCACAGCGTATACTGTGCCCACTTGCCCAGTGCCACCACTCATATCTTGTTTAATAGTAGTGTAAGTGTACATTTAAAAAAAAAAAAACTTTTTGGACTGTGAAACATCAGTCTGCTTTTTGTGTCAGGCACACAGCGTATACTGTGCCCACTTGCCCAGTGCCAATACTCATATTTTGTTTAATAGTAGTGTAAGTGTACATTTAAAAAAATAAAAACTTTTTGGACTGTGAAACATCAGTCTGATATTTTGTGTTAGGCTCACAGCGTATACTGTGCCCACTTGCCCAGTGCCACCACTCATATCTTGTTTAATAGTAGTGTAAGTGTACATTTAAAAACAAAAAAACTTTTTGGACTGTGAAACATCAGTCTGCTTTTTTGTGTCAGGCTCACAGCTTATACTGGGCCCACTTTCCCAGTGCCACCACTCATATCTTGTTTAATAGTAGTGTAAGTGTACATTTAAAAAAATAAAAACTTTTTGGACTGTGAAATATCAGTCTGCTTTTTTGTGTCAGACTCACAGCGTATACTATGCCCACTTGCCCAGTGCCACCACTTATATCTTGTTTAATAGTAGTGTAAGTGTACATTTAAAAACAAAAAAAACTTTTTGGACTGTGAAACATCAGTCTGCTTTTTTGTGTCAGGCTCACAGCTTATACTGTGCCCACTTGCCCAGTGCCACCACTCATATCTTGTTTAATAGTAGTGTAAGTGTACATTTAAAAAAATAAAAACTTTTTGGACTGTGAAACATCAGTCTGCTTTTTTTGTGTCAGGCTTACAGCGTATACTGTGGCCACTTGCCCAGTGCCACCACTCATATCTTGTTTAATAGTAGTGTAAGTTTACATTTAAAAAAAAAAAAATTTGGACTGTGAAACATCAGTCTGCTTTTTTGTGTCATGCTCACGGCGTATACTGTGCCCACTTGCTCAGTGCCACCGCTCATATCTTGTTTAATAGTAGTGTAAGTGTAAATTTAAAAAAAAAAAAACATTTCTGGACTGTGAAACATCAGTCTGCTTTTTTGTGTCAGGCTCACGGCGTATACTGTGCCCACTTGCCCAGTGCCACCACTCATATCTTGTTTAATAGTAGTGTAAGTGTACATTTAAAAAAATAAAAACATTTTGGACTGTGAAACATCAGTCTGCTTTTTTGTGTCAGGCTCACAGTGTATACTGTGCCCACTTGCCCAGTGGCACCACTCATATCTTGTTTAATAGTAGTGTAAGTGTACATTTAAAACAAAACAAACTTTATGGACTGTGAAACATCAGTCTGCTTTTTTGTGTCAGGCTCACGGCGTATACTGTGCCCACTTGCCCAGTGGCACCACTCATATCTTGTTTAATAGTAGTGTAAGTGTACATTTAAAAAAATAAAAACTTTTTGGACTGTGAAACATCAGTCTGCTTTTTTGTGTCAGGCTCACAGCTTATACTGGGCCCACTTGCCCAGTGCCACCACTCATATCTTGTTTAATAGTAGTGTAAGTGTACATTTAAAAAAATAAAAACTTTTGGACTGTGAAACATCAGTCTGCTTTTTTGTGTCAGACTCACAGCGTATACTATGCCCACTTGCCCAGTGCCACCACTCATATCTTGTTTAATAGTAGTGTAAGTGTACATTTAAAAACAAAAAAAACTTTTTGGACTGTGAAACATCAGTCTGCTTTTTTGTGTCAGGCTCACAGCTTATACTGTGCCCACTTGCCCAGTGCCACCACTCATATCTTGTTTAATAGTAGTGTAAGTGTACATTTAAAAAAATAAAAACTTTTTGGACTGTGAAACATCAGTCTGCTTTTTTGTGTCAGACTTACAGCGTATACTGTGGCCACTTGCCCAGTGCCACCACTCATATCTTGTTTAATAGTAGTGTAAGTTTACATTTAAAAAAAAAAAAAATTTTGGACCGTGAAACATCAGTCTGCTTTTTTGTGTCAGGCTCACGGCGTATACTGTGCCCACTTGCTCAGTGTCACCACTCATATCTTGTTTAATAGTAGTGTAAGTGTAAATTTAAAAAAAAAAAAAACATTTCTGGACTGTGAAACATCAGTCTGCTTTTTTGTGTCAGGCTCACGGCGTATACTGTGCCCACTTGCCCAGTGCCACCACTCATATCTTGTTTAATAGTAGTGTAAGTGTACATTTAAAAAAATAAAAACATTTTGGACTGTGAAACATCAGTCTGCTTTTTTGTGTCAGGCTCACAGTGTATACTGTGCCCACTTGCCCAGTGGCACCACTCATATCTTGTTTAATAGTAGTGTAAGTGTACATTTAAAACAAAACAAACTTTATGGACTGTGAAACATCAGTCTGCTTTTTTGTGTCAGGCTCACGGCGTATACTGTGCCCACTTGCCCAGTGGCACCACTCATATCTTGTTTAATAGTAGTGTAAGTGTACATTTAAAAAAATAAAAACTTTTTGGACTGTGAAACATCAGTCTGCTTTTTTGTGTCAGGCTCACAGCGTATACTGTTCCCACTTGCCCAGTGGCACCACTCATATCATGTTTAATAGTAGTGTAAGTGTACATTTAAAAATAAAAAACATTTTTGACTGGGAAACATCAGTCTCCTTTTTTGTGTCAGGCTCACAGCGTATACTGTGCCCACTTGCCCAGTGGCACCACTCATATCTTGTTTAATAGTAGTGTAAGTGTACATTTAAAAAAAAAAACATTTTGGACTGTGAAATATCAGTCTGCTTTTTTGTGTCAGGCTCACAGCGTATACTGTGCCCACTTGCTCAGTGCCACCACTCATATCTTGTTTAATAGTAGTGTAAGTGTACATTTAAAAAAAACTTTTTGGACTGTGAAACATCAGTCTGCTTTTTTTGTGTCAGACTCACAGCGTATACTGTGCCCACTTGCCCAGTGCCACCACTCATATCTTGTTTAATAGTAGTGTAAGTGTACATTTAAAAAAATAAAAACTTTTTGGACTGTGAAACATCAGTCTGCTTTTTTGTGTCAGGCTCACAGTGTATACTGTGCCCACTTGCCCAGTGGCACCACTCATATCTTGTTTAATAGTAGTGTAAGTGTACACTTAAAACAAAACAAACTTTATGGACTGTGAAACATCAGTCTGCTTTTTTGTGTCAGGCTCATGGCATATACTGTTCCCACTTGCCCAGTGGCACCAATCATATCTTGTTTAATAGTAGTGTAAGTGTACATTTTTAAAAAAAAACTTTTTGGACTGTGAAACATCAGTCTGCTTTTTTGTGTCAGGCTCACAGCATATACTGTGACCACTTGCCCAGTGGCACCACTCATATCTTGTATAATAGTAGTGTAAGTGTACATTTAAAAAAAAAACATTTTTCACTGTGAAACATCAGTCTGCTTTTTTGTGTCAGGCTCACAGCGTATACTGTGCCCACTTGCCCAGTGCCAATACTCATATTTTGTTTAATAGTAGTGTAAGTGTACATTTAAAAAAAAAAAAACTTTTTGGACTGTGAAACATCAGTCTGCTTTTTTGTGTCAGGCTCACAGCGTATACTGTGCCCACTTGCCCAGTGCCACCACTCATATCTTGTTTAATAGTAGTGTAAGTGTACATTTAAAAAAAAAAAAACTTTTTGGACTGTGAAACATCAGTCTGCTTTTTGTGTCAGGCACACAGCGTATACTGTGCCCACTTGCCCAGTGCCAATACTCATATTTTGTTTAATAGTAGTGTAAGTGTACATTTAAAAAAATAAAAACTTTTTGGACTGTGAAACATCAGTCTGATATTTTGTGTTAGGCTCACAGCGTATACTGTGCCCACTTGCCCAGTGCCACCACTCATATCTTGTTTAATAGTAGTGTAAGTGTACATTTAAAAACAAAAAAACTTTTTGGACTGTGAAACATCAGTCTGCTTTTTTGTGTCAGGCTCACAGCTTATACTGGGCCCACTTTCCCAGTGCCACCACTCATATCTTGTTTAATAGTAGTGTAAGTGTACATTTAAAAAAATAAAAACTTTTTGGACTGTGAAATATCAGTCTGCTTTTTTGTGTCAGACTCACAGCGTATACTATGCCCACTTGCCCAGTGCCACCACTTATATCTTGTTTAATAGTAGTGTAAGTGTACATTTAAAAACAAAAAAAACTTTTTGGACTGTGAAACATCAGTCTGCTTTTTTGTGTCAGGCTCATAGCTTATACTGTGCCCACTTGCCCAGTGCCACCACTCATATCTTGTTTAATAGTAGTGTAAGTGTACATTTAAAAAAATAAAAACTTTTTGGACTGTGAAACATCAGTCTGCTTTTTTTGTGTCAGGCTTACAGCGTATACTGTGGCCACTTGCCCAGTGCCACCACTCATATCTTGTTTAATAGTAGTGTAAGTTTACATTTAAAAAAAAAAAAATTTGGACTGTGAAACATCAGTCTGCTTTTTTGTGTCATGCTCACGGCGTATACTGTGCCCACTTGCTCAGTGCCACCGCTCATATCTTGTTTAATAGTAGTGTAAGTGTAAATTTAAAAAAAAAAAAACATTTCTGGACTGTGAAACATCAGTCTGCTTTTTTGTGTCAGGCTCACGGCGTATACTGTGCCCACTTGCCCAGTGCCACCACTCATATCTTGTTTAATAGTAGTGTAAGTGTACATTTAAAAAAATAAAAACATTTTGGACTGTGAAACATCAGTCTGCTTTTTTGTGTCAGGCTCACAGTGTATACTGTGCCCACTTGCCCAGTGGCACCACTCATATCTTGTTTAATAGTAGTGTAAGTGTACATTTAAAACAAAACAAACTTTATGGACTGTGAAACATCAGTCTGCTTTTTTGTGTCAGGCTCACGGCGTATACTGTGCCCACTTGCCCAGTGGCACCACTCATATCTTGTTTAATAGTAGTGTAAGTGTACATTTAAAAAAATAAAAACTTTTTGGACTGTGAAACATCAGTCTGCTTTTTTGTGTCAGGCTCACAGCTTATACTGGGCCCACTTGCCCAGTGCCACCACTCATATCTTGTTTAATAGTAGTGTAAGTGTACATTTAAAAAAATAAAAACTTTTGGACTGTGAAACATCAGTCTGCTTTTTTGTGTCAGACTCACAGCGTATACTATGCCCACTTGCCCAGTGCCACCACTCATATCTTGTTTAATAGTAGTGTAAGTGTACATTTAAAAACAAAAAAAACTTTTTGGACTGTGAAACATCAGTCTGCTTTTTTGTGTCAGGCTCACAGCTTATACTGTGCCCACTTGCCCAGTGCCACCACTCATATCTTGTTTAATAGTAGTGTAAGTGTACATTTAAAAAAATAAAAACTTTTTGGACTGTGAAACATCAGTCTGCTTTTTTGTGTCAGACTTACAGCGTATACTGTGGCCACTTGCCCAGTGCCACCACTCATATCTTGTTTAATAGTAGTGTAAGTTTACATTTAAAAAAAAAAAAAATTTTGGACCGTGAAACATCAGTCTGCTTTTTTGTGTCAGGCTCACGGCGTATACTGTGCCCACTTGCTCAGTGTCACCACTCATATCTTGTTTAATAGTAGTGTAAGTGTAAATTTAAAAAAAAAAAAAACATTTCTGGACTGTGAAACATCAGTCTGCTTTTTTGTGTCAGGCTCACGGCGTATACTGTGCCCACTTGCCCAGTGCCACCACTCATATCTTGTTTAATAGTAGTGTAAGTGTACATTTAAAAAAATAAAAACATTTTGGACTGTGAAACATCAGTCTGCTTTTTTGTGTCAGGCTCACAGTGTATACTGTGCCCACTTGCCCAGTGGCACCACTCATATCTTGTTTAATAGTAGTGTAAGTGTACATTTAAAACAAAACAAACTTTATGGACTGTGAAACATCAGTCTGCTTTTTTGTGTCAGGCTCACGGCGTATACTGTGCCCACTTGCCCAGTGGCACCACTCATATCTTGTTTAATAGTAGTGTAAGTGTACATTTAAAAAAATAAAAACTTTTTGGACTGTGAAACATCAGTCTGCTTTTTTGTGTCAGGCTCACAGCGTATACTGTTCCCACTTGCCCAGTGGCACCACTCATATCTTGTTTAAAAGTAGTGTAAGTGTAAATTAAAAAAAAAATTGGACTGTGAAACATCAGTCTGCTTTTTTGTTTCAGGCTCACAGTGTATACTGTGCCCACTTGCCCAGTGCCACCACTCATATCTTGTTTAATAGTAGTGTAAGTGTACATTTAAAACAAAACAAACTTTATGGACTGTGAAACATCAGTCTGCTTTTTTGTGTCAGGCTCACAGCGTATACTGTGCCCACTTGCCCAGTGGCACCACTCATATCATGTTTAATAGTAGTGTAAGTGTACATTTAAAAAAAAAAAAACTTTTTGGACTGTGAAACATCAGTCTGCTTATTTGTGTCAGGCTCACAGCGTATACTGTGACCACTTGCCCAGTGGCACCACTCATATCTTGTTTAATAGTAGTGTAAGTGTAAATTTTTAAAAAACAACATTTTTGGACTGTGAAACATCAGTCTGCTTTTTTGTGCCAGGCTCACAGCGTATACTGTGCCCACTTGCCCAGTGCCACCACTCACATCTTGTTTAATAGTAGTGTAAGTGTACATTTAAAAAAATAAAAACTTTTTGGACTGTGAAACATCAGTCTGCTTTTTTGTGTCAGGCTCACAGCGTATACTGTGCCCACTTGCCCAGTGGCACCACTCATATCTTGCTTAATAGTAGTGTAAGTGTACATTTAAAAAAAAAAAAACATTTTGGACTGTGAAACATCAGTGTGCTTTTTGTGTCAGGCTCACAGCGTATACTGTGCCCACTTGCCCAGTGGCACCACTCATATCTTGTTTAATAGTAGTGTAAGTGTACATTTAAAAAAAAAAAAAACTTTTTGGACTGTGAAACATCAGTCTGCTTTTTTTGTGTCAGACTCACAGCGTATACTGTGCCCACTTGCCCAGTGCCACCACTCATATTTTGTTTAATAGTAGTGTAAGTGTACATTTGAAAAAATAAAAACTTTTTGGACTGTGAAACATCAGACTGTTTTTTGTGTCAGGCTCACAGCGTATTCTGTGCCCACTTGCCCAGTGGCACCACTCATATCTTGTTTAATAGTAGTGTAAGTGTACATTTAAAAAAAACAAAACATTTTGGACTGTGAAACATCAGTCTGCTTTTTTGTGTCAGGCTCACAGCGTATACTGTGCCCACTTGCCCAGTGGCACCACTCATATCTTGTTTAATAGTAGTGTAAGTGTACATTTAAAAAAAAAAAACTTTTTGGACTGTGAAACATCAGTCTGCTTTTTCATGTCAAGCTCACAGCGTATACTGTGACCACTTGCCCAGTGCCACCACTCATATCTTGTTTAATAGTAGTGTAAGTGTACATTTAAAAAAATAAAAACTTTTTGGACTGTGAAACATCAGTCTGCTTTTTTGTGTCAGACTCACAGCGTATACTGTGGCCACTTGCCCAGTGCCACCACTCATATCTTGTTTAATAGTAGTGTAAGTTTACATTTAAAAAAAAAAAAATTTTGGACTGTGGAAAACATTTCTGGACTGTGAAACATCAGTCTGGTTTTTTGTGTCAGGCTCACAGCGTATTCTGTGCCCACTTGCCCAGTGGCACCACTCATATCTTGTTTAATAGTAGTGTAAGTGTACATTTAAAAAAACCAAAACATTTTGGACTGTGAAACATCAGTCTGCTTTTTTGTGTCAGGCTCACAGCGTATACTGTGCCCACTTGCCCAGTGGCACCACTCATATCTTGTTTAATAGTAGTGTAAGTGTACATTTAAAAAAAAAAAACTTTTTGGACTGTGAAACATCAGTCTGCTTTTTCATGTCAAGCTCACAGCGTATACTGTGACCACTTGCCCAGTGCCACCACTCATATCTTGTTTAATAGTAGTGTAAGTGTACATTTAAAAAAATAAAAACTTTTTGGACTGTGAAACATCAGTCTGCTTTTTTGTGTCAGACTCACAGCGTATACTGTGGCCACTTGCCCAGTGCCACCACTCATATCTTGTTTAATAGTAGTGTAAGTTTACATTTAAAAAAAAAAAAATTTTGGACTGTGAAACATCAGTCTGCTTTTTTGTGTCAGGCTCACGGCGTATACTGTGCCCACTTGCCCAGTGCCACCACTCATATCTTGTTTAATAGTAGTGTAAGTGTAAATTTAAAAAAAAAAAAACATTTCTGGACTGTGAAACATCAGTCTGCTTTTTTGTGTCAGGCTCACGCCGTATACTGTGCCCACTTGCCCAGTGCCACCACTCATATCTTGTTTAATAGTAGTGTAAGTGTACATTTAAAAAAAAAAAACATTTTGGACTGTGAAACATCAGTCTGCTTTTTTGTATCAGGCTCACAGTGTATACTGTGCCCACTTGCCCAGTGGCACCACTCATATCTTGTTTAATAGTAGTGTAAGTGTACATTTAAAACAAAACAAACTTTATGGACTGTGAAATATCAGTCTGCTTTTTTGTGCAGGCTCACGGCGTATACTGTGCCCACTTGCCCAGTGGCACCACTCATATCTTGTTTAATAGTAGTGTAAGTGTACATTTAAAAAAATAAAAACTTTTTGGACTGTGAAACATCAGTCTGCTTTTTTGTGTCAGACTCACAGCGTATACTGTTCCCACTTGCCCAGTGGCACCACTCATATCTTGTTTAAAAGTGGTGTAAGTGTAAATTAAAAAAAAAAATTGGACTGTGAAACATCAGTCTGCTTTTTTGTTTCAGGCTCACAGTGTATACTGTGCCCACTTGCCCAGTGGCACCACTCATATCTTGTTTAATAGTAGTGTAAGTGTACATTTAAAACAAAACAAACTTTATGGACTGTGAAACATCAGTCTGCTTTTTTGTGTCAGGCTCACGGTGTATACTGTGCCCACTTGCCCAGTGGCACCACTCATATCTTGTTTAATAGTAGTGTAAGTGTACATTTAAAAAAAAAAAACTTTTTGGAATGTGAAACATCAGTCTGCTTACCACTTGCCCAGTGCCACCAACTCATATCTTGTTTAATAGTAGTGTAAGTGTACATTAAAAAAATAAAAAACTTTTTGGACTGTGAGAACATCAGTCTGCTTTTTTGTGTCAGACTCACAGCGTATACTGTGGCCACTTGCCCAGTGCCACCACTCATATCTTGTTAATAGTAGTGTAAGTTTACATTTAAAAAAAAAAAAATTTTGGACTGTGGAAACATTTCTGGACTGTGAAACATCAGTCTGGTTTTTTGTGTCAGGCTCACAGCGTATTCTGTGCCCACTTGCCCAGTGGCACCACTCATATCTTGTTTAAATAGTAGTGTAAGTGTACATTTAAAAAAACCAAAACATTTTGGACTGTGAAACATCAGTCTGCTTTTTTGTGTCAGGCTCACAGCGTATACTGTGCCCACTTGCCCAGTGGCACCACTCATATCTTGTTTAATAGTAGTGTAAGTGTACATTTAAAAAAAAAAAACTTTTTGGACTGTGAAACATCAGTCTGCTTTTTCATGTCAAGCTCACAGCGTATACTGTGACCACTTGCCCAGTGCCACCACTCATATCTTGTTTAATAGTAGTGTAAGTGTACATTTAAAAAAATAAAAACTTTTTGGACTGTGAAACATCAGTCTGCTTTTTTGTGTCAGACTCACAGCGTATACTGTGGCCACTTGCCCAGTGCCACCACTCATATCTTGTTTAATAGTAGTGTAAGTTTACATTTAAAAAAAAAAAAATTTTGGACTGTGAAACATCAGTCTGCTTTTTTGTGTCAGGCTCACGGCGTATACTGTGCCCACTTGCCCAGTGCCACCACTCATATCTTGTTTAATAGTAGTGTAAGTGTAAATTTAAAAAAAAAAAAACATTTCTGGACTGTGAAACATCAGTCTGCTTTTTTGTGTCAGGCTCACGCCGTATACTGTGCCCACTTGCCCAGTGCCACCACTCATATCTTGTTTAATAGTAGTGTAAGTGTACATTTAAAAAAAAAAAAACATTTTGGACTGTGAAACATCAGTCTGCTTTTTTGTATCAGGCTCACAGTGTATACTGTGCCCACTTGCCCAGTGGCACCACTCATATCTTGTTTAATAGTAGTGTAAGTGTACATTTAAAACAAAACAAACTTTATGGACTGTGAAATATCAGTCTGCTTTTTTGTGCAGGCTCACGGCGTATACTGTGCCCACTTGCCCAGTGGCACCACTCATATCTTGTTTAATAGTAGTGTAAGTGTACATTTAAAAAAATAAAAACTTTTTGGACTGTGAAACATCAGTCTGCTTTTTTGTGTCAGACTCACAGCGTATACTGTTCCCACTTGCCCAGTGGCACCACTCATATCTTGTTTAAAAGTGGTGTAAGTGTAAATTAAAAAAAAAAATTGGACTGTGAAACATCAGTCTGCTTTTTTGTTTCAGGCTCACAGTGTATACTGTGCCCACTTGCCCAGTGGCACCACTCATATCTTGTTTAATAGTAGTGTAAGTGTACATTTAAAACAAAACAAACTTTATGGACTGTGAAACATCAGTCTGCTTTTTTGTGTCAGGCTCACGGTGTATACTGTGCCCACTTGCCCAGTGGCACCACTCATATCTTGTTTAATAGTAGTGTAAGTGTACATTTAAAAAAAAAAAACTTTTTGGAATGTGAAACATCAGTCTGCTTATTTGTGTCAGGCTCACAGCGTATACTGTGACCACTTGCCCAGTGGCACCACTCATATCTTGTTTAATAGTAGTGTAAGTGTAAATTTTAAAAAAACAACATTTTGGACTGTGAAACATCAGTCTGCTTTTTTGTGCCAGGCTCACAGCGTATACTGTGCCCACTTGCCCAGTGCCACCACTCACATCTTGTTTAATAGTAGTGTAAGTGTACATTTAAAAAAATAAAAACTTTTTGGACTGTGAAACATCAGTCTGCTTTTTTGTGTCAGGCTCACAGAGTATACTGTGCCCACTTGCCCAGTGGCACCACTCATATCTTGTTTAATAGTAGTGTAAGTGTACATTTAAAAAAAAAAACATTTTGGACTGTGAAACATCAGTGTGCTTTTTGTGTCAGGCTCACAGCGTATACTGTGCCCACTTGCCCAGTGGCACCACTCATATCTTGTTTAATAGTAGTGTAAGTGTACATTTAAAAAAATAAAAACTTTTTGGACTGTGAAACATCAGTCTGCTTTTTTGTGTCAGGCTCACAGAGTATACTGTGCCCACTTGCCCAGTGGCACCACTCATATCTTGTTTAATAGTAGTGTAAGTGTACATTTAAAAAAAAAAAAACTTTTGGACTGTGAAACATCAGTCTGTTTTTGTGTCAGTCTCACAGCGTATACTGTAACCACTTGCCCAGTGGCACCACTCATATCTTGTTTAATAGTAGTGTAAGTGTACATTTAAAAAAAAAAAACATTTTGGACTGTGAAACATCAGTGTGCTTTTTGTGTCAGGCTCACAGCGTATACTGTGCCCACTTGCCCAGTGGCACCACTCATATCTTGTTTAATAGTAGTGTAAGTGTACATTTAAAAAAAAAAAAACTTTTTGGACTGTGAAACATCAGTCTGCTTTTTTGTGTCGGACTCACAGCGTATACTGTGCCCACTTGCCCAGTGCCACCACTCATATCTTGTTTAATAGTAGTGTAAGTGTACATTTAAAAAAATAAAAACTTTTTGGACTGTGAAACATCAGAATGCTTTTTTGTTTCAGGCTCACAGCGTATGCTGTGCCCACTTGCCCAGTGGCACCACTCATATCTTGTTTAATAGTAGTGTAAGTGTACATTTAAAAAAAAAAAACATTTTGGACTGTGAAACAACAGTCTGCTTTTTTGTGTCAGGCTCACAGCGTATACTGTGCCCACTTGCCCAGTGGCACCACTCATATCTTGTTTAATAGTAGTGTAAGTGTACATTTAAAAAAAAAAAACTTTTTGGACTGTGAAACATCAGTCTGCTTTTTTGTGTCAAGCTCACAGCGTATACTGTGACCACTTGCCCAGTGCCACCACTCATATCTTGTTTAATAGTAGTGTAAGTGTACATTTAAAAACAAAAAAAACTTTTTGGACTGTGAAGCATCAGTCTGCTTTTTTTGTCAGGCTCACGGCGTATACTGTGCCCACTTGCCCAGTGCCACCACTCATATCTTGTTTAATAGTAGTGTAAGTGTACATTTAAAAAAAAAAACTTTTTCGACTGTGAAACATCAGTCTGCTTTTTTGTGTCAGGCTCACAGCGTATACTGTGCCCACTTGCCCAGTGGCACCACTCATATCTTGTTTAATAGTAGTGTAAGTGTAAATTAAAAAAAAAAAAATTGGACTGTGAAACATCAGTCTGCTTTTTTGTGTCAGACTCACAGTGTATACTGTTCCCACTTGCCCAGTGGCACCACTCATATCTTGTTTAATAGTAGTGTAAGTGTACATTTAAAACAAAACAAACTTTATGGACTGTGAAACATCAGTCTGCTTTTTTGTGTCAGGCTCACGGCGTATACTGTGCCCACTTGCCCAGTGCCAACTCACAACATCTTGTTTAATAGTAGTGTAAGTGTACATTTAAAAAAATAAAAACTTTTTGGACTGTGAAACATCAGTCTGCTTTTTTGTGTCAGGCTCACAGAGTATACTGTGCCCACTTGCCCAGTGGCACCACTCATATCTTGTTTAATAGTAGTGTAAGTGTACATTTAAAAAAAAAAACATTTTGGACTGTGAAACATCAGTGTGCTTTTTGTGTCAGGCTCACAGCGTATACTGTGCCCACTTGCCCAGTGGCACCACTCATATCTTGTTTAATAGTAGTGTAAGTGTACATTTAAAAAAAAAAAACTTTTTGGAATGTGAAACATCAGTCTGCTTATTTGTGTCAGGCTCACAGCGTATACTGTGACCACTTGCCCAGTGGCACCACTCATATCTTGTTTAATAGTAGTGTAAGTGTAAATTTTAAAAAAACAACATTTTGGACTGTGAAACATCAGTCTGCTTTTTTGTGCCAGGCTCACAGCGTATACTGTGCCCACTTGCCCAGTGCCACCACTCACATCTTGTTTAATAGTAGTGTAAGTGTACATTTAAAAAAATAAAAACTTTTTGGACTGTGAAACATCAGTCTGCTTTTTTGTGTCAGGCTCACAGAGTATACTGTGCCCACTTGCCCAGTGGCACCACTCATATCTTGTTTAATAGTAGTGTAAGTGTACATTTAAAAAAAAAAACATTTTGGACTGTGAAACATCAGTGTGCTTTTTGTGTCAGGCTCACAGCGTATACTGTGCCCACTTGCCCAGTGGCACCACTCATATCTTGTTTAATAGTAGTGTAAGTGTACATTTAAAAAAATAAAAACTTTTTGGACTGTGAAACATCAGTCTGCTTTTTTGTGTCAGGCTCACAGAGTATACTGTGCCCACTTGCCCAGTGGCACCACTCATATCTTGTTTAATAGTAGTGTAAGTGTACATTTAAAAAAAAAAAAACTTTTGGACTGTGAAACATCAGTCTGTTTTTGTGTCAGTCTCTCAGCGTATACTGTAACCACTTGCCCAGTGGCACCACTCATATCTTGTTTAATAGTAGTGTAAGTGTACATTTAAAAAAAAAAAACATTTTGGACTGTGAAACATCAGTGTGCTTTTTGTGTCAGGCTCACAGCGTATACTGTGCCCACTTGCCCAGTGGCACCACTCATATCTTGTTTAATAGTAGTGTAAGTGTACATTTAAAAAAAAAAAAACTTTTTGGACTGTGAAACATCAGTCTGCTTTTTTGTGTCGGACTCACAGCGTATACTGTGCCCACTTGCCCAGTGCCACCACTCATATCTTGTTTAATAGTAGTGTAAGTGTACATTTAAAAAAATAAAAACTTTTTGGACTGTGAAACATCAGAATGCTTTTTTGTTTCAGGCTCACAGCGTATGCTGTGCCCACTTGCCCAGTGGCACCACTCATATCTTGTTTAATAGTAGTGTAAGTGTACATTTAAAAAAAAAAAACATTTTGGACTGTGAAACATCAGTCTGCTTTTTTGTGTCAGGCTCACAGCGTATACTGTGCCCACTTGCCCAGTGGCACCACTCATATCTTGTTTAATAGTAGTGTAAGTGTACATTTAAAAAAAAAAAACTTTTTGGACTGTGAAACATCAGTCTGCTTTTTTGTGTCAAGCTCACAGCGTATACTGTGACCACTTGCCCAGTGCCACCACTCATATCTTGTTTAATAGTAGTGTAAGTGTACATTTAAAAACAAAAAAAACTTTTTGGACTGTGAAGCATCAGTCTGCTTTTTTTGTCAGGCTCACGGCGTATACTGTGCCCACTTGCCCAGTGCCACCACTCATATCTTGTTTAATAGTAGTGTAAGTGTACATTTAAAAAAAAAAACTTTTTCGACTGTGAAACATCAGTCTGCTTTTTTGTGTCAGGCTCACAGCGTATACTGTGCCCACTTGCCCAGTGGCACCACTCATATCTTGTTTAATAGTAGTGTAAGTGTAAATTAAAAAAAAAAAATTGGACTGTGAAACATCAGTCTGCTTTTTTGTGTCAGACTCACAGTGTATACTGTTCCCACTTGCCCAGTGGCACCACTCATATCTTGTTTAATAGTAGTGTAAGTGTACATTTAAAACAAAACAAACTTTATGGACTGTGAAACATCAGTCTGCTTTTTTGTGTCAGGCTCACGGCGTATACTGTGCCCACTTGCCCAGTGCCAACTCACAACATCTTGTTTAATAGTAGTGTAAGTGTACATTTAAAAAAATAAAAACTTTTTGGACTGTGAAACATCAGTCTGCTTTTTTGTGTCAGGCTCACAGAGTATACTGTGCCCACTTGCCCAGTGGCACCACTCATATCTTGTTTAATAGTAGTGTAAGTGTACATTTAAAAAAAAAAACATTTTGGACTGTGAAACATCAGTGTGCTTTTTGTGTCAGGCTCACAGCGTATACTGTGCCCACTTGCCCAGTGGCACCACTCATATCTTGTTTAATAGTAGTGTAAGTGTACATTTAACAAAATAAAAACTTTTTGGACTGTGAAACATCAGTCTGCTTTTTTGTGTCAGGCTCACAGAGTATACTGTGCCCACTTGCCCAGTGGCACCACTCATATCTTGTTTAATAGTAGTGTAAGTGTACATTTAAAAAAAAAAAAACTTTTGGACTGTGAAACATCAGTCTGTTTTTGTGTCAGTCTCACAGCGTATACTGTAACCACTTGCCCAGTGGCACCACTCATATCTTGTTTAATAGTAGTGTAAGTGTACATTTAAAAAAAAAAAACATTTTGGACTGTGAAACATCAGTGTGCTTTTTGTGTCAGGCTCACAGCGTATACTGTGCCCACTTGCCCAGTGGCACCACTCATATCTTGTTTAATAGTAGTGTAAGTGTACATTTAAAAAAAAAAAAACTTTTTGGACTGTGAAACATCAGTCTGCTTTTTTGTGTCGGACTCACAGCGTATACTGTGCCCACTTGCCCAGTGCCACCACTCATATCTTGTTTAATAGTAGTGTAAGTGTACATTTAAAAAAATAAAAACTTTTTGGACTGTGAAACATCAGAATGCTTTTTTGTTTCAGGCTCACAGCGTATGCTGTGCCCACTTGCCCAGTGGCACCACTCATATCTTGTTTAATAGTAGTGTAAGTGTACATTTAAAAAAAAAAAACATTTTGGACTGTGAAACATCAGTCTGCTTTTTTGTGTCAGGCTCACAGCGTATACTGTGCCCACTTGCCCAGTGGCACCACTCATATCTTGTTTAATAGTAGTGTAAGTGTACATTTAAAAAAAAAAAACTTTTTGGACTGTGAAACATCAGTCTGCTTTTTTGTGTCAAGCTCACAGCGTATACTGTGACCACTTGCCCAGTGCCACCACTCATATCTTGTTTAATAGTAGTGTAAGTGTACATTTAAAAACAAAAAAAACTTTTTGGACTGTGAAGCATCAGTCTGCTTTTTTTGTCAGGCTCATGGCGTATACTGTGCCCACTTGCCCAGTGCCACCACTCATATCTTGTTTAATAGTAGTGTAAGTGTACATTTAAAAAAAAAAACTTTTTCGACTGTGAAACATCAGTCTGCTTTTTTGTGTCAGGCTCACAGCGTATACTGTGCCCACTTGCCCAGTGGCACCACTCATATCTTGTTTAATAGTAGTGTAAGTGTAAATTAAAAAAAAAAAATTGGACTGTGAAACATCAGTCTGCTTTTTTGTGTCAGACTCACAGTGTATACTGTTCCCACTTGCCCAGTGGCACCACTCATATCTTGTTTAATAGTAGTGTAAGTGTACATTTAAAACAAAACAAACTTTATGGACTGTGAAACATCAGTCTGCTTTTTTGTGTCAGGCTCACGGCGTATACTGTGCCCACTTGCCCAGTGGCACCACTCATATCTTGTTTAATAGTAGTGTAAGTGTACATTTAAAAAAATAAAAACTTTTTGGACTGTGAAACATCAGACTGCTTTTTTGTGTCAGGCTCACAGCGTATACTGTGCCCACTTGCCCAGTGGCACCACTCATATCTTGTTTAATAGTAGTGTAAGTGTACATTTAAAAAAAAAAAAACATTTTGGACTGTGAAACATCAGTCTGCTTTTTTGTGTCAGGCTCACAGCGTATACTGTGCCCACTTGCCCAGTGGCACCACTCATATCTTGTTTAATAGTAGTGTAAGTGTACATTTAAAAAAAAAAAAAACTTTTTGGACTGTGAAACATCAGTCTGCTTTTTCGTGTCAAGCTCACAGCGTATACTGTGACCACTTGCCCAGTGCCACCACTCATATCTTGTTTAATAGTAGTGTAAGTGTACATTTAAAAACAAAAAAAACTTTTTGGACTGTGAAACATCAGTCTGCTTTTTTGTGTCAGACTCACAGCGTATACTGTGCCCACTTGCCCAGTGGCACCACTCATATCTTGTTTAATAGTAGTGTAAGTGTACATTTAAAAAAATAAAAACTTTTTGGACTGTGAAACATCAGTCTGCTTTTTTGTGTCAGGCTCACAGCGTATACTGTGCCCACTTGCCCAGTGGCACCACTCATATCTTGTTTAATAGTAGTGTAAGTGTACATTTAAAAAAAGAAACTTTTTGGACTGTGAAACATCAGTCTGTTTTTTTGTGTCAGGCTCACAGCGTATACTGTGCCCACTTGCCCAGTGGCACCACTCATATCTTGTTTAATAGTAGTATAAGTGTACATTTAAAAATAAAAAACATTTTGGACTGGGAAACATCAGTCTGCTTTTTTGTGTCAGGCTCACAGCGTATACTGTGCCCACTTGCCCAGTGGCACCACTCATATCTTGTTTAATAGTAGTGTAAGTGTACATTTAAAAAAAAAAAAACTTTTTGGACTGTGAAACATCAGTCTGCTTTTTTGTGTCAAGCTCACAGCGTATACTGTGACCACTTGCCCAGTGCCACCACTCATATCTTGTTTAATAGTAGTGTAAGTGTACATTTAAAAACAAAAAAAACTTTTTGGACTGTGAAACATCAGTCTGCTTTTTTGTGTCAGGCTCACAGCGTATACTGTAACCACTTGCCCAGTGCCACCACTCATATCTTGTTTAATAGTAGTGTAAGTGTACATTTAAAAACAAAAAAAACTTTTTGGACTGTGAAACATCAGTCTGCTTTTTTGTGTCAGGCTCACAGCGTATACTGTGCCCACTTGCCCAGTGCCACCACTCATACCTTGTTTAATAGTAGTGTAAGTGTACATTTAAAAACAAAAAAAACTTTTTGGACTGTGAAACAGTCTGCTTTTTTGTGTCAGGCTGAAAAAGGGTATACGGTGCCCACTTGCCCAGTGACAAAACTCATATCTTGTTTAATAGTAGTGTAAGTGTACATTTAAAAAAAAAAAACTTTTTGGACTGTGAAACATCAGTCTGCTTTTTGTGTCAGGCTCACAACGTATACTGTGCCCACTTGCCCAGTGCCAATACTCATATTTTGTTTAATAGTAGTGTAAGTGTACATTTAAAAAAATAAAAACTTTTGGACTGTGAAACATCATTCTGCTTTTTTGTGTCAGGCTCACAGCATATACTGTGCCCACTTGCCCAGTGCCACCACTCATATCTTGTTTAATAGTAGTGTAAGTGTACATTTAAAAAAAAAAAAAACATTTTGGACTGTGAAACATCAGTCTGCTTTTTTTGTGTCAGGCTCACAGCGTATACTGTGCCCACTTGCCAAGTGGCACCACTCATATCTTGTTTAATAGTAGTGTAAGTGTAAATTAAAAAAAAAAAATTGGACTGTGAAACATCAGTCTGCTTTTTTGTTTCAGGCTCACAGCGTATACTGTGCCCACTTGCCCAGTGCCACCACTCATATCTTGTTTAATAGTAGTGTAAGTGTACATTTAAAAAAAACAAAAAACTTTTTGGACTGTGAAACATCAGTCTGCTTTTTTGTGTCAGGCTCACAGCTCATACTGTGCCCACTTTCCCAGTGCCACCACTCATATCTTGTTTAATAGTAGTGTAAGTGTACATTTAAAAAAATAAAAACTTTTTGGACTGTGAAAAATCAGTCTGCTTTTTTGTGTCAGGCTCACAGCGTATACTGTGCCCACTTGCCCAGTGGCACCACTCATATCTTGTTTAATAGTAGTGTAAGTGTAAATTAAAAAAAAAAAAATTGGACTGTGAAACATTAGTCTGCATTTTTGTGTCAGACTCACAGCGTATACTGTGGCCACTTGCCCAGTGCCACCACTCATATCTTGTTTAATAGTAGTGTAAGTGTACATTTAAAAAAAATAAAAACTTTTTGGACTGTGAAACATCAGTCTGCTTTTTTGTGTCAGGCTCACAGCATATACTGTGCCCACTTGCCCAGTGCCACCACTCATATCTTGTTTAATAGTAGTGTAAGTGTACATTTAAAAAAAAAGAAAAAACATTTTGGACGGTGAAACATCAGTCTGCTTTTTTGTTTCAGGCTCACAGCGTATACTGTGCCCACTTGCCCAGTGCCACCACTCATATCTTGTTTAATAGTAGTGTAAGTGTACATTTAAAAAAAACAAAAAACTTTTTGGACTGTGAAACATCAGTCTGCTTTTTTGTGTCAGGCTCACAGCTCATACTGTGCCCACTTGCCCAGTGCCACCACTCATATCTTGTTTAATAGTAGTGTAAGTGTACATTTAAAAAAATAAAAACTCTTGGACTGTGAAAAATCAGTCTGCTTTTTTTTTTTTTTTTTTTTAAATATTGTTTTTTATTGAACAATTTTCAAATTTACAACAAAATAAGAAAAAGAGGGAAAGGAAAAGGGGGAAAAATAAATAAAATTCCAAATAGACAAGTATAATTAAGAACATTATGAAGCAGGGACAAGACGGTATAAGTCATCACAACAATTTTTAGGATTGTAGTAAAACAATTAGTTAATTAGTTAATTATCTGCCGGGTAAAGGCTAGTAGGACAATTGGCAACAGGTGCGCTAAGGCGGATACAAAGATGGAGGTGAAGGCGAAGACAGTGTTAGGGAGGGGACAGAAAAGGGATAGGTGAGAGGAGAGGTTACAGGTGCTAGTGCTGGGGTCTCAGTGGGTTAATGGTTTCCCAATAGAATTTGACAAGGTGGTAGTGTGTCATCCTGTTATTTTTAAAATAATAGTACTCCTCTAGGTGGATTAACTCTTGTGTTCGTGCCTTCCAGGTCTCTATTGTAGGAACTATTTCCGTTTTCCAAGCCCTAGCTATAAGGGATTTCGCTCCGTTCAAACATATCTGGAGGAGATGCGCGCGGAGTTTACAGGACTGTTTGGGTGTGTCATTGAATAGTACCATGGCGGGTGTAATTACAAATGGTGTATCAAATAATGGTGCTACAAATCGTCGCAGAGCCTGCCAAAAGGCCCGCAGCTTAGGGCATGACCACCATATATGGGTCATGTGACCAACGCCTCCGCAGCCCCTCCAACATCCAAAAGGGGAGCCAGGATAAATGCGGGAGAGTCTCAACGGTGTTAAGTACCACCTGGTTATGATTTTGTAATTCATTTCCAAAATTTGGGTGGAGGTGGATGAGCTGTGAGTGCGCTGATACATTTTTTCCCACTGCTCCTCTGAGAATTCCAGTTCCAACTCAGCTGACCAAGTCTGAGTGGTTTTAGGTAGCCGTTTATATAGGCACGCGTCGAGGATTCTTTTAGACAAGGCTAGGGAACCCTTTAGGGCTCCTCCATGTCTGCAAATAGATTCAAAGTGTGTAAGGGGGCGAAGGAGAGAGAGTTTATGGGGGGAGGTTGCTAAAAGGTGCTGTAATTGAGAATATTTAAGCCATTGTCCAAAGGTGCCCTGCAGAACATCTGACAACTCAGGAGCAGATTTCAATGTGCCCAAGTGAAGGAATTCACAAAGTGGAGAGGAGTGGCCTAAGTCAGAAAATCTAGTGTATTTGCTCGCGTTATGGATGCTTTGTAGCCATTCCGTGTTTTGGAAAATCGGAAACATGGGGGAAAAAGGGGAGGAGATTCCAGGGACGTGATCCAGGATATTGTCCCATGTGTGGAAAATATGTTTATATAGGGGCGAAGTTTTTGTCACTAGCGGTCTATAAGTATGAGGCAGCCAACAGAGAGGGCCTATTTGAGGAGATTGGAGAATGTGTGCATCTAGTGATATCCATGCTTTATCTATGTGTCCTACATGCCAGTCGAACACTCGTTGTAGTGTGCCCGCTTGGTAGTACTGGGTGATGCATGGGACCGCCAGTCCTCCTTTGATCTTTGGTCGATATAAAGTGTGCCTCGCTACTCTAGGTCTTTTGCTTCCCCATATGAATTTATTAAGGGTCAACTGTAGCTGGTCTAGGTAAGTCTGAGGGAGGTCAATAGGGACTGTCTGGAGAGTGTACAGCACAAGAGGCAAGATAGACATCTTAACTACCTGCATTCTGCCCCACCAGGAAAACGGTTTGGATTGCCAATTTTGGCTATTAGATTGGATACGTTTAAGGAGCGGAATATAATTAGCCTGAAAGAGGGAGCTTACTTTGGGAGTGAGGGCAATACCTAGATATTTTATCTGATCGGTGCATAAATGATATGGGCATATTTCGGAAATGGCCGCAAATTGTTTAGGCTTCATGTTTATATTAAGGATATTAGATTTTTGATCATTTATGTGAAAGTGTGAAAGGTTACCAAACCGTCGGAACTCTGTTAGGAGGTGAGTGATCGAATTACGGGGGTCGGACAGAGTTAACAAGATGTCGTCGGCATATAGACTGATTTTGTATTCGGAAGGACCTATTGTAATCCCCTTAATGTTCATATTATTCCTAATGTGTGCGGCTAATGGTTCCATTGCTATTGCAAACAGCAATGGAGAAAGTGGGCACCCCTGGCGGGTTCCATTGTGTATTTGAAAGGGGTCTGAGAGGGTGTTATTAACTTTGATCCTAGCTGAAGGACAGTGATATAAACTAAAGATTCTATTTATGGTCGTGTCTCCAAAGCCGAATTCCGTCAGGGTCGATTTAAGATATGTCCAGTTCAGTCTGTCGAATGCTTTTTCCGCGTCGGTAGAGACCAGGACTGATTCAATTTTGGAGGTAGACACGTAGTCTATTAAGTGCAATGTTCGGATAGTATTGTCTCTGGCCTCCCGACGCGGAATAAAGCCTGTCTGGTCAGTGTGTATAAGTCGTGGTAGCAGTTTATTAATTCTGGTAGCGATAATTTTGGCATAAATTTTTGCGTCCGTGTTAATTAAGGAAATGGGGCGGTAGCTACCCGGAAGGTTAGGGGGTTTATCTTGCTTGTGGATCAAGGTAATATGTGCTGACATCATATCTCTGGAGAAAGGTTCATGATTATCTACTGATTTGAATAAAGTGGCTAAATGTGGGGCTAGAATGTGCTTGAAAGATTTATAGTAGGAATTGGACAGTCCGTCTGGGCCAGGGGTTTTGTGGTTAGGTAGGGATTCAATAGCTGAGAGAATCTCGGCCACTTCAATGGGTGCATCAAGTTGGTCTGATTCCGACTGGGACAGGGTCTGAAGACCTGCACGGCGAACATAATCCTCACATTCCGCTCGAGTTTGGCTGTCATTTAAGGGGGGGAGTTGGTATAGGGATTTGAAAAATGTATGAAACACTCCAGCTATTCCCTTGCTATCTTGAATATCTACTGAGTCTTGCGAAGATATTTTGTGTATAAAGGAGTTAAGCGTCCTTTGACGGAGCGCTTTGGCCAATAATGTGCCTATCTTATTCCCCTCTGTGAAGTAAAGCTTGCGTAAGAAAAAGGCATGTTTCAGGGCTTCCCTATTGAGATATGCGTTAAGATCTCTTCTGGCTTTCGTCAGCTTATTCTCTAGGAGTTTGTCGTGTGGTGCAATTGCAAATTCTGTCGCAGCTCTATTTAGATTTGTTGTCAGTGAATCGAATTCTTTTCTCCTTAGTTTAACTAGATTTGCTTTATATTTAAGGAAATCCCCTCTGATAACTGCCTTGTGTGCGTCCCATACTATTTGAGATTTCGTCGTGCCATTGTCATTTAGGGCAAAATAGTCCGCTAAGGATCGGGTGATCTCCTCGGATAATTGTACATTCTTAAGCAGTGATTCGTCTAGTCTCCAACAGTATTGGGACACGGGGGCTGAGGGCCAGGAGATCTCTATGGAGACGGCGGAGTGGTCTGTCCATGACACGGGGGTAATGTACGAGTGTCTTGTCAAGTGTAGGTGATTCTGATCAATAAAAATATAGTCGATCCTAGATGAGGATCTCTGGGGATATGAGTAGAAGGTATAGGTTTTTGTCTGGGGGTGATGGAGTCTCCAAATATCCACTAAAGACAGGTTCTGTATTTTACTCTGAATAGAATGTAGTGTGGAGGTAGGTATGCAGCTGCGCCCCAATGAACAGTCCAGCGCCGGTGACAGAGCGACGTTAAAGTCACCTGCCAACAGCACAAGACCAGTAGCTATGGGTGTGAGAATATCTAAAGCTTTCCTAAAGAATTTCGCCTGGTGTTTGTTAGGAGCATATAAGTTCATTAGGGTGACTGGCTGGTTATACAGGGTGCCTATTAAGACTAAGATTCTACCTGTTTCATCTTGGTGTTTGGATAAGAGAGAGAAGGGAAGTCTTCTGTGAACCAATATACCCACTCCGTTTGTTTTAGTTGTGTTATGGGCAAAGTACCCCGTTGGATAGGTGCGAGAGGAGCATGTCGGGGCCGCTGCTAGGGCAAAGTGAGTCTCCTGCATATAGATAATGTCGGCCTCTTGCTTATGAAACCAGTTTAGAGCGACAGACCGCTTGGTCGGGGAGTTAAGGCCTTTCACGTTTAGTGAAAGGAATTTAACATTAGGGGAGCTCATGACGAGAGAGAGGTAAAGTGAATATAGTACTATGATATGCTGCTATGCGTTGTGTGTGGGTTATATTATATATATGGAGTGTATGGAGTGTATGGTCACCCACTGAGGAGCACCTACCTGTAACCTTGAGACCCGGCAGTAGAGCAACAGTGACAGGATACAACTTGGGAGAAGAGGGAGCAGAGAAGAATGAGTGAAATCCGGCTTGCTGGAGGGAGAGCACAAGCAAAAACATTAGTTCATATAGTGAGAAATTTGCATAAAACAACATTTTTGACAAGTAGAGCATTGTTGGATGACATAAAACAAAGAAACTATAAATAAAACAATTAAAAGAGGAGGGGTTCAAATTAAAAGAAAAACTAAGTGTTGACATCACACTATATGAGGGTATCAAACAAACAATGATAATAAGAGGGGGAGAAAGGAAACTCTATATTTAGAGCTACGCTCGATGCAACAATAAACTCGGGCTGAAAGAAGCTGTCAGGGATTATAGCCTGAGAATGCTACTGCAAGGCAGCCTGTTTAAATTTAGGAAGGAGAGAGGGCGAGGCATCAGGCAGATTCTCTTGAGCATATTCCTGGGCACACATGTTAGGATAATTAGTGTAAAGACCAAGCCCATACATCGTGGGATATAGCACATGCATTTTATATGAAACTGGGGAGGGGAGCAACTTGGAAACAATAAAACATAAGACAAAACAAAAGTCTGCTTGTAGAGAGGTTGTGGTTTTCATGTGGTCAGAAAGTCACTAGGTCATTACAGTACAGTACAGTGTACGCTTAATGAGGCTAACTAAGCGAAGAGAACCACACAAAGAAAAAAAAAAAAGGCTTCATATTACACCAAATGATAGGAAGGAAAGGGCGAGCTAAAGCCCTCAGGAAAACTTGATCAAGTAAAAGGTGGTGCAGAAGCAGTATCGGCGGGTTGTGGAGAGTTACAGGTGGTTCTGTTTCTTTTCCTGTTTACTGTCGACCAATTCTGCCGTTGTGGTTTGGGGTGTGAATCCTTCAGCTCTAATGCAGGGTGAGGGTGATCATTCAACTTAGGAAGGACAGGTAAGGAGATATTGAGCCCCTTACAAAAAATCTCTAGATCTTCTGGTGTTCTGTAAATATACGTTTGGGGGCCTCTGATGACTTTGAGGCAGAAGGGGAAGCCCCATCTGTACTGAATGCCCAGATTTTGAAGGTGCTGAGTAAGGTATCTAGCCTCCTTTCTTTTAGCCAGTGTAATGGGGCTTAAGTCTGCGAATATCTGAAGTTTTGATCCTTCAAATAGAACAGTTTGAGTTTTCCTGGCAGCGTTATATATAGTTTCTTTATCCTTATAATTCTGGAATTTCAGGATCACATCCCTAGGTGGGTCTGAAGGCCTTGGGGGAGGACGTAGGGCTCTGTGGGCTCTGTCAAGCGGCATGTTTGGGATCTCCAATGGGTTAGCAAGGTGCTTAAATAGATTTTGCAGATAGTCCCCAAGTTGCTGATTTAGTACACTTTCTGGGATGCCACGGATACGAATATTCTGCCTTCTGCCCCTGTTATCGAGGTCTTCGACGTGCTGATGTAGGTCATCTATGATAACACTTTGCTGATGAAGTTGCCGTGACATTTCCTCATGCTGGTTGTTTATATACTCCGTTCCCTCTTCTAAGTATTCTACCCTGTTGCCCAGTTCATTTAGGTCTTTTCTAACCTCCTTCAGACCTTCTTTAATAAGCTGGCTAACGTGGGTCATTAGCGCTGCAAAGTCATCTTTAGTAGGTAGCGTGCTTAAGTCAGCCTTGGTAAGGGGCCTGGGTGGGGTATGCTGTATTGAGGTTGAGTCTGAGTCTTCTGAATCGCTACCATTTTCTTGCTGTGCATTTATATGGTCATGTGACAGTGAATCTAGTGGCTTAAAATATTCCTTCATAGCCAGGTTGGGGCCTTGCGAACCTTTGGTGCTTTTGGGCCCCTTTTGTGGTTTATGGCCCTTCCTAGTCGACATGATGGTGTAAGGCTGTATACAGGGGCGGCAATTATACAGATCAAGTGAGTATAGTGTCCTGTAATCTCGAACTTGCCGCTCCCTGTAGGCTGTGCTGTTATGCCTCAGGGGCCTAGCTGTAGTCAGGGAGGTAAATGTGCTGACTAACTATGGGGCTAGGGAGGCTTGGTGAGCTGGATGTCTTATGGCTGCCCACAGTTTATTGTGTGCTTCTGTGTTGCAAGGGGAGGCACCCGGGTGAGCCTATAAAGTTTCTGACCGGTTAGACAAGTAGGCCGCAATGGCGGTCTGCTGAAGCTCTAAAGTGTGAGCGTGCTAGCCACTTGTAGCGGGAGAGTGTGAAAAGGTAATGTCCGAGTCTTACCGCAGCGTTCAATGGTGCTCCCTTATGTCAGCCTGATAGTAACTGCCAGTTAGTATAGTAATCAGTCACGTGGGTGACCGCTTGCTCCGGGAGTTGTGGCGCAGTTAAAACACAGGCTCCTATTTAAGTATACGCCGGATAGCTTTCCCCTGTCTCTCTCTTCAGCGATGTTGGGCGAGTAGTTTAGACAGGCATATCTTCCATTTGGTATCTAATCTGGAGTTGTTATCCCATATAAAAAGCAGTTTGTTGCAACTGAGCACACGGAGCTCACAGAAACACGGCTTCCATGTTAGACTGCAGGCTCCGCCCCCCCCAGTCTGCTTTTTTGTGTCAGGCTCACAGCGTATACTGTGCCCACTTGCCCAGTGGCACCACTCATTTCTTGTTTAATAGTAGTGTAAGTGTAAATTAAAAAAAAAAAAATTGGACTGTGAAACATCAGTCTGCTTTTTTGTGTCAGGCTCACAGCGTATACTGTGCCCACTTGCCCAGTGCCACCACTCATATCTTGTTTAATAGTAGTGTAAGTGTACATTTAAAAAAAAAAAAAACTTTTTGGACTGTGAAACATCAATCTGCTTTTTGTTTCAGGCTCACAGCGTATACTGTGCCCACTTGCCCAGTGCCAATACTCATATTTTGTTTGATTGTAGTGTAAGTGTACATTTAAAAAAATAAAAACTTTTTGGACTGTGAAACATCAGTCTGCTATTTTGTGTCAGGCTCACAGCGTATACTGTGCCCACTTGCCCAGTGCCACCACTCATATCTTGTTTAATAGTAGTGTAAGTGTACATTTAAAAACAAAAAAAAATTTTGGACTGTGAAACATCAGTCTGATTTTTTGTGTCAGGCTCACAGCTTATACTGTGCCCACTTGCCCAGTGCCACCACTCATATATTGTTTAATAGTAGTGTAAGTGTACATTTAAAAACAAAAAAACTTTTTTGGACTGTGAAACATCAGTCTGCTTTTTTGTGTCAGGCTCACAGCTTATACTGGGCCCACTTGCCCAGTGCCAACACTCATATCTTGTTTAATAGTAGTGTAAGTGTACATTTAAAAAAATAAAAACTTTTTGGACTGTGAAACATCAGTCTGCTTTTTTGTGTCAGGCTCACAGCGTATACTGTGGCCACTTGCCCAGTGCCACCACTCATATCTTGTTTAATAGTAGTGTAAGTTTACATTTAAAAAAAAATAAAAATTTGGACTGTGAAACATCAGTCTGCTTTTTTGTGTCAGGCTCACGGCGTATACTGTGCCCACTTGCCCAGTGCCACCACTCATATCTTGTTTAATAGTAGTGTAAGTGTAAATTTAAAAAAAAAAAAAACATTTCTGGACTGTGAAACATCAGACTGCTTTTTTGTGTCAGGCTCACAGCGTATACTGTGCCCACTTGCCCAGTGCCACCACTCATATCTTGTTTAATAGTAGTGTAAGTGTACATTTAAAAAAATAAAAACATTTTGGACTGTGAAACATCAGTCTGCTTTTTTGTGTCAGGCTCACAGCGTATACTGTGCCCACTTGCCCAGTGCCACCACTCATATCTTGTTTAATAGTAGTGTAAGTGTACATTTAAAAAAAAAAAAACTTTTTGTACTGTGAAACATCAGTCTGCTTTTTTGTGTCAGGCTCACAGCGTATACTGTGCCCACTTGCCCAGTGGCACCACTCATATCTTGTTTAATAGTAGTGTAAGTGTAAATTAAAAAAAAAAAATTGGACTGTGAAACATCAGTCTGCTTTTTTGTGTCAGGCTCACAGCGTATACTGTGCCCACTTGCCCAGTGCCACCACTCATACCTTGTTTAATAGTAGTGTAAGTGTACATTTAAAAACAAAAAAAACTTTTTGGACTGTGAAACAGTCTGCTTTTTTGTGTCAGGCTGAAAAAGGGTATACGGTGCCCACTTGCCCAGTGACACCACTCATATCTTGTTTAATAGTAGTGTAAGTGTACATTTAAAAAAAAAAAACTTTTTGGACTGTGAAACATCAGTCTGCTTTTTGTGTCAGGCTCACAACGTATACTGTGCCCACTTGCCCAGTGCCAATACTCATATTTTGTTTAATAGTAGTGTAAGTGTACATTTAAAAAAATAAAAACTTTTTGGACTGTGAAACATCATTCTGCTTTTTTGTGTCAGGCTCACAGCATATACTGTGCCCACTTGCCCAGTGCCACCACTCATATCTTGTTTAATAGTAGTGTAAGTGTACATTTAAAAAAAAAAAAACATTTTGGACTGTGAAACATCAGTCTGCTTTTTTTGTGTCAGGCTCACAGCGTATACTGTGCCCACTTGCCAAGTGGCACCACTCATATCTTGTTTAATAGTAGTGTAAGTGTAAATTAAAAAAAAAAAATTGGACTGTGAAACATCAGTCTGCTTTTTTGTTTCAGGCTCACAGCGTATACTGTGCCCACTTGCCCAGTGCCACCACTCATATCTTGTTTAATAGTAGTGTAAGTGTACATTTAAAAAAAACAAAAAACTTTTTGGACTGTGAAACATCAGTCTGCTTTTTTGTGTCAGGCTCACAGCTCATACTGTGCCCACTTTCCCAGTGCCACCACTCATATCTTGTTTAATAGTAGTGTAAGTGTACATTTAAAAAAATAAAAACTTTTTGGACTGTGAAAAATCAGTCTGCTTTTTTGTGTCAGGCTCACAGCGTATACTGTGCCCACTTGCCCAGTGGCACCACTCATATCTTGTTTAATAGTAGTGTAAGTGTAAATTAAAAAAAAAAAAATTGGACTGTGAAACATTAGTCTGCATTTTTGTGTCAGACTCACAGCGTATACTGTGGCCACTTGCCCAGTGCCACCACTCATATCTTGTTTAATAGTAGTGTAAGTGTACATTTAAAAAAAATAAAAACTTTTTGGACTGTGAAACATCAGTCTGCTTTTTTGTGTCAGGCTCGCAGCATATACTGTGCCCACTTGCCCAGTGCCACCACTCATATCTTGTTTAATAGTAGTGTAAGTGTACATTTAAAAAAAAAGAAAAAACATTTTGGACGGTGAAACATCAGTCTGCTTTTTTGTTTCAGGCTCACAGCGTATACTGTGCCCACTTGCCCAGTGCCACCACTCATATCTTGTTTAATAGTAGTGTAAGTGTACATTTAAAAAAAAAAAAAAACTTTTTGGACTGTGAAACATCAGTCTGCTTTTTTGTGTCAGGCTCACAGCTCATACTGTGCCCACTTGCACAGTGCCACCACTCATATCTTGTTTAATAGTAGTGTAAGTGTACATTTAAAAAAATAAAAACTCTTGGACTGTGAAAAATCAGTCTGCTTTTTTGTGTCAGGCTCACAGCGTATACTGTGCCCACTTGCCCAGTGGCACCACTCATTTCTTGTTTAATAGTAGTGTAAGTGTAAATTAAAAAAAAAAAAAATTGGACTGTGAAACATCAGTCTGCTTTTTTGTGTCAGGCTCACAGCGTATACTGTGCCCACTTGCCCAGTGCCACCACTCATATCTTGTTTAATAGTAGTGTAAGTGTACATTTAAAAAAAAAAAAACTTTTTGGACTGTGAAACATCAATCTGCTTTTTGTTTCAGGCTCACAGCGTATACTGTGCCCACTTGCCCAGTGCCAATACTCATATTTTGTTTGATTGTAGTGTAAGTGTACATTTAAAAAAATAAAAACTTTTTGGACTGTGAAACATCAGTCTGCTATTTTGTGTCAGGCTCACAGCGTATACTGTGCCCACTTGCCCAGTGCCACCACTCATATCTTGTTTAATAGTAGTGTAAGTGTACATTTAAAAACAAAAAAAAATTTTGGACTGTGAAACATCAGTCTGATTTTTTGTGTCAGGCTCACAGCTTATACTGTGCCCACTTGCCCAGTGCCACCACTCATATATTGTTTAATAGTAGTGTAAGTGTACATTTAAAAACAAAAAAACTTTTTTGGACTGTGAAACATCAGTCTGCTTTTTTGTGTCAGGCTCACAGCTTATACTGGGCCCACTTGCCCAGTGCCAACACTCATATCTTGTTTAATAGTAGTGTAAGTGTACATTTAAAAAAATAAAAACTTTTTGGACTGTGAAACATCAGTCTGCTTTTTTGTGTCAGGCTCACAGCGTATACTGTGGCCACTTGCCCAGTGCCACCACTCATATCTTGTTTAATAGTAGTGTAAGTTTACATTTAAAAAAAAAAAAAATTTGGACTGTGAAACATCAGTCTGCTTTTTTGTGTCAGGCTCACAGCGTATACTGTGCCCACTTGCCCAGTGCCACCACTCATATCTTGTTTAATAGTAGTGTAAGTGTAAATTTAAAAAAAAAAAAAACATTTCTGGACTGTGAAACATCAGTCTGCTTTTTTGTGTCAGGCTCACAGCGTATACTGTGCCCACTTGCCCAGTGCCACCACTCATATCTTGTTTAATAGTAGTGTAAGTGTACATTTAAAAAAATAAAAACATTTTGGACTGTGAAACATCAGTCTGCTTTTTTGTGTCAGGCTCACAGCGTATACTGTGCCCACTTGCCCAGTGCCACCACTCATATCTTGTTTAATAGTAGTGTAAGTGTACATTTAAAAAAAAAAAAACTTTTTGTACTGTGAAACATCAGTCTGCTTTTTTGTGTCAGGCTCACAGCGTATACTGTGCCCACTTGCCCAGTGGCACCACTCATTTCTTGTTTAATAGTAGTGTAAGTGTAAATTAAAAAAAAAAAATTGGACTGTGAAACATCAGTCTGCTTTTTTGTGTCAGGCTCACAGCGTATACTGTGCCCACTTGCCCAGTGCCACCACTCATATCTTGTTTAATAGTAGTGTAAGTGTACATTTAAAAAAAAAAAAACTTTTTGGACTGTGAAACATCAATCTGCTTTTTGTTTCAGGCTCACAGCGTATACTGTGCCCACTTGCCCAGTGCCAATACTCATATTTTGTTTGATTGTAGTGTAAGTGTACATTTAAAAAAATAAAAACTTTTTGGACTGTGAAACATCAGTCTGCTATTTTGTGTCAGGCTCACAGCGTATACTGTGCCCACTTGCCCAGTGCCACCACTCATATCTTGTTTAATAGTAGTGTAAGTGTACATTTAAAAACAAAAAAAAATTTTGGACTGTGAAACATCAGTCTGATTTTTTGTGTCAGGCTCACAGCTTATACTGTGCCCACTTGCCCAGTGCCACCACTCATATATTGTTTAATAGTAGTGTAAGTGTACATTTAAAAACAAAAAAACTTTTTTGGACTGTGAAACATCAGTCTGCTTTTTTGTGTCAGGCTCACAGCTTATACTGGGCCCACTTGCCCAGTGCCAACACTCATATCTTGTTTAATAGTAGT
Organism: Bombina bombina; assembly: GCF_027579735.1. Taxonomy (NCBI): domain Eukaryota; kingdom Metazoa; phylum Chordata; class Amphibia; order Anura; family Bombinatoridae; genus Bombina; species Bombina bombina. The sequence continues at coordinate 576,002,321 of NC_069503.1, read as the reverse complement.
GTAAGTTTACATTTAAAAAAAAAAAAAAATTTGGACTGTGAAACATCAGTCTGCTTTTTTGTGTCAGGCTCACGGCGTATACTGTGCCCACTTGCCCAGTGCCACCACTCATATCTTGTTTAATAGTAGTGTAAGTGTAAATTTAAAAAAAAAAAAAACATTTCTGGACTGTGAAACATCAGTCTGATTTTTTGTGTCAGGCTCACAGCTTATACTGTGCCCACTTGCCCAGTGCCACCACTCATATATTGTTTAATAGTAGTGTAAGTGTACATTTAAAAACAAAAAAACTTTTTTGGACTGTGAAACATCAGTCTGCTTTTTTGTGTCAGGCTCACAGCTTATACTGGGCCCACTTGCCCAGTGCCAACACTCATATCTTGTTTAATAGTAGTGTAAGTTTACATTTAAAAAAAAAAAAAAAATTTGGACTGTGAAACATCAGTCTGCTTTTTTGTGTCAGGCTCACGGCGTATACTGTGCCCACTTGCCCAGTGCCACCACTCATATCTTGTTTAATAGTAGTGTAAGTGTAAATTTAAAAAAAAAAAAAAACATTTCTGGACTGTGAAACATCAGTCTGCTTTTTTGTGTCAGGCTCACAGCGTATACTGTGCCCACTTGCCCAGTGCCACCACTCATATCTTGTTTAATAGTAGTGTAAGTGTACATTTAAAAAAATAAAAACATTTTGGACTGTGAAACATCAGTCTGCTTTTTTGTGTCAGGCTCACAGCGTATACTGTGCCCACTTGCCCAGTGCCACCACTCATATCTTGTTTAATAGTAGTGTAAGTGTACATTTAAAAAAAAAAAAAACTTTTTGTACTGTGAAACATCAGTCTGCTTTTTTGTGTCAGGCTCACAGCGTATACTGTGCCCACTTGCCCAGTGGCACCACTCATATCTTGTTTAATAGTAGTGTAAGTGTAAATTAAAAAAAAAAAATTGGACTGTGAAACATCAGTCTGCTTTTTTGTGTCAGGCTCACAGCGTATACTGTGCCCACTTGCCCAGTGCCACCACTCATATCTTGTTTAATAGTAGTGTAAGTGTACATTTAAAAAAAAAAAACTTTTTGGACTGTGAAACATCAGTCTGCTTTTTTGTGTCAGGCTCACAGCTTATACTGTGCCCACTTGCCAAGTGCCACCACTCATATCTTGTTTAATAGTAGTGTAAGTGTACATTTAAAAAAATAAAAACTTTTTGGACTGTGAAAAATCAGTCTTCTATTTTGTGTCAGGCTCACAGCGTATACTGTTCCCACTTGCCCAGTGCCACCACTCATATCTTGTTTAATAGTAGTGTAAGTGTACATTTAAAAAAAAAACAGTTTTTGGACTGTGAAACATCAGTCTGCTTTTTTGTGTCAGGCTCACAGCTTATACTGGGCCCACTTGCCCAGTGCCACCACTCATATCTTGTTTAATAGTAGTGTAAGTGTACATTTAAAAAAATAAAAACTTTTTGGACTGTGAAACATCAGTCTGCTTTTTTGTGTCAGGCTCACAGCGTATACTGTGCCCACTTGCCCAGTGGCACCACTCATATCTTGTTTAATAGTAGTGTAAGTGTACATTTAAAAACAAAAAAAACTTTTTGGACTGTGAAACATCAGTCTGCTTTTTTGTGTCAGGCTCACAGCTTATACTGTGCCCACTTGCCCAGTGCCACCACTCATATCTTGTTTAATAGTAGTGTAAGTGTACATTTAAAAAAATAAAAACGTTTTGGACTGTGAAACATCAGTCTGCATTTTTGTGTCAGACTCACAGCGTATACTGTGCCCACTTGCCCAGTGCCACCACTCATATCTTGTTTAATAGTAGTGTAAGTTTACATTTAAAAAAAAACAAAACTTTTTGGACTGTGAAACATCAGTCTGCTTTTTTGTGTCAGGCTCACGGCGTATACTGTGCTTACTTGCCCAGTGCCACCACTCATATCTTGTTTAATAGTAGTGTAAGTGTAAATTTAAAAAAAAAAAAAAAACATTTTTGGACTGTGAAACATCAGTCTGTTTTTTTGTGTCAGGCTCACGGCGTATACTGTGCCCACTTGCCCAGTGCCACCACTCATATCTTGTTTAATAGTAGTGTAAGTGTACATTTAAAATAATAAAAACTTTTTGGACTGTGAAACATCAGTCTGCTTTTTTGTGTCAGGCTCACAGTGTATACTGTGCCCACTTGCCCAGTGCCACCACTCATATCTTGTTTAATAGTAGTGTAAGTGTACATTTAAAAAAAAAACAGTTTTTGGACTGTGAAACATCAGTCTGCTTTTTTGTGTCAGGCTCACAGCTTATACTGGGCCCACTTGCCCAGTGCCACCACTCATATCTTGTTTAATAGTAGTGTAAGTGTACATTTAAAAAAATAAAAACTTTTTGGACTGTGAAACATCAGTCTGCTTTTTTGTGTCAGGCTCACAGCGTATACTGTGCCCACTTGCCCAGTGGCACCACTCATATCTTGTTTAATAGTAGTGTAAGTGTACATTTAAAAAAAAATAACTTTTTGGACTGTGAAACATCAGTCTGCTTTTTTGTGTCAAGCTCACAGCGTATACTGTGACCACTTGCCCAGTGCCACCACTCATATCTTGTTTAATAGTAGTGTAAGTGTACATTTAAAAAAATAAAAACGTTTTGGACTGTGAAACATCAGTCTGCATTTTTGTGTCAGACTCACGGCGTATACTGTGCCCACTTGCCCAGTGCCACCACTCATATCTTGTTTAATAGTAGTGTAAGTTTACATTTAAAAAAAAAAAAAAACGTTTTGGACTGTGAAACATCAGTCTGCTTTTTTGTGTCAGGCTCACGGCGTATACTGTGCTTACTTGCCCAGTGCCACCACTCATATCTTGTTTAATAGTAGTGTAAGTGTAAATTTTAAAAAAAAAAAAAACATTTTTGGACTGTGAAACATCAGTCTGTTTTTTTGTGTCAGGCTCACGGCGTATACTGTGCCCACTTGCCCAGTGCCACCACTCATATCTTGTTTAATAGTAGTGTAAGTGTACATTTAAAATAATAAAAACTTTTTGGACTGTGAAACATCAGTCTGCTTTTTTGTGTCAGGCTCACAGTGTATACTGTGCCCACTTGCCCAGTGCCACCACTTATATCTTGTTTAATAGTAGTGTAAGTGTACATTTAAAAAAATAAAAACTTTTTGGACTGTGAAACATCAGTCTGCTTTTTTGTGTCAGGCTCACAGCGTATACTGTGCCCACTTGCCCAGTGGCACCACTCATATCTTGTTTAATAGTAGTGTAAGTGTACATTTAAAAACAAAAAAACTTTTTGGACTGTGAAACATCAGTCTGCTTTATTGTGTCAGGCTCACAGCGTATACTGTGCCCACTTGCCCAGTGCCACCACTCATATCTTGTTTAATAGTAGTGTAAGTGTACATTTATAAAAATAAAAACGTTTTGGACTGTGAAACATCAGTCTGCTTTTTTGTGTCAGGCTCACAGCGTATACTGTGCCCACTTGCCCAGTGCCACCACTCATATCTTGTCTAATAGTAGTGTAAGTGTACATTTAAAAACAAAAAAAACTTTTTGGACTGTGAAACATCTGTCTGCTTTTTTGTGTCAGGCTCACAGCTTATACTGGGCCCACTTGCCCAGTTCCACAACTCATATCTTGTTTAATAGTAGTGTAAGTGTACATTTAAAAAAATAAAAACTTTTTGGACTGTGAAACATCAGTCTGCTTTTTTGTGTCAGGCTCCCAGCGTATACTGTGGCCTCTCGCCCAGTGCCACCACTCATATCTTGTTTAATAGTAGTGTGAGTGTACATTTAAAAAAAAAAAAAACTTTTTGGACTGTGAAACATCAGTCTACTTTTTTGTGTCAGGCTCACGTTGTATACTGTGCCCACTTGCCCAGTGCCACCACTCATATCTTGTTTAATAGTAGTGTAAGTGTACATTTAAAAAAAAAAACATTTTTGGACTGTGAAACATCAGTCTGCTTTTTTGTGTCAGGCTCACAGCGTATACTGTGCCCACTTGCCCAGTGTCACCACTCATATCTTGTTTAATAGTAGTGTAAGTGTAAATTTAAAAAAAAATAAAAAATTTTGGACTGTGAAACATCAGTCTGCTTTTTTGTGTCAGGCTCACAGCGTATACTGTGCCCACTTGCCCAGTGCCACCACTCATATCTTTTTTAATAGTAGTGTAAGTGTACATTTAAAAACAAAAAAAACTTTTTGGACTATGAAACATCAGTCTGCTTTTTTGTGTCAGGCTCACAGCTTATACTGGGCCCACTTGCCCAGTGCCACAACTCATATCTTGTTTAATAGTAGTGTAAGTGTACATTTAAAAAAATAAAAACTTTTTGGACTGTGAAACATCAGTCTGCTTTTTTGTGTCAGGCTCACAGCTTATACTGTGGCCACTCGCCCAGTGGCCACTCGCCCGGAATTAAGGTAGGAAAAATCTGATTGGCTGATTGAATCAGCCAATCAGATTCAAGTTCAATCCGATTGGCTGATTGGATCAGCCAATCAGCTTTTTCCTACCTTAATTCCGATTGTCTGATAGAATCCTATCAGCCAATCGGAATTCGAGGGACGCCATCTTGGATGACGTCCCTTAAAGGAACCTTCATTCGTCGTTAGTCCGTCGGGAGAAGAGGATGTTCTGCACTGGAGGTCTTGAAGATGGAGCCGCTCCTCGTCGGATGGATGAAGATAGAAGATGCCGCTTAGATGAAGATGTTTGCGGGTCCGGATGTCCTCTTCTTGCTGGATAGGATGAAGACTTTGGACCCTCTTCTGGACCTCTTCTTGCCGGATAGGATGAAGACTTCGGAGCCTCTTCTGGACGGATCGGTGATACCCGGCGTGGTGAAGATAAGGTAGAGAGATCTTCAGGGGCTTAGTGTTAGGTTTTTTAAAGGGGGTGTGGGTTAGATTAGGGGTATGTGAGTGGTGGGTTGTAATGTTGGGGGGGGTATTGTATGTTTTTTTACAGGCAAAAGAGCTGTTTTCTTTGGGGCATGCCCCGCAAAAGGCCCTTTTAAGGGCTGGTAAGGTAAAAGAGCTGTAAACTTTTGATTTTAGAATAGGGTAGGGCATTTTTTGGGGGGCTTTGTTATTTTTTTAGGGGGCTTAGAGTAGGTGTAATTAGTTTAAAATTCTTGTAATCTTTTTTTATTTTTTGTAATTTAGTGGGGGTTTTTTTGTAATTTAGTGTTTGTTTTTGTAATTTAGTTTAGTTGATTTAATTGTAGATAATTGTCGGTAGTTTATTTAATTAATTTATTGATAATGTAGTGTTAGGTTTAATTGTAACTTAGGTTAGGATTTATTTTACAGGTAATTTTGTAATTATTTTAACTAGGTAGCTATTAAATAGGTATTAACTATTTAATAGCTATTGTACCTGGTTAAAATAAATACAAAGTTGCCTGTAAAATAAATATTAATCTTAAAATAGCTACAATGTAATTATTATTTATATTGTAGCTATATTAGGGTTTATTTTACAGGTAAGTATTTAGCTTTAAATAGGAATAATTTATTTAATAAGATTTATTTTATTTCGTTAGATAAAAATTATATTTAACTTAGGGGGGTGTTAGGGTTAGGGTTAGACTTAGCTTTAGGGGTTAATACATTTATTATAGTAGCGGTGAGGTCCGGTCGGCAGATTAGGGGTTAATACTTGAAGTTAGGTGTCGACGATGTTAGGGAGGGAAGATTAGGGGTTAATACTATTTATTATAGGGTTTTTGAGGCCGGAGTGCGGCGGTTTAGGGGTTAATACATTTATTATAGTGGCGGCGAGGTCCGGTCGGCAGATTAGGGGTTAATAAGTGTAGGTAAGGTAGCGGCGACATTGGGGGGGCAGATTAGGGGTTAATAAATATAATGTAGGTGTCGGCGATGTTAGGGGCAGCAGATTAGGGGTACATAGGGATAACGTAGGTGGCGGCGGTGTGCGGTCGGCAGATTAGGGGTTAAAAATTTTTATTAGAGTAGCGGCTATGTGGGGGGACCTCGGTTTAGGGGTACATAGCTAGTTTATGGGTGTTAGTGTACTTTAGAGCACAGTAGTTAAGAGCTTTATGAACCGGCGTTAGCCCATAAAGATCTTAACTCCTGACTTTTTTCTGCGGCTGGAGTCTTGTCGTTAGAGTTCTAACGCTCACTTCAGCCAAGACTCTAAATACCGGTGTTAGAAAGATCCCATTGAAAAGATAGGATACACAATTGACGTAAGGGGATCTGCGGTATGGAAAAGTCGCGGCTGGAAAGTGAGCGTTAGACCCTTTCCTGACTGACTCTAAATACCAATGGGCGGCCAAAACCAGCGTTAGGAGCCCCTAACGCTGGTTTGGATGGCTAACGCAGAACTCTAAATCTAGGTGAATGTTTTTTAAATTGTTTAAATACATATATATATCTGCGATATGATGTTTGCAGAGGTTAAGCTACCAGTCACTCATAGATTATATCACAGATCAATGTAATTTAACAGTGTTGTTTAATACTGTGATATTCTTGAGTAAGACTATTTAAACATTATGGCATTGACTGTCCCTTTAAATGAGAACACTTAGAACATTATTTTTTTTACTTGTTTTTGTTACTTGTGGAGGATATAGAAGAGGTTTAAGGTGGTCCCAAAGCCCTTTGTACCTCCACTGAAATAAAAAAAGGTATATATATATACTGTATATATATATATATATATATATATATATATATATATATATATATATATATATATACAGATGAAGCTTGCACTCTCTGGATTTTCAAAAAGGTGCTTTATTTAGCAAAAAATGTGGCGTTTCGGGGATCAATCACCCCTTCATCAGACCAGATGGTCTGATGAAAGGGTGATTGATCCCCGAAACATCACATTTTTTGCTAAATAAAGCACCTTTTTGAAAATCCAGAGAGTGCAAGCTTCATCTGTACTGTATATATATATAGTTAAAAATCAAATTTAAATCATAAGGATAAGAGCATTTTAATTAAACAAAATATTACATTAACAAACATACCTGTTGTTTGGCCAACACCTGCTGCTTCAGAAGTGCTGCTGAATATAATGTCAGGCAACGTCGCTGCTGAGGAGAAGCTGTGGCTGGACTCAGTCAGGATAATGATGGGCAATGCCAGTGTGGTATCAGCAGAAGCACCAGTAGATGCTGTAAAACATATAGGTTTAAAAGAGAAAAATAAAGATTAGTGCATATAATAATGTAAATAAATAAAAAGGCCTAAATATTATTTAAACTACAAATTATTTGTGACATGATTAACGCATGTAATACAAGTGTAATTACCTGCCAAATCGTCAGTATCATGCCCGACTTCATCCAGACCTTGCGCCATATTACGAGAGCTCTGCAACATAACCAGAGCAACCACCTGTAGCACGTGCAGACTTTCTCTCCCTGGCCATCTTGGCCTTCAAGATCCTCTTGATATTGGAGAATCTTTTCCAACAATGCTCCACCGATTTAGCCTGAGCTCCCTCGGCAGAAACATTGTCGGCTATACCTCTCCAGATTTAATTTTTTTGGGAGCAAGAGGTCTTCTGGGCTTTAGAAACAAATATAAAATCATAGTGTTCCAGAACAGATGCCCTTTTGCGGTTAGGGGATCTCCTGAGTCCTCCGCATATGAAGGCAGAGTTAGGTAGTCTCTGCCACATCCGAGACGCAGAGCCCTTTATCTCCATAACCCTGTTTTTACTATATTTGCTCTGCTGCTCGGGAATACCATTTTTAATTTGGCAGAGTTAGGCAGTCTCTGCCCAACCCCAGGCGTATGCCCTGGGTATGAGATAACACTGTATAATTATTATTATTTTTGAGAAAACACGAATATGTGAATTATTATAGAGATATATTACATATAACAGTTTTTCTGTTCCATAAATTATACCTTCTTAGAGGGTTTAAAAGTGGCTGAGTATTAATAGAACAATTTGGGGGTTTATGTCCCTTTAAGGGTGAACTCTATGGGGCATAATGCAGAAACAGCAGTTATGAAGCAGCGGTCACAAAGACCGCTGCTCCATAACCTGTCCACCTGCTCTGAGCAGGCGGACAGACATCGCCGGAAATCAAAGCGATCGAGTACGATCGGGTTGATTGACACCTCCCTGCTGGTGGCCTATTGGCCGCGAGTATGCAGGGGGCGGCGTTGCGCCAGCAGCTCTTGTGAGCTGCTGGTGCAATGCTGAATACGGCGAGCGTATTGCTCGCCGTATTCAGCTATGTCTGTCGGACCTGATCTGCACTGTCGGATCAGGTCCTATATATCTTCCTTGTAACAGACAAGGAAAGACCCTAAATGCTCTATAAGCTTATTCCTTATTCTGCTGTCAATTACCCTCCTATAGTAGTCACAATATTTTTTTTAAGGTCCAAGAGCGGTCTTAGTTGTCCACAGCCATGAATGTTTCAGTGAAGGTTATTTTACAATTTTTATATTCCTAGAAGCGAGTTATGAGCAGAAAGTATATAGCTTAATAGATTTCTATAAGTTTTCCTAATATGCTATCTACTATGAAAGCGTTTTCAGAGTTTCTAGAGGTCCAAAAGGGATCTATATAATCTAAAAGTGTTATTTACTGTGATAACATTCGCAGTGACCTTTACATATGAAGAAACTTTCTAAGTCTCCCAACACCCCGAGGGGAGATTAAGAACCAGGTGGCTAATAGTATTTCTTCTGTGTTGGGAATCACTGGCTTATGATATGATGTCTATGTTGTGGACACACAAAGACCTACTTTTCTCCTTTCAGAGCCCTTATACGAAAGCTAGGTCTTATGATTACCGCTTGTTAAGTTATTTTTTGTTCATGTTAAAATGTTTATATATAAAAAGAGGTGCCACTCATGGCCTATTGTACTTCCTATTGTTTAGGACCTTGTATTGCTTATGGTCTCTAGGACATGCCTATGTATTAGACGCACGAGACTTGATGTATGTGTATAGGTTTGTTGCCATGAGAGTATAAGATGTTGTTTATGTATACCATTGCTACCTCAATAAAAATTATTTCGAAAAAAAAAAAAAAAAAGTGAATTTTCTAACAGCTCATTCAGGATGCAGGTTAATGTAAGGAATTGTCTTTTTGAATTAAAATGTTTGTACGAGTTTTTCATCATGTGGTCATAACAGTCTACAACAATAATGTGTATAATATAGTAGACATGTGCAACGCTAAAAAATTAGTTTAGTTTTCATTAGTTAAATAAATAATTTTGTTTTAGCAAATGAGTTTAGTTAAGTTTAAAAAAAAATTTTGATTAAGCAAATTAGTTATGTTAAGTTAAATCGTTTTTTCGGATTCTTTCGTTTTTTTTCGGATCCATTCTTTATTCATATGCATTATTCTATTCTGAAGTTTAGAATAGAATAATGCATATAAATAAAGAATGGATCGAAAAAACGAAAGGATCCGAAAAAACTATTTAACTTAACATAACTAATATGCCGGCGATTGCCGAAATAAAATTATTGAAAACCGCCGCAACCCACATCGCCGACACTAAATAAAGCTATTAACCATTAAACCGCTGTCCCCCACATCGCCAACTCTATCTAAACCTATAAACCTCTAAACCGCCACCCCCCCACATCCCCGACACTAACTTAACATAACTAATATGCCGGCGATTGCCGAAATAAAATTATTGAAAACCGCCACAACCCACATCACCGACACTAAATAAAGCTATTAACCCCTAAACCGCAGTTCCACGACGTCGATGTTACTAACTAAAGCTATTAACCCCTAAACCGCTATACACCCACATCACCAACACTAACTAAAACACAATATAAACCTATTAACCCTTAAACCGCTGTACACCCACAAAACCAACACTAACTAAACCTAATAACCCCTTAACTGCCGCCCCCACATCGCAACAACCTAAATGTAACTATATTAACCCCTAAACCTAACACCCCCCTAACTTTAACATAATTAAAATAGACCTAAATCAAAGTTACAATTATTAACTAACTACCTATTTAAAAATAAATACAAACTTACCTGTGAAAATAAAATAAATCCTAAGCTAGCTACAATGTAACTATTTACTAACTGGATTATAACAGGCAGTAAGGGAGGCGCTAAAAGCCAAAGGTATCAACACTTAAAAAGTTTAATAAAACACATAAGCAAACAAAATGGCACATAAAAGGGACGTCTCCCCAAGAAATACAATGCTAAATGTAAAAAACTTAAAATAATAAAAGTCTGTATGATTAATAAAGCTTCCACAGGTCTAAAAGACAAACACTAGATGTGTTAAACAGTACTAAGCATATTGTTACACTTTGTGCAGATGATCAAGTCTTTTCTCCATATATGAGGAAACAGAGTCAGTTGTGTACCCTCCGTTAAGCAAATACCACCAAGCTGTCAAATAAATATGAATGTAGCTGCCAATTATGAACCTAAAAGTTATACACTTTCTCTTTATGTTCCAAAGTGTTCTTACTGTATAAGGTGTCACTTAGCAAATTATTCAGCCATGTACTTTACCAGATACTTGTTTGTGGGGTAAGATCTTCCCCCCCCGCCCGGTATTCACCTCGAGCGGGGCCGACTGAAATTTTCGGCGTCTGACGTCACTGAAAGAGGTTCCGGTTAGGAGAAGAAGTTGGTTCCTGTGCTTGCTTCTATTCACTGTAATCACGGTCCTCTCAGATGAACCCTGCACTTAGTGCTATTAGCACGCAAGGGTCTAGATGACTGGGCAATGTGATGGGTATCCCAGAATTCTTCCAAGCACAAGCCCCACAGATGTTTTATTCCTTTGTGAGAAAATGGTTCCAAATGTTTAACCCGGGTTAATGTATAGGAATCCAAAGATGTATAAATAGTTGTCAAAGAGATAATAACAACACTGCCAACACAAACGACGCGTTTCGCCCTCCTATGGGCTTTATCAAGATAGTGGTGGCAAGTGTGAATGTCCTTATTTAAAGGGATATCTTTCAATCTGATTGGTGGTGGTTTTAATTGGCAAATTATCATAAGGTGGTATTCAACTTTATTAGCAGCTTCTTTTTAAGGTGGTATTTTTCTCTTCTAACATCCTTGATTGAGGTCAAACAATTTTACTGTCAAAAGGAGCTTGCAATTGTATAAGAAAAAGGACATCAACAAACTAATTTGTTAACTAAAACAATCCTAATTTAGTATTCCTCCAATTCCAAAGAAAATATGTGTTTAATCATTAAGAAACAAATATATATATATATATCATATGTATCATTACAGGTCACAATTACCTTCCTGTATAAAATTATTCAAATATGTCCTACTCTAAATACATGTGTATACCATATAGTGTACTAACAGATTGAATATCTTAATTCTAATAATAAAGTGCAAAGTGAATAAATATACCTAAAATTACATAAGTGTTAAAATACAACCAAAAAATATTTTCTTATTCAAATAAAAAGGGGGAAAGATCTAATTCCGAGTTCAGTCCTTTTGGATATAAGGTGTCATACTTATAGATATATTCTGCTTCCCTTATAAGGAGGGTTTTTTCAATGTTACCACCTCTCCAATGATTTTTTATTTTAAGGATACCCCAATATTTTAAATCCCTAGTGTTACCCTTGTGAACTTCCTTAAAGTGCTTATATAGATGTGTATCTTCTTTTTCTTTTTCTATACAAAGAAGGTGTTCCCTTATTCTATCCCGGAGACTCCCCCCGGGGAGACCGATAGTCTCTGGGATTAACTCTATTACAGCGAATGTGTCCCAATATATTGACAAATTTCTTCAGCCTTATGTATCTAATCTGGACTCGTACCTCAAAGACTCCACCCAAGTGCTAAATTGTCTTAAATTGATAGAATGGAGTAGTGACATGATAATGGCGACATGTGATGTGTCGTCATTATATACTATAATTAAGCATGAACAAGGTATACACGCTGTTAGACACTATTTAGAACAGGATTCTAACATGAAGGAAGAACAGAGAAAATTCATCTTAAATAATATCAGGTATATATTGGAGCACAATTATTTTTCTTTCGATAATAAATTCTTCCTGCAGATAGAAGGGGCCGCGATGGGTACGAGGTTTGCACCGAGTTATGCCAACCTCTTTATGGGCGTTTGGGAAGAGAATTTCTTTAACCCCTTAATGACAACTGACGTACCAGGTACGTCATGCATTAACAAGCAGTTAATGACAATGGACGTACCTGGTACGTCAGTTGTCTAACATAGTGCTGGAAGTGATCACAATCACTTCCAGCAGCTCTGAGGGTATTGCAGTGATGCCTCGATATGGAGGCATCCTGCAATACCCCTTTACAAGACTCCGATGCAGAGAGAGCCACTCTGTGGCCCTCTCTGCACCGGTAGTGATGGTGCCAATGGTGCCTTTGTCCGGTGGGAGGAGGGAGCGTGTGCGCACGCGTGCACGATGAGCGCGCGCGTGTGCACGATGCGCGCGTGCACGTGCACAGGTGTGCGTGTGCACGTGGGCCCGCGTGCATGTGCACATGCGCGCATTAGCCACACTGACACCAATGAAAAAGGAAGGGGAAAAAAAGTTTTTGTTTTTTTTTACATTTAAAAGGATCTGGGAGGGGGTGGGGGTATTGTGGGGGGGCTGCTACACTACATAAATAATTAAACATACAAATAAAAGTTATAAATAAAATTAAAATAGTTTGGTTTGTGGGGCCAAACTGGGTACTGGCAGACAGCTGCCAGTACCCAAGATGGCGGTAATTAGGTAGGGGAGAGGGTTAGAGAGCTGGAGGGGGGGATCAGGGAGGTTGGTGCTAAGGCAGGGGTCCATCACAACTAAAATATTTTATAATTTTTATTTAAAAAAAAAAAAAAAACTCTTTTATTTAGTACTGGCAGACTTTCTGCCAGTACTTAAGATGGCGGTAACAATTGTGGGGTGGGGGAGGGAAGAGAGCTGTTTGGGAGGGATCAGGGGGTGGGATGTGTCAGGTGGGAGGCTGATCTCTAAAATTAACCCTGCAAGCTCCCTACAAGCTACCTAATTTAACCCCTTCACTGCTGGGCATAATTCACGTGTGGTGCGCAGCAGCATTTAGCGGCCTTCTAATTACCAAAAAGCAACGCCAAAGCCATATAAATCTGCTATTTCTGAACAAAGGGGATCCCAGAGAAGCTTTTACAACAATTTCTGCCATAATAGCACAAGCTGTTTGTAAATAATTTCAGTGAGAAACCTAAAATTGTGAAAAATGTAAAGTTTTTTTTTAATTTGCTCGCATTTGGCGGTGAAATGGTGGCATAAAATATACCAAAATGGGCCTAGATCAATACTTGGGGTTGTCTACTACACTACACTAAAGCTAAAATTAACCCTACAAGCTCCCTACAAGCTCCCTAATTAACCCCTTCACTCCTGGGCATAAAACATGTGTGGTGCGCAGCGGCATTTAGCGGCCTTCTAATTACCAAAAAGCAACCACAAAGCCATATAAGTCTGTTATTTCTGAAAAAAGGGGATCCCAGAGAAGCATTTACAACCATTTGTGCCATAATTGCAGAAGCTGTTTGTAAATAATTTCAGTGGGAAACCTAAAGTTTGTGACAAAATTTGTGAAAAAGTGAACTTTTTTTTTTTTTTTATCGCATTTGGCAGTGAAATGGTGGCATGAAATATACCAAAATGGGCCTAGATCAATACTTTGGGATGTCTTCTAAAACAAAATATATACATGTCAAGGGATATTCAGGTATTCCTGACAGATATCAGGGTTCCAAAGTAACTAGCGCTAATTTTGAAAAAAAGTGGTTTGGAAATAGCAAAGTGCTACTTGTATTTATTGCCCTATAAATTGCAAAAAAAGCAAAGAACATGTAAACATTGGGTATTTCTAAACTCAGGACAAAATTTATAAACTATTTAGCATGGGTGTTTTTTGGTGGTTGTAGATGTGTAACAGATTTTGGGGGTCAAAGTTAGAAAAAGTGTGTTTTTTTCCATTTTTTCCTCATATTTTTTTTTTTTGTTTTTAGTAAATTATAAGATATGATGAAAATAATGGTATCTTTAGAAAGTCCATTTAATGACGAGAAAAACGGTATATAATATGTGTGGGTACAGTAAACGAGTAAGAGGAAAATTACAGCTAAACGCAAACACTGCAGAAATGTAAAAATAGCCATTGTCATTAAGGGTAAGAAAATTGAAAAATGGTCCGGTCATTAAGGGGTTAATAGCAGAGATCTCGGTACAAACCTCGTACTCTATAAGCGTTATATAGATGACCTACTAATTATATGGAGGGGACCTGAGCAAGAATTGATAAAACTCTTTGAAGAGATGAACGATAATACTAATGGTCTTAAATTTGTGAGTCATCATAGTAAAGAGAAAGTGGTGTTTTTAGATCTAGAGATTATGGTAGTAAAATCAAAAATTGGAAACACAAACTCACTTTAAAGAAATGGATTGCAACAATCTGCTACATGCGGATAGATGCCACCTGAAACTATGGAAGGATAATATTCCTTTTGGCCAAAGCTTACGCATAAGAAAAAAATGTTCATGTATTGAGGACTTTGAAAGACAGGTAGTGGTTTTAGCAGAGAAATTCACTGTAAAGGACTATAAAGAGGAAAATATTACAGAGGCAATAAAAAAAGCACAAATGAAAAATAGGGATGATCTTTTAAATTATAAGACAAAGGAAATTATTAAAGGAGACAAAATCATTGTTCCCTTTGTAACAGACTATAACGCAGACCATTATCTGATTAAAAAAATTATTAAAAGGAACTGGCACCTATTGAAAGAAGATAATATCATAGGTAATCAGCTGGCGGACAGACCGACTTTTATTTTTAAGAGAGCAAAAAATTTTAAAACAACTTTGGCCCCTAGTGAAATACGACAGAAGACAAAAGACCCCAAACAGTTAGATCTGGAGGGTAGGAGTGTAGCAGGTTTTTTTCCCTGCTACACGTGTAAAGCATGCACACATAGTTCAAAATTAAAAAGTCTTAAAATTAATGGTTTGGGTGAAGATATCACTATAAAGGGATTAATAAGATGCACCCATAAGAATGTCATTTATGTATTAAAAAGCACATGTAACTTATTCTATTTCGGAGAAACCAAGAGGAGTCTCCGGGATAGAATAAGGGAACACCTTCTTTGTATAGAAAAAGAAAAAGAAGATACACATCTATATAAGCACTTTAAGGAAGTTCACAAGGGTAACACTAGGGATTTAAAATATTGGGGTATCCTTAAAATAAAAAATCATTGGAGAGGTGGTAACATTGAAAAAACCCTCCTTATAAGGGAAGCAGAATATATCTATAAGTATGACACCTTATATCCAAAAGGACTGAACTCGGAATTAGATCTTTCCCCCTTTTTATTTGAATAAGAAAATATTTTTTGGTTGTATTTTAACACTTATGTAATTTTAGGTATATTTATTCACTTTGCACTTTATTATTAGAATTAAGATATTCAATCTGTTAGTACACTATATGGTATACACATGTATTTAGAGTAGGACATATTTGAATAATTTTATACAGGAAGGGAATTGTGACCTGTAATGATACATATGATATATATTTGTTTCTTAATGATTAAACACATATTTTCTTTGGAGTTGGAGGAATACTAAATTAGGATTATTTTAGTTAACAAATTAGTTTGTCGATGTCCTTTTTCTTATACAATTGCAAGCTCCTTTTGACAGTAAAATTGTTTGACATCAATCAAGGATGTTAGAAGAGAAAAATACCACCTTAAAAAGAAGCTGCAAATAAAGTCGAATACCACCTTAAGATAATTTGCCAATTAACACCACCACCAATCATATTGAAAGATATCCCTTTAAATAAGGAGATTCACACTTGCCACCACTATCTTGATAAAGCCCATAGGAGGGTGAAACGCGTCGTTTGTGTTGGCAGTGTTGTTATTATCTCTTTGACAACTATTTATACATCTTTGGATTCCTGTACATTAACCCGGGTTAAACATTTGGAACCATTTTCTCACAAAGGAATAAAACATCTGTGGGGCTTGTGCTTGGAAGAATTCTGGGATACCCATCACATTGCCCAGTCATCTAGACCCTTGCGTGCTAATAGCACTAAGTGCAGGGTTCATCTGAGACGACCGTGATTACAGTGCATAGAAGCAAGCGCAGGAACCGGCTTCTTCTCCTAACCGGAACCTCTTTCAGTGACGTCAGACGCCGAAAATTTCAGTCGGCCCCGCTCGAGGTGAATACCGGGCGGGGGGGAAGATCTTACCCCACGATTAAGTATCTGGTAAAGTACATGGCTGAATAATTTGCTAAGTGACACCTTATACAGTAAGAACACTTTGGAACATAAAAAGAAAGTGTATAACTTTTAGGTTCATAATTGGCAGCTACATTCATATTTATTTGACAGCTTGGTGGTATTTGCTTAACGGAGGGTACACAACTGACTCTGTTTCCTCATATATGGAGAAAAGACTTGATCATCTGCACAAAGTGTAACAATATGCTTAGTACTGTTTAACACATCTAGTGTTTGTCATACAGACTTTTATTATTTTAAGTTTTTTACATTTAGCGTTGTATTTCTTGGGGAGACGTCCCTTTTATGTGCCATTTTGTTTGCTTATGTGTTTTATTAAACTTTTTAAGTGTTGATACCTTTTGCTTTTAGCGCCTCCCTTACTACCTGTTATAATCCTTTTAATCCTATTTTAAGACAACTGTAGGGGTATTGTCTTTTAAGGGGGAGTTTGGTATCAGTTTGGCCTAGCGCACCTTCCTTTTATATCTAACAACTATTTACTAACTACCTAGTTAAAATAAATACAAACTTACCTGTGAAATGAAAATAAAACCTAAGCTTACACTAATAAAACCTAACATTACCAAAAATAATAAAACTAACAACTAAAAAATACAAAAAAACTAACGGGTAGATTACGAGTTTTGCAGTAAATTGAAAAAGCAGCGTTAACAGGTCCTAACGCTGCTTTTTCACAACCGCTGGTATTACAAGTCTTGCAGGTTTAGGGGCACCGCACACTTTTTTGGCCTTACCGCAAATCGACTTACGTAAACTTCGTAAAGTCTTTTTTCTATGGGACTTGCATAGTGCCGGTATTACGAGTCTGTCCTGGGAGGCCAAAAAGTGAGCAGTACACCCTATCCCGTCAAGATTCCTAACGCATTTGAAAGTTAGTAGTTATGAGTTTTACACTACAACACTGTAGCATAAAACTCATAACTAAAGTGCTAAAAAGTACACTAACACCCATAAACTACCTATTAACCCCAAAGCCAAGGCCCTCCCGCATTGCAAACACTATAATAAAAATTTTAACACCTAATCTGCCACTCCGGACATTGCCGCCACTATAATAAACATATTAACCCCTAAACCGCCGCAGTCCTCCCTCGCAAACACTAGTTAAATATTATTAACCCCTAATCTGCCGCCCCTAACATCATCGCCACCTACATTATACTTATTAACCCCTAATCTTCCGTTCCGGACATCGCCGCAACCTACATTATATTTAATAACCCCTAATATGCTGCTCCCAACATTGTCACCACCTACCTACATTTATTAAGCTCTAATATGCCGTCCCCAACGTCGCCGCCACTATATTAAATTTATTAACCCCTAAACCTAAGTCTAACCCTAACACCCCCTAACTTATACATAATTAAATTAAATCTAAATAAAACCTACTATTAATAACTAAATAATTCCTATTTAAAACTAAATACTTACCTATAAAATAAACCCTAAGCTAGTTACAATATAACTAATAGTTACATTGTATCTAGCTTAGGTTTTATTTTTATATTTACAGGCAAGTTTGTATTTATTTTAGCTAGGTAGAATAGTTATGAAATAGTTATTAACTATTAACTAACTACCTAGCTAAAATAAAGCCAAATTAGCTGTAAAATAAAACCTAACCTATGTTACACTAACACCTAACCTAACCCTACAATTAAATAAATTAACTAAATTAAATACAATTAAATAAATTAAATTAGATTAGCTAAATCACACAAAAAACCCCACTAAATTACAGAAAATAAAAATAAAATTACAGATCTTTAAACTAATTACACCTAATCTAATAGCCCTATCAAAATGAAAAAAAGCCCCCCAAAATAAAAAAAAACCTAGCCTAAACTAAACTATAAATAGCCCTTAAAAGGGCCTTGTGCGGGGCATTGCCCCAAAGAAATCAGCTCTTTTACCTGTAAAAAAAAAAATACAAACAACCCCCCCAACAGTAAAACCCACCACCCACGCAACCAACCCCCCAATAAAATACTAACTAAAAAAACTAAGCTCCTCATTGCCCTAAAAAGGGCATTTGGATGGGCATTGCCCTTAAAAGGGCAGTTAGCTCTTTTGCGGCCCAAAGCCCTAACCTAAAAATAAAACCCACCCAATACACCCTTAAAAAAAACAACTAACACTAACCCCTTGTAGATCGACTTACTGTTCTGAAGACCGGACATCCATCCTCAAGGAAGCGGCAGAAGTCTTCATCCAACCGGGCCGAAGTCCTCAACGAACCCAGGAGAAGTCTTCATCCAAGCCGGGCGAAGTGGTCCTCCAACCGGGCAGAAGTCTTCATCCAGACGGCATCTAATATCTTCATCCATCCGACGCGGAGCGGCTCCATCTTCAAGACATCCGACGCGGAGCACCCTCTTCATCCAGAGTCTTCTTACTGAATGAAGGTTCCTTTAAATGACGTCATCCAAGATGGCGTCCCTTAGATTCCGATTGGCTGATAGGATTGAGCTTGCATTCTATTGGCTGTTCCAATCAGCCAATAGAATGCAAGCTCAATCCTATTGGCTGATTTGATCAGCCAATAGAATTGAACTTCAATCCTATTGGCTGATTGCATCAGCCAATAGGATTTTTTTTATCTTAATTCCGATTGGCTGATATAATTCTATCAGCCAATCAGAATCTAAGGGACTTGGATGATGTCATTTAAAGGAACCTTCATTCAGTAAGAAGACTCCGGATGAAGAGGATGCTCCACATCGGATGTCTTTAAGATGGAGCCGCTCCGCGTCACATGGATGAAGATAGAAGATGCCGTCTGGATGAAGACTTCTGCCCGGCTGGAGGACCACTTTGCCCGGCTTGGATGAAGACTTCTCCTGGCTTTGTTGAGGACTTCGGCCCGGTTGGATAAAGACTTCTGCCGCTTCCTAGAGGATGGATGTCCGGTCTTCAGAACAGTAAGTCGATCTTCAGGAGGTTAGTGTTAGGTTTTTTTTAAGGGTGTATTGGGTGGGTTTTATTTTTAGGTTAGGGCTTTGGGCCACAAAAGAGCTAACTGCCCTTTTAAGGGCAATGCCCATCCAAATGCCCTTATCAGAGCAATGAGGAGCTTAGGTTTTTTTAGTTAGTATTTTATTTAGGGGGTTGGTTGTGTAGGTGGTGGGTTTTACTGTTGGGGGGTGTATTTGTATTTTTTATTTACAGGTAAAAGAGCTGATTTCTTTGGAGCAATGCCCCGCAAAAGGCCCTTTTAAGGGCTATTGATAGTTTAGATTAGGCTAGGGTTTTTTTTTTATTTTTGGGATTTTAAGGATCTTGTAATTTGTTTTTTATTTTCTGTAATTTAGTGTTTTGTGTTTTTTTTGTGATTTAGCTAATTTAATTTAATTTATTTAATTGTATTTAATTTAGTTAATTTATTTAATTGTAGGGTTAGGTTAGGTGTTAGTGTAACATAGGTTAAGTTTTATTTTACAGGTAAATTTGTCTTTATTTTAGCTAGGTAGTTAGTAAATAGTTAATAACTATTTAATAACTATTCTACCTAGTTAAAATAAATACAAACTTGCCCGTAAAATAAAAATAAAACCTAAGCTAGTTACAATGTAACTATTAGTTATATTGTAGCTATTTAAGGGTTTATTTTATAGGTAAGTATTTAGTTTTAAATAGGAATTATTTAGGTAATAATATTAATTTTTATTTAGATTTATTGTAATTATATTTAAATTAGTAGGTGTCGGCGATGTCAGGAGCAGCAGATTAGGGGTTAAAAATATAATGCAGGTGTTGGCGATGTTGGGGGTGGCGGATTAGGGGTTAATAAGTGTAAGATTATGGGTGTTTAGACTTGGGGTTCATGTTAGGGTGTTAGGTGTAAACATAAATTTTATTTCCCCTTAGGAATCAATGGGGCTGCGTTACTGAGTTATACGCTGCTTTTTTGCAGTTGTTAGACTTTTTCTCAGCTGGCTCTCCCTGTTGATTCCTATGGAGAAATCGTGCGCGAGCATGTTACACCAGCTCACAGCTCACCTAAGCAGCGCTGGTATTGAAGTGAAGTGTGGAGCAAAATTTTGCTCTACGCTCCCTTTTTGTCTGTTTATAAAAACCTGTAATACCAGCGCTGTATGTAAGTGAGCGGTGAGAAAAAAATGCACGTTAGCCCCGCACCCCTGTTACCGCAAAACTCCTAATCTACCCGTATGATTAGTAAAAAATGAAAACTACAATTACAAAAAATAATAAACACTGAAATTACAAAAAAAAACCTACCGTTACAAAAAAAATCGAAATTATCCAAAATAATAAAAATCATTCCTATTCTTATATCCCTTAAAAGGGCCTTTTGTAGGGCATTGCCCTAAAGTTAACAGCTCTTTTGCAAAAAATAAAAACAAACACCCTCTAACATTACAAAAAAAAACAAACCCACAAAATAAAAAACCTAACTAAAAAAAACCTAATCTACCCATTGCCCTCAAAAGGGCATTTGTATGGGCATTACCCTTTAAAGGGCATTCAGCTATTTTACTGCCCTTAAAAGGGCATTCAGCCCTTTTTCGGCCCATTAAAATAAAAAAAGCCCTAATCTAAAGAAAAAACACCCCACAAAAACAATAAAATACCTAACACTAACCCCAAAATCGGTACTCACAGTTGCTGAAGTCCGGTGAAAGATCTTCATCCCAGCGGCAAAGCATCTTCATCCATTGTGGGACCGGCATCTTCTTCATCCCTGCGGAGGATCCCTAATTTGAATCAGCCAATAGGAATGAGAGATGCTTAAATCCTATTGGCTGTTCAAATCAGCCAATAGGATTTAAGCATCTCTAATTCCTATTGGCTGATTTAAATTTTTCAGCCAATAGGAATGCAACAGTACCCCAAATATAAAAGAGGTACCTTGCATTGAATCCTCAGTGTGTGGCGGACAATCTCATGAAGAGGACCTCCACATCGGACTGATGGACTTCCGCCTGGATCTCCGGCCTCTGTACAGCGACTGTTCTGCCTCCGCAGGGATGAAGAAGATGCCGGTCCCATGATGGATGAAGATGGAGCCGCCTGGATGAAGATGCTTCGCCGCTGGGATGAAGATCTTTCACTGGACTTATGCAACTGTGAGTAACCATTTTGAGGTTAGTGTTAGGTATTTTTGTTGTTTTTTTTGGGTGTTAACTTACCCAACAAAAGGCCCTACAAAAGGCCCTTTTATTATAGATTAGGGTTTTTTATTTTGGGGTGGGTTTTTTTTTTTTTAAACCGGGTATTAGAATAGGAATAATTTGTATTTTTTGGGATAATTTTGTTCGTTATTTTTTTGTAATGTTAGTTTTTTTTATTTTTAGTAATGTTAGGTTTTATTAGTGCAAGCTTAGGTTTTATTTTTATTTCACAGGTAAGTTTGTATTTATTTTAACTAGATAGTAAATAGTTATATTGCAGCTAGCTTAGGTTTTATTTTTATTTCACAGGTAAGTGTATTTATTTTAAAAAAGGTAGTTAGTTAACTGTAACTTTATTTTAGGTCTATTTTAATTATGGTAAAGTTAGGGGGTTTAGGGGTTAATATAGTTTAATTTAGGTTGTTGCGATGTGGAGGCTGGCGGTTTAGTGGTTAATAGGTTTAGTTAGTGTTGGCGACGTTTGGGAACGGCATTTTAGGGGTTAATAGGTTTATTTAGTGTTTTAGTTAGTATTGGCGATGTTTGGGAACGGCGGTGTAGGGGTTAATAGGTTTAGTTAGTGTTGGCAATGTTTGGGAACAGCAGTTTAGGGGTTAATATGTTTATTTAGTGTTTCAGTTAGTGTCTTCAATGTCGGGGAACTGCGGTTTAGGGGTTAATATGTTTAGTTAGTGCCGGGGATGTTTGTGAACTGTGGTTTAGGGGTTAATAGGTTTAGTTAGTGTCGGAAATGTTTGGGAACGACAGATTAGGGGTTAATAGGTTTAGTTAGTGTAGGCAATGTTGGGGAACTATGGTTTAGGGGTTAATAGCTTTATTTAGTGATTTAGTTAATGTTGGCGATGTCGGGGAACTGTGGTTTAGGGGTTAATAGGTTTAGGTAGTGTTGGCGATGTGGGGGAACTGTGGTTTAGGGGTTAATAGCTTTATTTAGTGATTTAGTTAATGTCGGCGATGTCGGGGAACTGTGGTTTAGGGGTTAATAGGTTTAGGTAGTGTTGGCGATGTGGGGGGCGGCGGTTTAGGGGTTAATAGGTTTATTTAGTGTTTCAGTCAGTGTCAGCGATGTTGGGGAACTGCGGTTTAGGGGGTTAATAGGTTTAGTTAGTGTTGCGATGTTTGGGAACGGTGGTTTAGGGGTTAATAGGTTTAGTTAGTGTAGGCGATGTTGGGGAACTGCGGTTTAGGGGTTAATAGCTTTATTTAGTGATTTAGTTAGTGTTGACTATGTGGGGGACGGCGGTTTAGGGGTTAATAACTTTATTTAGTGTCGGTGATGTGGGTCGCGGTGGCGGTTTTAGATATTTTTGTTCTGGCAATCTCCAGCATATAATTTGCCAAAACGATTTTTTTTTTTAAACTTTAAACTAATTTGCCGAATCTAAATTATTTATTTACCGAATGAAAACAAAATAAACTAAACACATTTTTTAGCGTTGCACATGTCTAGTTGAAAGCTTAACCTAGGTAGGTTCATATGCTAATTTCTAAGCCCTTGAAGGCCGCCTC
Organism: Bombina bombina; assembly: GCF_027579735.1. Lineage (NCBI taxonomy): Eukaryota > Metazoa > Chordata > Amphibia > Anura > Bombinatoridae > Bombina > Bombina bombina. The sequence goes on along the minus strand of NC_069503.1, from coordinate 575,979,284 downwards.
TTATCTGAATACATTTGACAGTTTTTCACAGCTAGAGGACGTTAGTTCATGTGTTTCATATAGATAACACTGTGCTCACACACGTGGAGTTATTTAAGAGTTAGCACTAATTGCCTGAAATGCAAGTCTGTCAAAAGATCTCAGATAAGGGGGCAGTCTGCAGAAGCTTAGATACAAGGTTATTACAGAGGTAAAAAGTACATTTCTATAACAGTGTTGGTTATGCAAAACTGGGGAATGGTAAATAAAGGGATTAGCTATCTTTTTAAACAATAAAATTTTTGGTGTTTACTATCCCTTTAATCCAGTAAATTTGTTTTTAGGATTACAAAATAGAAGATTAACAAGGCAGATGCAGGTCTTCAATTGTTTGTTGTGAGGAAAACATTTTAAGCTTGTAGGGACAGTAACCCAGTAGAAATTGTAGGACATGTTTGATGTCTTGCTATAAAATAACATGTCAGCCAAGTCTAAAAAAAAATAAAACTTTGTTTCCTGAAATTGTTTTTCAAAATCCAAACTCCACCCACCACTTGCCGAATTTGGAGCAGCCAATCAGGGCTTAAGTTTGTAGACCCTAAGGCTAACCATGGTCATAATGTTTCAGTATACAGTGCATAGTTTTGCAATTTTTTGCCTATTAGGAAACATTTGTCGCAGGGTTAGCAATGAATAATCTAAACTGGGCATTTCCAACTAGATTTCCTGAAAAAAAGAGAAAAAGAAAGAAAGAAAGAAAGAAAGAAAGGAGATTGCAAAGTTGCTTTACTATTCATAACTCAACCTTTTATATTAAAATAAGGTGTTTACTGTCCCTTTAAGGGGTATTTACAGCAGAAGCATTTTAGGATTGTGATCACTTCAAAAAACTATACCTGTCCAAAGTTCAGAAATCATTATCTACCAAAAACAAGCACACAAGTGTGATCAACCCCTATGTGTTTAACCCCTGGAAAAACACCAGCCATGTCCTGCTCTGGTGTTGCATAACTATGGGACTTTAATTATGTGTTTAACCCCGAGGTCTAGGGTCAGTAATGAAAAAATTAAACGAAGTAATGAATTAGAGCATGACATTTTTCATCAGGATGCAAATATCACTAACTGATCAAATTCTAAGGATTTGGGTATCTGGTACAAGTGAATCAGTCACAGTTTGGGCCGGATGATAAAAGGATCATTAAACTAACTAGAAATGGCCTTTTTTGTCTCACCTGTCTCGCAATCCTTGGGTCTGCCGATATTTTATCAAAAAGTGAGCTGACCTTCTCTTTTGCGATGAGTGGTGATGTGCCTTGTATAGGAAACAATAGGGATGCGCTTCCAAATGAATGGTAAATCCTCCAGATTTTTCACCTCTTAATGCATCATACTTTAAGGGATAAAAATAGAAAATGCTCTTATATGTTAGAACATTTTATTATTGCACTATTGCTTGTATATATATTAAAAGATGGATTAAACACATACAGCTAGATTATGAGTTTTGCGTTATGAGGGGTGCGGTGCTAACTTGCACGTTATTGTCACTGCTCACTTACCTACAGCGCTGGTATTACAGATTTTTATAAACCCGGCGTTATTAGGCAAGAAGTGAGCGTAGAGCAAAATTATGCTCCTGTAATTCTTCTTTGAAATTGTATATTTTTCTAATCATGATTTTATAATTTATTCTAATCATGATTTTATAACTCCACACTCCATACCCCACTCCAATACCAGCGCTGCTTAAGTCAGTGGTGAGCTGGTTGTACGTGCTCGTGCACCATTTCCCCCCAACAACAACCCCTCAACAGTAAAACCCACCACCCACACAACCAACCCCCCAAATAAAACCCTAACTAAAAAAAAACTAAGCTCCCCATTGCCCTGAAAAGGGCATTTGGATGGGCATTGCCCTTAAAAGGGCATTTAGTTCTATTGCTGCCCAAACCCTAGTCTAAAACTAAAACCCACCCAATAAATCCTTAAAAAAACCTAACACTAACCCCCGAAGATCCACTTACAGTTTTGAAAAGCCGACACCCATCGTCAATGAAGCCAGGAGAAGTCCTCAACGAAGCCGGGAGAAGTCCCCCCAACAGTAAAACCCACCACCCAATCGGAATTAAGGTTGAAAAAATCCTATTGGCTGATGCAATCAGACAATAGGATTGAACTTCAATCCTTTTGGCTGATCCAATCAGCCGATAGAATTGAGCTTGCATTCTATTGGCTGATTGGATCAGCCAATAGGATTGAAGTTCAATTCTATTGGCTGATTGCATTAGCCAATAGGATTTTTTCAACCTTAATTCCGATTGGCTCATAGAATTCTATCAGCCAATCGGAATCTAAGGGACATCATCTTGGATGACGTCACTTAAAGGAACCTTCATTTGTCGTGATTCGTCGGAAGAATAGGATGCCCCGCGCCGGATGTCTTGAAGATGGACCAGCTCCGCGCCGGATGGATGAAGATAGAAGATGCCATCTGGATGAAGACTTCTGCCCGTCTGGAGGACCACTTCTCCTGGCTTGGATGAAGACTTCTCCTGGCTTCATTGAAAAATTCTCCCGGCTTCATTGAGGACTTTCTCCAAGTTTCGTTGACGATGGATGTCAGCTCTTCAAAACTGTAAATGGATCTTGGGGGTTAGTCTTAGGTTTTTTTAAGGGTTTATTTGGTGGGTTTTAGTTTTAGATTAGGGTTTGGGCAGCAATAGAGCTAAAAGCCTTTTTAAGGGCAATGCCCATCCAAATGCTCTTTTCAGGGCAATGGGGAGCTTAGGTTTTTTTAGTTAGGGTTTGAGTTGTGGGGTTGGTTGTGTGGGTGGTGGATTTTACTGTTGGGGGGGTTGTTTGTATTTTTTTTACTGGTAAAAGAGCTGATTTCTTTGGGCAATGCCCCGCAAAAGGCCCTTTTAAGGGCTATTGGTAGTTTAGTTTAGGCTAGGTTTTTATTTTTATTTTGGGGAGCTTTTTTATTTTGATAGGGCTATAAGATTAGGTGTAATTAGTTTAAATATCTTGTAATTTGTTTTTTATTCTGTGTAATTTAGTGGGGGGGGGGTTGTAATTTAGGTATTTGTATTTAATTTTTTTAATTGTATTTAATTTAGGTATTTTATTTAATTGTACTGTAAGGTTAGGTGTTAGTGTAACTAAGGTTAGGTTTTATTTTACAGGTAAATTTGTATTTATTTTAGCTAGGTAGTTAGTAAATAGTTAATAACTATTTAGTAACTATTTTACCTAGTTAAAATAAATACAAACTTGCCTGTAAAATAAAATTAAACCCTAAGCTAGATACAATGTAACTATTAGTTATATTGTAGCTAGCTTAGGGTTTATTTTATAGGTAAGTATTTAGTTTTAAATAGGAATTATTTAGTTAATGATAGGAATTTTTAGTTAGATTTATTTTAATTATATTTAAGTTAGGGGGTGTTAGGGTTAGGTTTAGACTTAGGTTTAGGGGTTAATACATTTAATATAGTGGCGGCGACGTTGGGGGCAGCAGATTAGGGGTTAATAAATGTAGGTAGGTGGCGGCGATGTTAGGGGCGGTAGATTAGGGGTTAATAATATTTAACTAGTGTTTGCAAGGCAGGAGTGTGGCGGTTTATGGGTTAATTTGTTTATTATAGTGATGGTGATGTCGGGAGCGGCAGATTAGGAGTTAATAATTTTAATTTAGTGTTTGCGATGCGGGAGGGCCTCAGTTTAGGGGTTAATAGGTAGTTTATGGGTGTTAGTGTACTTTTTAGCACTTTAGTTATGAGTTTTATGCTACAGCTTTGTAGTGTAAAACTCATAACTACTGACTTTAGAATGCGTTACGAATCTTGCGGGATAGGCTGTACCGCTCACTTTTTGGCCTAAAAAAAACAGCTTGTAATTCCGGCGCAATGGAAGTCCCATTGAAAAAAGACTTTACGAAAATTGCGTAAGTTCATTTGTGGTACGGTCAAAAAAGTGTGCGGGACAGCTGTACTTACAAGACTCGTAATAGCAGCGGTAGTAAAAAAGCAGCGTTATGAGTCTTAATGCTGCTTTTTTACTCATAACGCAAAACGCGTAATCTAGCCGATAGTTAAATTCAGCTCCAGAGCAGTGGTGCCCTACTGGGAGTTAATTGAACACTTTTGTCACCAGAAATCTCCAGTGGTGAATGATATGTGCATATTTGTTTTTAACAAATGATACTAAAACAATATAATACATTAAAAATAGAAGTGAACTTAAAGGTGTCTTAAAATGACATGTTTTATCTAAATAATGCAGGTTTATTTTTTACTTCCCTATCCCTTTAAGTTATGAACGTTTTAAAGAGCTTTCATTTGTTATAATTATCTTTTGTGTGTACCACACAAATTCACTGCAAAAATGTGACTTCTAAATCGTTTTGCAAACATATTTTGCTGAGATTGACATCCAGATTTAATTAAATTCAGTGACCAATCAAACCAAATTCCTCTTTTCTTGGGCATCTCTGTGTTTTCAGGATTCTTTTGGTTGCAAAAGAATTTCTGCTCCACCAACAAATTACATTCTGATACAGTGTACTCTCAAGATATGTGGCAATCTTTCCCACATCAATAGCAAGATATTGCTTCCCATATGGTTTACCAGCCCTGCCCTACTTGTGAATCATGTTGTTTTTCTCAGTCTGATTTCCCTGAAACAGATCAGGAACTAAAAGCTAATCACCACATTTTAATCGATTTTTAACCTTTTTGTAGCAAGTACCCTAACAGACATATATTTTTTCCCTAAGAACCTCAACTGCAACACATAAATATTAGTAGTTTAAAACAATAAAGAAGACAATCGAACATACTACAGAATGTGACAAACTGATGTCAGATATATTTTTGTGTTTTTGTGTTATAGAGAAAACACAGACACACACATGGTAACTTTGGGCCCTGTTCTTTTTAATATTTTTATTAATGACTTGGAGAAAGGATTAAATAGCAACATCTCTTTTTTTGCAGATGATACAAAGTTGTGTAAGGTCATTAGGTCAGGGCAGGATGAAATTGCTTTACAAGGGGATCTACAAAAATTAGAAGAATGAGCAGGTAAATGGAAAATGAGATTTAATACGGGAAAATATAAGATTCTGAATTTTGGAAGTAAAAATAAGCAGGCAACCTATTATTTAAATGAGACTAGACTTAGCCAAACAGAGGAGGAAAGGGAATTGGGAATAGTAATAGATAGCAAGCTAAAGATGGGTGCACAATGCAGGGCAGCGTCTTCTAAGGCTAATAAGATACTAGCATGTATTAAAAGAGTGAAAAAAGTGAGGAAAGCATAATTCTGTCACTATATAAATCCCTGGCAAGACCTCACCTTGAGTATGGAGTGCAGTTCTGGGGACCAATCTCAAAAAAAGGCATTACAGACCTAGAAATAGTTCAGCGAAGGGTCACAAAACTAATAAGGGGAATGGAGAATTTAAGCTATGAGGAGAGGTTAGCTTGGGAGAGGTGACATAATTACTTTATATAAATATATTCAAGACCCATATACAGATGGTAGAAGCTCTGTTTATTCCAAGAAAATTGGTTTTGACAAGAGGTCACAATTTAAGGCTGATAGTGAATGCCAATATCTTAGATACATTTAAAAATGATTTGAATACATTTCTGGCTAGAAACAGAATTCAGAGATATGATTGCTTATGTTAAATGGATCACCTTTTTAATGGGATTTTTTTTGTAAGTAACTAAGTATATTAGATTTGTATGGGTTGAACTCAATGGACTTCTCTCTTTTTTCAACCTCATCTACTATGTTACTATATGAGGGAAGTAATATTCATCCTACCACATTTGTGCATCTAACTTAATCACATACACAGCTTACCAGGCTCATTTCATTGTGGCATACTTGGGTATGGAACACTTCACCTGAAACATTTCATCATGGCAGATTTTCATTGTGATCCAGTATTTAACTGTTTCTGCCACGTGCCAGTAAAGTGTTATATACATTGCCCAGTACTTTCCCTGTGACCCAGTTTATATTTTAATATCTCAACTCCAATCCTCAAAATGTACCATACATGGGAGGGTACAGGTGAATTAGTCACAGTGAGCAGCTGACCAGACCAGGCATGGAATTCAAATCTATCCTGTTTAGGGAGCTTGATGGTAGAATAAAAAAAAAACACACTGATTTCTGTGATACATGTAACCTTTTAACGCCGGGCTTTAGCGCTGTTTGAACTTAATAGAACATCCAAGCCGTTTGACTGTCCTGAAGCCAATAGGGCTTCCGAAATGGGATAGCGGTCTGGAGGGTGTGCCTAGCTTCATTGGGACGCCCCCCTGACCCGATCCCATCATTAAAATCTTGTGATCACGTGCTCAATCGCAGGATTTAAATTTTTCAAGTTAACCCTGTCATTAAAGGGTTAACTTAAAAATAATGAAATGACAACCCACTTACCATGTACCCCTTACAAAAGTTTTAGATATTGCTCTAAAGCCAAAGGTGCATTCCTACATTATTCACACAGAAGAAAATGTTCTTTGTATTTATATATATATATACAATGCAATAATGAGCACTCTCACCTTAATGGCAACAGCCAGGGTGCCAGCGGTTAAATATATCAAGTAGAAGAAGGCACTCACTGGTCTTTTCAAGTGTACTTTATTTCAAAAGCATGACGTTTCAGGGACACACTCCGCTTTTGAAATAAAGTACACTTGAAAAGACTAGTGAGTGCCTTCTTCTACTTGATATATGCTTCTCACGAATGCTCTTCTTTGCGATACGAACACCTCAGACTTAGATTCATCTAGCCATAACACTTTTTTCCAATGTTCCTCTGTCCAGTGTCTGTGTTCTTTCGCCCATCTAAGAGCTAGATTGCAAATGTAGCGCAATTTTTTGCTATTGCTCGTATGTTAAAGGGACAGTCAACACCAGAATTTTTGTTGTTTTAAAAGATAGATAATCCCTTAATTACCCATTCCCCAGTTTTGCATAACCAGCACAGTTATAATTATACACGTTTTACCTCAGTGATTATCTTGTATCTAAGCCTCTGCAGACTGCCCCCTTATTTCAGTTCTTTTGACAGACTTGCATTTTACCCAATCAGTGCTCACTCCTCGGTAAATTCACGTGCATGAGCTCAATGTTATCTATATGAAACACATGAACTAATGCCCTCTAGTGGTGAAAAACTGTCAAAATGTATTTAGATTACAGGCGGCCTTCAAGGTCTAAGAAATAAGCATATGAACCTCCTAGATTTAGCTTGGAAAGTTTAGCTTGGAAAGCTGTTTAAAATTACATGCTCTATCTGAATCATGAAAGTTTTTTTTGGACGTGACTGTCCCTTTAAAGGGACAATAAATGTTATTTTCAAGTTTGCATAATTCAAAAAAATTTTCCAAAACTTTTTGCTTTATGTTATTTTTATTCCAATATTATACGATTTGGCTTCCCCATCTGGCCACCCACCGCTTCTGAAGTTTTTTTTAGTCATAGCGCATTTTATCAAATGCAAAGAGGACCGATCACCTCATCATTGTATTTCTTCACTATATAATTCTCTTGTTTTTTATTATTCGTACAACATGGAAAATGTTTTTTTTTTTTTCCTTTAGCCTCTTTAATTATATTTAATTCATTATTAACTAACAATTGAGATTCATACAGAGATTTATCTAATGCTATAATATTCTCAACGTTTCCTAATCTATTGGTGTTCAATTTTTTTTTTTTTTAAAGATTACAAAATTCTAATTTTTTATTTTTTATTATAGACTTGCATTTTACCCAATCAGTGCTCACTCCTCGGTAAATTCACGTGCATGAGCTCAATGTTATCTATATGAAACACATGAACTAATGCCCTCTAGTGGTGAAAAACTGTCAAAATGTATTTCGATTACAGGCGGCCTTCAAGGTCTAAGAAATTAGCATATGAACCTCCTAGATTTAGCTTGGAAAGTTTAGCTTGGAAAGTTGTTTAAAATTACATGCTCTATCTGAATCATGAAAGTTTTTTTTGGACGTGACTGTCCCTTTAAAGGGACAGTAAATGTTATTTTCAAGTTTGCATAATTCAAAACATTTTTCCAAAACTTTTTGCTTTATGTTATTTTTATTCCAATATTATACGATTTGGCTTCCCCATCTGGCCACCCACCGCTTCTGAAGTTTTTTTTAGTCATAGCGCATTTTATCAAATGCAAAGAGGACCGATCACCTCATCATTGTATTTCTTCACTATATAATTCTCTTGTTTTTTATTATTCGTACAACATGGAAAATGTTTTTTTTTTTTCCTTTAGCCTCTTTATTTATATTTAATTCATTATTAACTAACAATTGAGATTCATACAGAGATTTATCTAATTCTATAATATTCTCAACGTTTCCTAATCTATTGGTTTTCAATTTTTTTTTTTTTTTAAAGATTACAAAATTCTAATTTTTTATTTTTTATTATAGACTTGCATTTTACCCAATCAGTGCTCACTCCTCGGTAAATTCACGTGCATGAGCTCAATGTTATCTATATGAAACACATGAACTAATGCCCTCTAGTGGTGAAAAACTGTCAAAATGTATTTCGATTACAGGCGGCCTTCAAGGTCTAAGAAATTAGCATATGAACCTCCTAGATTTAGCTTGGAAAGTTTAGCTTGGAAAGTTGTTTAAAATTACATGCTCTATCTGAATCATGAAAGTTTTTTTTGGACGTGACTGTCCCTTTAAAGGGACAGTAAATGTTATTTTCAAGTTTGCATAATTCAAAACATTTTTCCAAAACTTTTTGCTTTATGTTATTTTTATTCCAATATTATACGATTTGGCTTCCCCATCTGGCCACCCACCGCTTCTGAAGTTTTTTTTAGTCATAGCGCATTTTATCAAATGCAAAGAGGACCGATCACCTCATCATAGTATTTCTTCACTATATAATTCTCTTGTTTTTTATTATTCGTACAACATGGAAAATGTTTAATTTTTTTTACCTTTAGCCTCTTTATTTATATTTAATTCATTATTAACTAACAATTGAGATTCATAAAGAGATTTATCTAATTCTATAATATTCTCAAAGTTTCCTAATCTATTGGTGTTCAATTTTTTTTTTTTTTTTAAAGATTACAAAATTCTAATTTTTTATTTTTTATTATAGACTTGCATTTTACCCAATCAGTGCTCACTCCTCGGTAAATTCACGTGCATGAGCTCAATGTTATCTATATGAAACACATGAACTAATGCCCTCTAGTGGTGAAAAACTGTCAAAATGTATTTCGATTACAGGCGGCCTTCAAGGTCTAAGAAATTAGCATATGAACCTCCTAGATTTAGCTTGGAAAGTTTAGCTTGGAAAGTTGTTTAAAATTACATGCTCTATCTGAATCATGAAAGTTTTTTTTGGACGTGACTGTCCCTTTAAAGGGACAGTAAATGTTATTTTCAAGTTTGCATAATTCAAAACATTTTTCCAAAACTTTTTGCTTTAAGGTTATTTTTATTCCAATATTATACGATTTGGCTTCCCCATCTGGCCACCCACCGCTTCTGAAGTTTTTTTTAGTCATAGCGCATTTTATCAAATGCAAAGAGGACCGATCACCTCATCATTGTATTTCTTCACTATATAATTCTCTTGTTTTTTTATTATTCGTACAACATGGAAAATGTTTAATTTTTTTTTCCTTTAGCCTCTTTATTTATATTTAATTCATTATTAACTAACAACTGAGATTCATACAGAGATTTATCTAATTCTATAATATTCTCAAAGTTTCCTAATCTATTGGTGTTCAATTTTTTTTTTTTTTAAGATTACAAAATTCTAATTTTTTTATTTTTTTTTCCTAGAGCATACAATAGCAGAAAGTAGAAATGCTCAAGTCAGAACAATGGATTATTTGACTGAAGAATAAATCTCGAGCTTGATAAAATTCTATAATATTTATTTTGCTTATTTTCTTTCAAATAAATTTAAACTTATTTTTATTACTCTCTCTATTACTATCACTTTTTTCTCTTTTGCTCTTTCCATATGTTTCTGTCTTCTCTTTCTATTTATCCACATCATTATTTCTCTATAATTATCCAACTCTATCTCTTTCGACATCTTTCTCTCTCTCTCTCTTGCTCTATTTTATTTTTTGGCTTTATCTTTATCTCTAGTAAGCTCACAAAATTAATTTCTCATCTCTTTTTCTTTTTATCTATCACTAATCAATCTACTGTATATATCATTACCTCTCTATCTTTCTCTTACTATCTCTATTGATCTCTCACTCTCTATTTCTTTTTACCTAGATAAAGCAAACGATTTATCTGTATCTCCCTGTCTTTATCTCTATCGTTATCTATCTTTCTCTCTTTCTCTAACATTCTTTATTTCTCTCTCTGTCTTTCTCTCTTTCTCTCTATCTCTGTCTTTTTTTTTGAGTATTTGGAATACTATAGGCCTAGATTACGAGTTTTGCGGTAGCTGAAAATGCAGCGTTGACCGGTCCTAACGCTGCTTTTTAACACCCGCTGGTATTACGAGTCTTGCAGGTACAGGCTCACTGCTCACTTTTTTGGCCAGACTTGGAAATACAGCAAATCCACTTACGTAAATTGCGTAATCGCAAACACTAAAATAAAATTTTTAACCCCCAATCTGCCGAACCGGACAACGCCGCCACTATAATAAATATATTAACCCCTAAACCGCCGCACTCCTGCCTCGCAAACACTAGTTAAATTTTATTAACCTCTAATCTGCCGTCCCTAACATCGCTGCCACTATATTAAAGTTATTAACCTCTAAATCTAAGTCTAACCCTAACCCTAACACCCCCTAACTTAAATATAATTAAAAGAAATCTAAATAAATATTCCTATCATTAAATAAATAATTCCTATTTAAAACTAAATACTTACCTATAAAATAAACCCTAAGCTAGCTACAATATAACTAATAGTTACATTGTATCTATCTTAGGGTTTATTTTTATTTTACAGGCAAGTTTGTATTTATTTTTACTAGGTAGAATAGTTACTAAATAGTTATTAACTATTTACTAACTACCTAGCTAAAATAAATACAAATTTACCTGTAAAATAAAACCTAACCTATGTTACACTAACAACTAACACTACACTATAATTAAATTAATTCCCTAAATTAAATACAATTAAATAAAATTAGCTAAAGTACAAAACCCCCCCACTAAATTACAGAAATTAATAAACAAATTACAAGATTTTTCAAATAATTACACCTAATCTAATCCCCCTAACAAAATAAAAAAAGCCCCCGAAAAATAAAAAAAAGCCCTACCCTACACTAAATTACAAATAGCCCTTAAAAGGGCCTTTTGCGGGGCATTGCCCCAAAGTAATCAGCTTTTTTACCTGTAAAAAAAATTACAAATCCTCCCCCCAACTTTAAAACCCACCACCCCCACCACCCACACAACCATCCCTACTCTAAAACCCACCCAATACCCCTTTAAAAAAGCTAACACTAACCCCTTGAAGATCACCTTACCAGGAGAAGTCTTCATCCAACCGGGCCGAAGTCTTCAACGAAGCCGGGAGCAGTCTTCATCTAAGCCGGGCGAAGTGGTCCTCCAGAGGGGCAGAAGTCTTCATCCAGACGGCATCTTCTATCTTCATCCATCCGGCGCGGAGCGTGTCCATCTTCAAGACATCCGACGCGGAGCATCCTCTTCTTTCCACGGCGATTGAGGAATGAAGGTACCTTTAAATGAAGGTACCTTTAAGTGTTCCAATCAGCCAATAGAATGCCAGCTTAATCCTATTGGCTGATTGGATCATCCAATAGGATTGAACTTCAATCCTATTGGCTGATTGCATCAGCCAATAGGATTTTTTCTACCTTAATTCCCATTGGTTGATAGAATTCAATCAGCCAATCGGAAATTGAAGGGACGCCATCTTGGATGACGTCACTTAAAGGTACCTTCATTCCTCAGTCGCCGTGGAAAGAAGAGGATGCTCCACGCCGGATGTCTTGAAGATGGAGCCGCTCCGCGCCGGATGGATGAAGATAGAAGATGCCGTCTGGATGACCACTTCGCCCGGCTTGGATGAAGACTTCTCCCAGCTTCGTTGAGGACTTCGGCCCGGTTGGATGAAGACTTCTCCCGGTAAGGTGATCTTCAAGGGGTTAGTGTTAGTTTTTTTTTTTTATAAAATTAGCTTTATTATGAGAGTTATGAAATGAAAATTACAGTGTATGGAGACGCAGCTCCAGTATGATTACATGCAAAGATTTACTGTTGTACATTGGTATTATAAGCTAATTAAGTTAAAGAAACAATTTAACTTTGAGCCGGTGCAACCCACGTCTATGTGAAAAGTGATCCCCCTACCATGACCATTCGTAGCTTTATAAGTAATGAGAAGTCTTCTACAGCGAAAAGAACCAAAGGGTTATGTTGTGCTAATCCTTGTTCTATGTGTTGTTGACTTAACTTGGATTGAACTTATCTGCCCTTAATATACGATTTCCAAGTTGTCAGAATCTCAGAATATATATCTAATCTATTGTTTTTAAGATAATAAAGTTCTTCGAGATGTATCGACTCAGATACCCTCTGAACCCACATTTCAATTGTGGGCGGGTCTTTGGACTTCCAGTTTTTAGCTATGAGAAACTTTAAGCTATTAGACATGATGAAAAATAGTTTAAGAGAGGGTTTATGTTTTATTTTAGGGGGTTTATTCAGAAGCCAGATTAGTGGGTCTAGTGGGAGTTGAAGTTCTAGTATATCTTCTATTTCGGTGATAACCGATTTCCACAGATTGTATATAACTGTGCACCACCACCACATATGGGTCAAACCACTATTAACGTGGCCACAACGCCAGCACTTATTGCTAGCATTGCGATATAGAAGATGAAGTTTTTGAGGTGTGTAATACCATCAATGAAGTATCTTTAGATTAATTTCTGTAGCGGCTGAGGAGATAGAGGTTTTTAGCGTGGATTGGACTATCTCCATGCCTATGTGATGTGGGATTATTATTCCTATTTCTCTTTCCCAGCTTTCCAGGTAAGGGAGAGAGTGCCCTGGGAATGGAGTAATTAGAATTTTGTATAACATCGATAATGTGTGGCGGACTGGGGGGTTTCTAATGCATAGCTGTTCGAAATTAGTTAGTGGCCTAGTCATGTTTGGTGATTGCTTGTGAGTTGTGATGAAGCTGTGGATACGTCTGTATGTAAACCAGTTAGTAAGGCAGGTGAAACCTTGTTAAATCAGTTCGTCTTGTGATCTAATTTGTTTGTTCTGTATAAGCCAGTATATTGGGAAGTCGTAGATATGTGAGGGGAAACAATGTTTCTCTATATTAGTACCTAAATCAAATTCCCCGTTCATTACCAAGGACGTGAGTGGGGAAGGTCTTGAAGAAAGGTTTGGGAAGTGTATCATTATTTTATGCCACATCGTATAAATTTCTGATATTAAGGGGTTAACACTAGAATATTTACATTTTTGTGTTGGGAATGACCAGCATTGTCTGCTAAGGTTTGGTGTTCGAGCAATTCCTTGTTCCATATCTACCCATCTTTTGAGCTTACTATGTATGTTCCAGTCAACTATTCTTTGCAGAAATATTGCGTATCTGTAATAGGCTAGATTAGGTAGGCCAAGACCTCCTTGTGTTTTGGGTAAGGACATAAGTTGTTTATTAATTCTAGGGTGTTTCTTATGCCAAGTGAAGTCACTTAATGTTCGTTGTAATGAATTTAGGTATTTTTCTGACAAGGGGATAGGAAGTGTTTGGAGGATATATAAGATTCTCGGGAATATATTCATCTTTATCAGGTTGATACGGCCTAACCAAGATAGATTTTTTGATCTCCAACTCGATAGGTCTCTTATTATCTCTTTTTTAAAGTGGTAGTTTTTTTTAATTGGGTATTGTGTGGGCTTTAGAGTAAGGTTGGTTGTGTGGGTGGTGGGTTTTAATGTTGGGGGGGATTTTTAATTTTTTTTACAGGTAAAAGAGCTGATTACTTTGGGGCAATGCCCCGCAAAAGTCCCTTTTAAGGGCTATTTGTCATTTAATGTAGGGTAGGGCTTTTTTTTATTTTGGGCAGACTTTTTTATTTTGTTAGGGGGATTAGATTAGGTGTAATTAGTTTAAAAATCTTGTAATTTGCTTATTATCTTCTGTAATTTAGTGTTGTCGTTTATTTTTGTACTTTAGCTAATTTTATTTAATTGTATTTAATTGTATTTAATTTAGGGAATTAATTTAATTATAGTGTAGTGTTAGGTGTTAGTGTAACATAGGTTAGGTTTTATTTTACAGATAAATTTGTCTTTATTTTAGCTAGGTAGTTTATTAAATAGTTAATAACTATTTAGTAACTATTCTACCTAGCTAAAATAAATACAAACTTGCTTGTAAAATAAAAATAATCCCTAAAATAAATACAATGTAACTATTAGTTATATTGTAGCTAGCTTAGGGTTTATTTTATAGGTAAGTATTTAGTTTTAAATAGGAATTATTTAGTTAATGATAGTAATTTTATTTAGGTTTATTTAAATTATATTTAAGTTAGTGGGTGTTAGGGTTAGACTTAGGTTTAGGGTGTTAATAAATTTAGAATAGTGGCATTGACGTTGGGGGCGGCACATTAGGGGTTAATAAATGTAGGTAGGTTGCGGTTACATTGGGGAAGGCAGATTAGGGGTTAATAAATATAATGTAGGTGTCGGCGATGTTGGGGGCAGCAGATTAGGGGTTAATAAGTATAATGTAGGTGGCGGCGGTGTCCGGAGCGGCAGATTAGAGGTTAATAATATAATACAGGTGACGGCGATGTTGGGGGCGGCAGGTTAGGGGTTAATAAGTGTAAGATTAGGGGTGTTTAGACTCAGGGGTTCATGTTAGGGTGTTAGGTGTAGACATACATTTTATTTCCCCATAGGAATCAATAGGGCTGCGTTAGGAGCTAAACGCTGCTTTTTTGCAGGTGTTAGACTTTTTTCAGCCGGCTCTCCCCGTTGATACCTATGGGGAAATCGTGCACAAGCACGTTACACCAGCTCACTGCTGACTTAAGCAGCGCTGGTATTGGGAGTGACATTTTGAGCAAAATTTTGCTCAACGCTCACTTCTTGTCTTTTAAGACGGGTTTCTGAAAACTCGTAATACCAGCGCTGTCTGTAAGTGAGTGGTGAGAGAAAACTGCTCTTTAGAACCACATAGCTTCTAAAGCAAAACTCGTAAGCTAGCCGAATGTCAGTATGTGTTGTATGAAAAAGAAAGTTCTTATTTCAAAGTTAAACTGCATTGAATATTTTACGTTTATGTATAAAAATAAAAATAAATATTTTTCTAATGCAAAGAACTCGAAAACAATCTTCTAAATTTAAAATGCAAATCAGAATGTCAAAATTAAAGTTGTAATATTAGAAGTTTATTTGACACAATCGCATTTGATGTTCTTTTAGTAATTCAATACTAATAGATTTTCAAAACCAAATAAAAGTTTTTTTGGGCTTTTTTTTAAGCTTTTACTTTCAAAAATAAAAAATAAATTCTTCAAATAGTCATGTGAAAATGAACTATGTAAGATGTAAACAATATTCATGTTTTATTAGATTATATTTGTGGATAAACATTTTGATTTAATTTTTTTATTTTAACTTTAAAAGGGGCAGTAAACATACAAAATAATGTTCTCATTCTGAACAACGTGCATAATTATATTTCTTTATATTATTGCTAAAAATGTATATAACACTTTTAGGAAGCAAATGAATTAAAAATTTTCATAAAGGCCTCTCCTGGATACACTAAACGTGTCTGTTTTTTGATCAGAGCATTGCGGGCGCGCAGTTTAGTCACAGTGCGCATGATTGCGCAATTAAACAGAATGTACATCGCTACCATACCAGAGCATGAAAGAGCTACAATCTTTTTAATAGCACGATCAGTAACGCTGTGACAAGAAAGAATGCCTGCAATGCACTTCTAAAAAAACAGACATGCTCAGTACAACCTGGATCTGCACTTCTTAAAAAACATTATCTGCAACACTATGTTCTCTAAAATTTTTTTTTAAAGATAATGATATATTTTTATGCACTATGTGCAGAATTATATAACCGTATTTATTAGTTGTAATGTCCCTTTAATCTTGGCAATGTCATCATATCTGCAAACAATAAATATTAAAAAATTATATCCATCTTGAGTTTATTACAATCGAAAAAAAAAATCTATTTTGCTTCATAGATCATAATTACAGTAATTACAACATTGTACGGATTTGATTATCCAATATTGAAAATTCTATTATTGTCGACAACATTTACAAATAAATGGCTAGATTACGAGTTTTGCGTTATGAGCGGTGCGGTGCTAACTTGCAAGTTATTGTCACCGCTCACTTCCCTACAGCCAATAGAATGCAAGCTCAATCCTATTGGCTGATTGGATCAGCCAATAGGATTGAAGCTCAATCCTATTGGCTGATTGCATCAGCCAATAGGATTTTTTCACCTTTAATTCCGATTGGCTGATAGAATTCTATCAGCCAATCAGAATTCAAGGGACGCCATCTTGGATGACCTCATTTAAAGGAACCTTCATTCTGCAAGAAGACGTCGATTGAAGAGGACGCTCCACGCCGGATGTCTTGAAGATGTAGCCGCTCCGCGCTGGATGGATGAAGATAGAAGATGCCGTCTGGATGAAGACTTCTGCCCGTCTGGAGGACCACTTCTGCCGGCTTGGATGAAGACTTCTCCCGGCTTCATTGAGGACTTCTTGTCGCTTGGATGAAGACTTCTCCCGGCTTCGTTGAGGATGGATGTCCGGTCTTCAAAACTGTAAGTGGATCTTCGGAGGTTTGTGTTAGGTAAGGGTTTATTGGGTGGGTTTTATTTTTAGATTAGGGTTTGGGCACTTGAAAAAGAGCTAAATTCCCTTTTAAGGGCAATGCCCATCCAAATGCCCTTTTCAGGGCAATGGGGAGCTTAGGTTTTTTTAGTTAGGATTTTATTTGGGGGGTTGGTTGTGTGGGTGGTGGGTTTTACTGTTGGGGGGTTGTTTGTATTTTTTTTTTTACAGGTAAAAGAGCTGATTTCTTTGGGGCAATTGTAATTGTATTTAATGTATGTAATTTATTTAATTGTAGTGTAAGGCTAGAAGTTAGTGTAAGACAGGTTAGGTTTTATTTTACAGGTACATTTGTATTAATTTTAGCTAGGTAGTTAGTAAATAGTTAATAACTATTTAGTAACTATTCTACCTAGTTAAAATAAATACAAACTTGCCTGTAAAATAAAAATAAAACCTAAGCTAGATACAATGTAACTATTAGTTATATTGCAGCTAGTTTAGGGTTTATTTTATAGGTAAGTATTTAGTTTTAAATAGGAATTATTTAGGTAATGATAGTAGGTTTTATTTAGATTAATTTTAATTATATTTCAGTTAGGGGGTGTTAGGGTTAGGGTTAGGGTTAGACTTAGGTTTAGGGGTTAATAAATTTAGTATAGTGGCAGCGACGTTGGGGACGGCATATTAGGGGTTAATAAATGTAGGTAGGTGGCGGCGATGTTAGAAGTGGCAGATTAGGGGTTAATAATATTTAACTAGTGTTTGTGATGCAGGAGTGCGGCGGTTTAGGGGTTAATATGTTTATTATAGTGGCGGCAATGTCCGGAGCGGCAGATTAGGGGTTAATAATTTTATTTTAGTGTTTGTGATGCGGGGGGGCCTCGGTTTAGGGGTTAATAGGTAGTTTATGGGTGTTCCTGTACTTTTTAGCACTTAAGTTATGAGTTTTATGTTACAGCTTTGTAGCGTAAAACTCATAACTACTGACTTTCAGTTTACGGTATCGATCTTGGCGGTATAGGCTGTACCACTCACTTTTTGGCCTCCCAGGCAAACTTGTAATACCGACGCTATGGAAGTCCCATTGAAAAAGGACTTTTTAAAAGCTGCGGTAATTACGTTGCGTTACGGCCAAAAAAGTGTGTGGTGCCCCTAAACCTGCAAGACTCGTAATACCAGCGGTAGTGAAAAAGCAGCGTTATGAGGCTTAACGCTGCTTTTTCACCCATACCGCAAAACTCGTAATCTAGCCGAAAGATAATTGTAAGTTATTTTTTGTTCAATTTTTTGGATATTTTAAAAAATGTTGCCAGTAAATAAAGAGTTATTTTGAAAATAAAGTTGTCTGTCTTCAATATATATATATATTTAAATAATACCATAACAGTAGGATTGAATCTAAGTTTAGAAGGTATATAAAAAAAAAAATTATGGTATATAAACAGAAATACAAAGTCTATATTATTTTACCCTTCTTAGCAAATCTGGATCGCATACTATCTATTAGTTTCTTCTTGTCAGGTCTAGATGCAGAGGCAATGTTGGGTGGAAAAAAAAGGGTTTCTTGATTGCCATTCAACCTCCAATTCTCCAGAAACAAGTTTCAGTATATCTGTCATCAATAGAAAGACATGTTGCATGTTCATTTTCTCATATATTGGAAGTATTTGCCATTCCTTTTCTTATTTAGGAAAAAAAGACTTAAATCATAGCTCTCCTAACATACCAGAGCGTGAACTTTCTTTATTTATACAGTCTTGTACACAGTGAATATTGTGGTTGTGTGCCAAAAGTGTCTCCATTGAATCGATTTGGAAATGTGTTCTTTTCAAGCGGTATTTTAGAACCAAATTATGAAATACTTCGATATTTCCCGTGTGACAAACCTGTGTAAGTCTTGGTAGATTGTTTTCAATTTGCTTGCTACACACTATTTCAGAAAAATCTCTAAATGCATTACTTCCCTTCTTTAACCATATTCTTTTTTCCAATGATGGTCAATTGCTGGATACTTCCTCTGTGGTTTGTAAAATGTTTGTTTGGATATGAATTGAAGGCCTAAATAATCTGCAAACTCTTATTTTATCAAATAAATTTCCACTGAAAAGGACAGAGGCACCGCATATAATATTTCCAATGGGCATTCAGCCAATGGATGGTTGTGATTTCCATAATGTTACTTTATGGCCTGCCATGCATTATCCATTCACTATCAGCATGCTACCCAGATGAGATTTACTTATTTCAACTATTGCAGCATCACATTTTGGAATAGCATTGCACTGAAGAATTTTTAATGTTTCATCTAGGCAACTTTCAAATATTAAATATTTATTTTCTTTCACATAATCCTCAATTGATGGCTACATAATGAATGAAAAATCTTCAAAACTGGTCTCAGTTGTTTGTAGACTGTAGTTTGGATCATGAGAAAAAGATTCTTCGATTTGAATTTTAGATAATGTAGAAATATCATTTAACATATCATTCAATTCTTCTTATCCTGGAGTTTATCAGTTTCAGTTGCTAAAGTATCAGTCTTTGTTGTTAAAGCACTATTTGCTGACACAGATGACGCTGTGTTTTTAATTATATTGAACTCGCAAGTTTCAACAGGTTTTGAATAGGGATGGGCGAATGTGTAAATTTTCGAATTTCGAATGTAGAACGAATGTTATTACCGAAAAAAAATTCGAATTCTAAATCCGAATGTCGATAAGAACGAATATTCTTAAAAATTCGAAAATCGAATGTTATTTACAGTTTTCGAATGTCACTTTCGAATTCGAATGTTTATAATTATATCGAATGTCCACATTCGAAATTTCAAATTTAACATTCTATTTAACAAATACTATTCAGAAGTTCAATAGTTCATGTGGTAGGGCGGGAATCTAGTAAAATGATACATAAATAGATACAAATATATAATTTTGAATGTTTCCATATAGAATATTGCATAATTCGAATATTACATTTAAAGAAAGCATTAGAAATACTATTATAAACATATAAATTCGAATTTTTCGAATTCGAATATAAATTCGAATTTTTTTAATTTGAATATTGCATAATTCGAATATTACATTTAAAGAAAAAGCATTAGAAATACTTTTACAATCTAAATTCGAATTTTTCGAATTCGAATACACGTATTGCATAATTCGAATATTACATTTAAAGAAAAAGCATTAGAAATACTATTACAATCTAAATTCGAATTTTTTGAATTCGAATATTGCATAATTCGAATATTACATTTAAAGAAAAAGCATTAGAAATACTATTACAATCTAAATTCGAATTTTTCGATTTTGAATACACATATTGCATAATTCAAATATTACATTTAAATAAAAAGCATTAGAAATACTATTACAATCTAAATTCGAATTTTTCGAATTCGAATATTGCATAATTCGAATATTACATTTGAAGAAAAAGCATTAGAAATACTATTACAATCTAAATTCAAATTTTTCGAAAAGAATATTTTCGAATGTAATCGTAAAATTCGAAACCGAACATTCGAAAATCGAATATTAGAATGTTATGTAAACATTCGAAATTCAATTCGAACGAACGAATGTGTTAAAATTTGTGCCGTTTTTCGAATGTTGCCAAACATTCGCCCATCCCTAGTTTTGAACTTGTGTTGTCTGTTACATCAATTTGAGATGCACTATTTATGGTTTCAAGACCAGAATAAGAATTATTAGTTACATCTCCCATAGTCCACGTATAATGATCCCCCATCTTGATTAATCCAATAGTACTTTTCAATTCATTTGTTAGTCCTAACATTTTTCCTAACTGTACTCTAGCACTTAGAGTACCATGTAGTTTGTCGTAATCTGTATATTGGTCTTTTAGAATTTTAGTCTCTGTGCTGGTTACAGCATCTTTATATGTTGTTGCTTTTTTGTTGGTCACACAATTGGCATGAACAATTTTTATCTAAAAATAAAATTAGATTGATTTTCATTACTAGTTAAATCTAGCTCTTCTATTGTATGAACAGGTAGACCTTCAACTAATGAAATCTTTATTCTTTTTTTTTTTTTAACACCATTGGCGAAGCGGTAGATGTTGATTGCATATCTAATTTTTTTTATCGCGATTGAATAGAGAACTCTGTTGGTATTGCATTGTCCTTCAGATATTTATTAACTTCTTGTCTATAGTATGCATCATCTTAAAATGTAAAGAACATATATACAATATTTTTATATCTGTTTGTATCTATAACCCATTGTACCATAGTTTCTATCCCATCATTATATTGTCTGGTTAGCTCTAACCATTGTCTTATTCTTTCTGGTCTACGAGGGAAAACATGTAGTGTAATATTATAATTTGTCTTTCCCTTTCTGGTGGAGCTTTTACAACCCTTGACTATAGAGTCGGACATTTTTATATTTCCTGTCAAAATAAACACAAAGAAAAATAAGTCTAATAATTAAATAGTTATCGCAAAAAAAATATGTAAATACATTTTTTGTTTGTGTGTGTATGCATGTGTGTGTGTGTATGTGTGTGTGTGTGTATGTATGTATGTATGTGTATGTACGTGTGTGTGTGTATGTATGTGTGTATGTGTGTGTGTGTATGTGTGTATGTGTGTGTGTATGTGTGTATGTATGTGTGTGTGTGAGTATGTGTGTGTATGTGTGTATGTATGTATGTATGTGTGTGTGTATGTATGTCTCTGTGTGTGTGTTTGTATGTCTGTGTATATAGGTGTGTGTTTATGTCTGTGTGTGTGGGTGAGTATGTGTGTGCCTGTATGTGTGTGTGAGTATGTGTGTGTGTATGTCTCTGTATGTGTGTGTGTATGTATGTCTGTGTATATATGTGTGTGTGTGTGTGGGCGAGTATATGTGTGTGTATGTATGTGTGTATGTGTGTCTCTGTATGTATGTGTGTATGTGTGTATGTATGTCTCTGTATGTATGTGTTTAAGTGTGTATGTATTTGTGTATGTGTATGTATGTGTGTGTTTGTGTGTATGTGTGTTTATGTATGTGTGTGTATGTATGTGTGTGTGTGTGTGCATTTATGTGTGTGTGTGTATGTATGTATGTTTGTGTGTGTCTCTGTATGTATGTGTGTGTGTATGTATGTGTATATATGTGTGTGTGTGTGTGTATGTCTGTGTGTGTGGGTGAGTATGTGTGTGTGTGTGTATGTATGTCTGTGTATATATGTGTGTGTATATGTCTGTGTGTGTGGGTGAGTATGTGTATGTGTATGTATGTATGTATGTGTATGTATGTATGTGTGTGTGTATGTATGTCTGTGGATGTATGTGTGTGTGTATGTATGTCTCTGTATGTATGTGTTTATGTGTGTATGTATGTCTGTGTTTGTATGTGTGTATGTATGTGTGTGTGTGTCTGTGTGTATGTCTGTGTATGTATTTGTATGTCTGTGTGTGTGGGTATGTGTGTGGGTGTGTGTATGTATGTCTCTGTATGTATGTGTGTATGTATGTCTGTGTGTTGTGTGTATGTGTATGTATGTATATATGTGTGTGTATGTATGAATGTGTTTATGTGTATGTTTGTGTTTTTGTGTATGTATGTGTGTGTATGTATGTGTGTTTGTATGTGTGTGTGTTTGTATGTATGTATTTGTGTTTGTATGTATCTCTGTGAGTGTATGTGTATGTTTTTGTGTATGAATGCGTGAATTTGTATGTGTTTGTATGTATGTGTGTATATATATATATATATATGTTTTTGTGTATGTATGGCTGTGTACGTATGTGTGTTTGTATGTATGTGTATGTATATGTTTGTGTGTATGTATGTCTTTGTTTGTATGTGTGTGTGTATGTATGTGTGTTTGTATGTACAGTATGTATGTCTGTGTATGTATGTGTGTATGGGTTTGTGTGTATGCATATGTGTGTTTGTGTGGTTTTGTGTGTATGTATGTTTGTGTTTGTGTATGTGTGTTGGTGTGTGTATGTGTGTTTGTATTTATATATAGATAGAGAGACTCTGTAGCCCAGGACCATGTCCCTGGGTCCATAAACTAAAGTCAATACATAAATAATAATACTTATGTATTGATATACTATTTCGTGTACATAAATAGCAAGATCAACTTTTACGTCATAGTTTATTTATTAAATATTGAATTTTAGTTAAAAAAAATATTAGTCAATGTAAATTTGATTATTAATCTATATGTTTTTCATTTAAAATGTAATTCTGAAAAAAATGTTTTAATTAATTTACTCGTTAATTAAAAATTAGGAAATTTAACACAACAATCGATTTGGTTAGATACATTTTTATAAAGAATTTAAAAAAAATTATGGAAGAGTTAGTTGCATATGGCCAAAAGTTAGCATGAAGGAGTTTGAGGAATAGAGACCAACAAAATAAATATATATATTTATAATGACAAGTAGATAGATAGATAGATAGATGATAGATAAAATATATATATAATGACAAGTAGATAGATAGATAGATAGATAGATGATAGATAAAATATATATATAATGACAAGTAGATAGATAGATAGATAGATAGATAGATAGATAAAATATATATATAATGACAAGTAGATAGATAGATAGATAGATAGATAGATAGATGATAGATAAAATATATATATAATGACAAGTAGATAGATAGATAGATAGATGATAGATAAAATATATATATAATGACAAGTAGATAGATAGATAGATAGATAGATAAAATATATATATAATGACAAGTAGATAGATAGATAGATAGATAGATAGATAAAATATATATATAATGACAAGTAGATAGATAGATAGATAGATAGATAGATAGATAAAATATATATATAATGACAAGTAGATAGATAGATAGATAGATGATAGATAAAATATATATATAATGACAAGTAGATAGATAGATAGATAGATAGATGATAGATAAAATATATATATAATGACAAGTAGATAGATAGATAGATAGATGATAGATAAAATATATATATAATGACAAGTAGATAGATAGATAGATAGATGATAGATAAAATATATATATAATGACAAGTAGATAGATAGATAGATAGATAGATAAAATATATATATAATGACAAGTAGATAGATAGATAGATAGATAGATAGATAGATAAAATATATATATAATGACAAGTAGATAGATAGATAGATAGATAGATAGATAAAATATATATATAATGACAAGTAGATAGATAGATAGATAGATGATAGATAAAATATATATATAATGACAAGTAGATAGATAGATAGATAGATAGATAGATGATAGATAAAATATATATATAATGACAAGTAGATAGATAGATAGATAGATGATAGATAAAATATATATATAATGACAAGTAGATAGATAGATAGATAGATGATAGATAAAATATATATATAATGACAAGTAGATAGATAGATAGATAGATGATAGATAAAATATATATATAATGACAAGTAGATAGATAGATAGATAGATGATAGATAAAATATATATATAATGACAAGTAGATAGATAGATAGATAGATAGATGATAGATAAAATATATATATAATGACAAGTAGATAGATAGATAGATGATAGATAAAATATATATATAATGACAAGTAGATAGATAGATAGATAGATGATAGATAAAATATATATATAATGACAAGTAGATAGATAGATAGATAGATGATAGATAAAATATATATATAATGACAAGTAGATAGATAGATAGATAGATGATAGATAAAATATATATATAATGACAAGTAGATAGATAGATAGATAGATAGATAAAATATATATATAATGACAAGTAGATAGATAGATAGATAGATAGATAAAATATATATATAATGACAAGTAGATAGATAGATAGATAGATAGATAAAATATATATATAATGACAAGTAGATAGATAGATAGATAAAATATATATATAATGACAAGTAGATAGATAGATAGATAGATAGATAGATAGATAGATAAAATATATATATAATGACAAGTAGATAGATAGATAGATAGATAGATAAAATATATATATAATGACAAGTAGATAGATAGATAGATAGATAAAATATATATATAATGACAAGTAGATAGATAGATAGATAGATAGATAGATAGATAAAATATATATATAATGACAAGTAGATAGATAGATAGATAGATAGATAGATAGATAGATAGATAGATAGATAAAATATATATATAATGACAAGTAGATAGATAGATAGATAGATAGATAGATAGATAAAATATATATATAATGACAAGTAGATAGATAGATAGATAGATAGATAAAATAAAATATATATATATTTTTTATTGACAAGATATATTACAGAAGAAAGAATGATCTATAGACATATATATATAGATGGACTGAGATAAAGATTGAAAAATAGATAACGAGTCATAAAAGAGACATAATTGAGTGAAATACATTTTAAAATATAGATAGATCGACAAATGGTCAGAAACAAACATAGAGATATAAATAGATCAATAAAAAGAATTTCCTAAAAATAAATTGATAGAAAATTATCTATATAGACTTGAAAATGTATCCTAAATAATAATCAATACGTTGAAATATTATAAAAAAAAATTGAATACAGAAAAGATAAGCGTAAATGTATATAATAATAAGTAATCCAGTACATGTAAATGTCAGTAAAAAATTATTATATTATTCCTACCGCCTTTTTTGTAAAAAATAGTTGATGATATTATATAGTAATTAAAATTTTAAAAGTTTAAATGTTTTTTTTTTTATATGTTTTAGAAAATACTAACCTTCCTCTTTTAGGTATAAAAAAAATTAAAGGATTATAGATACAGATACTTCACAAGAACACGCTGCGGATTGCTAATAAGATTATAATTGCGATCCACTGTTTACATTTCTCTGTCATGTGACAGAGCATCGGAAGCTGGAGGACATGTGCTATAGCGCTATGACGTAGTGATGTCCAGTTCGTGAACGAATCGTTCTTTTGAACTGGATCTTTTCAGTGAACTGTATGAATTCATATCAGACTGAACTGATTCGTTTGAAACAGTTCACTTCCTGAGTCTGCAGCAGCACTGTTAATACGATCCTAGAGTGAGTTCTGCTTCTGCTCAGGGGCGAAACTACAGGGGGTGCAGAGGTCGCAATTGCGACTGGACCCCCAAGGGTGGATGCCCAGCTTAAAAAAAAAAAACATTGACCTGCCACTGCCTGCACTATCATGTGAGTGTGACATGATGCTTCACTAGTTTCTCTGACTACAGGGGTTAGTGTTTCTGTTTTACCCATTGGTGTTTATGTGTGTGTGTATGTATGTATGTGACTGTGTGTGTATTTATGCATGTATGTGTGTGTGTGTGTATGTTTGTGGAACCAGCAAATTACAGACCTTGTTACTACAGCATGGGGGGGCGGGAGGTAAACAGTGTCACTATAGAGTACCACTATATACAGTATGGGGGGGCTGGACGATGTCACAGACTACTGTGGTCACTTTATAAAGTACTGGGGCAGGTAGGGTCAGGCCAGCCATCTCACCGGCAGATTACAGACTGTCACTGACTCACTGTATACAGTACTGGTGGTTTAAACAGTGTCACTATATACAGTAATAGGGGGTTCTGACCATCTCACAGACTGTGGGCACAGGGTACCTCCTTTTGCAGACGTAATCTGATTCACATTTTTTTTTCTGTGCTAAATGTAAAAAAATAATAATAATATATGAATCAAATTCACTTTTTTTTTGGGGGGGGGGGGTAGGGGGTGGGGTGGGGCCCTTCTTAGATTCTTGCACCCGGGCCCTGTGGTTTCTAGTTACGCATCTGCTTCTGCTAACTCCTCCTTTGCAATGAATCACACAGCAGAATCAGACATCCTCACTCTAGGATCATATTACGTGCTGTTGTATCAGTGTACTGAATCAGTGTGCTGTTAACTAACTCATTTGCAATGAATCGTTCAGTTAACAGTACACTGATTCAAAGATAGCCCTAACTGCACCTTAAATGAACCCTTACAGAAGCAGCAGGTCTCAACCTTATATTTATTTATAAACCATATAAAGTTTGGGTCTGATTAAACATTAATACTTTTAAAATATTATCTAATTAACTTTAGTAAAAGTGACAATACAATATTACCTTAGTTTTCTCTAAAAAATTATATTTTAAAAGTATTATTGTTTAAACAGTCCCAAACTCGGTATGGTTTATAAATAAATATAAGGTTGAGACCTGCTGCTTCTGTAAGGGTTAATTTAAGGTGCAGTTAGGGGTATATTTGAATCAGTGTATTGTTAACTAAATCCTTTGCAATGAATCATTCAGTTAACAGTACACTGATTCAAACATACCCCTAACTGCACCTCAAATAAATCCTTATATAAGCAGCAGGTCTCAACCTTATATTTATTTATAAACCATACAGAGTTTGGGGCTGTTAAAACAATACTTTTAAAATATATTTTTATGTAGAAAACTAAGTTAATTTTCTTTTGTCACTTTTACTAAAGTTAATGAGATGTCTTTTATTAGATATGCATATCTTAGGAAAATACATACAACACAGTACAAAGAACAGAGTATGCAGCATACTCTGTTCTATGTACTGCGTTGTATGCATCTTCCTAAGATATGCATATCTAATAAGTCTGGTTAGGTTATCCATGTGTGTAGGAGCTAACGCTGCGTGTGAGGACTCAGGAGGAGCTGAACTGTCAGACACTGACTCAGGAGTCTTTATTCAAGCATCGGATCAGCGGGCAGAGTGTCGGCAATAGGAGAATCTGCAGCTCTGCATCACGTGCCCAAGTGAACTGATGAATCGGTTCATGAATTGGTTCAGTTAATCGAACTGTCCGAAATGAACCGATTCATCTAAATGAATCGAACTTCCCATCCCTACTATGACGGTCCTCTGTGAGCGGATATTACTTGGAGAGGAGTGGGCGTATGCATAATTAGCATAACCGCAGTGACTCCAAAAACATTTTTTACAGTGTGTTTGGGCGGAGGAAGCATATCAATAAGGTACAACGATATATGGGTATATATTTCGTTTTCAAAGCTTGATTGATGTATACATTATTATCGAACACAATTAAAATTGTATTTATTACAATTTATATGCGTACAAGATCATTGTTTACTGTCCCTTCAAATACAGTTTCATGCCAAATGATTTAGCTTGTATAGGATTTCAGCAGTGAATGGAGAAAAAAACTGTCATCTATGTCTTCACTGCAAAATATCTCCTGGAGCTGATTTGTTACAGCTTTCAGTGCTTAATTATATCATTCATAACTGACTATAAACATGAAATCTTCAATTGGAGAGAATTAATTAATATGTTATTCAAATCTCCGTATTTTAATCACTTTGGTTGACTCAAGATGTTACATTAAATGATTGCAGGCTGTTGCTGCAAAAAATAGTAGTATTGCAATATAAGTCTCAGTATATTAGAGGTTAATGTGTTAACCTGCTGACTGGGTCTGCTAAGTCTACTAAATCTTGTTATATATTAAAGCCCTCATAATTGATCTTAAAATATTGGTCAATTTTAAAAAGATGTGAAACCCAAATATTTTCTTTGAGGATTTAGATAGAACTTAGAATTTTAAAAAAAACTTCCAATTTACTTCTATTTTCAAATTTGCTTCATTCTTTTGATATCCTTTGCAAACTGAATATGTTGAATCAGCCAATCACAAGAAACAAAAGTGTGCAGTCACCAATCACCAGCTAGCTCCCCACTAGTATAGGATACATACATATTATTTTTTTAACAACTGATTCCAAGATAATAAAGAACAATTGAAAACAGAAATAAATTTAAAAGTGTCTTAAAATGACATGTTCTGTCTAAATCATTTAAGTTTCATTTTGATTTTGCTATCCCTTTAAGGCTTTGTCATACAGGTTAAAGTATTAATAGTACTTAGTAGATAGAATGCTTATTTACTAATAGTAACCAACATCAAGCCACCATATTGCGGGTAGCAGCTAGTTCTCATCTACCTAAGCCACCTGTGATGTCAGAGTAGGCACATGACTGCGGCTAACAGATGATAGAAAGTGCAGGAAGCAGCTAGCTCTGACATTAGAGGTACTTCATCTGAATGGGAACTAGCTGTTACAATTTTCCCAGCTCTCACTACGGTGGTTTAATGCAGATAATTTTAAGCTGACCGGTATATATAATAATATTTCTACAGAGGGCGCCTTTAGGCACATGCCCACTTTGCCAAATTATACATCTATAATTAGCCAAAGTAGGGTTAGATACTGGTTTGTAAGGAAAAATAACAAATGAGCAAAGGACCCAAAGGGGAACTACAAAAGCCCTCTGTCCTTGACAAAAGGCAACACATAACTGAGGCTTGTCAGGGAAATACGGATAAAATAACGTTCTAAAAGATTCTTTTGTCCTGCAGGAGATAGTGAAAGAAAAACCCTCTGGAAAAAAGTATCTATTATGAGCTTCCAGTCTGCTATGATATTGGACTTGCCTGGAATGTATTTGGCACAGACAGAAATACTGCTATTAAAGCAGAACCAATAGAACTGGGAAGTAAAATCTGGCAAAGTCTTTGATTTCATCCCACCCGGCGATTGATATACTGAATGACGGAAAGGTTGTCCATCCTGAGGAGGATTCAACAATTAGTGGCCTGCTTGGAAAATGCTGTGAACAATGAATGAGGCAGCACATAATTTTAAGCAATTGTGTTTGCCTCCTGACCTCCAGACATTTACACAGGAAGCTCCCTAGTCTAACAGGCTAGAATTGGAGTAAAGAATTGTCTGGGGCATTTCTGAAAATTTCCCTGTCATTCCATGCCACCATTTGCTTGAGCCTCAAGGACATCTCTGTGTGCAGTTTGTCCATAAGGAAGAGCTGTTGACAGTAATTATGGGACCCCTCAAAAGACTGGATTTTGAGGTACAGCATGGTCAGTAGTGAAGGAGGGCCACAAAAATGGCCTGTATCAAGCATGACAGGAAACCAATCCTTCTTGACAGCTGCCAAAGTGAGACAGAGATGACTGAATTTCTGCTTTGGTCTGATCAATATTCATCTGAGGAGGAAGGAGCTGGCCCTTGACTGTGTCAATGAAGAATCACGCAAATTTCACTACCTGTGATGGAGACAAATTGACCTCTGCTCTTTAGCAAAGAAACCCAGACTGCTCAGAAGAGAAACAAAATTATCTTTGTCCTGGACCATGAGTAGAATGTCATCCAGGTATATCACAAGACGAAAGTCGTATGCCTGGAGACATGCCACCAGCAGTGTGAGGAGCTTTGTAAAGCACCTGAATGTCAGGCAGGTAAACAGCCCAGTCTGCTCATCCCAGCAGAAATGAAGGAACTGATGGGAGGTAAGAAAAATTGTGACCATCAGGTACGTATATTTTAGGTCCAGGTGTGCTATCCAGTCGTTGAACCAAATCAGGTCTCTTAGAATGTGTATGCCCTCCATTTTGAAGTCGTGATAAACCACAAAATAAATTAGATCCCTCAGTTTTGTGTCGTTCCTGTAATATTATGTTGTTTACTCGCTGTCTATAGCTTGTTTTTTGTTACAATGTAATATCTGTTCTTAGCTGCTGTTTTGAAGACAATTAAAGTGTCATAAAACATGTTGAGATCTGTGCATATCCTAAAAGGACTAATTATGTAAAAATGATGTTTAGCATCAGACACACAGACGTATTTTAACTGAGTTCACAACAGCTTATTTGCTTCTCATAAGAATGAATTATTGAAATAAAAAATTAAAACAATACTGGATATGTTAGAATAAAAACGACACAATAAGGATCATAGGGACGTTACAAAAAATTTTGAACAACCATTGTTGAATTCTAAAATAAAATCTAACATAGCAGAACATAATAAACAAGAAAAAACATGTATTGCTTTCAAAAGAAATATGGATTTTAAAATTATCTTAGCGTATATTAAACTTAAAGGGACATGAAACACACATTTTTTCTTTCATGTTTTAGAAAGAGCATGCAAGTTGAAACAACTTTCTAATTTACTTATATTATCTAATGTGCTTCATATTCTTGTTAACTTTTGTTATAAAGCATATCTAGATAGGCTCAGTAGCTGCTGATTGGTTGCTGCACGATTGGCTCACCCATGTGGTTGCTTTTTCTTCAACAAAGGATATCTAAAGAATGAAGTAAATTATATAATTGAAGTAAATTGGAATGTTAATTGAATCATGAAAGAAAAAATGTGAGTTTCATCTCTTGTGTTGCTATATAGAATAACATATCAGCCAAGTTTTAATGTTTTTAAAACAAATTAACATCCTTTTTAATGCAACTAATTTTCAATAGCCAAATTCAACCCACCATTAGCCTTATTTAGAGGAACCAATCTGGGCTTTAGTCAGCAGACAACAAGGCTAGTCACTGTAGTAAAGTTTGTAAATATATAATTGTTTTGCAGTTGTTATCAGTTGGAGCCAATTAGGGACAGATATGTAGCAGAGTTATAGCATTGAGAAGGCAGTAGGATGCATTTCAAAGTCTGATTGTTAGAAATTGCTCAATTTTTACATGAAAAGGGGGCAAAATAAATAGTGAAACTATATTGTAAAGTTGTTTCATTATGCATAACGAAACATTTTATATAAAAATCTCAAGGTGTCTACTGTCCCTTTAAATCAGAGTGTGCAGCAATAGAGAGGTTTAAATATACAAGGTACTTTTCCTATGTGCAAATATGTTCCTAATAACAATTAAATGTAAGATTGTTCTAAAGGTAGTAGGAAGCATAGCTATGCAGAACATGTGACTTTCAGAAAGATAGCTTCTCAGAATATTTTAGTACGTCATAGGAAGAGAAAGATTTAGAGTTTTAAATTATATATAACATATATTCCTCATGTGATGTAATCCATGCTAGAGAGAAAAAAAATCATACTTTCTTATCAAATACTCAACTCAAAAAAATAATTTTAACCCACAATAGAGCCTTTCTGAAACATTAACAATTTCTACTTATTTCCAGCAACTCCACCTAGTGGTAGAACAACCTTATTACAACCATGTTATAAAGTGACATCCCGTAATTTTCTGTACTGGGATCAATTATTCTGTCTTAATTCATTTTATTGATTGCAGAGCTGGAAGATTATTATTATTATTATTATCAGGTATTTGTAGAGCGCCAACAGATTCCGCAGTGCTGTAAACATAGTCGGTGTACAGGATAGCTTTTGTAGGGGTCAAGTGGGTAGAGGGCCCTGCCGAGAGTTTCACTGTTGTAGTCGGCTCTTATGAAGCGATCTGTAAACAGCTGGGCCCATAGGCTTACAATCTAAGGGGTTCAAGGGGAAAGCAATGGTGTTAGGAAAGGTTAGTGTTGGTTGTATGCATCCCTGAATAGTAGAGTTTTTAGGGAGTGCTTGAAGCTGTTAAAACTAGGGGAGAGTCTTATGGAGCGAGGCAGGGAATTCCACAAGATGGGGGCCAGTCTGGAGAAGTCCTGTAAACATGAATGTGAGGAAGTAACAAGAGAGGAGGAGAGGATGAGATCCTGAGCTGATCGAAGAAGACGAGAGGGAGAATATCTAGAGACAAGTTCTGAGATGTAGGGGGGAGCAGTGCAGTTGAGAGCTTTATATGTCAGGGTGAGGATTTTATGTTTAATCCTAGAGGCAAGAGGAAGCCAGTGAAGGGATTGGCAGAGAGGTGCAGCAGATGAAGAGCGACGAGTAAGGAAGATTAGCCTGGCAGAGGCATTCATAATGGATTGTAAAGGAGCTATGCGGCAGCTAGGTAGACCAGAGAGGACGGCATTGCAGTAGTCGAGGCGGGAAAGGATGAGAGAGTGGATAAAAATCTTGGTTGTATCTTGTGTAAGGAAATGTCTAATTTTAGCAATGTTTTTAAGGTGGAAGCGGCAAGCTTTAGCCAAGGACTGAATGTGAGGAGTGAAGGAAAGATCTGAGTCAAGTGTGACCCCAAGACATCGGGCGTGCGGGGTAGGGGTAATGATGGAATTATCAACAGTTATAGAAATTTTGGGGGTGGAGACATTGGAAGAAGGGGGAAAAATAAGGAGTTCAGTTTTGGAGAGATTTAGCTTAAGGTAGTGAAAGGACATCCAAGATGAGATGTGAGAAAGACAGTTAGTGACATGGGTTAGTAAGGAAGGAGGTAGGTCTGGTGCAGAGAGGTAGATATGGGTGTCATCGGCATACAAATGGTATTGAAACCCATGGGACTTTATTAAGGAACCTAGTGACGACGTGTAGATTGAAAAGAGAAGGGGACCAAGGACAGAGCCTTGAGGTACCCCAACAGAAAGTGGTAATGGGGCAGAGGATGCTCCGGAGAAGCTACACTAAATGTACGGTTAGTCAGATAGGAAGAGAACCACGAGAGAGCTGTGTCACAGATGCCGAAGGATTGGAGGGTTTGGAGCAGAAGAGGGTGGTCAACAGTGTCAAAGGCTGCAGACAGGTCAAGGAGGATAAGCAGAGAGAAGTGGCCTTTGGATTTTGCTGTAAGTAGGTCATTGGTAACCTTGATAATTGCTGTCTCTGTAGAGTGATGGGAAAGAAATCCAGATTGTAGTGGGTCAAGAAGAGAGTTTAGTGTAAGGAAATGGGATAGACGTGCGTAAACTAGCTTATCGAGGAGCTTTGAAGAAAGAGGGAGTAGGGAAATAGGGCGGCAATTGGAAGGGGAGGTTGGATCAAAGGAAGGTTTTTTAAGGATAGGTGTGACCAGTGCATGTTTTAGAGATGAGGGAAATATATCAGTGCTGAGGGAGAGGTTGAAAAT
This sequence comes from Bombina bombina, assembly GCF_027579735.1. NCBI lineage: Eukaryota > Metazoa > Chordata > Amphibia > Anura > Bombinatoridae > Bombina > Bombina bombina. The sequence continues at coordinate 575,945,596 of NC_069503.1, read as the reverse complement.
GTGTGTGAGTATGGGGGTGAGGGTAGAAGAGAGGAAGGGGAGTAGCTGTGAGGGGATGGGGTTGAGGGGACAGGTAGTGAGGTGGGAGGACAGTATAAGGGCAGAAACTTCATCCTCATTAAAAGGGGCAAAAGAGATGCATTTTTGGATATTTGAGTTTTGGGTGATCGTGAGCTTTTGAGGGGGTGGGAGATTGGAAGTATGTTGAGAGCTGATTTCACTTCTGATGGAGTCAATTTTGTTTTTGAAGTGGCTTGCAAAATCTTGAGCTGAGAGAGAGGTTGTGTTAGGAGGTGGGGGTGGGCGGAGAAGAGTGTTGAACGTGGAGAACAGACGTTTAGGGTTAGAGGAAAGAGTAGAGATGAGATTAGAAAAATATTGTTGCTTATAAAGATTAAGAAAGTATCACCTAACCAGTAACAAAGCATTTAAAATGTATCACCACACTATAAACGTTTGAGTGATTAACTCAAGACAAATATCAATTACCAAAAGGCCCATAAACATTAAGGGTTAGATTACAAGTGGTGCGCTAATTTATCGCGCACCTGCAAACGGCAAATTTGCCTGTTTACGGGCACGCGTTAACAAGTGGCTGGCTATTAATACCGTGAGCTTGCAGTAGCAATTAGCGCTCAAGAAATAAACCAGAAGCCAGACCTCTGGTTAATTTTTTAAAAGTGCCCCAAATGCGCTCAAATTTCAGTATAGTAATCTTTATTAAAAAATAAAAATAGTAGCATCATTATTTTTAATAGATTAACTGCACAAGGCAGTTATAAGTGTCTAAAGTTGACTGGTGTGGGGTGTTAGAAAAAAAAACGGCACTGAAATGTGCCTTAACGTAGTCTATGGGGACTGTGTGTTCCCAGTAAATATATACGTATAGGATCGACCACTTCAGCTCCAGAATAACCCTAAAGTAATGTTACTTAATTGGAGAACCAAGGATACCAAAAAATATATGTTTGTATCCCAGGGTGCTCAGGGGCATCAATAATATTGATAAACAATTTAAAAAAGAGAGAATATGCAGAAAAAAAGAAAAAGGCAATAAAAAAGATTTAAAGGATGCCCTAGCCAGCACTTTCCATATAGTAAAAAATTGAAGCACAACAAGTATGTATTAAAATGGATGATCCAAATCTACACAAATCAGAGAAAAGGCATGGGATGAATAAAATATAAAAATTTTATTATTAGGTACTCATGTTTAAAAATGACTCATATACAAATATGCACACCTTAAATTTGGTTAAAAAAAACACACCTATGGCCATGGTGGATGGGGCCCCTAATAACATGCCAGAGTGGCTGAGATATAGATTACAATAATATAGTAACCAAAATATAACCATACAATTAGCCTCTGTATATATTGGTCTAGTCCTTAGAGCAACAATTATATTGAGCAGCAATAGACAGTTCCGTGTGGATCAGACACTTGATTAAAGACCATGTATATAAATGACAGAGATCAATTATGAATCTTGGTATGGCCGTTATCTAAAAACCAGCATATGAAACAAAGGCATAAAAAATACAGTCCCAGCAGTTTGAGCAGGTCAATGCTGTAATAGCCAGTGGATTAGTAGCTTATGGGGCCCTGTAGTTCTGAAAGTTATTGCAGCTTGATGTTATTAAGATAGCATAGCAATCAAAGCAGGCACTTTGCAATTAACCTGCATAAATATATGAGGCTGTTTTGCTGTCAAAAAGCGGCATCATATTTATACAGGTTAATTGCGGTCCAAAAGCGACAGTCACTTAAAGTGAATGTAAATTTTGATGCTAAAGTGCCCGGTTTTTAAAACTTTGATTAAAAACAGGGGCACTTTAATTCATCAATATTTTCATTTCACTCCTGTTGTGAAAATAAACTTACTTTTTAATCTTCACAGCAGCTCCAGCTTCCTCCACCTGTTTCAAAGCCTCTTCCTGGGTCTAAAATGAGGTATCTGGCTTCCTCCAATCACAGCAGTGAATCAGACACTGAATCCCCCGGGGGGGAATCTGTGATTGGAGGATGACCTATCAATCATTTCTGACATCAGAAATGGCTTGTGAGACCGGAGGAAGCAGCAGCTGCTGTGAAGTTTAAAAGGTAAGTTTTTTTGTCACAACAGGAGTGAAATGTAAATTTTGATGAATTAAAGTGCCCCCTTTAATCAAAGTTTTAAAAACCGGGCACTTAAACATCAAAATTTACATTCACTTTAAAGTAAATAACACAGTCCAGCAGACATCAGTAATAAGGAAGGCAAATTCACAGCAAGATAGGCATATATCGAATATTCAAGCCCCAGGGGTACTCCTACTAAGAGATGTACTCTCCCCTAAGGGACCCCTCTGTATCTCACCACCTCCTGCGTGTCAATGGACTGTTCCTTGTCACATCGGCTGCCTCTGATTCTCACTGGTTATCCAGAGTAGTTTTCCTGTATACCTGACTGTATTTTGGGGATCCTCAATGGAAACAGGAAAAAAAGAAACATAACTATTCAATCATATTGGATTGCAAGATATTAATTCTGTACCCTTCTCCTTTAATGGGGACAGATGATCTATGACAGTGATGATCAATTTCCTAGCACATGGGAGCTGCAGATCAATACTTTAGAAGCCTTAAAGGGATAGTAAAATTCAAATTAAACTTTCATGACTCAGATAGGGCATGTCATTTTAAACAACTTTTCAATTTACTTATATCATCACATTTGCTTTTTTCTCTTGGTATTTTTTGTTAAAGGTTAAACATAGGTAGGCACAAAGGCTAATTTACATTCAAATATATTAGGAAAAGGTGTCAAACGTCTCTATAACTGCTCCTGTAAAAAACAGTAAAATGCTTAAGAATATGTATATAAAAAGAGAAGCACTCAAATGGCTAAAGACAAATACATTTAATTAGTCGAGAAATATTTAAAACACTTAAAATAAGCACAGAAAACTATCTACATTCCTTATATATACTTATTAAAAAATCCAGTGCACATTACAAAAATGTAATGTACATAAAATGTAGCAATTAATACAACTCGTTACTAAGTTGCAATTCACAGTTTAACATTGGTGAGTCCAAATAGTCCTTTTGTATGCCTGACTGAAAAGAAGGTGTTGGTATAATAGTCTGTTCTTGGTCACGTGACCTCCAATAACCAATGAGACAGAGACTTCACTAACTCATTACTGTTAGATTCAAATTGTAATGGTTATGTGGATAACAAATTTCCCAAAGTTATTTTCTTAAAACTTGAATTTTGATGATCGGCTCCAATCCCACAGATAGTGTTTAAAGCTCTTCTGTAGTCCTGTACTTCCGATCATTGGTTATCGCTCCTTATACTTGGCAGGTTATAAACAGCATTGGGTACAAGCAGGTTGATCTCTCTTCCACTCTTGACTTTGCTGTTCTATGAACAGTGGTGTTAACTTCTGTAGAAATGACCTCTCTCTTGGCAGGTCGGCACACGGATTTCCAGATACTGTGCGGGTCTAGGAATAAAGCAACTCGTTCTCTTCTGAACTTGATGTGCTCTGCTCTTATTCCTAAAATTCAATTTCCCATCAGCTCTGCTTCGTTTAGTACCTCTCCAAAGCTCACAACATCAACAAGTTTCTGCTCCTTACAAGCATTTAAAAGTGCCTTTACATTGCGGTCTATGGGGACTGTGTGTTCCTAGTAAATATAAACATACTTCACTATATAGATATACATTTATATTTGTTATTTATATTTTTTGCCCATCGCTGAGCTTACCCCCTTCACTGTGCTAGTTCTCATGCCGTGTCTCACTTATTACTAAGTTGAGCCCAAATATCGCCTTCGCAGAAGTGATATTTTGTACTCAACTTGTAATCTGGCCCTGAATAAATATAGGCCATTATAGGAAATAGGAAAAAAAGAAACGCAACTATTGAATTATATTGGATGCAAAATATTAATTCAATAATCCAGTGTGCTTCTCTTTGGAGTTTATTTCTGTACCCTTCTCCTTTAATGGGGACAGATGATCTATGGAGTGATGATCAACTTCCTAGCACATGGGAGCTGCAGATCAATACTTTAGAAGCCTTAAAGGGACAGTAAAGTCCAAATTAAACTTTCATGAATCAGATAGGGCATGTCATTTTAAACAGCTTCCCAATTTACTTCATATCATCAAATTAGCTTTTTTTCTCTTGGTATTTTTTGTTAAAGGTTAAACCTAGGTAGGCATAAAGGCTGATTTCTAAGACTCTGCAGTCCAACTCTTATCTCACTCTCTGGCTGTGAATAGCTAATAACATGTACTGTTTGTTCACGTGTGGTGTATAGATAACAGTGTGCTCACTCCCGTGGAGTTATTTATGAGTCAGCACTGATTGGTTAAAATGCAAGTCTGTCAAAAGTTCTGAGATAAGGAGGCTGTCTGCAGAAGCTTAGATACAAGGCAATTACAAAGTTAAAAAGTTTATTAATATAACAGTGTTGGTTATAAAGTTTCAAATTCACCCGATAGGCTGAAGGGGAAAGAATTTCCCTTTAAGAGCAATGATGATAGGAAATGTCACTAAACTCAAGCCGGATGAAGCCCCGTGCAATGGTAGGGGTGAAACGCGCGTAGCAGACGCAGCAGAAGTAATACCACGGACAAGTTTTCAAGGGACTTTCCCCAAACTGCCAAAGGCCAATTATGCAGCTAAAGTGCTGATTGCAGATGACGCTGATGGTAAAAGTATGTGGCACCAGAAACCCCACGTAAGACTGACCTGAAATGAGCGTCTCATCTGTGTGACATCAGCGGCGCTGCTTGTGAACAGCGTGTAGAGGAGGAGTGCAGGATTCAAATGGAGACACCGGAGGTGAGTAGCCTGATAAACCAGTAGCTATAGGCAGAGAGGAAGGTCAGTATAAGAGAGTCTGTAGTCAGGATACAGGAACTTCAATTACAAATGAAATAGTAACGGTCAGAAGAAGCAACAATACAAGGGCTAGTTGCAATGCACAGGAGGGAGACCATAGTCCACTGAGGCAAATTACCTAGCAAAGAGGTAGAAGAGGAGGGGCCTTAAATAGGGAGTTGAAGGAGACTTAAAGGTATACACACATATATGTGTGACAGGACACCCCCTTCAAGGAGCCGCTAAGAAGATCAGGGTCATGGGCGATCGGGATAACACCTATGGAACTGTGACACAAGGCGTGGAGCAGCCAAGTTGACAGAGAGTGCCCATGAATCCTCTTCCGTGCCATAGCCTTTCCATCGTACTAAGTATTGTAAGACCCTCTTGTGGTAACGGGAGTCCAGAATAGCCTCAACTTCATATTGCAGGTCATCCGGAGGTATTTCCAGATCTGAGGTACGTTGAGTATGTGGTCTTACAGGGTGATATGGCTTAAGTAGGGAGACATGGAAAGTCAGATGGCATTTATAAAAGGAAGGTAGTTGAAGAGTGATAGCATTCTGATTCACAATTTTCAATATCAGAAAAGGACCAACAAATATGCTACCAAGTTTCTTGCTGGGTATTTGGAGTTTTAGAAACTTGGTAGAGAGTCATACGTTATCTCCTGGTTTGTAGTCCGGAGCCAGGGTTCTTCTGAGATCGTAATAAGACTTTTGTTTAGCTTGTGCTTGATATAGAGTTTCTTTGAGAACAGAAAAGCCCTCTGCTATGGTATTAACTGTGTCATTAACGAGTGGTGATGTGCTTTCGGTCCTATGAGACAGTTGATATGAAGGGTGAAAACCATAGTTAACGTAGAACGGAGTGAGTTTACTGGAGTTGTTAACAGTATTGTTGTAGGTGAACTCTGCAGTTGGTAATAGGGAGCTCCAATTCTCCTGTTGAAAAGTACAATAGCAATGTAAGTATTGTTCCAATGTCTGGTTGGTCCTTTCTGTCTGCCCATTTGTCTGGGGGTGGTAAGCACTGGAAAGTTTTCTTTCAATTTGTAGAGTTTGACAAAGTTGAGACCAGAATCTTGAGGTGAATTGTATTCCCCTATCCATGGTCACGGAATTGGACAAACCATGGAGTTTAACGATATGGTTGAGAAACAAATGGGCAGTCTCTACGGCAGTAGGTAAACCTGAAACGGGTATAAAATGAGCCATCTTTGAGAATAAATAGTTTACCACCAATATGGTGCTATGGTTGGAGGACGGAGGTAGCTCAACAATAAAATCCATGGCTATGGCTTGCCAGGGCCTGTCTGCAATGGGCATAGATATAAGGAACCCATATGGATGGATCTTTTGATGCTTTGATGTGCAGCAGGTAGCACAGGTTTGAATATAGTCAGATATGGTATGGATCATCTTTGGCAACCAGAAATATATTTGTAGGAGATGTAGGGTTTTTCTTATGCCAGGATGCCCACACAAAGGGAATCATGAGCTGGTTTGAGTATATCATCCCTAAGAGTGGCAGGAACATATAATCGTTGCTTGTAATATAAGAGACCGTTTGAGGACTTAGTCAGTGGTAGAGATGTGGATGAAGTGTCCTTTTCTTGATGGAACTTGATATAATCAATACTATGAGTGGTAAGGGTGATAAAACGTTCTTGAGGTATTATCAAACGTGGAGTGAGATCATGGTTTAGGGTCCTTTCTGGACAAGGCTTCTGCCTTTATGTTCTTGCTACCAGGTCTATAGGTAATTAGGTAGTTAAACCTGGGAAAAAAAGACTCCTTTGAACTTGTCTTGAACTTAGGGTCTTATTAGTCTTTAGATACTGCAGGTTTCTGTGATCCGTGTAGATTATAATGGGTTGTGAAGTGCCTTCGAGTAAATGCCTCCAGAACTCAAAGGAGGCCTTGATGGCAAGTAATTCCTTTTCGCCTATTGTATAATTATATTCAGAGTTATTCATGAGCCTAGAAAAAAAAGACACCGGGTGTACAGGATGCGTAGGGGACCTTCTTTGAGAAAGAATGGCACCGATGGCATAATCTGAGGCGTCTACTTCCAAAAGGTATTGAAGTTTTGAGTCTGGGAATTGTAAGATAGGGGCTGTGATGAATTTGTCTTTTAGTAAATTAAATGCCTGGTCAGCTTGGGTATTCCATGCATACGTATATGCCTTTTTTGTGAGAGTAGCGAGGGGTTTAATTATAGACAAAAATTCTCTGATGAATCTTCTATAGAAATTGGCAAAGCCAAGAAATTTCTGAACTTCCTTTTTTGATCTAGGGATGGGCCATTTGGTGATGGCTTCGACTTTGTTACTCTCCATGCATATTCCGGATGGGGAGAAGTTGTACCCCAAAAAGGAAATGGACTTGGTATTGAAAATGCACTTTTCTCATTTTGCGTAAAGGGAGTGTGCCCTTAATCTGAAGAGAACTAAACGAACATCTTTTATATGTTGTTCCAAAGAGTCTGAATATATTAAAATGTCATCTAAATAAACCACAATAGAGACATCTAAGAGATCACGGAAGATGTCATTCATAAAACACTGGAAGGTGGCAGGGGCGTTACATAGCCCGAATGGCATGACCGTGTATTCGAACAAGTCATACCTTGTTCGAAACGCAGTCAGCCATTCATCACCCTTTCTCATCCTGACAAGGTTATATGCACCTCTGAGATCCAATTTGGTGTACAACTTTGCACCTCAGAGACGCTCTATCAATTCAGGGATCAGTGGCAGGGGGTATTTGTTCTTCCTAGTACGACTATTTAACTCCCTGTAATCAATTATTGGTCTGAGGCTTTGGTCCTTGTTCCTGACAAAGAAAATGCCAGCTCCTGATTAAACCCTTCTTTAGGTTGTCTTCTAAATACTACTTGAGGTGTTTGAGTTCGGGTTCTGACATAGGGTAAATACGACCATATGGGATGGAAGAATTGGGAAGTAAGTCGATAGGACAGTCGTAGGACCTATGGGGAGGAAGATTCTGTGCATCACCCTTATCAAATACATCTGAGTAATCTTTATAGCAGGAGGGGATCTCAGAATTCTTCAATTGCATGATGCTATGTTTTTGGGTTTGGTACACAGGATTTAGTACAATATCTAGAATCAAAGTTTATTGAATTATTGGCCCAATTAATAGTGGGCTGATGAGACCTTAATCAAAGTAAACCTAAAATAACAGGGAAAAGAGGCGTGGAAATAACCTCAAATATACAGGTTTCAACATGAATAGAAGAAACAGTTAAGATAAGAGGAATGGTGTTCTCTTCTGCGTTATGGGACCAGATTTAATCAATGAACCATCTACCACAGTTATTGATAGTGAATTTTTTTTCTTTATTAAAGGAATATTGTTAATGTGCACAAACTCATAATCAATAAAATTTCCGGTAGCTCCGGAGTCAATCACTGCTTGTGATGTTGTATGATGGAGATCCCACTGTAGGGAAACAGAGAGGGAGAAATGTGAGGAGGACATAGTGTTAGGATTCGAAGCATGTAAAGAGCTTGAAATCTTACCCTTTTTTTCTTTAAGGAGACTAGGGCATTCCTTCACCCCGTGATCCTTTGCAGCACAATAAAGGCAAAGATTATGTTGTCTGCGTCTAGCCTTTTCTTCGGCTTTTAACGGACCTCTGATGAATGCAATATCCATAGGCTTGTCAGAACTCCTGTTTGGTAGTGCAGAGGTGTAGGAGTAGGATTTCCTAGTGGGAGGTTCGGATGATGCTTTTTCAGATCTTCTCTCTCGCAATCGCCGATCGATTGAGATACTTAATAGTATAAGAGTCTCTAAATCAGTTGATATGACATCTCGGGCCAGCTTATCCTTTATTTGATCTGACAGACCCAAATGGAACTGATTCCTTAGGGCAGGGGTGTTCCATTGGGTGTCAGGTGCCCAGCTCTTAAAATCAGTTATATACTCCTCCACAGGTCCTTTACCCTGGCGGAGAGCACAAATTGAGGATTCAGCGGTATTTTGTTTATCTCTGTCTTCATAGAGGACAGACATAGCATCAAAGAAGTTATCTAGGGAGTTTAGTATGGGGTCGTCTTTTTCATAGAACGAGTTAGCCCATTACCTGGGTTCCGCCAAAGAGGTAGTATATGACAGTTAATACCCTAATTTTATCGTTGGGATAAGTTCTTGGCTTTAAAGAAAAGAATAGTGTACAAGAGTTTTTAAACTCCCTGAAATTAGCTCTTATTCCAGTGAATCTCTCAGGTGGAAATATTTGTGGTTAGGGATAATTATCAACAGAGGGATCCTTTTGCGAAAGATGATCACTTATAAACTTCCTTAGGTGTTTATGCTCTGTCTGGATCTCTCTAAGACCCTGGAGCATCAAATCCATGTTCTGGGACAAGGCACCCACACAGTTTGATAATTCACTGAGATCCATAGCTAGTTGGGGATACTATTTTCTGGCTAGGTAATATGTAAGGTATGTGGAAACTGTTTTTTTTTAAAAAAAAAATTTTTATTGACTAAAACAAGTCTTACATAGAAATGAAGTTACAATGTTTACATAGAAATAAGGTTACAAAGATTAACAGTCATCATCAGGACAATATGAAAACTTTGTCTTTACAGTTATGCTAAGTTTTATAGTCATGTCAAGTAATAATCCACACTATATCACTTTATTTATCTTATAGTTGATCATTCGAGTGTACATATTCCTCCCATATAAAATTAAGGGAGTAATAGTACTAAATTAACACAGTCATACCATTCCTTTATTGAAGCTATTGCCTCTTTTTTCCATAATCTGGGTATCAATTGTTTTGCACAATTTAGCATTATGTATAAAAGCGTGGATCTCAGGTTGCAGGTCAATTTAACTGGTTTATGAAATAAACATATCAAAGGGACTAAGGGTATAGGGGTGTATATGACTTTGTTTATCTCTTTTGTTATGGACTGCCAGTATTCACCCATTTTGGGGCATTCCCACCATATGTGCAGCAATGATCCTACCTGTCCACATCCTCTTCAGCATTTAGCTGTAGTTGCTGGGTATATCTGGGCTCTGGGGCGTATAGTACCACCTACTAAGTCATTTCATGTTGGTTTCAAGGAATCTCATTGAGGAGGATGAGGAATTCATTTTAGAGATGATAGCTATCCACTCTTTTTCTGTAGGCTTTGTATTTAATTCGGTTTCCCATTTATCTGGAAATTGTTTTATCAACTTTCATATAATTATTCCCCAAAATCTCAATCAACTCCTGTTAGGACCACCCAGTCTCACACCAGAACACGGACTGTTAGATTTTATTAGGAGTCCTGCTATGCTCATTGACTGAGGGATGACGATATAGTCATTTACTGGAGGAAAATTATAGAGATTAAAGAACAGTCTATAGATAAATATAACTGTGGAAAGATTTCCTAAATGACAGGAATAGACCAAGATTAGTAACAGGCTCAATGGTATGTGTTTAGTTTGTCACTGGTATATTGCAAAGGAGGCAGCGATAAGCCATAGTCCAGAGTTTGCAAGTGAAGGTAGAGTCAAGCTATTACTTGTAGCATTAGGTATGTAAGGAGATAGCAGCTTGTTAGTTTGCACACAGCGTGAGAAGCGAAGTAAAGCACAGTTCAAGGTTGCATAATACTAAAGCAGATGACAGGCAGTCTTTAAGGCATGTATAATATAAGTTGCAATGCAGTATACACAATGAAAGATTAATTTTAGGAGACAATACCGTACTTCTGTTGTAGAGATAGGCAACTGGATAGTACAGCAAAGGAGAGCGTCTCAGCTGTGTGATGTCAGCCGCGCTGCTTGTGAACAGCGTGTAGAGGAGAAGTGCAGGATCCAAATGGAGACACCGGAGGTGGGTAGCCTGATAAACCAGTAGCTGTAGGCAGAGAGGAAGGTCAGTGTGACAAAACCAATCTCGCCACTGTACATTGGAGGGCCTGTTATGGAACATTCTTTGGGCTGGAGGTACATGGGCTTAAGGATACCCAGAGACTGCATGGAAATATGGAATTTTATATGCTGGACACCCCATGTACTTTCATACCTCTGTCTTATGTCTATGTCACCCTGTATCCATAAATACAGGATGGGTACAGGGTGTGAGTGCCCCTTGTGGGAGCAATTGTGACTCTATAAGCAAAGTGGGCATAAAAGACTTTATAGCTAATAAGAACTGTTCCTATATTCTGTAATAAGATGTATTCTATGTATGTTTAAGATCTGATTGTGTCTCAGGAGTCTGTCTGGGTAAACTGATTGTGTCATTGTGTGATTATGTTAACTAGACTGCCCAACATCAGATTGTCTGAGTAAACGTTCTTCCCTAGTTAATTAACTTAATATGTTAATCTGTTTTACCTGTGAATAGACAATTGTTTGATGCATTGTTCATATGTTTGCCTTACTGTTAAACCAATGCCCTTTGTAACCTGAAGCCAGGGTGTATAAATCTGTGTGCTGCCTTCAAATAAAGCATATATTCTGTTTAAACCTGAAACTGGCTGGGTTGTGAATTGCTGATTGTCTATGCAGGACATTGTTCATCTGGGGTTAACCCTTGGTACACAGTTGGTACCGTAACATTGGTGGCAGCGACGGAATGAACCTTATCGCCCAGAAGAGCAACTACACAAGCCAGTAACCTCAGGAAGAGGGGGATTATTACAATACTGACTAAGATGGAAAAGAGAAAAGTAAATTTTGCAGCTTTTAAAAACTTCCTGGAAACAGAAGGAGAGATTGATGGGTACCTTGCGGATTTTGAGAGGCAATGTGCACTACACAAGGTACCCGCAGAGGACTGGGTCACGATATTATCTGGAAAATTATCCGGCCGGGCCAGAGAGGCTTTTCGGGCCATTCCAGATGAGGAAGTCAGGGATTATAATACTGTAAAAGAGGCTCTGCTCTCCAGGTATGCGGTTACACCGGAGGCATACCGGAGACGGTTCAGAGACACTGTTAAATTAGCTGGAGATTCCTACCTTGAGTGGGCATGTAAGGTGCACCGCACAGCAGCTCACTGGATAGCGGGGTGCCAAGCCATATCTGGGGAAGAGGTGCTGCAGCTATTCCTGTTGGAACATTGCTTCGACAAATTACCCGCAGGAGTTCGAGAGTGGGTTCGGGACCGTAAACCCTCCACCCTGCAGGAAGCGGCTCGCTTGGCAGATGAGTATACGGATGCCCGCAAACTGGACATTGCTACCACTAAGCCCCCTGCTAGAGTGGAGTACAGACCCCCAGTCACCCCAGCAGCTGCCAGTTACCAAACCCCGGCGCACCGCTATACCACACGGCCTCCGGCCACGAACTACCCTCAGAGAGCCCTGTTCAATTCGCGGGGCTACTCACAACCTATTCGGTGCTTTAGATGTAAGCAACTAGGGCACAAAAGACCAGAGTGTCCCCTAAACGCAGCGAACCAAGCGCAGTCCTGGAGAAGACCCGCCGGCGGAATCCCACGTAATCCTCAGCCTGCGGCCCGCTACGTAGAGGCGCAAGAATGCTGGAGCATCCTACATGAGGCAGACCTTGTGCAAGCTGCCCACCGGAATAACCGGCAACTGGTTAAAGTGAATGGGAAGAAGGTCAGTGGTCTACGGGATACTGGTGCTACCATGACCTTGCTTCAAAAGAACTTGGTGTCTGAGAAACAGTACACTGGAGACACTGTGGCTGTGAGGGTAGCAGGGGGCGATGTGTTCAGCCTACCTGTTGCCAGGGTACATTTGGATTGGGGAGTGGGCGCTAGACCTGTGAATGTGGGGGTCAAGAAGGACTTACCTGCTGATGTTCTTCTTGGAAATGACTTGGCCCCCCTTGTTTCTGCCTACGCTCCTATGGGTCCCGCTGATGTTAACTCTGTGACTACCCGTGCCCAGATCCGTGCAGCAGAGACTGACCCACCTGCTGCTAAGCCCCAGGACGCTGAGCTCAGTAAATCTCTATCCGCTATTGATATGTGGAGGTCCCGTTACAATGCGCTGATGAAGGAGAAGAGGAGCGCAGAGGAAAAAGCACGTTTAGAACAGGAATCTCTGCTAGACAAGCTGCACCGACAAACTGCAGAAAACACCAGCTTGAGAGTGGAACATGAAACATTAAAGACAAACTTAGTGACACTGGAGGAGAAGCTGACGCTGGCTCATAGTGAGGTGCAGCAACTCAAGGGCACCCTATGTCAGTATGAAGGGATTGTGGATACCTATAAAGAGCAGGTACAGAAAACTCGTAAAGAAGCTGATGGGATTTTGAAGGACTGTTTGGCCCTGGTCTGGGCACTGAGGAATTTGAACCCTTGTTTGTATGGACAGGAATTCTCTCTCATAACGGGAATACAGATGGATTGTCCCAGCAAACTGACATGCCTACCAGGCGCTCTGGTGGTATATGCCACAGTATATACCCTGGACAGCCGAGCATGACAAACCAGAGGGAGAGGAGTTTGATGGTCCTGTCCCCCAGCAACACGGCTGTTTAGCCAAAGGGGAGACGATTGGTCTCCCCCTCCAGCAGCACAGCTATGTATCCGAAGGGGAGACAGTCGGTCTTCCCCTCCAGCAACCAGGCTCCCACCAGGCTACTTCCATGGTAGTGCTGGCACCCGGGCAGAGTACAGCTGGTCTCTGCCCACCTCGCAACCCACCAATTCAGCGTACCAGTCCCCCACACAGCTGTGGTGAGGCACCTGGACATGGACAAGTTTTCCCCGTACTCAGGTGTAGTAACCATTTATTGTGGGTGGGCTGTACTACTAATTGTGTTTTATGGGTGGGTTGCTGGACTAACCAGGGCACTGACCGGCAGGAGGTCAGATACCCTGTTAGTCTGTTTGGAAAAGGGGAGAGATGTGACAAAACCAATCTCGCCACTGTACATTGGAGGGCCTGTTATGGAACATTCTTTGGGCTGGAGGTACATGGGCTTAAGGATACCCAGAGACTGCATGGAAATATGGAATTTTATATGCTGGACACCCCATGTACTTTCATACCTCTGTCTTATGTCTATGTCACCCTGTATCCATAAATACAGGATGGGTACAGGGTGTGAGTGCCCCTTGTGGGAGCAATTGTGACTCTATAAGCAAAGTGGGCATAAAAGACTTTATAGCTAATAAGAACTGTTCCTATATTCTGTAATAAGATGTATTCTATGTATGTTTAAGATCTGATTGTGTCTCAGGAGTCTGTCTGGGTAAACTGATTGTGTCATTGTGTGATTATGTTAACTAGACTGCCCAACATCAGATTGTCTGAGTAAACGTTCTTCCCTAGTTAATTAACTTAATATGTTAATCTGTTTTACCTGTGAATAGACAATTGTTTGATGCATTGTTCATATGTTTGCCTTACTGTTAAACCAATGCCCTTTGTAACCTGAAGCCAGGGTGTATAAATCTGTGTGCTGCCTTCAAATAAAGCATATATTCTGTTTAAACCTGAAACTGGCTGGGTTGTGAATTGCTGATTGTCTATGCAGGACATTGTTCATCTGGGGTTAACCCTTGGTACACAGTTGGTACCGTAACAGTCAGTATGAGAGAGCCTGTAGTCAGGATACAGGAACTTCAATTACAAATGAAATAGTAACGGTCAGAAGAAGCAACAATACAAGGGCTAGTTGCAATGCACAGGAGGGAGACCGTAGTCCACTGAGGCAAATTACCTAGCAAAGAGGTAGAAGAGGATGGACCTTAAATAGGGAGTGAAAGGAGACTTAAAGGGACAGTATACTGTAAAATAGTTTTCCCTTAATGTGTTTACAATTGCTTTTTTTACCAACTGCGGAGTAAAAAATGTATGAAAATTAGCTTTTTAAGGTTTATTTGTGTATATTAAAGCTCTGATTTTGTGTTTTGAAGCCACAACCTAATAAAATAGGTTGAGCTTGTAGGTATAATCAGATCTCATTACTGTATCACATTGTGCACATATACCTGCTTCTTTATCTTATATCTGTCCTTAAAACAATCACCAGTACTTGGAGAGAACAATGGAAAATCAGCATTTTATTACATTTTTCTCTGCTATATCCTACTGGGAGTATAATTTCTTCTGCTGGCTGTGTTTACAAAGCTTATCTATAGCTGGGACCTGCGGCCACAAACTTTCAGAATAGGTGGGGATACCACATGCTAAATCAACTATTTCAAATGCCAATATAAGGGTAAAGGATCTACTTGTAAACAATTTAATACACTCCAGCAGGTAAAGTGGATCATTGGGAACAAATTAAAGGGGAGAAAATTTTTGAGTAAACTGTCCCTTTAAAGGTATACACACATAAATGTGTGACACATTGCACATTTAAAAATAATACATAAAACTAACCCAAAAGATAACATAACATGGGTAGAATTAGAAAAGCCCAGAGGGGAACTGCACAATCAGTACCTTTATTTTTACAAACGGAAAGCATTACATTTGCGAGAACAGTTCTATGAAGGGGGAAATAAAAGTGGGAGATTATTTGCATATAAAGTACAGAGATGTCCTATTAATTCTTATATTGATTAAAAATAAAGATAGGAATAGCTGTTACTTAACAACAGACATAGCAGAAGCATTTAGAGAACATTTTGAAAAACTATTGTATATAACTTGAGGGATTCAGAATTTATGTTTAGGGGCCATCTGACACATTATGTAGTCGAATTCAACATTACATGTAAGGACTCCCCATCTCCTCCCTGTCATAAGAATAAATGGACCAATAAGAGAGCCAGATAACACTCAAGGAAATATCATTAATCACCTGCCCAATAGAAAGGCTTTAATGCCAGATGGCTATACTATCTACTATTTTACAAAATTTCATGGACATTTAGCCCCTCAATTGCATTATGTTTAATGAAATAGAAAAAAAAATCATTCCTACAACAATCTTTTTAAGCCACAATTGTGTTACTCCCTAAACTATGTAAATTGTCTGACCAGGTAGCAAATTATAGGCCCATTTCACTCTTAACAACAATTATAAAAATATCCTCAAAACTCCTAGCAAACCCTAGTGAAATTTGGCTTTGGGAAAGGTATACCAGGTGAAATATTCTCCCTGTATGCCAGGGCTTGACAAACCCAAGAACCTGGGAGCCACTCGCTCCTAGAATTTTACCCCTGGCTCCTAACTTTTTGGGTTACTCTCCATATATCTATATGCAAATCCAACTGTCTTGCTCCTAAAAAATATGACTGGCTCCTAAATATTCTTACTGGCCCCTAATTTTTAACATATTTATCAAGCACTGCTGTATGCTACACCTAATGCAAACTACAGTTTAACTCTATGCTATCTAATCCTTTTTATATCAGTAATGGAACCATTATGGGTGCCATTAATCCCCTCTACTTTTCACAAGTGTCATAGAAATATTTGCTATTCAAATAAGAATTAATCCATGTATTAAAGGCCTTTCCAGTAATCAATCAACCTATAAAGTATCCCTCTTTGCAGATGATGTCCTTTTTACAAAAACATAGTCTACTACCTCAATTTCTGAATTGTTGAAGGAATTACAGGAATTTAAAGATGTGTCAAGTTTCTTAAATCAATAAAAGTCGGAAAACTGCCCCCTTTCTGCTAACAAACACTAGTAGTATATGTATCTTCAAATGACAACCATTTTCTATTAAATACCTTAGCTCATAAACTTTAGAGATATTAAAAATAAAATAGTGGCAGATATTTCATCATGGAGAGCCAAAACCTTAGCTGGTCAGGCAGAATAGGTACAATAACAATGAGCATACTACCTTGTCTTTTGTATACCCTTTAAATTCCCTTGCCTAAAAAGTATATCCCATCCTTACAGAAAATAAAAAATGATTATACATGGTATAGATAACATCACATAATTAATAAAAAAATAATGTACCTCCCAAGATACCTGTGTGAGTTTGGGGGTTTGTAAGGGGTACCAAATATTGAAAAATATAGAAAAGCTATATTCCTTCAAAGAATAGTAGATTGGCACACCAACAGCCATAATACAATTTGGGTAGATCTAGAACATAACATAACCCATTACAGACACTTAGGTTCTAAATATTGGATTGGTTCCACACAAAGAAACATCAACTTACAAAGCAATAGGATTATTAATTAGACATTTAAGATGTGGGAGAAACTGCTAGTTTCTTACCCGTTCCTGTCCTCACCGCTCACCTCTATCATATATAACCCAGCTTTCACTCCTGGTATTACAATGCAGTGTTTAGTATCAGTAGAAAGACACCGACATATCCCCATTTATCTACTTACCTATGTTCTCAGAGTGAGCTAATAGAAAAAGACTTCAGCATCTTTAATAACTGGCACTTTTACCATCAAGAAAGTCAGTAGAGCCCAGCACACTAATACCTGAATGCACACTGCCAGGGAGACTGCAGTCCCATAAATAGCAAAGAACAACAAAGGGGCAGCAGCATAAATGATCACAACGTTTATTGGCAAAAAGCCCACAACATTTCAAGGATCACCCCTTAGTCATGTGGATCCACATGACTAAGGGGTGATCCCCGAAAAGTTGTGGGCTTTTTGCCAATAGTTTGTTATTATTTATGCTGCTGCCCCTTTTACCATCAAGTCCACTCATTCCTTCATAACCATAAAGATAAAAACAACATGTTACGCTCCCCCACTCATTTTGAAAACCTATGCATGTTACAATCACCTATCTGCCACACTCTGTCGATCCTGTATACAATATTACAATTTCACAACTTCAAGACCTGTACCCCCAGAGATCTAACCTCTGCTGGAGAAGTGGCAACGATATAGACAATTTGGGGCGCATTTAGTGACATGCCATAAAATTATTACATTCTGGGAGGAAGTTGTTAAAGAAATAGGAACACTGCTAGGTACCATTGGACCCATCCATCTGGCTTCTTAACAAATCTCCTAAACAAACTTGTAGGAGTCAGATCAGACTCCCATTTGTAGCCAAACGGGTGGATAAAATGAATACTATTATATAAATTGGAGAAATACCCTTATTTGGAAATAAAAGGATAAAAAAATGTGGGATTTACTCTTTATTTGGGAAAATTACATTAAAATAAATTCAAGCATTAGTCCTGTGACATGAGGTGAAATAACATAGATTATATTTTCATATTACTGTCAATTTTAGACTTGTACCCTGATTTTGTTAACAGTACTTGATGATTGGTTCATTTCTTTTAATTGGTTCATTTCTTGTTTACAAAAAAAATGTAAAAATCGCTAGTTTTACAGGATGAATTACAAACATTTAAATTAAAATGTTGCTTTAAAATTGATACTAAAAAAATGTTAAAAATTATTCAGTGGAAACAGCATCATGATCTCCTTCAAACATAACAATTTCTTGAAAATCATGTATTCACATAAATTAAATGAATGCTATCATACAGATTTCTGACGGATACATTCAGTTTATGCAAACCATTTGTCTGACTCTTCTTAAAGGTACACTAAACCCAATGTTTTCTTTAATTATTCAGATAGAGCATGCAATTTTAACCAACATTCTAATTTACTCCTACTATAAATTTTTCTTTGTTCTCTTGCTATCTTTATTTAAAAAGTAGGAATTTAAAGCTTAGGAGCCAGCCTATTTTAGGTTCAGCACCATGGATAGTGCTTGCTTATTGGTGGCTACAGTTAGCAAACCAATAAGCAAGCGTAACCCAGGTTCTCAACCAAAAATGGACCGGCTCTTAAGCTTTGCATTTCTGCTTTTTAAATAAAGAATCTGAGTCATTAAAGGGACACTGAATCCACATTTTTTCTTTCGTGATTCAGATAGAGCATGCAATTTTAAGCAACTTTTTAATTTACTCCAATTATCATTTTTTCTTTGTTCTATTGCTATCTTTATTTGAAAACAAGGTATCTAAGCTTTTTTTGGTTCAGCACTCTGGACAGCACTTTTTTATTGGTGGATGAATTTATCCACCAATCAGTAAGAACAACCCAGGTTGTTCACCAAAAATAGACCGCCATCTAAACTTCTACATTCTTGCATTTCAAATAAATATACCAAGAGAATGAAAACATTTGATAATAGGAGTAAATTAGAAAGTTGCTTAAAATTTCATGCTCTATCTGAATCACAAAAGAAAAAAATTGGGTTCAGTGTCCCTTTAAAGAAAAAAAATGGGTTAAGTGTCCTTTTAAGCTCAATTGTAATTCTGTCAGCAGTATGTTGAGATCACTACTAGACCCCTAAAAGATAGAATTATGGAGCATTTGTGAGCCATAGGTGAAACCATACCTAAAGCCCCTATAGCAAAACACTTTCATATTTATGGCCATGGTACAAAAGAGCTTCTCCCTTAGTGTAATAGAACAAATTAAGAAAGATTATAAGGGGAGATAGACTGACAAAGTTCTTGAGAAAGGAGGCTTATTGGATTTTTGTTCTAGATACATGTATGCCTAAAGGCATCAATTTGTGGAATGATATTGATTAATTTGTTGCTTGTAGCTGTTTTTATTTCTCTTCCACATTCTTGTTGTTAACCAGATCTTATTTTCTCATCCTCTAGATTTGTATGTATACTTGTATCCATATATTTCATTATTTTTATTATCACAGACGGTTGTGATCTAGCAATAATCAAAGAAACGGTTTCTATATTTTGTAAGCATTCAGTATTGTGTTATATTTAAACAAATATCTCAGCTAGATTACGAGTCTTGCGTTAGCCTTAAAAAGCAGCGTTGACCAGACAGACAAGAGAGATGTGAGAATTGCTGGGTGTGAACAATTTGCAGATCGGTGATATACAGATCAAATCGAGTCGGATATACAGTCAGCCGTCTCCTTGCAGCCTAAACCACATGGCGCTCCGTCGGACCGGCTTACATTGGAGGTAATAGACTCTCTAGAGATCTCATCTTACTACTGCAAACCAATAACATATTAATGGAGGTGGAGGAGCAAAATCCAGAACTTTGGGAGGGTGAGATAAATTTACAGGCACAATATAGAGCGTACCTGGTGAATATATTGGTAATTGCGCCATACATAAGGCAAGCACAATCCAGCAGTAATGGGTTAAAGGCATTATAGATGTGGAAGCACGTTGTGGAAGAGGTGTTGGAGTGGCAGAGGGGGGGATTAAAAAGAAGCATACCGAGCTTAGATGGCTGCCTGAGTCCAGAGCTCCATACCGGGGGCAGCAGTTAAACATATATTAGGTCGGCCAAAGGGATTTCCTATCTCCAGGAACACTCGGCGTGTGCACCGGAGACTAAGCAGCCCACATCGATATAAGCCAGGAGGCTCTAGTTACAGACTGCTTGGTCCTCAATCAGACGGATTTAATGGACGGACAGCAGCGTGTATGATGCAGCTCAAAATCTAATACTCCACGGCTTCTCAGCTCAACATAGAGACCTGCATGAGTAATCTCCTTACAAGACTGCTTGTGGTGTGATTCCAGTGGCTCTCTCTCCCTCCTCATACAGGGCTAATCTATATGCCCCTAAACAGGTCTCATTTGTAAAGTGCCTTAGTTGCAGAGGAGACTGAATAAAAACGGCTCTACCATTATCACATTCCGGTTTGGGAAACACATGGGCTAATGTTGGGAACTATTATTACTATGAAATTCGAAAGAGAGAGAACAGCACTCCATGAGATAGAACAGAAGCTGGAATAACTTCCATGCATGTTCATTTTTATTGTAACTCCTCAGGGTGCACGTTCTTTTTGCACACTATGCCCCTTAACAGAGAAAAAATATCCTGAAGCATATCAGTCTGACCCTGCCCAATGACAGTCCAGCGCCGAAATACCAGGCAATTCTTCTCTGAACAAGGGAAGCAACAACCCCAGACGATCGTTTCGGCCTCCTATGGGCCTCGTCAGTGAGGTGCAGTTGTATCTCTCTAAGGGCAAGTGTGCATGGAGTCCACGTCTGGTTTTCCCATTACTCTTAGGGTGACCCAAGAGCAATTTGCATAAAATTCGAAGAGAGAGAACAGCACTCCATGAGATAGAACAGAAGCTGGAATAACTTCCATGCATGTTCATTTTTATTGTAACTCCTCAGGGTGCACGTTCTTTTTGCACACTATGCCCCTTCACAGAGAAAAAATATCCTGAAGCATATCAGTCTGACCCTGCCCAATGACAGTCCAGCGCCGAAATACCAGGCAATTCTTCTCTGAACAAGGGAAGCAACAACCCCAGACGATCGTTTCGGCCTCCTATGGGCCTCGTCAGTGAGGTGCAGTTGTATCTCTCTAAGGGCAAGTGTGCATGGAGTCCACGTCTGGTTTCCCCATTACTCTTAGGGTGACCCAAGAGCAATTTGCATAAAATTTGAAAGAGAGAACAGCACTCCATGAGATAGAACAGAAGCTGAAATAACTTCCATGAATGTTCATTTTTATTGTAACTCCTCAGGGTGCACGTTCTTTTTGCACACTATGCCCCTTCACAGAGAAAAAATATCCTGAAGCATATCAGTCTGACCCTGCCCAATGACAGTCCAGCGCCGAAATACCAGGCAATTCTTCTCTGAACAAGGGAAGCAACAACCCCAGACAATCGTTTCGGCCTCCTATGGGCCTCGTCAGTGAGGTGCAGTTGTATCTCTCTAAGCGCAAGTGTGCATGGAGTCCACGTCTGGTTTCCCCATTACTCTTAGGGTGACCCAAGAGCAATTTGCATAAAATTCGAAGAGAGAGAACAGCACTCCATGAGATAGAACAGAAGCTGGAATAACTTCCATGCATGTTCATTTTTATTGTAACTCCTCAGGGTGCACGTTCTTTTTGCACACTATGCCCCTTCACAGAGAAAAAATATCCTGAAGCATATCAGTCTGACCCTGCCCAATGACAGTCCAGCGCCGAAATACCAGGCAATTCTTCTCTGAACAAGGGAAGCAACAACCCCAGACGATCGTTTCGGCCTCCTATGGGCCTCGTCAGTGAGGTGCAGTTGTATCTCTCTAAGGGCAAGTGTGCATGGAGTCCACGTCTGGTTTCCCCATTACTCTTAGGGTGACCCAAGAGCAATTTGCATAAAATTTGAAAGAGAGAACAGCACTCCATGAGATAGAACAGAAGCTGAAATAACTTCCATGAATGTTCATTTTTATTGTAACTCCTCAGGGTGCACGTTCTTTTTGCACACTATGCCCCTTCACAGAGAAAAAATATCCTGAAGCATATCAGTCTGACCCTGCCCAATGACAGTCCAGCGCCGAAATACCAGGCAATTCTTCTCTGAACAAGGGAAGCAACAACCCCAGACAATCGTTTCGGCCTCCTATGGGCCTCGTCAGTGAGGTGCAGTTGTATCTCTCTAAGCGCAAGTGTGCATGGAGTCCACGTCTGGTTTCCCCATTACTCTTAGGGTGACCCAAGAGCAATTTGCATAAAATTCGAAAGAGATTATTACTACCCCCAACAGCTTCTATAGGTACATATAAGCCCTACATGATTCACTTCTCAAGTGGATATATATTTCCTTCAATATATTAAGGGACTCCATAGTCTTACTTTGCAGCAAGTTCCCATCAGCACTAAGGTAATTATAAGCTGCTGCACTTTGTGTGCCTTCTCACAGTAAATAACAGAAGGTGAAAGTCAATGACCCCAGTGCAACACTGCTCCTTAACACAGCCCACCATCCCTCTTCTCAGCCATCTCTTATGGCCTATAAGAAGAACATTAAAACTGCTAAGGGGATCCATTGGACCCATTGGACTCAAACGATGCTCTGAATCTCAGAGTGTCTGCAGCAAGTGGAGGTTCTGTTAGTCTGTACTTTATTCCAAAGTTTAATGCTAACTTCACGGGTTAGAGTTTTCCAATGTCAGATGTACACCACATGGTACGTACCAATGCATATGTAGTTTGTGATTCCTTATCTCCCCAGCAATACGTCTTATGTGGAAAATACCTAGCATGTACGCATACTTATTGTTCACGACATGATAATGCCATTGAGCATTGTTATTATTCCCTCTCCGGGCAATATATTCAGGGAGGTACTATGGGTGCTAGGTATTTTAATTTTCTTGACATGGAGTGGGTTAAATGAAAGTATGTTGGGATGAGAGATATGACCAGTTCTACATTTACTTACTCCTACACTGTATGCTATATGGAAATTTATAACTGACTCTAGAAACTATCATGTGTGCTAGGTATCATGGGTGCTAGGTATCATGTGCGCTAGGTATCATGTGCGCTAGGTACAATGTGTGCTAGGTATCATGTGCGCTAGGTATCATGTGCGCTAGGTACAATGTGTGCTAAGTTCAACGTGTGCTAGGTACCGCGTGTGCTAGGTAAGGAGAGTGCTGGGTACGGCATGTGCTAGGTACAATGTGTGCTAGGTACAATGTGTGCTGGGCACGGCGTGTGCTAGGTACAGCGTGTGCTAGGTACAGCGCGTGCTAGGTTCTAGGTTCAATATGTGCTAGGTACCGCGTGTGCTCGGCAAGGCGGGTGCTGGGTACGGCGTGTGCTAGGAATAGTGTGAGCTGGGTATCATGTGTGCTAGGTATCATGTGTGCTAGGTATCATGTGTGCTAGGTATCGTGAGTGCTGGGTATCGTGTGTGCTAGGTATCATGTGTGCTAGGTATCATGTGTGCTAGGTACAATGTTTGCTAGGTTCAACGTGTGCTAGGTACCGCATGTGCTAGGCAAGGTGGGTGCTGGGTACGGCGTGTGCTAGGTATAGCGTGAGCTGGGTACAGTGGCTGCTAGGTATCATGTGTGCTAGGTACAATGTGTGCTAGGTATAATGTGTGCTAGGCACAGCGTGTGCTAGATACAGTGTGTGCTAGGTAGAATGTGTGCTAGGTTCAATGTGTGCTAGGTACCGCGTGTGCTCGGCATGGCAGGTGCTGGGTATGGCGTGTGCTAGGTATAGCGTGAGCTAGGTACAGTGGGTGCTAGGTGTCATGTGTGCTAGGTACAATGTGTGCTGGGTATAATGTGTGCTAGGCACAGCGTCTGCTGGTTACAGCGTGTGCTAGGTTCAGTGTGTACTAGGTTCAGCGTGTGCTAGGTTCAGTGTGTGCTAGGTACAATGCGTGCTAGGTTCAATGTGTGCTAGGTACCGTGTGTGCTCAGCAAGGCGGGTGCTGGGTACGGCGTGTGCTAGCTATCATGTGTGCTAGGTATCATGTGTGCTAGGTATCATGTGTGCTAGGTACAATGTGTGCAAGGTTCAATGTGTGCTAGGTACCGCGTGTGCCAAGCAAGGTGGGTCCTGGTTACGGTGTGTGCTAGGTATAGCGTGAGCTAGGTACAGTGGGTGCTAGGTATCATGTGTGCTAGGTACAATGTGTGCTAGGTATAATGTGTGCTAGGCACAGCGTGTGCTAGGTATAGCGTGTGCTAGGTTCAATGTGTGCTAGGTTCAATGTGTGCTAGGTACCGCGTGTGCTCGGCATGGCGGGTGCTGGGTACGGCGTGAGCTAGGTATTGCGTGAGCTAGGTATAGTGGGTGCTAGGTACAATGTGTGCTGGTCCGGCGTGTGCTGGGTCCGGCGTGTGCTGGGTTCGGCGTGTGCTAGGTACAGCGTGTGCTAGGTACAGTGTGTGCTAGGTACAATGTGTGCTAGGTACAATGTGTGCTAGGTACAGGGTGTGCTAGATACAGGGTGTGCTAGATACGAGTGCTAGGTACAATGAGTGCTAGGTACAATGAGTGTTAGGTACAATGAGTGCTAGGTACAGCGTGTGCTAGGTTCAGCGTGTGCTAGGTTCAGTGTGTGCTAGGTACAGCGTGTGCTAGGTACAGCGTGTGCTAGGTACAGTGTGTGCTAGGTACAGTGGGTGCCAGGTATAATGAGTGTTAGATATAATGAGTGTTAGGTATAATGAATGTTATGCACAGTGTGTGCTAGGTATAATGTGTGCTGGGCACTGCGTGTGCTGGGTAAGGCGTGTTCCAAGTACAATGAGTGTTACGTACAGCGTGTGTTAGGTATAATGTGTGCTAGGGGCAATGAGTACTAGGTGTAATGAGTACTAGGTGCAATGAGTGCCGGGTTCAGTGTGTGCTAGGAACAATGAGTGCTAGGTACAGTGAGTGCTAGGTACAGTGGGTGCTGAGTACAGTGTGTGCTGGGTACAATGTGCATCTCACTTGTCTCTTGAAATTTTTTGTTACCTGCATCACAAGATGTTGACAGAACCTGCTCCTCAACCTATATGGACAAATCCATTAATATATGTTACTGCAACTTATCCTGACTTGATCTCTGGAGCATTAAATTTAATTTATAAGTACCACCTCCCACCCCACCTCCCATATTCAGAGCCCACACCAGGGTTCAATCTTGGTGAATTATTTTCACCACAAATCTCTGCAATTTACTTATGGTGTATCAATGTTTTGACAGTTATTGCAACCGGACCTGCGTGTCAGATCCTTTTGTTTTTGTATGTTTGAACAGGGGTCCTGCGTGTTCCCAAGTGTTACCTTTCATTCTAAAATCGAATAAAAATTTGTTTAAATTTTTTTTTTTTTAAAAATGCAGCATTGAGAGGTCCCAAGTAACGCTGCTTTTTAGCGCCCGCTGGTAGTACGGGTCTGACAGGTACAGGTGTACCGCTTACTTTTCTTCCGCGACTCGAGCTTACCGCAAATCCCCTTACGTAAATTGCGTATCCTATCTTTTCAATGGGACTTGCCTAACTTCGGTATTACGAGTCTTGGAAGAAGTGAGCGGTACAGCCTCTCCTGTCAAGACTCCTACCGCATTTAAAAGTCAGTAGTTAAGAGTTTTATGGGCTAATGCTGTAACATAAAACTCTTAACTAAAGTGCTAAAAAGTACACTAACACCCATAAAGTAGATATTAACCCCTAAAATGAGCCCCCCCCCCCATCACAAACACTTAAATACATTTTTTAACCCCTAATCTGCCGACCAGACATCGCGGCCACTTTAATAAATTTTATTAACCCCTAATCTGCCGTCCCTAACATCGCCGACACCTACCTGCATTTATTAACCCCTAATCTGCCGTCCCCAAAGTCGCCGCTACTATATTAAATTTATTAACCCCTAAACCTAAGCCTAACACCCCCTAACTTAAATATAATTTAAATAAATCTAAATAAAATTACTATCATTAACTAAATTATTCCTATTTGAAACTAAATACTTACCTGTAAAATAAACCCTAAGCTAGCTACAATATAACGAATAGTTACATTTGTATCTATCTTAGGGTTTATATTTATTTTACAGGCAACTTTGTATTTACTTTAACTAGGTACAATAGTTATTAAATAGTAATTAACTATTAAATACCTTCCTAGTTAAAATAAGTAAAAATTTACCTGTAAAATAAATCCTAACCTAAGTTACAATTACACCTAACACTACACTATCATTAAATAAATTAACTAAATTACCTACAATTAATTACAATTAAATTAAATAAACTAAAGTACGAAAAAAAACACTAAATTACAGAAAAAAATAAAATAATTACAAGAATTTTAAACTAATTACACCTAATCTAATCCCCCTAATAAAATAAAAAATCCCCCCAAAATAATAAAAATCCCTACCCTATACTAAATTACAAATAGCCCTTAAAAAGGCTTTTTGCGGGGCATTGCCCCAAAGTAATCAGCTCTTTTACCTGTAAAAAAACATACAATACCCCCCAACATTAAAACCCACCACCCACACACCCAACCCTACTCTAAAACCCACCCAATCCCCCCTTAATAAAACCTAACACTAACCCCCTGAAGATCACCCTACCGTGAGACATCTTCAGCCAGCCAGGCACAAGTGGTCCTCCAGAGGGGCAGAAGTCTTCATCCGATCCAGGCAGAAGAGGACCTCCAGACAGGCAGAAGTCTTCATCCAGGCGGCATCTTCTATCTTCATCCATCCGGAGCGGAGCGGGTCCATCTTGAAGCCAGCCGATGCGGAGCATCCATCCAGACCGATGACTACACAATGAATGACGGTTCCTTTAAATTAGGTCATCCAAGATGGTGTCCCTTGAATTCCGATTGGCTGATAGGATTCTATCAGCCAATCGGAATTAAGGTAGGAAAAATCATATTGGCTGATGCAATTAGCCAATAGAAATGAAGTTCAATCCTATTGGCTGATCCAATCAGCCAATAGGATTGAACTCACATTCTATTGGCTGTTCCAATCAACCAATAGAATGCGAGCTCAATCTGGAGGTCCTCTTCTGCCCGGATCAGATGAAGACTTCTGCCCCTCTGGATTTTATTAAGGGGAGATTGGGTGGGTGGGTGTGGGTTTTAATGTTGGGGGGTATTGTATTTTTTTTTTACAGGTAAAAGAGCTGATTACTTTTAAGGGCTATTTGTAATTTAGTATAGGGTAGGGATTTTTATTATTTTGGGGGGATTTTTTATTTTATTAGGTGTAATTAGTTTAAAATTCTTGTAATTATTTTATTTTTTTCTGTAATTTAGTGTGTTTTTTTTCCGTACTTTAGTTTATTTAATTTAATTGTAATTAATTGTAGGTAATTTAGTTAATTTATTTAATGATAGTGTAGTGTTAGGTGTAATTGTAACTTAGGTTAGGGTTTATTTTACAGGTAAATTTGTACTTATTTTAACTAGGAAATTATTAAATAGTTAATAACTATTTAATAACTATTGTACCTAGTTAAAATAAATACAAAGTTGCCTGTAAAATAAAAATAAACCTTAAGCTAGGTACAATGTAACTATTAGTTATATTGTCGTTAGCTTATGGTTTATTTTATAGGTAAGTATTTAGTTTTAAATAGGAATAATTTATTTAATTGTAGTTATTTTATTTAGATTATTTTAAATTATATTTAAGTTTGGGGGGTGTTAGGGTTAGGGTTAGATTTAGGTTTAGAGGTTAATATATTTATTATAGTGGCGGCGACGTTGGCGGCGGCAGATTAGGGGTTAATAAGTGTAGTTAGGTGGCGGCGACATTGGGGGCGATAGAGTAGGGGTTAATAAATAAAAATTAGGTGTCGGCGATGTTGGGGGCAGCAGATTAGGGGTTCATAGGGATAATGTAGGTGGTGGCCGTGTCCGGAGTGGCAGATTAGGGGTTAATAATATAATGCAGGTGGCGGCGATGTTGGGGGCGGCAGATTAGGGGTTAATAAGTGTAATATTAGGGGTGTTTAGACTCGGGGTTCATGTTAGGGTGTTAGGTGTAGAAATAACTTTTATTTTACCATAGGAATCAATGGGGCTGCGTTAGAAGCTGAACGCTGCTTTTTTGCATGTGTTTTTTTCAGCCGATTCTGCCCCATTGATTTCTATGGGGAAATCGTGCACGAGCACGTTTTGCCAGCTCACCGCTACCGTAAGCAACGCTGGTATTGAGGTGAGATGTGGAGCTAAATTTTGCTCTACGCTGACCTTTTTGCAGCTAACGCCGGGTTTAAAAAAACCTGTAATATCAGCGTTGTCTTAAGTGAGTGGTGAAAAAAAACTGCTCGCTAGCAACGCACCCCTGTTACCGCAAATCTCGTAATCTCGGTGTCTGTTTTTAAAGCATAGATTATTTTAATAATTTGATTGGGTGATCAATATCTGGGTGTTGGAGCATAAAGTTTTATCAGTGTGGGTGGTTATTTTCTAAATCTAGAGAGATTTTATTAACCCATTCACTGAACTGTTACATGATCATCTGGAGTAGTCTAGTCATGATACAAATGCTGTGTTAATTTCAGTTTATATTTAAAGGGACACTGAACCCAAAACATTTATTTCGTGATTCAGATAGAGCATGGAATTTTAAGCAACTTTCTAATTTACTCCTATTATCAATTTTTCTTCGTTCTCTTGCAATCTTTAATTGAAAAAGAAGACATCTAACCTTTTTTTTATTCAGAACCCTGGACAGCACTTTTTTATTGGTGGATGAATGTATCCACCAATCAGCAAGGACAACCCAGGTTGTTCACCAAAAATGGGCCGACATCTAAACTTACATTCTTGCATTTCAAATAAAGATACCAAGAGAATGAAGAAAAATTGATAATAGAAGTAAATTAGAAAGTTGCTTCAAATGTCATGCTCTATCTGAATCACACACACAAAAAAAATCTGGGTTCAGTGTCCCTTTAAACTATGTTCACTTAGAATTATATAAAAAAAAAGCAATATAAATGCTGATCTTTCAAAAGAATTATATAAACCTATTGCGTATATTGTTCCTTTAAGTATGAGTTAGGCTCTCTACTGGGCACAAAAAGCACAATTTATAGAGGCATTTTACAGCAAAAGCGGGTAAAACAAATAATGAACGCATACTGTAATTTTGTTACATTTTCTTTAAAATGACAGTAAAGTCAAAATCAAAATGGACTGGGTAGAGCATGACATTTTAAACAACTTTCCAATTTACTTCTGTTATGAATTTTGCTTAGTTCTCTTGGTATCCTTTACTAAACAGTAATCCTAAGTGAGTTCATTAGCGTGCATGTGACATCTGACAGCAGTGTTATCAACATTGTTTATAGCAATGTTATATATAGACTGCTAAAGAAACGTGCACGCTTCAGAGCTCGTATCAGCATTAAAGGGACACCAAACCCAATTATTTTCTTTTGTGATTCAGATAGAGCATGCAATTTTAAGCAACTTTCTGATTTACTCCTATTATCAATTTTCCTTCGTTCTCTTGCTATCTTTATTTGAAAAAGAAGGCATCTAAGCTAAGGTGCCAGACAATTTTTGGTTCAGACGCTGGACAGCACTTATTTATTGGTGGGTGGGTGCATTTAGCCACCAATCAGCAAGCACAACCCAGGTATGAGCCGGCTTATAAACTTACATTCTTGCTTTTCAAATAAAGATAGCAAGAGAATGAAGAAAAAATGATAATAGGAGTAAATTAGAAAGTTGCTTAACCCCTTAATGACCGAGGACGTGCAGGGTACGTCCTCAAAAAAAAGGCAGTTAACGCCTGAGGACGTACCCTGCACGTCCTCGGTGTGGAAAGCAGCTGCAAGCGATCCTGCTCGCTTCCAGCTGCTTTCCGGTTATTGCAGTGATGCCTCAATATGGAGGCATCCTGCAATAACAATGTATGGCCATCCGATGCAGAGAGAGCCACTCTGTGGCCCTCTCTGCACCGGAGATCCGGTGGCTTCCTTCGTTGGTGGGTGGGAGCAGTACCGGGAGGTGGGTGGCGGCCATCAATGGCCCTGGAGATGTGCAGGGGGGCGGGATCGTGGGCGGGGATGTCTGGGGGCGCGCACGGGTGCGCGCTCGTGCACGACAGGGAGGGGGCGGGCGCGTGCACGGGGAGGGAGCGGGTGGGAACGCTGCACTACAGAAAATATTATTGGTAATAGGATAGGTAATCAAGTTTATACCGCTGAAATTTTTTTTAAAAAAAAAGCTAAATCAGGGGGTGTTGGGTTAGTATGTGGGAGGGAAGCTACACTACAGAAAAAAAACTGTGAAAAAACCCCCCAGAAAACATTTTTTCTGCAAACTGGGTACTGGCAGATAGCTGCCAGTACCCAAGATGGCCCCCAAAAAGTCAGAGGGGGACGGTTAGAGAGGTGTTTGGGGGGTATCAGGGAGGTTGGGGGATAAGGGGGATACTACACAGCAGCATATGTAAATATGCTATACAATTTAAAAAAAACAACAACAAAGATTCCCTTTATTTTTGTACTGGCAGACTTTCTGCCAGTACTTAAGATGGCGGGGACAATTGTGGGGTGGGGGAGGGAAGGGAGCTGTTTGGGAGGGATCAGGGGGTGTGATGTGTCAGATGGGAGGCTGATCTCTACACTAAAGCTAAAATTAACCCTGCAAGCTCCCTACAAGCTACCTAATTAACCCCTTCACTGCTAGCCATAATACACGTGTGATGCGCAGCGGCATTTAGCGGCCTTCTAATTACCAAAAAGCAACGCCAAAGACATATATGTCTGCTATTTCTGAACAAAGGGGATCCCAGATAAGCATTTACAGCCATTTGTGCCATAATTGCACAAGCTGCTTGTAAATGATTTCAGTGAGAAACCTAAAATTGTGAAAAATATTACGTTTTTTTTAATTTGATCGCATCTGGCGGTGAAATGGTGGCATGAAATATACCAAAATGGGCCTAGATCAATACTTTGGGTTGTCTACTACACTAAATTAAAGCTAAAATTAACCCTAGAAGCTCCCTACATTCTCCCTAATTAACCCCTTCACTGCTGGGCATAATACACGTGTGGTGCGCAGTGGCATTTAGCGCCCTTCTAATTACCAAAAAGCAACAACAAAAGCCATATATGTCTGCTATTTCTGAACAAAGGGGATCCCAGAGAAGAATTTACAACCATTTATGCCATAATTGCACAAGTTGTTTGTAAATAATTTCAGTGAGAAACCTAAAGTTTGTGAACAAAATTGTGAAAAAGTGAACATTTTTTTTTATTTGATTGCATTTGGCGGTGAAATGGTGGCATGAAATATACCAAAATGGGCCTAGATCAATACTTTGGGATGTCTACTAAAAAAAAAATATATACATGTAAAGGGATATTCAGGGATTCCTGAAAGATATCAGTGTCCCAATGTAACTAGCGCTAATTTTGAAAAAAAAGTGGTTTGGAAATAGCAAAGTGCTACTTGTATTTATGGCCCTATAACTTACAAAAAAAGCAAAGAACATGTAAACATTGGGTATTTCTAAACTCAGGACAAAATTTAGAAACTATTTAGCATGGGTGTTTTTTGGTGGTTGTAGATGTGTAACAGATTTTGGGGGTCAAAGTTAGAAAAAGTGTGTTTTTTTCCATTTTTTTCTCATATTATATAATTTTTTATAGTAAATTATAAGATATGATGAAAATAATGGTATCTTTAGAAAGTCCATTTAATGACGAGAAAAACGGTATATAATATGTGTGGGTACAGTAAATGAGTAAGGGGAAAATTACAGCTAAACACAAACACCACAGAAATGTAAAAATAGCCCTGGTCCCAAACGGACAGAAAATGGAAAAGTGCTGCGGTCATTAAGGGGTTAAAATTGCATGCTCTATCTGAATCATGAAAGAAAAAAAATTTGAGACCAAAGCAAATTTGATAATAGAGGTAAATTAGAAAGTAGTTTATAATCACACGTTCTATCGGAATCACAAAAGTTTAATTTTGACTTTACTGTCGCTTTAATTAAACATTTTATAACACTTTAATGTTCTTTTAATTCACTAGGAAATACTTCTGCTTCTTAGCTCTGTCATTTCAAGAGTACTACAAATTCCCTAGCTGGGAATTTATTTATTTTTAATTCGAAAACTTGTCATCTGAGTTATGATAAAGAGTGTTAATTGGGATTTTTTTTTAAAAGAAAATTAATTAGTCCCCTCTCTGTGTTATCTGTTGCTGCTGTTAGCAAATATGTTAAACTTTAGACTTTGAAAAATGTGCTTCAAAAATTAGCAAAGAAGGTAGAACAATTAAGCTATTTTACAAAGTAATTGCCGCCATCCTCTTTAATATTGCAGTGTTTGATGTTGAGGTTAATTTGTGAGGAGAAAAATTACGTTATAGTTAAATCCTGGGCATCCTCAAGGGAGACAAAAATATTTGCCAAGCATGCAAAGTTGTTGCTCTAGCTTTCTTTGAAAAATTAATTAACTTTGGCAGTGTGAATTGTAAACATAAGAAATGAACAAAGTAAAAATGAAAATCAATAAATATGTTATCTGAAAACATATAAATAGCTAAGCGTGTAAATAATTTATCATACTGGGCTAGATTACGAGTGGCGCGCTAACTTTGACGTGCAGGCGATATGGGTATTTTACATCATTTTGCATGCAACAGAAATAGTGTGCATATTACAAGTTGAAAGTAATCACGATCACAAGAGCACAATCACATTTTGTGCTCGTCGGGTTAGCTTGACTGAAACTTTTGCGTAAAGAGTAGTGAATTAAAAAAAGGTTGCAATAAACACAACATAAAAACATTCACAATTACAGTTGTACTCGTATAAACGCTATCTGATAAAAATTTGTCAAAAAAATATTAATAAAATAAAACTTATTGTGGTACAAAGGTATATGGTATATGACAAGGTGTTTGACTGCAAAGGGCTATAATGGATATATACATGTCTAAATATGTGTGTATATAAATATATATATGTGTGTGTGTGTGTGTGTGTGTGTGTGTGTACAGACGTATTTATGTGTTTAACTGTATATTTACTGAACATATTTAACATTTCAATGTTCTTCACATACAGGATAATGTAATTTTTATTGTAAAAATATATTCATATATATGTGTATAAACCTATACCTGTATAACTATTCCTATAGATATATAGGTATAGATATCTATTTTACATTAAAAGTATCACTTATATCAGTAACACAATGTAGGATTAGTAATTCTTAATGTGGACTAACCCGATACCGCGTTAGAGCTAAATCACGAAACACAGATCGCGTTACGCATATTTTACATTTATATGTTCTTCACTTAGAATTTTGTTTATTATTATTATTAAAGGGGCAGTCTACACCAGAATATTTTTTCTTTTAAAAGATAGATAATCCCTTTATTACCCATTCCCTAGTTTTGCATAACCAACACAGTTATATTAATATACTTTTTACCTCTGTGATTATCTTGTATCTAAGCCTCTGCAAACTGCTCCTTATTTCAGTTCTTTTGACAGACTTGCATTTTAACCAATCAGTGCTGGCTCCTAGGAACTCCATGTGCGTGAGCACAGTGTTATCTATATGAAACACATGAACTAACACCCTCTAGTGGTGAAAAACTGTCAAAATGCCCTGAGCTAAGATGCGGCCTTCAAGGGCTTAGAAATTAGCATATGAACCTCCTAGGTTTAGCTTTCAACTAACAATACAAAGAGCACAAAGCAAAATTGGTGAAAGAAGTAAATTGGAAAATTGTTTAAAATTACATGCCCTATCTGAATAATGAAAGTTTGTTTTGGACTATACTGTCCCTTTAAATATATATTCCTATATACTGTATATGCAATATGTGATATTGTTAATGTAAAATAGCTGTCTATATCTATATATCTAGAGGAATATATATACAGGTATAGGTATATACAAATATATATTTACAATAAAAATGACCGTTCTGTATGTGAAGAACATTGGAATGTGAAATATTCACAACTGCTGTCTGGTTTTTCATCTGTGCTCTCGATTGACTTCTATGGGGAAAATATGTTAATGTGGTCTCAATATTTGGTTAACGCACATCGGGTTTCACTCGCGTGCAATCTTTTTACTTTCAACTTGTAATACGCGTGCAAAAAGCTTACTTCTACCAAAGTTTACGTTCGAGCATAAAGGCTAAATAGCGAGCCACTGGTAATCTCGCCCACTGTGTTTTAATGTGAGGCTAGAAAGTAAACAGTAATTACAAAAAGCTTTGCAATGCATTTGAAGCATTGTGTGATAGTCAATGTCAGAAAGCTGTAAAAATGTCCTCCTTTGCTGATCTGTCTCAGGCTTCCTAGACCCCTGCCCCCTAATATGAAGCATATTTCAAAGAAACTTTATCCTCCCAATCATTCCTGTTGGTCAGCATACAGCAAGTGCAATTATATGGGGGACTGATAACCACAGCTCACCTTTTGCCCAATGATTAAAGGATTGCTGTGTCTGACAGGAAATAGTTGATTTTGTCCTAAAGTAATCCCTAACAGGCCAGATGTCATGGTTAAGGCCTCTTTAACAGGATGGAGCTTAATGGCAGGGGTAGCAAGAAAGTGGTCAGATTGCATAGCAATAGACTGGAGACTTAAATATCTACAACAGTCCTGTTTATTAGGAGAATGTTAAACAGGAAAATAGCAAGTAATGTCCTAAAATAGCTGACGTTCAGGTGCAAGTTCAGACAGACAAGAGCCAATATCCACTTCAGGGCCAAGGACTGTACTGACCACTTCTGGGCCAAGCAAAAGGGAGTGCCCACTTCTGGGCCAGCCAAAGATGAGTGGTCCACTTCCGGGCCACGCAAAAGAG
The DNA here is from genome assembly GCF_027579735.1 of Bombina bombina. Lineage (NCBI taxonomy): Eukaryota > Metazoa > Chordata > Amphibia > Anura > Bombinatoridae > Bombina > Bombina bombina. The sequence goes on along the minus strand of NC_069503.1, from coordinate 575,910,684 downwards.
AATGCCCACTTCTGGGCCAAGCAAAAGGGAGTGCCCACTTCTGGGCCAGCCAAAGATGAGTGGTCCACTTCCGGGCCACGCAAAAGAGAATGCCCACTTCTGGGCCAAGCAATGGAGAGTGCCCACTTCTGGGCCAAGCAAAGGAGAGTGGCAGCTTCTGGGCCATACTAAGGGAATGCCTGCTCCTGAGTCACGCAATGGAGAGTGCGCGCTTCTGGGCCAAGCAAAGGAATATCAGGGTATTGACAACAGGCTGCAAGCACTGGCAAATAGAGGCCGTGCTGGAGAAAAGATACACAAATAGGCACAGCATACAATAAGGTACAGGAGCTGGGAAACTGCAACACAGAAAGTGCAAGCAAAAATACTAACTTTGCCACATGCAGAAACAAGGTCAGGACACTCCAAGATTTAAAGTATGGCAGCAAGTATTTAAATGTAGGCAAGATCACAGGCAGGAAATCCAGGAACCAGAAACAGAAAAGACTCTAATGCCAAAGGAGTAAAGGAATAGACTGCTCAATATATAGTCAGAGAGCAATTCCCTGATTGGCTAGCATCCAGAGGGGTGGAGCTGGGAGACACACATACTGATGATAATATTCTTCCACAAACACGTGCAATTAAACATCCTCTAGTGGCCAGACTCTGAACCTAGAGTCCCTTATTATATCCCCGGTAGGACATAGTGAGGGATATCACCAGCAGCGTCCCCCAGTTTGCATTTTAGCACAGGCAGAACCTTATGGGATACGATAACAGATTTTCATGATATCTGAAATAGAGCACAGGTGAAATAATCAGCTGATAAGTAAGAGCGGGTTAGCAACCATGGTTACTGATCAGCTGATTGTTTCACCTGTGCTCTATATCAGATATCATGAAAATCTAACCTGTTATGGACTGGACTGGAGTTGAGAAACACTGGTATACATGATACAGAGAGTGGCTTTTATAGGAACGTATAGGCCTTGCAGGAAGGTGGCATTTTCAGTGGATGTTTGCTTACCTTAAAATGTGAATTTTCAAAATTGGAACAGATATGTATTAGCCATACTTTACTTAATCTATGTTTTCATAATTATTTATAATTATGATTTTGTAAAATATTTCTGTAACTTAAAGGGACAGTCTACACCAGAATTGTTATTGTTTTAAAAGATAGATAATCCCTATCGGCTAGATTACAAGTTTTGCGTTAGGCTGAAAAAGCAGCGTTAACAGGTGCTAACGCTGCTTTTTCACTACCGCTGGTATTACGAGTCTTGCAGGTACAGGCTCACCGCTCACTTTTTTGGCCAGACTTGAAAATACCGCAAATCCACTTACGTAAATTGCGTATCCTCTTTTTTTCAATGGGACTTGCATAGCGCCGGTATTACGAGTCTGACTAAACGTGAGCGGTAGACCCTCTCCTGTCAAGACTGGTACCGCATTTAAAAGTCAGTAGTTAAGAGTTTTACACTACAACGCTGTAGCATAAAACTCTTAACTAAAGTGGTAAAAAGTACACTAACACCCATAAGCTACCCATTAACCCCTAAACCGAGGTCCTCCCACATCGCAAACACTATAATAAATTTTTAACCCCTAATCTGCCAAACCGGACAGCGCCACCACTATAATAAATATATTAACCCCTAAACCGCCGCACTCCCACCTCGCAAACACTACTTAAATTTTATTAACCTCTAATCTGCCATTCCTAACATCGCCGTAACCTACCTACATTTATTAACCCCTAATCTACCGCCCCCAACGTCGACACCACTATATTAAAGTTATTAACCCCTAAATCTAAGCCTAACCCTAACACCCCCTAACTTAAATATAATTTAAATAAATCTAAAGAAAAATAACTATCATTAACTAAATAATTCCTATTTAAAACTAAATTCTTACCTATAAAATAAACCCTAAACTAGCTACAATATAACTAATAGTTACATTGTATCTAGCTTAGGGATTATTTTTATTTTACAGGCAAGTTTGTATTTATTTTAACTAGGAAGAATAGTTACTAAATGGTTATTAAATATTTACTAACTACCTAGCTAAAATAAAGACAAATTTACCTGTAAAATAAAACCTAACCTAAGTTACAATTACACCTAACACTACACTATAATTAAATTAATTCCCTAAATTAAATACAATTAAATAAAATTATCTAAAGTACAGAAAAAACAAACACTAAATTACAGAAAATAATTAACAAATTACAAGATTTTTAAGCTAATTACACCTAATCTAATCCCCCTAACAAAATAAAAAAGCCCCCCCCCCCCAAATAAAAAAGCCCTACCCTACACTAAATTACAAATAGCCCTTAAAAGGGCCTTTTGCGGGGCATTGCCCCAAAGTAATCAGCTCTTTTACCTGTAAAAAAAATTACAAATTCCCCCCAACTTTAAAACCCACCACCTACACAACCAACCCTACTCTAAAACTCACCCAATACCCCCTTAAAAAAACCTAACACTAACCCCTTGAAGATCACCTTACCGGGAGACGTCTTCACCCAACCGGGCCGAAGTCCTCAACAAAGCCGGGGGAAGTCTTCATCCAAGCCGGGCGAAGTGGTCCTCCAGACGAGCAGAAGTCTTCATCCAGACGGCATCTTCTATCTATACATTTATTTTATGTGCATCTCTTTTGTAATATGATTAAGTTCTGATGCATATATATATAAAACATATTGGATGTCCCATGCTTGCCACTTAGTGCTAGATTTATCAAGGGCTAGGAGAATTCTCCTTTGTATTCTCCTCTGAGTTCTCTGCAGCTTGCCCTTGGAGAGGCACACTGGTGCACAAAAATTTATAAAAAAATTGCATGTATAAATTTGCGCTGTTTTGAAGGCTAGCTGGGGCGGATTGTGATGAATTTCTCCAAGCACAAAAAGAAAGTTCTCCAGATTTATCGTTATTAGGTAGTATTTTTGCCCTCTTCAAGTAATCTATTACATTTGCATTTTATATGGGGCAAATTTGCGTATTAATTTTGGTGTGTTACCATAATACTGACCCTATAATACAATGACCCTATATAACTGTAACACATTTAAATTGTTAATACAATTTCTGTTCTTTATGGGGCAATTTAGCATTTTATATTTGGCATATGTATCTATCCAAAGATAGACTTGCTATAATCAGAAAATACTAAATCAGAAATAGAAGTGAACATGACACAAGTTTAAAGACATAATAATTTCTAATGCTGTTCTCCACAGTATCTATGGAGAACTATAATGCATGTATTTGTGGGAGAAGTTTGCATTTTCCAAAGGCGCAAAAAAATGATAAATTGGTAACTGGGCGTAATGCTAAGGCGGACACTAGAAAATGCAACTAAAACTAGCAAATGTAACCCTTTTTTTTTGGTGTGTCTTGGCGAATGTGAACAAAGTAAGAGGAATGTATAGTCGGACTTGCCTAATTTTTTCGGTGCTCTTTGCATTAATAAATAGGGGATTCAGGCATATAGGGATTTATAGTTGCAATTTTAGGAGAATTGCTTTGATAAATCCTGCTCTGAGTCTAATAAAGTGAAGATTATTAAATAGTTTTAAATACTTTACAAATTTAGATAAACTCCTGCTCCTCCTGAAATTATTTTTGTGGTAAAACATGGTGTTGTGATTCTGTAAATTTATTAACTTTATGTAAGACATAATTCGCAATTGATATTCCCAATGCGAAAGTCAGACTCACGGGTCCGTAGTTACCAGAGATTTCCTTACTGAAGATAAATTACATTGAACATAGGGACATGCAACATTTCATATTTGCTATTTGTTTTGACAACTAATAAGAAAATTACCCTCCATTTCTTGAGTAGCACTTTCGTTTCTATTATATCCAATGTCAAAACTAATTGAATGCCATTAACAGAGGGTACTTTTGTTTATTGTTTGCAAAACAAATAATGAAATGCAGATTGTGGACATGTATATTAGAAATCCTCCATTAATTAACAACAACTCAATAGTAATTGGATAACATATTCAACAAATACTACATCTATCACACACCAAAGTTCCTTTTTCTGGACATATGAACTGTCCTTTAACAAGGAAAATCATTTTCATCCTCTTTATCTGTTTTTGCAAGAGTATTGTGATACAAACGAATGTCCTCAAGTACATGAGCTATTATGTCATATGTACTGAGGATGCATACACACATCACCTCCTTACTGCTTTTATTGTGAGTGGAGCCTTTATCGTAGCCCCTGCCACACTTAGAAAAACATGCTCTGTGACATGATGGGTCACATGCCTCACAAATATAGAGGTGATCACAGAAAACTGGTAATTACAAACTGCACTAGGCACCAGGGAGGTGAAAACAGGGGAGGGTAGTACTTTGCTAGCGTCCAAATCTATCTATGACCTAGAAGAAAAAAATACTCTTCGCTTGAAAGAAAGAAGTTTCAGAGTGAGATTTCCTGCAGGCTGCCTGGAGGAAATCTCACTCTGAACCTGATTTCATCCACTATAAGTTCATTCTTCATTCTTACACATCTGCCCTTCACTTAGCCATGCAAACCTACTTCTCTTCTCTTATATCGACTTACTCCTCAAACCCTAAATGACTCTTCTCTACTTTCAACTCTCTCCTCTACCTGGCAGACTACTTTTTAAACATAACACATTCTATACAAAGCAAAATCCCGACACAAGCCTGCAATCTTCCATCTCCACCCCCGATCACCCTCTGTTGCCACACTGTGCATCTTCCCCCATCCACTGAGAAAGAAGAAGGCTCCAGCTCCATCTTCTATCTCTTACTACCGGTTCATTCTAATCTTCTTTCAAACAAGCAAAGGTCACCCCATCCTCAAAAAGACCCACACTCGACCCTAATTCTCTTGCAAACTACTGCCTCATATCACTGCTTCCACTAACTTCGAAACTCCTGGAAAAGCTAGTTTTCGATCACCTAACCCACTTCCTGTCCTCCAACTCCTTGCTTGACTCCCTGCAAGCTGGCTTCCATCCCCAAAACTCAATTGAGACTGCCCACCAAGGTTACTAACGATCTTCTTTCTGCTAAAAATAACGGCCACAACTCTCAACACAATACTTATCTTACTTGACCTTTCAGTTGCCTTCGACAATGTTGACCACCCCCTCTTCCTACAGACTCTCAGCTCACTTGGTCTCTGTGACACCACCCTCTCTTGGATTCACTCTTATCTCTCTAACAGGTAATTTTCTGTCTAATTTGCTGGTGACTCCTCCTCTTCAATGCTCCTGTCTGTTGGAGTATCTCAAGGCTCTGTCCTGGGCCCTCTACTCTTCTCTATTTATACTTATTTACTGGGTAAACTTAACATCTATGACTTCAAATATCACCTCTTTGCTGATGATACTCATATCTACCTCTCCACCCCTGCTCTCTATCCCTCGGTCCTTTCTCACGTTATCAGCTGCTTACCTGGAATCAATTCCTGGATGGCCTCTAACCACCTAAAGATTAACATGTCCAAGATTTAGGTCCTTGTAATTCCCCCTCTAGCTATATTCCAATTTCTGACTTTTATATTACTTTTGGCGGCACCACTATCCCCCCATCACCCCAAGTCTGCTGCCTCAGAGTTACAATTGACTCCAATCTGTCCTTCATTCCCAACATCCAATTGCTCTCTTCATCCTGCTGCAACCACCTATGCAATATCTCCAAAATTAGTCTGTGTGAGTGTTGACACCACTAAGCAACTAATCCACTCCCTGGTAATTTCCTGACTTGACTACTGTTATAATCTACTAACTGGCTTTCCTTGTCCGTCTCTCCCCCCCTTCAATCCATTCTAAATGCTTCTGCCAATCTAATCCACCATTCCCGCCACTCTGTATCTACTGCCCTTCTCTGTGAGTTCCTTCACTGGCTCCCCATTCACAGCAAAATTAAATTAAACATTCTCACTCTGACCTTCAAAGCCCTTACCAATGCTGCCCCCCACTACCTGTCCCCACTAATAAACAAATATGCTCCAGCCTGCTCCCTAAGGTCCAACAATGACCTGCTCCTTGCATCTTCTACCATCTCCTCCTCCCATGCTAGACTGCAGGACATATCTTGTGCAGCACCAACCCACTGGAATGCACTTCCTCGCAATGTCCGACTTTCCCCTAATCTGTCCTCCTTTAAACGTTCCCTAAAAACACTTTTGTTCAAGGAAGCCTTCCACCCAACTCAGTAACAAATTTATTCCACTCAATTACCCTCATCTAACTCTGTACTAACATCAATCTCACCCTTGCAGTCCTCACCTCCTGTTTCTCACCCTCCTACCTGTCTAGATTGTAAGTTGCCATGGGAATAGGGCCCTCAAATCCTCCTTTATTTGTTTGAAAAATGTCGTCCTGTCTCTTAAAAATATTGTAACATCATTGTCCTTTTATCTCTTGTACCCATGAATATGTTGGCACTTTATAAATAAAGTATCATAATAATAATAATTTTGAATGAGGGTTAACCTGTTCCCCATGGATGTATAGAATGCAAGCAACAAGGTATCTTTTTAAGAAGGAGAGGCAATTGCAGTACTCCTATATACAGTATACCTTCCCCAATTTACCTCCTGGGACACCTCATTTTGGAAGAGGGAAGTCTGCTCTTTAAAATTAAGGATGATGCAAGTGCTTAGTGACCCATCATTTAAAAAAAAGAGAAGTCAATCTTTTGAATGAGCGTTCTACCCCTATGATACAGATGAGGAATGATTAGAAGCAGCACTTTTTTTTTACAGAAGAGAGAGATACTAATTCAGAGATGCAATATTATATCCAGCTTAGCTTCCAGTCTAGATATGCATGAGAATCCTCTTTTGAATGAGGGGATAACATGCCCTTCTCACGTACAGGTGATTCATGTTTTAACGGTTATTACCTAAACCACTAGGCAACACGAGGGGCACTGATTTTCTCACTGTTAACATGCGGGAACACGTTGGTGATATGTTGTATTATTGGTAGTAGTAACAATTGTGTACATATATATAGTGAAAGACTTTAGCCAGATGTATATTGTCTTTTGTATTCATAACTTAAAGGGATAGTCTAGTCAAAAATATTTTTTATGATTCAGATAGAGCATGCAATTTTAGGCAACTTTCTAATTTATTTCTATTATCAATTTTTCTTCGTTCTCTTGGTATCTTATTTAAAAAAAAGCTGGAAAGTAAGCTTTGGAGCCAGCCCATTTTTGGTTCAGCACCAGGGTAGCGCTTGCTGATTAGATGGCTACATTTAGATACCAATTAGCAAGCACTACCAGGTGCTGAACCAATAATGGGCCGGCTTTTAAGCTTTACATTCTAGATTTTTTTTTAAAATAAAGATACCAAGAAAACAAAGAAAAATTGATAATAGGAGTAAATTAGAAAGTTGCTTACAATTCCATGCTCTATCGGAATCATGAAAGTTTAATTTTGACTATACTATCCCTTTAAGTGAAATTAGGTTAATTTAATATAATACATATTACAAATATAAAGTCTGTATGCCACTACCAATTAGAATTCAGCCCACTTCTCTCTTTAGCACACATCAGTCCCCAAATCTGTGATCCCTGATATGAGATCCTCTCTGAGCTGACAAAGAATGATGTTGAGAGGAATGCTGGGGAGCCGGCAACAGTTACCTCTCAACCACAGATGAGGTTTACACATTGCCTTAGATAATTCATCAGCCAGGAGCCCCAACTCATCTCCTTTGCAACCTCAACAAAGCTATTCAAAATTTGTGCGGAAGAGTTTACAGCATCAGGCTCAGAAGCATTAGATCTGGCCCCCACCATCCCCCATGTCACAGAGGGGACAGTAAAGAACTGCTGCTCCTTTTCCAAATGGCACCTTTTCCTTCCTGTCAAGGCTGCCATCTTCTCTTCCTCCATAACAGATGAGTCAGCAGGTAAAGTAGGCACTTGGTCCTGACACACAGACAGCAGGCACCATATAAGTAGTTCTATGAGGTATTCTGAAGCAGTCAGGACCTGACAGAACATTGATAGCCCTACATCAGAATAAGGGCCCGATTAATAAAACTTCTCCATCCAAGATGTAAAAAAAAAAACTACACTTGCAGGAGCAGACCTCAGGGACTTATCTAAAAAAGGGGTTGTCCCTGTGAGTAGCGGGATGTGTCTGATCTTGGAATGGAGCTCGCTAGAAAGGGAAACGTGTATATCTATCTATATATATATACATACACACACACATACCCACACATAAAAACTCTCACCTAATGCAGCAGCTGCCAAGGTGTGAGCAAACACCAATGTACAGCAACAAATAGCTTGCACTCTCAGGTATTTTATAATCACAAGTGAGTTTATTGCAGAGACATCTCCGAAACATCACTGCAATATACTCACTTGCGATTATAAAAGACCAGAGAGTGCAAGGATATATATGTACACACAAACACTGGATTCCTGTTAATCGGGGCACCAGTGGTTAATCGGGCAGTTGTGCAGCTGTTTATTTGGGGGAAAATTTAAAGATCAAAAACAAAGTTATGTAGTTTGAATTTGTTCCCCTTATTTGGGCCATCTCACTGCTTAAAGGGAAAGTGTGCACTCTTCTTTGCATAAATGTTTTGTAGATGATCCATTTATGTATAAGAAGTATTAAAAACTTTACTAAACAGAGCAGAAGATTTGTTGCTTTCAGGGGAAAATAATGCCATTCTTCACAAAATAAAAACTCAGCCTCCAAACCGTGGTCACCGTCAGGTCATAATTAAGGTGCCAAAATATACAATTTCATGACTGCTAACACAACAAGAAAACTAAGAGTGGAGTGGACATCGAGCAAGGGTTTAAAAAGAACATCTCATAAGCAATACAGGGAAGGCAACGATCCTGATTTTTAGGTTGTTTTAAATCAGTGTTTTTCCTTAAAAAAAAAAAAAAAAAATAGGTATGCATATAAATGGTCCTATGGCTGCAGTTCATAAAGAGAACACATTTTTTTCCACTTGGTAAGATTGTTCAAAGCAAGAACCTTTGTTTGTCACACATTATTATGCATGTTCATACATATTTATTGTACAGTACCTTTGCTATACATATCTGCATTAGCTACAATATTTTAAATAAAAGTCTTTTTCATAATTCCACATTTTTTTTTACTGATGTGCCTGATGTGCACTATATAAAAATGTAAACGTTTGGGGTCACTTAGACATTTCCTTATTTTCCATGAAAACATACATGAAATGAGTTTGAATAGGAAATATAGTCACTTACAAGGTTAGAAATAATGAATTGTAAGTGAAATAATAATTGTTTGCTTCAAACTTTGCTTTTGTCAAATAATCCTCCATATGAAGCAATTACAGCCTTGCAGACCGTTCTAGTTGTTAATTTGTTGAGGTAATCTGAAAAGATTTCACCACTTCAGCCGGGTTAGCCCCCAAAAATTTAAAACAAACTTCATTCAGTTGGTTAGATCTTTGTTAGATCAGGTTTGATCAATTGTTGTTTTCGTTAGATCTAGCATAAAAAGAGCGGTATTAACAATTATTTGGAGGGGGGCTAACCTGTCATCAGCCCCCCTTATAAAAAAATTGGACAAAAAGTTATTTAATTTGATAGATATTTGTTATATCAGGTGTGATCAGTCATTTGTTTTATTAGATCTAACATATTTACAAAGATATAAGGTATACAATTATGGGGACAGCCCTCCCCCAAATCAAAATTTCAGACAAAACAACATTGGGGCTAATAGATATTTGTTTATTATGTTAGATCTAACAAGCTAAAGCTGGTATTAACAATTATTTGGAGGGAGGGGGGCTAACCTGTCATCAGTCCCCCCTTAAAACAAAATTGGATGAAAAGTTATTTAATTTGATAGATATTTGTTAGATGAGGTGTAATCAGATATTTGTTTTGTTAGATATAACATAATTACAGAGATATTGGGTATTAAATAAGGGGGGCTTGCCCCCCAAATGAAATTTCAGACAAAAAAACATTCAGGCTAATAGATTTTGGTTAGATCAGGTTAGATCAAGTGTTTATTACGTTAGATCTATCAAGCAAAAGGTGGTATTAAAGGGACATTACAAATGGGAATATCGCTTTCATGAAACTGATATTTGCGCTCCACTGTGTAATACCAGTGCACGCTAATGTGTGCTGGTATTACAAGATGTCAGCAATGCGAGCGCGAGCTCGTGTTTGCATTCCTGGGAAGCATCTCGCTCACGAGAGAGCGCTTCCATAGGCTCCAACGGGAGCCTTGTTCAGAGATGGCATCAGAACCTAAGAGCAGCAAAAGGGATAAGTAGTGCAGCAATGGCAGCGAATTTAATTATATATGCATATGCTTATATACATATATATTTATATGTGTATATATATATATATATATACACACACACACATAATATAAATATATATGTGTATACAGTAAGCATATACATATATATTTAAATTTGCTGCCATCGCTGTGCTACTTACCCCCTTCGCTGCGCTTAGGTTCCCATTGGAGCCTTTGGAAGCGTGCTCTCATGAGCACAATGCTTCCCAGCAATGTGAACGCGAGCTTGCATTCACATTGCTGACAACTTGTAATACCAGTGCACATTATCGTGCACTTGTATTACACAGTGGAGCGCAAATAAAGCTTTAATGAAAGCGATATTTAGCGTTACACTTGTAATCTGGCTCTTAGGGGCCAATTTATCAAGGCTTGCCAGAAACAGCAGTTATAAGACTGCTGCTCCTTAACTGATCTGCTGCCTCTGAGGCTGCGGACCTCAATCCGCCCGACCCTTTACAATCAGGTTTATTGACACCCCCTGCTAGCGGCCAATCGCCAGAACTGCTAGTGCAATATTAAATGCCAACAGCGTCTGCATTCAGCGATGTCTGTCGGACATGATACTCTACAGCGTATCATGTCGAACAGACATTGATAAATCGGCCCCTTAGTTTTTAATGTCCCTTTAATACCACCTTTTGCTTGTTAGATCTAACCTAATAAACACTTGATCAAGGACGCTAAACTCCACCTTTACCAAAACTTATAATAATAAGGGCATCAAATTAAGAACTGCTTCACAGAAACCGGTTAGTTTTTATATAAGGATCCATAATTGCTATCAAACACATAGGCACTATCTGCAGCACATTCCTCAGTCATCCAGTAAGTGAATATATTACTAAACTATATATTATTATAAAATATACTGTCAGTCTGTGAGACTGTGACCCCCTCAAGCAGACTTCACCTATATCAATGCAGCAAGCTAGAAAAGAATCTGATCACACTCTGCGGGCTAGAATAACAGTAGCCACTTCTTTATAACTTTGTTGTAGTCTTTGTCTCCTTCTCGTCTCCTGCTGTCTAGATATTTGTAGAAGTAAAGGGGAGGGTGGCGTGCCAGGCTTTGAGGTCACATGACATAACATGTCCCTCCTCCCAGTCCAGAGTAACACGACACACACACACACACACACAAGACAGCTTGCTGCAGATCTGCAGAAGTGCTGCTGCTAATACTGAGAGATGCAGGCATCGGGAATGACTGAGTCCTCTCCCCTCCCATCATAGGAAAGTTAAAGGGACAGTCTACACTAAAATTGCTATTATTAAAAAGATAGATAATGCCTTTGCTACCCATTCCCCAGCTTTGCACAATCTACATTGTTATATTAATATACGTTATAACATTTAAACTTCTAAATTTCTGCCTGTTTCTAAGGCACTAAAGACAGCCTCTTAATCACGTTTTTTATTTGCTTTTCACAACAGGAGACTGCTAGTTCATATGAGCCGTATAGATAACATTGTGCTCATGCCTGTTAAGTTATTTAAGAGTCAGCACAACACAGCACTAATTGGCTAAATTATTGGCTAATTAAATTATTGGCTAATTATGCAAAACTTGGGAATGGGTAATAAAGGGATTATCTATCTTTTAAAACAATAAAAATGATAGTGTAGACTGTCCCTTTAACACTTACATTACCAGCACCAGCTGGAGTAAAATCTTTCAGATTTTGTACACTTTTGTGTTTGAAACCCGGACATATAGTAACACTCAGGGGGCTGTCGGTGTGTGTGTGTGGGGGTAATTCTCTGCAGGGGGCAAGGTAGGAATAGCCTAGGGGGGCTATTGCCCTCCCTTGCCTCCCTGTAGTGACGCTTATGCCCTATGGCCAGTTTGGGCATAGATGACAGAAAGACTCACAAGGAGAAAGATAAAACAAGGTAAAACAGTATTAAAGAAAAAAAAATACAAACAAACTGTATGGCATGTATATAACCACATAGCTGCAAGGGAGACTCCCTTATTTTCTATGGATTCAGGCCAGTAACTAGCCTGGGTCTGCGATCTACCTGGGTTTTTTAAACCATTAACTCAGTGTGTATCCTGCAAAAAGATTATTTATTTTAAGCATAAAAAGCCTGTTTTGTGCCTGTGGTTTTCTCCCTGTCCTAACAGAACACAGACTCAAGTAAACATATTTATATGAGCAGCTTGGCAGAATCAAGAATAAAAAAAAGTGTGCTATGTATGTCTGTGATATGCAGGAATCTCTAGAATACATCTATATGTGCTAGATTTTGTATTAAACCTAACAATTTGTAGTTTGATAAACATACATTTTAGAAGTGTTTTTTTTTTTTTAACACAATTATATTTGCCAGTCACATAGTGTATGAGAGGCAGAGTGTGAGAAGGATATGGAGTCATCAGTAAAAAGGTCAATAAAGTGGGACACATGGAATGTGGAGTTTAGAATAAAACATCAAGATAGTGAGTAAGGAGATTATAAAATAAAATACAAAACTACAATGTAAGGTGAATTAGTATGGACATGCAGCATTTTAGGTACCAATTGGTGCTGGATAAACAAACAGAGAGAGGAAGAAGTTGGATGGGAGTTATACAGAGGAAAGTTAACGGGACAGCAGCTCAGCAGCTGAGGAGAGGATGTGGAGGTCGCATAGAGGAATTTGATATCTAAGACAGAGAGCAGAGGGGGTGTAAGTGTAGCAGAGGGGGAGTCCGATTAGAGGGGCCGACGAGCAGGGAGCCAGAGGAGGAGTGAGGGGAAGGGGAAGAGGAGGAGAAGGAAAGGAGGAAGGAAGCAGGACAGGGGATCCCAGTCGCACATAAGAGAAGGGGGAGCAGCAGAAGCAGCAGTGGGCAAAGAGATGTGATGGGCACTGCTTCCTTGTGGGTTATGTCTGCGGCTGCCTCCATGGGGCTGCCTGGGTTCTGGCTACTCATAGTTATCGCCCTCATTCCGGAGAATGCTGGTGAGTTCTGGGGTTCTGGTGAGTGTAAGTGGAAACTGTATAACTGGTACTGTGTGTCACCCACTGGATTAGGGACATGGTCAGGGACAGCACAACATGACCCTCTAGGTGAATACAGGACAGTGGGCAGCATCTCACGTGTAAATCCTATGGTCACATGTAATCCTATGGTAATGAACTCCAGTTCACATCACTACATAACTTGAGATAACAAAAACACTGACCGCTTTTACTACAGTTGTCACATGACATATCTGCCTCATATATTTATTATAACTACTACATTCTTACAAGAAACAGGACAGCATAAAATATCCCATCACACTTTACATACTACTACAGGCTGCTATCATAACTGAATATCTTTAATACCTACTTATATGTATCACATTCACAATTCTGAGACTTTTACTTGAAGGAGATTTAAGTTTAATATAGGGATACTTTTTATGTTATTCCATATAATTCATTTATGAAGGTGTGTAAAGTTGTAAGCATTTGACAATCATGCTCAGTAGAATTAACATAGGAGACTGAAATGTCACTGGATAACTCGTTGTCCCTAACAAAATAAAGGCAGAAAGCTGCATAAACAATGTGTAATGTGGTAGAGCAGTTTATTGCACTATTGCTTACATATGACTGTAATTAATCCCTGCAAAGGGGTTAAATGCATTATTAAAATTGGTTCTGGAGCAGCATTGTACTGCTGGGACCTAGTTGAATATATCTGATGAGTGAGTCAATGACAAGAGGCATTCACCAGTTACCAGCTAATGAAATGGTAGGCTCTATCTCAAACACTTTGATTTTGACTTTAACATCCCTTGAACCAATTGTTTTAGAAACATTATATTGCTATTTTAATAAGGTATGTCTAAATATGTGGACTCCATAATTATTAATATATACTGTACAGTATATATAAAATCAATTGTTTGTGCCTAATCCCTTTTGTACATCACAAATACACTAAAGGGGCATTCTACTAAAATCATGTATTGTATATGAAAGAGCAGGTACAATTGATAAAATATTTTTGCATAAAAAAGGTTAATTGAAAGCTGTTTAAATTTAAAGTGAAACTAACAGTAAATGCATCTACTATATAGTTATATGTTGCTCAGTGGCTGATAGAAAGAGCACCAACAGAAAAAAAAAAGATTTATTTAGTACAACAATATGCATATATTATTATTTTTTTTTTTTTTTGGGGGGGGGGGGGACAAAGCACATTAGTTTATTTTGACATACTCTCTTTTAGCTAGAACAAAGAATATTTTTAAGTATAGTGACCCTTTAACTCTAATAAAATCACAACTATGCATATATACTTCTAATACAGTAAGCATCACATGCAAAAAATATGATTAACTAAAATGCTACTCAAATGGTGAGTGAGCACAGGCACAAGATGGGTGTATCTAAAAATAGTTTTAATTTGAGCCCAGACATCTGCAGAATTTCAAGCCACTAGGTCCTTTGTCCAGCTTGATAAAAGATAAAGGGAGTACTGTCCGGGACAATTTTTTTTTTTTTAGATAATTTGGGTTAAATAAAAGAGACATTTTTTTTGTGTGCAGCTTTGCTATAGGAAGAATTTAGGTTCCAGATTATAATAACTATGCTGGCAATTTTGATAACTGATCTATTGTCATTGTATTTTTAATAATAGCATCAGCATTATTCTACTTATTAGTTATGTGATAAGTTAATTGTGCTAATTCTGCCTGTTTCATCATTACAATAAATATATTTTAAATGTTTATATCAGAATATAAATAGTTTATGATTGCTATTTTAATCTGTTAATATTATTAATTTTTTTTCTGTCAGATTTGCTCATTTTATTTTAGTTTCCATTTAGAAATTACTGTGTGTTTACATACTATTTCATGACTCAACAAAGGCTTTACTGAGCTATACAGAATGCGCCCAGCCACATATGGTTACAACCAGTTATTTCATGATAAAGCTGCATAGTTTAGGAAACAGAGATATACCCCTTCCCCCTTTTACTCATCAGTGTTTTCAGATAGCTGAAGGAGATGTTCCAGATGCTGTCCAGTACAGAACACTTGAGCCAATCATAATAATGACCCTTGTGTCCACATTTATATATTTTAAATGATTATTACAATAAGGTAGTTTATTTTTTAAACATATTTTTATGCTTAGCAAACAATCTAAGCTGCAAAGTACAGTGTGCGTTTTTGATTGTAATGTTAGGCATTATAAAATTGTTCAGTAATAATGTTAAAGGGATAGTCTAGTCAAAATTTAACTTTCATGATTCAGATAGAGCATGTAATTTTAAGCAACTTTTTTATTTACTCCTATTATCATTTTTTCTTCATTCTCTTGGTATCTTTATTTGAAAAAGCAAGAGCGGTCTAAATGTAGCCACAAATCAGCAAGCGCTACCCAGGTGCTGAACCAAAAATGGGTCAACTCTTGAGCTTACATTCTTGCTTTTTCAAATAAAGATACCAAGAGAACAAAGAAAAATTGATAATAGGAGTGAATTAGAAAGTTCCTTAAAATTGCATGTTCTATCCAAATCATGAAAGTTTTATTTTGACTAGACTATCCCTTTAATAACAGAAAACTTTCCAAAAGAATTGTATACATTGTGTCTTAGTCACTAACTTTCATTGGTTTTATCAGTAAATCATTTTCTTAGCAGAAAAAGGCACAGGATAAGTTTTTGCAACTGTCTTTTTACATCAACATAATTTTAAATTAAAGGGGCACAAAAAGCATTCTTGTTTTGTTGCATTGAAAAGAGGCCAATTAAATTTTTATTTTTTTATTTTTTATAAAACACACTTATTTTATGCTTGTGAGGTGTGTCATTATCCAGTGATCAATCAGTCCTTTAATTGGACATTAAAACATTAAATACATTGTATAAGCATAGTATGGATGTTGCCTTTAGTTTTCATTGCATTCTAGTGCTGGTGTGTTTGCATATGTGCAGAAACTTTCCTTCAGATACCTGTAGTGAAATCTAGATTCCAAAATTGTGGTACCTATAATTTGAGGGAGGTTAATTAAATCATATGTATTGCATATAGAGTTTGTGGAAAAATAGATAGATATGGAAACAGATATTTATATATACTGTAGATAGATGGATATATACTGAAAATAGATAGATAGATAGATAGATGGATAGATAGATAGATATGGAAACATTGAAAGATAGATACATAAATAGATGGATAGATAGATGGATGATAGAAATATAGATAGATAGATAGATAGATATGGAAACAGATATATATATTCTGTAGGTAGATAAACATATAGATATATAATGTAGATAGATAGACAGATAGATATGGAAACATGGAAAGATAGATATACTTATATATAGCTAGATGGATAGACAGACAGATAAACAGATAGATATACAGATATAGATAGATAGACATATATAGATAGACAGATATAGATAGATAGATATCGATAGATAGATGATAAATAGATAGATAGATAGATAGATAGATAGATAGATAGATAGATAGATAGATAGAGGGATAGAGGGATATATAGACAGATATAGATAGACATATATAGATATATATAGATAGATGATAGATAAATACAGTAGATAGATAGAAAGATATAGATAAATAGATAGTGTAGCAAAACAGTAACATCAAGGTCTGCTACCTCAATTTAGATCTATATAGATTAAAGCTTAATATCTTTTACATTTTTTAATATATTTTACTGTGATGATTGTTTTTTGTTTGAAAATTTAGGCTACAAAATATAAAAAATACTGTTGTGAAGATCTAACATTTTTCAAAATAGTAAAGTGATTACTTATGAAGCGCTACACCGTTATTTTAATATATAATTATTAATGTATTGAGTTATGAATGGGAAGGTGTGGGGTTACATGCTGGCAATGTAGCTGTTCCGCTTTTAAAAAGCCATCAATCATTCTTGCTTTCGAATAGCTCTGGGGGTCTTGTACTCGAGGAAAAAGTAATTTGCAATGTCTTGTGAAACAACAGGTCTTAGCTTAGCACAGGAGAACAAGAGATTCTGTGATCTGCACTTTGATGGCAAAAACGAGGAAGATCTTGTCTTGGAATAATTCTGGCAAAGTAGTCATGGGTGGAAAATTCACAAGCAGTATTTTTCTCTAATTATAGTTGGTGAACAACTCAGGTTATTTATATATCTAGCACTAGTTGTTAAGTAACATTGAATTGTATGAGTTAGTTTGTGAAAAAATAGAAAATTACATTAAAAGGAATTTGCATTTTTAAGTGCATCATATATAGCTCAGCATTTTTATTTGTTTTCAAACACAAATCTCATATTTGACACATATTAAAAGTTTATATATGGTATTATATAATTGTCAAAAGATTTTGGAAGAACACACAAGCGCCAAAGAGGCTAATACCCACAAAAATGGATACAATCCAATTTAATAAAAAAAAGATATTTTTATTTTATTTATGTATTTATAAAAACAAATTTAAAAAGAATCGAGGTTTTCTTTAAAAAAACAAAAAACAAAAAAAAACAATAGATCTTAATGCCCAAATGGAGACACTTTAAACATAATCTGGTTGGCCAACCTAAGTGTTAAAATCTAGCAATAGTATTTTTCAAACCTATCTAAAACGTTAGTTTCCAATATATGCAATATATGCAATCTATTCTTTATAGCAAAAGCAGGGTCACAAATTACCACATAGTATCAGTGTTGGCTAGATAGTAAATAGGGAAATAACAATCTTTCAGCAATATTCCAATTTTATGGCACACTGAAGGCAAATTCCCAAAAGAGTCTCTTAAACTGTAACGGTTATTTTCCTCAATTTATGTAGCAGTTATTTTCCTCAATTTATGTGGCAATCATTTCTGTAGCAATAATTTCTGTAGCAATAATTTCTTGAACCGGTTTATAACATTTAAAAGGTAGCTAAAGTTCTTTGACAAGTGCACTTGTTTAGCGGTTACCTTATGCAGTTCATAGTGTAGTATGAAATCCTGTAGAGTGAAGTTTCTCCTTGCCGATTCTGGAGCCGTTCTGTTCCTTTCAGTGTTCTCCCGCTGTGTGTTGCAGAGACCGCGCCTTCTCCGGAAGGGGCTCTGATTGGATCAAGTTTCCTCTTAGGCGGTGAGTGACGGCTCTACGGCTGTTGTTCACTTCAGGTTTGTTTAGTCCTTACGGTGTGGAGAGTAAGCAACGCGTTTCCGCTGAATTAAATCAGCCTTTGTCTGCATGCCTCTAAATGAAATGAAGAATATTTTTTTAAGTCATGCAAAATGGCATCCATCTAAAAAAAATCAATCTATCTGTCTGTCTAGCTATTGTCTATCTATCATCTATCTATCTGTTTTTCTGTCTGTCTATCAATTATCTATCTATCTATCTATCTATCTATCTATCATCTATCTGTCTTTCTGTCTATCTATTATCTATTTATCTATCTATTTATCTATCTATATATCTATAATCTATCTGTCTGTCTTTCTATCTGTTATCTATCTATCTATCATATATCTATCTATCCATCTATCTATCTATCTATCTATCTATCTATCTATCCTAATGTCGGAGAACTGTAAGTAAACTGGGACCAGACAACTTTTCAATATATTTCATAGCATGTCCTTCTTTTTTATTTTAAATGTTATCATAAAGAATCTGTCAAAACTACATTTAGTGCAATGCAGAAGCCAGATCAGCATCTTTAAGTTCTAATTTAATATTTGTTGGGACATTATTTTTATGTAAAAGTGTTTTTTTGACTTGTTGTTTGATATGCCATAAAGAAGTTTATGATATTTTAATTGCTTGCTCCCATAGAGCATAACTTTAATTTTGATGGTCCCTTGAATTACATGTAGTGACAAATTATAATGCTTTTTTAATGATATTTTTTTTAGTTGCATGACCTTAATACAATATGTAAATATATATATGTGTTATGCGTAAAGTCAGAAATCCGGGTAATCCTAGGATTACCTGGGTAAAACCTGACATTTACCCAAGAGGCTGTGTGTAAAGCCTGATGTAATGTAATTCCCCCATCACTACACTTTATTCTACACTAAATAGTGAGTTAGATTATACTGTGTTTCTGTAATAAGGTTAGCCTCTTGCAGCTCTAGTCTGGAATAGGTATTTTTTAACTTGTTTGCACTTTAGAATGATCAATTATAATTATTATAGTTTTGATATATGTAAATAAATTGGTCTTTCAATTTGATGCACTAGATTATAATGTCAGCCAGGTGGTGCTACATTAATGAGAATTGTATAGTTGCATGAAGGGTTAAGTGTTTCCCTATTAAGGTTCAGTGCACACCTGTTTAGCTTATGCATGATTAAGTGACTGGCTCCCGAAACGTCGCATATGTTTGTAGCTGAGACATGAATAAACATCTAAAATTTCTTCATAAGTTTTGGTGCTGTGGATTTTTACATTTGGATATTTGAGAGGAAAGCAGTCTCCTCTGTTCCACTGGCATTGAATATTACAGGAATAAGGTGCTGTTTGTGAATTGGTTGGTGCTATTTACACTTTATTTTTGACTTTGCCTGGGGGGTTCAAGGAAGGAGCCTCGCCGATCCCCTGGCATCTATCCCAAGTGAACCTTGGGGAATGAGGTTTATAAGGGGTGCTTCGCTCCCCTTGAAGCCCCCAGGCGGAGGCAAAAAAGATAGTGAAGACGTATGAATTACAGTGCATCGTATATTTTTTTTTTTTAATATTTTTTATTGAGGTTGTTAAAGGCATACAGTATTAAAGGAAAAAACCTGTTCTGTCCCAAATATGAAAAAAAAATACAAAACATTGGCATCCATATAAAGAGTACCAAGCCAAAAGGCGCCATTTATACTATGGAGGACTGCTTCCAATTTGCACTTAAAACAATTACATACACTGATATTGAGGTGGTTGTGCTCAAGCAATCTATACTGTATAGTTAGACATATTTTGTTCAAGCATGCTATTCACATGGACTTTAAAACCTTATAAGAAAGAATTTAGAGATTAGGGAGGGGGATTATCAGTAACTACTATAATGAAACACGCATATGAAGAATTTTGGGATATTAAAGTGGGATATATTTTCCTCAGTTTTAGTTTAACTAGTAAACTATGAGGGGGTGAGCAGAGTTAGCAATAATGTAAAAAAAATTGTTAGTCACTATATATAATTCTCAAAATTTTTAAAGGGAGGTATCAAGTTTCGAATATAGGACTCACTACCAGAGACAACATCAGAAACAGAACAAGGATATTAACATTCTCAGATAACACTATTAACTATTTCAAATCAGTGGATCTTCATTGTCAATAGTATCATCACTATAAGAAACAAAATAGCTACTCATGTAATAGGATCTAGTGCCTAACTGAAAAGCGTATCTACTATTTCTCTTATCATAATAACCCTATATAGTGCATGTTAGATAGACCTATAATTTAACTACAGCTACAGGAATTGGCTTGAAGCCATTATGACATCCGCGATAGGATTTCTACATGGGCAGGTAATTGGTATATCATTAAGTAAAATGGGATGAGTACCTCATGGGTCTTGGTAAAGCTGGTCATCTATAAAAGGAAATTAACACCCTCATTGAGTACATTAAGTGAAGATATATAGTGATCTAGGGTCTGAATGTGGTGATATAAAATTAAGGCTGGTCAACATTCTAAAATTAGAATTATACACTCTGTTGTCTCTGCCGCCAATAGCCAAGCGAGAAAATAAATGTGTGTGTGTATATATATATATATATATATATATATATACCAGCCTCTATAAACACATCTTCTGAGGTTCAATCTTCTCTATACGTGAGGGTATATGCCTATAGGTGATATAATAAGCAAAATCACCTTATTCTTAGGATACATCATATAACAGCTAAATTTGGTACCATCTAATCTATGAATTATACTAGCAGTGTTTAGCGAATCATGTCATCCCTGTGTACTGTTAGTGTTCAGTTAAGCTCCTTCCCACAGTATTTATAAAGCAAAACATGCATCGCATGATCAGAATATCCCAGGCTCCTTGTAAATAGAGCTGCATACATAAAGTATATGTATATGTAAATTACATATAAATTCATCACAAACATATTGGTGGGAGAGGGTTATCTGACAGGAAGTGTGTCTTAGGTTCAATTAAACTAAATAGCATCAGCAAACAACTTTATACACCAAGTAAATCTTAAACAAATTTCAGCAAAACAACTATTCTGGGCTGTATGCTGATGGGGGAATCTGCCAACTTAGTAGGATCAATCTTTAAATCCAGCTTAGAGCCTTCATACTTTCGAGGATTGAATAAGATGATTTGAAGTCTGCAACTTGACTCATACCTTGCTTGTCCAGTGAGCTGTGAGAGCGAGTTTCTCTGTGCAAAAAAACAATTAGCCGATTCCTCTTCTCCTTGTAATAGTGGCATGAGAGATATCGGAATAAAACAAACTCAGAGGATCAAAGTTGAGCCGTGTATGGGGTATAGGAAGTACTCTCCAGCTATTTTTTTCTGTGACCACCATCATAAAACAAAGAGCTGCTAACTTTCTTCTCTCCAGCAATAGAAGTCCCTCCAACAGCTGCCGCATTATCGCTCATCTCATCAGACTGCTTCCTTGCTCCGGTATTGGGAGTAGATTGGATCAGTGTTGCAAAGCCGGAATGTGTGGGTGTTAGGTGGCAGCTCTGTCTAGGCAGCTGAATTCTCTTGTGTAAATGTATCTCCAGTGGACTGCGGGCATCTATGGTCTCAACATACCCAGCTAAGATTTGAGTGTCCATGACCGTGTCGCATGGCTTAGTAGGAACAGTGGAGTTCAGCAGTAGTCTTGCGCCATCTTGGGGTGCATGTGATAGAGTCAACATCTTAAACCATTATATGATATACACAGTTCAGAGAAGTGACCCTTCAGTAATTCACCTATCTCATCCTCAAGTGCTGCCGTGGGTCATCATCCGTCGATAGAGATTGCAGTATATCCTGCTTGTTGATCCCGGTGTCCTGGAATGGGATATAGTGTCTGTTGCAGCTTTTGAGTTTCTGATTTCTGTTTGGCATAGCCGAACAACTTAAGCTAAGATCGCAATTTCGAAGGTTGAGCTGTTTCTCTTAGGGTCCTATAACATCCTTACACCATCTTTAACTATTAGTTCCAGTTTAGTAGGAAAAAAACAGTTAAATTAGTGAAGGCTGTTTTAAATTGTGGAGCTCCCTCGAGATGCGTCTTGCCGGCTCAGGTACTTGCTCCGCCCCCTCGTCTATATGTTTGATGCAGTAACTCGATGCACTTTGAGAAGATGTATCATGTTACATCGGGCTTTACCCACAGCCGATTGGGTAATGTCAGGTTTACCCAGGTAATGCTAGGATTACCCAATTTCTTACTTTACCCACAATATATATATATTATATATATATAGAGAGAGAGAGAGAGAGCGAGAGAGAGAGAGAGAGAGAGAGAGAGAAAGGGAGTGAGAGAGAGAGAGAATCCTAAATGAAAAGCTGATGCCTTGCATGGCACAAAGTGATTTATTCACAAGTAACCAACTATCTAATTTACTATTTACAAAAAGTCAGTTGAAAACAAGTTGTATATGATCTGTGCAAGACAGGGACTTCAACTCAGTTAAAAGTCACACTATCTACAAACACAAGCCAGTTAAAGTAAAACTGGTGTGAACTGATCTGGAACTGTTGTATATGATCTGCGCATGACATGGACTTTAAGTAATTTAAAAGTCACACTACCTACAAACACAAGACAGTTAACAAATTTAAACTAGCCTGAAATTGTCAGTAGATAGATAATGATGCTTTAAACTAGTGCTATGGAGGTTAACTCCCAATTATATGGTAATGCCCCTTAAACATCCAACAAGCAAGGAATAGACTACACCCATTAGTATGTCATAGAGAGCGCTAAAGAAAATCTAGAACCTCCTTTAAAAAGATAATATAAATAGTATATTATTTTTTTAATGTATTAGTACTATTTAAAGGGACAGGAAACCCCCAAATTTTATTTCAATTTTAAAAAACTTTCTAATTTACTTTTTTTATCAAATTTGATTCATTATCTTGTTATCCAGCATTAAACTACTGCCAGCTAGATGAGCACATCTAGTTAGCTAATCACAAGAGACAGGCACCAATCCGTAAGTGTAAAAAAAACAGATCCACATATTTGCATACAATACATGTTTACCACATAATATATAGATAAGATGTGAATATGTGGATCTGTTTTTTTTTACACTTACTAACCTGCCGTTGAAGTGCTCACCTGCAAACCATTTCTATGGTTACACTATAAGAATTCATTGGCCGTTGATTGGCCTATCATATGCAGGTTGGCCCTTATAAAAGGGGTTTACTAAGTGTTATTGGTATGTCTATGAATAAGCACCACTAGGGAGCGCGAAACACGTCAGACTCCGTGCCTGTTGTCTGTCTGCATTATTTCTTGGTTTTTGCATGTGCGCTCAGCTTTGGATGATTTTATTGTTTTTCAATAAATTTGGATATTTTTATACTATACCCCTGTGTAGTGCCTGCTATTCCCTCTGCTGTACTGTTAGGTTTTGTGGCTTGATTCCGCCACTGCTACAGCACTCTGTGAGAGTAGGAGGTGTATGGATGACCTTTTGCTAGCGGGGTCACTTCCGCTATTAGGAACGAGAGGATTGGAAGCTGCCTGTTTTCTCTCTGTATTACTAACGATCTTTTCTCTGCTAAAAATATTGGCAACTACTCTATACTCATCTTACTTGACCTCTCATCTGCCTTCGACACAGTTGACCACCCCCTCCTCCTACAAACCCTTAGCTCTTTTGGCCTCTGTGACACTGCTCTTTCCTGGATTCACTCCCATCTTTCTCACAGGTCTTTTTCTGTGTCATTTGCCGGAGACTCCTCTCCAATGCCTCTGTCTGTTGGAGTACCTCAAGGATCTGTTCTAGGTCTTCTACTCTTCTCCATTTATTCTTCTTCACTGGGTAAACTTATCAACAGTTATGGCTTCAAATATCACCTCTATGCTGATGAAACCCAGATCTACCTCTCCACCCCTGCTCTCTCTCCCTCTGTCCTTTCTCATGTCAGCGACTGCTTATCTGGTATTTCTTCCTGGATGGCCTCTCACCACCTAAAGATTGTCCAAGACTGAACTCCTTCTTACCCCCCTTCAAGCTCTACGCCGACTTCTGACTTCTCTATCCCTGTTGACGGCATCAGCATTTCCCCATCGCCCCAAGTCCGCTGCCTCAGAGTTACACTTGACTCAAAACTATCCTTCGTCCCTTATATCCAATCGCTTTCTACATCCTGCTGCAACCATCTACACAATATTTCCAAGATTCACTCTTTTCTGAGCGCTAACACCACAAAGCAAATAATCCACTCCCTTGTTATTTCCCGACTTGACTAGTGCAATAACCTACTTACTGGCATTCCTCTTACCCATCTCTCCCCCCTTCAATCCATCCTGAATGCCTCTGCCAGGCTGATCCACCTTTCCCGTCGCTCTTTATCTGCTGCACCTCTCTGCGAGTCCCTTCATTGTCTCCCCATTCACAGCAGAATTAAATTAAAAATTCTCACCCTTACATACAAAGCTCTCACCAATGCCGCTCCCCTCTACATATCCTCTCTAATAAACAAGTATACTCCAGCCCATCCACTAAGATTCAACAATGACCTGCTCCTTGCATCCACGACTATCTCCTCTTCTCATGCTAGACTGCAGGACTTCTGTCATGCAGCACCTACCCTCTGGAACACTCTCCCTCATGCTGTCAGGCTTTGCCCTAATCTTTCTTCTGTTAAATGCTCCCTGAAGACTTTTCTGTTCAGAGAAGCCCACCACCCAACTCAATAATAAATTAACTTCACTTACCTAACATTTCCCTCTTCTAACTCTGCATTAACTGCTGCAGAATATGTTGGTGCTTCATAAATACAGTATAATAATAATAATAATAATAATAATAATAATAACTAGCTCCCACTAGTGTAGGATATGTGCATATTCTTTTTCAACAAGGAATACCAAGAGAACGAAGCATATTTGAAAATATGAGTGAATTTAAAAGTGCCTTAAAAGTACATGCTGAATCATGCAAGTTTAATTTTCACTTTCTTATCCCTTTAAGATATAACATTATTATTAAAACACTGAAAATAAAAACATAAATTAGTCTGAGCTGGCCGAAACTATTGCACTTAAAGGTGATATTAAAAGTATCAGGTTAAAATGAGGGAGTTAGTAATGACTTAGCGTACACCTTGTAATCCTGTTATCTCTACGTCCCACTCCAGTCTCCAAGACTTTGCACATGCTGCTCTCCACCCCACTCCATAAGACTGTCTCCAACCTTGTATAGCTTCAGACGCTCCTTGAAAATCCACCTATTCAGAGAGGCTTACCATCTCTCATGCTAACCAAACTAATACATGATTTGCCTGACTCACTGCTGCAACTACAACCGATGTGACAAGCTACCCCCAACCTTATGTCTCTGCACCCTAAACCTGTAGACTGTGAGCTCTCCGGAGCAGGACTCTCTTCCTCCAGTACTAGATTTATTTAGCTCTGTTATGTTTTGTATTTTATCACAAATCCTTCTCATTGTATACCCCTATCACTGCACCCAGCGCTACGGAATTTGGCGGCACTATACAAATAAATGATAATAATAATAATAATATTATCAATAGTGAATAAACGGTAGAGGAAGTGCTGGGTTCCCCATAATACAATGTTAAATAACAAACTGTATTGGTGGTACGTGACTTTTGGAACCAATATGGTTTCTTCAGTTGACCATATTTTTTGTGGATGTGTTTTAAGTGTCTCTCTGTGATTCTGTGAACGTTGGGTAGAATTTATTAAATTGCTGTACAATAAATGAAGGCTGCTGGCAAGTAATGTGTTTAGCCAGCTATACAACTATACTCTTAGGATTTATTTATATCTCTGCTGGCAAGAACATTTTTAGGAATGTTTTGAAAAATGCCTTTCTCAGTTTTTTGTTGTTGTGCTGAAATCTATCTATCTTTTGATATGGTAGAACAAACGTTATAGATAGTCCTGTTAAATACACAAATATACATATCTAGCATCCAAAAGTTGTTTTAAAACATCTTATTTATTTGTATTTAAAATACATGGTAAGTTTAAAGGACAGCCTACTCTAAAAATGTTGTTTAAATGGATAGATAGTCCCTTTATTTTCCATTCCTCAGTATTGCATAACAACACAGTTATATTAAATACTTTTTACCTCTGTGATTACCTTGTATTTAGGCCTCTACAGACAGCCACCTTATCTCACGGCTATTTACAGACTTGCATTTTAGCCAATCAGTGCTGGTTCCTGCACAACTCCACGGGAGTGAGCACAATTCTATATATATGGCACACAATAATTAACAGTGTTTTGCAGTGAAAAGCTAATAACAAAGCATGAGATAAGAGGCTGTCTGTAGGGGTTTAGTAACAAGCAGAAATTTAGAGGTTTACAAGTTATAAAGTATATTAATATAACAATGTTGCTCGTGCAAAGCTGGGGAATGGGTAGTAAAGGCGTTATCTATGTTTTTAAACGATACAAATTTTGTAGTAGACTGTCCCTTTAAAAAAAAAAAAAAAACATTTTGGCAACATAGAAGGTTGATGGTTCCATGTACTTGGTACTTGGACAAAGTTTAATTTGATCTTGTCTGTTACAATCTGTACAGATATATTTTGTGAATTTATTGCTTTCAGTGGACTGATGAATCCAAGGTCAAATTGTACGAGTTACCAATGTATACCCTGCATCATTAAACCTGGTCTGCAGTTAGAAAAATATGTTTTTAAAGGCACTTATTATTTGTTGCTCTACTTTGTAGACAAGATGTTATTTTTTGTTCAGAGTAACCTCAGCATAACATACTCCAACTAATACTTTTTGAGAATTACTTATGTTCTTTCAATGCCATTTTGGAAAAAAAATATATTGCTATTCTGAACGTACATAATGTACAGCAGCAATAACTGATTTAGTAAGCAACATTACTTAATAAAGGAAACAAGATCCTTTATATTATTTTAATAGGAAAATTATGAAAAGCCAACACTATATGTTTTCATATTAAAGGTTTATTTATTAAATAGACTTTGAATAATGTCTGTTTTGAATATGAATCAGACTACAAATGTTCTTTTTTTAATGATCAAAAATCGGTGACATAATCCTGTGCAGCCTCTTATTAGCAATATTGGCAAATATAGTAAAACGTTTTATTGTTTTTTCTTTTTAATTTGGTCTGTTACTGTATTATTAACTGTGCAGTTTAAACAATATACTGTGTGTATATATATATATATATATATATATAATGAATATGTTTCCTTTTACTTTACTCAGAGCTGCTTCTTCCATACGGCAGACTTTGCAAGGGAAGGCATAGTCAGACTGCATCAAGACGTAGAAAATATTTGATTATTTCTTTACTTTTGAAATAGCCCATGCCTGGCTAAAAGTCTATGGCCTAGATTTGGAGTTTGGCGGTAGCCGTGAAAACCAGCGTTAGAGGCTCCTAACGCTGGTTTTAGGCTACCGCCGGTATTTGGAGTCAGTCAAAAAAGGGTCTAACGCTCACTTTTCAGCCGCGACTTTTCCATACCGCAGATCCCCTTACGTCAATTGCGTATCCTATCTTTTCAATGGGATCTTCCTAACTCCGGTATTTAGAGTCGTGTCTGAAGTGAGCGTTAGAAATCTAACGACCAAACTCCAGCCGCCGAAAAAAGTCAGTAGTTAAGAGCTTTCTGGGCTAACGCCGGTTCATAAAGCTCTTAACTACTGTGCTCTAAAGTACACTAACACCCATAAACTACCTATGTACCCCTAAACCGAGGCCCCCCCACATCAACGACACTCGATTAAATTTTTTTAACCCCTAATCTGCCGACCGCCACCTACGTTATCCTTATGTACCCCTAATCTGCTGCCCCTAACACCGCCGACCCCTATATTATATTTATTAACCCCTAACCTGCCCCCCTCAACGTCGCCGCCAGCTACCTACACTTATTAACCCCTAATCTGCCGTCCGCACGCCGCCGCCAGCTACATTATAGCTATGTACCCCTAATCTGCTGCCCCTAACACCGCCGACCCCTATATTATATTTATTAACCCCTAACCTGCCCCCCTCAACGTCGCCTCCACCTGCCTACACTTATTAACCCCTAATCTGCCGAGCGGATCTCACCGCTACTATAATAAAGTTATTAACCCCTAATCCGCCTCACTCCCGCCTCAATAACCCTATAATAAATTGTATTAACCCCTAATCTGCCCTCCCTAACATCGCCGACACCTAACTTCAAGTATTAACCCCTAATCTGCCGATCGGAGCTCACTGCTACTCTAATAAATTTTTTAACCCCTAAAGCTAATTTTAACCCTAACCCTAACACCCCCCTAAGTTAAATATAATTTTATTCTAATAAAATAAATTAACTCTTATTAAATAAATTATTCCTATTTAAAGCGAAATACTTACCTGTAAAATAAACCCTAATATAGCTACAATATAAATAATAATTATATTGTAGCTATTTTAGGATTAATATTTATTTTACAGGCAACTTTGTATTTATTTTAACCAGGTACAATAGCTATTTAATAGTTAAGAACTATTTAATAGCTAAAATAGTTAAAATAATTACAAAATTACCTGTAAAATAAATCCTAACCTAAGTTACAATTAAACCTAACACTACACTATCAATAAATTAATTAAATAAACTACCTACAATTATCTACAATTAAACCTAACACTACACTATCCGCTGCTGGAAACAAGGGACATCAAGCTACGTTCAGAGCTTGATCAATTGACCCCAAGGACTCTAAAGAGAGAGATGTAAAACATTCTCCTATTTGACTTGTTCCTAATTATAAATTTTACCTGATGGAATGTTGTAAATAGTTTAGATAAAGCTCCTTTATCTTTATTTTGTCAGTTTAAATAGCTGTTTTTGCCAGTTAAAACTATCACCTTTATTGAAAATGATATAACTGAAGTATTGGTTATAGAAAAGCTACGTAAACAAGCTACATAAACAAGAAGCCGCAACAGAAATCGGTCTCTCAGTGGGTGTTGGGATAGAGAGTCTAGTCCATTTGAAAAAGTGATAAAGGACCATGGGAGAACCATGGGAGAGCTCAGGCGGACAGGGGCGAATATGTACGCCCCTGTCCCCCCTAGATTGATAAATCGAGTCCCTACTCTGAATTTCAAATAAGCAGTAGATTTTTTTCTGACAAATGTATTTCCCCCCCTCTGTATCATGTGACAGCCATCAGCCAATCATAGACTACTATACCTATACACTGTGAACATGATCTGTAGGAGCTGGTTTCTCATAAAGTGTGTATATAAAAAGGCTGTTTTTATTTGATAATGGAAGTAAATTAAAACGTCTCTTAAAACTGGATGCTCTATCTGAATCATTAAAGTTTAATTTTAAAGGGACAGTAAAGTCATAATTAGACATTCATGATTTAGACAGAGCATACAATTTTAAACAACTTTCCAATTTACTAATTTGATTTGATTTGCTTTCTTCTCTTGTTATCCATTGCTGAAAGGTTTTTCCTAGGAAAGCTCAGGAGCAGCAAAGAACATAGGTTCTAGCTGCATATATATATACTGATTGTGATTGGCTCACCCATATGTTCAGTTAGAAACCAGTAGTGCATTGATGCCCCTTCAACAAATGATACCAACAGAATGAAGCACATTTGATAATAGAAGTAAACTGGAAAAGCTAAATCATGAAAGAAAAAATTGGGGTTTCATGTTCTTTTAACTTTAGTGTTTCTTTAAGGGGCTTAATAAAGCTTAGGATGAAAGGTTTATTCACAAAAAGAGCAGCACAAGAACAAGGAGTCATGGACTCAATTGAAACAGTATTAGGCTCAGTAGTATTTTGCAGAAGCATTGAGAATTCTAGTCATTGTGTACTGACAAATGTGTAAGGGAATTATTAAATGCCTTTGATATACATAGAACTATCATGAGGATGAAACTTTCATGATTCAGATAGGGCATGTAATTTTAAACAACTTTCCAGTTTACTTTTATAATCAAAATTTTTTTGTTCTCTTGGTATTCTTAGTTGAAAGCTAAACCTAGGTAGGCTCATATGCTAATTTCTAAGCCCTTGAAGGCCGCCTCTTATCTGAATGTATTTTACAGTTTTTCACAGCTAGAAAGTGTTAGTTCATGTTTGCATATAGATACCATTGTGTTCACGCCTGTGGCATTATGTAAGAGTCAGCACTATTTGTTTTAAATGCAAGTCTGTCAAAAGAACTGAAATAAGGGGGCATCCGGCAGAGGCTTAGATACAAAGTAATTACCGAAGTATAAAGTATATTAATATAATCATGTTGGTTATAAAAAAAACTGGGGAATGGTAAATAAAGGGGTTATCTATCTTTTTAAACAATAACATTTTTGGTGTTTACTGTCCCTTTAAATTTTCACTTCATGTAAAAAAATATTGCCAGGCTTAGACCTAGTTTCCATTTTGGTGTTTACTGTCCCTTTAAATGTTCACTTCATGTAAAAAAATATTGCCAGACTAAGACCTAGTTTCCATTGAGGTGGTAAAGTTTGGAAGCTGGTGGTAACATAAAAAAATCTCCCTAGCCTTATAATGGAGATAAATGATTTTAGCACCAGTTTCTAAACTTTACCACCTCCATGGAAACTAGGCCTAAATTGGACCTCTGTTTTTTAAAGGGATAGTAAACACCAAAAACGTTATTGTATAAAAAGATAGATACTCCTTTTACTTACCATTCCCCAGTTTTGCATAACCACCACTGTTTTAGAAATATATTTTTTACCTCTGTAATTACATTGTATCTAAGCTTCTGCTGACTGCCTCCTTATCTCAGATCTTTTGACAGACTTGCATTTCAGGCAATTAGTGCTGACTCTTAAATAACTTCACGTGCATGAGCACAATGTAATCTATATGAAACACATGAACTAACGCCATCTAGCTGTGAAAAACTGTCAAATGCATTCAAATAGAGGCTGTCTTCAAGGGCTTATAAATTAGCATATGAGCCTACCTAGTATTCGCCTTCAACTAAGAATAACAAGAGAGCAAAGCAAATTTGATGATAAAGGTAAATTAGAAAGTTGTTTAAAATGATATGCCCTATCTGAATCATGAAAGTTTTATTTGGACTTTACTATCCCTTTAAGTGTGTAATAAAGTGTTCTCCCCAGGACCTTATAAATGGGTGCACCACCTGGCTAATTTTACTGATTACCAGGCTAAAATTTAAGCCAATATTAAGCTTAAATTTGCTAATTTTTTTTTTTTTTTAAAGTTTAATGAACAAAATATCATTAAATATATTTATACTAAATTATGCAATTAATTTTTTCTGATGTCAATTTGATTTAACAAAAGTGTAGAAATGTCCAATATTATTGATAGTTCCTACATAAACATTAAAAAATAATCTCATCCCCCACATTCCAATAAGATTAGGTTTTTATAAGTACATATAATTATAATAGCAATGTTCATATACCACAACTAACATATATCTAGTATTTTTATTATTCTCAAGCTTTCTATTTTATTTTGCTGTTTTGCTAGCACACATTAGTATAAAACTTACGCCTAGATTTGGAGTTTTGCGTTAGCCGTCAAAACCAGCGTTAGAGGCTCCTAACGCTGGTTTTGGGCTACCGCTGGTATTTAGAGTCAGTCAGGAAAGGGTCTAACCGCAGATCCCCCTACGCCATTTGCGTATCCTATCTTTTCAATGGGATCTTTCTAACGCCGGTATTTAGAGTCTTGTCTGAAGTGAGCGTTAGAACTTTAACGACAAAACTCCAGCCGCAGAAAAAAGTCAGGAGTTAAGAGCTTTCTGGGCTAACGCCGGTTTATAAAGCTCTTAACTCCTATGCTCTAAAGTACACTAACACCCATAAACTACCTATGTACCCCTAAACCGAGGTCCCCCCACATCGCCGCCACTCTATTAAAATTTTGTAACCCCTAATCTGCCAACCGCACACCGCAGCCACCTACGTTATCCCTATGAACCCCTAATCTGCTGCCCCTAACACCGCCGACCCCTATATTATATTTATTAACCTCTAATCTGCCCCCCACAACGTCGCCTCCACCTACCTACAATTATTAACCCCTAATCTGCCGACCGGACCTCACCGCTACTATAATAAATGTATTAACCCCTAATCCGCCTCACTCCCGCCTCAATAACCCTATAATAAATAGTATTAACCCCTAATCTGCCCTCCCTAACATCGCCGACACCTAACTTCAAGTATTAACCCCTAATCTGCCGACCGGACCTCACTGCTACTCTAATAAATTTATTAACCCCTAAAGCTAAGTCTAACCTTAACCCTAACACCCCCTAAGTTAAATATAATTTAAATCTAACGAAATAAATTAACTCTTATTAAATAAATTATTCCTATTTAAAGCTAAATACTTACCTGTAAAATAAACCCTAATATAGCTACAATATAACAAATAATTATATTGTAGCTATTTTAGGAATAATATTTATTTTACAGGCAACTTTGTAATTATTTTAACCAGGTACAATAGCTATTAAATAGTTATTAACTATTTAATAGCTACCTAGTTAAAATAATTACAAAATTACCTGTAAAATAAATCCTAACCTAAGTTACAATTAAACCTAACACTACACTATCAATAAATTAATTAAATAAAATACCTACAATTATCTACAATTAAACCTAACACTATCAAAAAATTAATTACATACAATACCTACAAATAAATACAATTAAATAAACTAACTAAAGTACAAAAAATAAAAAAGAACTAAGTTACAAAAAATAAAAAAATATTTACAGACATTAGAAAAATATTATAACAATTTTAAGCTAATTACACCTACTCTAAGCCCCCTAATAAAATAACAAAGATCCCTAAAATAAAAAAATGCCCTACCCTATTCTAAATTAAAAAAGTTCAAAGCTCTTTTACCTTACCAGCCCTTAAAAGGGCCTTTAGCGGGGCATGCCCCAAAGAAAACTGCTCTTTTGCCTGTAAGAAAACCCCATACAATACCCCCCCCAACATTAAAACCCACCACCCACATACCCCTAATCTAACCCAAACCCCCCTTAAATAAACCTAACACTAAGCCCCTGAAGATCTCCCTACCTTATCTTCACCACACCGGGTACCACCGATCGGTCCAGGCTCCAACGTCTTCATCCAAGCCCAAGCGGGGGCTGAAGATGTCCATGATCCGGTTGAAGTCTTGATCCAAGCGGGAGCTGAAGAGGTCCATGATCCGGCTGAAGTCTTGATCCAAGCGGGAGCTGAAGAGGTCCATGATCCGGCTGAAGTCTTCTATCAAGCGGCATCTTCAATCTTCTTTCTTCCGGATCCATGTTCATCCCACCAACGCGGAACATCCATCTTCACCGATGACTTCCCGACGAATGACGGTTCCTTTAAGGGACGTCATCCAAGATGGCGTCCCTCGATTTCCGATTGGCTGATAGGATTGTATCAGCCAATCGGAATTAAGGTAGGAATGACGTCCCTTAAAGGAACCGTCATTCGTCGGGAAGTCGTCAGTGAAGATGGATGTTCCGCGTCGGCGGGATGAACATGGATCCGGAAGAAAGAAGATTGAAGATGCCGCTTGATAGAAGACTTCAGCCGGATCATGGACCTCTTCAGCTCCCGCTTGGATGAAGACTTCAGCCGGATCATGGACCTCTTCAGCTCCTGCTTGGTTCAAGACTTCAGTCGGATCATGGACCTCTTCAGCTCCCGCTTGGATCAAGACTTCAGCCGGATCATGGACCTCTTCAGCTCCCGCTTGGATCAAGACTTCAGCCGGATCATGGACATCTTCAGCCCCCGCTTGGGCTTGGATGAAGACGTCGGAGCCAGGACGGATTGGTGAACCCGGTGTGGTGAATACAAGGTAGGGAGATCTTCAGGGGCTTAGTGTTAGGTTTATTTAAGGGGGGTTTTGGTTAGATTAGGGGTATGTGGGTGGTGGGTTTTAATGTTGGTGGGGGGTTGTATTTTTTTTTTACAAGCAAAAGAGCAGTTTTCTTTGGGACATGCCCCGCTAAAGGCCCTTTTAAGGGCTGGTAAGGTAAAAGAGCTTTGAACTTTTTTAATTTAGAATAGGGTAGGGCATTTTTTTATTTTGGGGGTCTTAAATATTAAATAACTATTTAATAGCTATTGTACCTAGTTAAAATAAATACTAAGTTGCCTGTAAAATAAATATTAATCCTAAAATAGCTACAATATAATTATTCGTTATATTGTAGCTATATTAGGGTTTATTTTACAGGTAAGTATTTAGCTTTAAATAGGAATAATTTATTTAATAAGAGTTAATTTATTTTGTTAGATTTAAATTATATTTAACTTAAGGGGGTGTTAGGGTTAGGGTTAGACTTAGCTTTAGGGGTTAATACATTTATTAGAGTAGCGGTGGGGTCCGGTCGGCAGATTAGGGGTTAATACTTGAAGTTAGGTGTCGGTGATGTTAGGGAGGGCAGATTAGGGGTTAATACTATTTATTATAGGGTTATTGAGGCGGGAGTGAGGCGGATTAGGGGTTAATAACTTTATTATAGTAGCGGTGAGGTCCGGTCGGCAGATTAGGGGTTAATAATTGTAGGTAGGTGGCGGCGACGTTGGGGGAGGCAGATTAGGGGTTAATAAATATAATATAGGGGTTGGCGGTGTTAGGGGCAGCAGATTAGGGGTTCATAGGGATAACGTAGGTTCCGGCGGTGTACGGAGCGGCAGATTAGGGGTTAAAAAAAATATGCAGGTGTCAGCGATAGCGGGGTCGGCAGATTAGGGGTTAATAAGTGTAAGGTTAGGGGTGTTTAGACTCGGGGTACATGTTAGGGTGTTAGGTGCAGACTTAGGAAGTGTTTCCCCATAGGAAACAATGGGGCTGCGTTAGAAGCTGAACGCTGCTTTTTTGCAGGTGTTAGGTTTTTTTTCAGCTCAAAATGCCCCATTGTTTTCTATGGGGGAATCGTGCACGAGCACGTTTTTGAAGCTGGCCGCGTCCGTAAGCACCGCTGGTATTGAGAGTTGCAGTGGCGGTAAATATGCTATACACTCCCTTTTTGGAGCCTAACGCAGCCCTTCTGTGAACTCTAAATACAAGCGGTATTTAAAAGGTGTGGGAGAAAAAAAGCATGCGTAGCTAACGCACCCCTTTGGCCACAGAACTCTAAATCTAGCCGTTAGGATGTTCTGCTGATTAATGTGCATTAGTGGATCTTTATGTGTTGCTTACTGATGCTTGCTTTGTTCTGAGTCTTTATTTAGAATATTTGATTCACTAAAGCTCCCTGGGTCTAGTGAGACTTTCTAACAAGTCTCATCAATACTGCAAGGTCATTCGAACAATTTTATAAAGGCAAATTGTATCTTGTGTACTGTTTATCTCATTATAAAGTGCTCTTGACGTGAAGAACAATCACATGCATTTTAAATATAATGCTCAATAGAAACCCCAGCTTTATTGTGGGATTTCTCTCCATGCTGGCAAATTTTGATAATTGGACCCCAAGTCACCATCGTATGTTTTAAAGGGACAGTAAACTTGTGTTTACAACATTTTTCTGCAGGTGTCCAATAAAATAACATAATAAGCGTACAATTTAACAATTGGCGAGAATATATTAACATCATGCTTGCTGTTGCTGCAATTGTTTTTCAATAGCCAATCACTTGCCCTTTTTGTAGGAGCCAATCCAGACTTGCTTCTAGAGAAGATACAACTAACCATAAGTATTATGTTAGCAAAATATGTTTTGTTTTACATTAATTATTCATAAAGCCAAGTAGGGGCAGATGTAGTAGGGATAAGTATGGGAAGCCTGTCATGTGCCTTTTGAGTTTTTAGAACTGGAAAACTTACATTTTTTAGACTTCAATTGCAGGAAAAGTGGGAAAAATAAAGAATAAAGTATACTGCAAAGCTGTTGTACTATGCATTTTATTTTATAATTTCAAGGTGTTAAAGGGACATTATACACTCATTTTTTCTTTGCATAAATGTTTTGTAGATGATCTATTTATAAAGCCCATAAAGTTTTTTTTTTTTTAAATAAATGTATAGTTTTGCTTATTTTTAAATAGCATTGCTCTGATTTTCAGACTCCTAACCAAGCCCCAAAGTTTTATGTGAATACTGTCAGCTACCTTCTCCAGCTTGCTGCTGTTTGTATAAAGGGTCTTTTCATATGCAAAAGAAGGGGGAGGGGGGGGGGAGTGTCTTATTTGCCACTTGCAGTGGGCTTTCCAGCTACCTTTTCAACAGAGCCAAACTGACAGCTTCTAAGTAAGTTTTTAAATAGTTTTATACTGGATTTTTATATCAGTATCTGTGCATCTTATTCTTTATAGTAGTGTCTATTACATGCAGTTATATGAAAATGAGTGTATACTGTCCCTTTAACTGTCCCTTTTAGGGAACCTGAAACCCAAACCTTTTAATTAATGATCTAGGAATGAGCAAGTCTGACTCCCTGTTATCTAGTCTATTCATTTAATAGTAACCAGCCTACAAGTTTTATGACATCAGGCTAAGATAAACCTTCCTGCACAGGCCCCCTCCTCCTTGTAAGGCTGTGACAGGAAGTAAAGGACACTGCACAAATGTTGGGGGGGGGGGGGAAGAAATAAAAGACATTGGTCAGCTCCCACCATCCATTTTAAATATTTGCAGATAAGGGAGCAAACTTTGCTCCCATGGCTGTCCCACGTCTTTGTGCAAATAGAAGAAAATAGAAGTGCCTAATGATGTAAAGGCCTATTTTGCTGTTCACAGACTAACCCCTCCAATTAGATTAAAGTTGTACGTTTAAAAAGATTAGAGAAAAGCGCTAACTGAAAGCTGCAAATAGGGATCACAAAGGATGTGTAAAAAATATAACAATTTATTAAAAACAGATAAATATCATAAAGTGGTAAAAGTATACATATTGTATCATAGAGTATTGCTATATTACATTGTTAATGGTTTTATTGGCAAAAGTGATTGTTTCATTATTTCTTTGGATTGCAATAGCATATAATAGAGCAGCACTTTTAAGTCATCACCTTGAATATATATCTATTAGATATAAGCTGGATATTTCTGCTTGGGAGACGTCCCAATAGGTAAAATCATTTTTATTACTCTATGATACAATGGCCTCTATTTATCAAGATCTGGCGGACCTGATCCGACAGTGCGGATCAGGCCCACCAGACCTCGCTGAATACGGCGAGCAATACGCTCGCCGTATTCAGCATTGCACCAGCAGCTCACAAGAGCTGCTGGTGCAACGCCGCCCCCTGCAGACTCGCGGCGAATGGGCCGCCAGCAGGGGGGTGTCGATCAACCCGATCATACTCGAACGGGTTGATTTCCGGCGATGTCTGTCCGCCTGCTCAGAACAGGCGGACAGGTTATGGAGCAGCGGTCTTTGTGACCGCTGCTTCATAACTGCTGTTTCTGGCGAGCCTGCAGGCTCGCCAGAAACACGGGGCATCAAGCTCCATTCGGAGCTTCATAGATAGGCCCCAATATGTATACTTTTACCACTTTATGATATTTATCTGTTTTTAATAAATTGTTATATTTTTTACACATCCTTTGTGATCCCTATTTGCAGCTTTCAGTTAGCGCTTTTCTCTAATCTTTTTGTATTTGCCCCACGTCTTTGGACATAATATAGTCGATCAATGAAAAGTAATTAGGACTTAAAGGAACACTCAAGTCAAAATAAACTTTTATGATTCAGATAGAGTATGCAGTTTTTAGACACTCTTCAGTTTACTTCCATTATCAAATTTTGCACAATCTTTTTATATTCACACTTTCTGGAGAACAAGATCCTACCAAGCATATGCACAAGCGCACAGGCTATACGTATACTAGTCTTTGATTGGCTGATGTCTGTCACATGATACAGGGGGGCTGGAAAATGGGAGAAAATAGAAATTTGACCGAAAAAAATCTACTGCTAATTTGAAATTCAGAGTGATTGCTATTGCATTGTCTTTTTTATGTACTTGTTAATTCTGTAATTCTGTATTGAGTGATCCTTTAACAAAAAATCTATCACTCAAATGATGTAATCTTTGAATTCATTAGTATATATGCTATATCGATCCAGAACAGATTTGATTGACTGAAGGCCCAAGTGATAGGGAATGGTGGAATAATGGAACACTACAACACTACATCAACAGTTAAACAAATTAAATTGGCCCGCCATTGTTCTTTCTCTAGAAGCAGCAATAAATGTGTTGTATCTCTTAGGTAACTTGGAAGCAAATGTACTAAAGGCTGTAGAATTGTGTCTATCTGGTTTCCAGTACTGTGAGTTGACCAGGGATATTTGAGTAAGTGTAGCTTCTGTGTTTTAAATTCCAAGAACTGTATTTTGTATCTATTTTGATTGTGTATGTCCTTTTTTATGTTTTTCAGCACTGTGTAACATTTATTTGCCTTTTTGTCATTAAAATATTAATAATCTAATTCTGAATTTGGGTTCTAGTATCTAAATTCACAAACCCTTAGAGTCAAGGTTGTAATCACATTACTAAACTGTTAATTGTGTGGTTATTAGTAAATTTGCAAGACACCCACCCAAAGTTCTTGGGTGGCGGCAGCATAGTTAAAGGGATACTAAACCCATTTTTTTTTTCTTTCATGATTCAGATAGAGCATGAGATTTTAAGCACCTTTCTAATTTACTCCTATTATCAATTTTTCTTTGTTCTCATGCTATGTTGATTTGAAAAAGTAGTACTGTAAGCTTTAGAGCCGGCCCATTTTTTGTTCAGCACCTGGGTAGCATTTGCTGATTTGCGGCTAAATGTAGCAAACCAATCAGCAAGCTCTACCAAGGTGCTGAACTAAAAATGGGCCGGCTCCTAACCTTTTATTACTGCTTTTCCAATTCAAGATAACATGAGAACAAAGAAAAATTGATAATAGGAGTATATTAGAAAGTTGCTTAAAATTGCATGCTCTATCTGAATCATGAAAGAAAAAAATGTGGGGTTAGTATCCTTTTAATCCTGGGTGGTGCTGGCAGGATTTTGGGGTCAATTTGGTGTCCCTTTATGCCCTTGTAGAAGTATTGGGATAAGGTAGCCAGAGGCTGAGTGCTATTAACCCCTTCATGTCCACACTCTCCCCACAGTCACAACTGGACAGATTAGACTTAGCTGTGACAGTGTGCAAGCAAAAAATATAATCCATTTCACTTCTACTATGAAATTTACTCAATTCTCTTGTTGAATAGCATACCTAGAAAGAGTCAGGAGCATCCACGTGTCTAGGCAGTATGTTCTTAAAGGGACATTAAACCCATTTTTTTTCTTTCATGATTTAGAAAGAGCATGCCATTTTAAACAACTTTCTAATCTACTATTATCTAATCTGTTTCATTCTCTTGATATACTTTGCGGAAAAGCATATATAGATAGGCTCAGTAGCTGCTGATTGGTTGCTGCACATAGATCCCTTGTGTGATTGGCTCTCCTATGTGCATTGGTATTACTTCAACAAAGGATATCTAAAGAATGAAGCAAATGAGATAATATAAATAAATTGGAATGTTGTTTAAAATTGTATTCTCTTTCTGACTCATGAAAGAATTTTTTTGGGTTTAGTGTCCCTTTAACATTGCTAATAACATTGGTGCAAACATGCATGATCCTGAACCTACCTAGGTAATGGTTTTCAACACAGGATACAGAGAATGGTGTACATTTGTTAACAGGAACTTCTTTTTTTTTTAAACAACTGTATGCGCCATCTGAACTATAAAAAAAGTTTAAAGGGACGTGAAAGTCAAAATGAACTTTCACATAGAGCATTAAGTTTTAAAGGGACATTGTACTATAAAAATTGTTTCCCCTTAATGTGTTTCAAATCATTGGTTATACCTACTGCAGAAGAGTATTCTTTGTATTGGAAATTGTTCCTTCATAAATTTTTGTATTTGTGATAGCTGTTTTTCTCATTAAAACTATCACGTAGGACATGCCCATAACAATGTGCTGAACCCCCAAGTTAAGCAGACCTGCTAATGGGGTTTTGTGGCCCTTTAACCCCTTACCCTAATCTGATGAAGATCTACACTATAATAAATACATAAAATTACATTTAAAATACCTATAAACTGGGTACTGGAAGATAGCTGAAATCCACGAAAGACAGCTGCACAGTGAATAGTTACCATTTATTTTGTGGGTGCCAATAAATGGTAACTATTCACTGTGCTGCTGTCTTTTGGGGATTTCATTTGTTTGAAGGGAATTGCAGTCTCCACTGCAGTGGGCACACTACTTAAGGTGTGCTGGACTATTTCTGTATTCTTGTTTCTGGTAGACAGCTGCCAGTACTTAAGATGGCTGCTACTAGTGTGAGGGGGGAGGGTTAGAGAACTGTTTGTGAGGGATCAGGTAGGGATCAGGAAGATGTCAGGGAGGAGGGTAATCCTTACACTACAATACTATTGGAAGAAATCCACAAAAGGCAGCAGCACAGTGAATAGGAACCATTTATTGACACCAACAGAGATCACAACGTTTTGGGAATCACCCCTTAATCAAGGGTGACTCCCGAAACATTGTGATCGCTGTTAGTGCTATTAAATGGTTACTATTCACTGTGCTGCTCCCTTTTGTGGATTTCTTCTGATTTAAAGGGACATAAAACAGGTTGATATCTGTGCATATCCTAAAAGGGCTAATTAAGTAAAAAATAGTTTGCATAAAAAATTGTTTAAAAATTGCTGGCAATTTTTTAAAAATAATTTTCAAAAATAAGCAAAATAAATTACATAGCTAAGCTGCCTGGAGAAGCCAACTTCACCCCCCTTATCAGTGTTTATACAAAGGCATTGTATTTCAACGGCGTTCACCACTTCTAGGCATGCTCCAGCAGATAATTCCTATGCACTTTTGTATCCTACCAAAACAACAATAGATATAGATACAGCCATAGAAGGAAATGTGTGGGGGGAGTTATAGCTGTACAATTCATAAACTAAAAAGAAAGGGTTAATGGCGAGGCACTGCAGTATAAATTTGCAGGTAAAGTAATTAAAGTACATATTATTATATTTTGTCTCTATCCCAACTTGTTTTAGGTCCCTTTAAGGGGTTTGCAGTCTCCCCTGCAGGGTGCATAGTACTACAGGTGTGCTGGACTTTCATTTGTTTGTTTACTACAATACTATTACTTAGACATGTGCATTAGTGTATTTAGTTACTATCCAAATGCGGGAGAAGGCGGCTACTCAGCGAGTTTGGCTTTTTGCAGATTCACATTTATTTGTGTGAGAGTGCAACACACTAAGATCTGTTCAAATCCAGATCTTAGTGTGTTGTACTTTAACAAGAATACATCTGGCTCGGAACAGAGACGAATGCCGCTAGTAGCCGCCTTCTTCCACATTTGGATTGTAACTAAATACACAAATGTACTTGTCTACTATTACCCATACCAGCTAATTAAAGGGACAGTCTAGTATAAATTAAACTTTTATTATTCAGATAGGACTTTTAATTTTAATCAACTTTCCAATTTACTTTTATCATCAAATTTGCTTTTTTCTCTTGGTATTCTTAGTTTAAACTAAACCTAGACAGACTCATATGCTAATTTCTAAGGCCTAGATTTGGAGTTCGGCGGTAGCCGTCAAAACCAGCGTTAGAGGCTCCTAACGCTGGTTTTGGCCGCCCGCTGGTATTTGGAGTCAGTGATTAAAGGGTCTAACGCTCACTTTTCAGCCGCGACTTTTCCATACCGCAGATCCCCCTACGCCATTTGCGTATCCTATCTTTTCAATGGGATCTTTCTAACGCTGGTATTTAGAGTCGTTTCTGAAGTGAGCGTTAGAGCTCTAACGACAAAATTCCAGCCGCCTGAAAATAGCAGGAGTTAAGAGCTTTCTGGGCTAACGCCGGTTCATAAAGCTCTTAACTACTGTGCTCTAAAGTACACTAACACCCATAAACTACCTATGTACCCCTAAACCGAGGTCCCCCCACATCGCCGACACTCAATTAAAAATTTTTAACCCCTAATCTGCCGACCGCCACCTACGTTATACTTATGTACCCCTAATCTGCTGCCCCTAACACCGCCGACCCCTGTATTACATTTATTAACCCCTAACCTGCCCCCCACAACGTCGCCGCCAGCTACTTAAAATAATTAACCCCTAATCTTCCG
Organism: Bombina bombina; assembly: GCF_027579735.1. Lineage (NCBI taxonomy): Eukaryota > Metazoa > Chordata > Amphibia > Anura > Bombinatoridae > Bombina > Bombina bombina. Next base: position 575,868,019 of record NC_069503.1, on the reverse strand, counting down.
ACCACAAAGCGCCGCCACCTACGTTATCCCTATGTACCCCTAATCTGCTACCCCTAACACCGCCGACCCCTATATTATATTTATTAACCCCTAATCTGCCCCCCTCAACGTCGCCGACACCTGCCTACACTTATTAACCCCTAATCTGCCGAGCGGACCTGAGCGCTACTATAATAAAGTTATTAACCCCTAACCCGCCTCACTAACCCTATCATAAATAGTATTAACCCCTAATCTGCCCTCCCTAACATCGCCGACACCTACCTTCAATTATTAACCCCTAATCTGACGACCGGAGCTCACCGCTATTCTAATAAATTGATTAACCCCTAAAGCTAAGTCTAACCCTAACACTAACACCCCCCTAAGTTAAATATAATTTACATCTAACGAAATTAATTAACTCTTATTAAATAAATGATTCCTATTTAAAGCTAAATACTTACCTGTAAAATAAATCCTAATATAGCTACAATATAAATTATAATTACATTGTAGCTATTTTAGGATTAATATTTATTTTACAGGCAACTTTTTAATTATTTTAACCAGGTACAATAGCTATTAAATAGTTAAGAACTATTTAATAGTTACCTAGTTAAAATAATAACAAATTTACCTGTAAAATAAATCCTAACCTAAGATATAATTAAACCTAACACTACCCTATCAATAAATTAATTAAATAAACTACCTACAATTACCTACAATTAACCTAACACTACACTATCAATAAATTAATTAAACACAATTCCTACAAATAAATACAATTAAATAAACTAGCTAAAGTACAAAAAATAAAAAAGAACTAAGTTACAAAAAATAATAAAATATTTACAAACATAAGAAAAATATTACAACAATTTTAAACTAATTACACCTACTCTAAGCCCCCTAATAAAATAACAAAGCCCCCCAAAATAAAAAATTCCCTACCCTATTCTAAATTAAAAAAGTTACAAGCTCTTTTACCTTACCAGCCCTGAACAGGGCCCTTTGCGGGGCATGCCCCAAGGATTTCAGCTCTTTTGCCTGTAAAAAAAAACATACCATACCCCCCCCCCAACATTACAACCCACCACCCACATACCCCTAATCTAACCCAAACCCCCCTTAAATAAACCTAACACTAAGCCCCTGAAGATCTTCCTACCTTGTCTTCACCATACCAGGTTCACCGATCCGTCCTGGCTCCAACATCTTCATCCAACCCAAGCGGGGGTTGGCGATCCATCATCCGGTGCTGAAGAGGTCCAGAAGAGGCTCCAAAGTCTTCCTCCTATCCGGCAAGAAGAGGACATCCGGACCGGCAAACATCTTCTCCAAGCGGCATCTTCAATCTTCTTCCATCCGGTGCGGAGCGGGTCCATCTTGAAGCAGGCGACGCGGATCCATCCTCTTCTTCCGTTGTCTCCCGACGAATGACGGTTCCTTTAAGGGACGTCATCCAAGATGGCGTCCCTCGAATTCCGATTGGCTGATAGGATTCTATCAGCCAATCGGAATTAAGGTAGGAATTTTCTGATTGGCTGATGGAATCAGCCAATCAGAATCAAGTTCAATCCGATTGGCTGATCCAATCAGCCAATCAGATTGAGCTCGCATTCTATTGGCTGATCGGAACAGCCAATAGAATGCGAGCTCAATCTGATTGGCTGATTGGATCAGCCAATAGGATTGAACTTGATTCTGATTGGCTGATTCCATCAGCCAATCAGAATATTCCTACCTTAATTCCGATTGGCTGATAGAATCCTATCAGCCAATCGGAATTCGAGGGACGCCATCTTGGATGACGTCCCTTAAAGGAACCGTCATTCGTCGGGAGACAACGGAAGAAGAGGATGGATCCGCGTCGCCTGCTTCAAGATGGACCCGCTCCGCACCGGATGGAAGAAGATTGAAGATGCCGCTTGGAGAAGATGTTTGCCGGTTCGGATGTCCTCTTCTTGCCGGATAGGAGGAAGACTTTGGAACCTCTTCTGGACCTCTTCAGCACCGGATGATGGATCGCCAACCCCCGCTTGGGTTGGATGAAGATGTTGGAGCCAGGACGGATCGGTGAACCTGGTATGGTGAAGACAAGGTAGGAAGATCTTCAGGGGCTTAGTGTTAGGTTTATTTAAGGGGGGTTTGGGTTAGATTAGGGGTATGTGGGTGGTGGGTTGTAATGTTGGGGGGGGGGTATGGTATGTTTTTTTTTACAGGCAAAAGAGCTGAAATCCTTGGGGCATGCCCCGCAAAGGGCCCTGTTCAGGGCTGGTAAGGTAAAAGAGCTTGTAACTTTTTTAATTTAGAATAGGGTAGGGAATTTTTTATTTTGGGGGGCTTTGTTATTTTATTAGGGGGCTTAGAGTAGGTGTAATTAGTTTAAAATTGTTGTAATATTTTTCTTATGTTTGTAAATATTTTATTATTTTTTGTAACTTAGTTCTTTTTTATTTTTTGTACTTTAGCTAGTTTATTTAATTGTATTTATTTGTAGGAATTGTGTTTAATTAATTTATTGATAGTGTAGTGTTAGGTTAATTGTAGGTAATTGTAGGTAGTTTATTTAATTAATTTATTGATAGGGTAGTGTTAGGTTTAATTATATCTTAGGTTAGGATTTATTTTACAGGTAAATTTGTTATTATTTTAACTAGGTAACTATTAAATAGTTCTTAACTATTTAATAGCTATTGTACCTGGTTAAAATAATTAAAAAGTTGCCTGTAAAATAAATATTAATCCTAAAATAGCTATAATATAATTATAATTTATATTGTAGCTATATTAGGATTTATTTTACAGGTAAGTATTTAGCTTTAAATAGGAATCATTTATTTAATAAGAGTTAATTAATTTCGTTAGATGTAAATTATATTTAAGTTAGGGGGGTGTTAGTATTAGGGTTAGACTTAGCTTTAGGGGTTAATACATTTATTATAGTAGCGGTGAGGTCCGCTCGGCAGATTAGGGGTTAATAATTGAAGGTAGGTGTCGGCGATGTTAGGGAGGGCAGATTAGGGGTTAATACTATTTATGATAGGGTTAGTGAGGCGGATTAGGGGTTAATAACTTTATTATAGTAGCGCTCAGGTCCGCTCGGCAGATTAGGAGTTAATAAGTGTAGGCAGGTGTCGGCTACGTTGAGGGGGGCAGATTAGGGGTTAATAAATATAATATAGGGGTCGGCGATGTTAGGGCAGCAGATTAGGGGTACATAGGGATAACGTAGGTTGCGGCGGTTTACGGAGCGGCAGATTAGGGGTTAAAAAAAATATGCAGGTGTCAGCGATAGCGGGGGCGGCAGATTAGGGGTTAATAAGTGTAAGGTTAGGGGTGTTTAGACTCGGGGTACATGTTAGAGTGTTAGGTGCAGACATAGGAAGTGTTTCCCCATAGGAAACAATGGGGCTGCGTTAGGAGCTGAACGCTGCTTTTTTGCAGGTGTTAGGTTTTTTTTCAGCTCAAACAGCCCCATTGTTTCCTATGGGAGAATCGTGCACGAGCACGTTTTTGAGGCCGGCCGCGTCCGTAAGCAACTCTGGTATCGAGAGTTGCATTTGCGGTAAAAATGCTCTACGCTCCTTTTTTGGAGCCTAACGCAGCATTTGATTAAACTCTCGATACCAGAGTTAAATTTATGGTGCGGCCAGAAAAAAGCCTGCGGAGCGTTAACAGCCCTTTTACCGCCAAACTCCAAATCTAGGCCAAAGCCTTTGAGGGCTGCCTCTTATCACATGCTTTTTAAATCTCTTTTCAACACAAAGAGACAGAAAGTACACGTGGGCCATATAGATAACACTGTGTTCAGGCACAGGGGGTTATTTAAAGGGACAGTAAAGTCACAAAAAATCTTTCATGATTTAAATAGGGCATGTAATTTTAAACAACTTTCCAATTTACTTTTATTACCAGTTTTGCTTTGTTCTCTTGGTATTCTTAGTTGAAAGCTAAATCTAGGAGGTTCATGTGCTAATTTCTTAGACCTTGAAGACTGCCTCTAATTGGAAAGCATTTTGACAGTTTTTCACCACTAGAGGGCATTAGTTCATGTGTTTCATATAGATAACATTGAGCTCTGGCACGTGAAGCTCCTAAGAGCAAGCACTGATTGGCTAAAAATGCATGTCTGTCAAAAGGACTGAAATAAGGGGGCAGTTTGCAGAGGCATAGATACAAGGTAATCACAGAGGTAAAAAGTATATTAGTATAACTGTGTTGGTTATGCAAAATTGGGGAATGGGTAATAAAGGCATTATCTACCTTTTTAAACAACAAAAATTCTGGTGTTTACTGTCCCTTTAAGATTTAGCACAACACAATGCTAAATGCAAGACAATAGATAATAAACAGTCACAGTCATGTGATCAGGGGGCTGGAAGAAGGTTCCTAGATACAAGGTAATCACAGAGGTAAACAGTGTATTAATATAACTGTGTTGGTTATGCAAAACTGGGGAATGGGTAATAAAGGGATTATCTATCTTTTAAAACAATAACAATTCTATGGTAGACTGTCCCTTTAACCCCTTTCAATGCTGCAAATTTCAGAAGTGTGGTGTGCAGCTGCAATTAGCGGCTTTCTAATGACTAAAAATCAATGGCAACACTATTAATGGCTGCTAATTCTGAACAAAAAAGGATCCCAGAGAAACTCTTACAACCATTTGTATTATGACTGCACAAGCGGTATGTAAATTATTTCAGTGAGAAACCCAAAGTTTGTGAAAAAGTTAACTATTTTTTTGTTTTTGTTTTTTAAATTATCACATTTGGAGGCGAAATGGTGGTAGGAAATATACCAAAATGGTTATCTACGTAAAAAATATAGATATTTTCATAAGTAAATTAATTAAAAAAAACACATGCAAAAAACAAGCCTCTATTTCTGTTGAAAAAAATGCTAAACAAAATCTCCAGTATTTTGGGCAAATTTTTCTCAGAAATTCCTGGTAGCAAAGGGTTAACTTTGATTTTCATGACCCTTTAAAGAAAGATGTAATTAATTTGTATTTTTGCAGTAGATGTCTTTATGTGGCAGAACACTATTTAGATACCGAAATCAGTGTAACTTTAAATATTTTTTTCAAATTTGGAGGTCTCAGTGTTGTGCATAGGTTTGACTGACTTTAAACTGTGTGCATAGCTATATTATTCTTTTTTCAGTTTGTTGCCATAAGCAAACAAAATAAAGAAATTTTGATTTCCCCCTCTGCCACGTATGAAGCAAAGCAGTCATATGGATACCAGTTGATTTGGGAGCAGTGCACCTGCATAACAGGAATAACAGTAGATTTCAGCCATAATTCAGTAGTGTAAGCAATACCCTTTCATAATTAGCCCCAAATGTTCTACTGAAATCAATAGTAATGTCTGATCTGATACATCCGCTACAGTTGCTTTGGGCAAGTTTTGCACGGTTTTCTGCCTTGATAAATTGGTTTCCTTGTTTTTCTACCAGTGAAATAAGATCTTAAATTAAAAGGAAGAAATCGGAAATGTTTTAGGTTTTAGAGAAATAGATGCATGTTTTTTATATTGTTGGTAGAATTAGGTACCATATGTACTGATTTTATACATTTTTTTTCTTTAATGAAAACGTATCAAATTTTGGAGCAACAGTTCCTTGAAATTGACTTCTTATACCCAAATTTTGCTACGTATATCTATATATAAATACTTTTATCTGGCTCTTGCGTGTCTGACAACTCTAGGTAGTATTTTTGTCACGGGGGTCCAAACCCCCCCCCCCCCCAAAACAATTAAAGCGCCTCTTAACATTCTAATATAATATTATGGAAATGTGTGCAGTTGGACAGAGATGCTGGTGGCACACATAATTATGAGGGGCAAAATTCCAAGGGGTACATTTACCCCCTTCTCCAGACACACATGCTGGCACCTCAGTATTTTTACTGGCTTGTAGATTAAAAGGGACATGAAACCATTTTTTTTTTATTTTCTGTTTCAGAGCATACAATTTGAAAAAAGTTTTCACTTTACTACTATTATCAAATGTACTTCATTCTTGTGGTATTCTTTACATTATTTATAGCTAAAAAAGTATGCTTTGTCTCACAATCTACAGAAAGGCCAAAAAGCAAAAGCTTTTTGATTTGCAGCATTTGCTTTTTGGCCTTTTTTTTGACAAGCACAGTTTTACACAAAAACAAGAATTTAATGTCCTTTAAAAGTTCTTGGGTATGCCCAGTTCACATGTTATTTAATAAAACAATTCATAATTTACAACACACTTTTAGAATACAAAACTTGTATACAAATTAAATATGATCATAATTTGATATTATTAGTTAAATGAAAAAAATATGAACTGCATTAACCCCTTAACGACACACGTCGTACAGGGTACGTCATACCCAAACTGGTCGTTAAAGACCAACGACGTACCCTGTACGTCGTTAGGGGTTTAAAGCGGCTAGAAGCGATCCTGATCGCTTCCAGCCGCTTTCAAGGTATTGCAATGATGCCTCGATATTGAGTCATCACTGCAATACCTTTTTTAGAACACCGATGCAGAGAGAGCCACTCTGTGGCCCTCTCTGTATCGGCCAGCGATCGTGCCGATCTTTGGTGGGTGGGAGCCATTGCAGGGAGGCGGGTGGGCGGCCCATCACTGGCGAGATTCCGGCCAGCAGCGGGAAATCACTTCCTGGGGCGCGCAGAAGCGTGTGCGGGAGGCTGGGCCGTGTGCGCGCATGTGCACGTGCGCGCCCGTGATCTTGTGAAACTCTGGAAGAGGGTGTTAGAAGAGGGTGGTGGGAGGTGGTGGTAATAATATTTGGAAAGGGATCTGGGAGTGGGTGGGGGGTGGGTATTGAGGGGGGCAGCTACACTACAGAAAAAGTGGTGTATATTTTTAAAAACCCAAATTTGTTTACAAAGTGGGTACTGGCAGACAGCTGCCAGTACCCAAAATGGTGGCAAAAAGTTAGTACAAGCTACCTAATTAACCCCTTCACTGCTGGGCATAATACAAGTGTGTGCGCAGCAGCATTTAGCGGCCTTTTAATTACCTAAAAGCAACGCCAAAGCCATATATGTCTGCTATTTCTGAAGAAAGAGGATCCCAGAGAAGCATTTACAACCATTTGTGCCATAATTGCACAAGCTGTTTGTAAATAATTTCATTGAGAAACCTAAAGTTTGCGATTTTTTTTATTTATTTCATTGCATTTGGCGGTGAAATGGTTTCATGAAATATACCAAAATGGACCTAGATCAATACTTTGGGTTGTCTACTAAAAAAACATATATACATGTAAAGGGATATTGTATTTATTGTCCTATAACAAAGCAAAGAACGTGTAAACATTGGGTATTTCTAAACTCAGGACAAAATTTAGAAACTATTTAGCATGGTTGTTTTTTGGTGGTTGTAGACGTGTAACAGATTTTGGGGGTCAAATTTAGAAAAAGTGTGTTTTTTTTCCATTTTTTCATCATATTTTATATTTTTTTATAGTAAATTATAAGATATGATGAAAATAATGGTATCTGTAAAAATTCCATTTAATGACGAGAATAACAGTATATAATATGTGTGGGTACAGTAAATGAGTAAGAGGGAAATTACAGCTAAACACAAACACAGCAGAAATGTAAAAATAGCCCTGGTCCTCAAGTGTAAGATATTGAAAAAAAAGGCCTTGTCGTTAAGGGGTTAAAACATATTAGGCTGTCACCATTAACAGTAAATAAATTAGCAGGCATGTTTTACATTAGCTTTGGCTGAGTAGCTTTTGCTTCTGTAAAGGTTAGTGAAAATCCTTTGATAACTCATCTTCTTAATAGTTGTTTTTTTGTGTTTAAATGTTATATCATTTGTAATTTGAACTACATCTCTTCAAATTGATTGGAATACATTTGAAAATTAATATTTTAAAATACCGTAAATAAATAACACATAATCAGCTATACAATGGGCTAGATTTATAAATACGTTATGATGCTAAGGGGTCTTGTTCAGGTGAGGTCATGTTCAGTATCATTCAGGCTTTCTTCACCTATCTTTTTTAGACAATAGCCAGTGGGTGTTCCTTCCATTAAGATGTATAGCTGTATGAAGTGGCCTAATTACATGATTTCCATCTTAATAGGAGGAGAGTCTACGGCATTATTCATTACTTGTGGGAATTAAGAACCTGACCACCAGGAGGAGGCAAAGACACCCCAGTCAAAGGCTTAAATACCTCCCCCACTCCCCTCATCCCCCAGTCATTCTTTGGCTTTTGTCACAGGAGGCAGAGAAGTGTCAGAAGATTCAGAGTAGTCTCTTATGGAGGGTAGTACTCTTCGGAATGGGACTGGAGTTTTAAGTAATCCTGTCAGCCTCTCAGTGAGAGCTTGGATGAAAGTTAAAGTCCAGAGATGCAGGCAGAGTCTTTCTGTGAAACCATCCCGACTCAGATTAACAGCTCCATAAGCAATCAGCCTTAACGAGTTTCGCTCCCTGCTTTCTGCTCTCAAGTCCATGGCCTCTATTTATCAAAGTCTGGCGGACCAGACAGTGCGGATCAGGTCCGCCAGACCTCGCTGAATACAGAGAGCAATACGCTCTCCGTATTCAGCATTGCACCAGCAGCTCACAAGAGCTGCTGGTGCAATGCCGCCCCCTGCAGAATCACAGCCAATCGGCCGCCAGGGGGTGTCAATCAACCCGATTGTACTCGATCGGGTTGAATTGTGGCGATGTCTGTCTGCCTGCTCAGAGCAGGCGGACAGGTTATGGAGCAGTGGTCTTTAGACCGCTGCTTCACAACTGGTGTTTCTGGTGAGCCTGCAGGCTCGCCAGAAACACGGGGCCTCAAGCTCTATTCGGAGCTTGATAGATATGCCCCCATGTCAGGAGCGATGCTACTACCCTGTCACACTTGAAAGGCCGTGTTCCTGTTCCACGACATAGATTCTGGTAAGATCGTTTCATTTATACACATATGATAACGCAAGAAGACAGGGTCACAGTGTGTCTCCTTTTATCTGTATAGAATCATTTTCCTTAGGGAGATATCGACGCAGCCTTTTTTGGCACGTTTTCTCTTTAGTGCAGGGTCTGTCCTGCATGGCACTCCATGTGAGATATCCTTAGGGAGATATCGACGCAGCCTTTTTTGGCACGTTTTCTCTTTAGTGCAGGGTCTGTCCTGCATGGCACTCCATGTGACCGGGTGTGGCCTCTTGAACTTCCTCTTTCTTGACCGGTGGTTGCAGGAGACAAAGCGTTTTCTCTGTGGTCCGGGTCATAGGAGGTGGTGAGTGCCCCGGCCATTGGTGTATTAAGGTTCCATTTAATTTCTATCTAGTCCGCAATAAAGTCTAAAGCTATGGATATGTTAGAGGGTACTCCCTCCTTATCCAAATCTAATAACTGTGTTTATTGTGAGGAGGTTCCGGTTGATCCTCCTGCTCAACTATGTTCCACATGCTTTGATAAGATTGCAATATCTAAAAAGAGGGTTCTCCGTCCCGTGTATTGCATTCCCTACATTCATCTCTGATTACACATGCAGCTTCCCAGGGCACTACTGATCCTCCCACAGGAGGGTCCTTTTGGCCGGCAGATTTCGCTGATCAGTTACAAACGGCGGTTTCTGCGGCCTTCAATGCCTTGTCACGCCCTGCTAAGCGCAAGCGTAAGGTGAAACATAGCTATCTGTTCCAGGGGTCATCTACAATGTTGGATATCTGAAAGATTATCCAGTGATGAGGGCGACTCTGACTCTTCGGAGGGCGCTTTTTCTGGGTCGGAATCGGCTACATCTAGACCTCCGGCTGCGGAGGAGACAGACTTTAAGTTCAAGATGGAGCATTTGCGCTTTCTGATGAAAGAAGTGCTTGCTACATTGGAGGTTCCGGAACCAAAACTGCCAGAGGAACTTCGATCCCTAAGCTAGATAGGGTTTACGAGGACAGGGTGGTGCCTCAGACCTTCCCGGTCCCCGTTAAGATGGCTAATATTATTAAAAACGATTGGGAAAAACTTGGCTCATCTGTTCCCCATTCCGGACTCGCAGCTTGAGTGGATGGAGCTATATCCATGCTCACTAACTGTACAGCTATCCCGCTCGAGGATAATTCTTTGTTCAAGGAGCCCATGGATATAAAACTGGAATCCATATTGAGAAAGATGTTTCAACTCACAAGGGTTTATTTTTCAACCGGCAGCGGTGGTCACTGAGGTGGCTGGAGCTGCTACCTACTGGTGTGACGCTCTGTCAGCTATGGTCGAGGTGGAGACTCCCCTTGAGGAGATACAGGAACAAATTAAGGCCTTAAGGGTAGCTTATTCTATCATCTGCGATGCAAATATGCAGATTATTTGCCTGAATTCTGAGACATCAGGTTTTTCTGTTCTAGCCCATAGGGCTCTGTGGTTAAAGTCGTGTTCTGCTGACATGACTTCCAAGTCTAGATTACTATCCCTCCCATTTCAGGGGAAAGTTATTTTTGGTCCGCGCCTGGACTCTATCATATCCACGGTCACGGGAGGCAAGGGTGCTTTCCTACCGCAGGATATGAAGAATAAGCCTAAGGGTTCTTCTTTTCATCCCTTTCGTTTGGAAAAGTCCCAACGCCAGCAACCTACCACGAAAACTGAGCAGTCCAAGGGATCTTGGAAGCCAACTCAATCTTGGAACAAGGCCAAGCAGAGCAAGAAGCCCGCCGAGAAAAAATCGGCATTAAGGGGCTGCCCTCGATCCATCTCTGGATCGCGTAGGGGGCATCCTATCTCTTTTCACGGACACTTGGATGAGGGACGTTCTGAACATTTGGGTTCTGGAGGTCATCACCGAGGGTTACCGGATAGGGTTCAAGACTCATCAACCCAGGGGCAGATTCCTCCTGTCAAACCTAGCATCAAGGCCCGGAGAAGAGAGACGCCTTTCTACAGTGTGTGAGGGATCTCTTCTCTCTCTGAGTAATCGCTCCATTCCCTCTAGTAGAAAGAGGTCTGGGGTATTATTCAATCCTTTTCGTGGTCCCAAAGAAGGAGGGCACGTTTCGCCCGATTCTAGACCTAAAGTGCCTAAACAAACTTCTATCAGTCCCATCGTTCAAGATGGAGACGATCAGGTCTATTCTGCCCCTTGTTCAAGAGGAACAGTTCATGACTACAATAGATTTGAAGGATAGTTACCTTCACATGCTAATCCACAAGGATCACTTCAGGTTCCTAAGATTTGCATTTCTGGACCAACACTTCCAGTTTGTGGCCCTACCATTCGGCCTGGCGACTGCCCCAAGAGTCTTTACGAAGGTTCTGGGAGTGCTGCTTGTGGTGGAGAGAGTCAGAGGTATTGCAGTGGCACCTTATCTGGATGACATCCTGATCCAGGCTCTGTCCTGCAGTATCACATAATATAAATAATGTGTGATTGTAACACAGGTTACCTTCCGTATACATCAAGGAATATACCATCTGCATGGATTATTAGGAGTCTACACAGTTTTCATTTTAAATTTTAATTTAGGATTTCTGTGTATTTAAACCTCTATTTTTTATAATAAATGTTTTGCAATTGTGTTTCGATTGTCTATTATTTAAAGGGACAGTCTACCATAGAATTTTTATTGTTTTAAAAGATAGATCATCCCTATATAACCCATTCCCCAGTTTTGCATAACCAACACAGTTACCGGTATATTAATATACTTTTTACCTCTGTGATTACCTTGTATCTAGGAACCTTCTTCCAGCCCCCTGATCACATGACTGTGACTGTTTATTAACTATTGTCTTAAATTTAGCATTGTTTTGTGCTAGATCTTAAATAACCCCCTGTGCCTGTACACAGTGTTATCTATATGGCCCAGGATTCTGTCCTTCCTCCAGGATGGGTTGGAGAAGGGACTTTCCGCGAGTTCCTTAAAAGGACAGATTTCGGCCTTGTCTGTACTGTTACACAAGAAGCTTGCAGAGTCTTTGAGTTGGCGGCCTTGCAATGTGAGCCTCCTTACCTGTTTTTTCACACTGATAAGGCTGTTCTTCACACTGGGTTGGGATTTCTTCCCAATGTTGTGTCGAATCGTAAAATCAATCAGCATATAGTAGTTCCTTCCTTGTGTCCTTTCTTGTGTCCTAACCCTTCCTCTTCACAGGAAAGGTTGCTTCATAATTTGGATGCGGTTCGAGCCTTGAAGTTCTATCTTCAGGCCATGAAAGAATTCAGACAAACTTTGTCTTTATTTGTTGTTTATTCGGGGAAGCGGGCAGAGGGCCTCTTCCACTTCTCTGTCCTTTTGGTTAAGGAGCATTATTCGCTTGGCCTTTGAGACAGTGGGGCATAAGCCTCCTCAGAGGATTATGGCTCACTCAACTAGGGCTGTGGCCTCTTCATGGGCCTTTAAGAATGAGGCCTCTATGGAACAGATTTGTAAGGCGGCTACTTGGTCCTCCTTACATACTTTTGCAAAATTTAACAAATTTTATGTCTTTGCTTCGGCAGAAGCAGCTTTTTTGAGAAAGGATTTACAGGCTGTGGTGCCCTCAGATTAGGGTCCGCCTTCTTTTGCCCTCCCCTTTTATTTTCATTCAGTGTCCTCTAGAGCTTGGGTATTTGTTACCACAAGTAATGAAAGAATCAGTGGACTCTCCTCCCATTAAGATAGAAAACATAAATTATGCTTACCTGATAATTTAATTTTCTTTAATCTGTAGGAGGAGAGTCCACGTCTTCCGCCCGCTTCTCCGGTGGGCGGACCTAAATTTCTCTTTGTTCTTCTGGCACCATTTATACCCTGATATTTCTCCTACTGTTCCTTGTTCCCTTGGCAGAATGACTGGGGGATGAGGCGAGTGGGGGAGGTACTTAAATCTTGGCTGGGGTGTCTTTGCCTCCCCCTGGTGACCAAGGTTCTTAATTCCCACAATTAATGAATGAAGTTGTGTTCTCTCCTCCCACAGATGGAAATTAAATTATCAGGTAAGTATAATTTATGTTATCTTGCCCAGACAACAGATTCTTGACATAATTTATATGTCCATTTTGTTATGTTATTGTTGTCTCCCTGTTTAGAATCTTATTAGGTTCTTTTTTTGGGTTGTCATACAAAGACATGATTTTTCTAATTGTTTGCTCCTAGCTTCTAAGGAGTTAAGGCAGAAAATGTGGGACTACAGAGGTAACCAAATGTTTTAACTTTAAAGCAGCTAGAAAAAACTGTGTTCTATCTTATCAAAATGAATACTGGGGTCTTGGCTACTCCCCATTTAACACCAATGTTTTACTGTCTAGAAACCAGCATGGGAAAGACCTGAGGTGTTAGTAATGACTCCAGCCTCAAAACAATCACTACATAGCGAGCCCCCTGCTGGAAGCCAAAATTCAAACTAGTAATCTGAATTATGCATGTAACTCTTCTCGGAAAACATCTTCAGTATCCAATTACCCCTAGGGGTGGGTGGGTCATGTGACCTGGACTGTCTATAAAATAATGTGTGATTGTAACACAGGTTACCTTCCGTATACATCAAGGAATATACCATCTGCATGGATTATTAGGAGTCTACACAGTTTTCATTTTAAATTTTAATTTAGGATTTCTGTGTATTTAAACCTCTATTTTTTATAATAAATGTTTTGCAATTGTGTTTCGATTGTCTATTATTTAAAGGGACAGTCTACCATAGAATTTTTATTGTTTTAAAAGATAGATCATCCCTATATAACCCATTCCCCAGTTTTGCATAACCAACACAGTTACCGGTATATTAATATACTTTTTACCTCTGTGATTACCTTGTATCTAGGAACCTTCTTCCAGCCCCCTGATCACATGACTGTGACTGTTTATTAACTATTGTCTTAAATTTAGCATTGTTTTGTGCTAGATCTTAAATAACCCCCTGTGCCTGTACACAGTGTTATCTATATGGCCCACGTGTACTTTCTGTCTCTTTGTGTTGAAAAGAGATTTAAAAAGCCTGTGATAAGAGGCAGCCCTCAAAGGCTTAGAAATTAGCATATGAGCCTACCTATGTTTAGTTTAAACTAAGAATACCAAGAGAAAAAAAGCAAATTTGATGATAAAAGTAAATTGGAAAGTTGTTTAAAATTAAAAGTCCTATCTGAATAATGAAAGTTTAATTTATACTAGACTGTCCCTTTAATTATGTTTTTATATACGAATTTCATGTATTTATTTTTCATTGTTTATGCACTGTGACCCTTAAACTATAAATTTAATCAGATCTGTCTTTGTGCTCTGGAAACGGAATTCACTGCTTCTGTGAGCTGTGATTGTAACACAGGTTACCTTCCTTATACATCAAGGAAGATACCACCTGCATGGATTATTTGGAGTCTACACAGTTTTCATTTTAAATTTTAATTTAGGATTTCTGTGTATTTAAACCTCTATTTTTTTAATAATAAATGTTTTGCAATTGTGTTTCTATTGTCTATTATTTAAAGGGACAGTCTACCATAGAATTGTTATTATTTTAAAAGATAGATCATCCCTATATAACCCATTCCCCAGTTTTGCATAACCAACACAGTTATATTAATATACTTTTTACCTCTGTGATTACCTTGTATCTAGGAACCTTCTTTCAGCCCCCTGATCACATGACTGTGACTATTATCTATTGTCTTAAATTTAGCATTGTTTTGTGCTAAATCTTAAATAACCCCCTGTGCCTGAACACAGTGTCATCTATATGGCCCACGTGTACTTTCTGTCTCTTTGTGTTGAAAAGAGATTTAAAAAGCATGTGATAAGAGGCAGCCCTCAAAGGCTTAGAAATTAGCATATGAGCCTACCTATGTTTAGTTTAAACTAAGAATACCAAGAGAAAAAAGCAAATTTGATGATAAAAGTAAATTGGAAAGTTGTTTAAAATTAAAAGTCCTATCTGAATAATGATAGTTTAATTTATACTAGACTGTCCCTTTAATTATGTTTTTATATACGAATTTCATGTATTTATTTTTCATTGTTTATGCACTGTGTCCCTTAAACTATAAATTTAATCAGATCTGTCTTTGTGCTCTGGAAACGGAATTCACTGCTTCTATGAGCTTGGAAGTAACATTACCAAACTATTATTTTTATATATTTGTTTTTCTTTAGGTGTTAATGTAACTGTTATTTAGGGCTAAATTTATCAAAGTCTAGGCAAACTCTGTATGTTCTTCGCCTACAACTGCGCCCCAGCTCGCCACCGGAGAGGCGCACATGTGCGCCTAAATTTATAAAAAAAATAGACGTAACTTTGCGCAAGCGAGCTGAGGCGTAATAATGATAATTCTGCCTGTCGGAAAAAGCATTTACTCCCTATTTATCACAGTACATCCCTATAAATATTTGCACCGCCATCTTTTGATTATTAAAAAAACGTTTTTTAGGTAACTATTTAGCTAATATTTATATTATATAATGTTTCTGTGCTGTTTGTGCCATATGTTGACACAAAAATAAATATATAAAAACTTTTGGTACCATATGCGCCTGTGGAAGCGCAAATTACTGGCAATAACAGTATCTTCTTTGCGCTGAACTTTTGAAAAATAAGTTAAAAAAGTAAAGTACTGCATCACAAGATGTAAAAGCATGCATTATAATGGTGTTCGACTCAGTCTGTATGGTGAAATATGCAACACGCAATTACAGCCGAAATTATCGGCGCAAAGCAATGATGAATAAGCAACTGGGCGTATTTGTAGGTCGGGCTGTTAAATTACGCCTATTACTAATGTATATTGGTGCACTCGGGAGCGCGCCTGTGCGCCTAGGCGAATGCAAGTGGAGTGCGAAGAAGTTTCTTTCAGATTTGCGCAATTATAGGCGCAGAGTGCTTTGATAAATATGAGGATCAGTTTGTATGCGTTATTTTGGACGATATTATAGGAGAATGGCTTTGATAAATCTAGCCCTTAGGATGAGCCCTAAAAGCCCTGAGTAATACGTTTTTGGGTGGTGGTAGCAAATGTATATGTTTGGTGAAAGTGTAGGTAAGATTTTGGGAATTAATGGGGGTTGGCTCTTTTGCCTGGATTTGGGATAAGGTAACTGGAGACCCTGTAAGGTTAACCCCCTCACGCCCGCACTCTCCCTGTTGTCACAACTTGGCAAGTAGCTCTGCTTGTAGCAAGCTGGTAGCAGAGGTAGATATTTGTGAACATTGATTTTTGGGGTGGTGTAGGTAGGATTTTGGGGTTAATTTGGGTGGCTCGTAGGCCCTGGTAAGGAATGGGGATACTAAAGCTGTGCTGATAACTCTTTCATGCCTGCACTCTCCCCACTGTCACAGCTGGACAAGTAGTTCTGTGTGAGGCAAATTGGAGGCAGAGGCTGGCGTTTAGCCCTACCTGGAGTAAATAGACTGTTAAGTTTAGTTAACCCTGTGTTGTATGCTAGTGATACTGGTTATAGTGAATAGGGTTTGGGAGTATTTAACCCCTTGTTACCTTTGTCCCCTTAGAGCCTCACGGGCAGAGGTGGTATTGGTGTAGCGGTACACCACTGTCCATCACATGGGTGTTTCTCGGGCAGGGTGTTTTTCGAGGTGTGGTTGAAATCTCTAGCAAAAACGGGACTCAGCATGTGGGATCTAAAAAGATTAAATTGCCTGTGTGAAGTATCTTGTCTTGCGGCAGTATCTCACTATTACTATTATTTTCATTTTCTCAAGTTTTTTTTTCTTAAATGTTAAAGTAGATATAAGTTATTTTTGTGTTTTTTTTTATGGGTTTTTTTTGGCACCAGGGAGAGTATTAAGGTAACTATTAGTCATGAATAAAGGAATGACACAGGCTATGTGTGAAATAGATCACTTTTATTGGCAACTTATCCTAAACAAAGCAATGATTATACATTACTCAATCAATACTGAAGTTAATGGCTTGTTAGTTGCTAAATATGACATACACTGGCAGAGAAGACGATAACAGTCATCACACATAGGAAGAACTCCATCTCATCATTTGTAGAAGATGTTCAGCCTAATCTTATCTCAACAGGAACAGTCCAGGTTCAACACTATGATATTATTATTATTATTATTATCGGTTATTTGTAGAGCGTCAACAGATTCCGCAGCGCTACCCAAAAGAAACACAGAACCAAATTTTCAGTCTACATCTACCTCTCCCTGCATGATGTCAAAGTGACAGTTGTAGCTTGCCCGCAGCTCCTTGCTCCTCTTACACGTAATTAACTTTTTTATTACAAGACTGTGAACAATATATTAACAAGCAGTGACGACGCTACTTTCCTGTCAATTGTTTAAACATTATTTAATTAGTCATAGTAAAGGTAGTTTCTCATAGCACTATGCAATACTGAAAGCCTAAATTGTTTTTTTCTTGCGCGGGGTAGGAATGTAATCATTGCATTATTTTCAAGGCCTTAAATGGCCTGTAATTATATGTGTTCTCTAAAAGCACAGTTTTAGAGGGATATTTATCAAGCCGTCAACCGCAAATATGCTGGAATTCCGCAGCGTAAATTGTGGCGAGCCTGATTCGATCTAGTTATCAAAAGCCTACAGACCGGCAAAAGTTGAAATTTGTGACGTAACATAGAATCCGCCGGTCTCAATCCAACACAGATCGATGCTTACGTCATTACAGATGTTCCGAATACAAATTCTGCACTATCTGACAACTTTTGCAAGTTATCAAATTTCTAACAGGTACGCACGCCACTATTCCGGCCCAGTGTACCTGGTTTTCAATCTGTCACCCTGGAGGCCGCGGATTCCATAGGAATCAATGGGAGTCTGAAAGCAGCGAAAGCTGTAAACCATTAAAGTTTACACCTAACACCCTAACGTAAGGCCAGAGTCTAAACACCCCTAATCTGCCGCCCCGACATTGCCGCCACTAAATAAAATGTATTAACCCCTACCCCGCCGCTCCCGGATCCCACCACAACTAAATAAATGTATTAGCCCCTATTCCACTGCTCCCGGACCCTGCCGCAACGAAATAAATGTATTAACCCCTATCCCGCCGCTCACGGACCACGCCGCAACTAAATAAATGTATTAACTCCTATCCCGCTGCTCCCGGACAACGTCGCAACTGTAATAAAATTATTAACCCCTAAACCCCTGGCCTCCCACATCACTACCGCTAACTAAACCTATTAACCCCTAAACCGCCAGCCCCCCACATCGCCATAAACTAAATTAAGCTATTAACCCCTAAACCTAACAACCCGCTAACTTTACATTAAATATTAACTCATCCCTATCTTATAATAAATTAAAACTTACCTTTAGAATTAAAATAAACTATATTAAACTATTAATTAACCTACCCTAACTATTATACTAAAATTACATTAAACTAACAATTAAATTAACTATATTACATATTTAAAAACCTATCCCTACTCAAGTTATTTAAATCTACTATTAAAAATTACTAAATTACAAAAAAATAACAACTAAGTTTCAAAAACCCCCACTAAGTTACAAAAAATAAAAAACCACAGTATCAAAAATAAAAAAACAATTACACCTAATCTAAGAGCCCTATCAAAATAAAAAAGACCCCCCAAAATAAAAAAAAAACCTAGCCTACACTAAACTACCAATAGCCCTTAAAAATGACTTTTGAGGGCATTGCCCCAAAGAAATCAGCTCTTTTACCTGTAAAAAAAAATACAAACTCACCACCCACACAACCAAACCCCCAAATAAAACCCTATCTAAAAATTGGATCAGCCAATAGGATGAAAGCTCAATCCTATTGGCTGATTGCAACAGCCAATAGGATGATTTTCCCTTTAATTCCTATTGGCTGATAGAATTCTATCAGCCAATCGGAATGTAAGGGACGCAATCTTGGATGACGTCCCTTAAAGGAACCTTCATTCTGTAAGAGACGTCG
The DNA here is from genome assembly GCF_027579735.1 of Bombina bombina. Lineage (NCBI taxonomy): Eukaryota > Metazoa > Chordata > Amphibia > Anura > Bombinatoridae > Bombina > Bombina bombina. Next base: position 575,849,172 of record NC_069503.1, on the reverse strand, counting down.
ATTGAAGAGGATGCTCCGCACAGATGTCTTGAAGATGGAGCCACTCCGCGCCGGATGGATGAAGATAGAAGATGCCGTCTGGATGAAGACTTCTGCCGGCTTGGATGAAGACTTCAGCCCGCTTGGATGAAGACTTCTGCCGGCTTCGCTGAGGACTTCTGCCGCTTGGATGAGGATGGATGTCCGGTCTTCGAAAACTGTAAGTGGATCGTCAGTGGTTAGTGTTAGGTTTTTTTAAGGGTTTATTGGGCAGGTTTTAATTTTAGCTTAGGGACTTTGGGCAGTAAAAGAGCTAAAAGCCCTTTTAAGGGCAATGCCCATACCAATGCCCTTTTCAGGGCAATGGGGAGCTTAGGTTTATTTAGATAGGATTTTATTTGGGGATGTTGGTTGTGTGGGTGGTGGGTTTTACTATTGGAGGGTTGTTTTTTATTTTTTTTTATAGGTAAAAGAGCTGATTTCTATGGGGCAATGCCCCGCAAAAGGCCATTTAAGGGCTATTGGTAGTTTAGTTTAGGCTAGGGTTTTTTTTTATTTTGGGGGCTTTTTATTTTGATAGGGCTATTAGATTAGGTGTAATTCGTTTAAATATTTGATAATTTCTTTTTATTTTGTGTAATTTAGAGCTATGTGAAGTTGGCACCCCATGTTTGTAAAAACTGAATTAAAATATACCATTTGTGCTGCGTTTGTGCTGATTTGTGCTGCAAAAACAAACGTTTGTGCCGGCTTGGTTTCGGAGATATAGCGCATTGGTTTTTTATGAAACCCCGTCCACTTTGCACCCCATGTTATTCAATTTTAAAAACAAATATACCATTTGTTTGTGCTGCGTTTGTGCTGATTTGTGCTGCAAAAACAAACGTTTGTGCCAGTTTGGTTTAGGAGATATAGCGCATTATTTTTTATGAAACCCCGCCCACTTTGCACACCATGTTATTCAATTTTAAAAACAAATATACCATTTGTTTGTGCTGCGTTTGTGCTGATTTGTGCAGCAAAAACGAACATTTGTGCCGGTTTGGTTTAGGAGATATTGCGCATTATTTTTTGTGAAACCCCGCACACTTTGCACCCCATGTTATGCAATTTTAAAAACAAATATGCCATTTGTTTGTGCTGCGTTTGTGCTGATTTGTGCCGCAAAAACGAACATTTGTGCCAGTTTGGTTTCGGAGATATAGCGCATTATATTTGCAAAACCCTGCCCACTTTGCACCCCATGTTATGCAATTTTAAAAACAAATATACCATTTGTTTGTGCTGCGTTTGTGCTGATTTGTGCCGCAAAAACGAACGTTTGTGCCAGTTTGGTTTCAGAGATATAGCACATTAAGGCCTAGATTTGGAGTTTGGCGGTAGCCGTGAAAACCAGCGTTAGAGGCTCCTAACGCTGGTTTTAGGCTACCTCCGGTATTTGGAGTCACTCAAAAAAGGGTCTAACGCTCACTTTTCAGCCGCGACTTTTCCATACCGCAGATCCCCTTACGTCAATTGCGTATCCTATCTTTTCAATGGGATTTTTCTAACTCCGGTATTTAGAGTTGTGTCTGAAGTGAGCGTTAGAAATCTAACGACAAAACTCCAGCCGCAGAAAAAAGTCAGTAGTTAAGAGCTTTCTGGGCTAACGCCGGTTCATAAAGCTCTTAACTGCTGTACTCTAAAGTACACTAACACCCATAAACTACCTATGTACCCCTAAACCGAGGTCCCCCCACATCGCCGCCACTCTATTAAATTTTTTTAACCCCTAATCTGCCGACCGCCACCGACGTTATCCTTATGTACCCCTAATCTGCTGCCCCTAACACCGCCGACCCCTATATTATATTTATTAACCCCTAACCTGCCCCCCACAACGTCGCAGCTAGCTACCTACAATAATTAAACCCTAATCTGCCGACAGCAAAGCGCCGCTACTTAAGTTATCCTTATGTACCCCTAATCTGCTGCCCCTAACACCGCCGACCCCTATATTATATTTATTAACCCCTAATCTGCCCCCCTCAACGTCGCCTCCACCTGCCTACACTTATTAACCCCTAATCTGCCGAGCGGACCGCACTGCTACTATAATAAAGTTATTAACCCCTAATCCGCCTCACTAACCCTATAATAAATAGGATTAACCCCTAATCTGCCCTCCCTAACATCGCCGACACCTAACTTCAATTATTAACCCCTAATCTGCCGACCGGAGCTCACCGCTATTCTAATAAATGTATTAACCCCTAAAGCTAAGTCTAACCCTAACACCCCCCTAACTTAAATATAATTTAAATCTAACGAAATTAATTAACTCTTATTAAATAAATTATTCCTATTTAAAGCTAAATACTTACCTGTAAAATAAATCCTAATATAGCTACAATATAAATTATAATTATATTATAGCTATTTTAGGATTAATATTTATTTTACAGGTAACTTTGTATTTATTTTAACCAGGTACAAAAGCTATTAAATAGTTAAGAACTATTTAATAGCTAAAATAGTTAAAATAATTACAAAATTACCTGTAAAATAAATCCTAACCTAAATTACAATTAAACCTAACACTATACTATCATTAAATTAATTAAATAAAATACCTTCAATTACCTACAATTAAACCTAACACTACACTATCAATACATTAATTAAATACAATACCTACAAATAACTACAATGAAATAAACTAACTAAAGTACAAAAAATAAAAAAGAACTAAGTTACAAAAAATAAAAAAATATTTACAAACATAAGAAAAATATTACAACAATTTTAAACTAATTACACCTACTCTAAGCCCCCTAATAAAATAACAAAGACCCCCAAAATAAAAAATGCCCTACCCTATTCTAAATTACTAAAGTTCAAAGCTCTTTTACCTTACCAGCCCTGAACAGGGCCCTTTGCGGGGCATGCCCCAAGAAGTTCAGCTCTTTTGCCTGTAAAAAAAACCATACAATACCCCCCCCCAACATTACAACCCACCACCCACATACCCCTAATCTAACCCAAACCCCCCTTAAATAAACCTAACACTAAGCCCCTGAAGATCATCCTACCTTGTCTTCACCTCATCGGGTATCACCGATCGGTCCTGGCTCCAAAATCTTCATCCAACCCAAGCGGGGGCTGGCGATCCATCATCCGGTGGCTGAAGAGGTCCAGAAGAGGCTCCAAAGTCTTCATCCTATCCGGGAAGAAGAGTAGATCCGGACCGGTAACCATCATCTTCCAAGCGGCATCTTCTATCTTCATCCGATGAGGACCGGCTCCATCCTGAAGACCTCCACCGCGGACCCATCTTCATCCGGCGACGGTCAATTGAAAAATGACGGTTCCTTTAAGGGACGTCATCCAAGATGGCGTCCCTCGAATTCCGATTGGCTGATAGGATTCTATCAGCCAATTGGAATTAAGGTAGGAATATTCTGATTGGCTGATGGAATCAGCCAATCAGAATCAAGTTCAATCCGATTGGCTGATCCAATCAGCCAATCAGATTGAGCTCGCATTCTATTGGCTGTTCCGACCAGCCAATAGAATGCGAGCTCAATCTGATTGGCTGATTGGATCAGCCAATCGGATTGAACTTGATTCTGATTGGCTGATTCCATCAGCCAATCAGAATATTCCTACCTTAATTCCGATTGGCTGATAGAATCCTATCAGCCAATCGGAATTCGAGGGACGCCATCTTGGATGACGTGCCTTAAAGGAACCGTCATTCTTCAGTTGGACGTCGCCGGATGAAGATGGGTCCGCGGTGGAGGTCTTCAGGATGGAGCCGGTCCTCATCGGATGAAGATAGAAGATGCCGCTTGGAAGATGATGGTTGCCGGTCCGGATCTACTCCTCTTCCCGGATAGGATGAAGACTTTGGAGCCTCTTCTGGACCTCTCCAGCCACCGGATGATGGATCGCCAGCCCCCGCTTGGGTTGGATGAAGATTTTGGAGCCAGGACCGATCGGTGATACCCGGTGAGGTGAAGACAAGGTAGGATGATCTTCAGGGGCTTAGTGTTAGGTTTATTTAAGGGGGGTTTGAGTTAGATTAGGGGTATGTGGGTGGTGGGTTGTAATGTTGGGGGGGGTATTGTATGGTTTTTTTTACAGGCAAATGAGCTGAACTTCTTGGGGCATGCCCCGCAAAGGGCCCTGTTCAGGGCTGGTAAGGTAAAAGAGCTTTGAACTTTAGTAATTTAGAATAGGGTAGGGCATTTTTTATTTTGGGGGTCTTTGTTATTTTATTAGGGGGCTTAGAGTAGGTGTAATTAGTTTAAAATTTTTGTAATATTTTTCTTATGTTTGTAAATATTTTTTTTTTTAACTTAGTTCTTTTTTATTTTTTGTACTTTAGTTAGTTTATTTCATTGTAGTTATTTGTAGGTATTGTATTTAATTAATGTATTGATAGTATAGTGTTAGGTTTAATTGTAGGTAATTGTAGGTATTTTATTTAATTAATTTAATGATAGTATAGTGTTAGGTTTAATTGTAATTTAGGTTAGGATTTATTTTACAGGTAATTTTGTAATTATTTTAACTATTTTAGCTATTAAATAGTTCTTAACTATTTAATAGCTTTTGTACCTGGTTAAAATAAATACAAAGTTACCTGTAAAATAAATATTAATCCTAAAATAGCTATAATATAATTATAATTTATATTGTAGCTATATTAGGATTTATTTTACAGGTAAGTATTTAGCTTTAAATAGGAATAATTTATTTAATAAGAGTTAATTAATTTGGTTAGATTTAAATTATATTTAAGTTAGGGGGGTGTTAGTGTTAGGGTTAGACTTAGCTTTAGGGGTTAATACATTTATTAGAATAGCGGTGAGCTCCGGTCGGCAGATTAGGGGTTAATAATTGAAGTTAGGTGTCGGCGATGTTAGGGAGGGCAGATTAGGGGTTAATCCTATTTATAATAGGGTTAGTGAGGCGGATTAGGGGTTAATAACTTTATTATGATAGCTTTGCGGTCCGCTCGGCAGATTAGGGGTTAATAAGTGTAGGCAGGTGGAGGCGACATTGTGGGGGGCAGATTAGGGGTTAATAAATATAATATAGGGGTCGGCGGTGTTAGGGGCAGCAGATTAGGGGTACATAAGGATAATGTAAGTAGCGGCGGTTTACGGAGCGGCAGATTAGGGGTTAAAAATAATATGCAGGGGTCAGCGATAGCGGGGTTGGCAGATTAGGTGTTAATAAGTGTAAGGCTAGGGTTGTTTAGACTCGGGGTACATGTTAGAGTGTTAGGTGCAGACGTAGGAAGTGTTTCCCCATAGCAAACAATGGGGCTGCGTTAGGAGCTGAACGCAGCTTTTTTGCAGGTGTTAGGTTTTTTTTCAGCTCAAACAGCCCCATTGTTTCCTATGGGGGAATCGTGCACGAGCACGTTTTTGAGGCTGGCCGCGTCCGTAAGCAACTCTGGTATCGAGAGTTGAAGCTGTGTTAAATATGCTCTACGCTCCTTTTTTGGAGCCTAACGCAGCCTTTATGTGGACTCTCAATACCAGAGTTATTTTTATGGTGCGGCCAGAAAAAAGCCAGCGTTAGCTACGCGGGTCCTTACCGACAAAACTCTAAATCTAGCCGTATGTTTGCTAAAACCCTGCCCACTTTGCACCCCATGTTATGCAATTTTAAAAAACAAATATACCATTTGTTTGTGCTGATTTGTGCTGCAAAAACTAACGTTTGTTCCGGTTTGATTTTGCAGATATTACCCATTATATTTGCTGAAACTCCGCCCACTTTTCACCCCATGTTATGCAATTTTAAAAACAAATATAGTATTTGTTTGTGCTGCGTTTGTGTTGGTTTGTGCTGCAAAAACAATTGTTTGTGCCGGTTCAGTTTCTGAGATAATGGATATTCAAGATTTTTAGATTATGTAAACTCAAGCACCGGCCACTTTGAACCCATGTTATTAAATTTAAATAACAAAAATCCCATTTGTTTGTGCTGATTTGTGCCACAAAAAGAAACGTTTGTGTCAATTTGGTTTTCAAAGATATTGCATATTGTATGTTATCAATCCTCACTGACTTTACACTTTATGTTATTAAATGTTATATACTACTAAATTCATGTGTTCCCTGTTTGTGCCACATTGGTAGATATTGCACATCATATTTTAGTTAATCTGTTTAGTTTTGCCTACTGAGATATTACACATATGTTAGGACATGTATTCTCAGTCTGCAACCAGTAATTAATTGTAAATAAAAATACACTATTGTGCTGGATAGAGACATTTTTTGAATGTTTTTTTTAAGGGAAATATAGAACACCAGTGATTAAACGGACATTATACACTCATTTTTTCTTTGCATAAATGTTTTGTAGATCTATTTATATAGCCCATAAAGTTTTTTTTTTTTTTAAAGAATTGATAGTTTTTACTTATTTTTAAATGACATTTTTTGAGACTCCTAACCAAGCCCCAAAGTTTTTGGAAAATACCGAAGTATTCTCCTACTCCAGCTTGCTTCTGTTTGTGTAAAGGGTCTTTTCATATGCAAAGGAAGGGGGAGGGGAGTGTCTGATATTTCCCACTTGCAGTGGGTGTTCCAGTTACCTTTTAAACAGAGCTAAACTGGAAGCTTCTAAGTAAGTTTTAAATGGTTTTAAACCTGATTTTTATATCAGTATCTGTGCATATTATTCTTTATAATAGTGTCTATTACATGCAGTTATATGAAAATTGGTGTATACTGCCCATTTAACACTGCACCAGAAAGTAAAATGTAAGAGGGTTAACATTGCACCAGAGAGGTTAATGTGGCATTTACAGGGCCAGATTTGTAATGAGGCAGAGTAGGCATGTGCCTACAGGCGCCCTCCATAGAGGGGAGCCGTGTCCGTACCTAATTGCTGGTGTTCTGTCAACTAATTCGACAGAACACCAGCAACAACAAGGAGGGTGTACTCTATATAGAACACTATTCAGAGTGCACCTCCTTCTTTTCCATGACCGGCGGCTTCCGTGGGGGCAGAGAGGGACCTCAGTGTAGGTTGCCCATTAAAAAGACTGTCCAACACAGGCAGGCGTTTCATTGGGCAGCCTAAACCGGGGTCCTTCCCTGCCACCACGGAAGCCGCCGGTAACAGAAAACAAGGGGGATGCACTCTGTATAGTGCGCTCTGTGCCTGCGTGTGCTCTGTGCCTATGGGCGTCCGAAATGTAAATCCGGCCCTGGGCATTAAGGGATTAACATGGTAACATACCGGTTTATACGGCATACATGGGGTTATTGAAGAGTAATGGATGGGAAGGAGCCCAAACCATAGCTTAAGTAATTTGACTGCAAAGTGAATAAGTAGAAACCCACTACTTAATTGAAAAAGGAAATTTTCAATTAAATTGCAGTAAAGCCCTCTTCAACCCCATTAGGGCTAATAAACCTCCTTTAGCCAATTTAACCTCTTTGTTGCCATATTAATCGCCTGTAATGTTATGTTAACCACAGACAGCCCAATATTAACTTGCTTAGAGTTAAAAAGCGCTTAAAAGCACTCAAGCAAGTTTTCTTATATGTCACTTATTTTTTAGTCGCTTTTTTTTTAAAAAAAACATTTAGGGGGGCATTACATCCCTGGCGATGGGGAAAACATTTGTCTCACTAGTTTTCTATGCAGTGCTGCAGTGTAGTTATGCAGCGCAACAGTCTAGTTTCAGCGTAACTAGACTGTTGCGCTGAGCAGCTACACTGCTGCGCTGCATAGAAAACTTAAACAGGTTTTTTTCCAGTTGCAAGGGATGTAATCTCCCCCATATGTTTTTAAATATTTTTTTCTGGTGTGGAAGTCACATCTGTTCTTTTGTATACCTCAAAGTTTTATAATTCTATTTGTACTTACAAACATTTTTGTTGTTATAATACTTTTGAATTGAAGAGTACATGTATACATAATGCACAATATCTCCGAAATCAAACCAGAACAAACGTTTGTTTGTTTTTGCGGCACAATTCAGCACAGATGCAGCACAAACAAATGGTATATTTGTTTTTAAAATTGCATAAAATGGGGTGCAAAGTGGGCGGAGTTTCAGCAAATATAATGCGTAATATCTCCGAAACCAAACCAGCACAAACGTTCGTTTTTGCGGCACAAATCAGCACAAACGCAGCACAAACAAATGGTATATTTGTTTTTAAAATTGAATAAGATGGGGTGCAAAGTGGGCGGAGTTTCAGCAAATATAATGCGCTATATCTCCAAAATCAAACCGGCACTAACATGGGTGCAAAGTGGCCGGTGCTTGAGTTTACATAATCTAAAAATCTTTAATGTCCATTATCTCAGAAACAGAACCGGCACAAACAATTATTTTTGCAGCACAAATCAGCACAAACAAATGCTATATTTGTTTTTAAAATTGCATAACATGGGGTGCAAAGTGGGCAGAGTTTCAGCAAACATAATGGGTAATATCTGCGAAATCAAACCGGAACAAATATTCGTTTTTGCAGCACAAATCAGCACAAACAAATGCTATATTTGTTTTTAAATTTGCATAACATGGGGTGCAAAGTGGGCGGAGTTTCAGCAAATATAATGGGTAATAACTGCGAAATCAAACCGGAACAAACGTTAGTTTTTGCAGCACAAATCAGCACAAACAAATGCTATATTTGTTTTTAAAATTGCATAACATGGGGTGCAAAGGGGGCGGGGTTTTAGCAAATATAATGCGCTATATCTCCGAAACCAAACTGGCACAAATGTTCGTTTTTGCGGCACAAATCAGCACAAACGCAGCACAAACAAATGGCATATTTGTTTTTAAAATTGCATAACATGGGGTGCAAAGTGGGCGGGTTTCACAAAAAATAATGCGCAATATCTCCTAAACCAAACCGGCACAAACGTTTGTTTTTGCAGCACAAATCAGCACAAACGCAGCACAAACAAATGGTATATTTGTTTTTAAAAATGAATAACATGGGGTGCAAAGTGGGCGGGGTTTCATAAAAATAATGCACTATATCTCCTAAACCAAACCGGCACAAACGTTCGTTATTTCGGCACAAATCAACACAAATGCAGCACAAACGAATGGCATATTTTAATTCAGTATTTACAAACATGGGGTGCCAACTTCACATAGCTGTAATTTAGTGTTTGTTTGTTTTTGTAATTTAGTTAATTGTATTTAATTAATGTAATTTATTTAATTTTAGGGTAAGGTTAGGTGTTAGTGTAACTCAGGTTAGGTTTTATTTTACAGGTAATTTTGTATTTATTTTAACTAGGTAGTTAGTAAATAGTTCATAACTATTTAATAACTAGTCTACCTAGTTAAAATAAATACAAACTTACCTGTGAAATAAAAATAAAACCTAAGCTAGCTACAATGTAACTATTAGTTATATTGTAGCTAGCTTAGGGTTTATTTTATAGGTAAGTATTTAGTTTTAAATAGGAATTATTTAGGTATTAATAGTAATTTTTATTTAGATTTATTTTAATTATATTAAAGTTAGGGGTGTTAGGTTTAGAGTGAAGTAGGTTAAAATATACACTTTATTTAACAATTATGCAAAGACAAACAATTATATCTATAATTGGATCAGATAGGTATAGGTGGGAAATCACCATCCACTTATCTCTAATCATATATAACTGATCCAACAGATAAATAAAAACATTTAAAAAGGACTATGTGTCCTAGATAGCAATGTTAATGAACTTGAATTGAGAGTAGAATGAGCTGAAGTGACAACTGGGATCGGTACGTTCACACAAATCTCACAGACTATGCGCTCAAAGGCGTCCTCCTGCCTGCGTACTGCTGGGATTGAACCCAGTCAGCCGATTGCTAAATAGATTCCCTATCACTAAAAGTCACACACATAACAGGGATTCATTCTGTTACACTGCATATAAGCAGCATTAAATGTACTCAAATACGCTCTCAAAGGCTTGTATAATCAACATATAGATATAATGTGTCGATAGTAATCACTGTCTGACACCCACATTAGTAAGCATATAGTTATTATCTGTAATGTTTCTTGTTCAGTAGTTACCTACAGATACCAATTTATGAATAGCCTGATATGAACTAGATCGAGTGTGCTAGATTAAGCTAGTAGTATTAGCTATAATTAGGTTCTAACCGATATTTCATTTAGACGTTATATAGGCTAAATGGTATTCTGAGGAGCTAAAGTGTAGCAAGCCGTTAGTTCAATTCATAACATGCGCGTCTCTAGGACACGCCCACCGACGCGTTTCGTCACTGTAGCGTGACTTCGTCAGGGCATAGGGGCCGTCCAGCCTTACTTACAGCAAGATATACTGTTGCGTTGCCATGGAAGCATAGCGCGTATGCGGAAGTGTTACCCGCATCTGTGTGGCGACTTAATTTTTAATATTTCCTATTGTAAAATCACCCAAACTTTTTTGTAGGTAGCATCCTTATAATGTCATAACGATAAATCGTCTGTTGTTATTGGTGAAATCATTCATTGGGACAGAATATCGATCATAGATATTGCAGAGGGAAGATATTATGCAGTAATTGAACATTTAACAGCATTTAACTGATAAGCGATGGTATACAAAAATGTTTGATTGTATTTTATAAGTTTATAACACACATGAATAAGCACATCGTTACAATATGGACGATTACCAATAGGGCATTTGACTGGTAGCCCATTGATATGAACAGTGACACTAGGCAGTAACTATATCATGTATCTGCACACTATATGTAATTGATACTGAATTTGCAAATTGATATTAATATTAATATCCAAATTACTTATCAGCAAATAACCCTAATAGTGATACCTAATCTTCCTTAAGATATACTACAATGTGCAGAAATATGTATCCATTTCTATACTACAAATTATTATGTGAGAACAAGATCGAAACATAATTTAACATCTCTCAGTTCAATAACCTTCTTGTTAGCATTCTGAACTATAATACAACAATAAGAAACAAGTCCGTATCTGGATCATAATATGAATCTCAGAATGCACACATCCATGTAAAAAATGTTCAATTACTGCATAATATCTTCCCTCTGCAATATCTATGATCGATATTCTGTCCCAATGAATGATTTCACCAATAACAACAGACGATTTATCGTTATGACATTATAAGGATGCTACCTACAAAAAAGTTTGGGTGATTTTACAATACGAAATATTAAAAATTAAGTCACCACACAGAGCGGGTAACACTTCCGCATACGCGCTATGCTTCCATGGCAACGCAACAGTATATCTTGCTGTAAGTACGGCTGGACAGCCCCTATGCCCTGACGAAGTCACGCTACAGTGACGAAACGCGTCGGTGGGCGTGTCCTAGAGACGCGCATGTTATGAATTGAACTAACGGCTTGCTACACTTTAGCTCCTCAGAATACCATTTAGCCTATATAACGTCTAAATGAAATATTGGTTAGAACCTAATTATAGCTAATACTACTAGCTTAATCTAGCACACTCGATCTAGTTCATATCAGGCTATTCATAAATTGGTATCTGTAGGTAACTACTGAACAAGAAACATTACAGATATTAACTATATGCTTACTAATGTGGGTGTCAGACAGTGATTACTATCGACACATTATATCTATATGTTGATTATACAAGCCTTTGAGAGCGTATTTGAGTACATTTAATAATGCTTATATGCAGTGTAACAGAATGAATCCCTGTTATGTGTGTGACTTTTAGTGATAGGGAATCTATTTAGCAATCGGCTGACTGGGTTCAATCCCAGCAGTACGCAGGCAGGAGGACGCCTTTGAGCGCATAGTCTGTGAGATTTGTGTGATTGTACCGATCCCAGTTGTCACTTCAGCTCATTCTACTCTCAATTCAAGTTCATTAACATTGCTATCTAGGACACATAGTCCTTTTTAAATGTTTTTATTTATCTGTTGGATCAGTTATATATGATTAGAGATAAGTGGATGGTGATTTCCCACCTATACCTATCTGATCCAATGTAAGGATTCCAGTCCTGCTTTTACTTTTTGCCTCAACTCACCTTCCTCACCTGTACTTAAGGCATCACCCCGCCCCAAACAAGTGCTTAGTTGTTGAGTATTGTTTGCTGAAACCAGTGCTCTCTTTCTTATAAGCTATATACTTATCAAAAGAAGTTTTACTTCTACTACTTTAACATTTGGATTTACAAATACCAGCTGCAGTTTGGTCACAAAGGGACTAATAACAACTAGTCTCATTCATCCTGAAGATTGTTATTCCAAGAAGTATTAAGTTATTCAACTCCTCATCTCTACAGGAATTGCTATCTAATTTCCAACAGGAGGAATCTACCAACTACTACTACGGTATTAGTATCAAATCTAATTTACCTTGGATGCCTTAGGTAACGGCTAATTACAAATTTCATGTTTCCTTTTTGAACTTTTGTAAACTGACTTTGTCTCTCAGAAATTTCTTTGATTGCAACGAATGTTTTATTTAATTCTATGAACTTCCTTTGAATACATTCTCATACCGGACAGTAACGGACTTTATGTGACGTCACACAGCTTCATACATCTCAGCGTGCCATACAGCTCCTTACAACTCAGCGTGTCTCACAGCTCTATTTACAATCACTAGTCTGTGTTCAGATTTCCACGCTGCAAGCCTTACTCTGTGTGCTGTGTCTCGCAGCAGGTCACGCCCCTGTCAGCAGCTGCAGTCTGTGTGTCTCACATCTCTCATGCCTCAGTGATTATTACAATGAACACTATCTCTCACATTTGGGTTTGAGCACAATTATTGTCAAAAGTTGTTATTAATAATAATACTTATTTTCAGCCTCTAAATATTTATATGGTATAACGATATAATATAACCATATAAAGACTTACTGCCATTACTTATAAAAATCACTCTGAATAAAACAGTCTATGCTGATATAATAGCCTGTACTTCAGTTGTGAAACAAATATAATTTATTTAGACTCTGCAGTTGTGATTCAAATAACCAAGGAACCTGATATAACAACTAAGCCTTAAAATATGGATCCAGCAGAGCTTCCTCAAATTGTTTATAATTTAACACAAAGAGTTGACCAACTTAGTCAAGCCTTTACAGAGTTACAATTAGAAAATGAAACTTTAAGAAAAGTAATAAAAGACACTGTCTCTATTAAACAGAGCCTTCCTGACAATCTGTCAGAACCATTTATTGCACCTCCAGATTTTTTCAATGGAGATAGGAATTTATACCGTCAATTCAAAAATGCTTGTCTGCTTAATTTCACCCTTAAACCTAAAACATACCCAAATGATAGGGTTAAAGTCCTTACAATGATAAGCTATTTAAGAGGTGAACCTCGCATTTGGGCAGACACTCTCTTTGAGACAAATAATGCTGTTCTTTCATCTTTTTCATCTTTTCTGGATATCATGGATGAATTATACTATGATTCTAACCTACAGTATACTGCTGAGAAAAAGATGAGGAACTTAAAACAAGGTACCAAACCTGTTGAATGTTACATAACAGAATTCAAGCAATATTCTATTGACTCTCAGTGGAACGCCATTGCTTTAAAAAACCAGTTCAGGCTTGGACTCTCTGACGCAGTAAAAGATGAATTAGCCCGAACTGAGTTACCTGAAACATTGGAAGGCCTTATGAAGCTCAGCAGGCAAATTGATAGGAGATTACGTGAAAGAAGATTTGAACGTCAATACCCTGAAATTGTTTATAAGAAGGATAAGGTTCCAAACCATCCCACTTCTAACAGTCCTCATACTGGTTCAACTGGTGCAGAAGCAATGGATATAAGTTTTTTCAGAGGACCTCTAACTCCTGAAGAACGTATCAGAAGGAAGACTAGAGGCCTCTGCATGTATTGCGCATCCTCTTCTCATACTTTAAAGGATTGCCCATCTTTGCCACAGAACAAGAAGAGTAAGTACCATACCAATCTTTCTCTCCAGTCAAAGCATAACAACCCTCTTCATTGTTCTTTACTTCTTTCTCTACAGTGGGCAAATAAGCAACTGACCATTCCAGCCATCTTGGATACAGGAGCACAAGGAAACTACATTGACAGTTCTCTGGTTTCTAAAAATAAAATACCATTGATAAAAAAGTTGTCTCCTATTTTCCTTCGTGTGGTTGATGGCTCTGAGATATCATCAGGGCCAATTACACATCACACCATCCCGCTCTCTGTCACTACATTAAAAACACATCATGAACATCTCACTTTTGATGTAATCACTTCTCCATTATTCCCAATAGTACTTGGGCTAGCTTGGTTACAGCTACACGAACCTGATATTAATTGGAAATCCTTAAATGTTCAATTAAATTCTGATTTCTGTCAACAGACTTGCCATAGAACCTTTTTTCACAGTTTATCCTCCACATCAGAAACTCTGATACCAGAAATGTACAAGCAGTTCTCTGAAGTCTTCAGTAAGAAGGAAGCAGATACCCTTCCCCCACACAGAATCTACGACTGCCCTATTGAACTGAAACCTGGAACCACGCCACCTATTGGACATTTATACCCACTTTGTCAACCAGAACTGGATCATCTAAAAACTTACCTAGATGAAAATCTAAAGAAAGGGTTTATCCGTCCTTCGGTTTCTCCTGCTGGTGCAGGAATGTTCTTTGTGCGGAACAAAGACCAATCTCTTCGGCCTATCATTGACTTCAGACAATTGAACAAAATAACCATAAAAAACCGATACCCTCTCCCCCTCATTCCTGAACTCATAGAAAGACTCAGGCATGCTCAGATTTTTACTAAATTAGATTTGAGAGGGGCGTACAATTTAGTGCGTATCCGTGAGGGGGATGAGTGGCTTACCGCTTTTAGAACTAGGTATGGGTTGTTTGAATATCTAGTTATGCCTTTCGGCTTAACTAACGCACCCGCAACTTTCCAGTTCTTTATTAATGACATTTTCCATGATCTCCTTGACACATGTGTTGTTGTCTACCTAGATGACATTTTAATCTATTCCACAAATCTAGAAGAACATATCAAACATGTTAGTTGGGTTTTAGCAAGACTCCAAGTCCATCGGCTATACGCCAAATTGGAAAAATGTATTTTCCACACCAACAAAATAGAGTTCCTGGGTTATTCCATCAGCCCAAATGGGATTCAAATGCAAGATAACAAAGTGGAAGCAGTAAAATCATGGCCCACACCTTCAACACGGAAAGAACTACAAAAGTTTCTTGGTTTCAGTAACTATTACAGAAAGTTCATTCGCAATTTTTCTAAAATTGCAAAACCTCTGACTAAATTAACTAGTGCTAATTGCTCTTTCCAGTGGACTAAAGAACAGGATGATGCGTTCAGCTTCCTAAAGAATTCCTTTTCATCTGCCCCCATTCTGAAATATCCTGATCCAAACCTTCAATATACCCTAGAGGTGGATTCTTCAGATTATGCTCTTGGCGCTGTCCTCTCCCAAAGACAGTCTCCTACAGAACCACTACACCCAGTTGGGTTCTATTCAAAAATTATGACTCCAGCAGAGATCAATTATTCCATTGGGGACAAGGAACTTCTAGCCATTAAAAGAGCCTTCGAATTCTGGAGACATCTCCTTGAAGGTACCTCCCTACCTATAGTGATTTATACGGATCACCGGAATTTGGAATATCTACAAAATAATAAAACTTTATCTGGACGTCAAGTGAGATGGAGTCTCTACTTTAGTCGTTTCAATTTCCAAATCATGTACAGGCCGGGTTCAAAAAATGGGAAGGCAGATGCACTCTCTCGACGAGATCCAAGACCTATACAAGAAGACTCTCCTACTAGTATTCTTCCCCCTACTCGATTCCTTGCTATCCTATCTCAACAGGATAAGGAATACCAATCTGATCTTTCTTCAGAAGACCAAACCCTACTAGATAGCCTAACCCTCCAGGATGGTTTTTACTTCCATGGTTCTAAACTTTATATTCCAGAACGTTTCAGACAGAAAATAATCAAAGATCATCATGACCCTCCACTAATTGGTCATCCAGGAATCAAACGTACACATGAGCTCATCTCCAGAAGTTACTGGTGGCCATCGATGAAAACCAGTATAAAGGAATATATACAACATTGTACAACCTGTACAGTATCAAAACCAGAAAGGAGACCTCCCTATGGCTATTTAATTTCTTTGGAAGTACCGGAATCTCCTTGGTCTCATTTGGGAATGGATTTTATAGTTGATCTACCACCTAGTTCTGGACAAACCACCATTTTAGTTGTTACCGATCATTTTACTAAAATGGCACATTTTATTCCTTTTCATAAGTTACCCACTTCCATTGAAACAGCATATTTATTTCTAAACCACATTGTACGATACCACGGGTTACCATCCATTTTAACTACTGATAGAGGAACCCAATTCACCTCACGCTTCTGGAAAGCACTCACTAAAGCACTCCAAATCGATCAAAGGTTAAGTACAGCCTTCCACCCTCAGACTAATGGCCAAACTGAGAGACTCAATCAGTGGCTTGAGCAATATCTACGATGCTATTGCTCATATCATCAAAATAAATGGACTTCCTTTCTCTCCATGGCTGAATTTGCCTATAACAATACCATTAACAGCACTACAAATTACTCTCCCTTTTTCGCCAACTATGGTTTTAATCCAAGATTCACTATCCAAACGACTTCTACTCATGACTCACCATCTGTTGATGTGCTAACACAAAACATAGCTGAAAATTTCCTACATTTACGAGATAACATCAAACAAGCTCAGGCGTCTCAGAAGAAATTTTATGATTTACGTCGTAGAGCTTCTCCGAAATATTCTATAGGGGACTATGTTTGGTTATCTTCCAAAAACATTAAAATGCACTTACCAAGTAAAAAATTGGCTGGGTTGTTCCTTGGCCCATTCAAAATTCTACACATCATCAATGAAAATGCCGTCAGGCTTGACCTACCTGATTCTTTACCCATCCACCCAACTTTCCATGTATCATTATTGAAACCCTACTTGGGAGATAAACCTGATGTACCTCTTCTACCCCCTTCTCCTATTCAATTGGGCACTGATGTCTATGAAGTTTATGATCTTTTGGACTCAAGATTTTATAATGGGGAATTACAGTATCTGGTCCGATGGAAAGGGTTCGCCCCAGAGGATGATACTTGGGAACCTCATGCACACATTAATGCTCCAAAGCTTATTGCTCGTTTTCATAGAAGATATCCAAACAGACCTAAATTCCAACCCGTGGTCGGCTTGCTTGAGGGGGGGGATCTGTAAGGATTCCAGTCCTGCTTTTACTTTTTGCCTCAACTCACCTTCCTCACCTGTACTTAAGGCATCACCCCCGCCCCAAACAAGTGCTTAGTTGTTGAGTATTGTTTGCTGAAACCAGTGCTCTCTTTCTTATAAGCTATATACTTATCAAAAGAAGTTTTACTTCTACTACTTTAACATTTGGATTTACAAATACCAGCTGCAGTTTGGTCACAAAGGGACTAATAACAACTAGTCTCATTCATCCTGAAGATTGTTATTCCAAGAAGTATTAAGTTATTCAACTCCTCATCTCTACAGGAATTGCTATCTAATTTCCAACAGGAGGAATCTACCAACTACTACTACGGTATTAGTATCAAATCTAATTTACCTTGGATGCCTTAGGTAACGGCTAATTACAAATTTCATGTTTCCTTTTTGAACTTTTGTAAACTGACTTTGTCTCTCAGAAATTTCTTTGATTGCAACGAATGTTTTATTTAATTCTATGAACTTCCTTTGAATACATTCTCATACCGGACAGTAACGGACTTTATGTGACGTCACACAGCTTCATACATCTCAGCGTGCCATACAGCTCCTTACAACTCAGCGTGTCTCACAGCTCTATTTACAATCACTAGTCTGTGTTCAGATTTCCACGCTGCAAGCCTTACTCTGTGTGCTGTGTCTCGCAGCAGGTCACGCCCCTGTCAGCAGCTGCAGTCTGTGTGTCTCACATCTCTCATGCCTCAGTGATTATTACAATGAACACTATCTCTCACATTTGGGTTTGAGCACAATTATTGTCAAAAGTTGTTATTAATAATAATACTTATTTTCAGCCTCTAAATATTTATATGGTATAACGATATAATATAACCATATAAAGACTTACTGCCATTACTTATAAAAATCACTCTGAATAAAACAGTCTATGCTGATATAATAGCCTGTACTTCAGTTGTGAAACAAATATAATTTATTTAGACTCTGCAGTTGTGATTCAAATAACCAAGGAACCTGATATCCAATTATAGATATAATTGTTTGTCTTTGCATAATTGTTAAATAAAGTGTATATTTTAACCTACTTCACTCATATTATTATTAGTGCCTAATTCAGCACTTGGCTTCAATGCCAAAATCCCTTAACTTTTCTAAACCTATTGTTAGGTTTAGACTTAGGGTTAGGTTTAGGGATTTATAACTTTAGTATAGCGGCGGCGATGTTAGGGGGGTAGATTAGGAGTTAATAAGCATAGGTAATTGGCAGCGACATTGGGGCCGGCAGATTAGGGGTTAATAAGTGTAGGTACGTGGCGGCGACATTGGGGCCGTCAGATTAGGGGTTAATAAGTGTAGGTAGGTGGCGGCGACATTGGGGACGGCAGATTAGGGGTTAATAAGTGTAGGTTGGTGACGGCGACATTGGGGCGGCAGATTAGGGGTTAATAAGTGTAATGTAGGTGTCGGCGATGTCGGGGGCAGCAGATTAGGGGTCCTTAGACTTGGGGTTTATGTTAGGGTGTTAGGTGTAAACATAACTTTTCTTTCCCCATAGGAATCAATGGGGCTGCGTTACGGAGCTTTACGCTTCTTTATTGCAGGTGTTAGGCTTTTTTTCAGCCGGCTCTCCCCAGCCTTGCAAGTTAAGACAATAACTTGCAAGTTAGTTCTGAGCCGCTCTTACCACAAAACTCGTAATCTAGCCGTAAATTACTTAAGATATTGCTGTTTACACTTCGTTCCATTCCTTCTCTAAACTGTTCCATTTTACAGATGCAAATATTCCAAAATCCAAACTTTTCTGAAATCCATACCTTTTCCAGTCCCAAGAAGTTTGGATAAAAGGTTTTCCACCTGTATAACTATTTCTGTTTTTAGATTAAGATATGATATAATAAATCTGAAAGAGGGGCAGAAAGATAACACCTGTTTTGGGAAAATTGAAGTAGATTTTTTTCTGATTTTCAGATATTGCACAATTAGTTATTTTTATATTTGTCTCTAGTGGGGTCAAGATGAGATTATAAAAAACATTATTTTTGAGCCTTGGTTGAAAATATGTCTTTAGAATATTTGTGAATGTACAGGCTCATATTCCTTTGTCTATTTGAATAATCCTGACAATGTATTGTATCTTCTTTTTCTTCTTAAATGGAAAGAGTCCACTGCTGCATTCATTACTTTTGGAAAAATAAGAACCTGGTTACCAGGAGGAGGCAAAGAAACCCCAGCCGAGGGAGTGGGAGGAGCTTAAATACTCCTCCCACTCCCCTCATCCCCCAGTCATTCTTTGCCTTTTGTCCCAGAAGGTTGGCAGAGAAGTGTCAGAATTTATTTTGTCTCTTATGGAGGGTAATACTCTTCGACATGGGACAGGAGTTTAAGTAATCCTATCAGTCTCCCAGTGAGGGCTTGGATAAAAGTTAGAGTCCGGAGATGGAGGGAGAGTCTTTCTGCGAAACCATCCGGACTCATGTTAACAGCTCCTCAAGCAATTGGCGTTGTCGAACTTCGCTCCGCTTCCTGCTTTCTTCTCTCAAGTCCATGGCTGAGGCGATGCTACTATCCGTCACACTTGAAGGGCCGTGTTCCTGTTCCACTGCGTAGATTCCGGTAAGATAATTTCATTTTACTTTCTTCATGAATGTACTGTAATTCAGATGTTTCCCGAGAGGCTACCACCTTGCGGATCTAACTTAACATAAGGGTTTCAGCGAGCCTCCTTTAGTATCTTGGAATCAAGGGTTAATATCTCCTGAGGGGGGTTATTGAACGGGGGGGGGGGGTTTAATCATGTTTGTTATGTGATTCAATCTGCTTATGTGTGGTGTTAATTGGGTTCATGGTTTGGAACATTAAGGCCTCTGGAAGTGACGTGACCTCGTGTTTGGACACGCTTTTTTGAACTGTACGGTTCACCTTGTGGCCGGGCGTGATTACGTTCCGTCTTCCATTTCCGCATTCCTGACTGTGTGGCGAAGGAAAAATTCTAGTCCACAGGGGTCTGGTGCATAGGAGGTGGTGAGTGCCCCAGCCATTGTGGGTGTCAAGTGCTGTTAATTTTACTTCTTTAGTCCATATTTGCATATCCACTATCCAGTTATGGAGGATTCTGATGCTGAGACTGTTCAAATTTCAGATTCGGTTATGGAGGATTCTGATACTGAGACTGTTTTAATTTCAGATTCTGTGTCCGGTGACGAATCCGGATTGGCCTCGTTGACACATGTCAACCAGTTATGTTCTGTTTGCCATATGAGAGCGCCTTGTTCCTCGGGCTGAGGGAATCAAGGGACAGCTGAGCCATTCACCTCTGGGAGTCCCGTCCTCTGAGAGGCGAGTTCCTTACCGCTCCATACTTCTGTACACAGTTTATGATTATTCCTCCATGCAGGGCGGCGTTTTCCCCCCGGAGGATGCAGCACGTTTTTGCTTCCACATATTTTTGGCGATTATTAGTCTGCAGAGTCCAGACGTTTATTTGCGATTGTGCTCGTGCCCTATTCTCCCGTGTCTCCCGCCTTGGGGAGGGCCTCTACAGTTCCCTGCGGGAGTAACTGTCCCTGAGTGTTGTGCCTTTCGTTACAGAATTGCTCGCCTTTGTGTATTACTCAGACATGTTTTTCAGTTTTCCTTATCGGATACAGGAATTTTCAGTCTGCTAATTCAAATGGTGCACCTCATTAGACACATGGGGATAATGTTATCTCCTGATTGTTATTTTATTGAAATCTTTCCCAGTTTATGGAAGATCAGGGCTACGTTTGGCTGGTCCTGCGGGTAGACCTGTTTCTTCTTGGGCGTTAACCTCCGGGTTGCCCTATATTTTCTTTTTATCTGATAGGATGTTTTTTATTTTGTTTATTGTTTCCTTCAGGAACCTTCTGGGATCGATACTCTTTGTTACTTCTTCAGAAGTTGTTTTGGAAATGTTAGTCCTATGTTAAAAATGTCTGTTTTTCTTTCTTCCCTTCTGAGGGATGATTTATGCAGCTTGCCGGTTAGGGCCCTGGGTGCAGGCTGATCCTGTTGGGTTTGTTCGGTCTTGTAGCTGTTCAGACATGTTGTGCTGTTCTGCTTGGCTGGTCCGGTCGAGGCGCAGAGTGCTCAGGTTAATTTTTGTTTTACATGTTTCAACTAAGCATTCAAGAGGACCTGTGGGTTCGTGAGGCGGGTAGGATTGTTTCGGTCCTTATAGCCTTCAATCATGGATGACTGGGTCAGTGGAGTTTCCGCTGCATCACTTTCTCTTACGTCTGGTATTATCAGACCCTAGAGTTTCCTCCCCCATGCAGCGGAGGGTTGGAGGGCTTAGCGCCCTCTTAACGCAGTTTGAGTGGTTTGGCCTTTTCAAGGCTCTGGATTTGTCCTTTTGGACTTGGTCCATCAACAGCTAGTAGTGTGAATAGCTGACTAGCATTGCAGGAGGTTTGCAGTTGGAAACCAGCTGCAGCTCTTTGCACCTTGAATGTGTGCTCGTACGCTGTTTAATATCCAAGGGCATCTGTGTAACCAGCTGCAGCTATTGCACATTGACCATGTACTGTCTAGCTGAGTTATAAGACCCTTTTGGCCTTCTTCCATTGTCTCCGAGTAAGTTAGGTCTCCTTTTAGGGATCTGGGTTCCCGGGAGATGGTTGATCCCTGTGGGGACATTGGGCTTAGCTCAGGGTTCCCCAGAGCTGGGAAGGCTTTGCGCCTTTTCTCC
Organism: Bombina bombina; assembly: GCF_027579735.1. Classification (NCBI taxonomy): domain Eukaryota; kingdom Metazoa; phylum Chordata; class Amphibia; order Anura; family Bombinatoridae; genus Bombina; species Bombina bombina. The sequence continues at coordinate 575,827,215 of NC_069503.1, read as the reverse complement.
TTGTATTCCTCTGTTTGTTGGAGGTAATGTGGAGACTAGCCCTGCTCTAGGGGTTTTGACCTCAAGGTATCCCTTGCTTTGTTGTCCTGAGGCTGTTTTGAGAACTCTATGGGCTCTAGGGTCTTAATACGACTTCTATCGCCTTGGAGCATAGGATTTTAGCAAGGGGTGGTTCCTTCCTTTGGTCGGGACTTAAGAGTTCTTCTCGTTATCCGGATTGATCTGGATATTACACCATATCCCTTGTGTCTGTTTTTGTGTCAGACGGGGTGTTCAGTTCTCGGGTTTTGTTTATTTAACAATTGGGTGCCCGGACCTGTTTTCTCCCTGAGGCTTCCGGTTGCTGAGGCTTCGCTCAGCGTTTTTCCTTGTGGACCCAGTTATGGGTTGTTACTGGAATCTTAGGCCAAAGGGCTGGTTTGGGGTTCCCCGGTACTGGGAACTTGGGCTATGTCCTTTACTCAATCTACCTGACCTGGTCATGGTTGGCCAGGTTTTTCTGAGTGTCTGTTACTCATTAGGCTTGATGCGCCTTAGGGTTGGATTCCCTAGGTCAGCTTGCTAGGGTAACCCTTGGATTCACTGCTCTGCAGGCGAATGGTTTGTGGTGTCTCTGCTGCATCCATTACACAGGGGATGTGTGTTAGCAAGCTACTTTTAAGTGGGTTCTTTCCAAGGACATCTGTGTTGGGGATTGATCTCTCCTTAGCCAGTGGCTTCGTGCCTTGAGGGCAGATGTTGTCTTTCTGGCTACATCCCTTTTCTTAATGGGTTATTCTCCTTCTTATGGAGATGTAGTCACTGCTTGGGGCTTCTCCTGGATCCAGGAGGTTGGAACTGTGGGTTAACTTTTGGAGAGGGGTGTCTCTTTGGGTTGTTACGTTCCATTTGGAGTCTTGCTGGCTCCAAGTTGTGACTTTGTTGGGCCTTTTTGCTAGATCCTTTGGGTCTATGGCCTTGTCGTCTGTTTTACGAGTCGGGTTGCACCCGTGCTCTGAGGGGATGGCTGTGGACAATTTTTCCGCTCATTTTTGAACTGGTTTCGGGGGTTCTTCTGTTCCCCTGTTTCAAATCCGCTGATGTTGGTTTGGTCCGGCTGGGTGTGGGTTCTGAGAGACGTTCTCATTTTCAGGATCTAGGTGGGCATATTTGCTAGCTCACTAGGCTTACAGGCAGAGGATCCAGGATTACACCTCCTTTGGGCTCTGGGTGTAACCTCTCCTCCTTGGGGGGGGCTCGATTGAGGTTCTGTCTTCCCCTTTTGGAGACCTGTGTGTAGGTCTGGTGGCTTTGGTTGCCTAGAGCATGCCGTCTGTCTGGGGGTTGCTTTTTGCAGTCGGTTCTCTTGACTATCTGCGGGTCAGTGTCCTTGGGGCCTTTCCTTTTTAGGTTTTTTGTTGGGTAGGGGTTCAGGCCTGGTGCCCTCAGTATGGGCCGCCTATTGTACCCTCCCATCTTGGCATTCAGTGTTTTCTATAGCTTGGGTATTGTTTTCCCAAAAGTAATGAATGCAGCTGTGTACTCTTTCCATTTAAGAAGAAAAACATGCTTACCTGATATTTTTTTGTGGGGCGTCCCTATTTATTCTTCTGGCACCTTTCACCTGATATTTCTTCTACTGCTCCTTGTTCCTCGGCTGAATGACTGGGGGATGAGAGGAGTGGGAGGAGTATTTAAGCCTTTGGCTGGGGTGTCTTTGCGTCCTGGTGGACTCTTTCCATCAGAAGAAAAGAAAATTCTCAGGTACGCATAATTTATATTTTTTCCTTTTTTTTGAATGTTTGATATTTTTATTTTTTGTATGCTCTTGTTTGGCCTCAATAAAAGAATAAAAAACAAACAAAAAAAAACTGTTTTAATAGGCCATACAATTCCCTAGGCCTGATTTAAACCCAATAAAAATATGTTCATGTTTTCTAAAAGGAGACATATTAAACAATATAAAATTCCAAAAGAGGCCTCCATCCATAAAAAATACCCATCTAGGATCAGGCTTTAAAAATAGACATTCATCATTTTTTCATGGAACCTTTCTATAATGTATTGATTGATGTATTCTTCTTGACATATTATTGAGAACATAGTATCAGGGAGAAAACACAAATATGGTAAATAAAAATTCTCCTGAGCACACATATACCAAACATACTGTATATATGTTTTCCTTTATCCATGGCTAGTACTACTCATAAACTGGTAGCATGTGTAATAAATATCTCATATTGGTTTATTCCAGTTGTTGTGTATATTTGTTGCAGTTCATATATTCTAACACTAGGGACAAGCATGAGGTATTAGTGATATGGGTGGGTTGTCTTCAGTTAATAAAAAAGTTCTTGAAGTTAAACAATGGTGCATTGTGAGTTCTGTGCATTCTATAGCAGCAGATGATCTTTACAGCATGTACTTCCACAGGTAGAATGTTTTTATGATTGAATATGATTAAAGTGACAGGTTTTGTTATCAGACCTAAACAACTCCCTAAACCAAATTTAAAGGGACAGTCTACTTCAAAATTGTTATTTTTTAAAAAGAAAGATAATGCCTTTATTACCCATTCCCCAGTTTTGCATAATCAACACTGTTATATTAATACACTTTTTACCTCTGTGATTACCTTGTATCTAAGTCTTTTCTGACAGCCCCCTGATCACATGACATTTTATTTATTATCTATTGACTTGCATTTTATCCAATTAGTGCAGTGTCTGCCAGAAGCCACAGGCGTGAGCACAGTGTTATCTATATGGCTCACATGAACTAGCACTCCCCTGTTGTGAAACGCTAATAAAAAGGCATGTGATAATAGGCTGTCTTTAGTGGCTTAGAAACAAGCAGACATTTAGAGGTTTAAAGGTTATAAAGTGTATTAATATAACAATGTTGGTTGTGCAAAACTGGGGAATGGGCAGTAAAGGTATTATCTATCTTTTTAAACAATAAAAATTCTGGTTTATACTTTCCCTTTAACCACCTTAAAAAAAGAAATATATATATATTTATATATTTAAATTTAAGAATATATCAACATTCAATTATATAAATCGAATTTCTACAATAACATTTGTTCTAATATTCAAATTCAAATATAAACACATTCGCCCCATCCCTAATATATATATATATATATATATATATATATATATATATATATATGTATAAAAGGTATTTACTTATAGAAAAAACTGTTTTCTTAACTCCCTGTCTAGTACTGCCCACAATTTTGTCATAAGCCTGCAAAAACATGGCATTTTCATGACAGAACTAATCATACCATTCTTTAGTTATCAGGGGAAAATTAAACAGCAGATTCTATTAAACCCCATAAAAATAACCTAAAGAATAATAAATATACATGAGGTATTTAGCCATGGATATACTTACACAGGAATTGACTTCAAAGATAATAAAATGATAAATAGGAAAGCTTCTTGTCTCCTGAGTACATAGATACCAAACATATATTTATATGAATATGTATATTTTAACCTAATGGCTAACAAGGCACGCAAATTTGCAACTTGTCATAGGCTTATGAAACTGTGGCATTTTAAAACAAGAAATGGTTATTGTTACTAAGTTTTTAACTTGTCAGGAGTGTCCTAGGTATCACATTCTCCCGGACTGTTCTGATATCTGATATCACAAGTCAAGTGATCCCATGATACCGAGCATGGAGATCTTTTCAAAGCATGTTGCAATCACAGATGACCCCATAATAGGAGATTGCGCACAAACAGGTTCATCCTCAACACTATTTCACTACTAATCACCACCCATGAAACCCACAATTTTATTTCATGATTCAGATAGAGCATACAATTTTAAACAACTTTCCAATTTACTTAATTTATCTAATTTGCTTCATTATCTTGATGTCCTTTATTGAAAAGCAAACCTAGGTAGGCTCAGGAGTTGCAATGCACTATTGGGAGCTTGTTGCTGATTGGTCACTGCATATATTTGCCCTTTATCATTGTCTCATGGTATGTGTGTACCTAGCTCCCACTAGTGCATTGCTGCTCCTTCAACAAAGGATACCAAGAGAATTAAGCACATTTGATTATAGAAGTAAATTGGAAAGTTGTTTGAACATGAATGAAAATGTTTGGGTCATGACCCTTAATAGGGACAGTTTACAAAAATGTGTACAGTATATAACTGCATGTAATATACACTACTATAAAAATAATATGCACAGATGCTGATCTAAACATCCAGTATAAAACCTTTTAAAAACTTACTTAGAAGCTCCCAGTTTAGCTCTATTTATGAGGTTAGGCTGGGATACCCAGTGAAAGGGACTGGGAAAACAAGGAGAGCAGACACTTCCCCCTTTCCCCCTTCCCTGCATATGAAAAGACAGATTACATAAACAGGAGCCAGCAGGAGTCTGTAAACGCATGTATACATCTGGCACTGTGGGGCTTGGTTAGGAGTCTGAAAATCAGCGCAATGTTATTAAAAAAATAAACAAAACTATACATTGTTACAAAAACACTCCCAGATGGGCTATATAAATGGATCATCTACAAAACATTTATGCAAAGAAAAATCTAGTGTACAATGTCCCTTTAAGAGCCATATGATCTTGACAATTCAGGGGGGTGGATTACAAATTGACATTTTATAAAAAGATTTTTTTTATAAAAAAAATAATAAAGAAAAATGTGTGATTGCTTCTTGGGGGTGCAGGTATATACTCAAACACACTTGTTGATCCTCCTGTTACTACCCAATCACCCATTGATTTGTCCCTGAACCATTAAAGGGACATGAAACCGAAATGTTTACTTTCATATTCAGATAGAGCAAGCAATTTTAAATAACGTTCCAATTTATGTGTGTTATCTAATTTATTTAATTCTCTTTGTACCCCTTGTTGAAAAGTATACCTAGGTAGACCCAGAAACTGCTGATTTGTGGCTGGACAAATATGCATATGCCATTGGCTTTCAGCTAACTCCTAGTAGTGCATTGCTGCTCCTTCAACAAAAGATACCAATAGAATGAAGCAAATTAGATAATACAAGTAAATTGGAAAGATGTTTAAAATTGTATGATCTATCTGAATCATGAAAGAAAAAAAATTGTGTCTCGTGTCCCTTTAAGGATGGTTCTATGATCATGAATAACTCATAGAACAGGAGTCAAAATGAACATTTTTATTCAAATATTTTTATTGATTTTGCAACATAGTATAACAATAATACAACACATAATATTATCAATTTATACATGGTTACTTAAATTGTAACTTTTGTAAACGTATGTATGTCAATCATCAATACCATAACATAGTCCAGGTGTATTCAAAGTGATCAGTCATATGTAATATATTGTTACAGGAATAGGTATATAACAAGTTTTACAAAATGTACATTTAAAAAAAATAAAAAATACATTGTTTTAGTAATTTAACAAGGCATGAGATTGTTGTTTTTCATCAGCAAAACTAATTACCAAGTTGCAGGGTGAGATAATCAGCTTAAAGGGACATTATTCTTCACTTGAAACTGATACAGCATATTTTTAAATAGCTGATTATAGAACAGTTACTCTAGCTGATTTAGTTTTAAATAAAGAAAAACACAGGTTTACATTATTATTATTTTTTCATGCAGTTAAATCAGGGGATAAAAGGAGAATTTATTTTGTGTAATATGTCCCTTTAATAGATATGCACATTAATTGAGAATGCTTGACCCTGGAGGTCCACTTCTAGATGCATGTTAAGGAGCCATTAGTGTTAAAATTGCATGCTCTAATCCGTTAAAGGATGTAAATTTAACACTAGTGACGCTGTAATAGTATGTGTTTAATCCTCAAAATCCCGCTCTGGACCTGCAGAGCTCTGCTGTTCCAGAGCTGATACTGACACTTGTTTTTAAATATTTTTTTCTGGTGTGGAAGTCACATCTGTTCTTTTGTATACCTCAAAGTTTTATAATTCTATTTGTACTTACAAACATTTTTGTTGTTATAATACTTTTGAATTGAAGAGTACATGTATACATAATGCACAATATCTCCGAAATCAAACCAGAACAAACGTTTGTTTGTTTTTGCGGCACAATTCAGCACAGATGCAGCACAAACAAATGGTATATTTGTTTTTAAAATTGCATAAAATGGGGTGCAAAGTGGGCGGAGTTTCAGCAAATATAATGCGTAATATCTCCGAAACCAAACCAGCACAAACGTTCGTTTTTGCGGCACAAATCAGCACAAACGCAGCACAAACAAATGGTATATTTGTTTTTAAAATTGAATAAGATGGGGTGCAAAGTGGGCGGAGTTTCAGCAAATATAATGCGCTATATCTCCAAAATCAAACCGGCACTAACATGGGTGCAAAGTGGCCGGTGCTTGAGTTTACATAATCTAAAAATCTTGAATGTCCATTATCTCAGAAACAGAACCGGCACAAACAATTATTTTTGCAGCACAAATCAGCACAAACAAATGCTATATTTGTTTTTAAAATTGCATAACATGGGGTGCAAAGTGGGCAGAGTTTCAGCAAACATAATGGGTAATATCTGCGAAATCAAACCGGAACAAATATTCGTTTTTGCAGCACAAATCAGCACAAACAAATGCTATATTTGTTTTTAAATTTGCATAACATGGGGTGCAAAGGGGGCGGGGTTTTAGCAAATATAATGCGCTATATCTCCGAAACCAAACTGGCACAAATGTTCGTTTTTGCGGCACAAATCAGCACAAACGCAGCACAAACAAATGGCATATTTGTTTTTAAAATTGCATAACATGGGGTGCAAAGTGGGCGGGTTTCACAAAAAATAATGCGCAATATCTCCTAAACCAAACCGGCACAAACGTTTGTTTTTGCAGCACAAATCAGCACAAACGCAGCACAAACAAATGGTATATTTGTTTTTAAAAATGAATAACATGGGGTGCAAAGTGGGCGGGGTTTCATAAAAATAATGCACTATATCTCCTAAACCAAACCGGCACAAACGTTCGTTATTTCGGCACAAATCAACACAAATGCAGCACAAACGAATGGCATATTTTAATTCAGTATTTACAAACATGGGGTGCCAACTTCACATAGCTGTAATTTAGTGTTTGTTTGTTTTTGTAATTTAGTTAATTGTATTTAATTAATGTAATTTATTTAATTTTAGGGTAAGGTTAGGTGTTAGTGTAACTCAGGTTAGGTTTTATTTTACAGGTAATTTTGTATTTATTTTAACTAGGTAGTTAGTAAATAGTTCATAACTATTTAATAACTAGTCTACCTAGTTAAAATAAATACAAACTTACCTGTGAAATAAAAATAAAACCTAAGCTAGCTACAATGTAACTATTAGTTATATTGTAGCTAGCTTAGGGTTTATTTTATAGGTAAGTATTTAGTTTTAAATAGGAATTATTTAGGTATTAATAGTAATTTTTATTTAGATTTATTTTAATTATATTAAAGTTAGGGGTGTTAGGTTTAGAGTGAAGTAGGTTAAAATATACACTTTATTTAACAATTATGCAAAGACAAACAATTATATCTATAATTGGATCAGATAGGTATAGGTGGGAAATCACCATCCACTTATCTCTAATCATATATAACTGATCCAACAGATAAATAAAAACATTTAAAAAGGACTATGTGTCCTAGATAGCAATGTTAATGAACTTGAATTGAGAGTAGAATGAGCTGAAGTGACAACTGGGATCGGTACGTTCACACAAATCTCACAGACTATGCGCTCAAAGGCGTCCTCCTGCCTGCGTACTGCTGGGATTGAACCCAGTCAGCCGATTGCTAAATAGATTCCCTATCACTAAAAGTCACACACATAACAGGGATTCATTCTGTTACACTGCATATAAGCAGCATTAAATGTACTCAAATACGCTCTCAAAGGCTTGTATAATCAACATATAGATATAATGTGTCGATAGTAATCACTGTCTGACACCCACATTAGTAAGCATATAGTTATTATCTGTAATGTTTCTTGTTCAGTAGTTACCTACAGATACCAATTTATGAATAGCCTGATATGAACTAGATCGAGTGTGCTAGATTAAGCTAGTAGTATTAGCTATAATTAGGTTCTAACCGATATTTCATTTAGACGTTATATAGGCTAAATGGTATTCTGAGGAGCTAAAGTGTAGCAAGCTGTTAGTTCAATTCATAACATGCGCGTCTCTAGGACACGCCCACCGACGCGTTTCGTCACTGTAGCGTGACTTCGTCAGGGCATAGGGGCCGTCCAGCCTTACTTACAGCAAGATATACTGTTGCATTGCCATGGAAGCATAGCGCGTATGCGGAAGTGTTACCCGCATCTGTGTGGCGACTTAATTTTTAATATTTTCTATTGTAAAATCACCCAAACTTTTTTGTAGGTAGCATCCTTATAATGTCATAACGATAAATCGTCTGTTGTTATTGGTGAAATCATTCATTGGGACAGAATATCGATCATAGATATTGCAGAGGGAAGATATTATGCAGTAATTGAACATTTAACAGCATTTAACTGATAAGCGATGGTATACAAAAATGTTTGATTGTATTTTATAAGTTTATAACACACATGAATAAGCACATCGTTACAATATGGACGATTACCAATAGGGCATTTGACTGGTAGCCCATTGATATGAACAGTGACACTAGGCAGTAACTATATCATGTATCTGCACACTATATGTAATTGATACTGAATTTGCAAATTGATATTAATATTAATATCCAAATTACTTATCAGCAAATAACCCTAATAGTGATACCTAATCTTCCTTAAGATATACTACAATGTGCAGAAATATGTATCCATTTCTATACTACAAATTATTATGTGAGAACAAGATCGAAACATAATTTAACATCTCTCAGTTCAATAACCTTCTTGTTAGCATTCTGAACTATAATACAACAATAAGAAACAAGTCCGTATCTGGATCATAATATGAATCTCAGAATGCACACATCCATGTAAAAAATGTTCAATTACTGCATAATATCTTCCCTCTGCAATATCTATGATCGATATTCTGTCCCAATGAATGATTTCACCAATAACAACAGACGATTTATCGTTATGACATTATAAGGATGCTACCTACAAAAAAGTTTGGGTGATTTTACAATACGAAATATTAAAAATTAAGTCACCACACAGATGCGGGTAACACTTCCGCATACGCGCTATGCTTCCATGGCAACGCAACAGTATATCTTGCTGTAAGTACGGCTGGACAGCCCCTATGCCCTGACGAAGTCACGCTACAGTGACGAAACGCGTCGGTGGGCGTGTCCTAGAGACGCGCATGTTATGAATTGAACTAACGGCTTGCTACACTTTAGCTCCTCAGAATACCATTTAGCCTATATAACGTCTAAATGAAATATTGGTTAGAACCTAATTATAGCTAATACTACTAGCTTAATCTAGCACACTCGATCTAGTTCATATCAGGCTATTCATAAATTGGTATCTGTAGGTAACTACTGAACAAGAAACATTACAGATATTAACTATATGCTTACTAATGTGGGTGTCAGACAGTGATTACTATCGACACATTATATCTATATGTTGATTATACAAGCCTTTGAGAGCGTATTTGAGTACATTTAATAATGCTTATATGCAGTGTAACAGAATGAATCCCTGTTATGTGTGTGACTTTTAGTGATAGGGAATCTATTTAGCAATCGGCTGACTGGGTTCAATCCCAGCAGTACGCAGGCAGGAGGACGCCTTTGAGCGCATAGTCTGTGAGATTTGTGTGATTGTACCGATCCCAGTTGTCACTTCAGCTCATTCTACTCTCAATTCAAGTTCATTAACATTGCTATCTAGGACACATAGTCCTTTTTAAATGTTTTTATTTATCTGTTGGATCAGTTATATATGATTAGAGATAAGTGGATGGTGATTTCCCACCTATACCTATCTGATCCAATTATAGATATAATTGTTTGTCTTTGCATAATTGTTAAATAAAGTGTATATTTTAACCTACTTCACTCATATTATTATTAGTGCCTAATTCAGCACTTGGCTTCAATGCCAAAATCCCTTAACTTTTCTAAACCTATTGTTAGGTTTAGACTTAGGGTTAGGTTTAGGGATTTATAACTTTAGTATAGCGGCGGCGATGTTAGGGGGGTAGATTAGGAGTTAATAAGCATAGGTAATTGGCAGCGACATTGGGGCCGGCAGATTAGGGGTTAATAAGTGTAGGTACGTGGCGGCGACATTGGGGCCGTCAGATTAGGGGTTAATAAGTGTAGGTAGGTGGCGGCGACATTGGGGACGGCAGATTAGGGGTTAATAAGTGTAGGTTGGTGACGGCGACATTGGGGCGGCAGATTAGGGGTTAATAAGTGTAATGTAGGTGTCGGCGATGTCGGGGGCAGCAGATTAGGGGTCCTTAGACTTGGGGTTTATGTTAGGGTGTTAGGTGTAAACATAACTTTTCTTTCCCCATAGGAATCAATGGGGCTGCGTTACGGAGCTTTACGCTTCTTTATTGCAGGTGTTAGGCTTTTTTTCAGCCGGCTCTCCCCAGCCTTGCAAGTTAAGACAATAACTTGCAAGTTAGTTCTGAGCCGCTCTTACCACAAAACTCGTAATCTAGCCGTAAATTACTTAAGATATTGCTGTTTACACTTCGTTCCATTCCTTCTCTAAACTGTTCCATTTTACAGATGCAAATATTCCAAAATCCAAACTTTTCTGAAATCCATACCTTTTCCAGTCCCAAGAAGTTTGGATAAAAGGTTTTCCACCTGTATAACTATTTCTGTTTTTAGATTAAGATATGATATAATAAATCTGAAAGAGGGGCAGAAAGATAACACCTGTTTTGGGAAAATTGAAGTAGATTTTTTTCTGATTTTCAGATATTGCACAATTAGTTATTTTTATATTTGTCTCTAGTGGGGTCAAGATGAGATTATAAAAAACATTATTTTTGAGCCTTGGTTGAAAATATGTCTTTAGAATCTTTGTGAATGTACAGGCTCATATTCCTTTGTCTATTTGAATAATCCTGACAATGTATTGTATCTTCTTTTTCTTCTTAAATGGAAAGAGTCCACTGCTGCATTCATTACTTTTGGAAAAATAAGAACCTGGTTACCAGGAGGAGGCAAAGAAACCCCAGCCGAGGGAGTGGGAGGAGCTTAAATACTCCTCCCACTCCCCTCATCCCCCAGTCATTCTTTGCCTTTTGTCCCAGAAGGTTGGCAGAGAAGTGTCAGAATTTATTTTGTCTCTTATGGAGGGTAATACTCTTCGACATGGGACAGGAGTTTAAGTAATCCTATCAGTCTCCCAGTGAGGGCTTGGATAAAAGTTAGAGTCCGGAGATGGAGGGAGAGTCTTTCTGCGAAACCATCCTGACTCATGTTAACAGCTCCTCAAGCAATTGGCGTTGTCGAACTTCGCTCCGCTTCCTGCTTTCTTCTCTCAAGTCCATGGCTGAGGCGATGCTACTATCCGTCACACTTGAAGGGCCGTGTTCCTGTTCCACTGCGTAGATTCCGGTAAGATAATTTCATTTTACTTTCTTCATGAATGTACTGTAATTCAGATGTTTCCCGAGAGGCTACCACCTTGCGGATCTAACTTAACATAAGGGTTTCAGCGAGCCTCCTTTAGTATCTTGGAATCAAGGGTTAATATCTCCTGAGGGGGGTTATTGAACGGGGGGGGGGGGGTTTAATCATGTTTGTTATGTGATTCAATCTGCTTATGTGTGGTGTTAATTGGGTTCATGGTTTGGAACATTAAGGCCTCTGGAAGTGACGTGACCTCGTGTTTGGACACGCTTTTTTGAACTGTACGGTTCACCTTGTGGCCGGGCGTGATTACGTTCCGTCTTCCATTTCCGCATTCCTGACTGTGTGGCGAAGGAAAAATTCTAGTCCACAGGGGTCTGGTGCATAGGAGGTGGTGAGTGCCCCAGCCATTGTGGGTGTCAAGTGCTGTTAATTTTACTTCTTTAGTCCATATTTGCATATCCACTATCCAGTTATGGAGGATTCTGATGCTGAGACTGTTCAAATTTCAGATTCGGTTATGGAGGATTCTGATACTGAGACTGTTTTAATTTCAGATTCTGTGTCCGGTGACGAATCCGGATTGGCCTCGTTGACACATGTCAACCAGTTATGTTCTGTTTGCCATATGAGAGCGCCTTGTTCCTCGGGCTGAGGGAATCAAGGGACAGCTGAGCCATTCGCCTCTGGGAGTCCCGTCCTCTGAGAGGCGAGTTCCTTACCGCTCCATACTTCTGTACACAGTTTATGATTATTCCTCCATGCAGGGCGGCGTTTTCCCCCCGGAGGATGCAGCACGTTTTTGCTTCCACATATTTTTGGCGATTATTAGTCTGCAGAGTCCAGACGTTTATTTGCGATTGTGCTCGTGCCCTATTCTCCCGTGTCTCCCGCCTTGGGGAGGGCCTCTACAGTTCCCTGCGGGAGTAACTGTCCCTGAGTGTTGTGCCTTGCGTTACAGAATTGCTCGCCTTTGTGTATTACTCAGACATGTTTTTCAGTTTTCCTTATCGGATACAGGAATTTTCAGTCTGCTAATTCAAATGGTGCACCTCATTAGACACATGGGGATAATGTTATCTCCTGATTGTTATTTTATTGAAATCTTTCCCAGTTTATGGAAGATCAGGGCTACGTTTGGCTGGTCCTGCGGGTAGACCTGTTTCTTCTTGGGCGTTAACCTCCGGGTTGCCCTATATTTTCTTTTTATCTGATAGGATGTTTTTTATTTTGTTTATTGTTTCCTTCAGGAACCTTCTGGGATCGATACTCTTTGTTACTTCTTCAGAAGTTGTTTTGGAAATGTTAGTCCTATGTTAAAAATGTCTGTTTTTCTTTCTTCCCTTCTGAGGGATGATTTATGCAGCTTGCCGGTTAGGGCCCTGGGTGCAGGCTGATCCTGTTGGGTTTGTTCGGTCTTGTAGCTGTTCAGACATGTTGTGCTGTTCTGCTTGGCTGGTCCGGTCGAGGCGCAGAGTGCTCAGGTTAATTTTTGTTTTACATGTTTCAACTAAGCATTCAAGAGGACCTGTGGGTTCGTGAGGCGGGTAGGATTGTTTCGGTCCTTATAGCCTTCAATCATGGATGACTGGGTCAGTGGAGTTTCCGCTGCATCACTTTCTCTTACGTCTGGTATTATCAGACCCTAGAGTTTCCTCCCCCATGCAGCGGAGGGTTGGAGGGCTTAGCGCCCTCTTAACGCAGTTTGAGTGGTTTGGCCTTTTCAAGGCTCTGGATTTGTCCTTTTGGACTTGGTCCATCAACAGCTAGTAGTGTGAATAGCTGACTAGCATTGCAGGAGGTTTGCAGTTGGAAACCAGCTGCAGCTCTTTGCACCTTGAATGTGTGCTCGTACGCTGTTTAATATCCAAGGGCATCTGTGTAACCAGCTGCAGCTATTGCACATTGACCATGTACTGTCTAGCTGAGTTATAAGACCCTTTTGGCCTTCTTCCATTGTCTCCGAGTAAGTTAGGTCTCCTTTTAGGGATCTGGGTTCCCGGGAGATGGTTGATCCCTGTGGGGACATTGGGCTTAGCTCAGGGTTCCCCGGAGCTGGGAAGGCTTTGCGCCTTTTCTCCTTGTATTCCTCTGTTTGTTGGAGGTAATGTGGAGACTAGCCCTGCTCTAGGGGTTTTGACCTCAAGGTATCCCTTGCTTTGTTGTCCTGAGGCTGTTTTGAGAACTCTATGGGCTCTAGGGTCTTAATACGACTTCTATCGCCTTGGAGCATAGGATTTTAGCAAGGGGTGGTTCCTTCCTTTGGTCGGGACTTAAGAGTTCTTCTCGTTATCCGGATTGATCTGGATATTACACCATATCCCTTGTGTCTGTTTTTGTGTCAGACGGGGTGTTCAGTTCTCGGGTTTTGTTTATTTAACAATTGGGTGCCCGGACCTGTTTTCTCCCTGAGGCTTCCGGTTGCTGAGGCTTCGCTCGGCGTTTTTCCTTGTGGACCCAGTTATGGGTTGTTACTGGAATCTTAGGCCAAAGGGCTGGTTTGGGGTTCCCCGGTACTGGGAACTTGGGCTATGTCCTTTACTCAATCTACCTGACCTGGTCATGGTTGGCCAGGTTTTTCTGAGTGTCTGTTACTCATTAGGCTTGATGCGCCTTAGGGTTGGATTCCCTAGGTCAGCTTGCTAGGGTAACCCTTGGATTCACTGCTCTGCAGGCGAATGGTTTGTGGTGTCTCTGCTGCATCCATTACACAGGGGATGTGTGTTAGCAAGCTACTTTTAAGTGGGTTCTTTCCAAGGACATCTGTGTTGGGGATTGATCTCTCCTTAGCCAGTGGCTTCGTGCCTTGAGGGCAGATGTTGTCTTTCTGGCTACATCCCTTTTCTTAATGGGTTATTCTCCTTCTTATGGAGATGTAGTCACTGCTTGGGGCTTCTCCTGGATCCAGGAGGTTGGAACTGTGGGTTAACTTTTGGAGAGGGGTGTCTCTTTGGGTTGTTACGTTCCATTTGGAGTCTTGCTGGCTCCAAGTTGTGACTTTGTTGGGCCTTTTTGCTAGATCCTTTGGGTCTATGGCCTTGTCGTCTGTTTTACGAGTCGGGTTGCACCCGTGCTCTGAGGGGATGGCTGTGGACAATTTTTCCGCTCATTTTTGAACTGGTTTCGGGGGTTCTTCTGTTCCCCTGTTTCAAATCCGCTGATGTTGGTTTGGTCCAGCTGGGTGTGGGTTCTGAGAGACGTTCTCATTTTCAGGATCTAGGTGGGCATATTTGCTAGCTCACTAGGCTTACAGGCAGAGGATCCAGGATTACACCTCCTTTGGGCTCTGGGTGTAACCTCTCCTCCTTGGGGGGGGCTCGATTGAGGTTCTGTCTTCCCCTTTTGGAGACCTGTGTGTAGGTCTGGTGGCTTTGGTTGCCTAGAGCATGCCGTCTGTCTGGGGGTTGCTTTTTGCAGTCGGTTCTCTTGACTATCTGCGGGTCAGTGTCCTTGGGGCCTTTCCTTTTTAGGTTTTTTGTTGGGTAGGGGTTCAGGCCTGGTGCCCTCAGTATGGGCCGCCTATTGTACCCTCCCATCTTGGCATTCAGTGTTTTCTATAGCTTGGGTATTGTTTTCCCAAAAGTAATGAATGCAGCTGTGTACTCTTTCCATTTAAGAAGAAAAACATGCTTACCTGATATTTTTTTGTGGGGCGTCCCTATTTATTCTTCTGGCACCTTTCACCTGATATTTCTTCTACTGCTCCTTGTTCCTCGGCTGAATGACTGGGGGATGAGAGGAGTGGGAGGAGTATTTAAGCCTTTGGCTGGGGTGTCTTTGCGTCCTGGTGGACTCTTTCCATCAGAAGAAAAGAAAATTCTCAGGTACGCATAATTTATATTTTTTCCTTTTTTTTGAATGTTTGATATTTTTATTTTTTGTATGCTCTTGTTTGGCCTCAATAAAAGAATAAAAAACAAACAAAAAAAAACTGTTTTAATAGGCCATACAATTCCCTAGGCCTGATTTAAACCCAATAAAAATATGTTCATGTTTTCTAAAAGGAGACATATTAAACAATATAAAATTCCAAAAGAGGCCTCCATCCATAAAAAATACCCATCTAGGATCAGGCTTTAAAAATAGACATTCATCATTTTTTCATGGAACCTTTCTATAATGTATTGATTGATGTATTCTTCTTGACATATTATTGAGAACATAGTATCAGGGAGAAAACACAAATATGGTAAATAAAAATTCTCCTGAGCACACATATACCAAACATACTGTATATATGTTTTCCTTTATCCATGGCTAGTACTACTCATAAACTGGTAGCATGTGTAATAAATATCTCATATTGGTTTATTCCAGTTGTTGTGTATATTTGTTGCAGTTCATATATTCTAACACTAGGGACAAGCATGAGGTATTAGTGATATGGGTGGGTTGTCTTCAGTTAATAAAAAAGTTCTTGAAGTTAAACAATGGTGCATTGTGAGTTCTGTGCATTCTATAGCAGCAGATGATCTTTACAGCATGTACTTCCACAGGTAGAATGTTTTTATGATTGAATATGATTAAAGTGACAGGTTTTGTTATCAGACCTAAACAACTCCCTAAACCAAATTTAAAGGGACAGTCTACTTCAAAATTGTTATTTTTTAAAAAGAAAGATAATGCCTTTATTACCCATTCCCCAGTTTTGCATAATCAACACTGTTATATTAATACACTTTTTACCTCTGTGATTACCTTGTATCTAAGTCTTTTCTGACAGCCCCCTGATCACATGACATTTTATTTATTATCTATTGACTTGCATTTTATCCAATTAGTGCAGTGTCTGCCAGAAGCCACAGGCGTGAGCACAGTGTTATCTATATGGCTCACATGAACTAGCACTCCCCTGTTGTGAAACGCTAATAAAAAGGCATGTGATAATAGGCTGTCTTTAGTGGCTTAGAAACAAGCAGACATTTAGAGGTTTAAAGGTTATAAAGTGTATTAATATAACAATGTTGGTTGTGCAAAACTGGGGAATGGGCAGTAAAGGTATTATCTATCTTTTTAAACAATAAAAATTCTGGTTTATACTTTCCCTTTAACCACCTTAAAAAAAGAAATATATATATATTTATATATTTAAATTTAAGAATATATCAACATTCAATTATATAAATCGAATTTCTACAATAACATTTGTTCTAATATTCAAATTCAAATATAAACACATTCGCCCCATCCCTAATATATATATATATATATATATATATATATATATATATATATATATATATATATGTATAAAAGGTATTTACTTATAGAAAAAACTGTTTTCTTAACTCCCTGTCTAGTACTGCCCACAATTTTGTCATAAGCCTGCAAAAACATGGCATTTTCATGACAGAACTAATCATACCATTCTTTAGTTATCAGGGGAAAATTAAACAGCAGATTCTATTAAACCCCATAAAAATAACCTAAAGAATAATAAATATACATGAGGTATTTAGCCATGGATATACTTACACAGGAATTGACTTCAAAGATAATAAAATGATAAATAGGAAAGCTTCTTGTCTCCTGAGTACATAGATACCAAACATATATTTATATGAATATGTATATTTTAACCTAATGGCTAACAAGGCACGCAAATTTGCAACTTGTCATAGGCTTATGAAACTGTGGCATTTTAAAACAAGAAATGGTTATTGTTACTAAGTTTTTAACTTGTCAGGAGTGTCCTAGGTATCACATTCTCCCGGACTGTTCTGATATCTGATATCACAAGTCAAGTGATCCCATGATACCGAGCATGGAGATCTTTTCAAAGCATGTTGCAATCACAGATGACCCCATAATAGGAGATTGCGCACAAACAGGTTCATCCTCAACACTATTTCACTACTAATCACCACCCATGAAACCCACAATTTTATTTCATGATTCAGATAGAGCATACAATTTTAAACAACTTTCCAATTTACTTAATTTATCTAATTTGCTTCATTATCTTGATGTCCTTTATTGAAAAGCAAACCTAGGTAGGCTCAGGAGTTGCAATGCACTATTGGGAGCTTGTTGCTGATTGGTCACTGTATATATTTGCCCTTTATCATTGTCTCATGGTATGTGTGTACCTAGCTCCCACTAGTGCATTGCTGCTCCTTCAACAAAGGATACCAAGAGAATTAAGCACATTTGATTATAGAAGTAAATTGGAAAGTTGTTTGAACATGAATGAAAATGTTTGGGTCATGACCCTTAATAGGGACAGTTTACAAAAATGTGTACAGTATATAACTGCATGTAATATACACTACTATAAAAATAATATGCACAGATGCTGATCTAAACATCCAGTATAAAACCTTTTAAAAACTTACTTAGAAGCTCCCAGTTTAGCTCTATTTATGAGGTTAGGCTGGGATACCCAGTGAAAGGGACTGGGAAAACAAGGAGAGCAGACACTTCCCCCTTTCCCCCTTCCCTGCATATGAAAAGACAGATTACATAAACAGGAGCCAGCAGGAGTCTGTAAACGCATGTATACATCTGGCACTGTGGGGCTTGGTTAGGAGTCTGAAAATCAGCGCAATGTTATTAAAAAAATAAACAAAACTATACATTGTTACAAAAACACTCCCAGATGGGCTATATAAATGGATCATCTACAAAACATTTATGCAAAGAAAAATCTAGTGTACAATGTCCCTTTAAGAGCCATATGATCTTGACAATTCAGGGGGGTGGATTACAAATTGACATTTTATAAAAAGATTTTTTTTATAAAAAAAATAATAAAGAAAAATGTGTGATTGCTTCTTGGGGGTGCAGGTATATACTCAAACACACTTGTTGATCCTCCTGTTACTACCCAATCACCCATTGATTTGTCCCTGAACCATTAAAGGGACATGAAACCGAAATGTTTACTTTCATATTCAGATAGAGCAAGCAATTTTAAATAACGTTCCAATTTATGTGTGTTATCTAATTTATTTAATTCTCTTTGTACCCCTTGTTGAAAAGTATACCTAGGTAGACCCAGAAACTGCTGATTTGTGGCTGGACAAATATGCATATGCCATTGGCTTTCAGCTAACTCCTAGTAGTGCATTGCTGCTCCTTCAACAAAAGATACCAATAGAATGAAGCAAATTAGATAATACAAGTAAATTGGAAAGATGTTTAAAATTGTATGATCTATCTGAATCATGAAAGAAAAAAAATTGTGTCTCGTGTCCCTTTAAGGATGGTTCTATGATCATGAATAACTCATAGAACAGGAGTCAAAATGAACATTTTTGTTCAAATATTTTTATTGATTTTGCAACATAGTATAACAATAATACAACACATAATATTATCAATTTATACATGGTTACTTAAATTGTAACTTTTGTAAACGTATGTATGTCAATCATCAATACCATAACATAGTCCAGGTGTATTCAAAGTGATCAGTCATATGTAATATATTGTTACAGGAATAGGTATATAACAAGTTTTACAAAATGTACATTTAAAAAAAATAAAAAATGCATTGTTTTAGTAATTTAACAAGGCATGAGATTGTTGTTCTTCATCAGCAAAACTAATTACCAAGTTGCAGGGTGAGATAATCAGCTTAAAGGGACATTATTCTTCACTTGAAACTGATACAGCATATTTTTAAATAGCTGATTATAGAACAGTTACTCTAGCTGATTTAGTTTTAAATAAAGAAAAACACAGGTTTACATTATTATTATTTTTTCATGCAGTTAAATCAGGGGATAAAAGGAGAATTTATTTTGTGTAATATGTCCCTTTAATAGATATGCACATTAATTGAGAATGCTTGACCCTGGAGGTCCACTTCTAGATGCATGTTAAGGAGCCATTAGTGTTAAAATTGCATGCTCTAATCCGTTAAAGGATGTAAATTTAACACTAGTGACGCTGTAATAGTATGTGTTTAATCCTCAAAATCCCGCTCTGGACCTGCAGAGCTCTGCTGTTCCAGAGCTGATACTGACACTTATCTAATCAGCAGCGCTAGTCACATGACCCAGCTGTGCAACTAGCGCTGCTGAATGGATCAGCGTCAGTTTATCCTCTGGACCATCAGTGCTCTGCAAGTCCCAAGCTGGACTTTTAAGTATGTGTTTAATCCATTTGCGGGTATTAAACACATAACATTACTTTAGAGTTAAAATGTTGGATTAGAGCATGTTGTTTTAACACTATAATGGCCCTTTATGGTCAAATTATTGGCACTCCGGAGTTAAAACAACAGGTTTTTTTTAACAATTTAGGGCTTAATCCTCTGCTTGTATAAACTGATATCAGCCACAAAGAGACAGCATAGTGTCAGTCATACTGCTAATAAAAGGCAGGCCTATCATCACACTAAGCCACACAAAGCTTTATCCCTGAAGAAGTTTTGACAGCTCCCACGTAATAGACAGCTATTACTTTCTACAGGAGTCACAATAACAGAAGGGAGACAGTATCTAATCTTGCATGTGTTGCATGCTGTTTAGTCGTATATTAAGGGGACAGTCAACACCAAAATGGTTATTGTTTAAGAAGATAGATAACGCCTTTACTAACCATTCCCCAGCTTTGCACAACCAACGTTGTTAGATTAATATACTTTATAACATTTAAACCTCTAAATTTCTGCCTGTTTCTAAGCCTACATACAGACTCTTATCACATGCTTTTTTATTAGCTTTTCACAACAGGAGACTGCTAGTTCATGTGGGCCATTCAGATAACACTGTGCTCACGCCCGTGGGTTGTGGAAGACACTGCACTAATTGGCTAAAATGCAAGTCAGTAGATCATAAATAAAAAGTCATGTGATCAGGGGGCTGTCAAAAGAGGCTTAGATACAAGGTAATCACAGAGGTAAAAAGTGTATTAATATAACAGTGTTGGTTATGCAAAACTGGGGAATAGGGTAATAAAGGGATTATCTATCTTTTTAAACAATAAAAATGTTGGAGTTGACTGTCCCTTAAACCCTATCACTACCGAGACTTTCAGACAAAAACATTTTTAGCATTTTTGCTATCACTCCATTTAAACAGAAATAGAGCCCTTTTTTATTTACCTATAAAATCTATATATATATTTTTAAGTAGACAACCCAAGGTATTGATCTAGGCCCATTTTGGTATATTTCATGCCACCACTTCACCGCCAAATAGGGTTGTCACCTCGGCCATGTTTTCCTGGACACTTATAAGTTACACATGCTGCAGAGTTTGCAGGGCGGAACATCACATGAATAGTGCTGATGAACAGCACAATACATGTTCCTCCCTGCACACCCTGCAGCATGTGTAACTCATAAGTGTCCAGGAAAACATGGCCGAGGTGGCAACTCTACTGCCAGTACCTAAAAACTGCATTTATTTAAATAAAAAAATGTTTTTGTTTTTGTATTATTATTTTTAGCTCCCTTCCTGTAGCGTAATGTCCCCCCACCCGCAATCTGTTTTTTAGGGGACCCCCACACCCCAGATCCCCTTTTATGTGGTATAGCTGCCTTGTCCCTTTATTTTTATTTTTTCCGTAGGTAGGGTCCTCCCACTCCCTCCCTCTCCCTTCCGCCTCCCCTGCTGGACCGCCCTCCCGCATTCACCTCCCGCCGGCACAGTATCACGTCTGTAACGATCAGGCATCTGCCCTCCTATGAAGCCGGAGCACCGATCACACTCCGGTTTAAAATGAGGCAGATGCCTGAAGCTTCAGGAGCTCCAGATCTCGGCTGTAACTTAACAGCCGAGAGTGCTGGATCCTCCTGAAGCAACAATGTATATATACGTGGTGCAGTACGATAGCCAAAGTATCGCACAACGTATATATATGTCGTATTGGGTGAAAGGGTTAAAGCTCTTTTAGTAGCTATAACATTAGGGTTGCCACCTTTAGTTCAGGCCAACTCTCACATACTCTATGTCACACACACTCACACTCTCTCACACACTCTATCTCACACACACACACACTCACACTCTCTCACACACTCACTCTCATACACTCTTTAACACACTCGCATACACATACTCTCACACTCTTACACACTCACTCTCATACACTCTCTAACACACCACTCACACACACACACACTCTCACACTCTCTCAGAAACTTACTCTCATACACTCTCTAACACACTCACACACACATACTCTCACACACTCACTCTCATACACTCTCTAACACACTCACATACACACTCTCACACTCTCTCAGAAACTTACTCTCATACACTCTCTAACACACTCATACACACACACTCATACACACACACTCTCTCACACACTCACTCTCTAACACACTCACACACACACTCTCTCACACACACACACTCACACATTCTCTCACACAGTCACTCTCATCCACTCTCTAACACACACTCTCACACTCTCTCACACACTTACTCTCATACACTCTCTAACACACTCATACACACACACTCATACACACACACTCTCTCACACACTCACTCTCTAACACACTCACACACACACTCTCTCACACACACACACTCACACATTCTCTCACACAGTCACTCTCATCCACTCTCTAACACACACTCTCACACTCTCTCACACACTTACTCTCATACACTCTCTAACACACACACACACTCTCTCACACACTCTCATACACTCTCTAACACACTCTCTCACACACTCACTCTCATACACTCTCTAACACACACACTCTCTCACACACTCTCATACACTCTCTCACACACTCATACACACACACTCTCTCACACACTCACTCTCATGCACTCTCTAACACACTTACACACACATACTCTTTCTCTCTCTCTCACACTCACACAAAGACACTAATTTCTGCTCATCGTATCTTATCAGCTTGTGATTGGTAGCCTGGGTATTTGTTTACTGCTTTTAACTACCTTATTTGTTTAAAATGTACAATTAAATTTTATTTCCACATCTAAAACAGGTTACTTCTCCATTGCATTTAAAGGAATATTACCTTCAAAATGTAATTTATCTAAAATGAATTGTACACAGTGGGAAAAAAACCCTTTGCAATGCATGTCTTATCTGAGGTCTGATGTATGCAAATGGTATACAGAAGCACTGCAGTGTCATGGGTCTGATGTGGTATGTGGCTGGCAGGGGTTCTTCAGGACCAAAGGTATAATCAGAAGTGTTATTTATGCTTATGGCTGATGGAGGGGCTGTAGTGCCATTTGATCTGATGTGGCATGCACAAAACTGCTCTGTACAGTGTCACATAGGTTTTATACATAGTAATATTACATTGTGAACAGGCATTACAGCCACAATGAGTAGGGAGTCTATATTTTTTTGTTTAAATGACTAAAAGGTATATGCTTAAAGGGATAGGAAAGTTGCATGAGTCAGATAGAGCATGTCATTTTAAGACATTTTAAAATTGACTTCTATTATCGAATGTGCTTTGTTCTCTTGGTATCCCTTGTTGAAAAAGAATATGCACATATCCTACATTAGGGAAAGCTAGCTGCTGATTGGTGCCTGCACACATTTGTCTTTTGTGATTGGCTAACTAGATGTGTTCAGATAGCAGCCACTAGTGCAATGCTGTTCCTTTAGCAAAGGATAAGAGAATGAAGGTAAATTTTGTAATAGATGTAAATTGGAAAGTTTGGGGATTCCTGTCTCTTTAAGTAATAGATTTAGTATAATGCTGCTAAATTGAGAGCATTATTCTCATTGTTTATTATATTGTAAAATAGAGCATGAACTATACCAGGGGTTTTCAGTGGGGTATCTTTAATGGAAAAAAAGAGTTAATCTTTTAAGACCTCAAAAGCTTCTTGCTGTGTCCTGTGTCTATTGAAGCTGTAGGACTACAGTTAAATATAAACTCTCGGGTTAGAGAACCTGTGGGAAACTTTATTGTGGTCTGGACTCCACAGGTTCTCTGACCACAAGTTCTAAAGACTCTTTAGTTGCTCCTTGTTTCCATTATGCTATGTTCTTAATTATAATGTGATTAGGTGGTACTGTGTGCTTATTTATACTGGGATTAGGTGGTATTGCGTGTTTATATATATATATATATATATATATATATATATATACTGTCATTAGGTGGTATTGCGTGTTTATATATATATATATATATATATATACTGTCATTAGGTGGTATTGCGTGTTTATATATATATATATATATATATATACTGTCATTAGGTGGTATTGCGTGTTTATATATATATATATATATATATATATATATATATATATATATATTATCCAATTAGCTTCTATGTAAGCCGAAACGTCGACCTATCCTTATGACTTTCTAACGTTGTTGTTATAAACAATAAACTAACTTTGATGTATATAAATCCTGAGAGTGCCCTCCCTTTCCTATATATATATATACCGTCGTTAGGTGGTACTGTGTGTTTATATATACTGTGATTAGGTGGTACTGTGTGTTTATATATACTGTGATTAGGTAGTACTGTGTGTTTATATATACTGTGATTAGGTGGTACTGTGTGTTTATATATACTGTGATTAAGTGGTACTGTGTGTTTATATATACTGTGATTAGGTGGTACTGTGTGTTTATATATATATATACTGTGATTAGGTGGTACTGTGTGTTTATATATACTGTGATTAGGTGGTACTGTGTGTTTATATATACTGTGATTAGGTAGTACTGTGTGTTTATATATATACTGTGATTAGGTGGTACTGTGTGTTTATATATATACTGTGATTAGGTGGTACTGTGTGTTTATATATACTGTGATTAGGTGGTACTGTGTGTTTATATATACTGTGATTAGGTAGTACTGTGTGTTTATATATATATACTGTGATTAGGTGGTACTGTGTGTTTATATATACTGTGATTAGATGGTACTGTGTGTTTATATATACTGATTAGGTAGTACTGTGTGTTTATATATATACTGTGATTAGGTGGTACTGTGTGTTTATATATACTGTGATTAAGTGGTACTGTGTGTTTATATATACTGTGATTAGGTGGTACTGTGTCTTTATATATGCTGTGATTAGGTAGTACTGTGTGTTTATATATACTGTGATTAGGTAGTACTGTGTTTTCTATATACTGTGATTAGGTGGTACTGTGTGTTTATATATACTGTTATTAGGTGGTACTGTGTGTTTATTTATACTTTGATTAGGTGTTTTCTGATATAAAACTGACTCACCCGGAATCCGAAATCAAATGAAACATATTTTTCCGCTACCTAGCTCGAGCACAACACAAAATAGCGCTGGGAAAAAACCACTTTTGAAGACCTTAAGTAAAGTGTTACCGCTTGAATATATGCATAACAAACAAATGTATAATATCTTACAGGGCTGCAACTACTAATCAATAAAATCGATAAAAATCAACAATAAAAGTTGTTGTCAACGATTTCCATTATCGATTAGTTTAGGGCTGCAACTAACGATTATTTTCATAATCGATTAATCGACTTATCGGATTAAAAAAAATCTATTTTTTTCCTGTATTTAAAATAAAATCTACATACTGAGTGTTACAAATATAAAACTTCAGACTTGGAGGCCGATTTATCAAATGCCAGGCGGACATGATTCGCTGTAGCCAATCATGTCCGCCCGGCATTGCTAAATCCTGACAGCATACGCTGAAATGCTTGTGCAAAGCCGCCCCCTGCACATTCGCAGCCAATCGGCCGCTAACAAGGGGAGACAATCATCTCGATCGTATCATATTGAGATGATTGCAGTCCACCACCTCAGAGGTGGCGGACGAGTTAAGGAGCAGCGGTCTTATAATTGCTGCTTCTTAACTTATGTTTCCAGCGAGCCAGAAATATCGAGGGTAGATTGCAGCATCCGCTGCTTGGTAAATCTACCCCTAAAACTTTACATTAACACAACTCTTTGTCCAATTTTTAAGCAGCAGAGCACATTTTTTTAAATAAGCAAAACAAAACCACATACTGTTTGAAAAGAGGTAGAGCTAGAAAGAGGTAGACTATCACTGTTTATAACATTTTGTTATTCATTTTCAGAAACTTTGCATTGAAATGCAAAAATTGGGCTGGCTCTCTTTCTGCAAGCTATGTTGCCTGCAGCAGAGAAGAGGCGCTAAGATGGTGTTGAGGTACCTGAGATGCATAAGTAGTCTTTCGCCAATTTCGCCAAGGTGGGATATTTATCATTGTTGGCTCTCCACCAATTAAAAAAGAAAAAAAATTTAAAAAAAGTTAAGTGCTAAGGACTATATATCAATAACAGGACAAAGCCTTACACATTTATCTATAAAGTACATATAATCAGCAATAGCAAGCAATCAGCTAATAATTGTGCAAACAGATAATAGTGCACATCAATTTAAATAACTCCCATCAATCGAGGGACTAGGTGTAAATAACAAGCTTAGCACTATATCATGCAAAGCATAGTCCTAAATCACCTGATTTTAATATAAACAATCCAAATGATGACTCCTATTATTTCTCGGTTGCACATAAGCCAGGAGTAGTTGTAAACGTACAAAGAAACTTATACTGGCCTGAAAAAGTGAAAAGTAAATGTCTGTAGACGTCCTTTAGGCAAACGACATAATCATAACAGAATACCATGTGCAGGAGTTCATCTGAGTGAAGCAGCTGGTGCCGTGTGCAAACCTACTAATCGGTGACCAATTAATCGATAATGAGGTTCGTTGAGAACTATTTTCATAATCGATTATTATCGATTATATTGATTAGTTAATGCAGCTTTATGGTTATTGATTAGTTGTTGAGCGAGTTCGATGGGACACTGTTCAATTCAGCGCTGTGGTGCTATCTTACACCTCCCCCTTCGTGTGTGCAGAGTTGCGCATCGGCGCCACTATGATCTTTCCCCCCTTCCCCCACAGTGCATGAATTGTCTACACTTCAGCGACGGCTCAGTTTTTTCAGGCACCGTTAGGCAGGATCAACAGGTAAGCGTTGAAAAAGTATTATATTATTAATATAAAATAAATGGAGGATACAGGCGCTGTCAGGCAGGATCAACCAGGTAACTACCGATTCCCCAGCTTTGAACGATAAAAGTGTATATCCTGCGCAGATAACAGAAGGGAAAGGGGATATGAAATACCTCTGGCTCTCCTCAGCGGGTCCCTAGTGTACCCAATATGAAAGTAGAAAATAGATGGGGGTGGAGGTGAGCGCCAAAAAAGGCTGAGGTAGGGAATGGGGACACCTGTTAGACTGATAGAGCGGTGTCCACAATGTAGGTTCTCTTGTTGACGTTGGTGGAATCGATGTACAAATAGTATAATAACTATAAATTAGTTGTAAACTTTAAGAATGTATATCAATGTTTAATCCACACAAAAATGTTAAAATATCTCAGATCTACTTAAAAACATACACAATCCTAAAAATAGAAATACAAATAACAATCATATAAAATCATGGATCCATGTTACAATAAAATAAATGCAAAAAATGGGAATGCACAATAAAAACCTTTTTGCAATAATTGATCTTATAGACCAAGTATCCTAATTAGGCCACGTGTCCTAATTGGAGTAGTTTATTTAGAAACAGTCCAGATGGTGGTAAATGTTCTTATGGTTATATTTGTCCAATTAAATCACAATATGGCAAAAAAAAATTAGTGTCTCTGTCCGTGACCAATTCTGAAATAATTCCAAAGCAGTGTGTGTCCTGTGCCTGAAATGGTGAGAAAATGGAAAATCCAAAAATGTGTGATCACTTAATGTGAAAAAAATGTAGAAAAAATGTAGAAAAAATGTGTAACCTTGCAAAAAGTGTGAGAATCCTCCAGTTTATGTGGCAAAAAGTGAGTATTCAAGGTGATTAAAAAAGTGTCCAATGTGATATAGTGATTTCTGTGCAATGAAGTTGTAGCTCAGTATGATCCAATCAAAAACCAAATAACATTGTGCAAAAACCTGTAAAGAAAACAAACAATACTATAATATATACAAACTGTTAAGTGGGTATATCAGTATTATGCTTACTCAAATCAGTCGACGCGTTTCGGCCATGTACTCCTGGCCTTTATCAAGACTAACATTGTGAGTAAGCTGAGAGAATTTATAGGAGCTGTTGCTAATGTTTGGGCGCCAAAAAGCTAGTAGGCCACGCCCCCTTCCGGTTAGGTGCATTGTGGGTATGGGCAAAAGTTTAGTTTTAAAATGTACTCTTAAAAGATCAAAATATTAACTTCGATAGCTATCTATTTAGGTATATACAAAGGGAGTTAGGTCAATACCTAAATAGATAGCTATCGAAGTATGATAGCATCACTAACCCACAGGATATGAGCCAACATTAGAAAAACCGGAAGTAAACATGACAAACACTAGCGAAACCGGAAGTGTAGGTGGAATACAAATTTATCATACTTAGGATGCCAACTAAGGGCACATAGACAAAGCAAATAGCCCAAATTGAAATGGCCCCAAGAACACAATAATAGTTAAGACTCATAAATTAATATTTTGATCTTTTAAGAGTACATTTTAAAACTAAACTTTTGCCCATACCCACAATGCACCTAACCGGAAGGGGGCGTGGCCTACTAGCTTTTTGGCGCCCAAACATTAGCAACAGCTCCTATAAATTCTCTCAGCTTACTCACAATGTTAGTCTTGATAAAGGCCAGGAGTACATGGCCGAAACGCGTCGACTGATTTGAGTAAGCATAATACTGATATACCCACTTAACAGTTTGTATATATTATAGTATTGTTTGTTTTCTTTACAGGTTTTTGCACAATGTTATTTGGTTTTTGATTGGATCATACTGAGCTACAACTTCATTGCACAGAAATCACTATATCACATTGGACACTTTTTTAATCACCTTGAATACTCACTTTTTGCCACATAAACTGGAGGATTCTCACACTTTTTGCAAGGTTACACATTTTTTCTACATTTTTTCTACATTTTTTTCACATTAAGTGATCACACATTTTTGGATTTTCCATTTTCTCACCATTTCAGGCACAGGACACACACTGCTTTGGAATTATTTCAGAATTGGTCACGGACAGAGACACTAATTTTTTTTTGCCATATTGTGATTTAATTGGACAAATATAACCATAAGAACATTTACCACCATCTGGACTGTTTCTAAATAAACTACTCCAATTAGGACACGTGGCCTAATTAGGATACTTGGTCTATAAGATCAATTATTGCAAAAAGGTTTTTATTGTGCATTCCCATTTTTTGCATTTATTTTATTGTAACATGGATCCATGATTTTATATGATTGCGATTCCCCAGCTTTGCACAACCAACATTGTTATATTAATATACTTTATAACCTTTAAACCTCTAAATTTCTGCCTGTTTTGAAGCCACTACAGACAGCCTCTTATCACATGCTTTTTTAATGAACTTTTCACAACAGGGGAGTGCTAGTTCATGTGAGCCACATAAATAACATTGTGCTCACACCCGTGTCTTGTGGCAGTCACTGCACTAATTGGCTTAAATGCAAGTCAATAGATAATAAATAAAAAGTCATGTGATCAGGGGGCTGTCAGAAGAGGCTTAGATACAAGCTAATCACAGAGGTAAAAAGTATATTAATATAACCATGTTTTCTGTGCAAAACTGGGGAATGGGTAATAAAGGGATTATCTATCTTTTTAAACACTACATTTTTTTGAATCAACTGTCCCTTTAATACCATTATTATTTTCTTCTTGAGGGTATAATTGCTTTTAGGGACAGTCTAGTCAAAATTAAACATTAATAATTCAGGTTGGGTTTATAATAACTTTCCAATATTCTTTTATCGTCAAGTTTGCTTTGTTCTCTTGGTATTCTTTGTTGAAAGCTAAACCTATGTAGGCTCATACGCTAATTTCTAAGCTGCTGTAGCCCGCCTCAGTGCATTTTGACAGTTTATCACAGTTAGACAGCGCTAGTTCATGTGTGCCATAGAGAACATTGTGCTCATAAATGTGAAAATCACACAGGTAAAAAGTATATTAATATAATAACAGTGTTGGTTATGCAAAACAGGGGAATGTGTAACAAAGGCATTATCTATCTTTTTAAACAATACATTTTGGTGTAGACCATCCCTTAAGTAATCTTAATCTTTTTATTTTTTTATCCGATTAATCGATTAATCAAAAAAATTATCGGCCTAGTTGATTATAAGAATAATTGTTAGTTGCAGCACTAATATCTTAAAATAAAGTATTTCACACACATTTAAACATTTTAAACACAAAAGGATTATTACATAGCTCCCAATATTTGTGACTGAGAATGAGGGACACAGGAGTGGGATAGGAGCCTGCCACCATTTTGTGGGTGGAGCTGTGTTGGGAGGGGAGGGATCATGGGTGCTTAGAGTACAGGATTTGGTGTTACTGGGTGGTCTGTGAGTGTGTCAGGGCAGTTTGTGGGTGTTCTGTGGGTGGGGCTAAGGGAAATTATGTAAAGAGGGACATATGGCTGTCTCAGAGGTACAGAGCTTAGAATCAGGGACTGTCCCTCTTAAATAGGGAGAGTTGGGAGGTCTGTTATTATTGAAATATTTTTTTTAGTGATTTAAAGGGATATGGTATATGAATTTCTGTGTCTATTTGTATGTGTGTGTATGTATGTATGTATGTATGTGTGTGTATATATGTGTATGTATGTGTGTATGTATATTGTATGTATATATATATATATATATATATATATATACACACTCACCAGCCACTTTATTAGGTACACCTGTTCAATTGCTTGGTAACACAAATTGCTAATTAGCCAATCGCATGGCAGCAACTCAATGCATTTAGGCATCTAGACGTGGTGAAGACGACTTGCTAGAGTTCAAACCAAGCATCAGAATGGGGAAGAAAGGGGATTTAAGTGACTTAAGTGAACGTAGCCTGGTTGTTGGTGCTAGATGGGCTGGTCTGAATATTTCAAAAACTGCTGATCTACTGGGATTTTCACGCACAACCATCTCTAGGGTTTACAGAGAATGGTCCGAATAAGAGAAAATATCCAGTGAGTGGCAGTTGTGTGCCTTGTTGATGTCAGAGGAGAATGGGCAGACTGGTTCGAGATGATAGAAAGGCAACAGTAGCTCAAATAACCACTCGTTACAACCAAGGTATGCAGAATACCTTCTCTGAACGCACAACACATCGAACCTTGATGCAGATGGGCTACAGCAGCAGAAGACCACACCGGGTGCCAATCCTATCAGCTAAGAACAGGAAACGGAGTCTACAATTATCACAGGCTCACCAAAATTGTACAATAGATGATTGGAAAAACGTTGCCTGGTCTTATGAGTCTTGATTTCAGCTGCAACATTTAGATGGTAGGGTTAGAATTTGGCGTAAACAACATAAAAGCATGGATCCATCCTGCCTTTTTAAACAGTTCAAGCTGGTAATGGTGTGGGGAATATTTTCTTGGCACACTTTTGGCCCCTTAGTACCAATTAAGCACCGTTTTAAACGCCACGTCCTACCCGAGTATTGTTGCTGACCATTTTTATCTTAACTTTTACTTTAACTTTAATGACCCCTCACACCATGAAAATAAAGAACTAGTACTAAAGCCTGTGTACACGGGCCATTTTTTGCAGTACAGCGGTCCCACCCCTTGCTCTCTCCCCCCTCTCTTTTGCTCTCTCTTCCCCCCTTTCTTTTGCTTTCTCTCCCCCCTCTCTTTTGCTTTCTCTCCCCCCTCTCCTTTGCTCTCTCTCCCCTCTTTTGCTCTCTCCCTCCTTTCTTTTTCTCTCTCTCCCCCCTCTTTTGTTCTCTCCCCCCTCTTTGGCTCTCCTCCCCACTCTTTGGCTCTCTCCCCCCCTCTTTGGCTCTCTCCCCTCTTTTGCTCTCTCTCCTCTTTGGCTCTCTCTCTCCCCCCTCTTTGGCTCTCCCCCCTTTGGCTCTCTCCCCCCCCTTTGGCTCTCCCCCCCCTTTGGCTCTCCCCCCCTTTGGCTCTCCCCCCCTTTGGCTCTCCCCCCCCCCCTTTGGCTCTCTCCCCCCCCCCCCTTTGGCTCTCTCTCCCACCTCTTTGGCTCTCTCCCCTCTTTTGCTCTCTCTCCTCTTTGGCTCTCTTTCCTCTTTGGCTCTCTCTCTCCCCCCTCTTTGGCTCTCCCCTCCCCTTTGCCCCCCCCTCATTGGCTCTCCCCCCCTCTTTGGCTCTCCCCCCCTCTTTTGCTCTCTCTCTCCCCTCTTTGGCTCTCTCCCCCCTCTTTTGTTCTCTCCCCCCTCTTTGGCTCTCTCCCCCCCTCTTTGGCTCTCCCTCCCCCTCTTTGGCTCTGCCCCCCCCCTCTTTGGCTCTCCCCCCCCTCTTTGGCTCTGCCCCCCCCTCTTTGGCTCTCTCTCCCCCCTCTTTGGCTCTCTCTCCCCCCTCTTTGGCTCTCTCTCCTTTTTGGCTCTTTTTCCTCTTTGGCTCTCCCCCCCCCTTCTCTTTGGCTCTCCCTCCCCCTTCTCTTTGGCTCTCCCCCCCCCTTCTCTTTGGCTCTCCCCCCCCTTCTCTTTGGCTCTCCCCCCCTTCTCTTTGGCTCTCCCCCCCTTCTCTTTGGCTCTCCCCCCCCTCTTCTCTTTGGCTCTCCCCCCTTCTCTTTGGCTCCCCCCCTTCTTTTTGGCTCTCCCCCCCCTTCTCTTTGGCTCTCCCCCCCCTTCTCTTTGGCTCTCCCCCCCTTCTCTTTGGCTCTCCCCCCCTTCTGTTTGGCTCTCCCCCCCCCCTTCTCTTTGGCTCTCTCCCCCCCCTTCTCTTTGGCTCTCTCCCCCCCCTTCTCTTTGGCTCTCTCCCCCCCCTTCTCTTTGGCTCTCCCCCCCCCTTCTCTTTGGCTCTCCCCCCCCCCCCCTTCTCTTTGGCTCTCTCCTCCCCCCCCCTTCTCTTTGGCTCTCTCCCCCCCCTTCTCTTTGGCTCTCTCCCCCCCCTTCTCTTTGGCTCTCTCCCCCCCTTCTCTTTGGCTCTCTTCCCCCCCCTTCTCTTTGGCTCTCTCCCCCCCCCCCTTCTCTTTGGCTCTCCCCCCCCCTTCTCTTTGGCTCTCTCTTTCCCCCCGCCTTCTCTTTGGCTCTCTCTCTCCCCCCCCTTCTCTTTGGCTCTCTCTCCCCCCCCCTTCTCTTTGGCTCTCTCTCCCCCCCCTTCTCTTTGGCTCTCTCTCCCCCCCCCCCCTTCTCTTTGGCTCTCCCCCCCCTTCTCTTTGGCTCTCCCCCCCCCTTCTCTTTGGCTCTCTCCCCCCCCCCTTCTCTTTGGCTCTCTCTCCCCCCCCCCTTCTCTTTGGCTCTCTCCCCCCCCCCTTCTCTTTGGCTCTCTCTCTCCCCCCCTTCTCTTTGGCTCTCTCTCCCCCCCCTTCTCTTTGGCTCTCTCTCCCCCCCCCTTCTCTTTGGCTCTCTCTCCCCCCCCCCCTTCTCTTTGGCTCTCTCTCCCCCCCCTTCTCTTTGGCTCTCTCTCCCCCCCCTTCTCTTTGGCTCTCTCCCCCCCCCCTTCTCTTTGGCTCTCTCTCCCCCCCCTTCTCTTTGGCTCTCTCCCCCCCCTTCTCTTTGTCTCTCTCCCCCCCCTTCTCTTTGGCTCTCTCCCCCCCTTCTCTTTGGCTCTCTCCCCCCCCCTTCTCTTTGGCTCTCTCCCCCCCTTCTCTTTGGCTCTCCCCCCCCTTCTCTTTGGCTCTCTCCCCCCCCTTCTCTTTGGCTCTCTCCCCCCCCCTTCTCTTTGGCTCTCTCCCCCCCTTCTCTTTGGCTCTCTCCCCCCTTCTCTTTGGCTCTCTCCCCCCTTCTCTTTGGCTCTCTCTCCCCCCCCCCCCCTTGGCTCTCTCTCCCCCCCTCTCCTGCTCCCTCTCTGGCTCTGTCTTGAAGTCTTCACATCGCGGGACCCCGCCCGGCCACGCCCCATCGCGGCGGCACCCGCCCGGCCACGCCCATCGCGACGCCCGGCCACGTCCCATTGCAGCGGCACCCGCCCGGCCACGCCCATCGCGACGCCCGGCCACGCCCCCATCGCAACGCTCCCGTCTGCCACAAACAGCTGTGAGGTCTGGGGAGCGTGTGGCCGCTTCTCACGCAGCACACATCACAGCTGTTGAGTAACTCGCGCTCCATATCTCTTGCCACAGGCTGTTTCAATCAGCTTACCTCGCGCTCCCCAGACCTCACAGCTGTTTGTGTACCTCACGCTCCCTATCTCAAGGCCAAGTGTTTGTCTCTACTGCGCATGACGGCTTCAGACAAACACTTGGCCTTTTATAATATAGGATTTGCAGGACTGTGATTTATTAACATGTGTGTCTAAAATTTTGAGCTAACTAGGGAGATACATGTACTTTTTTCTTTTGTGTTTGCTGTTTGGATACTGCACTGTTAATCCCATTGATTGATCAGTGGGTAATACATTTTGTGTGATACAAATGAATGCCTTCTGGTGTCTATATTAATGAGTCATTCATCTATTTATTTGATTATTTTCTGGTTCACGAGTGAGTACTGGCCTAAGGTTTCCCCTATGTGTTTCCTTTTTAATTTTGACATATATATATATATATATATATATATATATATATATATATATATATATATATGTGTGTGTGTGTGTGTGTGTATTCATGTATGTGTGCAGTGTTTTAAATGGATATCTCTATAGAAAATCATAGGTTAAAGAACCATTAAATACGGTAGAGTAAAAAAAAAGTGCATAATAAAAATACAGCATAATTCTAACATTCAAAATTGACTTTAATTTGCCGGCCACCTGTATCATGTGACCGCCATCAGCCAATAACAGACTTGTACGAATACACAGTGACTTCTTGCGTTATTAATTTAACTTGAGAGGTGCTGATATTTTTGCATTCCACTTGTAATCCAGGCCTAAGTATATTAACATTTTTATACCTAAATCTTTATTGCAAAGCGCACATAACATCTATAGGCTGTATGTATTTTTCTTTATTTTCAGTTAAATTTGTCAAATTGTTCATGGGGTACTTTGGCCCATTTGAGAGGTGCACCTGAGTCTCTCTGATTAGCACAGGTCACCTTCCATTGACCTATCCAGTTCTGTGATTTGTTTAAAGACTGCATTGTGGGGAGTCAGTTATTGAAGATCATTACAAATCAACATAAATCTCACTTTCAACTTCAAAGCTGTGATGTTCCATTATCTGGTCTGTGCACAGTTTACTCCACTACATATGCCATCTGCTGTACATGTGACCACCACATCTCCTCTCATGTCAGCTGTTTGGCCCTTTTACTGGAGCTGTGTTATTCCTTTGAAATACTTTACTTCAAATAATGTGTAACAGCATCACTGGAGCGCTGACATTTGCAAAATTCTCTTGATAGTTGCTTTGTGAGTGCCACATGTGCTTGTTTTGATGCTGAATTTAGTGCAGTTCATCCTTAAACAATAAAATACCCATTTACAGATTTTGTAGGTATTCTACATTAAAACTTTTTTTGTATCAATTTTAAAAGGCACAGCATTTAATTATAGTACTAATCAAATAGTACATTTATTATATATTTGATAGTCAGGAAACATGTTTTTTTCATAGAAATCTGCAACACACAGTGTTTCCATCGCAGCGGGGAATTCTGGGTACAATCCCATAAGATTTCAACTATAAATAGATATAAAGCTCAAAAATGATTACCTTCCGAAAAACAACACAGAATTGTTAAAGGGACAGTAAAGTCATAATTAGATATTCATGATTTAGACAGAGCATACAAGGATGGTTAACCTCAGTGTCCATGCGCAATCCAAATGTTTAATTCAAAAAATTTTATGGTACTTGATGACAAGTCAAAAAGTGTTGTCTGGGATTTATCAAGTCCTTTTGGATGTTTAATTTGATAAGGGAAAAATAACCTCATTAATGTGATATGGTTTGTGATTGGAAAAACAGGACTGGCGCATGTTAATAAATATTGAAAATTTAGATTTTGATTGGAAAAACAGGACTGGCTCATATCAATAAATATTGAGAATTTCGATTGTGAGTTTTGACGTACAGGTTTTAACCAAGCCTGCTACAGTCACCAGGGTATCACAGAAAGAGTAAACAGACTATTTCCACTTTAACCAGTTTGTCACAGTATAGCCACTACAGGCAAGCCTGTGACTTAGTTTGGTGAGTGCAGGGGTTTACAAATTCTCTCTCGTCTGTATTTGACTCGGGAAAATCCACACTAAAAGATTGAAAATCTCAAAACACAATTTTGCAAAAATCAAACTAAAAAAAAACATACTGTTATTTCCAGTCTTTTCGGTAACGTGGTTCAAATATTAGACAAAGGCAAAAACTTAAAAAGGAAAATGTATTATAAACAAAAAAGAGTCACAGTGCATTTATATGTGAAAAAATATTTTTATATTATTAATGAAACAAACAGCGGGTTAGAATCTTGCCACACCATTTTTGTAAAAAGTAAACATTTTTAAATCATTTATTGCATTCTAACCTGCTGTCTGTTTTATTTTTATGCATCTGTGTAAATTAAAGGAATTTACCAGTATTGAACTCCAGCCCCAGGGTTAAGAGCTACCAATAGGAAAAGACTTGGGCCCTTAAATATCAAGATCCAAGAATAGCATCCATGTAAAAGCCACAGACAGTGTTGAAATGGCATTGGATGTGAGGGACATAGCCACAAGGAAGGGACTTACTGCTTAACAAATAGGACACATGATTGACTCTGTTTCGCTTACCTGAACTGGTTTCCAGCTCTTGTGTTAAATAACCCCAAAGTGGGCAGAGTTCTATACACACGTTACCGGACTGAGTAACCCTGTATGTTCTTTTTAATATGTTTTAATATTGTTTTAAATAAATGCTGTAAGAAGTGGACCTGGATGCCTGAGAGTATTTGATATAGTGCTGTAATCCTAGAGCTAGATGTAGCTCTGAAGAGTGTGGGTCCCTGTATCTATGTATAGGAGGAGATTCCCCACCTTACTACATTGTTGCACTATGATCCTTTGTTGTTGCTTTTGTTTCTGAGGATTAAAGAATTAAAGAGTCACTGTAGTGAGAAGACTGAACCCCCCCCCCCCCGTATCCTGCTGAACCAGATGCAGGTAATAAAAATCAGTGGTCCCATAATTTTGACTTTTTAAAGGACCAGTAAACACAATAGATTTGCATAATCAACAAATGCAAGATAACAAGACAATGCAATAGCATTTACTCTGAATTTCAAATGAGTAGTATATTCTTTTCTAACATATTTCAAAGTTATGTATATTTCCACTACCCCTGTACCATGTGATAGCAATCAGCCAATCACAAATGCATATACGTATAGTCTGAGTTCTTGCACATGCTCAGTAGGAGCTGGTGACTCAAAAAAGTGTAAATATAAAAGACTGTGCACATTTTTTTAATGGAAGTAAATTGGAAAGTTGTTTAAAATTACATGCTGTATCTGAATCATGAACATTTAATAAAACCTGAGTGTCCCTTTAAATAGTTCTGGCAGGGAGTGGTAAATAGCAGAGAAGAAAAAGCAAAGAAAGTAAAAAAAAAAAAAAATAACCCCTGAGATCCTAAAATCATGAGGTCTTCATGACATGATTGGAAAAACAGGACTGGCACAAGTATAGGACAATTTTTCATTAAAACAATTGTGAAAAAGTGCTGCAGATAGACAATGCAAATAATATATTGTAATTGTATTGACTTCATCAGCAGCCGTTATTGCTTTTCTAAAATATTGATTGTGATCAACCCCATAGTGGTCAATTAGCAAAACAAATTTGAGTAATTATGCAGACTAGAGAGGGTCTGTACACATTTGAGATTTTTTTTTTTTGGGTATCCCTTCCCTTGGGGGGGGGGGGGGGGGCTTATTAGGCAATTCTCTAATAAGAGGTCTTGATCGTCTGAAGCTTCCCATCCAGCTCCCTTGCAGCTAAACCAGGAATGGGGATCCTTGGCACTACTGATGTTTCAGAACTACATTACCCATGATGCTTAGGCACTCTGAAGTTCAGTTGAGCATCATGTGAAATGTAGTTCTGAAACATCTGGAGGGCCAAGGTTCCCCATCCCTGAGCTAAACTAAACCTGCCATTTTGTGACATCACTGCACGTTTCTTGCGATATCAGCACTCCCATTAAATATTTGGGGTGCCGCCCACTAGGTCACCACGCACACACAGGCCGCAATACTCCTGATGAAAATGGATTGTCATGCTCATCAAACTGGTTAAAACAGCTTCACTGGAACATCTAATTGAAATAGCAAACAATTGCAATACATTGTTAATGTCCTCTGAATAGGTCATGCAGATTGCATACATTTATTTAATATTTACTCTTCTTAATAAACTATTAAAAGGAGGGGGGGGGGTTTAAGTGCCTAATTTTGGACAGGTTTTAACAGCTGTAGAAGGTGCCTTAAATATTTTGAAG
The DNA here is from genome assembly GCF_027579735.1 of Bombina bombina. NCBI lineage: Eukaryota > Metazoa > Chordata > Amphibia > Anura > Bombinatoridae > Bombina > Bombina bombina. The sequence continues at coordinate 575,789,294 of NC_069503.1, read as the reverse complement.
AAAGGCTTGGCAGATTGTGGTCAGTTCTGCAGCTTGGCACAGATATATTTAAATTGCTGAGTATTTGCAAACCTGTGTTATTTACTTCTCATCCTCTGCATTTAGTAGGTTTGTCATTACAGTAATTCTCAGAGATGCAGGTTTGGGCCAGCTAACATTCCAAAGCTCAAATTATTACAAGCATATGTCCGGAGATGCATTATTTGATACATTTACAATTTTTGTTTAGCTGAATTCCTTTTGTTCCTTATAAGTTCTTGGCAAAATTTATCAGGGTAAAATTTCTAAACAAAAAAGGCACCATCTGTCTGCCAAGCCCTACTAGTTTGCACTATTGATTAGTGAGTTCTACTGTAAATATAGACATAACGTTAAAGGGACGTGAAAGTCAAAATTAAAGGAACACTAAAGTCAAAATTAAATGTTTATGATTTTGATAGAGCACTCAATTTTAAACAACTTTCCAATACACTTTCATTATCAAAATATGCACAATCTTTGTATATGCACACTTTCTGAGGCACCAACTCCTACTGTGCATGTGCAAGCATTCAAAAAATATACATACCTGTATATGGATTTTGTGATTGGCTGATGGCTGTCACATGATTCAGGTTAAGGAAAATAGAACTAAACTTAAAATAAAATGAAAATAAAAAATCTACTACCCATTTGAAATGTAAGTGTTTTCTGCATTGTCTTTTTATTATGTATGTGTTAATTATGCTAATTGACTGTAGTTAATGGTCCTTTAAACCAGTGGTTCTCAACCAAAGTGACCTCAAGGCCCGGTAAATTTTAGCTGGACATGTCCAGGGCCCGGTAGATAGATATTATATATATATATATATATATATATATAGTAAGCAGCAGGGATTTGCCCTATCAGTAACTAAGCAGTTCAGTGTGGGTTTAGAGGGGGACCTAGAGTGTGGGGGTCCTGCCAAGGGTCTGTCGCTGTGAGGGCCATGGAGTGTGAGGTCTGGCCCTGGAGGTTGGGGGCCCTTTCTTTGGCCCTTAATGTTGGGGGTCCTGGCTCTGGAGGTTGATGGGCCTGTTGGGATTAGGGCAGGGAGGCTACCATGTTCATTTGCATAAATTTGAATACATTTGGGTCAGTGTGAGACAGTTTTCCTGGGGCCTTGATTGGTCTCAGTCTGCCCCTGGTGTGCAGTGGTGTAAGAGTGTGCAGTGGGGGCATGACAGGTCAGGGCCCACCAGCAGGGCTATCACGGCCCGGTACTGGGCCACGGCCCGGCTGTTGAGAAACCAGGCTTTAAACTGTCATCGATTAGACAGGGGCTTCTCAGTTTATTTCTGTTATCAAATTTATTTAATTCTCGTGGTATCCTTTGTTAGCAAGTGTTCACTCATGAGTTTAGGAGCTGCAATGCACTGTTTACTAGAAGCAACCGGTGTTTGCTTGCTAAACATATATGCCTCTTGTCACTGGCTCCTTAGATGTGTTCAGCTAGCTTCCAGTATTAAATTGCTAACTAACTGTGCCTACAAAATCCCTGACATTGTGCAAAATTGATGCTGTTTTGAAGGCACCAAGTATTGATTTGATTTAGAATTTTCTTCTGTTCACTTACTTTGCATTTTGTTAATTGATAACAATAAACTATTAAAGGGACATGATTCAGTTACAGAATACAATTTTAAAGCGATGGTAAATCCGAGCGTTTAACAAATTCTTTAAGAAGATTTCCCCGCGGGTGCTCAAATTTTTCCTACTCTCTTCCTCTTTCTTTCCCTTTTTCTTCTTCTCTTACTTATAAGCTTTCCTATTATTCTATTTCCTTTTATTTTTGTTATAAATAAAATTAATTGTTATGGAAGTCTTTCATGCCCCAGCATAAGGGGCCAGAGGGGTCAATTTGTATTGTCCCTTTGGCCCAACAATGTATATTATAACAATGCCTTATATATGTTATTTTGTGGGCTCTTAATATGTATCGTACAGCCATGTGATGTATTTTGTTTATTTTCTGCCAATGCTCTGTTTGTCAAAAAATAAGACTTCTTTAATAAAGAAAATATTTACAACTAAACTCAGCGGCTCTGGCTGCCCACGGCACATAGCTCTCCTACAATGGAGTGACGTTTGCACCTCCTAAACCATTAGCCGTGCGTGTCAGCTGACAGATGGGGAAGTAATGGAATGTAAGGTAGTAGTATGAGTTGGGCTTGTACAGCAACGATTGTGCAATATCAGTGTGAACTTATTGGGTATTACATTGGTATTAACCCTGTATATCCCATAGATAAAGCAAAAATAAACCGTTACTAAAATGTGCTAAATTACACCTTAGTTGAGCACTAAACAACCGTGAAAGAATACTACTAAGGGTGAATAAGCCTAACCAGTAGAAAACTAGCTATAAATACATCAAACTCGAATGTTGTTGGGATCTCAAATTTTATGTATGTTTTTAATTATTGCGTACAGGACAAAAAGAGTCTAGAAGTTCACATCAAGTTTCTATGATGGATATACTTATTAGGTATAGGTGAAACTAAATCTGGCTATGTTGTCAGTAGTACAGTGGTCAGTGTAAGCCCATTAAAGGAGACCACCCATGGTAAGGTAATCCCCTAACTGTAGAGGTACTTTTATTGAGCGATTATAATGGACTTTTTTTATTGGGTTATTGGAAATAACCAGTTAAACACAAGACAAATACGAATAGTTTATTGATAATATACCGGTATATTAGTTGGCAAATGTTCAAGCACGCCAGAGGTTAAACATATAGTGGTGTAACTGGGTGTCTAGCTTCAATAACTATTTTAGGAGGGGAGGCGGGCAGGTCTAATAATGACGAGCTGCTGGCATGGTTCTCCTGTGTACCGATATTGATGCGAATGCTTAATAAGATACTTGTCCGGTGTCTGGCATACAAATAATTTAGCGTTTATATAAAAAAGGAGTTGAGAAACCCCAATGCCATAGTTTTAAACAAATAAGTTGACTCAGAGCTACTATATGAAACCCAATAGGTTTCTAACTATAATGACCCAGAACGTATTTAAATGATAACAAATAGCAGCCCCTATAAATAGTGCCCTTAGGCCACCGGTATTCAGTTAACGTAAATACAAATAGTTATTTAAGCCCAGAGGTTACTGCTAGTACTATCACTACGGCGACACCATTTGTCAGACCAAATCAGTTTATAGTTAGTATTAGCCAAGGTTATTTGTAACAGAATCAACAGTACAGGAAGGTAGCCACTGCAAGTTAAAATAACAGTTGGAGAGACTTCTAAGTCACAGCTCCCCCTAACATGTTTCGCATAACTGCTTTCTCAAAGGTGGAGCGCCCGCCTTCATTCCGTGGTTTTATAGGCTGATATAGGTGTGATATCACCTGGACAATTCATTCAGAGTCCAATATTGCCAGTAAGAAAACGTCTAGTGCAATACTTTGGGAAATAATATACTGAATTGCTGGTTTTAGTATCTATACAGATAGCCACATAATAGGGGCTACCTGTAGATCATCCTGATAAGCGTGTGCCTGGTATAATAATAGCCAATATCAGTACTTTCACGTATTAGGCCTGCCTCACATCAGTGAAAATATTTTTCGATACGTTAAAATCACCCCTAATGTGAAGATTGTAATAAATAAGTTGTGGGGACACTGTTAGTGATACTTCATTGTACACTGGTATTTAGTGCCTAACCACCTGACCTTGTATTGCCTAATATTTTCTTCCCTTCATTTTGGAGAAGTCCTTACCCAGCTGTTATTTTGATTACTCGCATTGACCAGTTTCATATATGGGCCACTCAGCCCATTTGAATTACACTTACATATTATTTTAGTTACTGGCAACTCTTTATACCATCCTTATTTTCCCATCTCTACCCTTGGGGTGATGTATATGGTAGCTACGGTATAGCTTCTGATGACGGCGTAAGCCGAAACGCGTCAAGCTCTTAATTTGCACTTGCAAGTGTTTGTTTTATTTGTTACATGCTGTGGTACAAACCAATAAAGTAATTTTGGACTTTTAAGTTTATCCCGTAGCACCGCTTCTTTTTGTTTTTCAAGTCTAAGCTACGGTATAGTACCTACTTACCTCGACTCCGCATTACCATCACTACCGTATTTTCCGGCGTATAAGACGACTTTTTAACTCTTGAAAATCTTCTCAAAAGTCGAGGATCATCTTATACGCCGGGTGTCGTTTTATAAGCCTTATTATTACAGAGTACAGGCTCCACTGAAACAGAGGCGGGCACTGGGCGGGTGCTGTCAGGTCCTATCTACCTTTTATTTTTGTTACTGGCCCTTTATTTGTGGTTGTCCCGTTTCCTTATTTAAGTTCCCTGTTACCAGCATTCCTCGCTGGATTAATTTTCCTCCTGCACTTGTGGGAGTGTTACCTATCGCCAATTCGGCTTCTCCATCCTCTCAGCTCCTCCTGCTGCAGCTGTCTTGCAGACTGAAGCGCTTGTCAGCACTTTGCTCCGTCTTCTCAGTGAGACGCCTTCTCTACCTGGCTACGTCATCAGCTGTGGCCGAACACGCTGCTCCTGTTACCGCTCTCAGGAAATTCTCCTCTACAGACGCAGCTGTCTCACGGACCTTGCAACTAATCCTGAATGTATGAATCAACATACGGTGAGCAGGTTGCTATTCATATATATTGCGCATATTTAAGAGCTGGTTATTGTATTACCTTGGGCTTACCGAACATAGCAGTCTAGTTACAACATCTGAAGTATATATTTCCTATTACGATACTAGTCAGTGTAATACACCCTTCCCTCATGATTCGGTTAATGATATCTATGCCTTGACATTAGGAGGTACTATCCTTACTGTGAATGTGTTACATCTAGTTGGTGTGCTTGCTGCATTCATTGAGGGGGTAAGGGGGTAGTCTTATACGGCGAGTATAGCACAAACCCTATATTTTTAACAGGAAAAGTAGGGGGTCGTCTTATACGCCCAGTCGTCTTATACGCCGGAAAATACGGTATATATAGCCCAGCCAGTATTCCAGGTACCGTGGGTGGTACACAACTGTGTTTTTATTGTTCTAATTGTCTTTTTATGTGTATTACTAATAAAAGTTATATTTTAACCCTGTCCTTCTGGGGTTCGCCCGCCTATCTCCCCTCCACTGTGACATAGTCTAGCATTCATCTGAGAGTGTTGTTAAGAGCTGCTTTGTACACACTTTCCAGTTTTCCACTGGTTTCTGGTATGTATTAGTCTTTCCTTGTGTACAGCACCCGCCCTACAATATCTGCACAATACAGTCCACTATACAGTAGTATTGGACCAATAATAATTGAGTTATAGGCAACAACACTAGTAGTGCCATCGTTTATTCTCTATTTTGTCTGCATTTATATATATATCATACTAACTCTCTTTTCATAGAGCCTCCGTGAGCTTTTTTTGCAGTCAGTATTTTCCCAGTATATTTTTTGTGAAAACAGATGAATTCCAGCAAAATGTGTTTCTCATTTAGATCTTGCAATCTAATCAAAGACCTTTAAATCTGTTTTTTTACATAATGCAGATTATACTTAAAAGGTTGAAATCTGTTTTCATTATTGCAAAGTAATAAAAGCCTTTACAACATACTTCATTTTATTAAAACATTATAAAGTAAACAGGCAATTATTTTTCTTGGAAAAATATATCATGCAAATCTAATCATAGATTTTTTTAGCGCAACTTAATACTATTTACAGCAGTATTTTTAAAGGGACAGACTACTCCAGATTTTTTTTTAAAGATAGATAATCCCTTTATTTAACATTCCCCAGTTTTGCGTAACCAACACATTAATATTAAGGAATATATCAGTTATTAGTGCCGACACTTAGTGTCTTAGAGGTACCTAAATAAGCTGTATCTATATTTCTCCAACATAGGTGTGTCCGGTCCACGGCGTCATCCTTACTTGTGGGATATTCTCTTCCCCAACAGGAAATGGCAAAGAGCCCAGCAAAGCTGGTCACATGATCCCTCCTAGGCTCCGCCTACCCCAGTCATTCTCTTTGCCGTTGTACAGGCAACATCTCCACGGAGATGGCTTAGAGTTTTTTAGTGTTTAACTGTAGTTTTTATTATTCAATCAAGAGTTTGTTATTTTAAAATAGTGCTGGTATGTACTATTTACTCAGAAACAGAAAAGAGATGAAGATTTCTGTTTGTATGAGGAAAATGATTTTAGCACCGTAACTAAAATCCATGGCTGTTCCACATAGGACTGTTGAGAGCAATTAACTTCAGTTGGGGGAACAGTGTGCAGTCTCTTGCTGCTTGAGGTATGACACATTCTAACAAGACGATGTAATGCTGGAAGCTGTCATTTTTCCCTATGGGATCCGGTAAGCCATGTTTATTACGATGGTAAATAAGGGCTTCACAAGGGCTTATTAAGATTGTAGACTTTTCTGGGCTAAATCGATTCAGTTTTAAAACATATTTAGCTTTGAGGAATCATTTTATCTGGGTTTATTGATATTATAATATCGGCAGGCACTGTATTAGACACCTTATTTCTCTGGGGCTTTCCCAAAGCATAAGCAGAGCCTCATTTTCGCGCCGGTGTGGCGCACTTGTTTTTGAGAGGCATGGCATGCAGTCGCATGTGAGAGGAGCTCTGATACTTAGAAAAGACTTTCTGAAGGCGTCATTTGGTATCGTATTCCCCTTTGGGCTTGGTTGGGTCTCAGCAAAGCAGATACCAGGGACTGTAAAGGGGTTAAAGTGTTAAAACGGCTCCGGTTCCGTTATTTTAAGGGTTAAAGCTTCCAAATTTGGTGTGCAATACTTTTAAGGCTTTAAGACACTGTGGTGAAAATTTGGTGAATTTTGTACAATTCCTTCATGTTTTTTCGCAATTGCAGTAATAAAGTGTGTTCAGTTTAAAATTTAAAGTGACAGTAACGGTTTTATTTTAAAACGTTTTTTGTACTTTATTATCAAGTTTATGCCTGTTTAACATGTCTGAACTACCAGATAGACTGTGTTCTGAATGTGGGGAAGCCAGAATTCCTGTTCATTTAAATAAATGTGATTTATGTGATAATGACAATGATGCCCAAGATGATTCCTCAAGTGAGGGGAGTAAGCATGGTACTGCATCATTCCCTCCTTCGTCTACACGAGTCTTGCCCACTCAGGAGGCCCCTAGTACATCTAGCGCGCCAATACTGCTTACTATGCAACAATTAACGGCTGTAATGGATAATTCTGTCAAAAACATTTTAGCCAAAATGAACCCTTGTCAGCGTAAGCGTGGCTGCTCTGTTTTAGTTACTGAAGAGCATGACGACGCTGATATTAATATCTCTGAAGGGCCCCTAACCCAATCTGAGGGGGCCAGGGAGGTTTTGTCTGAGGGAGAAATTACTGATTCAGGGAACATTTCTCAACAGGCTGAACCTGATGTAATTGCATTTAAATTTAAGTTGGAACATCTCCGCATTCTGCTTAAGGAGGTATTATCCACTCTGGATGATTGTGAAAAGTTGGTCATCCCAGAGAAACTATGTAAAATGGACAAGTTCCTAGAGGTGCCGGAGCTCCCAGAAGCTTTTCCTATACCCAAGCGGGTGGCGGACATTGTTAATAAAGAATGGGAAAGGCCCGGTATTCCTTTCGTCCCTCCCCCCATATTTAAAAAATTGTTTCCTATGGTCGACCCCAGAAAGGACTTATGGCAGACAGTCCCCAAGGTCGAGGGAGCGGTTTCTACTTTAAACAAACGCACCACTATACCCATAGAGGATAGTTGTGCTTTCAAAGATCCTATGGATAAAAAATTAGAAGGTTTGCTTAAAAAGATGTTTGTTCAGCAGGGTTACCTTCTACAACCAATTTCATGCATTGTCCCTGTCACTACAGCCGCATGTTTCTGGTTTGATGAACTGATAAAGGCGCTCGATAGTGATTCTCCTCCTTATGAGGAGATTATGGACAGAATCAATGCTCTCAAATTGGCTAATTCTTTCACCCTAGACGCCACTTTGCAATTGGCTAGGTTAGCGGCTAAGAATTCTGGGTTTGCTATTGTGGCGCGCAGAGCGCTTTGGTTGAAATCTTGGTCGGCTGACGCGTCTTCCAAGAACAAGCTACTAAACATTCCTTTCAAGGGGAAAACGCTGTTTGGCCCTGACTTGAAAGAGATTATCTCGGATATCACTGGGGGTAAGGGCCACGCCCTTCCTCAGGATCGGCCTTTCAAGGCGAAAAATAGACCCAATTTTCGTCCCTTTCGTAAAAACGGACCAGCCCAAAGTGCTACGTCCTCTAAGCAAGAGGGTAATACTTCTCAAGCCAAGCCAGCTTGGAGACCAATGCAAGGCTGGAACAAGGGAAAGCAGGCCAAGAAGCCTGCCACTGCTACCAAGACAGCATGAAATATTGGCCCCCGATCCGGGACCGGATCTGGTGGGGGGCAGACTCTCTCTCTTCGCTCAGGCTTGGGCAAGAGATGTTCTGGATCCTTGGGCGCTAGAAATAGTCTCCCAGGGTTATCTTCTGGAATTCAAGGGACTTCCCCCAAGGGGGAGGTTCCACAGGTCTCAGTTGTCTTCAGACCACATAAAAAGACAGGCGTTCTTACATTGTGTAGAAGACCTGTTAAAAATGGGAGTGATTCATCCTGTTCCACTAAGAGAACAAGGGATGGGGTTCTACTCCAATCTGTTCATAGTTCCCAAAAAAGAGGGAACGTTCAGACCAATCTTAGATCTCAAGATCTTAAACAAGTTTCTCAAGGTTCCATCTTTCAAGATGGAAACCATTCGAACTATTCTTCCTTCCATCCAGGAGGGTCAATTCATGACCACGGTGGATTTAAAGGATGCGTATCTACATATTCCTATCCACAAGGAACATCATCGGTTCCTAAGGTTTGCATTCCTGGACAAACATTACCAGTTCGTGGCGCTTCCTTTCGGATTAGCCACTGCTCCAAGGATTTTCACAAAGGTACTAGGCTCCCTTCTAGCGGTGCTAAGACCAAGGGGCATTGCAGTAGTACCTTACCTGGACGACATTCTGATTCAAGCGTCGTCCCTTCCTCAGCAAAGGCTCACACGGACATTGTCCTGGCCTTTCTCAGATCTCACGGCTGGAAAGTGAACGTGGAAAAGAGTTCTCTATCCCCGTCAACAAGGGTTCCCTTCTTGGGAACAATTATAGACTCTTTAGAAATGAGGATCTTTCTAACAGAGGCCAGAAAAACAAAACTTCTAGACTCTTGTCGGATACTTCATTCCGTTCCTCTTCCTTCCATAGCTCAGTGCATGGAAGTGATCGGGTTGATGGTAACGGCGATGGACATAGTTCCTTTTGCGCGCATTCATCTAAGACCATTACAACTGTGCATGCTCAGTCAGTGGAATGGGGACTATACAGACTTGTCTCCGAAGATACAAGTAAATCAGAGGACCAGAGACTCACTCCGTTGGTGGCTGTCCCTGGACAATCTGTCTCAAGGGATGACGTTCCGCAGACCAGAGTGGGTCATTGTCACGACCGACGCCAGTCTGATGGGCTGGGGCGCGGTCTGGGGATCCCTGAAAGCTCAGGGTCTTTGGTCTCGGGAAGAATCTCTTCTACCGATAAATATTCTGGAACTGAGAGCGATATTCAATGCTCTCAAGGCCTGGCCTCGGCTAGCGAGGACCAAGTTCATACGGTTTCAATCAGACAACATGACAACTGTTGCGTACATCAACCATCAGGGGGGAACAAGGAGTTCCCTAGCGATGGAAGAAGTGACCAAAATCATTCTATGGGCGGAGTCTCACTCCTGCCACCTGTCTGCTATCCACATCCCAGGAGTGGAAAATTGGGAAGCGGATTTTCTGAGTCGTCAGACATTGCATCCGGGGGAGTGGGAACTCCATCCGGAAATCTTTGCCCAAGTCACTCACCTGTGGGGCATTCCAGACATGGATCTGATGGCCTTTCGTCAGAACTTCAAAGTTCCTTGCTACGGGGCCAGATCCAGGGATCCCAAGGCGGCTCTAGTGGATGCACTAGTAGCACCTTGGACCTTCAAACTAGCTTATGTGTTCCCGCCATTTCCTCTCATCCCCAGGCTGGTAGCCAGGATCAATCAGGAGAGGGCGTCGGTGATCTTGATAGCTCCTGCGTGGCCACGCAGGACTTGGTATGCAGATCTGGTGAATATGTCATCGGCTCCACCTTGGAAGCTACCTTTGAGACGAGACCTTCTTGTTCAGGGTCCGTTCGAACATCCGAATCTGGTTTCACTCCAGCTGACTGCTTGGAGATTGAACGCTTGATTTTATCGAAGCGAGGATTCTCAGATTCTGTTATCGATACTCTTGTTCAGGCCAGAAAGCCTGTAACTAGAAAGATTTACCACAAAATTTGGAAAAAATATATCTGTTGGTGTGAATCTAAAGGATTCCCTTGGGACAAGGTTAAGATTCCTAGGATTCTATCCTTCCTTCAAGAAGGATTGGAAAAAGGATTATCTGCTAGTTCCCTGAAGGGACAGATTTCTGCCTTGTCGGTATTACTTCACAAAAAGCTGGCAGCTGTGCCAGATGTTCAAGCCTTTGTTCAGGCTCTGGTTAGAATCAAGCCTGTTTACAAACCTTTGACTCCTCCTTGGAGTCTCAATTTAGTTCTTTCAGTTCTTCAGGGGGTTCCGTTTGAACCCTTACATTCCGTTGATATTAAATTATTATCTTGGAAAGTTTTGTTTTTAGTTGCGATTTCTTCTGCTAGAAGAGTCTCAGAATTATCTGCTCTGCAGTGTTCTCCTCCTTATCTGGTGTTCCATGCAGATAAGGTGGTTTTACGTACTAAACCTGGTTTTCTTCCAAAAGTTGTTTCTAACAAAAACATTAACCAGGAGATTATCGTACCTTCTCTGTGTCCAAAACCAGTTTCAAAGAAGGAACGTTTGTTGCACAATTTGGATGTTGTTCGCGCTCTAAAATTCTATTTAGATGCTACAAAGGATTTTAGACAAACATCTTCCTTGTTTGTTGTTTATTCAGGTAAAAGGAGAGGTCAAAAAGCAACTTCTACCTCTCTCTCTTTTTGGATTAAAAGCATCATCAGATTGGCTTACGAGACTGCCGGACGGCAGCCTCCCGAAAGAATCACAGCTCATTCCACTAGGGCTGTGGCTTCCACATGGGCCTTCAAGAACGAGGCTTCTGTTGATCAGATATGTAGGGCAGCGACTTGGTCTTCACTGCACACTTTTACCAAATTTTACAAGTTTGATACTTTTGCTTCTTCTGAGGCTATTTTTGGGAGAAAGGTTTTGCAAGCCGTGGTGCCTTCCATTTAGGTGACCTGATTTGCTCCCTCCCTTCATCCGTGTCCTAAAGCTTTGGTATTGGTTCCCACAAGTAAGGATGACGCCGTGGACCGGACACACCTATGTTGGAGAAAACAGAATTTATGTTTACCTGATAAATTTCTTTCTCCAACGGTGTGTCCGGTCCACGGCCCGCCCTGGTTTTTTAATCAGGTCTGATAATTTATTTTCTTTAACTACAGTCACCACGGTACCATATGGTTTCTCCTATGCAAATATTCCTCCTTAACGTCGGTCGAATGACTGGGGTAGGCGGAGCCTAGGAGGGATCATGTGACCAGCTTTGCTGGGCTCTTTGCCATTTCCTGTTGGGGAAGAGAATATCCCACAAGTAAGGATGACGCCGTGGACCGGACACACCGTTGGAGAAAGAAATTTATCAGGTAAACATAAATTCTGTTTTTTGTTTGTGTATTTATATTTATGTATAATTAAATATTTTTATGTGACACAATATGATGTTTCACCTATTTTAAGGGCGATTCGTTATATATTTTTATGTACTTTTTGTTGGCATATATTCAGGTGCACGACAAAACAATTATATTAGGTGCTAATGATCGTCAATTTAATATGTAGGTTGAAACACAATCATTAACTGAAACAGAGACAGCTGTGTAGGAGAAATACATTTGGTTGAGGAAGAGCCAAACTCTGCTAACAAGGTGAGGTTACTGAAGACAGTTTAAAGGGACAGTAAAGTAAAAAAAAATCTTTCATGATTTAAATAGGGCATGTCATTTTAAACAACTTTCCAATTTACTTTTATTACCAATTTTGCTTTGTTCTCTTGGTATTCTTAGTTGAAAGCTAAATCTAGGAGGTTCATGTGCTAATTTCTTAGACCTTGAAGACTGCCTCTAATTTGAAAGCATTTTGACTGTTTTTCACCACTAGAGGGCGTTAGTTCATGTGTTTCATATAGATAACATTGAGCTCAGGCACATGAAGCTCCTAGGAGTCAGCACTGATTGGCTAAAAATGCAAGTCTGTCAAAAAAACTGAAATAAGCGGGCAGTTTGCAGAGGCATAGATACAAGGTAATCACAGAGGTAAAAAGTTTAATTTTTTTATTTTTTGTAACTTAGCTTTTTTTATTTTTTGTACTTTAGTTAGTTTATTTAATTGTATTTATTTGTAGGTATTTTATTTAATTTATTTATTGATAGTGTAGTGTTAGGTTTAATTGTAGATAATTGTAGGTATTTTATTTAATTAATTTATTGATAGTGTAGTGTTAGGTTTAATTGTAACTTAGGTTAGGATTTATTTTACAGGTAATTTTGTAATTATTTTAACTAGGTAGCTATTAAATAGTTCATAACTATTTAATAGCTATTGTACCTGGTTAAAATAAATACAAAGTTGCCTGTAAAATAAATATAAACCCTAAAATAGCTACAATATAATTATAATTTATATTGTAGCTATATTAGGGTTTATTTTACAGGTAAGTATTTAGCTTTAAATAGGAATAATTTATTCAATAAGAGTTAATTTATTTCGTTAGATTTAAATTATATTTAACTTAGGGGGGTGTTAGTGTTAAGGTTAGACTTAGCTTTAGGGGTTAATAAATTTATTAGAGTAGCGGTGAGGTCCGGTCGGCAGATTAGGGGTTAATACTTGAAGTTAGGTGTCGGCGATGTTAGGGAGGGCAGATTAGGGGTTAATACTAATTATTATAGGGTTATTGAGGCGGGAGTGAGGCGGATTAGGGGTTAATACATTTATTATAGTGGCGGTGAGGTCCGGTCAGCAGATTAGGGGTTAATAATTGTAGGTAGGTAGCGGCGACGTTGGGGGGGCAGATTAGGGGTTAATAAATATTATGTAGGTGTCAGCGGTGTTAGGGGCAGCAGATTAGGGGTACATAGGGATAATGTAGGTGGCTGCGGTGTGCGGTCGGCAGATTAAGGGTTAAACATTTTTAATAGAGTGGCGGCGATGTGGGGGGACCTCGGTTTAGGGGTACATAGGTAGTTTATGGGTGTTAGTGTACTTTAGAGCACAGTAGTTAAGAGCTTTATGAACCGGCGTTAGCCCAGAAAGCTCTTAACTCCTGACTTTTTTCTGTGGCTGGAGTTTTGTCGTTAGATTTCTAACGCTCACTTCAGCCACGACTCTAAATACCGGCGTTAGAAAGATCCCATTGAAAAGATAGGATACGCAATTGACGTAAGGGGATCTGCGGTATGGAAAAGTCGCGGCTGGAAAATGAGCGTTAGACCCTTTCCTGACTGACTCTAAATACCAGCGGGCGGTAAAAACCAGCGTTAGGAGCCTCTAACGCTGGTTTTGACGGCTACCGCCAAACTCTAAATCTAGGCGTAAGCAAATGAAAACATATAGCTAAATAAGCAGGGCTTCTATATCTATACACTCTTACAGAAAGTTAGATCTAAAAGAAAATCTAAGAGGGTAAGTCTAAAAAGGTAGCTCCCACCAATCATATTTTGAGATAGTTTAGCATACTAGTATACTTATCTCTAGAAATACTGTGTCCTTTATACACTTGAAAATCGTTTTATAAAATACCGTGATAAAATAATGTAAATAATACCATGGTATTAAACACCTTATTGGACCAATTAAAACTTCAATAGATAATAAATAGGACTAAAAATATAAATATAAAATCAATGTAAAAATAATCATAATCATAAAATCCCACACCTGTGTGTGTGTGTGTATATATATATATATATATATATATATATATATATATATATATAAAATCACACACAGAAAGTATCAGCGCTAAACAAGTAAGATGAAAATAAACTCACTATATATATATCTATGTATATAGATCTATAGATATATATATTTTATGTATATATTATATTATATTATATTATATTATATTATATTATAAACACTGTCCTCCCCTATATGAAAACAAAAAGTAAAGTCACTCCTTATATAGTTGAGGAATAGATCAGAGTCTCTTGCAACCTTTTTACAGTTTTGTACCGAGGGGTCCCCAAGGAGATCTCAGTAGAATCTAGGGTGAACAGAAGACGGGAGGGTGCACAGAGAAGCCAAATCTGGGTGTAGTATGTTATGGTATCAGGATTAACATTCACGCTAAAATCATACTCACTTGTTGAAACCTCAATCAGTATGAGGTAAGGTGCTGGCGTGGAGGCTCTTTCAAGCATAATTATGCATTTTAAGAAGGCCGGTGGGGTGACTGGAGAACCCGAGAGTCACCGGTGAGGAAAAAGAGGTACAGAAAGAGACCGGAAACAGCCCCCATCGATCCCCTTCTTACATTAAAACCATGGGATTAAGGAGTTATAAACAGGTTGACAAGAAAGATGTAAAGGAGTTTGTTTTTGGAATAACACTACGGTACTGTGAAGGAATACCAAGCAGTGAAAAGGATCGCAGGATGTCTTACAGGGCTTGAAATAGTCTCCACACCAGAACCGTACCTCATACTGATTGAGGTTTGAACAAGTGAGTGTGATTTTAGCGTGAATGTTAATCCTGATACCATAACATACTACACCCAGATTTGGCTTCTCTCTGCGCCCTTCCCTTCTTCTGTTCACTACATATATATATATATATATATATATATATATATATATATATATATATATATATATATGTAATATATATATATATGTGTGTGTGAGTATTTGTATGTAAAGAACATGCCACTTCCTTAAATCAGTGGTTGACAAATGTGTTTTTAAACATATGAGCCACCCAAATTATTGTGCCAGGTAATTACTTAGAGGGACATATATCCCACATTTTCACAATTCAGTTAGATCATACAATTTTAGCTTAAATTCAATTTTAACAAAAACAATTGTACTTAAATTGCTTAGTATTATTTGTTAAAGTAGCAGCAATGCTACTGGGAGCTAGCTGAAAGTTATATCAAACCCTACATTTTTCTTTCATGATTCATATAGAGCATGCAGTTTATATAACTTTTTAATTTACTTTTATTATCACATTTGTTTTGTTCTCTTGGTATCCCTTGTTGAAAAGCATGGATGTAAGCTCAGGTGTGTGCACATGTCTGGAGCACTATATGGCAGCAGTTTTGCAAGTATGCTATCCATTTGCAAGAGCAATAGATGACAGCACTTTTTCCTGCCATGTAGTGCTGCAGACAACCACGTAAGTATCTCTTCAACAAAAGAATACCATGAGAACAAAGCAAATTTGACTATAGAAGTAAATTAGAATGTTTTTTAAAATTGTTTGCTCTGTCTGAATGACAAGAGCCCTATTCTAAACTATCCTACCTCTGAATGTTTTTCATTTGTTAATGACTGTACACAGAGAACTAGTTGATAGATAGATAAAAAGCAGGTGAAATGTGTTCACAAACCAGCTCTGTAAGCAAATGATTTCCTACCTGTGGGTAAACACTTGCTTTAGAACATTTTCTTATTGTATTTTTGTTTCTTTAATTGGCCATTAAATACAAAAGAATTTAAAATAATTTCATAACTGACAAATACACAATAAAAAGACAATGCAATAGCACTTACTTTAAATATTAAGAGCAATAGAATATTTTCTGGTAAATTTCAAAGTTGATCCAATCACCCCCCCCCCCCCCTGTATCATGTGACATTCATCAGCCAATCACAAGATGAATATATGTATATACTGTACACATTTGCACCTGCTCAATAGGAGCTGGAAAATATGTATATAAAAATAATGTGCACGGTTTGATAATGGAAGTATTGGAAAGTTTTTTTTTTAATTGCTTGCTTTATATGAATCATGAAACTTTAATTTTGCTTTAGTTGTCATTTAACTATGAAACATTCCGGAATTTCTAATTCTGAAGTTGAAAGTTACATTTAACCCCAGTGCCTCACATCACAATAGTTTTGATCTAGCTTTATTTGTAATTTTGATGTAACCAAAAACTAGCTCTTTCTTTTGGTGGTCTGCAATGAAAACTGATACAAAATTGGCAATGTCACCAATGTCTTTTACACATCACATACACAGTAATAGCTGACATCCCTACCCAAATGTGCAAGGTGCATAGACTTGGTGATACTTGGTGAACCCAGTGGCTTCTAGTATTTTACCCATAGCTCCTAACTTTTTGGGTTATTTTCCACACATCTATATACAGTATCTCACAAAAGTGAGTACACCCTTCACATTTTTGTAAATATTTTATTATATTTTCATGTGACCACATTGAAGAAATGTCACTTTGCTACAATGTAAAGTAGTTAGTGTACAGCCTGTATAACAGTGTAAATGTGCTGTCCCCTCAAAAAACGAAGAAGCCATTAATGTCTAAACCATCAGAAACAAAAGTGAGTACACCTCTAAGTGGAAATGTCCAAATTGGGCCCAATTAGTTATTTTCCCTCCCGGTGTCATGTGACTTGTTAGTGTTACAAGGTCTCAGGTGTGAATGGGGAGCAGGGGTGTTAAATTTGGTGTTATCACTCTCACACGATCTCATACTGGTCACTGGAAGTTCAACATGGCACCTCATGGCCAAGAAATCTCTGAGGATGTGAAAAAAAGAATTGTTGCTCTACATAAAGATGTCCTAGGCTATAAGAAGATTGCCAAGACCCTGAAACTGAGCTGCAGCACGGTGGGCAAGACCATACAGCGGTTTCAGAGGACAGGTTCCCCTCAGAACAGGCCTCGCCATGGTCGACCAAAGAAGTTGAGTGCACATGCTCAGCGTCATATCCAGAGGTTGTCTTGAGGAAATAGATGTATATGTGCTGCCAGCATTGCTGCAGAGGTTGAAGGGGTGGGGGTCAGCCTGTCACTGCTCAGACCATACGCTGCACACTGAATCATATTCGTCCGCATGGCTGCCGTCGCAGAAGGAAGCCTCTTCTAAAGATGATGCACAAGAACGCCTGAAAACAGTTTGCTAAAGACAAGCAGACTAAGGACATGGATTACTGGAACCATGTCCTGTGGTCTGATGAGACCAAGATAAACTTATTTGGTTCAGATGGTGTCAAGCGTGTGTGGCCGCAACTAGGTGAGGAGTACAAAGACAAGTGTGTCTTGCCTACAGTCAAGCATGTTGGTGTCAGGGTGCCTGGAATCAGATTGAGACAAGAAGTGCAAAAATAATCACACCTTTATTAGTAGCAAAAAATAATAAAAAGTCCATAAGTCAAATAACAAGCCAGGAGTCAAAACCAGAGCTGGTAGTCAGACGAGCCGAGTCAGGAGCCAAAGCAAATAATCAGTCGAGTCAGGAGCCAAAGCGAGTAGTCAGATGAGCCGGAATCAGGAACAAGGAGAACAGCAGAGTCAGGAACAAGCCAGGGATCAGGAACCAGGAGCGACGTCAGACAGCCAGGTAATACACAGGAACTGGAACTCACAAACAGGTCTGAGACAACGCAAGGGCAAAGCATACTGAACAGAGGTCCTTTAAATAATAAGTGATGACATCACAATTCTGAGACTGCAACCTGTCTCACATGGATGATGTACACTAGTCTGGCCATAAAAGTCTGTGCAGGAAATGAGCAGCATCACACACTATGCACCAGAGTCAGCAAGAGAGGTGAGTAAAATGGCTGCCAGCAGCACAGGGCAAACAAAGCAGGGAAAAAACCCTGACAGTACCCTCCCCTCAACGATCCCTCCCCTGCGGGAGGACAAAAGACTTATTGGGGAAACGGGCATGGAAGGCACGGAGGAGGGCGGAAGCATCAGAGGAGGGAACCCATGAATGTTCCTCCGGACCCTAGCCCCTCCAGTGAACCAAATACTGTATGCGGCCCCTGGACATACAAGGGTCAATAATGCTGCTGATCTCATATTCTTCATGGTTGTCAACAAAGATAGGACGGATACGAGGCAACACAGTGGTAAACCGATTACAAACCAATGGTTTCAAGAGGGATACATGAAAAACATTGGAGATGCGCATTGCAGGAGGAAGGTCAAGAGCGTAGGCCACAGGATTGACCCGTCGGAGTATTCGAAAAGGACCAACATAACGGGGAGCCAGTTTATTGGAAGGCACACGAAGGTTCAAGTTGCGGTAGGACAGCCAAACCCTCTCACCAACTTAGTAGGATGGCGCAGGCAGATGCCTACAATCAGCCTGGAACTTTTGGCGCTGCTTAGAACGATGAAGGCAATCCTGAATCTGCACCCACGTGGAACGGAGTTGCCGGAGATGCTCCTCCAAAGCCGGAATACCCTGAGACATGAATGAATCGGGCAACAAGGATGGTTGA
The DNA here is from genome assembly GCF_027579735.1 of Bombina bombina. Classification (NCBI taxonomy): domain Eukaryota; kingdom Metazoa; phylum Chordata; class Amphibia; order Anura; family Bombinatoridae; genus Bombina; species Bombina bombina. Next base: position 575,770,711 of record NC_069503.1, on the reverse strand, counting down.
AACCCATAATTCGCCATGAACGGGGATAACTTGGGGGAAGCATTAATTGCACTATTACGAGCAAACTCTGCCCAAGGTAACAGTTCAGACCAATTATTGTGGTGATCTGAGACATAGCAACGGAGGAACTGTTCCAGAGCTTGATTAGACCGTTACACAGCCATATTGGATTGAGGATGATATGCCGAGGAGAAGGAAAGCTGCATCCCCATTTGAGCACAAAAGGAAAGCCAAAATCTGGAGACAAACTGGCTACCTCGGTCCGACACTATCTCCTTGGGTAACCCATGTAAACGGAAGACCTCCCGGGCAAAAATTCAAGCAAGCTCATGAGCAGTAGGCAGCTTCTTCAAGGGAATGCAATGTGACATTTTAGAAAAACGGTCAACCACCATAAGGATAACAGTATTGCCATTGGAAACAGGGAGCTCGACAATGAAGTCCATGGAAAGATGTGTCCGAGGACGCTCACCATTAGGAATAGGTTGAAGAAGACCCACAGGAAGACGTTGAGGAGTCTTATTCTGTGTACAAACTGAGCAGGAGGCAACATACGCAGCAACATCATAACAAAGACCAGGCCACCAGAATTGTCGAGTGACAGACCAAATCATTTGGTTCTTGCCTGGGTGACCTGCGGCTTTAGGATAGTGGTAAGTGTGCAAAAGTTTAGTTTGAAAATTCTCAGGAACAAAACACTTACCACTAGGTTTCTCAGGAGGTGCATTGGTTTGTGCAGTCAGGATCTCCTCCCCCAAGGGAGAAGTCAAATTAGTACGTATGGTAGCCAAAATATGGTCAGGAGGTATAACTGGAGTAGGTACAGACTCCTCCTTGGACAGAGGTGAAAATTGTCGAGAGAGGGCATCAGCCCTAACATTCTTACTACCAGGCAGGTAAGAGACCACATAATTAAACCGAGACAAAAATAGCACCCATCTGGCAAAGGTTTTGCTTCAGATAGATAAGTTAAATTCTTGTGGTCAGTAAGAATGAGCACTGGTACGCTAGTACCCTCGAGAAGATGCCTCCATTCCTTGAGTGCCAAAATTATGGCCAATAATTCCCTGTCGCCAATTTCATAATTGCACTACGCTGGGGACAATTTCTTAGAGAAGAAACCACACGGATGCAAGGAACCGTCAGGCGTAGGACGTTGAGACAAGAGGGCACCTACTCCAGTCTCACATGCATCAACCTCAAGAACGAAAGGCAGGACAGGGTTAGGATGAGCCAGAATTGGAGCGGCAGCAAAGGCAGTCTTAAGACTATCAAAGGCCTTCATGGCAGTAGGTGACCAATGCAGTGGAACATTCTCTTTATGGGTCATGTCTGTGATAGGTTTGACCAAAGAAGAAAAGTTTTTAATAAACATTCTATAGTAATTGGCGAACCCCAAAAAACGTTGAATAGACCGAAGACCAACTGGGCGAGACCACTGTAGACAACTTGTCAGGATCCATGGAGAACCCTGCAATGGAGATAACATAACCTAGGAAGGTTACTTGAGTCTGATGGAACTCACATTCCTCGAGTTTACAAAACAGGCCGTTGTCACGTAGTCTCTGAAGAACCCGTGTAACAAAAGAACTATGACCCTCAAGTGTGAGTGAGTTTATGAGGATGTCATCTAAATACACCACAACACACTGTTGGAAAATATCTCATAGGACATCATTAATAAATTCCTGGAAAACAGCAATAGCATTACATAGTCCAAAGGGCATAACAAGATATTCATAATGCCCGCTCCTGGTGTTAAATGCTGTTTTCCATTCGTGGCCCTCCTTAATCCTAACAAGATTGTATGCTCCTCTCAAATCAAGTTTAGAAAAGACCGTAGCTCCCTTGAGGTGGTCAAAGAGTTTCGTAATGAGCGGAATAGGGTAAGAATTCTTAATGGTAAGACGATTAAGACCCACCCTTTTTCTTCACAAAGAAGAAGACAGCCCCTGCAGGAAAGCAGGATTTGCGGATGATCCCCCGCGACAGAGCATCGGCAACATACTCCTCCATATCACAATTCTCCGCAACAGACAGAGGGTAAACCCGGCCCCGAGGAGGAATGGCTCCGGGTTGCAGGTCTATGGCACAATTGTAAGACCGGTGAGTTCATTGAGGGAACCATAAATGCCAACATGTACTGTGACATACTGAAGCAGAGCATGATCCCCTCCCTTCGTAGACTGTGCCGCAGGGCAGTATTCCAACATGATAACGACCCCAAACACACCTCCAATACGAATCTCTTGCTAAAGAAGCTGAGGGTAAAGGTGATGGACTGACCAAGCATGTCTCCAGACCTTACCCCTATTGAGCATCTGTGGGGCATCCTCAAACAGAAGGTGGGGGAGCGCAAGGTCTCTAACATCCACTAGCTCCGTGATGTCATCATGGAGGAGTGGAAGAGGACTCTAGTGGCAACATGTGAAGCTCTGGTGAACTCCATGCCCAAGAGGGTTAAGGCAAAATAATGGTGGCCACACAAAATATTTACATTTTTGGCCCAATTTGGACATTTACACTTAGGGGTGTACTCACTTTTGTTGCCTACGGTTTAGACATTAATGGTTGTGTGTTGAGTTATTTTGAGGGGACAGCAAATTTACACTGTTATACAGGCTGTACACTCACTACTTAACATTGTAGCAAAGTGTCATTGCTTTAGTGTTGTCACATGAAAAGATATAATAAAATATTTACAAAAATGTGAGGGGTGTACTCACTTTTGTGAGATACTGTACAAATACCACTGACTGGCTCCTAAAAGTATGTTTGGCTCCTAAATGTTTTTACTGGCTCCTACAATTTAAACCGATTTGTCAACCCTTGCCTTATCTGGAATGTTAGTGATATTTTAGATAGAGTTTAATTCAAACCGTTAGCTCACAGAAAAATTGACTTTTGAAGTTGGCCGCGGAGCGTGGGGTATATATATGTATATATTTAGCTGTCCTGTCAAATGATGAAAAGAGAGCTGCTCAGAAACAAACGTGAATTAAAAAAAATTATAATAAAAAATAATTAAAGGGACTCTGAACTCAAATTTTTTCTTTCAGAATTCAGATAGAGCATGACATTTTAAGCAACTTTCTAATTTACTCCTATTATCATTTTTTCTTTGTTCTCTTGCTATCTTTATTTTAAAAGCAGGGATGTAAATCTTAGCAGCCAGACCATTTTAGGTTCAGCACCATGGATAGCACTTGCTTATTGGAGACTTACATTTACCCACCAATAAGCAAGCATAACCCAGGTTCTCAACAAAAAATGGGGTTTTTAAATAAAGGTAGCAAGAGAACGAAGAAAATTTGATAATAGGAGTAAATTAGAATGTTGCTTAAAATTGCATGCTCTATCTGAATCATGAAAGAAAAAATGTATTTAGGTTTAGTGTGCCTTTATTGTTGACTTACCAGTTAAAGGGACCTTTAGAATATTTATACATAAAAACAGATGCTATTATACTTCTCAATTTTTTTGATAGAATGTACAGATTATATAAATTATGATGAGGTTAAAGCAGTGAAGCTATTGTGTGTGTGTGTGTGTTTTTTAAATTCACATAAAATATGCCAAAAGACACCCAGCATGCTCAGTTCACTGTGGTGGTGCTGCAGCAGCATACAAAGGATTTATAAAAATAAAAAATAAAAATACGTTGCAGGCTTAGTTTGCTGTAAGAAGAAACAGTGCTGATGGGTGTATTCAATTTTTCATCTTGTTTCTGAACATATATTTCCCCCCTGGGAGGATATGCAATGTATTTGAAAGAGCACAGCAGCTTCAAAGTATCTGCATTCTTATGATTATCTTTTTTTTTAAAACAAGTGTACTGCTAACCAGCGTGTTCATCTGTAGTGATTGCCTGGTGCTCAAGAATTGATATAAATATAGCTATCTACCTGACTGACATAACTGAGTGCTTAGAAGAAAATGTAACAGTTATTAACTCTTGTATTTATTTATATCCTGTACTTTTTTACTTTGTTCCCCAGAGAGGCTAAAAAGCAAAATCTGTAACCTGCCTATTTTGGACTAGATAACAAGTGGAGCACTAATATATTGCGTACCCGCAAGCGGGCAAATTCACCCGATTGCGGGCGCCTGATAAATAACCAGCCATTACAAGTGGCCGGTTATTGCTACCGCGAACTTGCGGTAGTAATTAGCGCTCAGAAAAATAATTTTCTAAATTGCCCCCAAAATTAAGTGGTGTATTTTTGTTTATAAAAGGGCATTTTTTTTTAAATAACTGCTAAAAGCAGTGATAAGGGGTTAAAAGTGGCGGGTGTGGGGTGTTAGAAAAAATCCCCTGAAAAGTGCTTTGACATTGCGGTCTATGGGGACTGTGTTATTTCTGTAAATATATATGTACAGGTATATGCTTATATACATACATATTTATGTGTACACATATTAACACATACAGAATATATATATATATATATATATATATAGTCATGGCTGTGCGACTTACCCCCTTCGCTGCGCTAGTTCTCATGCCGTGTCTTACGGAAGCATGCTCATGCTTCTGTGCAATGCGAATGCGAGCTCACATTCGCGTTGCACCTCACTTGTAATACTAGCGCACATTTACGTGTGTTTGTATTATTCAGTTGAGCGCAAATATTGCTTTCGCAGAAGCAATGTTTTGCACTCATCTTGTAATCTGGCCCTTTGTTTGCAGCATTTGCAGGGTTATTAATTTAGCTTTTTGACATCTTAGGGAACGTGGAACAAACACAAGTTTTACACAAAAGAAAGAGGTATTTAAGGTTTTTTTTTAAAATACAGTGGCAACTACTTTGGTAAATAATAAACTTTAATTGGGAAAAAATGATTACCTTAATTTTTCAAATTTAAAAGGACATTCTACTATAATAATAGCATGCTATAAATTGTTAGAGCATTTTATCATTGCACCCCTCTGAAAGAGGTTAAACATAAATCTTGTACACTAGTATTGCTCAAATTTTTTAACTTCTGCTGATGTTAAAGGGACATGAACGTTAAAAAATAAAAAGATTCCATGGTTTAGACAGAGTATGCATTTTACTTGGTATTTTTTGTTTTAAAGCATACCTAGATAGGCTTAAACACAGCACTACACTATTATACGCTAGCTAGTGATTGGTGGCTATATACATGCCTCTTTTCTTACCAGATGTGTTCAGCTAGGTCCTGTTTTGGAGCTGACTGTCTCTCCTTTGCTGGAAATAAACACAAAGCAGTTGATTATAATCTAGTCAGTGTTATTTTTTTTTTGCCTCAGAATATGCCTTTTCCAACATCAGAATAATCACAATGCAAAATATAACACATTCACATTTTTAGAAACATATCTTATTGGACATCGGAAAAGTCACCCATACGATGAATGGACAGCATCAGCGGTGTATCAACAACAAAATGGACACATTGAATTCAACAACCATATGTATTTGATAAATGCTCAATACCCACAGATCAACAAAGCTCAAATAAAGATAGCAAGAGAATGAGGAAAAAGTGATAATAGGAGTAAATTAGAAAGTTGCTTTAAATTGAATCTATCTGAATTATGCAAGTTTAATTTTGACTAGACTATCCCTTTAAGTAATTTTTCTACCTTTCCCTGCACCTCTTTCCTAAGTGAACTAATGTGAATCTGAAAACGGAGGAGCTGCAGCATTTATTTATACTGTCCAACAATGTTACATGTGACGTTTGTGATTGGCTGCGGAGTCCATAGGGATGTGATGTAGTAAAGTTAAAAGAACTCAAGTCAGCCATTTTGTTTTTTGATGTTTGTTTCAAATTATTGGTTGTTAAAAGGACACTAAACACTGAATACATTTCACACACATTACTCTTTTTATTAGTGATGCAATTTTGGAAACTAGGTTTCACTGGAATTCAAGGAGGTTGTCAGAGGGTATAAAGTTATTGCAGTTAGGATAAAAAGAGCTTAAAAGGACTTGCCACCCACATTTTTTCTTTTATTATTTAGAAAGAGAATGCAATTTTAAACATCTTTCTAATTTACTTATATTATCTAATTTGTTTTATTCGCTTGATATTCTTTGCTGAAAAGCATATCTAGATAGGCTCAGTAGCTTCTGATTGGTTGCTGAACATCGAATCATCGTGTGATTGGCTCACCATGTGCATTGCTTTTTCTTCAACTAAGGATATTTAAAAAATGAAGCAAAATAAATAATGGAAGTAAATTGTAATGTTGTTTACATTTCTATTCTCTATCTGAATCATGAAAGAAAGATTTTGGGTTTAATGGCCCTTTAATAAGTAATAGTCACAGATTTCTGTGACAGCACATACTATGTGGGATGACAACCAGTACATGCATATTGGGATACATTTTAAGAAAAAACATTTGCAGAAGAGGTCAGATGATCCCATAAAATTTCTACATTTTCAACCTTGGATTGGGAGCTAGGGTGCTCAGAAGCAATCCATTGGAGGGAATTGCCGGACAGTCTATTAGTATGGTTTGGCTTTTATGGATAAAGTTTTAAATTGTTACTAGAATATATAAAGGAGAAAAGACAGACAGCAGGACGGAGTCCCCAAAATGTAGGACAATAAGAAGTTTTATAGTCTATCCTGCATGATCACTACCGTAGGCTGGTTAAAATTTACTGACTTGATGGGTTTAGAAGGAGTTTAGTATAAAAAAGGCTCTAGCATTTACCGTTTTGTCATCTTAAAGGGACATTAAACCCACATTTTTTCTTTCATGATTTAGATAGAGCATGCAATTTTTAAACAACTTTCTAATTTACTTCTATTATCTTATTTGCTTCATTCTCTTGATATTCTTTGCTGAATAGCATATCTAGATAGGCTCAGTAGCTGCTGATTGGTGCCTGCACATAGATGCCTCGTGTTATTGGCTCACCCATGTGCATTGCTATTTCTTTAACAAAGGATATCTAAAAAAATAAAGCATATTAGATAATAGAAGTAAATTGGAAAGTTGTTTAAAATTGAATTCTCTATCTGAATCACGAAAGAAAATTTTTGGGTTTAGTGTCCCTTTAACAGTTAACCAGAGCTCTGAGGACGCGGTAATCCCTCTAGCGTATATCATGAGTGCGCTCACGCGTTCGCATTTACTTTCAACTAGTAATATTAGAGCAATTTACCCTGTGTGCAAATGATCGCAAAAAAACTGATATCGCTCGTGCGCACTTGTAAGCACTCCACTCGTAATCTGGCCCTAAATGTATAACGCTGTTACACATATTATTGCAAGCATTGTAGCAATGCTGAATGCACAAACTGAGCGTACCTCAACATGATCTAATTTAAAAGAGTTATTTATTAGTGTCAATAGAAGATGCGTATGTTTTTGTATGGTAGCTGAGAGCATCACACTACAGAGGCCATGGGGTCAATTTATTATAGTCCGAGCGGAGATAATACGATGTAGCGTATCATGTCCGCTGCACATCGATGTCGGCAATTATCATTGCACCAGCAGTTCTTGTAAACTGCTGGTGCAATACCGCCCCCTACAGATTTGCGGCCAATTGGCCGCTAGCAGGGGGTGTCAATCAACCTGATCGTATTTGATCGGGTTGATTTCTGTCCGCCGCCTCAGAGCAGGCGGACAAGTTATGGAGCAGGGTTAAAGGATTACTTTCTGTTATAATTTTTAAGCTAAACACCTAACATATTAAAGTTAATAAACATTAATTAAAACCTACTGACCTATATTTTCTCCAAAACGAAGTTTCATAACGTTCTAAAAGTTATATCTTTTATTCGCCGATGATGTCACGTTATCCTGCCCACTATTTTCAGCACTGAGTGTTCAAAATACTTAAACCAATAACTTTGTGTTTAAAGCGCCATTTTGAAACCTAGGTATTGTAAACGGATTGGTACAGAGCAAAGGATACCCACGGAGTGGGTTTGGAAAACAATTAAATTTGCAGACAAGATTTCTGATATACGGTAGAGATATGTTAATGAAATGCTATTGATAAAAAGCGTATTTGGGGTAGTTAGTTAGTAACAGGCATAGAAAATATTTACTTACAGTGGCCCTTTAAGCTAAATTAAAAAGTGTCACAAAACACATAAAAAATACATTGCATAATACAGTTACACTCATAATAACACTATCTAATAAAAATTATTATAAAAAAATATTGCACAAAAAAGTTATAAGGGCTTAAAGATTTAAGGTCTCAGGTGTTAGAAAAAAAAGGCAGGCAAAGGGATTAACAGACATACATATATACACATCTAAATATGGATATACAGGTGTATATTTATATATATATATATATTTTTATATATATATATATATATATATATATATATATATATATATATATATATGTGATTATATGTGTGTACATACAGACATATATATATATATATATATACATACATACACACACACACACATATACAGACATAAATACATATTTATACATATATAGACATATATATGCATTGGAGTCCTTTGCAGTTAACTCCTTAAGGCCCAACGATGTACGTCACTGGTCTTTCTGTGGGGTTTAAATTATTAATATATATATATATATATATATATAATTAATATATATCATTTCCGGTGACCAGAAGGGAGGGTATAATAGCACAGCCCTGCCGCTTGCCACGGAACCTGCACTATTATAAACAAGGAATCACTTAATGACTGGCGACATACATGGCATATAGCAGAATATGTTCTATGTAGTTATAAATAGATATTCCTATATAAATCTGTATATATCTATACCTATATATATATATATATAACTACAAACGAGGTTAAGGTTCGTATTCGGAACCATCTATCAACTATACAGGCTGGCGTGGCTACGACACCTCTTGTCCAACATTTTGCTAAATGCCACCAAAAGAGCACTAATATTCTAAGGTGGCAAGCTATTGAACGAGTCTTGTGTCCCCCTAGAGGTGGAGATAGGGATGGGCTGCTGCGGAAGAGGGAGATGTTTTGGATTTTTAAGCTCCAGACCCGTGTACCAACCGGTCTGAACTCGGAGTATGACCTCATCAACTTTTGGCAATGATGTGTTGCCGTTTGTCATCTCTCGTTTCCCTCTTCATTAGCGACCTTCCCTCTATACATATATATGTGCATATTTAGGTATGTGTGTGCATGCATACGCGTACATGTTGTATGTGCATGTGTGTGCATGTACGCACATGTATGTATGATTGGTTGCCCATTTGCATTTAAAATGCAATATTCAGCATATAGCCTCCTATTAGTTACTTACATTTTTAACTTTGGCGAAGATTTGTACATTAGCACTAGTTTATGTTATTTTGTGCTGAATGACTTTAGGTTCCTCTACACTTCCACTCCGTATTTATTTATCTATGTGTATGTATATATCTTTAGGTTTGACTTATCCTGTAGATTTATATCTATCTATCTATCTATCTATCTATCTATCTATCTATCTATATATCTATATATCTATCTATGTAACCATTGTTGTTATACATGTGTACAATTGTAAGTACCAGTGTTTTTATATATATATATATATATATATATATATATATATATATATGAACTACATGCTCTAATAATGTTCTACAATATACATCTGAATGTATTATATTTCATATTTGTAATAATCCCTAATGACAGGCTTAAGAAGGCTAAAAGCTTTGAACGCTATATGAGTCGTATTGCATCACAATCCTTCTCTTTGCTTTTATCCAATCAGGGTTCTTCCTGTTACTTTTAAAGGTGCACAGGTGTTTAGTCTAGTAGCTATGATTACGGCCTGAGGGCTGAAATATGTTAGCTGACTTTTTTGTTTGCTGATGCTCTTTGTTGTGCTCCATGGATTATTTTAAATTATGTTTCTGAATAAAGACTTTGTTTAGAACAAATAGAACATATTCTTCTAAAAACATTGGGATGTGAAATATTCACTTACTAATATGCGTTCGGGTTAGCGCGACAGTGGAGTGTTTTTTCCACTTTCTTTTCTCCATTGACTTCTATGGGGAATAGGTTATCGAGTTGGGTGTTTCGGAGTGTGCGATATTCTAACTTCGACTTTTTGCCCGCATCTTTTTACTTTCAACTCATAATACGAGCGCAACCCAACACGCCCAAAATGTTTGCTTCTAACACAGTTAACACGTGTTAAATAGCGCTCCACTTGTAATCTGGCCCATAGTGCTTAGTAAACGTGCACGCTCTTGAGCCTTAGTATTCTTTCATGGGAAGGCGCTAAGTTTCAAGAAATATTTCCAAAAGAAGGAAATTATTGAAAGTTTGACTTTTAATTTCATGTCTCTTTAAAAATTTAAAGTAACTTATATAGTTTTTATTCTGTTGTTTTTAATATTATTATATTTTTGTCCAGACACTAAATAGCCAAAATGTTTCTTTATCTCAGTTAATTTGGTGATCATCCGTTTAATGCTTGCATTTACAGAGGACACAACAGACATTTTCAGTCAATGTCACCGGCAGGTGAACCAGTGAGAGCCATATTATGTAACTGAAAAGAATAAATGAACAAAAAAATAGCAATTACATGTTCTGCTGGGTATATTCATTTGTCTCAAATATAATGGAACACAATTGTATAATTGAGAAAAAAACATTTTGTTTGTTGGCTCACTGAATGAGCTTCTGGATTCATCATAAAGGGACGTTTTGCTTGAATATCATGTTGAAGCAGTGGTAGGTAACAAATATAATTTAAAGGACTGCACATGAGACCACAGCTTTGTAATATATTAGATTTCCTTAGCCTAGATTACAAGTCGAGAGCAGTTTATAACACAGGCCTTGTTTTTTTTCACTTGGCCTCACACAAACAATTTGCTTTTAATACCTGATCAAGCATTAATACTTTAGCAAAGCATTTTTAGTATACCTGGGGCCCGATCCGATATGCAGCGTCGCCCGCAAAAGCCGGCGACGCCAAATTTTGTGCAGGTTTGGTATCACATATACGGCGTAGCATACAACTTACGCGCGTATATTTATGCCTTTGCCCGTATTATTTTTACCCATAGACTGACATACAAAACACGCGCAGTTTGGTATCTAATATACAGCGTAAGGACTTACGCGCGCAGATTTCAGAAAATCTACTCCATTCTCATCTCGCCACAAATTGCAGGCGCAGGAGCCCTTGCACTGACTAAAAAAACAACGTAACTCCCTGGAAGCCTTAACAAACACATACATTTAAGCAGCATCTCAAGGTTAAAGGGACAGTATACAATGATATTGCTTTTTTAAGGTTTATTTGTGTATTTGAAATAGTCAAATGGATTGAGCTTGTAGGTACTTTATCACATTGTGGACATATACTTGCTTATTTACTTTCAATTGGATTACCTTCATCTCTTTAGAACCCACTGGAGTGTAATTTATTCTAATGCTAACACAGCTTGGCACTGATGCCAAAATATATAAAGGGACAGTCAAGTCCAAAGAAAACATGCCCTATTTAAAAGAAGAAGGTTATTTCAAACTACTTTCAGATTTAATTAGAACACTTGCTTTGTTCTCTTGGTATTCTTAGTTGAAAGCAAAACCTAGAATGGCTCATATGATCATTTCTAACACCTTCTTGAAGGCTGCCTCTTTGCAATTGTGTTAAACCAGTCACACACACCAGAACTTCTCACCTGCAGACTTAAAACACCTGATAATGCCCACCCTATCAGTAACATCACTACTATATATACCAATGGGTCAATTTATATTGGATGTGAGATACATTGATTTACATCTTACAAGTGAATATTATTATACGTACCCTTCAGAAACAACTATTGTGGATGGGAGTTATAGTACAAGAATATGTTAGAAACAGGATAATATTACCTTTTTTGGACCATTTCCACACAAGCCTTATTATATGTTTTAACAATATTAGTGTTCTAAAACACCCCTCACATGGATGTGGATGACAATTATATGGTAAATAACAGAGGACAAGATTTATGGTGAACTATAAGAATTTTCTTTTTTCGGCTTCTTGTATGAGGGGGCAGAGGTGACTGGAGTGGATTTCCTGGTTCTCCTGGTTTGGGAAGCTTCAGATGATTCTGCTGGAGTGCTGGCCACAGATGAAAGGCTGGAGGCAGTGTCCTGCTGGTGTGTGAAATGCTCAACCAACACACCCAAGAGTTGGTTTTGTTCCCGCCATCTATTGTCCATCTGCATCTGTATATCAGACTGGATTCTCATCATCTGAGACTGATTTTGGACAATTCCATTTAATGAGGCTGCAATGTCCCTCTGCAGATCGATGCTACGCTTGAGTAGCCTCTCTTGGCTCCTATGAAACCTCTGTTGGCCTCTTTGAATGCTCTCCCAGCTTGTTATCAGCCTCCTCTGGAGTGAAATGTATTCCTCGCCCAGGGGAGAATACAGTGGATCTACAGACTCTTGAGCAGCAGTGATTCTAGGTGCAGGTTTTGCTCTATCTGCTGGTGCATCATGGACAACTTCAGCTGCATCTGCTTCATGGATAACTTCAGCTGCTGGTGCTTCATGGATAACTTCAGCTGCTGGTGCTTCATGGATAACTTCAGCTGCTGGTGCTTCAGGGATAACTTCAGCTGCTGGTGCTTCAGGGATAACTTCAGCTGCTGGTGCTTCAGGGATAACTTCAGCTGCTGGTGCTTCATGGATAACTTCAGCTGCTGGTGCTTCAGGGACAACCTCAGCTATATGCTCATCTGAGGATGGTGGAGCTCTCCCAAGGGAAGCAGATGGTGGAGCTCTCCCAAGGGAAGCGGATGGTGGAGCTCTCCCAAGGGAAGCGGATGGTGGAGCTCTCCCAAGGGAAGCGGATGGGGGAGCTCTCAGGCTGGATTGGTAGTCCCATTGACGACTAGTGTGTAACCACTCAGCCTGTCCAGTTTGCATACCTTGCGACATCCCCTGTGTGGAAAAACATCTACTCTTCATGGCTGACTTGGCTCCCCCTCAAAGCCAAAAGGATATTCCTCAGGCCAGATATCTTGCCATGGGTCGTATGCCAATGGTGGTGGCATCACTTCTGGGTCCTCAACGGAGGCAATCCAAACCTGCTGATGCCTGGGAGCATAATGTCCATGTTGCTGCCTGAAGACTGGTGGTGGAGGTGGCTGCATGGCTGTGACTGGTAGTGGAGGTGGCTGCATGGCTGTGACTGGTGGTGGAGGTGGCTGCATGCCTGTGACTGGTGGTGGTAGTGGAGGTGGCAGCATGCCAGTTTGCAGCCTGGTGAGGTTCTGAGGAGGAGTCAAATGATGAGAGGGATTAGTACAGTCATATATATGTCCATGTGGGCATACAATATACATTGATACATGCTAGGGACAATACTCATTCTCATGTCAAACTCTATAACATGCATGTGCACAATGTGATTTGTGATATGAGGGATTTTAATCTGCACAGTATACAGGTATGTGTTTCATACAAGAGTTATGTGGACATGTCAGTGATGGAGAAAATGTGTTCTTTAAGTGACACTATGGTCACACAATTTACTTTAGCCTGATGTAGGCACAGAACCTGCTTTCTGAGCTAAAAGTATTGTGATGGCTATAGTGTCCATTTACTGAAAACTCAACATGTGGCTTGTGTCCTGTATTACTCTGAGACATGTTAGTATTGCACTATTTCACCTAATATCATGAATTGCATTGTGTTAAGTAGCATTAATGTCAAATCTAATTGTAGATGTTTTTGTTAGTAGGCCAAATACCATGCTCCTCATTGTGTACATGAATGTGTGACATTAAAGGATGTTATATCTCAAATACATATCATACTGGTGTGTGGGATGCTACTCACCAGCATGAGGTGCTGTGGTTGCAACCCCTGAGTCACGAGCCCCTGGAAGTCCACGGACTGCTGTGAAACTCAGGGAGCTGCGTATAATCTCCTGCCATACGTTGTATTCTGCTTCCAAGGGTGGACCACCCCCTGTTCCTCTCTGGTGCATGGCTTCCTGGCCCATCTTCTCTTTCACCCGCCTCTTGCAATCATTCCACCTTTTTTTAAGTCCCTCAACAGTCCTCCTCTGCGGGGCCACACTGTTTACAGCCTCCTCTACCACCGACCATGCTTCCTTATGCCTTCGGGCAACGCCTCTGCCCTTCTCCTGGCCAAAGAGGGCACTGTGGTTGTCCATGATGGCCTGGACTAGCGCAACATTCTCATCAAATGAGAAGTTTGGGCATTTCATGCGCTCCTCCTCTGTGGCCACCTATGCAGCCGAGAAACGTGTTGCTGGTTTTTAAACAATTTTAACAAATTGGTTTTACTTGTATCCTGCTGGAGCTGGTCTCCTTTCTTTCACAAACTGCCTATATCCATTCGAGTGATCGTTCATTGGGATATCGCTCAATTTTACAGCTATCACACACCCTCTCAAAATTATCCTGACGATTGGAGTGTGGTGAGGAAGGTGTGTACGCAGATTGGATCCTGATTGGTCGCACGAACCACGTGATTGGCTGGGAGCTGTTGCTGTGTGTGGTCTACCGGGCGACTGTGAGGTCCCGGACTGCGATTTCAGGCACGCCATAATGCCGCTCGGCTTGTGAGTATAATTTTTGTCACCGTAGTACACCTGGTTGTACCGATAATATCACCCTATTTTGGCGCCTTCTTGTTTCCTGTTTTTAGGTACTTCTATCGTTTACATCCATTTCGGAAGAGCAGCCTCTGTTTGGACTATTTGGACACTAATTCTAATAACACCTGAGCGCACCTCCATAGGGTGACAACACCCTCCTTTTGTCTTTGGGGGGTATTGTACCTGTGAAAACTTAAAGGGACAGTCTACTTCAACATTTTTATTGCTTAAAAAGATAGATAATCTCTTTATCACCCTCTTTAGTTTTGCGCTAACCTGACACGAAATATGAATATTTCACATTCCAATGTTCTTTACATAGAAGAATGTGTTATATTTATTTATTCATAAATATATATTTCTACATATATCTGATGTTTTGTGTTTTGGTAAAATAGCCACAATAAACCCAATTTTCTTTGTAAATGGAAAGAGTCCACAGCTGCATTCATTACTTTTGGGAAATAAGAACCTGGCCACCAGAAGGAGGCAAAGACACCCCAGCCAAAGGCTTAAATACTTCTCCCACTTCCCTCATCCCCCAGTTATTCTTTGACTTTCGTCCCAGAAGGTTGGCAGAGAAGTGTCAGAAGTTTGTTTTGTCTCTTATGGAGGGTAGTACTCTTCAACATGGGACGGGAGTTTTAAGTAATCCTGTCAGTCTTTCAGTGAGGGCTTGGATGAAAGTTAGAGTCCGGAGATGCAGGGAGAGTCTTTCTGCGAAACCATCCCGGCTCATATTAACAACTCCACAAGCAATCAGTGTTGACGAACTTCGCTTTGCTGCCTGCTTTCTTCTCTCAAGTCCATGGAAGGACGATGCTACTATCCGTCACACTTGAAGGTCCGTGTTCCTGTTCCACAGTGTAGATTCCGGTAGGATCGTTTCATTTTACTTCTTCATGAATGTGCTGCAACTCATTTGTTCCTGCGAACTTACATGAAAAATACAGGGTCTCAGTGGGACTCCTTTATTATCTTGGAATTGAGTGTTAATATCTCCTGAGGGGGATTATTGAACAGGGTTTTTTTAAAAATCATATTTGTTATGTGATTCAATCTGCTTATGTGTAGTGTTAACTTGGCTGATGGCTTTTGGAACATAACAACCTTTGGAATAGACGCTACCATAGGTTGGGAGCGCTTTTTTTGGACTGTACAGTTCACCTTGTGACCGGGCGTGTTTACATTCTGGTCTCCCATTTCTGCATTCCTGACTGTGTGGCGACAGAGAAATCTAATCCGCTGGTGTCTGGTTCATAAGAGGTGGTGAGTGCCCCAGCTATTGTGGGTGTCAGGTACCGTTTAAATTGTTTTCTATATATTCCATCTTTTGGTATCCTTTATCCAGTTATGGAGGATTCTGATGTTGAGATTGTTCGCCTTTTCTGATTCAGATTCTTCGACCTGTGAAGAATGCGAATTGGCCCAGTTGACTCAGGTCACTCAGTTTTGTTCTGTAGGCCGTACTAGAGCGCCTTGTTCCTCGGGCTCGGGGATTCAAGGGACTGCTGAGCCATCCGCCTCAGGGGGCCCTGTCCTCCGAGAGGTGAGTTTCCTACTGCTACCTACTACTATACATGCGGGTAACCCAGGTTATGTTTATCCCTCCGCCGAGGGTGGATTGTTCCCTCCGGAGGTTGTAGCTTGTTTTCGCTTTCACATACTTTTGGCGATTACTCGTCTACAAAGTCCAGATGTTTATTTGCGATTGTGCTTGTGCCCTATTGTCCCGGGTCTCCCGGCCATGGGAGGGCATGTGCAGTTCCCTGCGGGTGTAACTGTTCCTGAGTGTTGTGTCTTTCTTTACAGGCTGGCTCGCCTTCGTGTTCTACTCAGACACGTTTTTGAGTTGTTAGGGGACCCTATTCTTAACGGCTACGGGACTCCTCAGTCTTCTATTTCGAATGGTTCACCTCATTAGACATGAGGGAATGACGTAATCTCCTTTTAGTCTTGTTATGGAGATCCTTCCCAGTTTTGTTGGAAGAACAGGGTTTCCGTTAGGCTGGTCCTGCGGGTATTTCTGTTTTTCTTAGGGGTTAACCTTCGGGTTGCCTCTCATTTAGTTTTATCCGGCTAGGATGAATTTTATTTTTTACTTTTATGTTTCCTTCGGGAACTTACTATGCGATCGATACTCGCTGTTTACTTCTGCAGAAGTTTGTTTGGGACAGGTTCGTCCCATGTTTCGTTTTTTTCTTCCTCTCTCTCTGAGGGTGGATTTAAACAGCTTGACAGTTATGGCCCTGGTTGCAGGCTGGTCCTGCTTGGGTTCAGATCTTCTGTCTCGCGGCGTATTCAGACACGTGGCGCCTGTTCTACCTTGCTGGGCAGGTTGAGGTGCCGAGTGCTCACAATATTATTTGTGTTTCCTGTATTTTATTTTACAAGTTTCAGCTATGCTTTCTTGAGCGGACTTGCGGGTCCGTGCGGCTCACGGGATTGTTTCAGTCCTTAATAGCCGTCTATCTGGTGACTGGGTGAACAAATGTTCGCTGCGTTACTCTCTTTTGCTTCCGATATCCTCGGGACCTAGAGTATTCCTTCCCACATGGTTGGAAGGTGGAGGGTTTACCGCCTTTTTTCCAACGGTTTGCCTTTCGGGGGCTCTGGGAATTGCCCTTCTTGGGACCTGTTCCTTTAATGGTTCTCTTCTCATTGAGACCTTTTTGGACTATGTCCATTTCTCCTTGTGGATTGGGTCTCCTTCTGGGGGACCTGGATTTCCCTTCGGGAGTTGGTTGTTCCCTTTTTACGGACATTAGACAGTGTGGTGACTCTGGGCTCTGCATCTCCTTCTTGGGTAGAAGAGGTCCTAGTGGCTTTTCCATTCATATGGTTCAGGTATTGCCATCTATTGTGGCATCTCTACCCATGTTTTTCTGTCCTCTGATTTCATATATGAGGTTATGTGGAGACTTGCTGTATTCTGTTCGGGTGACTTGTCCTCACTGTTCCCCTTGTTCTTGGAGTTTGTGGTGTTGTTTGGACACCTGTTAGACTCTAGAGTCTTTATAGGGCCTTGTGAGGCTTTAGCTCTTTGGAGTGGGCTCCTGCAATGGGTGGTCTCTTCCCTTTGGGTTGGGACTTGCAAAGGATTCTTTCTCTTGTTATGCAGAATAATCTGGATTTTCCCCTGTGGGTCTGTTTTCTATATCAGAAGGGGTATTTAAGTTCCTGGAATGTTGATTATTATAAATATTTGTGGGGCTTGGGCCTTCTGTCCTGGTTCTTCCGGTTGTCGAGTGTTTCACTCAGCGTTTTCACATGTGGATGCCACTGTAGGTTGTTACCGTACCTTTATGATCCTAGGGCTGGTTCGGGGTGCTCTAGTTTTCAGGGTACTTTGTTCTGGCTGTTCTGTTTTACAACTTGGCCAGTTTTTCTGAGAGCCGGGCTCTTTGAGTCTTGTCTTGTGCTGGACGATACGGTTCCCTTGGGACAGCCAACTGATGTAACCTGATGGTGAGCTTTGCTGCCTAGCAAGCAGATGATTTGCAGTTGTTAAGCTGTAGCTATTGCGCTTTTCATGTGTGTTCGCAAGTTGGTTTTTTAAAGGGTTCTTTCCGTGTTCGTCAGTGGCGTGGCCTTGAGTTTTTTTGGTTCGGCCTCCGGCTTCCTGTCTTATGGGCAGGTGTTTATCGATGCTCTCTTTTCAGTGGGTTAGTTGTCTTCCTTTAGGAGGTATGTTCCTATTTTAGGGGCATCTCCTGTGTATGGGAGGTTGGAACTGATGTTTTTAACTGGTTCAGAGACGGGTCTCATCTTTGAGTTGTTCCTTTCCATCTGGGGAGCTGTTATCTCCGCGTTGACACTTTAGTTGGTTGGTCTTGCTTGATTTCAATGGGTCTAAAACCTGTTCGACTGTCTCTAAGGAGGAGTTTTTGGGTTTGCACCTGAGCTCTGTTGAAATGTCTGTGCCCATTCATCTGCCATCTTGGGGGTTGGTTTTGGGGTCTCTTTTGTTCCCCTGCTTTCAGAACTGCCATCGCTTGGGCTGGTCCGGCTAGGTGCAGGATCTGAGATCTGTTGCTCATCCTCAGGTCTTTGGGATGCCAGTGGGCCTTTTTTTGAGGTTCTGTGCTTCTCCCCTTTTTGAGATCTGTGAGTAGGTCGAGTGGCTTTGATTGCCTGGAGTGTGCCCTCTGTCTTGGAGGTTTGGCAATCTGATATTTTGTTCGGGCGCTTTTTCCTTATGGATAGTATTTTCTTCTGTGTCTTCCTACGAATCGCAGCATGCTACTGGACTCAGATGTTTACCTTTCTGGGTTTGCTACACGTATTGCTTCTGTTTGCTCGTTTTTTTGAGTTCTGACGGTTTGAGGACTTCATCTTCAGCTGTCTTTTTTTTGCTGTTGCACAATTTTTGGGAGAGGTTTTCTTCTCCTTGCCGATGCCCGATTTTGCTACCTTGTGGTTCTGCTTGGTCTGGGTGTCATATCACCTTGTTCTCAGGACCCATTTGGGTCTCTGTGGGCTTGGCTTACTTCTAAAGGGGTTTTTCCTTAATGGGTTCTTGCTGTACCCTTTGGGAATCCCTGAGGTTCCTCGTGTCCTCTCCCTTTTGGGGACTTTAGCTGTGACTACTGGTCTCTCCTGGAGTAGTGTTGGCTCAGTGAGTCTGCTTTTGCACTCTCTAAGAGTCTGCTTTTGCAGTCTCTCAGACTCTGCTTTTGCAGTCTCTCAGACTTTAGCTGTTACTTCTGGTCTCTCCTGGAGTAGTGTTGGCTCAGTGAGTCTGCTTTTGCAGTCTCTATAGTTAGGCCTTTGGACTATCTGCGGGTCAGTGTCCTTGGGGCCTTTTCCTTTCTAGTTTTTTTCCCGGCTTCGATCGAAGCAGGGTTTGATTGGGTTGTGGATTTTCAGGCCTGGTGCCCTCAGAATGGGCCGCCTATTGTACCCTCCTGTTTTTGCATTCAGTGTCCTCTGTAGCTTGGATATTGTTTTCCCAAAAGTAATGAATGCAAATGTGGACTCTTTCTATTTATGAAGAAACACTTAAATTATGCTTACCTGATCATTTTCTTTTCTTCAGATGGAAAGAGTCCACAGCTCCCCGCCCGTTTTTTTCTGTGGGGTGTCTGTTCTTTTTTTATTCTTCTGACACCTTTTTACCCTGGAATTTATTCTACTGTTCCTTGTTCCTCGGCAGAATGACTGGGGGATGAGGGGAGTGGGAGGAGTATTTAAGCCTTTGGCTGTGGTGTCTTTGCCTCCTCCTGGTGGCCAGGCTCTTATTTCCCAAAAGTAATGAATGCAACTGTGGACTCTTTCCATCTGAAGAAAAGAAAGCTATCAGGTAAGCATAGTTTAGGTTATCGCTCACATGCAACAGTTAGCACACCACTCGTTATCTAGCCCAAAGTGTTTATCCTTTATACTATATACATTTTAAGATATTTGTCCCCATCTCCAAAGTACCTGTTATTGTGTTTTTGGGGTTATCAATGTGAGCTCAATGCCAGGCTATACAGGTCAAGCTGGTTGCGTGGTACCTAATAACATAAGTCACAAACAAGAGAGTATTTTTTTAGGGGAACTCTTAAAGGGACGCTCAAGTCAAAATTAAACTTTCATCATTCCGACAGAATCTTTCCAATTTACTTCCATTAACAACATGTGCACATTCTTTTTATATTTACACTTTTTGATTCACCAGCTCCTACTGAGCATGTGCAAAAAATTCACAGAATATACGTATATGCATTTGTGATTGACTGATGGCTGTCACATGATACAGGAGTAGAAATAGACAAAACTTTGAAACTTGTCAGAAAAAAAATCTACTTATTTTAATTTCAGACTAAGTGCTATTGCATTGTCTTTTTATCATGTATTTTTGATTATGCAAATTAATTATGTTTACTGGTCCTTTAACCACCAGGGATAAGCGTTGGATTATTAATAGCCATATACCTCCAGAAATACG
The DNA here is from genome assembly GCF_027579735.1 of Bombina bombina. Taxonomy (NCBI): domain Eukaryota; kingdom Metazoa; phylum Chordata; class Amphibia; order Anura; family Bombinatoridae; genus Bombina; species Bombina bombina. Next base: position 575,750,173 of record NC_069503.1, on the reverse strand, counting down.
CAGATAAGTTTGTTTGTATTCATTTGTTTGATATTTAATGAATAAGCCGCATAGTATAATATAGGAACTGGTTTAATAAAATTAATTTTAAATTGAAATTCAAATCTGAAATATCTTTTTCATACCCTGCTTCTGCACATTTCAGTGTCTGCAATAATATTTACTACAGTTAAAGAAAATTTTGATGCTAAATTGTCCGTTTTTTTAAAATTTGATTAAAAACAGGTGCACTTTAATTCATCAAAATTTACATTCCCCCCTGTTGTGAAAAAAATATCTTTTAAACTTGACAGCTGCTCCAGCTTCTCCCAGTCGTCGCAAGCCATTTCTGACGTCAGAAATGATGGATCGGTCATCCTCCAATCACGGCTTCCCGGGCACTTTAGCATCAAAATTTACATTCACTTTAAAGGGCCATGTTACCCAAATGTTGAAAAACTTGAAAGTGATGCAGCATAGCTGTAAAAAGCCGACTAGAAAATATCACCTGAACATCTATATGTAAAAAAGAAAGATATTTTACCTCAAAATGTCCTAAGTATTCACACCCCATTGTAATGGACTTTAAGCAGCATATCATTATGCCTGTCCCAGGACTTGCAATGGAGCGTGCCTCATACACACTCATGTTATTTTCCTATTCAGTCAAAGAAAGTTTCTTTAAGGGAAATCTCTTGAGATCACAGTAAAAGAGTGCATGACCTCAACACTGCTGATGCTGATTGGTTGCTGTTTATTTCTTCCTTTTTTTTTACCTGCAGCTGGGCAGTAACTGAAAAATAACTTTTTCCACAGCATTTACTCTGGTGAGCTGAGGAAGTTGTGAGGTAAAATATCTTCCTTTTTTCTTCCTTTTTAACATAGAGATGTTCAGGTGATATTCTTGCTTTTTACAGTTATGTTGCATCACTTTCAAGTGATTTAGCATATGAGTATTATGTCCCTTTAAAGAAAAAAATGCACCTTACCAAAATTTGTGTGGTTACAAAACTGAGAGGGTTAACTTTCAAAGGTCATGGAAATAATGATCTAGTTTCTGAATCTTTTCAGCTGTAGACATCAAAGTAAAGTCTTATATGCCTAGTATATATCAGCAGTAAAACACCGAATTGCAAAAGATCAGCATACAAAACATTTCAAAAGTATTTTAAATGTTATTCTGTTTTTAAAATTTTGATTGTTTTGCAATATAGGGACACATTCACAGAAAACCTTTTTTCAGCATTATTTATCTTACCTCCTATGTTATCACCAATTAAGGACAGATATAAATCAGCTCCACTAATTAAGCAGTAGCTGTGTTAAATGTAGCAGGGTCAGGGTTCTGAAATTTTCAAGATACACTCCAGCTTTTTGGGGAGTGTAAAATGTACAATGTTTAGAGTTAAATTACAAGGAAAAGGGGAAATTACATTGCAGAGTGGTTTTTTTAACCATGTATAACTGAATATGATTTTGGCACATCGTTAGAATTTCTGTGCAAAAATATTGAATGGCAGCTCTGACTTTATTGAGTTTATTTTATAAACATTTTCAATCTGTTAGCAAAGCTGTTGCTTAAATTAGCAAACACACTTGGTGGTCTGTGGGTGTGTCAGGGCAGTTTGTGGGCGTGTCTGAGTTTTCCATGGGTGGGGCTAAGGGAAATTCTGTAAAGAGGGACTTATGGCTGTCTCAGAGGAACAGAATCAGGGAGTGTCCCTTTTAAATAGGGACAGTTAGGAGGTCTGCTCATTAGCATACATTTGTATAAATAATCAAGAACTAAAACTGTTTTTTGGGACTGGTTTTAAATTATTTTAAGTGATCATTTGTTTGTAATTATAGTCCAATAAACTTAGAATAAGTTTAGCCATAATAGAATCTTTATTTCTGTATTTAATTTTTATTTTCCTATTTTTTTTATTTTTTTTAAAATATTTTTTATTTGAGGTTTTTTTTTTTTAGAAAAAAAAAAAAAAAAGGCATACAAAAATCTTGAAACAGTAATACAGAATAGCATTGGGTTACAATAGTAATATGCAATTTAAACATACATGTATGAAATGCCTAGTACTCAACCTTCCTCCAAATTCACACACGAGACCACTCTTGGGCCTCAAGCAAAAATATACCAAGTTTAGGAGGTTATTGCTATCTGGAGAGACCACTCACAGGCCTCAATGACAAACCTCTTTTTATATTTAAGATAGGTTACAATATTTAAGACAACACCTTGAACAAATAAACTTGAAACATCTTTCTCATTACTTAATAGGCCACTTTTGGACCTAACCTATATATTTACTCAAGGTAGGAGAGAAGAAGAATTTAAGTATAGGTACCCTTTTTTTGCGAGAGTCAGTGTATAAGAAAGATAAGTCCCCAAAAGGAAAATAATGGCCACTCTTGGACCATTCACATTAGTATGTGTTAGTAGAGGGACATAGCAGGGGTCACTTGTAGACAGTAGGATAAGTAAGTGGGTACATTGTATCTAATAGGATATATTATATAGATAGTTATGGTGGTAGTTATGATAATTAGGTAGATAAGTTATGGCATAGGAAAGAGAAGCCATATAGTTAACCCTCCTAAATTAGGAGGTGTATTATTATGGGGGGGGAGGTGGTATATTATATATGGTGTGAAAAACATACAGCTTGGGAAGCTTTTTATATCATACTTCAAAGTAAGCATTCATTAACAAAACAAGGTACCACAACAAAGCGAGAGATCAACTAAGAACATGGATTGTCAATATGAACGCGAAAGGAACCAAGTGTACATCGTACCATTGCAAGAGCCGACATACCAGGGCTTAAAAAAAATCTTAGGGAATATGTTTAATGGAAGTTACATAGATCAATTCTGGCATCCTGGGGAGGGAAACCGTATATAAAGCAGGACCAGCCTGCAATAACAGACATGCTAAATGCGCAGATGGTAGATTGCACACAGTAATATATGGGTATTAATGAAGAGCAAAACTATGACAAAATGTAGCTGTAAGGTGACTATAATGGAGGCTCATATGTAGCATAGTATATAAACTTAGTGCCAACTTTAAGCAGACATTGTGGAGTAGTACATTTATAACCCTGTGGGGAAGAATCCCATAAGTTAAGCACATATACAGTGTAAAAGAAAAGTGCTCTTAAGTCTTTTAAGCATAAAACAGTTCTAAATAATCATACCAGCTAACGTCTCCAGGGGGTAAATCTGCAAAATACATAACAAGGGACATTTGGTTGGCATAAAAAAACACATTTGAGTTTTAGCGCTAGAGTTCAAAGGCGCGCTTGCTTAGACCTAGGGGTCACTTATGTGAATGGTAATAATCTATTTACGGATAGTAGTTATAGGCTAATCTCACATAGACATAGAGTGTAGTGGTTTAGCTACTTCTATGCAAGCAATAGCATTGTCATGAGATCTTCACTGATGTTAAGTGAAACAGAAGGGTAGCTATTTTCAAATTGGGAAGCACATATTTCCTATTTAATTAGTAGAAACCTGGTGATTGGGCATGGGCCCTATGCCCATCACACATGACCCCACATAGGAAGAGGCTATATAAAGATATATGAGGGGAGGGAAAAAGAGTTTGAAGGAACCCTGCGTAAGTGCAAATGTACCAAAGGATAACAAGGAGAGCAAACAATAACACACTACAGCCTAAATATCGTTGTCATTATATGCCCCCCTAGTGTAGCAGAATGAGTGAGCAGTGCAGAGGTAATATTCCTGGTCTTCACAATCAGTAAATAAATGGCTTAGAAACATGACTCAGAAATAATTCAGTAAACATTTCCCACCTGAGTATCAACTTGTACTTATTTATGACTTTATACACAAATCTCTAAGTATATCAAGCAGACTATTAATGTCATGTGTTGGATCACTGCAAGTAGTTAAGAAGAGTCTCTGTTATGAATAGACCTCACATATTAATCTATTTATAAACATACAGTATGTTTGCAGTATTGAACTAATTGATGAGATCATATGCGATTAAGTAAGTTATTATATCAACTAAACTATGAATAATAGCGATACCCATTAGACTTTAGCAGCCAACACCTGGTTGTTATATCTATACATACGTTACAACTTTTCAGAACAACTATAACAACAGAGCTGCGTAGCTTAAAAGTCCAGTCCTAAGGAGACTTTAACCAATGCCTTGTCTAGAGACATTTCGGGGTGAGGGGTTATAATACTGGATCTCCCGAGGCAAGGCTCCAGGAATATCAGCAAGCAGTTCTGATTCCGTATATAATGCTTGCTTGCTGGCTTCACTGCTCTGTGGTTCTCCTAAAGTCTCCTCAGTTGTGCGCCCTACATATGCAGCCACTGCAGGCGATCCTGTGCTGAGCTGAATCCTAATAGGGCCTGAAACGCTGGGAAGCCTAGAAGCCGGTGCGCTCCCCACTAGACTTGTCTCAATGCAATTATGTAGTGTACGGTCTCCCTTTAGTGTTCTACTCTTCTCACTCTTGCTAAGGCCGGCTGGAGATTTCAGTTGATGAGAGACCGGAGGACCCAGAAAGCAGGCAGCGTGATCTGTCATCGTAATAGCATACACACTCCGGTGATCCTCACAGGCAGTGTCGTGGGGCCAAAGTGGGCTGGAATCACTATCAGATGAGGCTGTGACCCGAAAATGGGTATCTTGTGCAGGAGCAATAGCCTCCTTGACTGCTTCAGCAGCCATGTCCAAAACAAGAGCTTGGTAGAGCTGTTTCTCTAGGTCAGCAAAATGGCGGAACAGGGTATTGCGGATCTCAGCCTCCCATGCGTCACCTGTATCCAAAGCCCCCATAGCAATAGGCTTCCTGTCCATGTTTCCGAGTCTATAGTAGCTATGGAGCTCTTCTGTAGTTGGCAATATATAGCTCCTCCAGAAGAGAACAGTTGCTGGGTCTAGTTGCGATAGAGCGGTGCAGTCGCCATTTTAGTTAGGCATCAATTAGAAGATACGGTCACAAAATGTGCCCTCATGCTTCTCAGTATGTCAAAATGTTATTCCTGGCTTGATCATTTAAAGGTCGATAAGAAAGTTCCCTTGGTGGTTGAAAATAGCTTCTTTTTTCCCCCCTTGTTGAAAAAAAAAAATTAGTATTATGTCTCTTAGTCTCAGGAGCTCCACATAACACGTCTTGCTGCAGCGGTAGCTGGCTCCGCCCCCCCTTTATTTTCCTATTTGACCTGAACTAATAAAATACCGGCCATGGATTCCCGCTTAAGCGTTAACATCTCTAGATGGAGGCTTTTTGTGCTCAAATTAGGAGTTGAAAGTTAAAAGTTTGCGTGGGAGCGAAAACCCAACGCCTGCAAAGAGTTGGACTTAGAATATAGGGATAGTGTTAATGTTTTCTTTCATAGACTTCAATGGAGCACGAAAACCGGAAAAAAAAAGTAACACCCATACTTGCACGATAACCCGATCGCGTTTATTAAAGGGACATAATACTCATATGCTAAATCACTTGAAACTGATGCAGTATAACTGTAAAAAGCTGACAGGAAAATATCACCTGAGCATCTCTATGTTAAAAAGGAAGATATTTTACCTCACAATCTCCTCAGCTCAGCAGAGTAAGTTCTGTGTAAAAAAATATACTTCACCTGCTCCCAGCTGCAGGTAAAAAAAAAAAAAAATGAAGCAATGAACAGCAGCCAATCAGCATCAGCAGTGCTGAGGTCATGAACTCTTTTACTGTGATCTCATGAGATTTGACTTAACTCTCATGAGATTTCATTGTAAACTTCCTTTACCTGATTGGTGAAATAAGATGAGAGTGCACGAGGCTCATCCTTTCAGCTGTCCCAGGACAGACATACTAATATGCTGCTTAGAAATCCTTTACAATGGGATGTGGCTACTGAGGAACATTTGAGGTAAAATATCTTTCTTTTTTACATAGAGATGTTAAGGTGATATTTTCTAGTCAGCTTTTTACAGCTATGCTGCATCACTTTCAAGTGTTTAAACATTTGGGTATTATGGCCCTTTAAGTGTGCTCAGCCTGACCTGAATTATGAATATTTCATATTCCAATGTTCTTCACATACAGTAAAATTTCCTTTTTATTGTAATTACATATTTCTATATAAATATCTATATATAGAGATGTGCATTCCTTTTTGGATGAATTTACATTTGTTACAAATATTTGATTTTCATTTTGTTTTAACAAAACAAAAATCCAAATGAATGCACAGCAAAAATTAAACAAAATTAAAAAATGTTAATGAACATCGTCAGTATTCATTTGTGTACTTTAATTTTTTAAAGAGTTTAATATTTACATTAGCACACTCTCTGTGCTCTCCAAAGCAAATTAAGGTAAGTAAAATTTACATTTGTTTTCACAAAAATGATTGTAAATGTTCAACGGAAATTCAGTATTTGCTTGTTTTAAACTAAACAAATACAGAATAGTGCAGCCACAGAATATTAGTGGAAACCAATATACCTGAATATTCGGAATAAAAATTAACTACAATTAATGGAATATATCTATATTAATTACAGTATGTATAATAATTTTTAAGATTTTTCAATAACGCACTTTAAGATTACTAAATTTCCATGTGCGCTAATCCAACCGTGTTAAATCTTAATCTTGAAAGCAGATGCGCAAAACGCATATTTTGCATTCCTATGTTCTTCACATAGAATATAATGTACTTTTTATTCTGAAAAAATAAATATATATATATGATACTGGTAATGTAAAATACATATAAATATATATATATATATATATATATATATATATATATAGGTATAGCTGTATATAAACATGTATTTACAATAAAAGGGACATTATCCTGTAAGTGAAGAATATTGAAATGTTAAATATGTACAGTACATATACACTAAAACATATAAATATTTAAATACATATGTACACACACACACACACACACATATATATATATATATACATATTTAGACATATGTATGTATATATATATATTTATATATATATATATATATATGTTAAAGCCCTTTACATACCTTTTTTTTCCTAACGCCTGAGACCTCATATCTTTGAGCCCTTATAAATTTTTAAGGCAATTTTTTTACAATAATTTTTATCAGACAGTGTTATTATGAGTGTAACGGTACTGTTAAATGTAATTTTGATGTGTTTTGTTCAAGTTTTTTGTTCCCGTAACAGTTAACCAGAGTTCTGAAGTCACGCTAACCTGAAGCGCGTTAAATTTGATTGTGCTCAAGCAAACGCGTTTACTTTCAACTTGTAATACGCGCTCTATTTTTGTTGAGCGCATAAGATGAAAAATCCAATATCGCTCGCATTAAACAGTTAGTGTGCCACTCGTAATCTAGCTCCATGTGGGTAAAATACCTGCTGGGTGGCAACCCTATGTATATGGTATAACAGGATAATCTAGGTAAAGTATTTTTTAAGAGGAAATGGTTCATGGCTAAAAACACGGCAGCAAAGTTATTCAGTATTGATAATGACTATATGTTTGAATACAGCTTTTTCACAACATGAGTTCATGAGAAACATGTAAGATAATTTTGTAAAATGTTATTAAAGTAATTTAAATACCTCATGGTGTCACATAGGAAAACCATGATGGATTGGAAATTTGATCTTTGTGTTCTGAGGTAAAAAAAAGAGACCATGCAAAGTGCTCTTAACTGAGGATTCTAATTTGGAGACCTCCTTGTTGTGTGAATTGCTGTTAAAATACTGGTTGAGTGAACAGTTTCAGGCAATACGAGCACAGCTGATGGATCAATGAGGCCCTGCCCTCAGATCATCCAGATTCACTTCATAGCAGTCAAAATCCCACACAAACTCCTCTTCCTCAGAGGGGTAGAGTTGGGTGCTATGAATACAGCTGTCGTAAAACTACTTGTGCTTATTTATCCCTTCCCACTGACAGTTTCTATTAGACTAAAGTATATATTTTTCCATTTAGAAAAACAAGTCATATTGGATTATAAAATGTTTGTTTTTGTGTCGTTTAACAATGGTACTATGCACTTGTGGTCATTTAACCGAAAAGGGACATTAAAGGGATAGGAAAGTTAAAAAAAAACTTGGATGATTCAGATGGAGCATGCCATTTTAAAACACTTTTAAATGTACTTTAATTTTCAAATGTGCTTCGTTCTCTTGTTATCTCTTGTTGAAAAAGAATATGCAGATATCATAAACTAGTAGGGGATATCTGCTGATTGGTGCCTGCACACATTTGTCTATTGTGATTGGCTAACTAGATGTGTTCAGCTAGTTGATAGCAGTACAATGGTGTTCCTTTAACAATGCATAACAAAATAATTAATATAGAAAATGTGGGGCTTTCCTGTCCCTTTAAAGTGCATTTTTTATATGGTTTAGAAATTATCCAGTCACAAAAAAAAATAATAATAATAATATGCATTGCTGTGCAGGCCTCGGCCAGAAGTGGAAACTACTCAACAGAGCAATGTTTTTTTTCTTAGCCCCCCTCCAAAGCTAAACCAGTTATAAGCAATAGTAATAATAATAATGTTCCTCTGTATAATGATCTTGAGGATATACAGATAGATGGATAGATTGATAGACGGACCTGTATTCTGCACCAATATAAGTCTCTCCTGCATTAAAGGGACACTGAACCCAAATTTTTTTCTTTCGTGATTCAGATAGAGCATACAATTTTAAGCAAATTTCTGATTTTCTCCTATTATCATTTTTTATTTGTTCTCTTGCTATCTTTATTTGAAAAAGAAGTTATCTAAGCTTTTTTTTTTGGTTCAGACCTCTGGACAGAACTTTCTTATTGGCGGATGAACCCAGGTTGTTCACCAAAAATTGACCGGCATCTAAATTTACATTCTTGCATTTCAAATAAAGATATCAAGAGAATGAAGAAAATTTTATAATAGGAGTAAATTACAAAGTTGCTTAAAATCTCATGCTCTATCTGAATCATAAAAGAAAAAATGTGGGTTAATTGTCCCTTTAATTATTGCAGATGCCTTTATATAGACTGGCTGCTATGGGCTTCCCAGCCCTTGGGCCCTGGTGCAACTGCGCCTGTTGCATCAATGATAGTTCCGTCCCTGCCTGGGACACACCCCATGAAAAGCGTCTTGAGTGTTGTTTATGTTCCTTTTTTTGCTGTGTCCAATTAGGGCCAGATATAAACAAGCTTATGTACATACCAACCAATCACTGTTCAACATGTAGAAGTGTCAGGGTTCCACAGAGTGCACTCCAGACTTAAAGCACAGGAATTGTAGGCAAAATAACGAAGGTAAATGCATTGCAATGTATGTTAATGATATTGAATTAAATATTGTATGGAGAAATGCATTTTTAGCTTAAAGTGAAGGTAAACTTTGATGAATGAAAGCCCGTTTTTAAAAAAATTCTATTAAAAAAAGGGGCACTTTCCTTCATCAAAGTTTAGAAAGCAGCTATTTTCCCCAGGGGAATCATTGCCTGGGGCCATGCTGTGATTGGAGGAAGCCGGATTAGTCATTGATGACGTGTGAAGAGAGGATCTCCAGGTGGGGGCAGCTGCTCTGGCTGTGCAAAGAAGAAAGGTAAGTTTTTAAACAAAACGGCTGCTTTCTAAACTTTGATGAATGAAAGTGCCCCTGTTTTTAACAGTATTTGTAAAAACCGGGCTTTCATTCATCAATGTTTACCTTCACTTTAAGGTCCCTTTAAACTCTTATACACAAATATATCTGAAGCTCTAATCATCATTTGTGACCTTCTTTAATTAATGTAAACCTGATATCTAACATATTAGATAACTGCAATTTTTTACACTGTCCAGATAATAACCAGATGGTTAAAGGAAAAGGACCCTTCAGTTAAAAGGACAACAAAACACCTTGAGATTGTTATATATGTTTAGTTTTGCAGAATGAATCTTCATTATTTATTTTGCTCCCTTTTCAAGTAATTTAGCTCTGACAATTGAGCAATTTCTACTTGTCAGAACATGAAAAGTACCTGCTGAATTATTAAGGCTAACTTTGCTACATATATGTCCCTAATTGGTTTTAACTGAAAACAACTGCAAAACAGAGTACTTTATACTAACTTTATGACCGTGATAAGCCTTTTTACCTGCTGACTAAAGCCCAGATTGGTTCCTCCATATAAGGCAAATGATGGGTGTAGTTTGGCTATTGAAAAATAATTGCAGTAAAAAGGATGTTTATTTGATTTAAAAATGTTAAGACTTGTTTGATATGTTATTCTATAGCAACACTACACTTTAAAAATAAGATTTTTTGACTAACCAATGACAGTGCTGCAAAATGTGGCCTTTCTGAGAGCTGCTATTTCTGTTATGATGAATTTGCATTATTCATTTTAATATAGGGGACATTTGGTAGTAATGTTACACTATGATGTAAACCTATTTCTCTGGGTATGCACATACAAAATAATCAATTGTGTTTGAAATGTTAAATCACAAGGTTTCTGATATTAATGCAAAAAAAAAAATTGTACATCAAGTTTTTTTTTTTATTGCAGATGTATTTGCAGAATATATAGCTTAAGGGTTACTTTAGGATTTGGTTGTCAGTTAAAATTCTCTGACATGACATAATGAGATTCCTGTCAAATAAGTTTTTCTTCACAACAGCAAAAATGACAAATTGGGTGTGCTGAGGCTTATTAAGTGACATTTAATCTTCCTTTACACTAATCTCAAACAGTATATTTGATGTATGACTTTAACTAGAGACATTTTATGTTCTAAAAACTGTGATAAAAAATGTTCTGTAAAAAAACTGTGTACATTTTGTATGTCAAAGGATAAATACATAATGTATAATGCAGTCATATGGAATGCTATTCCCAAAACAAAAAGATGTAAATCTTTGTATTGATTCTGATTACTGTGGGACATATTGACTCTGATTACTGTGGGACATATTGATTATATTTCATTAATTGTTTATGAAATGTATTGAATGAATTTGATTATTGCTACCATACAAATGCTTACATTATTTTCCACAATATGGTGTTTGTCTATTGAAAAACATTGTATTTGTTCAGTGTGTAATTGGACAGAAATTCCATTAAAATCTTAAATCAGTGAGATCTTAACCCCTTAAAGGGGCATAATACTCATATGCTAAATCACTTGAAACTGATGCAGTATAACTGTAAAAAGCTGACAGGAAAATATCACCTGAGCATCTCTATGTAAAAAAGGAAGATATTTTACCTCACAATTTCCTCAGCTCAGCAGAGTAAGTTCTGTGCAAAAAGTTTTTACTTCACCTGCTCCCAGCTGCAGGTAAAAATAAAAAAAAATGAAGAAATGAACAGCAGCCAATCAGCATCCGCAGTGCTGAGGTCATGAACTCTTACTGTGATCTCATGAGATTTGACTTAACTCTCATGAGATTTCATAGTAAGCTTCCTTTACCTGATTGGTGAAATAATATGAGAGTTCATGAGGCTCATCCCCTAAGCTGTCCCAGGACAGACACACTAAAATGCTGCTTAGAAATCCTTTACAATGGGAGGTGGCTACTGAGGAACTTTTGAGGTAAAATATCTTTCTTTTTTACATAGAGATGTTCAGGAGATATTTTCCAGTCAGCTTTTTACAGCTATGCTGCATCACTTTCAAGTGTTTAAACATTTGGGTATTATGGCCCTTTAAGGATCGGGCATTTCAGACTAAAGCTTCCCCAAAAGACCAGAGCATTTTTACCATCACTCCATTTAAACAGAAATAGAGCCATTTTTATGTTTACCTATCAAACTATGTTATTTTTTTAGTAGACAACCCAAAGTATTGATCTAAGCCCATTTTGGAATTTTTCATACCACCATTTCACTACAAAATGCAATCATATTAATTTTTTTTTTTTTTTTCCACAAACTTTAGGGTTCTCACTGAAATTATTTACATACTGCTCATGCAATCATAAGACACATGGATGTCAAAGCTTCTCTGGGATCCCATTTGTTCAGAAATAGCAGACATGCATGGCTTTGTCATTGCTTTTTGGTAATTAGGCCACTTAATTGCAGCTGTGCACCACACTTTATTATTCCTGGCAGTAAAGGGGTTAGTCAGGTAGCTTGTAAGGTTAATTTTAGCTTTAGTGTAGAGATTACCCTCCCACCTGACACTTCCCACGCCCTGATCTCTACCTATTTCCTCCCAAACAGCTCTCTTCCCTCCCTCACTTCACACTGGTCACCCCCATCTTAGGTACTAGCAGGCAGTTTGCAGTTTTAGTCCTTTTTTTTTTTTCTTCTTAATTTTTTAATTATTATTATTTTGTACAGTGTATTTTGTACATTCCCACCTCCCTGATCCCTCCAAAAAAGCACTCTTACCCACCTCATCTAACTAGTTTCCGACATCTTAGGTACCGTTAGCTGTCTGCCAGTACCCAATTTTCTATCCCTTTTTCTTTTTACTTAATTAAAAAAAAAAAGTGATTTTTTTTTCTGTAGTGTAGATGCCCCTCCTCATTTACCCCACCTCCGCCTTCCAAGATCTTTCCCCCTTCCCTCTATTGCCCCCTCTCCACTCTAGGACCCCTCTCCTGCTCCCTTTTTCTCCCTCCCTCCTGCTCTCACCCTGCCTCCCTTCTGACCCTCCCACACAACTAACGATCGACAGCACCACTACCCAATGCAGAGAGGGACAAGTCTATGGGGTCAATTTATCAAGCTCCGCAAGGAGTTTGATGCCCCGTGTTTCTGGCGAGCCTGAAGTCTAAAGACCGCTGCTCTATAACCTGTCCGTCTGCTCTGAGACGGCAGACAGAAATCAACCCGATCGAATGCGATCGGGTTGATTGACACCCCCTGCTAGCGGCCGAATCTGCAGGGGGCGGCATTGCACCAGCAGTTCACAAGAACTGCTGGTGCAATGATAAATGCCGACAGCGTATCCTGTCGGCATTTGTCGATGTGCAGCGAACATGATATGCTACATTGTATCATGTCCGCTCGCACCTTAATAAATTGACCCCTATTTCTGCACTTCCCCAATCATGGGACATGTAGAAATAGCGTGATCTTGCCACTGTTAGCGAGATTACGGCAGAAAGAGGCCCAGGACAGCAGCGTATGGTGCTGGTCATTAAAGGACCAGTCAACACAGTAGATTTGCATAATCAACAAATGCAAGATAACAAGACAATGCAACAGCACTTAGTCTGAACTTCAAATGAGTAGTAGATTTTTTTTCTGACAATTTTAAAAGTTATGTCTTTTTCCACTCCCCCTGTACCATGTGACAGCCATCAGCCAATCACAAATGCATACACGTACCATGTGACAGCCATCAGCCATTCACATATGCATACACACTTATTCTTGCACATGCTCAGTAGGAGCTGGTGACTCAAAAAATTTAAATATAAAAAGACTGTGCACATTTAGTTAATGGAAGTAAATTGGAAAGTTGTTTAAAATAGCATGCTCTATCTGAATAATGAAAGTTTAATTTTGATTGAGTGTCCCTTTAAGGAGTTAAAGGGACACTATATTATTTTTTTTTCCCTGTCATACTTTTTAAGAAAGTTAAGCACGTTAAACATATTTTGAAATGAAAAGGGTTAAGTAAAAGCTTTTTAAAGAGACATAGTAGTATAAAATCCATCATCCATATAAAACTGTAGAAGAATTGTGAAGTAAAAAATTGGTTATATTTAAATTAATACAACTGTATAAATTATGTACTTACTGCTAATGCTTATGATAGGTAGCTTTAAAGCTTATTCTCTATACTTACCTGTTTGTATACAATGACTGGAAGTACAAGACATCTTTTTGCAGCCACCAATCAGCTGCTACTGAGCCTATTTAGATATGCTTTTCAACAAAGGATATCAAGAGAATGAAGTAAATTAGATTACAGAAGTAAATTGTAAAGTTGTTTAAAATGCTCTTTCTAAATCATAAAAGAGAAAGAAAGCTAAACCTAGACTATGCTAAATTATAAGTCCTTGAAGGCCACCTCTTATCTGAATGCATTTGGCAGTTTTTCATACCTTAAGGACATTAGTTCACATGTTTCATATAAATAATATTGTGCTCACGCACATGGAGTTATTTAAGAGTCAGCACTACTTGCCTAAAATGCAAGTCTGTCAAAAGATCTGAGATAAGGAGGCAGTCTGCAGAAGCTTAGAAACAAGGTAATTACAGAGGTAAAAAGTATATTTCTATAACAGTGTTGGTTATGCAAAACTAGGGAATGGATAATAAAGGAATTATCTATCTTTTTAAACAATAACATTTTTGGTATTTACTATCCCTTTAGGAAAAGCTGATTGGCCAACAAGTTATTTTTGTTAAAATAGTTACATTTAGCTGATTGGGTTAGAACTTAAAGGGACAGAAACCCCAAAATGTTCTTTCATGATTAGAATAGAACATACAATTTTAAACAACTTTCCAATTTACTTCCATTATCAAATTTGCTTTGTTCTCTTGTTATCCTTTGCTGAAGGAGCAGAATTGCACTACTGGCAGCAAGATGAACACATCTAGTCAGCCAATCACACAAGACAAATGTGTGCAGGCACCAGTTAGCAGCAGCTCCCACTAGTGTAAGATATGTGCGTAATCTTTTTCAACAAGGGATGCTAAGAGAACAAAGCACATTTGAAAATAGAAGTGAATTTAAAGGTGTCTTAAAATTACATGCTCTATCTGAATCATGCAAGTTTAATTTTGACTTTCCTAGCCCTTTAAAGAGGGTATAACACAAAGTGGTATATCTTGAATACTTACATTTTTATATAATTTATGGTTGATGAAAAAGTTGACACAAAAGTAGGCCAAGAAACAGGTTGTAGTTTTATTGCAATCTACGAAGGGAGATTTAATGTCTTAAAATAAAAATAATTTGATGCTGTTTATTGTTACAGAGTTTGAAGGAATGTTTTGAAGCTAATTTGGCAGACCATTCCAGAAACTGGGAGTCAGTCAGCTGGATGGTGCTAATCACTTGTAGGTTGATACATTTGGTCACATTTGTTTGTTAGAATTGTCTTACACAATGAAGTATGCTCTGTATTTTTCTGTTTTCAAGTATATAAAAGGGATATGAACCCCCCAAAAAGTTGTGATTCAGACAGAGCATTCAATTTTAAGAAGTTTCAAATTTGCTTTGTTTTCATTGTATTCTTTTGTTGAAGAGATACCTAGGTATATTTTAGGGAGTACTATTGACAGGGAACAGTGCTGCCATCTAGTGCTTTTGTTTGCAATTGGATAACATCCTTGCAAAACTGCTGCCATATAGTGATCTAGACCAGGGGTCGCCAACCTTTCGAACCTTTCGGACCTCAGGGACCACTACACTCACAATTTTGAATCCTGTGGACCACTAACATGATTTTTTTTTTTAAAGGTACAAACTCTATAATGTATATGTGTGTATATATATATATATATATATATATATATATATATACATACATATAAATATACACACACACACACTGTACATAACTAGTATAACCATAGCTAAGTTTACATTATGTATATATTTACATATTTTTAAGAATTATTTTTTGGAATTAACTAACTGAATGACAGAACTGATAGAATACTTCCAAATGACAGATGAAGGGTGAGTGCCAACTTTTGAGCTTGAAACATTGAGGCAGAAAGTGGGAAAAAAAGAATTATGTTTAAAAGGACCACAAGACTTCCAAGTTACCTCCCCAGTTAGGAATTATTCAAAACTACTTATGATCATGGACAGACATTGGAGTCATAAATGAAGTTTATATCAGAAAGCTCTCAATATAGATGGGAGCTAACCACGACTGATGTTACTGGCAATTACTATAATACTGGTGGGATATGGCTGGTCTGCTGGATGGCAATTACTGGAATTCAGGTGGAATGGCTTTGTACGCAGGAAAATTACTAGAATGAAAAAATAATTAATATTTAATTTAAAAAAAAGAAGATGGAGGGGAGGAAGACAAACAGTGATCTAAGTCCATCTGAAGGAATTAGGAAAATTACTACAAAGAGACAGGTAAAGGGAAGAATACAAATTAAATATAAGAGAGACCGTTTTTTTAAGATTTTCTTTTTTCATATACTGTAATTCCACTATTTCAAGCCAAGACTATACCAACCTCTGCTGGCTTTAGAATAGAAGCATATTCCTCTGAGCAGCATGCCGGGCGGGAAGAGTTAAAAATACAATCTAGCTACGCAAGTTGCGCAATACTACTCAACGTGCATAGGGAGATTGTAATTGAACTCCTCCGTCAGTTTTCACTGATGTCCAGCCAGGCACTGTAGGGAGTTGCAGTGCGACGGGGGTGACATCAACAAAGGAGATTAACTCCTGCTTGATGGTGTCAAGGACCACCAACATCTTCTCGTGGACCACCAGTGGTCCACAGACCACTGGTTGGCGACCGCTGATCTAGCCACATGCACGTTCCTCAACCAAAAATAAAAGAAATTGAGGTAAATGTGATAAAAGGAGGAAAATAAAAAGTTGATTGAAATTTGCATGTTGTATATGAATCATGACGAAACATTTTGGGTTTAATATCCCTTAAGGAAGTGTCATGTAGCTGTCCAGTACGGCTTTATTGGAGTGGATCAAGTATGCTGAGAAAGACATTTAGACCTATTTCTAATAGATAAATACGTGTGTGTTTTGTGTGTGTGTATTGCTGTTGACCGAATAATATAATTTATTATTAAAAACTTACTGATCTATGCATATGCACATATAAAAAAATACTAACATCATTTTAAAACGATTATGTAATTTAAACATATTTTCTATTGGTAAATAAACAAAATAGGTATTGTTTTTAGGTATTGTTTTAGCAACCAAATTCATGCAATTATTCTGTGTTACAAAGCATATACTGAGAACATTACAGTGCTTTTAAAAGCAACATAAAATATTTGTAAAAGGAGAAGTGAAAGAGAGAAGGGAGAGTGATAAGATATGAAATTATAATTATGGTAATTTAAGAAGACATCACTTAACAAAATGGGTAGATTTAAAAGCTTTATTTAGACGCAATACAAACACATACTGCAGTGATATGCAAATGGTGAATGTTTTTAGTTAAATTAAAATAAACATGCTAGATAGAATTATTGTGTCTTCATACCATTAAGATCTATGTTTTATATTATTTGTTTTCTCCATATTGTAGTATGCTTTATCTTACTTGATTTGTATTAAAACGTCTCTTGTAGTGTATTTCTTAATCCTTTGTGTAAGGGATTGGTAACTTTTCATGATTCCATGCACAAATAATTAATCAAACAATTAATGTATTAGCAGTTAAAGGGACAGTAAAGTTAAAAAAAACGTTCATGATTTAAATAGGGCATGTAATTTTAAACAACTTTTCAATTTACTTTTATTACCATATGCAAATTTCTTAGACCTTGAAGACTGCCTCTAATCTGAAAGCATTTTGACAGTTTTTCACCACTAGAGGGCGTTAGTTCATGTGTTTCATATAGATAACATTAAGCTCAGGCACGTGAAGCTCCTAGGAGTCAGCACTGATTGGCTAAAAATGCAAGTCTGTCAAAAGAACTGAAATAAGGGGGCAGTTTGCAGAGGCATAGATACAAGGTAATCACAGAGGTAAAAAGTATATTATTATAACTGTGTTGGTTAAGCAAAATTGGGGAATGGGTAATAAAGGGATTATCTACCTTTTTAAACAGCAAAAATTCTGGTGTTTATTGTCCCTTTAACATAGTTTTCAACAGACCCTGATTTCCAGGGACATTCCTTGGATTTTGTTGTATGTCCCCGGATTTGTTTTGTTACTGGAAATGTCCCCTCCAGGACATTTGGAGGGCTGCAGCTGAGCTAGGGCATGTGTGACACAAGTTAATGGGGAGGAACTGCCGGTGAGGCTGTGCGTGCAGCAAGTACTCTGCTTGATCACTCAGACCTTCTCTGGGTCATCAGCGTTTAAACTGCAAGTCAGAAGAAAAAACACTTACAAACAGCTCCTCTACACTAGGAGCTGTGTTGATTTGTTGTAAAAGAAGGAGGATTACTTGGCTACTACTGTAGATTATTTATCGTTTGCATCTTTGCCTTAATTAGTCTGACAGTAATCTTCATATTTTAGCACTCTGTATTGTCTTCAGCTTACTGAGTTTAGCATGACTTCCTACACACAGTGCAAAAATATGAAAATTGCCGTCAGACTAAATTATACAAAATCCATTTGCCCCCAACAGCTCACCCAGTCCGGTACTGTGCTTAATCACACAGTATGATCAGCTACACTGAATGTTTGCTGTTTCTCTCTTACTGTTTCTAATAATTTCACACTGCAGCCTAGCTCTTCCCCTGCACCTCTGCCCTCCGAGTATCATTAGGAGTCAGTATAACTTAGGAAGTATTTCTGCTGCTTTTAGGACAGAAGGACACTGGTCTTTTGGAAGAATTATTGACTGTTAATAGTAAAAGTTTTGTAAATATATGTGCACTTGTATTATTTGTTTAAATTAGACACTTTAATACATTTTGGCTAGTTATGCAGACTGTTTTCTGTTACAAATTCTAAAGTAAAGAATTCTTTTTATTCTTTAGCATTTTTAAGGGCTCCATGTACTAAGCCGTCAATTCATCCGTCATTTTAGACGCGGATAAACTCGCCGTTACTCGCCGCGGGCGAAATGGTGTCCGCTGTCACTATGTACTAATAATCCCCCAATAAATAGACAAGTCTAGCCCGCCGCGAGCAGTGGCGGATTATTGATAAATTTGACGCCTCGCTCGCCGCGACTAAGCTGATGTACTTAACTTTCAGTTGAATTGTCTGGCCAATTATTAACACGTGACATGCAAGGTGTCACGAACATCATAGTAGTCGCGGGAATAGAATTTTGTTCCTATAAAAGTTCAACTTATCTAAACAACTTTATTATTGTTCAAAATTTTTTGAAGAGTGATAACAGAGCGTTATTTTTGTAATATTTATTTACAATTTGGATATGGCTTCATCTGGATCTGATAATATATAAATATTAATATAAAAATAATTATAAAGATTGACAACTATACAATACAAATTTAAAATATAGATTACTCTTTAATTACAGTCGACAAATTTGGCGCAATTTATGTACATGGAAATGAGAGACAAATTAGACGCCAGTTATGCTGTACAATGCTGATATTACTGCCTTTTATATATGTCTAGACTGGCGTCTAGATTGACTTTCCTATTGTTTTGTACCTTGCCCGCCACCTAAAAGGTGGCGAGGCAAAAATAACGAGGTGGGAGCGGAAATTGTAGCGAGCGGACAAATAGATTTTTTAGTACATTCGTTTTTGGCGAGTTGGTGGTCAAATGTGTCTAATTACAGTGAAAAATGGAGAGGTAGCGAGGTTTGGCGGATAAGTACGCTCGCAATTTTAAAGATGCGAGTTTGAACATAGTTGACGACTTTGTACATATCAGTTTGCGAGTTTTGACGCGAGATTTGTTGCGGGTAGCTCGCTGACTGCTTAGTACATGGAGCCCTAAAAGTCTATTTTTGCATATTGCTATTGATGAAATTAAAAATTGGCAGAATTGCGCTTTCTATGGTTAAGAGATGTCTGTATTTCCATTACTGTTTTGTCTAGCAAGCTTTACCTCAAATTAAAGTTACATACATAAATATTTTTTGAATTGCTGTGTTATATGTATATATAAAAATAGACAAAAATGAAGGAGGGCTTGTGATTATCTTAATTTGAGCATTCATTTTCCTGCGGGCCCTGGGCACTAAAAGCAGGATAATAGAGGAAGAACATCACCTGATATGAACTGTGGTTTGTGAATAGATCACTTTAAGCAATTCATTTCCTGCTTATCCTGGTGCACTAAGTGCACTGGTGCAGGATTGAACCTTTTCTGCTTGCAAACTGCTTTTATACGAACGCTACCTCTGAGCGCATTAGTTAACAGCTGTGTACCTGAAGTGTGCAGATCACATGACCGGGTCAGTAAGTGTCTGGAGATGAGACACTGAAGATGCATTAGCAGTCTGATGGGGAATAACAAGAAGTTTCAAATGAATGCAGGAGGTTTAAAGTGTATGTATGTTTTTCAGCAAAAGTGACTCATGTAAGTCTGTTGTCAGACGGATTTTTAAGAACTTGATATTGTAATAAGCTGTGACTAAGGGCAGACGATATTGCATAAGCACTTTAAATTGGACTGTATAAGCCTCTTTTTTTGTGTGAGAGTCTGGATGCGAGTGGTTTAGGGAAACTTCCCTATGTTTGTTGGGTATTAATCCATTTTTATGCTATTTTCTTGTGATTTTATAATTATTAAATCTATTTGAAATTTTAACTGGCCTAGCTTCCTTAAAGTGCCATAAAACATGTTGAGATCTGTGCATATCCTAAAAAGGCTAATTAAGTAAAAAATTGTTTGCATTAAAAAAATGTTTTAAAATATCTGGCAAGTATTATAAAATCATTTTTAAAAATAAGCAAAATTAGTTACATAGCCATGCTGTCTGGAGTAGTCTGATCCACCTCCCCTTATCAGTGTTTAGCATCAGAAACACAGGCACTTTATTTCAACTGAGTTCACAGCAGTTTATTTGCTTCTAAGGGGTCGATTTATCAAAGGCTTCGCAAGTCTTTTGATCCACTACGGCTGTAGGTTGTCACAAGAGAACCTGCACGCCGTAATTAACAAGCAGCGGTCATGAGACAGCTGCTTCCCTAATCTTTCTCCGCCTTTAAAGTGGCGAAATTAAATCTCTGCGATCTAGTCCGACCGGGGAGATTGACAGCACCTGCCCTTGCGTGATTGGCTGTTTGCGGGCAAAATAGCGCTTGTGTGCAATGCTAAATTCTGCCATGGGAATTCAGCTCGCCAGAGGCGAGCTGTGGCCGACAGAGGTGCATATGTGCGCCCCTGTCCGCCTCAGCTTAATAAATAGCCCTCTAGGCATGCTCCAACAGATAATGAGTGTTCACTTCTGCATTCTACCAAAACAAAGGTAGATATAGATGCAGCCATAGAAGGAAATGTGTGGGATGAGTTAGAGCTGTACAATACAGAAACTTAAAAGAAAGGATTAATGGCGAGGCACTGCAGTATAAATTTGCAGGTAAAGTAATTAAAGTACAAATTATTATATTTTCTCTATTCCAACTTGTTTTATGTCCCTTTAAAGCGCCCTCCTTCATTTTTGTCTATATTTGATTATCCGGTTATTGTTGGGAGATAACCTTCTGGAGTGACTGGCCATAATCTAAGCAAAATATCCATTGTTTTATATATATATATATATATATATATATATAATCACATATTTTTAGCTATTCTGAGCATGGACCAGCGATATTGATAGCGCTCCACTTGTAAACTTGGCCAATATCAGTAAATTAAATATCATCAGTTTTATACTGAACTACCTGTCTATGGTCATCATTATACAATGTTGAATTGATTCAACTTAGTAAGTCTGAGTCAAAGTTCTTTGTGAAGTTAAATTCACAATCAGAGAGTCCATTAGTTCCTGACAGCCCAAACTTTTCTGTTTCCTCTCCAAAATTTTCCAGAAGATCAGAAGGATGTGATTCAGTCTCTGCAAAATCAACAACACATTTAAATATCATATTTGCAGACTTCACATATGGGAACCTTTTCTTCTATAGCTCTGTAGATGCCCACCTCCTTTCTGCCTCACTCGGATCATACTGATCTAGTGGGGCAGAATGTATCTTTACAATCATCAAGGTAGCGGCACATCATATTCAATGCTAATTTGAAAGGAAAGCTAAACATCCTGTGAGTGGTTGAGGGTGTGTGCGGAACTCAGAATGCAGATACACAGAACAAATGAAAGTCTTTCTTGAAAGCTTTACTGATTGCAAAAAAATAAATAAATAAAGGTAGTGCAGTTTGAGATTACAGAAACAACCTGATGCAAATCACTAAAGTCTTAGCAGAAACAAAGTCCATAATACACTGGTGCTTGATTAGAGTAGTAAAAGGTAAGGGTAACACAGAATACATGTTACCCTTACCTTTGCTAGGTCTCACAAGCAAGTATGCTTGGTCTCAGGAGCAAGGTGAGCATACACAGGTATCAAGGTAAGTATGCTTGGTCTCAGGAGCAAGGTGAGCATACACTTGTATCAATGTAAGTATGCTTGGTCTCAGGAGCAAGGTGAGCATACACAGGTATCAAGGTAAGTATGCTTGGTCTCAGGAGCAAGGTGAGCATACACTTGTATCAATGTAAGTATGCTTGGTCTCAGGAGCAAGGTGAGCATACACAGGTATTAAGGTAAGTATGCTTGGTCTCAGAAGCAAGGTGAACATACACAGGTATCAAGGTAAGTATGCTTGGTCTCAGGAGCAAGGTGACCATACACAGGTATCAAGGTACGCTTGGTCTCAGAAGCAAGGTGAGCATACACAGGTATCATGGTAAGTATGCTTGGTCTCAGGATCAAGGTGAGCATACACAGGTATCATGGTAAGTATGCTTGGTTTCAGGAGCAAGGTGAGCATACATTTCTTTCTTTTTATTTGTCCATATAATAAAAAGGCTACATACTGACTTTTGAATTGTGAGTTTTTAATTTTAGGAGCTGTCCAATTTTTTTCCAAGATAGTTTTTTTTTAAAGATAGGTTTTGTTGTGCTATAATTCTAGTTAGAGAGCACTATACTTCTATATTCTATAATACTATAATATACACAGTATTTTTTAACATACGTGATCATTTTTGTGATCAATTTTTTTCTAGAATAAACATTTTTTGGAAATTATTGTATGTTACAAAAATGCTTTAAAGGGACAGTATACTGTACAATAGTTTTTCCCTTAATGTGTTTACAATTGCTTTTTTTACCAACTGCAGAGTAAAAAAATTATGAAAATGAGCTTTTTAAGGTTTATTTCTGTATATTAAAGCTCTTATTTTGTGTTTTGAAGCCACAGCCTAATAAAATAGGTTGAGCTTGTAGGTATAATCAGATCTCATTACTGTATCACATTGTGCACATATACCTGCTTCTTTATCTTATATCTGTCCTTAAAACAATCACAAATACTTTGAGAGAACAATGGAAAATCAAAATTTTATTACCTTATCTCTCCTTTATCACACTGGGATTGTAATTTCTTCTGCTGGCTTTGTTTACAAAGCTTATCTATAGCTGGTACGCGCGGCCACAAACTTTCCGAATAGGTGGGGATACCACATGCTAAATTAACAATTTCAAATGCCAATATAAGGGTAAAGGAGCTACTTGTAAACAATTTAATACACTCCAGCAGGTAAAGTGGATCATTGGGAACAAATTAAATGGGAGAAATTTTTTGAGTAAACTGTCCCTTTAAGTATGATTCTATAGCTACATCTTATAGGCCATTTTAATAAGCTGACTCACAATGTGATACAGCTATTTAAATGGTTTTATCCACAAACATCTATTGCTGAACAATACCTTCAGTTCTGACAGAAAGGGAAAAAAAATTACAGTTAGTGCTTATTTTGCAAAAAAGCCTGTTTACTGAGCTGACAGTGAGGTATAAAGTAGAATGATTACTTTGTCCTGATTTTAGTGACAGCTACTAAACCAGGGCAAATTACCAGGAGAACAAATCATCCATTGAAACCACCTTCATTAATCTACCAGGCATTAGCATCTGAAAATCTGAAAAACCCTCCTACAGTGTATGATTTACATTTAATATTGTACAATACAATAGCACCCACAGAAAGAAAATGCATGAGAAAAATTCCATGAATACCATTAGTTAATATAAAGTCTTAAAACCTAAAGGAGCTGTGACAGTCTCTCTTTATGATTAAGCAGTACTGACTTTCCAAGGAAGCTGAGTTCTGTTTTACACGATACATGGGTATGATATGACCATATTCAAAATACAATATACTTTTTATTTAGTGTCAGCATATTTTGCACTACTATATGTGTAGTAAAATGAAAGACAAACAACAAAACTTAAAGGGACATGAAACAAAAAAAATATCTATTATGATTTAGGTAGAACATACAATTTTAAACAACTTTCCAGTTTGCTTCTATTATAAAATTTGCTTCATTCTCTTGGTATCATTTGTTGAAGGAGCAGCAATGCGTAATCAGTTGACAATCAGTTTATATATGCAGCCACCAATCAGCTGCTAGAACTTAGGTTCTTTGCTGCTCCTGAGCTTACCTAGATAAACCTTTCAGCAAAGGATAACAAGAGAAGGAAGCAAATTAAAAAATAGAAGTAAATTAGAAAATTGTTTAAAATTGTTCTGTCTAAATTATGAATGTCTAACTATCACCTAGATAACGAGTTTTGCGTTATGGGGCGCTACGGCTTTGAACGCTGAAAAAAATGGCCATTAGGCCGGAATGGCCAGGAACGCATATTACGAGTCGTGTCAGTATAGCTATACCGCAAGTATTTTAGTCTGTAACGCAACGTCCATTCCGCACTCAAAAAAATGACGTTTAAGTGCGAGATTTTCATAGCGCCGGTATTACAGGTTGTGCGGTCCTGCTAAAATGCTTGCGCTACGGCCTATACCGACACGATCCATACCGTCATCTGAGACCAGTAGTTATGGATTTCGCGAAAAAAAAAAATGTTTCACAAAACTCATAACTAAAATGTTATAAAGTACACTAACACCCATAAACTATCTATTAACCCCTAAACCTCCACCCTCCCGCATCTCAAATTATAGTTAAAATGTATTAACCCCTAATCTGCCGCCCACCCACATCGCGACTATTAAATACATTTATTAACCCCTAATCTGCCTCCCACCCACATCGCCAACCCTATTTTAATATATTAACTCCTAAATCGCTGCTCCCCGACATCACCGCCACTATAATAAAGTTATTAACCTCTAAATTGCTGCTCTCCGACATCGCCGCCACTAAATAAACCGATTAACACCTAAACCTCCGGCCTTCCACATTGCCGCCACTAAATAAACCTATTAACCCCTAAACCTCCGGCCTTCCACATTGCCGCCACTAAATAAACCTATTAACCCCTAAACCTCCGGCCTCCCACATCGTAGCCACTAAATAAACCTATTAACCCCATAAACCTCCGGCCTCCCACATCGCCGCCACTAAATAAACCTATTAACCCCTAAACCTCCGATCTCCCACATCGCTGCCACTAAATAAACCTATTAACCCCTAAACCTCCAGCCCCCCACATCGCAAAACACTAAATTAAACTATTAACCCCTAAACCTAACACCTCCGTAACTTTAAATTAAAATTACAATATAACTATATTTAAATACTTACCTGTGAAATAAAAATAAACCTAACATTACTATTCTAATAAAATAAAAAAACTACCAATTAAAAATACTAAATTACAAATTAAAAAAAAAAATAATCCTATGAAAAAAAATAAATCTAACATTACAAAAAAACAAAAAACACTAAAATTACAAAAAATAAAAGCAATTAACCTAATCTAAGAGCCTTAAAAAATAAAAAAGCCCCCCAAAATAAAAACACCCTGTAACCTACAATAAACTACCAATAGCCCTTAAAAGGGCCTTTTGTAGGGCATTGCCCTAAGTTAAACAACTCTTTTACCTGTAAAAAGATACAAAGTCCCCCCAACAGCAAAACCCACCACCCAACCAACCCCCCAAAATAAAAAACCTAACTCTAAAAAAAAAAACTAAGCTACCTATTGCCTCTAAATGGGCATTTGTATTGCCCAAAGACCTAATCTAATAAAAAAAAACAAAAAAAACCTAGTAATTGTTTTTTATTTTGATAATTTAGTTTATTATTTTTGTAACCTTAGTGATTTTTATTTTCTGTAATTTAGTGGGGGTTTTTTTGTAATGTTATATTTTAAATTTTTTTTCGTAGGATTAGTTTTTTTTTAAATTTGTAATTTAGTATTTTTAATTGGTAGTTTTTTAAATTTTATTTCAATAGTAAGGTTTGGTTAATTTATAGTTTAATGTTAGGTTTATTTTTATTTCACAGGTAAGTTTTTATTTATTTAAATATAGTTATATTGTAATTTTAATATAAAGTTAGGGGGTGTTAGGTTTAGAGGTTAATAGTTTATTTAGTGTTTAGCGATGTGGGAGGACGGAGGTTTAGGGGTTAATAGCTTTATTTAGTGGCGGAGATATGGGAGGCTGGAGGTTTAGGGGTTAATAATTTTATTTAGTGGCGCCGATGTCAGGGAGCGGCGGTTTAGGGGTTAATAATTTTATTTAGTAGCGCCGATGTCAGGGAGCGGCGGTTTAGGGGTTAATAACTTTATTTAGTGTTGGCAATGTCGGGGAGCGGTGGATTAGGGGTGTTTAGAATAGGAGTTTATGTTAGGGTGTTAGGTTTAAACATAACTTTCTTTTCCCCATAGACATCAATGGGGTTGCGTTACGGAGATTTTGTTTCCGCACTTCAGGTGTTAGTTTTTTTTTCTAACATTCTCTCCCCATTGATGTCTATGGGGGAAAGCGTGCATGAGCACGTCAAATCAGCCCTCGGCTTTTGTGCGGTATGGAGCTTAATGCCACCATATCGCACGCACAAAGAGGCTTTTCAGTAACTCGTAATGGCAGCGCTATGGAGAGTGAAATAACTCAACTTTTTTGGCGTTATTTTAGCACCCTGTTTAGCGCAAAACGCGTAATCTAGACGTATGACTTTACTGTCCCTTTAAAGTGACTGTAAAAATTAAATGTTCTTAAGTGGTTTATTATTTTTCTAAACCTTTTCACATATTATTATGTTTTCATATACAGGTCTACTTTATACATGTGTCATACATTACTTTAGGGTCTATGAGTGACTCCTTGAACTGTTCTTATTCCTCCATTATATTTAGATTTATGAGTATCTATAGGGCCCCGAGTGGCCTTATCAATGCTCAGGGGCATCTTATCTTTAAATAGAGGTTTTACACAAGTCAGATTAGCTTTTTTTTTTTGCTGACTCTTGTGCAATTTTTTCATTATTGATTATATTTGTGTAGTATAATTGCAAATGTATTACTATGTTGTGATGTTTGTCGCCTGTAATCCTTTTAACCTCAAGAAAAAAATAACAAAAATTTTTTATATTTTGTAAAAAGCATTTTATTTTTAATTAAAGTTCTTTGTTTTGCTATGTGTTAGTCCCTGTAAGTAGTTCAATATAAAATCAAAGTTGTGTTCCTTTGCTTCTCCAAATGATGCAACAGCAAATGAGAAGCAGACATACTTGGGTATGCCCACGTCACTCTCTTAATCCCTACCTGGAACAGTATGAAATAAAGCATTTTATTTTTAAACTATAATGTTCATAATGATAGATATTTTGATGTAAAGGGGTAGATTTAACAAACAATTACAGCAGTAAATTAGAAAGTTGTTTAACATTGCATGCTCTATCTGAATCAGGAAAGATACATTTTGGGTTTCATATCCCTTTAAGGGGCAGATGTGGGCTACATAATAATACCAAGATACAAAAATGTTTGTGCTACAGCATCTGTTATTTGTCAGTGTTCTTACATATTATTAATATTAATAATTAATAGTATAGTATATATTTATAGTATAATTGTTTGGGTTTCTTATTCATGTTAGAAAATTAATTCTTTTTTTTTTTTTAAATAAAGTTTCCAAAATTCAGCCCGGCTCTGACTTGCTGCTGGTGTTATTGCACTGCTAATTCATTTGCCATTTTTGTTAATTGATCCCAGTAATCTTACAATGCAGGTGTTCTGTATTATTACCAAATAGAGATATTACAATAATAACTAGCATTCCTGTATATTTGAGTTACACAATGCAAAGTATATGGGAAGTACTTGCAGTTTCTAAAATTCCTTTTTCACAAGTGTCTGTGTGATGTAAATTGTGAATAAACTGACGTTTTATGCTAACCCTTGTCATTGGAAATATGTCTTTGTCATTATGTAAAATTGATTTACAAAAATGTATGGAAAAAATACTGCAGCATAAAAATTATTATTATTATTATTATTATAAACAGATTGTTATTATTAATATTTTAAAGAGATCCAGTTATTCATTGGCCCTTGAAAAAACTTTTTCAGAAACAATTATTTATTATTAAATTTAGATACAAATTTTGATCTTTCAAATGATGAGAAATTAAAGGGACAAGAAACAACTGCTGCCATCTAGTGCGCTTGATATCAAGAATAAAGAACATTTGATAATAAAAGCTAATTGAAAAGTTGTTTAAAATGAGATGCTCTATCTGAATAGGTAAAAGTTTGACACTTATTTTTAATTTACAAAAACATGGTCCTCGAAGGTCTAATGGGGGCACATGGCCCACCTATGTATTCCTGGTTGTTGTGAGAAATATATGAGGCAAATATAAGGTCATATTGTTAGGAGTGGGGGTTGTGGGCTACAGAAGTCCTTGTGCCTAGGGCATCATAAAAAAAATAGACCACTGTTGCTGAAATAAAAGTTACTTGAATTGTTAATTATCATTTAAGAGGGTTTTTACATAATTACATCTTTATTAAAGGGACATTAAAGTCAAAATTAAACTTGCATGAATCAGATAAAGCATGTATTTTTAAGACACTTTGAAATTAACTTCGGTAAAAAATACTATAATACCGATTAATGCAATTATATATTTGTTTTTTTCCCCAGATGCTTCATGCTGTTACCAAGCAAAAGATAATTTAATGTGCCGTGATGTTTGTGAACAGGTAAGCCTTTCTGATTTGCACATTAATAATTGTTAAAGTGCTGTTAACTTTTTCTGTGCCTCACTGCCTCAGCAGAAAGGGTGTACGCTAATTATTGCACCTGTCACAAATCTCTGCTTTATGACATGGTCAGAAGTATACTATCAGCTCTTAGTATGGTTTAACCAATACATAGCTACCTCTATAAATACAAGCACCCTAAATAGTAAATAGCTACAAAGCTCTGTATTTTTTTAAAAACAGTAGGAAGTCATAGAACTGACAGAACCTCATTCAATAAAACAGAATATAACACTCCTATCTATCTATCTATCTATCTATCTATCTATCATTTATATATATATATATATATATATATATATATATATATACACAGTATATATATATATATATACAGGGAGTGCAGAATTATTAGGCAAGTTGTATTTTTGAGGATTAATTTTATTATTGAACAACAACCATGTTCTCAATGAACCCAAAAAACTCATTAATATCAAAGCTGAATAGTTTTGGAAGTAGTTTTTAGTTTGTTTTTAGTTATAGCTATTTTAGGGGGATATCTGTGTGTGCAGGTGACTATTACTGTGCATAATTATTAGGCAACTTAACAAAAAACAAATATATACCCATTTCAATTATTTATTTTTACCAGTGAAACCAATATAACATCTCAACATTCACAAATATACATTTCTGACATTCAAAAACAAAACAAAAACAAATCGGTGACCAATATAGCCACCTTTCTTTGCAAGGACACTCAAAAGCCTGCCATCCATGGATTCTGTCAGTGTTTTGATCTGTTCACCATCAACATTGCGTGCAGCAGCAACCACAGCCTCCCAGACACTGTTCAGAGAGGTGTACTGTTTTCCCTCCTTGTAAATCTCACATTTGATGATGGACCACAGGTTCTCAATGGGGTTCAGATCAGGTGAACAAGGAGGCCATGTCATTAGATTTTCTTCTTTTATACCCTTTCTTGGCAGCCACGCTGTGGAGTACTTGGACGCGTGTGATGGAGCATTGTCCTGCATGAAAATCATGTTTTTCTTGAAGGATGCAGACTTCTTCCTGTACCACTGCTTGAAGAAGGTGTCTTCCAGAAACTGGCAGTAGGACTGGGAGTTGAGCTTGACTCCATCCTCAACCCGAAAAGGCCCAACAAGCTCATCTTTGATGATACCAGCCCAAACCAGTACTCCACCTCCACCTTGCTGGCGTCTGAGTCGGACTGGAGCTCTCTGCCCTTTACCAATCCAGCCACGGGCCCATCCATCTGGCCTATCAAGACTCACTCTCATTTCATCAGTCCATAAAACCTTAGAAAAATCAGTCTTGAGATATTTCTTGGCCCAGTCTTGACGTTTCAGATGTGTGTCTTGTTCAGTGGTGGTCGTCTTTCAGCCTTTCTTACCTTGGCCATGTCTCTGAGTATTGCACACCTTGTGCTTTTGGGCACTCCAGTGATGTTGCAGCTCTGAAATATGGCCAAACTGGTGACAAGTGGCATCTTGGCAGCTGCACGCTTGACTTTTCTCAGTTCATGGGCAGTTATTTTGCGCCTTGGTTTTTCCACACGCTTCTTGCGACCCTGTTGACTATTTTGAATGAAACGCTTGATTGTTCGATGATCACGCTTCAGAAGCTTTGCAATTTTAAGAGTGCTGCATCCCTCTGAAAGATATCTCACTATTTTTGACTTTTCTGAGCCTGTGAAGTCCTTCTTTTGACCCATTTTGCCAAAGGAAAGGAAGTTGCCTAATAATTATGCACACCTGATATAGGGTGTTGATGTCATTAGACCACACCCCTTCTCATTACAGAGATGCACATCACCTAATATGCTTAATTGGTAGTAGGCTTTCGAGCCTATACAGCTTGGAGTAAGACAACATGCATAAAGAGGATGATGTGGTCAAAATACTCATTTGCCTAATAATTCTGCACTCCCTGTATATATATATATATATATATATATATATATATATATATATATATATATATACAGTGTGTGTATATATATATATATATATATATATATATATAAAACAAATCACCTGTGATGTATCACAATTACAAATATAGGAGATATACACTCACCGGCCACTATTAGGTACACTTTGCTGGTACTGGATTGGACCCCCTTTTGCCTTCAGGACTGCCTTAATTCTTTGTGGCATAGATTAAACAAGGTGTTGGAAACATTCCTCAGAGTTTTTGGTCCATATTGACATGATAGCATCACAGAGTTGCTGCAGATTTGTCGACTGCACATCCATGATGCGAATCTCCCATTCCACCACATCCTAAAGGTGCTCTATTGGATTGAGATCTGGTGACTGTGGAGGCCATTGGAGTACAGTGAATTCATTGTCATGTTCAAGAAACCAGTTTGAGATGATTTGAGTTTTGTGACATGGTGCATTATCCTGCTGGAAGTAGCCATCAGAAGATGGGTACACTGTAGTCATAAAGGGATGGATATGGTCAGCAACAATACTCAGGTAGGCCGTGGCATTTAAATGATGCTCAATTGGTTCTAAGGTGCCCAAAGTGTGCCAAGAAAATATCCCCCACACCATTACACCACCACCACCAGCCTGCACCGTTAATACAAGGCAGGATGGATCCATGCTTTCATGTTGTTTATGCTAAATTCTGACCCTACCATCTGAATATCGAGGCTGAAATCAAGACTCATCAGACCAGGCAACGTTTTTCCAATCGTCGATTGTCCAATTTTGGTGAGCTTGTGCGAATTGTAGCCTCCATTTCCTTTTTAATATAAGGAGAGTCCACTGCTTCATTCCTTACTGTTGGAAAATACTGAACCTGGCCACCAGGAGGAGGCAAAGACACCTCAGTCAAAGGCTTAAACACTTCTCCCACTTCCCCCATCCCCAGTCATTCTTTTCCTTTCGTCACAGGAGGATGGCAGAGAAGTGTCAGAAGGTTTCGGAGTAGTTTCTTAGAAGGGGTATCTGCCCTTCGATATGGGACTCGAGTTTTAAGTAGCCTTGTCAGCCTCTCAGTGAGAGCATTGACAAAAGTTAGAGTCTGGAGATGTAGGGAGAGTCTTTCTGCGAACCCATCGACTGCTTGCTAACAGTGTTGACGAGTTTCACTGCCTGCTTGTTTTCTTCACTCAATTCCATGTCAGGAGCGTTGTTACAAGACTGTCACACTTGAGAGGCTGTGTTTCTGTTCCACAGCATGGATTCTGGTAAGATCGTTTCAATTTTTTACATATGTTGAAAACGGTAGAAGACAGGGTCACAGTGTGGCTCCTTTTATCTTAATAGAATCATGGGTTAATATCTCCTGAGGGGTATTATGGAACAGTGGGGATTCATCAAATGTGTTGCTTTGATTTTATGTTGCTTATGTGTGAGATTTTATTGGGCTCATAGACTGTTTGTTATGTGGCTGGAACACACAGGTTTTTACTTTCACTTTGAACGCTGCGCAGCTTGTAGTTTGGCACGCTTTTTCTCATAGCAGGGGCGGTTTTGCCTTGCGCACCACATGACCAGGTGTGGTCTCACTTTCATTTCCTCTTTCCTGACCAAGCTGGCTGTTGGAGAAGACACTTTTTCTCTGTATTGTCTGGGTCCAGGAGGTGGTGTGTGCCCCAGCCATTGGGAGTATAAAGGTGCCATTTTTGTGAGAAATAAAATGATCATTTTATTCTGTGTCCTACTGTCATTAGCTTAAGCTATGGAGGATTCTGATATTCTTGAGGGTACTCCCTCTGTTCCAAATAGTAATACCTGTTTATATTGTGAGTAGGCCTTGGTTTGCCCGCCCACTTGACTATGTTCCACATGCCTCAACAAAGTTATTATGTCTAAGAAGGCTAACCCATTAAGTACCACTGAGCCGTTCACTTCTGAGGACTCGCCGTCCCGTGAGGTGCATACCCATCAGTCATTTCCCTCATCACATGCAGCTTCCCATAGCACGCCTGATCCTCCATCTGGAGGGAGCCTTTTACCATCAGAATTGACCGTGCAGTGAAAGACGGCGGTGTCTGGGGCCCTTAGTGCTTTACCTCGCCCTGCCAAGCACAAGCAAAAGGTTAAACATAGCTCTCCGATCCAGGGGTCATCAAGTGATTTATTGGATTTATCTGTTTTTCAATTATCCAAGGATGGGTCACACTCTGAGTCTTCAGAGGGTGAACTTTCTGGATCAGAGTCTGCTACCTCTAGGCCTCCTGCTGCGGAGGAACCAGCCTTTAGATTTAGGATTGAACATTTACGTTTTCTTCTAAAGGGGTTTCTGTCTACATTAGAGGTTCCAGAGGCCAAGCTGCCTGATGAACCTTTGATCCCTAAATTAGACAGAGTTTACCAGAACATGGTAATGCCGTTAACTTTTCCTGTACCTGTAAAAATGGCGAACATTATTAAGAACGAGTGGGATAGCATGGGATCCTCCTTTTCCCCTTCGTCTTCCTTTAAAAAATGATTCCTGGACTCTTAATTGGAGTTTTGGAGTTCCGTCCCTAAGGTGGATGGTGCTATCTCCACACTGGCCAAGCGTACTACTATCCCGCTTGGGGATAACTTGTCGTTCAGAGAGCCGATGGATAAGAAGATGGAAACCTTTCTCAGAAAAAATGTTTCAGCATACGGGATACTTGTTTCAACCGGCAGCGGCTGTTGCCTCGGTTGCTGGAGCTGTGGCCTACTGGTGCGAGTCCTTATCGGAATTGATTTAGGTGGAAGGTCCCCTAAACATTGTCCAAGAAAGAATTAAGGCATTGAGAATTGCTAATTCTTTTATCTGTGATGCAAACATGCAGATCATTCGCCTAAATGCTAAGATTTCTGGTTTTTCAGTGCAGACCCGTCGGGCGCTCTGGCTGAAATCCTGGTCTGCGGATATGACTTCTAAGTCTAGACTCTTTTCCCTTTTATGGGAAAGATTTTATTTGGTCCAGGCCTGGACTTCATTATCCCCACGGTAACAGGGCGCAAGGGTGCCTTCCTACCGTAGGATAAAAAGAACAAGTTTAAGGGACAAGGCTCTAATTTTCATTCCTTTTGTTCTAAAAAATTCCAATGACAACAGTCCTCCTCTAAGCCCAAGCAAGCCAAGAGTACTTGGAAGCCTGGAATAAATCCAAGCAGAACAAGAAGCCCACAGCTGTTCGCTGTCAGTGATCCACATTCCGGGTGTGGACAATTGGGAAGCGGATTCCCCCTTTTATCCGGGGGAATGGTCTCTCCATCCCGAAGTGTTTGCAGAGATATGCTACAGGTGGGGGACACCGGAGATATATCTCATGGCGTCTCGTCTTAATACCAAGCTAGCCAGATATTGGTCGAGGTCCAGGGATCCTTAGGCGGAGCTAATAGATGCATTAGCAGTGCCTTGGAAGTTCAATCTAATTTACCTTTTCCCACCATTACCACTCCTTCCTCGTGTAGTGGCCCGCATCAAGCAGGAGCAGGCATCAGTGATCCTGATTGCTCCATCGTGGTCGCAAAGGATGTGGTTCACGGATCTGGTGGGGATGTCATCTTCTCCTCCAATGAAATTAGCTTGTCGCAGGGATCTGCAATGTGCAGGGACCTTGCAATGTGAGTCTCCTTATCTGGTGTTCCATTCTGATAAGGCTGTCCTATGTACTAAGTTAGGGTTTCTCCCTAAGGTCGTGTCAGACCGCAACATCAATCAAGAGATACTATAAGAAATGAAACAAAACTGAGGGGCGCCTCATGTGTGGTATCATCAAATTTATACAGGACCACAGAATATTATAAGCCAAATGGGTACTCACATGGCTATATAGCACACCAATGTGCTTGTAGGAACAGGCTGCAGATTTTAACAGGTGTGGCAGCTCATCCACAAAGGAAATCAGTCGTATAATGCTGGATTAGCACACCAATGTGCTAGTAGGAGCAGGCTGGCAGATATTAGTAAGGTGTGTCAGCTCACCCCCAGGAAACTTATCCTCAATGTGTAGTATTCCTCAGGCATAATATTCACCTTACTTCTACCCTGCTTTATATATCTACTGCCTAACACAAACTCACATTAGCCTCCCTGCAGGAGGGGCGTGTTTCCTAATTAGTATCAAAACACCTGGTTATTTTAATTACATAGTTGTCAAACATATGTGTTTCCTATAGTAACATCAAATATATATGCATATATACATCTCTGCATATTATACTACACTATCTTATAAGTTATAAATACATGTAACCATCAGTTCATATACATGTCAAACAATATATACATATATAACACATTGATAGGAGTCTTACATTGGACACAATTCATTGTTAAGAACACACTTCCTTTTTGTGTCCTTTTTGTTTCAAATTAATAACACATGAAGTTAACCCCATTAGCAATGTTTTTTTATATATGTAAAAGACTGGTTGATAAATTTTAATGGCTCACAAGAACCTACAGCCTTTCAACAAGTAAATACGGTCTCATATTTAACATCAATAAGATTCTTATATCATATAGTTTTCTCTTGCAAGCATTGAACGCTAAGTATACTTGATCCTTCTTATTTGTTTTTTGTTTTTTTAAATCCCTTTGTTAACCCTCTTTTTTTGTGCCGATAACCTACAGACTTAGATCCCCCAGATCTTACCTCTAAATATACGACCGATCGGGTTCTATTCCACAGGCTCACATATGTATTTGGTACTTTTAGAATTGTAGTAGATTGTTTTTTCTGTTATACAAGCTGTCCGGATTGATTAGATCCATTATGTTGTGTAGCCTTATTTTGAATATACAATAAGCTGATTGGTTCATGTGCTCTATATTGATTGGCCCATAATGCATAATCTTTAGCCTATTAAATTAGAGGTGTGTTCCTCTCTGCTTAAACCCGCCCGACTTAACTGTCAAAAGGAACTCTAGCATCAGACTACTAGGTATATGAATCAACGGGCACACCACATCCTACCAGAGTAAATATTTCCATAGCTCTCTACAATACTATCCAGCCTACGCTACATTCAGGTCAACCCACATTATGGCTCCACGTCATTATATGTTCATCTATGTATCTGATAATCCGTTCTGCTCTATTCTCAATTTTGAAAAGATGTTTCCAAATCACCCTCTCCAACATTCCAACATAGTCAAACATAAACCAACTATAATAAATAATGACCCTTACCAAGAGATTGTGGTTTCTTCCTTGTGTCCTAATCCTTCTTCTTTGAAGGAACATTTGCTTCATAATTTGGACATGGTTCGAGCCTTGAAGTTCTATCTTCAGG
This sequence comes from Bombina bombina, assembly GCF_027579735.1. Lineage (NCBI taxonomy): Eukaryota > Metazoa > Chordata > Amphibia > Anura > Bombinatoridae > Bombina > Bombina bombina. The sequence continues at coordinate 575,714,200 of NC_069503.1, read as the reverse complement.
CTACTAAGGATATGTTTTTGCTTCTGCTGAAGCAGCCTTCGGGAGAAAGGTTTTGCAGGCTGTGGTGCCCTCAGATTAGGGTCCGCCTCTCTTTTTGTCCTTTCCGTTATCATTCAGTGTCCTCTAGAGCTTGGGTATAAGTTTCCCAACAGTAAGGAATGAAGCCGTGGACTCTCCTTATATTAAGAAGGAAAACATAAATTATGCTTACCAGATAATTTCATTTCCTGCCACAAAGCCTGTCTCGTATCCTGCCACAACCATAGAGCCTACCTGGTATCCTGCCACAAAGCTTGTCTCCATATCCAAAAATTCTATTTTATTTTTACTTTATTTCCATGTATATTAGATATTCCATAAATTTATCTTCAGATATTCAGGATATTTATGCAATTTATCTTCACCCTCCAGCCAAATAAAAAAGTATCATCTATGAATCTTAGATGGAACATCAAATTTTGCTTTCAGTCATGATTCCCATGCTAAATACATTTACATAACTGCAGCAAACTTGGTACTCATCGCAATCCTATTTACTTCTAGATAATATTCATACTCAAACCAAAATACGCTAGTGTCTGAGATATACTTAATACCTTCCAAAAAATATTCTAGTTTTATTCTTTATATTGGTTTTTAAAATTTCAACATTAAATTTTTTCTTACTGCTTTCTATCGTTTATCCTTATGGATATTGTTATACAAGGATGAGACATCTCCAGTAACCAAAATATAATAACTTTGCCAATTTGTTACATTATTTAACGTTATATTACCAATACCAGATTATATACGACCACACAATACCTAGTTAATATTTAGTACGGTAAATATTAGGAGATACTATTAGCCTATACAAGGTTTAAACCATTCTGTCTGGTGATTTGATGATTAATTTATTCAATAACATTACTCGTTGTAAAATACTCTTATAAATACTTTTCTTAAAGGGATAGTAAAGTCCAAATTAAAGTTTCACGATTCAGATAGGGCATGTAATTTTAAACAACTTTCTAATTTACTTTTATCACCAAATTTGCTTTTTTCTTTTGCGATTCTTAGTTGAAAGCTAAAACTAGGTAGGCTCATATGCTAATTTCTAAGCTCTTGAAGGCCGCCTCTTATCTGAAAGCATTTGACAGTTTCTTACTGCTAGCGGACGTTAGTTCATGTGTTTAATATAAATAACATTGTGCTCATGCGCGTGGAGTTATTTAAGAGTCAGCACTAATTGCCTGAAATGCAAGTCTGTCAAAAGAACTGAGATAAGGAGGCAGTCTGCAGAATCTTAGATGCAAGGTAATTAGAGAGGTAAAAAGTATATTCTATAACAGCATTGGTTATGCAAAACTGGGGAATGGCAAATAAAGGGATGATCTATCTTTTTAAACAATGACATTTTGTTAGTTTACTATCCCTTTAAACTTCAGTAATATTTCATGTCCGCCTGGCATTTGTTAAATTTACCCCAGAATCTTGTTTACACGAATATGCTCATCAATATAATCCTTTATAATCCCTTCAAGTATCTTCCCCACTATTGATTTCAGGTTTGGCTAACAGTGCTAAATTCCTATAAAACCCTTGAGTGTATTCCATCTGGGCCTGGAGTTTTATTAACCTTCATATTATCCAGTTTTTTTTTTTTTTTATCTGATATCCTCTAGAGATAACCCAGTTAATGGTATGGGATTGTATAGTCTACTTTGTTTCAAAGTATCCTCCATTGGTTCCTCTCTTGTGTATACTGAAGAAAAGAACTGGTTTAGTACCTCAGCCTTCTCCTTGTCACTCTTAATCCTGCTTCCCTTCACACATGTCAATGTACCTATATTGTCTCTTAGAATTGTTGCCATTTATGTAATTAAAAAAAAACTTTTAGGGTTTGACTTATAATCGTTTCATTTTCAATTTTGGCTAATTTGATTGCTTTTTTTGCATGCTTTGTTACATTGCTTATATATTTTTTATTTTGTGTTTGTCAATTATTTAATTCTACTGTATTTCAATTTATTTGCAGTGGTGGTGTTCACAATAATGGTTAACATTGTGGGGGATGTCAGAACAATGCAGTTAGGGGTTACATCACTGTAGGGATCAGATGAGCATTGGTTAGTGTTATTTATGTTGCGCTGGGGGATCAGGTGAGTGTCTGTTAGTGTTGTTTGTGTTAAAAGTCTGAGGTTAGTACTGTGCTCTGTTTGTTACCTTAGTAATAAAGGCATATATAGTAGTTGGATTTAGAAACTATTTGATGGCTTCTCAAAACGACCAGCTGTAAGATGATTGCACATAGCTTAGGGCAACTATCAGAGCTAAGTCAGCTTGATAAAATGAAGTTATTATTAGAAGCATGCTCTTTATTAATGTTTTTAATAGTGGCTACTTGGGATCTAACCTAAAGTATGAAATGTAATAGTCAAGGGAATATTATCACTGCCTGCATTTCAATTTAGTCATGCACAGTGTGTCCATTATAGTATACCAGTTAGCAGCCAATGAGGGCCATTTATCAAGCTCCGTATGGAGGTTGTGGGCCTGTGTTTCTGGTGAGTCTTCAGACTCGCCAGAAACAACAGTTATGGAGCAGCGGTCTAAAGACTGCTGCTCCATAACCCTGTCGGCCTGCTCTGATGAGGCGGACAGAGATCGCCACAATTCAACCTGATCGAGTACGATCGGGTTGATTGACACCTCCCTGCTAGCGGCCGATTGTCCGGGAGTCTGCAGGGTGCGGCGTTGCACCATCAGCTCTTGCACGTATTGCTCTCCGCATTCAGCGAGGTCTTGCGGACCTGATCCGCACTGTCGGACCTTTGATAAATAGGCCTCAATATGTTCATTCAAAAAAAAATCGTACAGTATATAGTTGCAAGAAAAGTTTGTGAACCCTTTTGAATTATCTGGATTTCTGCATTGATTACTTAAAGGGACAGTCTACACTAAAATTGTTATTGTTTAATAAACATAGATAATGCCTTTACTACCCATTCCCCAGCTTTGCACAACCAACATTGTTATATTAATATACTTTATAACATATAAACCTTTAAATGTATGTCTGTTTCTAAGCCACTACAGACAGCCTCTTATCAAATTTTGTGGTTTGCTTTTCACAACAGGAGACTGCGACTTCATGTGGGCCATATAGATAACATTGTGTTCACGCCCGAGGAGTTATTTAAGAGTTAGCACAACACAGTACTAAATGCAAGTCAATAGATAATAAATAAAAAGTCATGTGATCAGGGGGCTGTCAGAAGATGCTTAGATACAACGTAATCACAGAGGTAAAAAGTACATTAATATAACTGTGTTGGTTATGCAAAACTGGGGAATGGGTAATAAAGGGATTATCTATCTTTTAAAACAATAAAAATTCTACTGTAGACTGTCCCTTTAAAATGTGGTCTCAGCTTCATCTAAGTCACAATTATAGACAAACACAATCTGACTAAGCTAATAACTCAGACACAGTTCTAGTTTTTATTAAAGACATTGAGTAATCATTCACAGTGCAGGCTGGAAAAAGTATATAAACCCCTGTGATAACGACATCTACAAAAGCTATTCAGAGTCATATATTAACTTTAAATTAAGGAGATGAGATTGGAAATATGGGTTACGCAGGTACCCTGCCCTTAAAATAAATGCACGCAAAGCCTGATTATTAATTAATCTGTTCTTGGTTAGAGTGAACCATGCCTTTATCCCATCAACTTTCACAGGACCTTATTTATAAGCACACTTATAAAAATAAAGTCATGTTGAACATTGCCTCTCCTGAAAACCATCAAACCAATGTAAGATCTATAAACTCATAAGTAATATTACATAGAGGCTAATCCAGTAACAATCAACCGCAACATCAATTGTCATCAAGTGCATGAGTGCTACAAACCAGCTCCTGTGTCTGCAGCCCAATACAAAATAAAAAGTAGAAAGAAAAGTTTAACAAAACATCCATCTGTTAAGGGCAAATCTTTTCGCTGTCTACTACGTAAGAGGTTCAGCTGTGGAAAGTATGAGGCCGATGGTTCACAAAGAGAGTTTCAACAGGAATATCTTCTCTGTAAGACCTGACCATCTGAATTAGAATTGAGACCACATAGCCAACTCTCCTCCGAGGGTGAAACTCCCACTTATGATTATGGGTGTTTTGAAAATTGTAAAAGCACTTTGTGCAAATATCAATGCTGATGGCAACAAGTTCCAAGCAGAAGGGGTTAAATTCACTTAATGGCATATTCCTTCAACCTACCAACCATTCAAATGCCATATAATAAAGTTTCTTACAGTCAAGCCATTTGGTGGGTATTCTCACCACTAGAATCCAAAATGGGGTTATTTTCTCCTCCACGCTCTTCAAGGAACAACAGGTTAGTAGATTGAAGACCGTAGTTTTATTTGCCACATGTAATCTTGAAAGGTCTTCCATCTCCAGAGTGTCCTTAGGAGAGAAATCAATCTTTGCCGATATTTGTGGGAAGCCATTAGTCAGAGCTTGCACTCCAGTCTTATGAGTGCCATCTGAAGTTGGTAACAACACATTGGTATGCTGGGTATACAAGGTTGTTTGATGCTGAAACTAGAATATCTGAGATCGAGGACACTACGTTTAAATCAGAACAAATAATTCAACAACATAACAGCAAATTAAACTACCTTAACGATAAAATTGAGGATCTAGAAGATAGATCGCGCCGTAATAACTTAAGAGTTATCGGCTTACCAGAAACTTCTATTTATCAAGATCTAATTTATTTCGCAGCTACAACACTTCCACAATTACTTGGAATAAAAGAGCAGAATATTCAGGTAGAAAGGGCGCATCGGGTCAGCAGTGTAAGGAACACAGCAGATAATATGACACAGAAACGTCCCATCATCGTGAAATATTTGAATTTTTCAAGATAAAATTGCTATTCTTAGAGCTTACAGGAAATTACAACAGCTAGAAATAGATCAAAATAGAATCCTTCTGTTTCAGTATTTCTCCTCTCAGACAGCAAGCAAACGAAAAGCTATGGCACCTTACTGCACCACGCTTATTAATTGCGGACTCTCGGCCAGGCTAATATACCCAGCTAAAATTAAACTTTTTGTGGATAACGAGTTAATAGTGCTAGATACGCCTCAGGAGGCTAAGGCCTTTGTAGATAAACATAAATATGACCATCAGGCCGTTGCCAAGGAGTAGGGCATTAGGTCTTACGGCCCTTGTTTTATTATCTTTCAGTGCTATCTGGTCACGACCTGATGGTACATGGGTGCTCACTATTGTTATTTTTTTATTTTTTTCTCTCTTCTTTCTTCTCTATGTGAAATGTATCAGGTAAAAAACAAGTTGATTGAATATAAGTATAACTGTAGATTTGGTAATGATGTGGTTAAGTTAAACATTAATACTATGTTCGGTAGTGGGTTGCCCGGTCGGGGGGGAGGGACAGGCGGTGGAGTTTCTTTTTTTTTTTTCCTCTCTTCTTCTGTGCGTTTGTATTCTATATAGTGGTTTCATTTAAATTAAAATACCACAGTTGAAGGTTATATCCTGGAATGTAGGGGGCATTACTAGTCCGATAAAAAGGAAGAGAATTTGAAACTATCTTAAAAAACATAAAGCTGATCTAACCTTTTTGCAGGAAACCCACCTTACAGAAAGAGAACATAAAAAACTTCAGGTTAACTGGGTACAGGAAGCGATTTTCACTCCGTGTGCCTCATGTAAAAGGGGGGTAGCAATTCTTATAAAAAAATGGGTAGATTTACAAATTATATCTCAGGAGATAGATCCTAATGAGCGTTTTATTATTTTAAAAATAAAAAATGGGCTTTCATATTTTCACATTATGTAATGTATACGGGCCAAACAATGTTGACAAACCTTTTTGGGAAACTTTGAGGACTAAACTGTCCCATTATGTGGATACTACTCTGATAGTTGCTGGAGACTTTAATATGGTCTTCAACAGCATTGACAGACTACAGACCACAAAACAAACAAGTGTCAAAATTTCTCAAAAAGCAACAAGAATTCTTAGATTGTTCTGTAGCGTACTTAAGATCAGGGACATATGACGGCATACATACCCCAATAATCATGCATTCACATATGAATCAAAACAGTTTAAATCATTCTCACGCATCGATTTCTTTCTTGGTTCAGATAGACTGCTTGGCTCGGTGGTTAAATCGCAAATTGGGGAATTTACTATCTCAGACCATGCCCCCATTTCCTTGGAGATTGGTCTGGATAATAATAAATATGAACCAAGTAGAGGGTTTTCTTTCCTACGATATCTATACAAAAACCCATAATTTAACAAATTCGTTACAGAACGATGGATTGAATTTAGGACACAAAATCTTTCCCATAGTGGTAAACCAGAAACATTTTGGGAAGCAGCTAAAGCTGTGATTAGGGGTGAAATTAAGCAATATACTTGTAGACTCAGAGAAAATATACGTCTAAGGGAGACTCAGCTCTCTAATTGCCTTAGTAATTCCTACAATACCTACATTGTGACACCTACTGAGACTAACTGGCATAAATATATCAAAGCAAAACAGGAGTGGGATGCATGTAATCTTCAACAGATAAATAGGCAAGACCAGCGCCAAAGAGCTAGCTATTATAGATATGGCAGTAAGATAGGCAAGCTCTTAGCAAACCAGGTGAAACTGCATACAGCGAACAAACCAATTAACGCTGTTGTGGTAGATGGTGTTAGAGTTACTGAGGCAGAGGCAATCAAGAACGGTTTTGCTAAGTTTTAAAAAAAATTATACGCAGCTCCACAGACTCATATATGGAATAAAGAATGCTTTTGGGACAAAATCTCGCTTCCAAAGCTATCTCTAGAGGAGGCTGAGAAACTTAATATACCTATAACATCCACAGAGGTAACTCAAGCCATAGACAAACTCAAACTGGACAAAGCAGCTGGCCCAGATATGCTCCCGGCAGAATTTTACAAAATTCTCAAAGAGGAGATAAATACCCCACTTGTTAACCTATTCAATGACTATCTATGTAATGGTAGAGTGCCCTCTGCATATTTTGCAGCATCTAAAATTATTTTAATCTTAAAAAAGAACAAAGATCCAGAATTAATTGATTCATATCGTCCTATCTCATTACTCAACGCAGACTATAAAATATTCACAACTATTTTGTCCAACAGACTTAAACAAATCCTTGGCTCGCTGATCCATGTGGACCAGGTCGGCTTCATGCTAAATAGGAACCCAGCTGCTAGTATTCGGAAAATTTTATTACTTCTAGATTTCTCTCGTGCAGAAAAGACAAACAATTGTGAGGAAACTGCGATTCTATCAGTTGACGCTCAAAAAGCATTTGACTCGATTACCTGGGACCACTTATTCTTTACTATGGAACAATTTGGCTTTAGGGGTCAATTTCCAAAATGTATTCACGCCCTCTATGCAAAGGCTTCTTCAGTACTTCTGGTCGAGACAAGGTTGTCCAATCTCACCCTTACTGTTTAACCTGGCGATTGAACCACTGGCATTGATGATGAAGTTACATTTACAGGGGATTCTTGTGGGAGATAAATATCTCAAACTACTCCTATACGCGGATGACCTGTTACTCTTCCTCAATAAACCACAATTAGAGATTCCAACAGTCATAGATATAATTACCAAATTTGGCTCATTCTCAGGCTACAAAATAAACATCTCCAAATCAGACCTGTTATGGATAACAAGACCCTCAAGTACAGAATATACTCCACCTTTCAAGGCAGATCAATATATCACGTATTTAGGAATTAAAATTAGTACAAACCCGGCGGAATGGTATTCGTTGAACTACTCCCCATTACTAAACAAAATCCAATTAGATATTAGAAACTGGGCAAAGTTACCGTTGTCACTGACGGCAAAAATTAATTTGATAAAAATGATCATACTACCCAAATTGCTGTACATAATGCAAAATATTCCAATCCCTCTAACAAAATCAGATCTTAAATGCTTGGATAGTTCTATCAGGCTGTTTGTAAGAGGGACGGGCAAGAAACGTATTGCCTTACAGAAATGTTCGCACCCCAGACAATGTGGAGGTTTAGCACTTCCTAGCTTTTCGACTTATAATAAAATATGTTTGGCAAAGGTAGAAATGGATTGGCTTACTGGAGGGTCGTACGTCGCTTCTCTCGAAATGGAGCAAAAATTGGTCACTCCGTTTAGCCTGGCGGCTCTATTACACTGCCCTATTAAGGATCTACCATATAAGATTAAAATCAAATCTACAATATCCCACATTATTAAAGCATGGCAGTTTATTCGGTCTAGTATGAAGGACAGCCCACTAATTTCAGATTTTGTACCTATTGCAGGGAATCCGTGTTTTATTCCGGGTATTAGGAACAAAGTATTTAGTAGATGGGCTACGCTGGGCCTGCAGCACCTATTACAATTTAGGGACCCAGAAACTACTGGGGTACATACTTTCGCAGCCTTAAGAACTCGTTACCAGCTTAAAAATACAGATTTTTATGCCTACTTACAGGTGCGGCACTGGTACACCGAGACCATTAAAGATCCCGCCAGAGAATGCCTACACCCAGGTATTAAAATGGGTTTTGCCCTGTTTAAGGCAGGCAAACATGCTATTAGCTACTGGTATAGGATGGTGCTTCTCGAGACCGGAGAAGCAAATTTAATAGATATTTACTCAAAATGGAGTAGAGATATTCAAGATCTAGATCCTGATAAAATAAAACACAGTATAATTCTGGTGGAACATGCTACCTTATCCGCCTCTTGGCGAGAGTCACATTTCAAAGTCGTAAATCGCATTCATATAACCCCGGCTAGCCTAAATAGATGGTTTGGGAATTCGCTGTATTTGTGTCCTCGCTGTAGCTCTGGTGATGCCGACCTGGTCCACATGTTTTGGAGATGTGCAAAGATTCAACAATTCTGGCGAAGAATCCAATTCTGGCTGAATAGGGTACTCTCCACCCAGATAGTACTAGAACTGCAACATATCATATCATTTTCTTAATAGACCGGAGCGATCTTGCGGAGTATGTCCCTAATATCGAGTTTATTAACACAGTAATTTTGGGAGGGAGATATCTCATTCTGAAAAATTGGAAATCTACAAGGGCACCAACAATTAACAATCTAACGGCTAGATTTGGAGTTTGGCGGTAAAAGGGCTGTTAACGCTCCGCAGGTTTTTTTCTGGCCGCACCATAAATTTAACTCTGGTATCGAGAGTTCAAACAAATGCTGCGTTAGGCTCCAAAAAAGGAGCGTAGAGCATTTTTACCGCAAATACAACTCTCGATACCAGAGTTGCTTACGGACGCGGCCGGCCTCAAAAACGTGCTCGTGCACGATTCTCCCATAGGAAACAATGGGGCTGTTTGAGCTGAAAAAAAACCTAACACCTGCAAAAAAGCAGCGTTCAGCTCCTAACGCAGCCCCATTGTTTCCTATGGGGAAACACTTCCTACGTCTGCACTTAACACTCTAACATGTACCCCGAGTCTAAACACCCCTAGCCTTACACTTATTAACCCCTAATCTGCCGCCCCCGCTATCGCTGACCCCTGCATTACACTTTTAACCCCTAATCTGCCGCTCCGTAAACCGCCGCCACCTACGTTATCCCTATGTACCCCTAATCTGCTGCCCTAACATCGCCGACCCCTATGTTATATTTATTAACCCCTAATCTGCCCCCCACAACGTCGCCGACACCTACCTACACTTATTAACCCCTAATCTGCCGAGCGGACCTGAGCGCTACTATAATAAAGTTATTAACCCCTAATCCGCCTCACTAACCCTATCATAAATAGTATTAACCCCTAATCTGCCCTCCCTAACATCGCCGACACCTACCTTCAATTATTAACCCCTAATCTGCCGACCGGAGCTCACCGCTATTCTAATAAATGTATTAACCCCTAAAGCTAAGTCTAACCCTAACACTAACACCCCCCTAAGTTAAATATAATTTTTATCTAACGAAATAAATTAACTCTTATTAAATAAATGATTCCTATTTAAAGCTAAATACTTACCTGTAAAATAAATCCTAATATAGCTACAATATAAATTACATTTATATTATAGCTATTTTAGGATTAATATTTATTTTACAGGTAACTTTGTATTTATTTTAACCAGGTACAATAGCTATTAAATAGTTAAGAACTATTTAATAGTTACCTAGTTAAAATAATTACAAATTTACCTGTAAAATAAATCCTAACCTAAGATATAATTAAACCTAACACTACCCTATCAATAAAATAATTAAATAAACTACCTACAATTACCTACAATTAACCTAACACTACACTATCAATAAATTAATTAAACACAATTGCTACAAATAAATACAATTAAATAAACTATCTAAAGTACAAAAAATAAAAAAGAACTAAGTTACAGAAAATAAAAAAATATTTACAAACATAAGAAAAATATTACAACAATTTTAAACTAATTACACCTACTCTAAGCCCCCTAATAAAATAACAAAGACCCCCAAAATAAAAAATTCCCTACCCTATTCTAAAATACAAAAATTACAAGCTCTTTTACCTTACCAGCCCTGAACAGGGCCCTTTGCGGGGCATGCCCCAAGAATTTCAGCTCTTTTGCCTGTAAAAAAAAACATACAATACCCCCCCCCCAACATTACAACCCACCACCCACATACCCCTAATCTAACCCAAACCCCCTTAAATAAACCTAACACTAATCCCCTGAAGATCTTCCTACCTTGTCTTCACCATCCAGGTATCACCGATCCGTCCTGGCTCCAAGATCTTCATCCAACCCAAGCGGGGGTTGGCGATCCATAATCCGGTGCTCCAAAGTCTTCCTCCTATCCGGCAAGAAGAGGACATCCGGACCGGCAAACATCTTCTCCAAGCGGCATCTTCTATGTTCTTCCATCCGATGACGACCGGCTCCATCTTGAAGACCTCCAGCGCGGATCCATCCTCTTCTTCCGACGACTAGACGACGAATGACGGTTCCTTTAAGGGACGTCATCCAAGATGGCGTCCCTCGAATTCCGATTGGCTGATAGGATTCTATCAGCCAATCGGAATTAAGGTAGGAATATTCTGATTGGCTGATGGAATCAGCCAATCAGAATCAAGTTCAATCCGATTGGCTGATCCAATCAGCCAATCAGATTGAGCTCGCATTCTATTGGCTGATCGGAACAGCCAATAGAATGCGAGCTCAATCTGATTGGCTGATTGGATCAGCCAATCGGATTGAACTTGATTCTGATTGGCTGATTCCATCAGCCAATCAGAAAATTCCTACCTTAATTCCGATTGGCTGATAGAATCCTATCAGCCAATCGGAATTCGAGGGACGCCATCTTGGATGACGTCCCTTAAAGGAACCGTCATTCGTCGTCTAGTCGTCGGAAGAAGAGGATGGATCCGCGCTGGAGGTCTTCAAGATGGAGCCGGTCGTCATCGGATGGAAGAACATAGAAGATGCCGCTTGGAGAAGATGTTTGCCGGTCCGGATGTCCTCTTCTTGCCGGATAGGAGGAAGACTTTGGAGCACCGGATTATGGATCGCCAACCCCCGCTTGGGTTGGATGAAGATCTTGGAGCCAGGACGGATCGGTGATACCTGGATGGTGAAGACAAGGTAGGAAGATCTTCAGGGGATTAGTGTTAGGTTTATTTAAGGGGGTTTGGGTTAGATTAGGGGTATGTGGGTGGTGGGTTGTAATGTTGGGGGGGGGTATTGTATGTTTTTTTTTACAGGCAAAAGAGCTGAAATTCTTGGGGCATGCCCCGCAAAGGGCCCTGTTCAGGGCTGGTAAGGTAAAAGAGCTTGTAATTTTTGTATTTTAGAATAGGGTAGGGAATTTTTTATTTTGGGGGTCTTTGTTATTTTATTAGGGGGCTTAGAGTAGGTGTAATTAGTTTAAAATTGTTGTAATATTTTTCTTATGTTTGTAAATATTTTTTTATTTTCTGTAACTTAGTTCTTTTTTATTTTTTGTACTTTAGATAGTTTATTTAATTGTATTTATTTGTAGCAATTGTGTTTAATTAATTTATTGATAGTGTAGTGTTAGGTTAATTGTAGGTAATTGTAGGTAGTTTATTTAATTATTTTATTGATAGGGTAGTGTTAGGTTTAATTATATCTTAGGTTAGGATTTATTTTACAGGTAAATTTGTAATTATTTTAACTAGGTAACTATTAAATAGTTCTTAACTATTTAATAGCTATTGTACCTGGTTAAAATAAATACAAAGTTACCTGTAAAATAAATATTAATCCTAAAATAGCTATAATATAAATGTAATTTATATTGTAGCTATATTAGGATTTATTTTACAGGTAAGTATTTAGCTTTAAATAGGAATCATTTATTTAATAAGAGTTAATTTATTTCGTTAGATAAAAATTATATTTAACTTAGGGGGGTGTTAGTGTTAGGGTTAGACTTAGCTTTAGGGGTTAATACATTTATTAGAATAGCGGTGAGCTCCGGTCGGCAGATTAGGGGTTAATAATTGAAGTTAGGTGTCGGCGATGTTAGGGAGGGCAGATTAGGGGTTAATACTATTTATGATAGGGTTAGTGAGGCGGATTAGGGGTTAATAACTTTATTATAGTAGCGCTCAGGTCCGCTCGGCAGATTAGGGGTTAATAAGTGTAGGTAGGTGTCGGCGACGTTGTGGGGGGCAGATTAGGGGTTAATAAATATAACATAGGGGTCGGCGATGTTAGGGGCAGAAGATTAGGGGTACATAGGGATAACGTAGGTGGCGGCGATTTGCGGTCGGAAGATTAGGGGTTAATTATTTTAAGTAGCTTGCGGCGACGTTGTGGGGGGCAAGTTAGGGGTTAATAAATATAATATAGGGGTTGGCGGGGTTAGGGGCAGCAGATTAGGGGTACATAAGTATAACGTAGGTGGCGGTCGGCAGATTAGGGGTTAAAAATTTTAATCGAGTGGCGGCGATGTGGGGGGACCTCGGTTTAGGGGTACATAGGTAGTTTATGGGTGTTAGTGTACTTTAGGGTACAGTAGTTAAGAGCTTTATAAACCGGCGTTAGCCAGAAAGCTCTTAACTCCTGCTTTTTTCAGGCGGCTGGAATCTTGTCGTTAGAGCTCTAACGCTCACTGCAGAAACGACTCTAAATACCAGCGTTAGAAAGATCCCATTGAAAAGATAGGCTACGCAAATGGCGTAGGGGGATCTGCGGTATGGAAAAGTCGCGGCTGTAAAGTGAGCGTTAGACCCTTTAATCACTGACTCCAAATACCAGCGGGCGGCCAAAACCAGCGTTAGGAGCCTCTAACGCTGGTTTTGACGGCTACCGCCGAACTCTAAATCTAGGCCTAACTTTTTTACTGCATTCTCAATACATACTAGAACAACTTGACAGCTCTAATACTGGAACAATTCAACAAGATAGATTTGAATGTAAGTGGTTAGAGTTTATCAGAAGATATAGAAATAATACAGTAAGATAGTTGAAAACACCACCTTTTTTATTTCTCCCCCCCCTTTATAATTTTTTTTCCCCTCCTGACCATCCCCCCCCTCCCCCGCAACCCAACATGATTGTCCAATAGGACGTGTTTAGATACGGTTAGAACCTAAATAGTTTATATCACATCAGGTTTAATAAATATTGATGCAGAAAGTGAAAAAAAACACACACAAAAAAAAAACACATTGGTATGCTGCACTGGCAGCAAAGTTCCAATGGGTTCTGAGATATCAATTCTGTTTGGCGCCTGATTTCAGGCCATTTAAAGTGCCCCACTCAGATTTGTACAGCTAAATATAAGTGAGTCCAGCCTAGGCAGAATTATGTCAGATAGTTCAGCCAACAATTTTTCACTGGTGTGCTGTATTTAGTATAATGGCTGCTCTGGGGTACAAGATTTCGATTTCCTTCTATCTGCTGTAAATTTCCGGACCGCTTATCTGTCAAGGGAGAGGCAGATAGCATCAAATGCTGGCAGCAAAACAAACTTTAAAGGAGATTTCCATCCTAAGATATGGAGAGTCCACAGCTTCATTCCTTACTGTTGGGAAATACAACACCTGACCACCAGGAGGAGGCAAAGACACCCCAGCCAAAGGCTTATAAGGACAGTTCACCCAAAAATGTTCTCCCCTTTAAATTGTTCCCCATGATCCATTTTACCTCCTGTAGTATATTAAATTGTTTACAAGTAGCTCCTTTACCCCTATTTCAGCATGTGATTTAGCCTGTGGTATCACAACCTATACTAAAAAATGTGATACTGGAGTATATGCTATTGACAGACTATGTAAACACAGCCAGCAGAAGAAATTACAGTCTCAGTGGGTTGCAGGATAGTTTAAGTAATACAATGTTAATTTTTTATTGTCCTTTCTAAGTATTGAGCTTTGCTTTACAAACAGTTATAAGATAAGGAAGCAAGTCTGTGTGAATAAAAGTAATAACATAATGAGATCTGATATTATCTTGAAGCTCAACCCATTGTAATAGGCTGTGGTTTTAAAGCACAAAACCAGCTAATTCATATACATAAATAAACCTGAAGATGCAAATTCTCAAAGATTTTATGCTCTGCATCTGGTATAACAAGTCATTGAAAATACATTAATTGGAAAACAATTTTACGGTGTACTGTCCCTTTAAATATCCCTCCCACTTCCTCATTACCCCAGTCATTCTTTGCCTTTCATCACGTTAGGAGGTGGTAGAGAAGTGTCAGAAGATTGAGAGAGTCTTGAAAAAGGGTATCTGCCCTTTGAGATAGTGTCACTCCTGTGTCATTATATTGTGCTGGGTGTTATTATACTGATGCAGATACCACTGATTCTATAACCAGCCCTCCTTTGACTATACCCTTGTGCCAGTGTCACTACTGTGTCATTATATAGCGCTGGGTGTTATTATACTGATGCAGATACCACTGACCATATAACCAGCCCTTATCTGGCTATACACACGTGCCAGTGTTACTACTGTGTCTTTGTATAGAGCTGGGTGTTATTATACAGATGCAGATACACATCCAGTATTTCACTCAGGCTTTATTTATTCCATAACTTATCACCCAATATCACTAGCAGTCTCTTGACAAGTCACTAACTTTATTCACACTACTACTAATATTTATTTTTACGGACACCTTGCCTATCCCTGCTCCTGTCCTGACCCGGAGTTATCTACATATTTATCGGATTTAGCTATTATATCCCAGTTATCCGATGATGAGTTAACCTCTGTAGCTTCAGAGGTCAAACTTTCTGGGTTGGAGTCCTTAGCGTCTAAGCCTCCTGCTGCGTAGGAACCGTCCTTTTGTAAGGTTCTGTAATGGAACCCTGATTAAATAGTGTTTTTGTAGATATAAACCTTAAACCCAAATTACATAGGTGAATAAAATGGGCAATTAGGTAAATAGCAGTTATTACAATTGAGCTTATTATATACCTTGTTTATCCTTTTTATAGAATAACAGGTTTTGTAAAGCAAAAAGAACTCAGGAGTAAAAGGCTGATATATGAGCAGTTATAAATGAAAACTGCGGTTCAGTGTACAAAGCAAACACATGCAAAACAGATGGAGTTTAAATAAGATCTCCCCAGGGCCGGACTGGGAAATCAGACCAGCCCTGGAAATTTGTATAGACAGGACCAACCCCGCCCCCTCCAACATAGCCACGCCCCCTCCAACATAGTCACGCCCCCTCCAAGCCAGCCAACTTTTTCCCTTCAACATATATATATATATATAAATAAAAAATACAAATATTGTGAGTTAAGCAGGCAGTTTATACACAAATGAAATACTTGCAGACATACTTACACATACTTACAGACACACTACATACACAGCATACACATACATGCAGACACACAACATACACATGCATACATGCAGACACACTATATACACTTGCATACAGACGCACACCACGGCATACACATACATGCAGACACAAAACCTACACATACAAACCGACACACACATACATGCAGGCACAAAACATACACACACCACAGAGTATAGGATTTTTAGGTGGCTAATTAAAATGCCTAGATAAGCAAAACATTGACCTCTTTTGACACTGTGACTTGATGCCACATGTATGGGTCACTCACAGAGTACCCCCCTTGCTTTGATGCTGCTGCAGCAGCAGCCGCAGCACCCAGACGTCCCAGCTTCAGATTTCACTCACTGCACAGTGCACAATGACTGACAGACACTGAAAGTGCAATAAAATGATGCCCCCAGCCCCCTGCAATAAAATGAAGCCCCATCTCCCCTGCAATAAAATGATGCCCCCTGCAATAAAATGATGCCCCCAACAAAAATATGATGCCCCAGCACAAAAATTATGCACCATCTCCCCTGCAATAAAATGATGCCCCCCCAAAAAAATATGATGCCCCCAACTCAGGCGCAATGACTGTTACATCATGTACACGTTTGTGTTTATATTGATAACACATACACACTACTGCCTAGATATTCCTATTATTCCACGTATTTTATGGTGGGAAAGTTGAAATGATATGATATGTTCCACTCACTATAAACTACCCTTGCGCTGCATCCTCCATACTCTGTACTGTAACAGAGTATGGACTCAGGATGCCGGGGTAGTTTATAGTGAGTGGAACATCTGAGCGGTCAAATCAATATTTTAGCAAATCAGCACACAAATATCCTAAAGGACTAGGAATCATCACAAATCTCTATTATAGATTAGTCTATGATCCATCAGATCTTAAAGGGACAGTGTAGTCCAAAATAAACTTTCATGATTCAGATAGGGCATGTAATTTTAAACAACTTTCCAGTTTACTTTTATCACCAATTTTGCTTTGTTCTCTTGGTATTCTTAGTTGAAAGCTAAATTTAGGAGGTTCATATGCAAATTTCTTAGACCTTGAAGGCCGCCTCTTATGTGAATGCATTTTTACAGTTTTTCATCACTAGAGGGTGTTAGTTCATGTGTGTCATATAGATAACACTGTGCTCATGCATGTGGAATTACCTAGGAGCCAGCACTGATTGGCTAAAGTGCAAGTCTATCAAAAGAACTGAAATAAGGGGGCAGTTTGCAGAGGCTTAGATACAAGGTAATCACAGAGGTAAAAAGTATATTTCTATAACTGTGTTGGTTATGCATAACTGGGGAATGGATAATTAAGGGATTATCTATCTTTTAAAACAATAACAATTGTGGTGTAGACTGTCCCTTTAAAGAATAATTTAGTTTATTATCATACATTTCCAGTTTATAAATCTGAAGCACTCGACTGGCAAATAATTGTGCCTGCATTAAATATTGTGCCTGTTTAATAATTCTTTTTACATTTTTTTTTTTGAAGATCACAAAAGTTCATCACTAGTGAACATAAAGTTACACACAACATTTTTAAAGTTTGATAAATGTTTTCTTTCAATAGCAATCTAACATTATTTTTTACTGTTTACTTCAGATCTTGTCTTCCAAAAGTGAGTCTCGCCTAAAACATCTGTTGCAGAGGGCGCCTGATTACTGTCCACTCTCTGTGGTAAGGATATTGCTTTACATATAAATATAGATAGATAACAATTTGTTTTTAGTTAAAAGCTCTTGAACATATTGCCCAATATTTTTCTCTGCGGGATTCCATTATGTGTGCACCTAGTTCCTTTAGCCATTGAATGTCTTCTAAATTGACTTGAATGTATTTAATTTTTATTGTATGTTTACTTTTGCTGATGAAAACATAAAACTGAAAGTTTTTCTTTCATGATTCAGACAGAGCATGCAATTTTAAACAAGTTTTTAATATACCTTTATTATCAACTTTTCTTCATTCTCTTGGCATCTTTTGTTGAAAAGCAGGGAGTCTAGGGCACTATATGTCAACAGTTTTGCAAGAATTTTAATCTTTAAATAAACAATAAAATGGGAATGAAACAAATTTGATAATATTAGTCAATAAGATACTTTTTTTTTATATTGAATGCTCGTTCCGAATCACAAAATAATCCCTTTAAGTTATATTAACCTGGTAATATCATCCTTACCATGGAAGAGAATGATGATTACATTTTGGAAAGGCTTGTTTGTTTCCCAGTAAAATGTTTGCAATCAATGTGCAGGTCCAGGGATGGGAATTTGAAGTATAATCATCTTAAAAATAAATATCTCGATCCTGCCTTGACTGCCCTTGTGGTATCCACTATGGATTTTGATATTGTGAAAATGACTAAGAAGTCATTAAAGATACTAAACCCATTTTTTTTCATGATTCAGATAGAGCATGCAATTTTAGGCAACTTTTTAATTTTCTCCTAATATAATTTTTTCTTCGTTCTCTTGCAATCTTTATTTAAAAAGAAGGAATGTGATGCATAGGAGCTGGCCCATTTTTGGTTGAGAACCTGGGTTATGCTTGCTTATTGGTGGGTAAATGTAAGCCTCCACTAAGTAAGTGCTATCCATGGTGCTGAACCTAAAATGGTCTGGGTGTTAAGATTTACATTCCTGCTTTTAAAATAAAGATAGCAAGAGAACGAAGAAAAATTGATAATAGGAGTAAATTAGACAGTTGCTTAAAATGTCATGCTCTATTTGAATCATGAAAAAAATGGGTTCAGTGTCCCTTTAAAAGGACATGAAACATAATTCAGATAGAGCATGCAATATTTAAAAAAAATTTTTTTTAAATTATTTTAGCATAGTTACTTCATTCTCTTGGTATCCTTTGTTGACAGCGGGTAGGTAGGTTCATAGGCTTGCATGTGTCTGGAGCACTACAGTATATGGCTGCAGTTTTGCAAGGTTACTTTGAATAATGTTATACATTTACGAGAGCACTAGATGGCAGCAGTTTTTGTTGGCATGTAGTGCCTCAGACACGTGCTTGTTACCTACCTAGGTGTCTCTTCAACAAAGAATACCATAAGAGCAAATTTGATAACAGAATTTAAAGGGACAGTCTACTCCAGAATTTTTAGTGCAGTCATTTTATTAAAAAATATAAATTTGTTGCTATCTTAATTTTTTAATAAACTACACTAGACAATATTTTGGGGGCACATTAATAAAATTAACCAGAGATCCGATCTCCACTTGTAATCTAGCGCTTCATTTTTAAAGAGTTTTCCCTGCTAACTTTGCACTCCCCAGCAAACTTCATTACCTACTATGGGAAGCATCTTGCAACTAGCAGGCAAAGTCCTTTTTTCTATAGAATTCCCATCCCATCCGGCAAAACAAGCTACACATTATTAATAAATATTTAACAGGATATATTGAACATAAAAGAACTTTGAGTTGGTGGGAGACCCGGTGAGGGTCATGAGTATATGAAGATTGCTGGTTAGGGTCTAGTTTCCAGTAAAGTTACCAGTTTCATTAATTTTTCTTGAAATGGAAAAGTTAAACATTGAAACAAAAATGTACTGGAATCTCTTAAAGGGACGTTAAACACTAAATAAATGCTAGATAGAATGAAGCATTTAAAGAAAAGATTAGTCTGAGAATAGCATGTATATGTAAATTTTACATTAACTATTGAAAAAATAAGTGCAAAGTTTAAGTGTCTATAAAACAATGGGAGCTGTTATGTTGTAACTTAGGTTACCTTCTCTGCTGTGACCTATTAGAGACAGGTATAAATAGGTCTCTTGAGTGTGCAGCCAATGGTTGTGGGGAATATAACAGTGTTCCTTTTCTAATAGGAACAGAAAAGATCACAATTTCAGAATGGAATTACAGGAAACGGGACAAAACAAATAATGAACGTAAATTGCAGAGTTGTTTTAATATATACAATTTATCATTTTATATTACCATCTCAAAGTGTTTAATGTCCCTTTAATCTGGGATAGTCGCAGGCAGGGCCTGGTCAGGGAACTTTGGAGACATTCGACATTAAGCAATGTAACCCTAATCCTACCCCCCCCTTAAGCAGTGAAAGAACACTGCCAAATCCTATTGAAGTTTCGGAAAACACAAAACCAGAGTGCTTTACAGGTTAAATTTATACATACAGGGTGAAGAATGGAAACGCAAGATAAATATATTATATCTACTATAACTGATTTACAATGTGAGCATTTTGAGAATTTTGCTAACAATCTGTAGAGGGCTTTTAGAGTTGTTTCAAATGCCGACACCAGACTAGATCAGCATATTGAGGATTTGCTAGTCCCATTGACAGAAGATATAAGGGAGTTACACTCACCTACATCCCCCCTCTGTGTTTCTACAACTAACCATTACCTAAAAGCTTTTACTATTCAAGCTACTGATCCTACAAATAGAGAGCTACGAGGGATGGGGGTGATGGAGATCAGTGTCATTCTGAACCAAAACAGAAAAGTGGAGGGCTCTATAACTGGAGACCTGGTTCGCTTCTGATCCACCATGTGATGGTCTTATGTTCCTAATAGAGTAATAGAAGTAAATTGAATAGTTGTTTAAAATGTTAAAAGGACACTGAACACAAATTTTTTTCGTTTGTGATTCAGATAGAGCATGAAATTTTAAGCAACTTTCTAATTTACTCTTATTATCAAATTTTCTTCATTCTCTTGGTATCTTTATTTGAAATGCAAGAATGTAAGTTTAGATGCCGGCCCATTTTTGGTGAACAACCTGGGAACGAGGAAAAATTTATAATAGGAGTAAATTGAAAAGTTGCTTAAAATTGCATGCTCTATCTGAATCACAAAAGAAAAAAATTGGGTTCAGTGTCCCTTTAATTTGCTTCATTGTCTTGATATCCGTTGTTGAAAAGCATATCTTAATAGGCTCAGTAGATGCTTATTGGTGCTGCACATAGATTGACTCTCCCATGTGCATTACTATTTCTTAAACAAAGGATATCTAAAGAATGAAGCAAAGTAGATAACAGAAGTAAATTGGAATGTTGTTTAAAATTGTATTCTCTATCTAAATTGTGAAAGAAAAACTTTGGGTTTTATGTCCCTTTTAGTGCTTAGTACATAAAATGTTGCACATGATATGATAACGTATTCGCTTGAATTGCTGTAAATGTAAATGTTTGTGTGTAAATAAAATTTGCATGTATGTTTTATTATAAAAGAGCACTCTTATTGAATATATAATGAGAGGTGTGCCAGAATCTTGCAGACAAAATGAGGGACTGACTGGGCATTCTGGGGCCCTCCAAGGCAGTGATTGTGGTTTTTCACCTAGTCTTGGGCCAAGCATGCAAAATTCATGAAGACTCTATTGCCCATTGCCCTTGCAAAGTATCTTGTATCAGGGTTGAGTCTTCCAATTTAAAAATGTATTCGTTTCTCAGACCTTCAACAGGCAGGTCGTCTTCATGTGGTCTCCAGCCGCACACTGAATAGTGAATGTAAGGTTTCCTTTTTATATGGGGGTACCCTTGCATTCCTATTAGCTGATTTAAATCTTCATATTCAAGTCAGCCAATCGGATGAAAGTAAAAAGCTTTCATCCTTTTGGCTGATTTGAATTTAAAGATTCAAATCAGCCAATAAGAATGCAAGGTCACTCCTATATAAAAGGAGTACCTTGCATTCACTATTCAATGTGCAGCTGGAGACCGCATGAAGAGGACATCGCTGTTAAAGGTCTGAAGAGGACAACCAACGTCGCCGTAGACCTCGCTGCTGCCACCAGGATGAAGATAGAAGATGGACCGCCGCAGGGATGAAGATAGAAGAAAATGGACCTGCAATGGATGAAGATGGAGTGGTGCTGGGATGAAGATTGAGCACCGCCCATCATCACCAGTGAGTCCCAACTTTGGGGTTAGAATTATTATTAAAAAAATTCTTTGTTTTTTTTTTTAGATTAGGGTTTTTTTTGACCAGCAAAACAGCTGAATGTCCTTTTTGGGGTAATGAGTAGTTTAGGATTTTTTTAAGTATTTATTTTTTATTTTTGGGCCTTGGGGTATTGTAATGTTAAGGGTTAGTGCTTTTTTAAACAACAAAACTGATTACTTTAGGGCAATGCCCTACAAAAGGCCCATTTAAGGGCTTTTGGTAGTTTATATTTAGAATAGGGTTTTTTTTTATTTTGGGTTGTTTTTTAAGGGGTATTAGAAAAGGATTTTTTTTTGGTAATTTTGTTTGTTATTTTTTGGAATTGGTGTTTTTTTTTTATTTTTCAGTAATGGTAGTTTTTATTTTTTTTTAGATAAGATTAGGTTTTAATTTAATTTTACAGTTAAGTTTTTTTATTTAAGATTTTTTTAGTTAATTTATGGGTATTTTAATTTGGGTTAAGTTAGGCGGTGTTAGGTTAGGGGTTTAGATGATACTTTATTACTTTGCGTTGTGGGGGGATGACGGTTTAGGGGTTACTATTTCTCCAACATTGGTGTGTCCGGTCCACGGCGTCATCCTTACTTGTGGGATATTCTCTTCCCCAAAAGGAAATGGCAAAGAGTCCCAGCAAAGCTGGTCACATGATCCCTCCTAGGCTCCGCCCACCCCAGTCATTCTCTTTGCCGTTGCACAGGCAACATCTCCACGGAGATGGTTAAGAGTTTTTTGGTGTTTAAATGTAGATTTATTCTTCTATCAAGTGTTTGTTATTTTAAAATAGTGCTGGTATGTACTATTTACTCTGAAACAGAAAAGGATGAAGATTTCTGTTTGTAAGAGGAAGATGATTTTAGCAGACAGTAACTAAAATCGATTGCTGTTTCCACACAGGACTGTTGAGATGAAGTAACTTCAGTTGGGGGAAACAGTTAGCAGTCTTTTCTGCTTAAGGTATGACTAGCCATATTTCTAACAAGACCATGTAATGCTGGAAGGCTGTCATTTCCCCTCATGGGGACCGGTAAGCCATTTTCTTAGTTAAACATAAAAGAATAAAGGGCTTCAAAAAGGGCTTAAAAACTGGTAGACATTTTTCTGGGCTAAAACAATTGCTTTACTAGGCATATTATGCAGATTCTAACTAATTATTGGTATTATAATCTTGGGGAACGTTTAGAAAAACGGCAGGCACTGTGTTGGACACCTTTTTCAGATGAGGGCCTTTCTAGTTATAGACAGAGCCTCATTCTGGGACTGTATAGGGGTTAAATGTAAAAACGGCTCCGGTTCCGTTAATTTAAGGGTTAAAGCTCTGAAATTTGGTGTGCAATACTTTTAATGCTTTAAGACACTGTGGTGAAATTTTGGTGAATTTTGAACAATTCCTTCATACTTTTTCACATATTCAGTAATAAAGTGTTTTCAGTTTGAAATTTAAAGTGACAGTAACGGTTTTATTTTAAAACGTTTTTTGTGCTTTGTTGACAAGTTTAAGCCTGTTTAACATGTCTGTACCATCAGATAAGCTATGTTCTATATGTATGAAAGCCAATGTGTCTCCCCATTTAAATTTATGTGATAATTGTGCCATAGTGTCCAAACAAAGTAAGGACAGTAATGCAACAGATAATGATATTGCCCAAGATGATTCCTCAAATGAGGGGAGTAAACATGATACTACATCATCCCCTACTGTGTCTACACCAGTTATGCCCACACAGGAGGCCCCTAGTACATCTAGTGCGCCAATACTTATTACCATGCAACAATTAACGGCTGTAATGGATAACTCCATAGCAAATCTTTTATCCAAAATGCCTACTTATCAGAGAAAGCGCGATTGCTCTGTTTTAAACACTGAAGAGCAAGAGGACGCTGATGATAACTGTTCTGACATACCCTCACACCAATCTCAAGGGGCCATGAGGGAGGTTTTGTCTGATGGAGAAATTTCAGATTAAGGAAAAATTTCTCATCAAGCTGAACCTGATGTTGTGACATTTAAATTTAAATTAGAACATCTCCGCGCACTGCTTAAGGAGGTGTTATCTACTCTGGATGATTGTGACAATTTGGTCATTCCAGAGAAATTATGTAAGATGGACAAGTTCCTAGAGGTTCCGGTGCCCCCCGACGCTTTTCCTATACCCAAGCGGGTGGCGGACATAGTAAATAAAGAGTGGGAAAGGCCCGGCATACCTTTTGTTCCCCCCCCTATATTTAAGAAATTATTTCCTATAGTCGACCCCAGAAAGGACTTATGGCAGACAGTCCCCAAGGTCGAGGGGGCGGTTTCTACTCTAAACAAACGCACTACTATTCCTATCGAAGATAGTTGTGCTTTCAAAGATCCTATGGATAAGAAATTAGAGGGTTTGCTTAAAAAGATTTTTGTACAGCAAGGTTACCTTCTACAACCAATTTCATGCATTGTTCCTGTCACTACGGCAGCGTGTTTCTGGTTCGAGGAACTAGAAAAATCGCTCAGTAAAGAATCTTCGTATGAGGAGGTTATGGACAGAGTTCAAGCACTTAAATTGGCTAACTCTTTTGTTTTAGATGCCGCTTTGCAATTAGCTAGATTAGCGGCGAAAAATTCAGGGTTTGCTGTCGTGGCGCGCAGAGTACTTTGGCTAAAGTCTTGGTCAACAGATGTGTCTTCCAAGACAAAATTGCTTAACATTCCTTTCAAAGGTAAAACATTATTTGGACCTGATTTGAAAGAGATTATTTCAGACATCACTGGGGGAAAGGGACACGCCCTCCCACAGGATAGGTCTTTTAAGGCTAATAATAAGCCTAATTTTCGTCCCTTTCGCAGAAACGGACCAGGCTCTAATTCTGTATCCTCTAAGCAAGAGGGTAATACTTCACAACCCAAACCAGCCTGGAAACCAATGCAAGGCTGGAACAAGGGTAAGCAGGCCAAGAAGCCTACCACTGCTACCAAAACAGCATGAAGGGATAGCCCCCGATCCGGGACCGGATCTAGTGGGGGGCAGACTTTCTCTCTTTGCTCAGGCTTGGGCAAGAGATGTTCAGGATCCTTGGGCGCTAGAAATAGTTTCTCAAGGTTATCTCCTGGAATTCAAGGAACTACCCCCAAGGGGAAGGTTCCACAGGTCTCAATTATCTTCAAACCAAATAAAGAGACAGGCATTCTTACATTGTGTAGAAGACCTGTTAAAGATGGGAGTGATACATCCAGTTCCAATAAGAGAACAAGGAATGGGATTTTATTCCAATCTGTTCATAGTTCCCAAAAAAGAGGGAACATTCAGACCAATTTTGGATCTAAAGATCCTAAACAAATTTCTCAGGGTACCATCGTTCAAAATGGAAACTATTCGAACGATCCTACCTACTATCCAGGAAAATCAATTTATGACTACCGTGGATTTAAGGATGCGTACCTACATATTCCTATCCACAAGGAACATCATCAGTTCCTAAGGTTCGCTTTTCTGGACAAGCATTACCAGTTTGTGGCACTTCCATTTGGATTAGCCACTGCTCCAAGGATTTTCACAAAGGTACTAGGGTCCCTTCTAGCGGTTCTAAGACCAAGGGGCATTGCAGTAGTACCTTACTTGGACGACATCCTGATTCAAGCGTCGTCCCTGTCAAAAGCAAAGGCTCATACGGACATCGTCCTAGCCTTTCTCAGATCTCACGGATGGAAGGTGAACAAAGAAAAAAGTTCTCTGTCCCCGTCAACAAGAGTTCTCTTCTTGGGAACAATAATAGATTCCTTAGAAATGAGGATTTTTCTGACAGAGGTCAGAAAATCAAAACTTCTAAGCTCTTGTCAAGTACTTCATTCTGTTCCTCGTCCTTCCATAGCGCAGTGCATGGAAGTAATAGGATTGATGGTTGCAACAATAGACATAGTTACTTTTGCACAAATTCATCTAAGACCATTACAACTGTGCATGCTCAGACAGTGGAATGGGGATTATACAGACTTGTCTCCGACGATTCAAGTAGATCAAAAGACCAGAGATTCACTCCGTTGGTGGCTGACCCTGGACAATCTGTCACAGGGAATGAGCTTCCGCAGACCAGAGTGGGTCATTGTCACGACCGACGCCAGCCTAGTGGGCTGGGGCGCGGTCTGGGAATCCCTGAAAGCTCAGGGTCTATGGTCTCGGGAAGAGTCTCTTCTCCCGATAAACATTCTGGAACTGAGAGCGATATTCAATGCTCTCAGAGCTTGGCCTCAACTAGCAAAGGCCAAATTCATAAGGTTTCAGTCAGAAAACATGACGACCGTTGCATATATCAATCATCAGGGGGGAACAAGGACTTCCCTGGCGATGAAAGAAGTGACCAAGATAATTCAATGGGCGGAGGATCACTCCTGCCACTTGTCTGCGATCCACATCCCAGGAGTGGAAAATTGGGAAGCGGATTTTCTGAGTCGTGAGACATTCCATCCGGGGGAGTGGGAACTCCATCCGGAAATCTTTGCCCAAATAACTCAATTATGGAGCATTCCAGACATGGATCTGATGGCGTCTCGTCAGAACTTCAAGGTTCCTTGCTACGGGTCCAGATCCAGGGATCCCAAGGCGACCCTAGTAGATGCACTAGTAGCACCTTGGACCTTCAACCTAGCTTATGTATTCCCACCGTTTCCTCTCATCCCCAGGCTGGTAGCCAGGATCAATCAGGAGAGGGCCTCGGTGATCTTGATAGCTCCTGCGTGGCCACGCAGGACTTGGTATGCAGACCTGGTGAATATGTCATTGGCTCCACCATGGAAGCTACCTTTGAGACAGGACCTTCTTGTTCAGGGTCCATTCAAACATCCGAATCTGGTTTCCCTCCAACTGACGGCTTGGAGATTGAACGCTTGATTTTATCAAAGCGTGGGTTTTCAGATTCTGTAATAGATACTCTGATTCAGGCTAGAAAGCCTGTAACTAGAAAAATTTACCATAAAAAATGGAAAAAATATATCTGTTGGTGTGAATCTAAAGGATTCCCATGGAACAAGATAAAAATTCCTAAGATTCTATCCTTTCTACAAGAAGGTTTGGAGAAAGGATTATCTGCAAGTTCTCTGAAGGGACAGATCTCTGCTTTATCTGTTTTACTTCACAAAAGACTGGCAGCTGTGCCAGATGTTCAAGCATTTGTTCAGGCTCTGGTTAGGATCAAGCCTGTTTACAGACCTTTGACTCCTCCCTGGAGTCTAAATCTAGTTCTTTCAGTTCTTCAAGGGGTTCCGTTTGAACCCTTACATTCCGTAGATATTGTTATTATCTTGGAAAGTTTTGTTTTTGGTTGCAATTTCTTCTGCTAGAAGAGTTTCAGAGTTATCTGCTCTGCAGTGTTGTCCGCCCTATCTGGTGTTCCATGCAGATAAGGTGGTTTTGCGTACTAAGCCTGGTTTTCTTCCGAAAGTTGTTTCCAACAAAAATATTAACCAGGAGATAGTTGTACCTTCTTTGTGTCCGAATCCAGTTTCAAAGAAGGAACGTTTGTTACACAATTTGGACGTAGTCCATGCTCTAAAATTCTATTTAGAGGCTACTAAAGATTTCAGACAAACATCTTCCTTGTTTGTTGTTTATTCTGGTAAAAGGAGAGGTCAAAAAGCGACTTCTACCTCTCTTTCCTTTTGGCTTAAAAGCATTATCCGATTGGCTTATGAGACTGCCGGACGGCAGCCTCCTGAAAGAATCACAGCTCACTCCACTAGGGCTGTGGCTTCCACATGGGCCTTCAAGAACGAGGCTTCTGTTGACCAGATATGTAAGACAGCGACTTGGTCTTCACTGCACACTTTTGCCAAATTTTACAAATTTGATACTTTTGCTTCTTCGTAGGCTATTTTTGGGAGAAAGGTTTTGCAAGCCGTGGTGCCTTCCATTTAGGTGACCTGATTTGCTCCCTCCCTTCATCCGTGTCCTAAAGCTTTGGTATTGGTTCCCACAAGTAAGGATGACGCCGTGGACCGGACACACCAATGTTGGAGAAAACAGAATTTATGCTTACCTGATAAATTACTTTCTCCAAGGGTGTGTCCGGTCCACGGCCCGCCCTGGTTTTTTAATCAGGTCTGATGAATTATTTTCTCTAACTACAGTCACCACGGTATCATATGGTTTCTCCTATATATATTTCCTCCTGTCCGTCGGTCGAATGACTGGGGTGGGCGGAGCCTAGGAGGGATCATGTGACCAGCTTTGCTGGGACTCTTTGCCATTTCCTGTTGGGGAAGAGAATATCCCACAAGTAAGGATGACGCCGTGGACCGGACACACCGTTGGAGAAAGTAATTTATCAGGTAAGCATAAATTCTGTTTTTATTGAGGTAGTTTGCGATGTGGGGGATGGCGGTTTAGGGGTTAATAGTATTATTTAGTGCTTGCGATGTGGGGGGTGGCGATTTAGGGGTTAATAGTGTAGTTTATGGGTGTAAGTCTACTTTGTTATGTAGTTTTATTGTGTTTTGTGCAACTTTTTAATTTCGGAATACAGTTTACCACAGCTTTTAGATCACGGTAAGGATTGAAGCGTAAATTTGCTAGTGCAATCGCGATTTCTCCCGACTTATAATATCAGCGGAAGAAAAATGGGTCGCAAAATCGCGATTGCGCTAGTGCAAAACCGTTTGCTTCTCACTTGTAATCTAGCCCAACGTTTTTCTTTCATGATTCAGATACAGCAATGAATTTTAAAACAACTTTCTAATTTACTTCTATTATCAAATTTTCAGCATTTTCTTTTCCATTAAAAGCAGGGAAGTAAGCTTAGGAGTGTGCACATGTCTGGAGCACTATATGGCATCAGTTTGGCAAGAATATTATTAATTTGCAAGATCACTAGATGATAGCACTATTTCCTGCCATGTAGTGCTCCCTACACTTACCTAGTTAGCTCTTCAACAAAGAATACAATGAGGACAAAGCGAATTTGATATTAGAAGTACATATTTAAAATTGTATTCGCTGTGAGAATCAGAAAATACATTTTTGGGGTTTTATATCCCTTTAAAGGGACATGAAACCCAAATTTTTTCTTTCATGTTTTAGAAAGAGCATGTCATTTTAAACAACTTTCAAATGTACTTCTATTATAAAATTTGCTTCATTCTCTTGATATACTTTGCTGAAAAGCATATCTAGATAGGCTCTGTAGCTGCTGATTGGTTGCTGCACATAGATGCCTCATGTAATTGGCTCACCATGTGCATTGCTATTTCTTCAACAAAGGATATCTAAAGAATAAAGCACATTAGATAATAGAAGTCATTTGGAATGTTGTTAAAAATTGTATTCTCTACTTGGATCATGAAAGAAAATTTTGGGCTTTAGTGTCCCTTTAAGTCAAGACATTCATAAATAAATATAAATTACATTTTTTGTAGCCTCTGTGGACTAGTGAGCATTTATTGTTACTACTAGTTAAAGGCTATATTGCGCGTGGAGCTCTAACTGTTCCGCTCAATGATATTGTGTTTTATCAGCTTTTTGCGAGTGACGAAAATAGAGCGCATATTAAAAGTTGAAAGTAAACACATTCACTGGAGCGCAATCACAGTTTACGTTCACCGTGTTAGCGTAAAGGGTAGGGGAAGAATTTTTTTTTGCATATAAACACAAATTAAATACACTTAAAAGTACAATTACACTCATATTAAAGGGACACTAAACCCAATTTTTTTTCTTTCATGATTCAGATAGAGCATACAATTTTAACCCCTTAATGACCACAGCATTTTTCCATTTTCTGTCCATTTGGGACCAAGGCTATTTTTACATTTTTGCGGTGTTTGTGTTTAGCTGTAATTTTCCTCTTACTCATTTACTGTACCCACATATATTATATACCGTTTTTCTCGCCATTAAATGGACTTTCCAAAGATACCATTATTTTCATCATATCTTATAATTTACTTTAAAAAAAATTATAAAATATGAGAAAAAAATGGAAAAAAACACACTTTTTCTAACTTTGACCCCCAAAATCTGTTATACATCTGCAACCACCAAAAAACACCCATGCTAAATAGTTTCTAAATTTTGTCCTGAGTTTAGAAATACCCAATGTTTACATGTTCTTTGCTTTTTTTGTAAGTTATAGGGCCATAAATACAAGTAGCACTTTGCTATTTCCAAACCATTTTTTTTTCAAGATTAGCGCTAGTTACATTAGAACACTAATATCTTTCAGGAATCCCTGAATATCTATTGACATGTATATATTTTTTTTTAGTAAACATCCCAAAGTATTGATCTAGGCCAATTTTGGTATATTTCATGCCACCATTTCACCGCCAAATACGATCAAATACAAAAAATCGTTCACTTTTTCACAAATTTTTTCACAAACTTTTGGTTTCTCACTGAAATTATTTACAAACAGCTTGTGCAATTATGGCATAAATGATTGTAAATTTTTCTTTGGGATCACCTTTGTTCAGAAATAGCAGACATATATGGCTTTGGTATTGCTTTTTGGTAATTAGAAGGATGCTAAATGCCACTGTGCACCACACGTGTATTATGCCCAGCAGTAAAGGGGTTAATTAGGGAGCATGTAGGGAGCTTTTTGGGGTAATTTTAGCTTTAGTGTAGTGTAGTAGACAACCCCAAGTAATGATCTAGGCCCATTTTGGTATATTTCATGCCACCATTTCACCGCCAATTGCGATCAAATTAAAAAAAAAGTTAAATTTTTCACAATTTTAGGTTTCTCACTGAAATCATTTACAAACAGCTTGTGCAATTATGGCACAAATTGTTCTAAATGCTTCTCTGGGATCCCCTTTGTTCAGAAATAGCAGACATATATGGCTTTGGTGTTGCTTTTTGGTACTTAGAAGGCCGCTAAATGCCGCTGCGCATCACACGTGTATTATAGCTAGCAGTGAAGGGGTTAATTAGGAAGTTTGTAGGGAGCTTGCAGGGTTAATTTTAGCTTTAGTGTAGAGATCAGCCTCCCACCTGACACATCAGACCCCCTGATCCCTCCCAAACAGCTCCCTTCCCTCCCCCACCCCACAATTGTCCCCGCCATCTTAAGTACTGGCAGCAACTCTGCCAGTACTAAAATAAAATATATATTTAGGCTTTTTTTTTTTTTTTTTTAAAGCATATTTACATATGCTGCTGTGTAGGAGCCCCCCTTAGCCCCCAACCTGGCTGATCCCCCACCAAACAGCTGTCTAACCCTCCCCCTCTGCCTTAATGGCCACCATCTTGGGTACTGGCAGCTGTCTGCCAGTACCCAGTTTATTAAAAAAAACAGTTGCTTTTTCATTTTTTCCCCATTTTCTGTAGTGTAGCTCCCCTACCCACCAAAGAACAAACCCCCACCCCCTCCCAGATACCTTTACTGTTGTTTTGTTTTATTAAAATAATAAGCTGTACCTGAAACTTTTCTGTAGTGTAGCGGTTCCCACCCGCTCCCGCCCCGTGCACGCGCCCGCCCGCCACCCGGCGTGCACGCGCGCGTGCCTGTGCGCGCCCCCATCGCCCCCGCCCCCGATCCCGCCCCCCTCTACATTACCCGGCCCATCGATGGCCGCCCACCCGCCTCCCAAGTCAGCTCCCACCCACCAACGTTACCGGCCACCGATGTCCGGTGCAGAGAGGGCCACAGAGTGGCTCTCTCTGCACCGGATGGCCATTTAAGGTTATTGCAGGATGCCTCCATATCGAGGCATCACTGCAATAACCGGAAAGCAGCTGGAAGCGAGCAGGATCGCTTCCAGCTGCTTTCCACACCGAGGACGTGCAGGGTACGTTCTCAGGCATTAACTGCCTTTTTTCTGAGGACGTACCCTGCACGTCCTCAGTCGTTAAGGGGTTAAACAACTTTTTAATTTACTTCTATAATCAAATTTTAGTCGTTCTCTTGCTATCTTTATTTGAAAAAGAAGGCATCTAAGCTAAGGAGCCAGACAATTTTTGGTTCAGTACCCTGGACAGCACTTGTTTATTAGTACTGTCCAATTAGCAAGGAAAACCCAGGTTGTGAACCAAAAATGGGCCGGCTTCTAAACTTACATTCTTGCTTTTCAAATAAAGATAGCAAGAGAATGAAGAAAAATTGATAATAGGAGTAAATTGGAAAGTTGCTTAAAATTACATGCTCTATCTGAATCATGCAAGAAAAAAAATTGGGTTCAGTGTCCCTTTAACACTAATATATATATATTTTTTTTAAAGTTATAAGGGTTCAAAGATATATGGTATAAGGGCTGCAATGGGCTTTTTTATATATATATATATATATATATATATATATATATATATATATATATATATATATATATATATATATATATATATATATACATAGACATGTCTAAAAATGTGTATGTATGTGTATATATATATATATATATTTATATATATATATATATATATATATATATATATATGTGTGTATATATGCATTTATCTATTTGTATGATGATATCAATATATTACGGATAGAGTGCTTTGCATAAACAATACTTTTACAAAAACAAAAAAGTCAGAAGATACTGACTGAAAGAATGCACTGAATAGCTCATCTGTGCTCCAAATTTAGATATCACCTACTCACATGAATTATTTAGAATATTCTACACAGTATGCATTATAATATTTCATATTTTTATTAATATTTATTATTAATATTTTTAAATATTTTATATAAAATATTTTAATAACGTGGGGCGTGTCTAGACCGCGGCCATGATCAGCAGAAAAATCGGGAAGCTTCTCAAGCAACTATAATAACTTACCTTTTATCTCTTCTCAAGCATGATATCCTGCTTTGCAACTCAACATACTAAGGAGAAAACATGGAGCTGAATGATACTACTATTTCCACAATCATATCAGCTGGACCCAAACCAGACTGTTTGAGTATGCAGGCCGCAGCATCACTACACTTATGAAATACCCCCCTCGGCTAAGTAAGTAGCCTAGTAGAGCAGTGTTAATCTATGTAAGGAATTTGGTGCTCATTATAGGACACACTTCCTCTTGAGAAAGGCCGCACGGTGGCGGTAGAAACACATTGAGGCTAGATTTGGTATTTCCAAGGACCCAAAGAACTTCTCTGCATTTACCTCCGAGCATCAGCGATCAGGATACACGCTTCCAGCTGCAGTTACATGTGGGATGAGAGGACGTATGCTGTGAACGTTTAGGATTGAGTCACGCTGGTGGAGGTCTACTGACATTAATGACTTACGGGGATTTGAATTGTTAAACTTCTGTCGTTTTTTGACTTGCTGCATGGATTGTTTGAATTATTTGATGTGCATTAAAGATTGTCTACATTGTAAATGCAACATAGTAGTGTTGTGTGTCTATTTAGAATACACTACACTTGATTCCAGTTGCGCTTTATTTCTCTACAGATACTGTTGGATTAATCTGCTATTATTCTCAGCATTTTAATCTTATCAGATATCACTAATATAACAGTACAAACCAGGAGACTTTATAAAAAATTGCTTAACCATGGCGACTGACCCTAGAGACCTGATCTTTGTGCTAATAGACATGGTAGATACCCATACAGCAATGCTCACTTCAGAGATCAGACTCATTTTCCCCTACTTCCATAAGGGAACCTATAACTTCACCCTATGCTTGCCTAGATGTTTCGTGAAGTGCGGCAGGCAGAAGCACCCAAGCTGAGAGCAAGCAGTCTCACAAAAGAAGAGTAAGTCTGACACTGAATCCTCTGCATTACAAGTGACTGGGGCTCCACATAACGATGAGCTAGATACCAGCACTGACCCTGAAGAGCACATCATACTGGCAGAAGACTTACACTCACTTAGCCAAAAATGTGAGGTGGCAGGGCACCCTTGCGGGGGGACTACATATAGTTCTAACTTGCCGGTGTTCACTTAACATCCCTGCAACGCGAGGCAGCAAAGCAGCCGCAACCCAACACCTTAAGATGATGCTGTTCATTGGCGAAGGTGGCATTGGCCGATGTTGCTTGATTGAACGCCCTTGTGGAACCCTGGTGGATGTGCTTCAAATGTCACCATACCGACCTCCCATCTGGGTGGTCTGGTAAACCTTGTTCTGTTAACTGACCATCTCTAGAGTAACCAATGGGATTGCAGATAAATCGTGTCTTCTTTTTTTAAATGTGCTAATGATGCTGAATCTGCTTTAAGTAGTAGCCCTGGAACAGTTTAATATAACTATATGTATTTACGTACATTGCTTTATCTATACATGGTACTCCGGCAGAAGATCAGTATTAATAGGGAGGATGTATTCAGCAGCTCTGCATACATATCCCACTATACATTGTCAGTCAGAGGCCGGATAGAGTAATGTACTATCTACCCATAACAGTCTATTTAACAACTTCATTATATATTATATTATTCCAGTTTCCATTAGCTATGACCAAAACTGTAATTTTATTTTTTAATGTTTCTCATTTGTTGTAATATATAACTAGCTTTCTCCATAGCATTAAGGTATACCTTTTTATAAGCAAACTAACTACTTGGGAGCTCACTTTTAGCACCGCGCAATTCTTGCAAGTTTACTTTAGATGATTTCAACAAGCTATTCTTTCCGCTAAAAAGCTACTTGGTCAGTCTGTTATTCAGGGCAAATCATTAGGCTATAGATTTTATAAGGCCACTGTGCTGTTCTCTCTCCAAAATGTATTAACTTCTGTAAAGTTTTTAAGCCTTTTAAGGGTCTACCTCCTTTTACGCAGTCCTTTTGCCTGTGGCCGGAGCAATGGGACATGAGGGTACTATCATAAGCCTTATTGTTACAGAGCTTTAGTGGAGAGACATAGAGAGTCTTCACTTTCATACGCCCTTATCGCCGAAGCCATAACAAAATAACATGTATCTCTATACAGATTGTGAAAGTTTACTCTTTCATCCTAAACACTTAATACCTGATTTATAAAATAGAAGTTATAGCTTTAAACTGTGTATGCTATAAGAATCACTATCCTCTCATAATAAGCAGATACATATATTCCTCTCTAGCTAATATCCCAGGTTGTGGTCTATATAACATACTATCATTTATTTCAAGGGTGGAAAAAGCCTTTTTATCAGGAGCAGTACAGGGAGTGCAGAATTATTAGGCAAGTTGTATTTTTGAGGATTCATTTTATTATTGAACAACAACCATGTTCTCAATGAACCCAAAAAACTCATTAATATCAAAGCTGAATAGTTTTGGAAGTAGTTTTTAGTTTGTTTTTTGTTATAGCTATTTTAGGGGATATCTGTGTGTGCAGGTGACTATTACTGTGCATAATTATTAGGCAACTTAACAAAAAACAAATATATACCCATTTCAATTATTTATTTTTACCAGTGAAACCAATATAACATCTCAACATTCACAAATATACATTTCTGACATTCAAAAACAAAATAAAAACAAATCAGTGACCAATATAGCCACTTTTCTTTGCAAGGACACTCAAAAGCCTGCCATCCATGGATTCTGTCAGTGTTTTGATCTGTTCACCATCAACATTGCGTGCAGCAGCAACCACAGCCTCCCAGACACTGTTCAGAGAGGTGTACTGTTTTCCCTCCTTGTAAATCTCACATTTGATGATGGACCACAGGTTCTCAATGGGGTTCAGATCAGGTGAACAAGGAGGCCATGTCATTAGATTTTCTTCTTTTATACCCTTTCTTGCCAGCCACGCTGTGGAGTACTTGGACGTGTGTGATGGAGCATTGTCCTGCATGAAAATCATGTTTTTCTTGAAGGATGCAGACTTCTTCCTGTACCACTGCTTGAAGAAGGTGTCTTCCAGAAACTGGCAGTAGGACTGGGAGTTGAGCTTGACTCCATCCTCAACCCGAAAAGGCCCCACAAGCTCATCTTTGATGATACCAGCCCAAACCAGTACTCCACCTCCACCTTGCTGGCGTCTGAGTCGGACTGGAGCTCTCTGCCCTTTACCAATCCAGCCACGGGCCCATCCATCTGGCCCATCAAGACTCACTCTCATTTCATCAGTCCATAAAACCTTAGAAAAATCAGTCTTGGGATATTTCTTGGCCCAGTCTTGACGTTTCAGCTTGTGTGTCTTGTTCAGTGGTGGTCGTCTTTCAGCCTTTCTTACCTTGGCCATGTCTCTGAGTATTGCACACCTTGTGCTTTTGGGCACTCCAGTGATGTTGCAGCTCTGAAATATGGCCAAACTGGTGGCAAGTGGCATCTTGGCAGCTGCACGCTTGACTTTTCTCAGTTCATGGGCAGTTATTTTGCGCCTTGGTTTTTCCACACGCTTCTTGCGACCCTGTTGACTATTTTGAATGAAACGCTTGATTGTTCGATGATCACGCTTCAGAAGCTTTGCAATTTTAAGAGTGCTGCATCCCTCTGCAATATATCTCACTATTTTTGACTTTTCTGAGCCTGTCAAGTCCTTCTTTTGACCCATTTTGCCAAAGGAAAGGAAGTTGCCTAATAATTATGCACACCTGATATAGGGTGTTGATGTCATTAGACCACACCCCTTCTCATTACAGAGATGCACATCACCTAATATGCTTAATTGGTAGAAGGCTTTCGAGCCTATACAGCTTGGAGTAAGACAACATGCATAAAGAGGATGATGTGGTCAAAATACTCATTTGCCTAATAATTCTGCACTCCCTGTATGTCCGACTACTTAATCTTTACATATAGGCCTTGAACACCGCAAAGAGGCTGAGAATACACCTCTTGTGGTAAAGCCTAGTTAAATTTAGGTATCTCATTTGTTCCATACATAATCCATTTGAGTTCTTCTCACATATCTCAAGAGCTTCCTTGAGATTAGTTCACAAGGACATCATATTAAATGGACAATCAACACCAGATTTTTTTGTTGTCTAAAAAGATAGATAATCCCTTTATTACCCATTCCCCAGTTTTGCATAACCAACACAGTTATAATAATACGCGTTTTACTTCTGTAATTATCTTGTATCTATGCCTCTGCAAACTGCCCCCTTATTTCAGTTCTTTTGACAGACTTGCATTTTAGCCAATCAGTGCTGACTCCTAGGTAACTTCACGTGTGCGAGCTCAATGTTATCTATACAATACACATGAACTAATGCTCCCTAGTGGTGAAAAACTGTCAAAATGCATTCAGATTAGAGGCGGCCTTCAAGGTCTAAGAAATTAGCATATGAGCCTACCTAGGTTTAGCTTTCAACTAAGAATACCAAGAGAACAAAGCAAAATTAGTGATAAAAGTAAAATGGAAAGTTGTTTAAAATTACATGCCCTTTTTGAATCATGAAAGTTTATTTTGGACTTGACTGTCCCTTTAAATACAGTACTGTTGTATGACATACTTACTAGTTTATTTCTTAAAATTTCAGTGGTCCAAAAGTGACCATCTGTATCACTAGCTTCCCTTCCTAGAGTCAATTTCACTCTTTTGGGTCCATGAGTGGCTCTAGATAATTATGGAGGAATTTATACAATATAAAAAATGAGGTTCCCTTCACAGTTAGTTAATGCTTGTATTGCATTTTAAATTATTTAGAAACCTAGATTTACCTTGACATTGGGTTGGAAAAGTGATACTTGTGAACAATGTAACAATCCCTGATGTTCCACATACCATTTATGTTGTTTGCCTGTTTATTGTTGTACTTACTAAAAACCTCAATAAAAACAATTTAAAGAGAAAAAAAAAAATATTTCAATAATGTGCATTGAAGTTAGCAATTCTTCCCGTGCACCAACTGCATTAGACCTAAATCATGACCCCCTGATGCGCGTTACGCATATTTTCTCTTCCTATGTTCTTCACATTGAAATGTACTTTTCAAAATATAAATATATATTTATATTTATATCTGCTTATGTTAATGTAAAATAGATATCTATATCTAGGAGTAGATGTATAGGTATATATAAATATAAAGATAAAAAGAGATGGTAAATTGCACTTGTCACAAAAAAGCCTCCATAAAGGTATGTTTTTCACTTCTCCCACAATAATTCAAAACATACCAAATTGGTGCGAGTAAAAAACAGCTGAAAGTCTTATGTTATACTCCTCTTGTGTGTTTCCCCACAAAAAAACCAGAGCAGACAGGCAACAATATTGATATTACTACAGTCCCAGTGTAATAATACAGTCCCTGTGTGACAGGCGGTATATAGCCAAAAAGCCAAAGCTTAATAGCTCTCAGGCAGCATGTAGCTGCAGACACTCACCGCTCCTGTGTCACTGAAGCTTCACTCCGGCTTATTGTGGGATGATCTCCATGTCCACTTCCCTGCAGCGTGTCTTCAACAATAGACGCTGGATCCATAGCTAGTATCTGATTGGTTCCGGTCACGTGGGTTTTCCATAACCAATTACAGCCTTAGCTGTCGGAAAGCTCCGTAAGTTCAGCGTAGAAGGAGAAACACACACATCTTCCAAAAGTGCATAAAACTTTGATCGAAGTGCAAGGGCGTCCCATAGTAAGTGGGATAGGTTCCCTTCTAGAACATTTGTTGCAATGGCTTGATGCAATACTGTATCCACTGGTGATCACCTTGCAGAGTTATCTAAAAGACACCAAGGATTTATTTAACCTGATGGAAGTGTTCACTTGGAAAACACACAAATATATGTGGTTAACTGTGGACGTGGCTGCACTCTATTCATCAATTCCACACAAAGAGGGTCTCAAGGCTTTGTCCTTTTTCCTTAGAAATTTTTCTGAGTTGGATACAGACCTTGTGGATTTTGTTTTGAGAGTCGCCATTTTCACACTTACACATAATTATTTTTGTTTTGGTGAAGTGTTTTATCTCCAGAGATGTGGGACAGCTATGGGGGCCAAATTTGCGCCCTCATACGCCAACATTTTCATGGGTTGGTGGGAGCTGTCCCACATCTATGGAGATGAAAATGTCTATAGAGATAATATTGCCTTTTATAGGCGCTATATCGACGACCTGCTTTTTATTTGGCAGGGATCGGAGACAGCATTGTTTGACTTTATCAATACTTTGAATAAAAACACGGTGGGTTTACACTTTACCTTTGAGAAACAGCCTAAATTAATCAACTTTTTGGATCTTACCTTAACGTCACACGAAAATGGTCGTTTTTATAGTAATATGTACAGAAAACCTATTACTAAGAACACATTGCTTCACGCAAAGAGTTGTCACCCCAAACATGTCCCTATGGCGGTGGCCAAGGGACAACTCATTAGGGTGAAAAGAAATTGTAGTGAAGATACTGCATATCTACAGCAAAGCCAAGAAATGAGAGATAGACTAAGAGAGAGAGGTTACCCCTATTATGTGATAGATAGGGCTCAAAAACAGGTAGACCGACTTGACCGAGGGATGCTCCTTAAGGGGTCTTATCAGAGAAGGGATCATTTGGCTTTGAAAGCCGATGATAAGGTTACCTTTGTAACTGATTACAGCACGGATTATAAGGTAATTTGTAAAATTGTAAATAGGCATTTCCGACTGCTGTCTGCTGATGATCAACTTGCCAATTGTGTGGATAGAGGACTACGTTGTTCCTATAGGAAATGTAGAACCCTAGGAAATATTTTGGCCCCCTTGGAAGTACCTATCAGTAATCCCAGAAAACAAGGTTCCTGGTTGCGTCATAGGGGGATGTACAGGTGCGGCAGGTCAAGATGTAGGCCCTGTGAGTTTATAATTTCTTCGGATGAATTTAGATCTGAAGTCACGGGGGAAAGGTTTAAGATCTCGTCCTGCCTCAACTGCACATCCTCCTATGTTATCTATCTCCTTACTTGCATAGATTGCCACCTTCAGTACGTAGGTCTCACTACGACTGACGTTAATACCAGGATTAGAAACCATCTGTCCACTATAAAAATTGGAGAGGCAAGTACTCCATTGGTAAAACACTTTAAGAACACCCATGAGAGAAGCAATGCAACATTCAGATGGCAAGCTATAGAATGGGTTAAACCACCACCAAGAGGAGGAAATAGGGACCAGATACTAGGCAAACGTGAGATGTTTTGGATTTTTAAACTCAAAACTAGAGTACCAGGGGGATTTAATTTAGAGTACGATCTGATAAATTACTCTAAGTAATAAGTCCCTCTTGTTTTGCCCCCTTTTTTTTTCCCCTCCCCTGTTCCCCCCCCCCCCACCCCCTTTTTTGATATAACATCTGGTCCCTATTTAGCCCGGATTTTTATACATAAGCCTTTCTATATATAAGCCATTTATACATTAGCCTTTTTCTTTTTGTCTGGCACTAGGTGCATACACTATACAAATATATTAATATTATTTCCTTGTGATGGAAATTTATGTCCATTAGTTTTTTACTATCTCTTTGTATATTATTTCAAAGAGTTACATTTCTAGTGATTTTTTTCTTTAAATGAATTTATTCTTTTTGAATTATGCCTCCAGTAGAGTGGCACATATATAATTAGATGACTAATTCTGTAAACTCTAATGGAGTGGGGGGATATTTATGGATGTATGTGTTTGTGAACTTATGAATTTACTTATACGATCTTATTTATTCATTTGTTTATTTACTTATCTATGTAATTACCTTTTTAGTATTGTTTTAGTATTGTTTACTACTACTATTTCTGTTTATGTGTAGTGTTCATATTTACATACTGAGTAGCATTTTGTGGAATGCAATTTATTACCTAGTTTATACACAATTGTGACTGTATTGAATGGTTTTAATGTCAATTATTGTATGTGTTGGACCCCTATGGACTTTACATTTTTATCCCAAGTGGAATCTGAATAAAAGGATTGTTTTTATTTACATCACGCCTTGGATTTACTCTTTACTTTATATATATATACCTGTAAATATATATATAAATATATATTTACAAAAAAAGTACATTATTCTGTATGTAAAGAACATTGGAATGTGAAGTATTCATAACTCTGAGCAATAGGTGTTTTTCTTCTGTGCTCTCCATTGACTTCTCTGGGGAGAAAAAGTTAACGCATTCACGATATTTGGCTACCATGCGTCGGGTTGCGTTCAAACTTTTACTTTTAACTTGTAACCCGATGCTTGCAAAAATCCTCCATTTACGCTCAAGAGGGAGAGATAAATAGTGAGCCACGCCTAATCTATCCCTAAATTTGCAACAGAAATATGATCTCTCCTAAATTTCTCTTACTTTAATGATGGAATATTTTGAAAGTAAATATTTATTTTAAAAATAAAACCATAATCCTTCTGTTTGACAAAGGATGCAACTGTTTGAAAAGCTTTTTAAAGTGGCATGTCATCCTACTATGACATCAGTAGTTTTTTATTATGAAAAACTTACATAAATACAAATCACACAAAGAAAATGATTTACTGCATGCTTTTGAAAAAACTTTTATCATTGAAAAGGTTTCTGCCTTTTCAAATCGTGAAATGTCTGCTGGAGATTTACAGCGCCCGAGGTATCAAGGACACATTTTAAACCATTGTTATAAACTTTCATCAGTAATATTCTTTTCTGTAAATGTGAATTTTACTTAAAAAAGCTTGACCCAAGCTGAACCTAATCATCAACTTTAAAATATTATTTTAATAAAATTTCTCAATGTAAAAACCTGCTTGATCAAAATGAGATTGGCTCCCTTGCATGACCCAAACTGTTCAAATAAGGTCCACCAGGAGAGGTATCTCCCCCAAGCTGAAACCAGTCCTGGAACAAAGATCCTCAGCCCTCAAACTGAGCCTAATTAACTCAATGGGGTAGATTTATCAAGCAGCAGATGCTGCAATCTACCCCCGAAGTTTCAGGTCCGCCTGAAATTTAAGTTAAGAAGCAGCGGTCGTAAGACCACTGCTCCTTAACTCATCCGCCATCTCTGAGGTGGCTGACAGCAATCATCCTGATTGGATTCGATCGGGATGATTGACACCCCCTGCTAATGTGCAGGGGGCGGCATTGCACAAGCATTTCACCGTATGCTGTCGGCATTTAGCGATGTCGGGCAGACATGATCCGCTACAGCCCTATATATAACTATAATTTTACTTCTGCTGTTACTGCATTCTCATGGTTTTGCAGCATTTGATCAGTCCTATGCAACTAGGGGCAAACACTACTACCCAACTCTTTGCGACAAACTAGAAGAAAGAGTTTGGGAATCCCTGGATTTTTTAGTGAAAAGAAGTTAACGCAACCTCTGCAGTGAACAAACTTAAACTTGATATATATATATTTGGAAATTTGAATCCAACGTTACTATTTATTTGCTGAATTTATCTGATTGAAAAGTAAATAAATAGTAAGAGCAAGATTACAAGTTGAGCACAACATTGCAAGTGTAAATATTGTTGGAGCTTAATCCACACCACTTGCATTTTTGCGCTAGTAATATAGTTAATATTTCTTGTGTGCTCGGTAGAATAGTGCATGTCAGATAGAGTAGGGGCATATTTTTCCCTCATATAGTAGATTTCCATGACGGTGCAAACTAAATTTAATTTTGGATAACAGTCAGGGTGTACACCGAGCAGAACCCTGTTGCGGATCCAATCAGCAGTGCTAGTCACACTGCTTGGATCTGCTGCTGCTTCGTGGTGGGTTCCGCTCAAGACCAGCAGTCCACCAGATGTCCCGAGTAGCCCTTTGAGGAGGTTAAACACACAGTAGAGGATATCATTTTTCAACTATGATGGTCCTTTAACCAATGACTTGCAATATGAGTGCAGTGAGAGTGAAACTACCACTTCACATTGAAAGTGTAGGGTGCACTTTATAAGTATCGGGTATTTTAAAAATACATTTTAACAATTAAATTGTAATACCTGATTGTGAGTTATTGTTTGATCAAGACACAGCATAAAATAACTCACCAAGGGGTAGATTTATCAAGCAGCGGATACTGCAATCTACCCCTGAAGCTTCAGGTCCGCCTGAAACTTAAGTTAAGAAGCAGCGGTCATAAGGCCGCTGCTCCTTAAAGGGACAGTACACTGTAAAATAGTTTTTCCATTAATGTATTTTAAATAAATTGTTATACCAACTGCAGAGTAAAAAATATTTGAGATATTGCATATTCATGCTTATTTGAGTATATGAAGTAGCTGATTTTGTGCTTTGAAACCACAGCCTATTACAAGGTGATATCAGATATCATTATATTATAACTTTGTGTACACAGACTTGCTTCCTTATCTTTTATTTGGCTGGAACCCTAAAGCTCAATACATAGAGAGAACAATGGACAATTATCATTTTATTACTTAACTATCCTGCATCCCACTGAGAGTGTAATCTCTTCTGCTGGCTGTGTTTACTTAGGCTTGTTAATAGCATATACTCCAGTATCAAAACTATCAGTATAGGTGGCTATACCACAGGCTAAATCAGCTATTTCAAATGCTGAAATATGAGTAAATGAGCTACTTGTAACCAATTTAATACACTCTAGCAGGTCTAGCATTGTGAATAATTTAAAGGGGAGACAACATTTGGGTGAACTGTCCCTTTAAGGACTGCATTCATCCCGATCGGATACGATCGGGATGATTGACATCCCCTGCTAGCGGCCGATTGACCACGAATGTGCAGGGGGCGGCATTGCACAAGCATTTCACCAGAAATGCTTGTGCAATTGTCGGCATTTATTAATGTTGGGCGGACATGATCGCAGGGCTTGAAAAACCCGGGAGCCTCTGGCTCCTATAATTTTACCCCTGGCTCCTAACTTTTTGGGTTATTGTTCATATATCTTTATAGAAATACCACTGTTTGTCTCCTAAAAGTTTGTCTGGCTCCTAAATTATCTTGCTGGGTCCTAAATTTTTAACAGATTTGTAAACCCCTGCGCTACAGCGGATCATGTCCTCCCAACATTTGATAAATCTACCCCAATGCCTTACAAGTTATGCTCCACTTGTAATCTAGGCCGAAATGTGGCATGTGCAAAGGTTTGGGCACCTTCCATTCAGTACATAGGGGCCGATTTAACAAGGACTGAATAGCCCGGAATGTAACTGTTTCCAACAGGAGTTGAGAAGCAGCGGTCTTGAGACCGCTGCTCCTTAACTCGTACACCTCCTCCGAGGCGGCAGACATCAATCCGCCTGATTACATATGATCGGGTTGATTGACACCCCCTGCTAGAGGCCGATTGGCCGGGAATCTGCAGGGAGCGGCATTGCACAAGCAGTTCACCCAAACTGCTTGTGCAATGATAAATGTTTACAGCACATGCTGTCAGACTTTATCGAAAGTGCGGCGGACATGTCCGGATCATGTCCGCTCGTACTTTGTTAAATTGGCCCCTTAGTATGACTACATTTGGCAGGTATCACAGCCTACAAACTCTTTTTGTAGTTAGCAAACAATCTTTCTATTCTTGCTTTAGGAATATTTCCTCGCTCTTACAGAAGTATTCTTATGTTTTATCACATGCTCTGCATGTTTGAGATTTACCCAGAGATTTTGTAATAATTTTCAAGCCAGGGGACTGCAAAATCCATTTTAAAAGTTTAATCTGTCATTCTTGAAAAAGTTCATGGT
Organism: Bombina bombina; assembly: GCF_027579735.1. Taxonomy (NCBI): domain Eukaryota; kingdom Metazoa; phylum Chordata; class Amphibia; order Anura; family Bombinatoridae; genus Bombina; species Bombina bombina. Next base: position 575,669,892 of record NC_069503.1, on the reverse strand, counting down.
TGATTTAGAGGAGTGTTTTGGATCATTGTCTTGTTGGAATATCCAGCCTCTTTTCAACTTCAGTTTCTTCATTGACAGTGGGACATTAGCTTCCAAAATGTATTGACTTTTAGTAGACTCTATTCTTCCCTCTACCATTAAAATATTTCCTGTGCCACTGGCAGACATATAAGCAAAGCATAATAGATCCACCTGCATTCTTAATACTTGGCAATCTGTTTATTTCTTCAGATGCTTCCCACTTTTTTCTACCACTCCAATACCAATTACATCTTCCTGTGTGTACTTTTCAGTGATATAGGGGCTTGTTTTGCTTTCCTCGCCAATCTACAACTCGTTCTATTTGATCTTTTTCCTTGTCTTTCACTTCCTGTTTTGCCTTTGAAATTAACCCACATTTTTCCTTTCATGATTCAGATAGAGCATGCAATTTTATGCAACTTTCTAATTTACTCCTATTGTAATATTTTCTTCGTTCTCTTGCTATCTTTATTTAAAAAGCAGGAATGTAAAGCTTAGGAGCTGGCCCATTTTAGGTTCAGCACCCTGGATCGTCTGATTATGGACGCAGTGTGTCACAGTCTGGATTCTGATTGTAATCTCGTTGTCTGGATCCTGCAGCTGATCTCCTGGTGCTAAATGGTGGGACCTGCAATACTTATTGTAAGCATAGACAATACGCAGGGCTCAAAATTTCAAGTCCTAAGTTACTAGCCAGGACAAAATGTTACTTGCCACTTCTAATCCCACCCACACCACACCCACCAATTCACCGCCTCTTTGCATAGATTTAGCCATTGTAAAACATTTTGTAATATTGTGTTTTTTTATACCATAACAAATTAAATAATGCTACATACAGTAATAAATTAACAACAATAAGTCCATAGCAGTTAGAAAAAACAACTAGAGGTTCTGGGGAAGACAACAGCTGGATAGAAAAAGGAAGTTGTTGAGCATAGAGTGCTCAGAGTTCTGACAGCCATGGAAGGTCATAGCAGACCTGGAGATTTTCTTTTTCTATAATTATCTCACCCTTCTCACTCTTAAAGGGACAGTTCACCCAAAAATGTTCTCCCATTTAAATTGTTTCCAATGATCCATTTTACCTGCTGGAGTGTATTCAATTGTTTACAAGTAGCTCCTTATTTTGGCCTTTGAAATAGCTGATTCAGGTTGTGGTATCCCAACCTATACTGATAATTTTGATACTGGAGTCTCAGCTATTGAATAGCCTAATAGTAAACACAGCCAGCAGAAGAAATGACACTCCCAGTGGGGTGCAGGATAGTTAAGTAATAAAATGATAATTTTCCATTGTTCTCTCTATTTGTAGATTTAGTTTTCCAGACAAATAGAAGATGTGGGTACCTAAAATGATAACACAGAGAGATCTGATATTACCTGAAGCTCAACCTATTGTAATAGGATATGGTTTAAAAGCACAAAACCAGCTACTTCTTATACACAAATAAACCTGAAAATGCAATTTCTCATACATTTTATACTCTGCAGCTGGTATAACAAGTCATTGAAAATACATTAATATAACGTTTTTTTACAGTGTACTGTCACTTTAACTATCGTTCTCAACTCCCTCCTCTCTTCAATCTCTCTTTTCACCCTCTGCCTTCTCTCTTAGGCCATATCTTCTCTTTCCCCTCTTTCTTTCCCCTCTCTCATATCTCTTTACTCTTTTTTTCCATTGTCTCTTAACCCTACCTTCTCCACTTTAATTTTCCTCTCCAATCTCTCTATGCCCCCATTTACCCTCTCAGAAGTAACAGTCTAATCACTAATGGGGTCCCTAAAGACCTAGAGAAATAACATATATAGAATATCCCTTTAGTTTTAGCACATAACCCAAAATGTGTATTTGTCAGTGCTGCAATAGGAATATACATTCTGCAAATACAATGTGCCAACTTTGCTACTTAAAACTTGCTACCAGACTTCAGACTCAACATTCACTAAGTAACTTTCACTCGCCACCATTAAACTTCCACTCACCAACGGCTAGTGGAAATTTTGAGCCCTGGGCTATAGTATGTATAGGGAATTAAGCTTGCAATAGTACAATGTAAATAGTGCAGCATGGCTGCAAGATTGATTGACAGCAACCATTCTGTTAGAATAGGTGGGAGAAATATGTAAGAGTCAATTATCTATATTTTCTAACCCTCAGTCTGCTGGTTAGAGGAGCCTATGTTGTGTGTAAGAGCCTGGCACCCGATTATAAAACTATTGTCAGACCCACAAGAAATGACCTTTTTTGTTTTGCCAGTCTCACAATCCGTTCGTCCAGTGATATTTTATTAAAAAAAGTGTTTTGAGTAATATCTCAGAAAGGGTTATTTGCAAGCTTTCTCCACTGTCAATTATATAAAAATCAATCTTAATAGAATAGAATAAAATCTTAAAGAGACAGTAAAGTAAAAATTAAACTTAAAGAGATGTTAAACAGTCTGTTTCATTGCTGTAATAAAAAAAACACTAAGCAGTTACTTATACTTAATAGAAATCATTGTAATATGTATTATTTATTTAAATAGATTTTATATATTGTTTTACACTACATTTGTGCTTCCTGTCACAGTCCAACAAGGAGGAGAAGATCTATGCAGGAAGGTTTATCTTAGCCTGATTTCATAAAACTTCTAGGCTAGTGAATAGACTAGACAACAAAGAGACAGATTTGTTTGTAAATCTTAAACAACTTTCCAATTTACTTCTATTATCAATTTTTCTTTGTTTTCTTGGTGTCCTTTATTAAAGAGTAATGCTTGATGAGCTCAGGAGCATGCTCACGTCTTTAGCCACCTAGCAGCATTGTTTGCAACATTGATTATAGCAATGTTATACATTCATAAGTTATAAACATTGCTGCCATATATATTGCTGTAGACACAAGCACACTTCTGAGCTCCTATCAGCTTACCTAGGTTTACTCCAAACAAAGCTAGAGGGCTATATAATCAATGAATGCACATACCATGTCAGTTTTCAATAAAAGCTTATCAATATCTTTGTCAAATGCTAGCCCTGCCTCATTTTTTTTTTTAAATTTCATCAAATAGGAAAGATGGCTATATAAACATGTAGTAGATGTCCAACGAGTTCCTTAGATTATAAACAAGGTAATGAGAAACTAGGTGCATAGCATCATTTCCGGAGATCATCATTTGTAAAGTTATTAAGCAGCAGGGTACAGAAAGACAAACTTCATGTATATAAAATAAATAGAATGAGCAACAACAGGAAAACAGTACATGGAAACAAATGCTTAGCCAATCTGGCTCTCTCAACAAAAGAGCCATTTGATGCTTCAACATCTTTTATAGACCTAAGTAAAGGTTTCATGTTATAAAGCTCACAACACTTTACCCCAACACAGATGTGTGCAAGAAGTTGGGGAAAGCACACTAAACACTTCTGATCACCATTCAACCTGCTTGTCATCTCACAGCTCCAACTCAACACCCCAATAAATCTCAGGGGGGTCACCAGACAATAGTTCCACTGTTGCCAATACATCTGCATTAACTGGTATCAAATAGGTAACATTCTTTAAATCATGGAACAGATCTTTCTAAAAAAGGAGGGGCACACATTTTCCATCATCTGGGTCTCCAATCAGACTGACCTCAGTTTGTAGCAAGTCAGGAACTTTAGAAGGGTTAACCAGACACACTAGACCAAGAATGTAGAGGAATTGTCCAAGGTTGATGCAAATGTAGACTCCAACTCCTTCAAAATATGTTGCCAATGACTAAAGGAGAAGTAAGCTTTTGCAGTAGAAAAGTTCAACTCTTCTCTGAAGAGAAGTGAAATACAGTTTCACTAATATGAAGTATATATGATATATATGCTTATAATTGGGCTGATGGTCTAAAGTAATATCTGGTGTCATTACCTAAGAAGTCTTGTCAGTACTGCAAAGGTCCCTCAAATAATTTTAGAATCATAGAAACATAGATTATGATTGCAGATAAAAACCATAGGCCCAAAAAGTCTGCCCAATATTTCTTAAAAGTGTAAAATAATCTAGTTCATATGATAGCCTTATGCTTATCCTAGGCACCCTTGAATTCCCCCACAGTGTTTGTCCTCACCACCTCTAATGGTAGGTTATTGCATGAATAAACAGCCCTTACTGCTGGACAGATATCTCAGCATGCTAAGGCACTGTTGCTGAGCTCTGTTACAACCCAAGGGTTGCAGATTCGATCCCAGCGAGGTGCACTCAGCCTTTCATCCTTCCGATTAGTTGTGCTTTACAAGTGAAGAAGTGCTTCTGTGAATTCCTCCGGAACCTACTTCCCTTTATCTTCAGATCATGACTCCTTGCTTTGGAATTGTTCTTTTTTTTTTTAAGAATAATCACAGCCTCAACTTTACTAAGCCCCTTGATCTACTTGAAAACAAAAGAAAGGCAAATTTTAGCATAAAAGCTGTTTTTCGGGTTATGCAGGGTTCTGTATGTGAAGGAGAAACAACCACATTACAATAAAATGCTCAAGAAACCCCCCCCAAGATTTTATGTTATATCTCTCTATTCCAGCACAGTTTTGATCATCAATCCCTATGAGACAGGAGTTTAAGACTCAGGGTAAACTCTGCACTGCTACAACATTGAGACCTGTGCCAGGCAGCTTAATACAGTCCCCTGTCTTGCTCTAGTCTCCAGACAGAGTAATCTCAAAATATATATAAAATGTTCATAAGAGTAGCATCAAGTCTATTGCTTCCCAAAGACACAGATAACAAGACTGGCAGATGTTGTCTCTGAATAAAGATACTTGGTGTTAGCCAGCCATCTGTTATGTGAGGTCTGGTTGATATATTCAAGCAGAATATGCAGTTTTATATTTATGTAGCTGGATGTACCCAAAGGGTTAAGCTTTTATACTTCAGCATCTAGTAACTTAATACTGTTCATGCTGTATAGCTCAGTATGAAACAAAGAAAACTACAAATTAAATAATTTACTCAGGAAACAACCAGGTCCATTTACTAAAAAAGTTGCTAATGCTCTTGACTGGCTGCATAGACCAAGCTTTCAGCATTCATTTTGGTGTGTGACCTTAGTAGCTTTAGTTAAATAAATAAAAAATGTAATTTTGTACCACAAAAATGTATCAATTTCTAAAATGTTAAAACTATTTGGTTTATTTTACACTTTGGGGCCGATTTATTAAGCTGTCAATCAGGCTCACCGGAATCAGGAATTAAGAAGCAGCGGTCATAAGACCGCTGCTCCCTAACTCGTCCGCCACCTCTGAGACAGCAATCAGCCCGATCGGATACAATCGGGTTGATTGACACCACCTGCTAGCGGACGATTGGCCGCAAATGTGCAGGGGGCAGCATTGCACATGCATTTCACTAGAAATGCTTGTGCAATGATAAATGCAGACAGCGTATGCTGTCAGCATTTATCGAAGTGCGGCGGACATGATCCACTACAGCAGATCATGTCCGCCCGCACATTGGTAAATCTACCTCTATGTATTGTATGAAAGATTATAAAGGGCCATCCTAGTGAAAAAAGGACATGCTCTAATTTGTTATAGCAAGTCTGTGTGTTTAACCCCCAGTAAAGTGGTTAACACATAGATAAAGTACCTCTTGAGAGCCACAGAGAACTGATGGTTTCCGAGGGGACACAGCTACTGAGCCATGTCAGTAGCAGTAGTCACATGACCGAGCTGTGCAATTGCTGCAAATTATTGGCGCGACAGCCATTTGCACTCAGTACCAACAATTGTATTTTGTTTGCACTAGAACTTTAATGTCAAAAGCAAACAAGAGTGAACAACTATAAAAAAAAAAAGTAATTCGTGATTACAAGGATTACTGCGGTGGTCTGAATCCTGCCTTGTGATTTCAGTCTCCTAGTAACTGGAAACACTGTTCTCACGTGCATATTTCTGGCACATTGACCTTAATGATCGGTACGTGTACTGCAGAATGGATGAATTTGACTTCTGTGGACTGAAGACACGTTCATATTACTTTATTTGTTTGATTACTCTTGAAATACCAGCATTTACTTTGATACAAATGCCCTTCTTTAGATAATGGTTCACCTATGAATGCATTTATGCACTTTCAATATTTGTATTCTAAAGGATGGAAGCAGGAACATCAATGTATTGAATACTGTAGCTGTAGCATAAAAAGAATGAATGGCTAACTGGCAATAAAATGATTAGGACATTTTCTTTCACAGAACACATGAATAGACAAACTTTAAGAGAAGTAGAGGAAAGTCTGATTGTAATAAAAATGTATTATATATATATATATATATATATATATATATATATATATATATATATATATATATATATATATATATATATACACACAGTATATGTGTGTGTGTATGTATGTATGTGTGTATTTATGTATGCCAGTACTTAAGATGGCGGGGACAATTGTGGGGTGGGGGAGGGAAGGGAGCTGTTTGGAGGGATCAGGGGGTGGGATGTGTCAGATGGGAGGCTGATCTCTACACTAAAGCTAAAATTAACCCTGCAAGCTCCCTACAAACTTCCTAATTAACCCCTTCACTGCTAGCCATAATACACGTGTGAGGCGCAGCAGGATTTAGCGGCCTTCTAATTACCAGAAAGCAACTCCAAAGTCATATATGTCTGCTATTTCTGAACAAAGGGGATCCCAGACAAGCATTTGCAACGATTTGTGCCATAATTGCACAAGCTGTTTGTAAATGATTTCAGTGAGAAACCTAAAATTGTGAAAAATTTTATGTTTTTTTAAATTTGATCGCATTTGGCGGTGAAATGGTGGCATAAAATATACCAAAATGTGCCTAGATCAATACTTGGGGTTGTCTACTATACTACACTAAAGCTAAAATTAACCCTACAAGCTCCCTAAAAGCTCCCTAATTAACCCCTTAACTGCTGGGCATAATACACTTGTGGTGCGCAGTGGCATTTAGCGGCCTTCTAATTAACAAAAAGCAACGCCAAAGCCATATATGTGTGCTATTTCTGAACAAAGGGGATCCCAGAGAAGAATTTACAAGCATTTATGCCATAATTGCATAAGTTGTTTGTAAATAATTTCTGTGAGAAACCTAAAGTTTGTGAAAAAGTGAACATTTTCTTTTTATTTAATTGCATTTGGCGGTCAAATGGTGGCATTAAATATACCAAAATAGGCCTAGATCAATACTTTGGGTTGTCTACTACACTACACTTAAGCTAAAATTAACTCTACAAGCTGCCTACATGTTCCCTAATTAACCCCTTAACTGCTGGGCATAATACACTTGTGGTGCGCAGTGGCATTTAGCGGCCTTCTAATTACCAAAAAGCAACGCCAAAGCCATATATGTCTGCTATTTCTGAACAAAGGGGATCCCAGAGAAGAATTTACAACCATTTATGCCATAATTGCACAAGTTGTTTGTAAATAATTTCAGTGAGAAATCGAAAGTTTGTGAAAAAATGTGTGAAAAAGTGAACAATTTTTTGTATTTGATCGCATTTGGCGGTGAAATGGTGGCATGAAATATACCAAAATGGGCCTAGATCAATACTTTGGGATGTTTACTAAAAAAAAATATATACATGTCAAGGGATATTCAGGGATTCCTGAAAGATATTAGTGTTCTAATGTAACTAGCGCTAATTTTGGAAAAAATGGTTTGGAAATAGCAAAGTGCTACTTGTATTTATGGCCCTATAACTTGCAAAAAAAGCAAAGAACATGTAAACATTGGGTATTTCTAAACTCAGGACAAAATTTAGAAACTATTTAGCATGGGTGTTTTTTGGTGGTTGTAGATATGTAACAGATTTTGGGGGTCAAATTTAGAAAAAGTGTGTTTTTTTCATTTTTCCTCATATTTTATCATTTTTTTTATAGTAAATTATAAGATATGATGAAAATAATGGTATCTTTAGAAAGTCCATTTAATGGCGAGAAAAACGGTATATAATATGTGTGGGTACAGTAAATGAGTAAGAAGAAAATTACAGCTAAACACAAACACTGCAGAAATGTAAAAATAGCCTTGGTCCCAAACGGACAGAAAATGGAAAAGTGCTGTGGTCATTAAGGGGTTAATATTGTTAAAGGGACACTCGATCAAAATTCAAATTTCATTATTCAGATAGAGCATGCTATTTTAAACAACTTTCCAATTTACTTCCATTAACAAAATGTGCACAGTCTTTTTATATTTAAACTTTTTGAGTCACCAGCTCCTACTGAGCATGTGCAAGAATAAGTGTGTATGCATTTGTGAATAGCTGATGGCTGTCACATGGTACATGTATGCATTTGTGATTGGCTGATGGCTGTCACATGGTACAGGGGGAGTGGAAAAAGACATAACTTTTAAAATTGCCAGAAAAAAATCTACTACTCTTTTGAAGTTCAGACTAAGTGCTATTGCAGTGTCTTGTTATCTTGCACTTGTTGATTATGCAAATCTACTGTGTTGACGGTCCTTCAATTACATTTTTTGTAATACACAATTTTATCTTTTTTAACGTTTTTTTTAGAGTGACACATTTGTGAAATCACATTGGCATGGAATATATTGAAATAACTGTAATCTCATAAAAACTAAAGGCTTTCTTAAAGGGACAGTATACACTCATTTTCACATAACTGCATGTAATAGACACTACTATAAAGAATAAGATGCACAGATACTGATATAAAAATCCAGTATAAAACTGTTTAAAAACTTACTTAGAAGCTGTCAGTTTAGCTCTGTTGAAATGGTAGCTGGAAAGCCCACTGCAAGTGACAAATAAGACACTCCCCCCTCCCTTTTCTTTTGCATATGAAAAGACCCTTTACACAAACAGGAGCAAGCTGGAGAAGGTAGCTGACAGTATTCTCATAAAACTTTGGGGCTTGGTTAGGAGTCTGAAAATCAGAGCAATGTTATTTAAAAATAGGCAAAACTATACATTTATTTTTAAAAAAAACTTTATGGGCTATATAAATAGATCATCTACAAGACATTTATGCTAAGAAAAAATGAGTGTATAATGTCCCTTTAAGTGCTCACAAGCATTTAAAATAAATGGTTGTGTTATGAACTCTTCAGAACCATTTGCCAAATAAAAATGAAGAGGATAAGGCATTCCAAAAAGAGGAAAACCAAATATTCCATATTAAAAAAAAATCTAAATAGTTTTCATACTTATTAGCAGCCTTTAAAAAGTAAATAAATGTCTTACTGAATAGTATCACAGGTTGCTGGATCCCTGCAGATTGTCCTGTCCTTTGGATAGGGCGAGAGGGACACGAGCCTGTGTTCCTGAGTTTTGGGGCCCCAGTGCTGCCATCAGGAGTGAGGGTATGAGAAGGTGCCATGTATATCCTGTATTCAGTTTATGAAGAAGTGTTTTTGGTGTCAGAAGGTGTAATATATAGTATTATTCTTTATATAGGATACACTAAGGGCCAGAATATTTCTTCCACGAAAATTATATTTGCGACGTTATTACAAGTGTGGTGCAATGTGAACGCGTCAGACACGGCATGAGAACTAGCGCAATGAAGGGGTAAGTGGCCCATCGATGGTCAGCAAATATAAATATATATGTATATGGTTATATACATATATATTTATGTTATATAAGTATATACATATATATTTACAGGGAACACACAGTTACCATAGACCACAATGTAAAGGCACTTTTTAGTGACTTGTTTTTCAAACGTTCTACACCTGCACACTTTAGACCAAATAAACTGCTTAGTGCAGTTATTTAAAGCAGTTATTTAAAAAAAATAAAGATGCTACATTTCTTTTTCTTTTTTTAAATAAAGACACACAGTTACTATTTTTTGGGGCAATTTAAGGACATTTATAAAATTAACCAGAGATCTGATCACTGGTTAATTTTATGAGCGCTAATTGCTCTCTCGGATTCGTGGTAGCAATAACGAGCCATTTGTAATGGCTGGTTAATTATTGCGTGGTCGTAAAAAGCCGAATTTGCAGGGGCGTGTCTGGGCTATGGCCGGAGATGGCCGCTAAACTGAGAGCTCTGATACTGAAGATTACATTCCGCTGTGTATCTTAGCCTACTGAAGCCATCCAACAGAAAAATGTGTTACAGAAGATAGAGGAGACATTGCTAGATTGGCTGACACCAAGATTTTTAATCCATAGAGCTTCTCAGGCTGGACCGCTGAAGTCTTTGGCGGCATGGAGAGGAAAGGACTTCAGCATCCCCCCCCTGGGGAGACCGGGGTAAAGGTGAACCAGATCGGGTTCACCCAAGCTTTTGAACATTCGAGTGGACAAACGTCATACCGTTTATTCTGAAGTATAAACATGGAAGAGTTTGTGCTCTTTATGAAAACTATGAAAATGAAATCGGCAATGTATTTGATAATCTTATCCTACTGCTACACTCAGCAGGTAGAGCGACAGCAGTTTTGAAGCCAGATGAGGAGTCGGCAAGGCACACTATCGCCCTGCAAGAAAATGTGGGGCCGGACAGCTTGCAATCAGCGCCTGTGCTTGTACCTGAACTGCCTCTCTTGATTAGGCCAGACTGTTGGAAGGACGGCGCTCGAGTGCTACAAAAGTCTGAAATGGCTCAGCAATTCTGGAGACCCTACGCTAGTCTAGTCTGTGCACTGGGGAGTGCGGCCGACTCCTGGGTGTGCGATATAGATGTCCCGCAACATAATTGGAGCCTGCCAGGATCGCTATGAATGGACCTGTGGAATCCATTAAACTATTTGCAGAGTGTGGCAGGATCCCTACAGAGGCAAGGTATGGGTTTAAGAGACTTTCCCCTATGTGACTGCCGCTACCAGTGTGCTCCTTTTTGAGAGACAGTCATCCTAAGTTTATATCCCAATTGCTTGTATAAGGGACATTTTAGTCCAGCCCTGTACCGGAACATACAGGGTATTGTCTTTGTAAATGTGCCTGTTGATTATTTATGTATATATGTTTACGATAACTGCATTGTAGCCCTATATCAATATGCACGGTTTTGCTAGATCGCAATAGATTCTTGGGTTAGCTTGTGTATAATTAATGGTATAGGAAAATGCATTATTCTGACAATCTTTATTTTCCCTTTTCCAGTATAGCCAGTGAGGCTGAGAACTTAATTTGTCCTTTTCTATGGAATTTATTTCTGATATGGGCTAAGCAGTGTCCCCTACAAGTCCCCTCTATGCTTACACACACTGTGTTATTTAAGGATATAGTTTCCATCATATTATTTGGCTATAGAACTGAAGGTTATATATTATCATCTGCCTAATTATATATACATATTATATTATCATTTATTTCTGCTTGTAGGAGTGAGCTCTATATAGACATACAGCTCTCTTATTGCTTGCACCCAAGCATGTTAAAAAAATGTGTCTTTGTAGAAATAAGTCTGGAGGTATATATGTAATTTGGTCACTCGTTAGCATAGTGATACATAGGCCAGCTCCATATCTGATAGTCAATTCATGCTTTAGTTCTACTTTTATGTTTTACTTTTCTTTTGAGTTGGTGTTAACATTTCTAAGTTGGTCCTTTGACAACTTATTATATTGCATAAACCATAAGCACAAATTATACTAGACATGTCAGCTATAGAGATCAAAATATTTCATACTTATTCCCCCCCGGCTGGGCTCTTAAAATATAATAGTGGATGTTAGATATTGTAGTTTTCATACAGTTCATCTAGAATGGATCCAAAAATGGTCATGTTAATGTACCGCCCAATCTCTTCCTTCTTTACGTTTATAGTCTGTGGTCCAAGTGGGGCCACAAACTTTTAGCTAGGCTATGCATTACCTCTACTCCTGTGTGCATTCTAGAGGGGTTTTAGATAATTAATATGAAAGTTTGTGTTCAATGATGAAAATATAATCTGCTTATATTATACATATATATATATATGTTATATTTTCATCTGCGTAAGCTGGTAGGAGTGGGCTCTCTATAGACATACAGTTCTCCTATTGCTTGACCCATGCTTGTTAAAAAAAAAAATATATATATATATATATTTGTAGAAAGAAACCTGGAGGTCTATATTTAATATGTTCTTACATGTTGTTTCTCTTTAGCTTAGCTATACATAGGGCCTATTTATCAAGCCGTCAACCGGAAATACGCTGGAATTCCACAGCGTAATTGTGGCGAGCCTGATTCGCCTTAGTTATCAAAGGCTACAGACTGGCAAAAGTAGAATTTTGTGGCGTAACATACGATCCGCCGGTCTCAGTCCGACACAGATCGATGCTTATGTCATTACAGACGTAACGAATGCAAATTCTGCACTATCTGACTACTTTTGCTAGTTATCAAATGTCTACCAGGTACGCTCGGCACTATTCCGGCCCAGCGTACCTGGTTTTCAATCCGCCGCCCTAGGAATCAATGGGAGTCTGAAAGCAGTGAAAGCTCATGTTCTCTGCTGCCCAATATCCCATTGATTCCTATGGTAGAATGAAAGCTATGTTTACACCTAACACCCTAACATAAGCCCCGAGTCTAAACACCCCATATCTGCCGCCCCCTACACCGCCGCCACCTACATTATACTTATTAACCCCTAATCTGCCGCCCGACACCGCCGCCACCTACATAAAAGTATTAACCCCTATCCCGCCACTCCCGGAGCTCACCGCAACTAAATAAACATATTAACCCCTAAACCGCCAGCCCCCCACATCGCCATAATTTAAATTAACCTATTAATCCCTAAACCTAACAACCCGCTAACTGTACATTAAATATTTACTCATCCCTATATTATAATAAATTTAAACTTACCTTTAGATTTAAATTAAACTATATTAAACTAATAATTAACCTATTCTAACTATTATCATAAAATGACATTAAACTATATTAAGTTAATAATTAATCTAACCTAACTGTTATACTAAAATTACATTAAACTATATTAAATTAATAATTTATCTAACCTGTTATACTAAAATTACATTAAACTATATTAAATTAATAATTAATCTAACCTAACTGTTATACTAAAATTACATTAAACTACAAATTAAATTAACTATATTATATATTTAAACACCTAACCCTACTCAAATTATTTAATTCTACACTTACAAATTACTAAGTTACAAAAAACTAAGTTACAAAAAACTAAGTTACAAAAAATAACAAACACTAAGTTACACAAAAAAAATAAACACTAAGTTCCAAAAAATAAAAAAGAAATTATCAAAGCTTTAAACTAATTACACCTAATCTAAGGGCCCTATGAAAATAAAAAAGCCCCCCCAAAATAAAAAAACCCTAGCCTACAATAAACTACAAATGGCCCTTAAAAGGGCCTTTTGCGGGGCATTGCCCCAAAGTAATCAGCTCTTTTACCTGTAAAAAAAATATAAACAACCCCCCAACAGTAAAACCCACCACCCACACAACCAACCCACCAAATAAAACCCTAACTAAAAAAAACTAAGCTCCCCATTGCCCTGAAAAGGGCATTTGGATGGGCATTGCCCTTAAATCAGCCAATAGGATTGAGCTTTCATCCTATTGGCTGATCCAATCAGCCAATAGAATGCGAGCTCAATCCTATTAGCTGATTGCAACAGCCAATAGGATTTTTTCTACCTTAATTCCGATTGGCTGATAGAATTCTATCAGCCAATTGGAATCCAAGGGACGTCATCTTGGATGACGTTACTTAAAGGGACCTTCATTCGTCGGTAGTCGTCGGAAGAGGATGCTCCGCGTCGGATGTCTTGAAGATGGAGCCGCTCCGCGTCGGATGGATGAAGATAGAAGATGCCGTCTGGATGAATACTTCTGCCCGTCTGGAGGACCACTTCGCCTGGCTTGGATGAAGTCTTCTCCCGGCTTCTTTGAGGACTTCGGCACGGTTGTAAGTCGATCTTCAGGGGGTTAGTGTTAGGGATTTTTAAGGGTTTATTGGGTGGGTTTTATTTTTAGGTTAGGGCTTTGGGCCGCAAAAGAGCTAACTGCCCTTTTAAGGGCAATGCCCATCCAAATGCCCTTTTCAGGGCAATGGGGAGCTTAGGTTTTTTTAGTTAGGGTTTTATTTGGGGGGTTGGTTGTGTGGGTGGTTGGTTTTACTGTTGGGGGGGTGTTTGTATTTTTTTTTACAGGTAAAAGAGCTGATTACTTTGGGGCAATGCCCCGCAAAAGGCCCTTTTAAGGGTTATTGGTAGTTTAGTTTAGGCTAGGGGTTTTTATTATTTTGTTTTTTTTATTTTATTTTGATAGGGCTATTAGATTAGGTGTAATTAGTTTAAATTTCTGTAATTTGTTTATTATTTTCTGTAATTTAGTGTTTATTTTTTTGTACTTTAGCTAATTTAATTTAATTTAGGTAATTGTATTTAATTTAGTTAATTTATTTAATTGTAGTGTAGTGTTAGGTGTTATTGTAACTTAGGTTAGGTTTTATTTTACAGGTACTTTTGTATTTATTTTAGCTAGGTAGTTATTAAATAGTTAATAACTATTTAGTAACTATTGTACCTAGTTAAAATAAATACAAACTTGCCTGTGAAATAAAAATAAACCCTAAGCTAGCTACAATGTAACTATTAGTTATATTGTAGCTAGCTTAGGGTTTATTTTACAGGTAAGTATTTAGTTTTAAATAGGAATTATTTATTTATTAATAGTAGGTTTTATTTATATTTATTTTAATTATATATAAGTTAGGGGTGTTAGGGTTAGACTTAGGTTTAGGGGTTAATAAATTTAATATAGTGGCAGCAACGTTGGGGACGGCAGATTAGGGGTTAATAAGTATAATGTCGGTGGCGGCGGTGTAGGGGCGGCAGATTAGGGGTTAATAACATAATGTAGGTGGTGGTGGTTTCCGGGAGAGGCAGGATAGTGGTTAATACGTTTATTAGAGTGGCGGTGGGCTCCGGGAGCGGCAGGATAGGGGTTAATACGTTTATTAGAGTGGCGGTGACCTCCATGAGCAGCGGGATAGGGGTAAAACAGTGTAGTATAGTGTGGGTGTTTGGTGACAGTATACCAATAAAGCTGGGAATAAGCCGAAGAGCAGCGAGATCGATGACTGTCAGTTAACAACAGTCCGCTGCTCATCGCCCCGTACTTGGTGCGCGGCTTTTTGACAGCTTTTTTGGCCAACTTTGGAGAACGTATTCAGGTCCGCGGCAGCGAAGTTAGGTGATCTTAGGCGAGCGTATTGGTGCCGTCGAATGCATGTAAGTTGACGGCTTGATAAATAGGCTCTAATGGTTAGTCCTATACCTGATAGTCATTGTTGTGTTTTATTTTTTTATTACAGCTGATGTCAATATTTCTAAGTTGGTCCTTTAACAACTTTTAATATTGTATAAACCAAATGCACAACGTATACTGGATATGTCAGCTATAGAGTCCTAAATATTATATGCTTATACCCCTGTTGTGATCTCAAAATATAACAGCGGATGTTAGATATCACAGTTAGTTAGTTCATACAGTTAGGCAAATTAATGTATCCCCCAATCTTTACCTCTTTCTTTACACTTATTATTTTGTGGTTCAAGAGAGGCCATCTACTTTTAGCTGGGGCATGTATTACATCTATTTTGTGTGTGCATTCTAGAGGGGTTATAGACAATTACTATAAAGGTTTATGTTAAAGGGACACTGTACCCAAAATTTTTCTTTTGTAATTCAGAAAGAGCATGCAAATTTAAGCAACTTTCTAATTTACTCCTATTATAAATTTTTCTTCGTTCTCTTGCTATCATTATTTGAAAAAGAAGGCATCTAAGCTTTTTTTGGTTTGAGTACTCTGGACAGCACTTTTTTATTGGTGGATGAATGTATCCACCATTCAGCAAGGACAACCCAGGTTGTTCACCAAAAATGGGCCAGCATCTAAACTTACATTCTTGCATTTCAAATAAAGATACCAAGAGAATGAAGAAAATTTGATAATAGGAGTACATTAGAAAGTTGCTTAAAATTTCATGTTCAATCAGAATCACGAAAGAAAATTTTTGGGTACAGTGTCCCTTTAAATGATGAACATGAGGTCATTAGGTTTATTAAGTTTTTCTTATTCTGCATAGTAGTGACCATATTGACCATGGTTAGTTTGCCTACGATATGTTTTGACACGTTATCCCTACGCTTGTTGGCTTATCCCACAATCAACAGACACAGATGGAGTTTGCATAACTTGTTGTCTTATTGTACATGTATTGTCACTGTGCAGACCTTATATGACATGTACCATGATCAGTTCGTGTTTACATTGTCTGTCGGTTTATGTGTTAACCTCAATAAAAACTTTTGGAGAAAAAAAAAAGGCGAATTTGCCTGTTTGTGGGCACGCAATAAATTAGCGCTCCACTTGTAATCTAACCCTAAATGTTTGAACATGGGTGGGACATACAGGGGGAGGGGAATAAGGCCCTGTCTGCAGCCTTATGTGTGTATAATTTCTTTTTTTAATTGTAATGTCTGGCGTCATTCTTTCCACATCTATAATGAGTGCACTGAATATTCATTATCCAACTCACATTTTGTTTCTGTAAAATCTGCACCTTTTCCTGACTTCCTCATTTTGCTAAAACTGTTAATTGTAATGTATGATACATTACCTCATGCAGACTTGATTCTTTTGTTGTTTTAAAACCCTAGAGGGGTGTGTCTGTGCAGACACTGCTGGGGAACAGGAATGCATATTTTCATCAGCTATCACGATTTGAAAGAAATTGTTTCTCTGCTCCTACACATTTACTGTGGTAAACAGGAAAGTTTTTACTTTTTCTTGTCACTTTTTTTTTTTTTTACAGCTAAAGGGAGGTGTTATGTCTTAATTTAACAAAAAAGAGGTCAGGATTAATTGCAACCTGTCTGTTGCCTCCTTTAAAGTGATACTGTTTGCTGATTTTGTTACAAAAACCCAAACCTTTCTGTTGATTCATCAAAGCTGTCAGTGTAGTTTCTTTTATAGTAAATATTCCCTACCCCTTAGTTTAACAAAATTGCAGCTTGGAAAAACATATTTTTTTTATTCTTCCCAGTTTATATTATTATTTTCTTCATTTGTAATATACCAATAGACCTTGTAGAGCTATAGTTTTAATAGGGGATGAGCCTCCATGCACACTAAGTCCAAACTCGATCACGATAGTGCATATCATATTAAACTTGTAATCTGGAACAAGCATTTGTCACTGTGATTTAAATATACGCACTGTCGTGAACGAGCATGGATTTAGGGGCCGATTTATCAATTTGCGGACGGACATGATTCGCTGTAGCGAATCATGTCTGCCCGACATGTCGGCATTTATCATTGCGCAAGCATTTCTTACGACAGCTGCTTCTTAACTTGTTTCCAGTGAGCCAGAAACTTCGGGGGTAGATTGCAGCATCCGCTGCTTGATAAATCTACCCCTTGTGTGCTGGGCCTCTATAAAAACCCATTCAAGATTGCACAATCTTGTATAAGGGTCTGTTAGAAAGATACTAAACAGCAAATAAGTGGGATTGAGATTTACAGTTTTAAAGAAGGGAAAATCCTGCAAAAAATAATAATAAATATATATATATATATATATATATATATATAGACATATATATTTGAAGTGTTTTACATATACACTCACAGAGGTCGATTTATGAAGCAGCGGCTGCTGTTTCCGACCCACTCCGCTTCAGTGCTGCCTTAAGTGGAAGTTAAGAAACAGCGGTCCTACGACCGCTGAGGTGGCGGACAGCAATCAGCCCGATTGAATATGATCGGGTTGATTGACACCCCCTGCTAGCGGCTGATTGGCCGCAAATCTGCAGGGGGTGGTATTGCACCAGCAGTTCACAAGAACTGCTGGTGCAATGATAAATGCCGACAGTGTATGCTATCGGCATTTATCGATGTGCGGAGGAAATGATTCGCTATAGCGGATCATGTCTGTCCGCACCATGTTAAATCTACCCCACAGTCTCCATTTGGTGTACAGTTCACACCAAAATGGAACCAGGCCTGTAACAAACACCAGAAAAAAAATCTTGTTTGAAACGAATCCTTGTGAAAGTCGTCAAACTACCGTATAGCTATAGAAAAACTGTGCACAGTTGCCCCTCCACATAATCTAATAGATACGTTTAGATGGGTTAGCAGTGGTGTGGATGGAAACGGATTGCAATAGTTAAATAGTGTTGCAAAAAAAACTGTTTTAATAATGCTTATACTGTTAGTGACAGTCACAACAGTGCTAATGAGAAATGTAATCAAATATAAAATATGAAATGTAAAATCACACCATTTGTAGAAGTTTTTGTCCTGAAGTGCTTATAGAAGTATGCCCATCCTGCTAAAATACTTATGGTATAAATATGGATACTGAGTGTTGAGGGTGTCTTGTAATGACAATTAGAAAATGTCACACGTTTCAGTATTTTCCTTGCAGATTGAACATAGGGGTTCCATGAATAGAGCATTGCTTTAACCTTAAGAGGTGTGATTGGGTTATTGTATGCGTCAGTTTCTGGAGACCTTACATTTTCTATTTTGAAAACAGGCTGCTGACACTCAACAAGTCCTTTTCCCTTGTAGGATATTAACAAACATTATGATATAGCATTGTGATCACTCAAGAAACTCAGCTCCAAATTCGGCCAATACGAAAAAAATAATTTCCAGGAGCCGATAGCCGAGATTATGGTCACCCCTTAGTTTTATAACTTTTTTAGTTGACAATGCATTTAAATCAATAGTGACAGTTGTGTTCCTGTGCCACTCTATATGATGGTATAGCTAGTTAGCCAATCAGGAGCATGCATACATGCTAAAAATCACTAGGCAAATCCTCATGTGCAGGAGAATGAGCGTATTCCAGCATTTTATTTTTACACTTGAAGGTCTCTTTTACGTGTTCTGTCAAACAAAAAAAATTAAAATACTGAATTCCTAAAAGGTGAATGTAGTTGCCTGGTATTGCATCATCCCCAAATGTTTTTTTTTTTTTTTTTAAAGATTTAGCAAATAAATAGTTGCTCTTATATACCACTGATATAAAGTTAATGCTATTTAATTAGTTATGAAATCAAAGTCCTGGATGGTACACAAATTATGTAATCTGGCAAAAAAGAAATTCAAATTCAGCTAAAATGCAGCAACTAAAATCATGCTTATTCCTATTTTCCATAGAAGCAAACAGGGTATTCTCTCAGTTTTGCCCCTTAATTTGCAAACTTTGTTTTTCATTATTATTGGCCAAACAAATTAGTAGTAATTATCACATGATTAAAATGAGCTAACACTGTTCAGCAACTGGTGCAAAACTGCTGTTTGACAGTGATAACCATTTGGCATTTTACTGACTACGGCATGGTGGTTGGGTGGGAGAGAGTCTTGTTGGACCTGCATGTCACCTGTGTGGAGAGGAGCTGTGATGGGTCACATTGAAGCCATCAGCTAACGTATTGGAATCTTCAGTTTTCATGGTCAAAAAGCTCAGGTTCCCAGAATCAAGTCCCTTGTTATGGCCTGCCAGTTACTGAAGTTGTTTTTCTTAGATGTTGGCTTTTTGCTCCTGGAGGTTTGAGGCTTGAAAAGTTTATGTGTCGAACATTTTTCTTAAGTCATGCTTGCTGAAGAAAGTAGGTGTTGTCTGACTGTTAACTGTTCAGTCATTATATGGGAGACGTATGTCTGTGGGAATCCTACACTTTTATTTGGGTCTTTAAATGTAATTCATCCCTGAGAACCAATTATTCTATATACTTGTTTTTGCTTAGTGACTTGTTGCTACTGGGACACAACTCTTTGCTTTAAGCCATTAGTTATGGAGGCAAAGTAATGCCTTTTAAAAATCTGCTTAGGTCACTCAGTGGACTATTTCTGTATTTATAGGGGTACAGTACATTTATCAAGGAACGGATGCTGCTTATTCCGCACTGCTCCTTAACTCGTCTGCCACCTCTGAGGCGGACTGCAATCATCCCGATTAGATACGATTGGGATGATTGGCACCCCCTGCTAGCAGCTGATTAGTCGTGAATGTGCAGCGGGGGGCAT
This sequence comes from Bombina bombina, assembly GCF_027579735.1. NCBI lineage: Eukaryota > Metazoa > Chordata > Amphibia > Anura > Bombinatoridae > Bombina > Bombina bombina. The sequence goes on along the minus strand of NC_069503.1, from coordinate 575,649,850 downwards.
TGCACAAGCATTTCTTGTGCAATGATAAATGCCGACAGCATATGCTGTCGGCATTTAGCGATGTTGGGCAGCAAATCATGTCCGCCCGACATTGGATAAATCGGCCCCACAGAATTTATAATGTGTTTTACTTTTAAAGGGCCGACATATAATAACTTGATAATATGTTTGACATATAGCAGACATAGATCTTGACTTGCTGATGCAGTTGTTTTCTATATACAAAGTTATGTTTTCTAGTCAGTGGGGTCAATTTATTAAATCAGTCAACTTGACCGCATTAGCTGTGTTAAATACGCTCGCTGTTAAGGGATGGGTGAAAAAAATACAAACAACCCCCCAACAGTACAACCCACCACCCACACAACCAACCCCCCAAATAAAAACCCTATCTAAAAAATCTAAGCTCCCCATTGCCCTGAAAAGGGCATTTAGCTCTTTTACTGCCCAAAGTCCCTAACCTATAATTGAAACCCACCCAATAGACCCTTAAAAAACCTAACACTAACTACGGACGATCCACTTACAGTTTTCGAAAACCGGACATCCATCCCCATCCAAGTGGAAAAGTTCTCAGCGAAGCCGGCAGAAGTCTTCATCCAAGCGGGCAGAAGTCTTCATCCAGACGGCATCTTCTATCTTCATCCATCCGGCAAAGAGCGGCTCCATCTTCAAGACATCCGGCGCGGAGCATCCTCTTCTTCTGGTGGTCAACAACAAATGAAGTTTCCCTTTAAGGTACGTTATCCAAGATGGCGTCCCTTACATTCTGATTGGCTGATAGAATTCTATCAGTCAATAGGAATTAAAGGGGAAAAAATCCTATTGGCTGTTGCAATCAGCCAATAGGATTGAGCTTTCATCCTATTGGCTGATCCAATCAGCCAATAAGATTGAGCTTGCATTCTATTGGCTGATTGGAATAGCCAATAAAATGCGAGCTCAATCCTATTGGCTGATTGGATCAGCCAATAGGATGACAGCTCAATCCTTTTGGCTGATTACAACAGCCAATAGGATTTTTTCCCCTTTAATTCCTATTTGCTGATAGAATTCTATCAGCCAATCGGAATGTAAGGGACGCCATTTTGGATGACGTACCTTAAAGGAAAACTTCATTCATCGTTGTCCATTGGAAGAAGAGGATGCTCCGTGCCGGTTGTCTTGAAGAGGGAGCCGCTCCACGCCGGATGGATGAAGATAGAAGATGCCATCTGGATGAAGACTTCTGTCCGCTTGGATGAAGACTTCGGCCCGCTTGGATGAAGTCTTCTGCCGGCTTCGCTGAGGACTTCTGCCGATTGGATGAGTATGGATGTCCGGTGTTCGAAAACTGTAAGTGGATCGTCTGTGGTTAGTGTTAGGTTTAAGGGTTTATTGGGTGGGTTTTAATTTTAGGTTAGGGACTTTGGGCAGTAAAAGAGCTAAATGCCCATACAAATGCCCTTTTCAGGGCAATGGGGAGCTAAGGTTTTTTAGATAGGATTTTATTTGGAGGGGTTGGTTGGGTGGGTGGTGGGTTTTACTGTTGGGGAGTGTTTGTATTTTATTTTTACAGGTAAAAGAGCTGATTTATTTGGGGCAATGCCCCCCAAAAGTCCCTTTTAAGGGCCATTGGTAGTTTAGTGTAGGCTAGGGTTTTTTTTTTATTTTGGGGGGTCTTTTTTATTTTGATAGGGCTCTTAGATTAGGTGTAAAAAAAAAAATATTTTTTGATAATGTGTTTTTTTATTTTTTTGTAACTTAGTTGTTATTTTTTTGTAATTTAGTAAAAAAAAAAAAATATATAGTTTTATTGAGGTTATATAGAATATCAACAGAGTAAGGTTACAATATAGTCATAATGCAGTATTTTGAGCTTAGACAACACAGCAGTGAACACATTTATACAATATACAACTTGTACTTTATAGTATAGAGATAAAATAATATGACTCTAAAATATAAGTACAGCTATATGTAAATTATTAACCTATGTATTGAGTTTGTAACTTCTTTCATTTTTTTTCCTTATATTTGGCTATTCCCCGTTTCATTTAATGACCACTCTTGAGTCATAAATATCGATTGTCCAAGTAGTTGGGGATAGTAGTTTCAAAATAAAAGAGATAATTAGGGAATTTGAAATATATATATAGTATGTCACATTATCAATATAATCATAAGCCAGATCATAAATAAATACAATATTTGCACTGTGAATAAAGGTGTGGTTAGTCATGGTCTAAATAATAGAGACCTGTTAAACACTCAAGTGTATTATTGTGACATAAAATAATTTAGTCAATAAGAGTTTCTTTACTGTTTTTTTTTTCTTTTTGTACATGGAATTCTACCACCTCATCATTAGAACAGGTTAGTAATGAACGTTAAGAAGCATAGACATACATGAAAAACTAGAGTGAGGGTTCTATAGGATATATTTTCCGTAGCTTACGTAGTAAGCTCATTGGTGTAGAGAAAAGGAAAAAGGGGGGGAGGGAAAGGAAGGGGATGAGGGTAGGGTCTGGTGACCTATATAGACTTACAGGTATTCTCTAAATTATCCCTCGGGTTGGGGGGGGAGGGGAAGGGGAAAGTATGGGGAGCGGAGCCTGTTAGAAATAGAGCGGTGTAGTTTTAGTAGTTATGGAGCTAACTCTTAATACGGCCCTATGATGTAGGGATAATGGGTATGAGTATGTTTTGTAGGGTATGACAGAACAAGCTCTCATAACCTCATTTTAAATTAATTAGGTATGCTAATATCAAAAAGGTATATAGGCTTTAGATTAACTATAAAGTGAAAGTGGCAGACATCAAATACCATAAGTGAATATTTAAGTTCAGGCTATACGGAGTTATTGGCTACAGTGCAAAGGATATGAAACTATAGGAGCATATACATGCACCTTAGGTTTTAAGGAATTATAGTGAGTATTAAGGTTGTCATAGATAGAATCCCAGATCCTGAACAGAAAAAATCAAAGACTAATGTCTCTAGAGTTGTGTTGTACGTGGGACTCCAAGTCAGTAATTGCTTGAGTTCTTGACAAGGTTACTAAGGGACAGTATGGCTCTAATATACATCATCAGAAACAATCTTACATCTTATACTAAATCTTAACACAGTAACATAGTGTTATATCATATTCCTGGGTTATCACTCATGCTTCTAGCTAAGAAAAGGATAAAAAATAAAAAAATATATAGGGCAGTGACGAGGATGTTCCTAATCCCCAATGAGTATTACATTTAGAATCCAGTCACCAGTCTCTAAGGTTGAGTACAAGTAGATTGTAGTATGAGCCCCAAACATATATAGAACTTTGTCTCTCCCTTTAAATACATATAATAGGAGGTGTTTAATAACTTGTTATTAACATCATGATTGGGCTACCTCGGCCGCCGGCAGCACGTCGCCATGATCAAAGCAACCAATAGTGTTAGAGCCAGTAATACATTAAGCACAAATAAGTACTAACTCATTATAGGTAATGTATGCCCATTAAGTACAACGCAAATAAAGGCAACCATTGGTATTATCATATTAATACTGCTTAGGGGTTTGGCGTATATAGAAGAGACAAGAACATGATACATAAATAAATAGGCTTATATGTGAAAAAAACCAAGTGCATAACAAAGGACATATAGTAGAAACCGTATAGATTATCAAGTCTGGGGTATGCAAAATATAAGACCACCGATGACCCCGGAGCTGTCCATTTCCAAATAGTCCTCTATCCTATGCCGACTCTTCTGTGCAGTCCTCTGACTAATGGGGTATCAATTGTGCTCATGCACCGTCTCAGCGGAGACCAGTCGCGGTGGATATCAATTCTTATCAAGTCCCCCTGATTAAACCCGAACCTGCTTTTTCCGGGTCTGAGCCACCAAACCCAGGGTGTCAGCAGGGTAAGCTTGAGGCCTCTAGTAATGGAATGAGCCTGCTTAACGAGCGGTGTCCGATCCGCCTTCTCCCTTACACCTGTCTGTATCGCTCTACCTCTCAGCGGCTGTAAGTATGAGAGCGCCGTCATATTCACTCGGGGAACAGCATTTTCATTACCCTCGGTCCAATCCAAGTTAATGTCTCCTCTAGGATTCGCTGATAGTGACGGTGGTATGAGAGTGAGTGTCATGTCCACCGACAGCTGCGTTGCATTAGCAGGGGTAAGTAGGAGAGTGTTTATTGGCTCTGATCGTGTCGGTTTACCTGAAATTGGTTGCCCTGTAGGTCCCAGTCTCGTTTGCACATCTAAAACCTTGTCTGGGGTATTTGATGGGATTCTCTGCTTTTCCACGCCACCATCTCCCTCTCATGCCGCTAGTATGCTCTCTTCAAGTCTTGAAAAGTTACTGCAAAGTAAACAGTCCAGTTTCTCCACCAAAGTGAAAAGTGACATCTCCATCCTATGGGTTTATTATAGCGTTGAAGCCTGCTATTCTAAAGTTTACTGAGCTGTTCAGTCTGACTTGTCAGGAAACTAGGGGGTAGAAGAAGGTCCAGGCCGCTATTTGGCCTCTGCTGCGTATCTTCTCTATTCAGGTTTGCCTGGCTTCTTTTATTGCGTATAAATTCTATAAGTCTGCTCCGCTAGTGATAATGTGCCCAGAACGCTTAAAAAAGAACAGGAATGAGGAGAGTTAGAACAGATAAACAGCAGATTTATCAGCGCTATTAATCAGCCATAGTTGAAAAGCAGCCATCTTGGTCGCTGGTCGGACCCGCCCCCCTGTAATTTAGTAATTTTAATAGTAGATTTAAATAATTTGAGTAGGGTTAGGTTATTAAATATGTAATATAGTTAATTTAATTTTTAGTTTAATGTAATTTTAGTATAATAGTTAGGGTAGGTTAATTAATAGTTTAATATAGTTTAATGTAATTTTAGTATAATAATTAAGGTAGGTTAATTAAGAGTTTAATATAGTTTATTTTAATTCTAAAGGTAAGTTTAAATTTATTATAAGATAGGGATGAGGTAATTATAATGTAAAGTTAGCGGCTTGTTAGGTTTAGGGGTTAATAGCTTAATTTAGTTTATGGTGATGTGGGGGGCTGGCGGTTTAGGGGTTAATAGGTTTAGTAAATGGTAGTGATGTGGGAGGCCAGGGGTTTAGGGGTTAATACATTTATTTAGTGGTGGTGGGGTCCGGGAGCGGCGGGATAGGGGTTAATACATTTATTTAAGTGGCGGCAGGGTCCGGGAGCGGCTGGATAGTGGTTAATAACTTTATTAAAGTTGAGGCGGGGTCCGGGAGCAGCGGGATAGGGGTTAAACATTTTAGTATAGTGGCAGTGTTTAGTGACAGTGTATAAATAAAGTTGGTAAAAAGCCATATAGCAGCGAGATCGATGACTGTTAGTTAACAACAGTCCGCTGCTCATCGCCCCATACTTGGTGCGCGGCTTTTTGCCGGCTTTTTTTATAAATATTGAGATCGTATTCAGGTCCGCAATGTTAGGCGATGTTAGCCGAGCGTATTGGTCCCGGCGAATGCAGCACAGTTGACGGCTTGATAATTCGGCCTCTATGTGTTCAGCTAGATCTCAGTAGTGCATTTCTGCTCCTTCAACAAAGGATACAATAGAATAAAGCTAACCCGATAACAGAAGAAAATGCGTTTCATGTCCCTTTAAATTGACATTAATACCTCACTTGATCAGTGTAGTCCAGAACTGTTATGTGTGTGTGCTACTTAGCAAATAATTATTATTAGCACAAATGATGTGGCACTGATCGGTGAAATGCAGTTCGATAAAGAATTACAAAAGGAAATATTTTTATAAAGACCTTTTAACATAGAAATATTTTGAAGATCTTTGGATGAAAAACATACCATGACTTTTTTATAAGCTTGGGTGAGGCATTCTTTTACACAGAGACCAGCATATTTGTTAGTAGACAATAGCAACATTTCTGGCATAGCTAAGTGAATTGCATAATGGTTTCAAAACAGCTCTCTCAGGTGCAGAGATGATGGAAACACTGCTTGACATAAAAACCTTCTTGAAATATCTCAGTCATTTTATTATCTTTTCAGCACGATGAATAATAAATATGCAGCAACTAAAAAAAAACAACCCTTTTTTTTTTTGAGCATCAAAGTTAATTGTTTCATTACATTGATAGTCTTATTGATCTGTTTGCATATTTGTAGGGGTTAACAAAATCAAGAAAAATTACATTTGTGTGTAGATTTATGTTTCACAAGTTAAACAAATAAATGCTTGTTGGATTTGTTTTGCTAAATATATACACTAATATGTTTTTAAAAATATTATTCTTTTTCAGACAGAAGTTTGGAATTGCATGAATTCTTCATTACCTGGTAAGGAATAAAATAGCATGCCAAATACACCTTACAGTGTTTTAGGTAGATACTTAGGGGCCTATTTATGAAAGTGCGAGCGGACATGATACAATGTAGCGTATCAAGTCCGCCGCACATCGATAAATACCGACAGCATACGCTGTCGGCATTTATCATTGCAAAAGCAGTTCTTGTGAACTGCTTGTGCAATGCTGCTCCCCCTGCAGATTCGCGGCCATTTTGCCGGTAGCAAGGGGTGTCAATCAGCCCGATCGTATGGGATCAGGCGGATTGATGTCCGCAGCCTCAGAGCAGGCGTACAAGTTATGGAGCAGCGGTCTTTAGAAGGCTCATGAGGAAACAGGGGCATCAAGCTCCATTCGGAACTTGATAATTCGGCCCCCTAGAGCCAGAAAAAAACATTATTCTATTTTCTTCATGCACAAGTCAGCTTTAGTTGGTTTAAAAAGGTTTTACATACTGATTTATCTGCTTGCCAGAGTTCCAAAAATACTAAAATGTAAATATTCAAATTTTGTCAGACACTTCCTGTCATTCATTCACATGTTTATTCAAAAGTTTTCATTTTGTTTTGTGTTTAAAATTAAATGAAATGGAAGTCAAAATTAATCTTGCACACATTTAAGGGACATGACACCCAAATGTTACTTGAAAGTGATGCAGCATAGCTGTAAAACAGCTAACAGGAAAATATCACTTGAACATCCCCATGGTTTTTTTTTTTCAACATGCAGCTGATAGCAGCTGAAGGATAATTGTTCACAGAGCACTTACTATGGTGAGGTTAAGAAATTTTGAGGTAAAATATCTGTATTTCTACATAGAGATGTTCAGGTGATATTTTCTTATCAGCTTTTTGTAGTTATGCTATATTCAAGTAATTTGACGTATGAGTATTATGTCAAAAATACATTTTACTTCTGTTATACAATTTACCTCTGTCTACTTCTATGTTGTAAACTAATTCCTTTCAATGAGAATATATTTAGGCTCAGGAGCCTTGATGTGCATTAATGGGGTTGATTAAGATTCTTTAAAAACATTTATCTAAAAATGTATTTACAAAATTATTTGTCTTTGTGGATTTCTCTAGATAAATCAATTTGATAACCTTATATAAAAGACTAGGCAGGTGCATTGTTTAGTTATAAAAGCAAATTTGTTAATGAAACAGGTATTTTTGTTTTGTTTTCACAAAACAAATATCCGAATGAATATACCATGAAATGTAAAACAACTAATAAATACCGACAATGGCGGTCAGCAGTATTCATTCATTTTGTTACACATACTTACCTATAGCGTGACTGGGCACAGGTGCTAGGTGAGGTTACGCAATGTCCCACTAATAGCTAAAACCTTAGGCCCCAGCCTTTATCCCACCATGTATAATATAATTTTATGCCCTTGGTTCCCATTAACACATTGCTTGACAAATCTGTTTAAAAATTAGTAGCCAGTAAGTATATTTAGGAGCCAGGCATATTTTTATGAGCCAGACAGTTGGATTTGTATAAAGATATATAGAGAATAACCCAAAAACTTAGGAGCTAGGGGTAAAATTCTAGGAGCCAGTGGCTCCCAGGCTCCTGGGTTTGCTGAGCCCTGCAGTAACACGTACATGCAGTAGTGATTTAACCCCCTTTACTGAGAGTAACACACACACACACACACGGAGGAATGATTTAACAACCCCCCATAAAACATATAATAGAACATGTGTTAGTCAATTTTAGCCATATTTCTAATGCACAGAGGCATAGGATGCCCTTTAAATTTAGCTAACACTTAGGCAGGGGGCAACAAATATGTTTAAAATTTAGGAGCCAGTAAGAATATTTAGGAGCCAGAAACACTTTTAGGACCCAGACAGTGCTATTTGTATATGGATATATGGAGAATAACCCCAAAAATTAGGAGCCAGTGCTAAAATTCTAGGAGCCAGTAGCTCCCTGGCTCCTGGGTTTGTCGAGCCCTGACTTCGGGTGTCTATATTTTTACATTTGAGTGTCCGAATTTTAATATAGATTTTACTGGACAGCCTGTTAACATACTGGACTGTCCGGTTAAATACTGGACACCTGACAACCCTATTCTTCACAGAGCACAGGACCACGCCAATAAGAGTTTTTTCCTTGTAGCAAAGGAACATTTACATTTCATTTAATGGAAATTAATTTAAATGTTCCAGGAATATTCAGTATTTGTTTAATTTTAAACAAAACAAATACTGAATACTGCTGCAGCCGAATATTCTGAAAACTATTTTTTCTGAATGTTTGGCCTGAAAGAGTGTTCACTTCCATTTAGCTGTAAAAAATGGAGCCGTAAGCTAACGAAGTGGCCGACAGCTAAAAGTTTTTTTAAATATTTTGCTCATTGCGTGCAGTTGCTCTTTTTGTTTAGGTGTAAGTTAATGCTGAGTTAACGCTTCCATGCGACGTCTGATTTCTTGAAACTCAAGCTAGTTGCTAGTTTTTAACTATAAGCAAATTATAAGCAAATACTATTTTTATTCTAATTATATTCTACACTTATTTATATTATATATTACTGGTAGCCCTCAGTTTACGCCAGGGTTAGGTTCCAGAAGGAATGGTTGTAAATTGAAACCGTTGTAAATTGAAACCCAGTTTATAATGTAAGTCAATGGGAAGTGAGGGAGATAGGTTCCAGGCCCCACTCAAAATTGTCATAAGTAACACCTAATACATTATTTTAAAAGCTTTGAAATGAAGACTTTAAATGCTAAACAGCATTATAAACCTAATATAATAATCACACAACACAGAATATATAATTAAACTAAGTTAAAAAAACAAAAACATTTGCTAAACAGCATTATAAACCTAATAAAATAATCACACAACACAGACTTCACTTGCATTTTTCTGCAAACAGTTCTTTCTATGCATTCCAATCTGGACTGATTTATAGACAGGAAGATCTTGTTCCTTTGAAATCTGCTTGATAGCTCAGGTCTGGTTAAACTGATTAATTTCAGCTTGCTTGGCTTTGCTGCAACACAAGCAGACAGCTCCACCTACTGGCTATTTTAATAAATGCACTGCTTCTCAATGTTTTTCAATAGCAGTCACATGACTGGAAAAAAAGGTTGTTATTCTGAAACGGTGTTAATTGAACCGTTGTAAAACGAGGGCCACCTGTATATTTATTATTGCCCTAGGCATAGGTCTAGTTTGAATTTTGTAGATATGTGCTTGCATGTATTTTTATATGCAGATGCACACTGATATTTACATAAAAGCATAAGTGTGACTATTCCTATACATGGGACAACAATAAATATTACATATTACATTTTTCTTCTTAAAACGGGGAGAGTCCACAGCAGCATTCATTACTTTTGGGAAAAACAGAACCTGGCCACCAGGAGAAGGCAAAGATACCCCAGCCAAAGGCTTAAATACCTCCCCCACTTCCCTAATCCCCCAGTCATTCTTTGCCTTTCGTTACAGCAGGTTGGTAGAGAAGTGTCATAAGATTAAGGAATAGTCTCTTATGGAGGGTAGTACTCTTCGAGATGGGACTGGAGTTTTAGCTAGTCCTGTCAGTCTCTCAGTGAGAGCATGGATGAAAGTTGGAGTCCGGAGATGCAGGGAGAGTCTTTCTGTGAAACCATCCTGACTCATATCAACAGCTCCATAAGTAATCAGCATTGACGAGTTTCGCTGCCTGCTTTCTTCACTCAAGTCCATGTCAGAAGCAACGCTATTATATGTCAAACTTGAAGGACCGTGTTACTGTTCCACGGCATAGATTCCGGTAAGATCGTTTCATTTTCCTTTCACTGTGGGAATATAATGTAATGATAGAACACAGTGTCTCAGTGGGACTCCTTTATCTTTATGGAATCTAGGGTTAATATCTTCTGAGGGGGGTTATTGAATAGTGGGGGACTTTAATCATATTTGTTATGTGATTCTGTCTGCTTATGTGTAGTGATGTTACGGATTTTACGGAACGTACAGGTTTTTTCCGAGCTACGCAGTTCTTGATGGGACTGGCACACTTTTCCTTGGCCTGTGGGTTGCACCTTGTGACCGAGTGTGGTCATGTTTTTCGTTCTCCATTTTAGTATTCTTGACCCAGTGTCGGTGGAGAGAGTTTGTTCTCTACTTGTCTGGGTCATAGGAGGTGGTGAGTGTCCCAGCCATTGGGGGTGTGAGGTGCCAGTTATTTTTGCCAAAACTTTGTCCGGTCAAGTTATGGAAGATTCTGATTTTCTGAGGAGGATTTCTCTGATTCCGAGTCAGTTTACTGCTTAGATTGTATGGAGGCCCGGGTAATCCAGCCCAATCAATTATGTTCCATAATAGAGTGCTCTTTTCTTCCCCTGGGGAGAGATTAGAGAGCGCTGAGCCGTCCGCCTCTGAGGATTTTGTGTCCCGTGAGGTGCATTCCCTGGAATTTTCTCTTCCTACACAGGCAGTTACCCCATATATACCGTTACCCCTTCTCTGGAATGAGGTTTATTTCCACTAGCAGTTGCGCATGGCCATACTTTTGGTGTTGGCACATTTACAACTTCCTCAGGGCCAGCAAAGAGCTTACCCATGGCGCCAGGTGAGACAGGTCTTTCCTCTGGGGGAGCGGTTCCCTCTGAGGCTTCAGGGGTACATCCGTCAGGGTCGGGGCCTTCAAATGCCCGCCGGAGATGAGTTTTGCCTTTCGATTCAGTTTGACACGCCTGCATGTACTGCTGAGGCAGGTATTGGAGGCTTTGGAGGATTTCAGTCTTTATTGCCACTGGATCCTCAGTCTTCTGATTCTGATGGCAAACAGCGTTAGACGAGTGGAGGGATGTGGATCCTAATCCCGATTGTCTTTTGTTTGTGTATCTAATCTCAGTTTTGAGTCTCTTGAGGAATCAGGTCTCTGACAGGCTGGTCCTGTTGGTGTTTTCATTCCTTTTTGGCGTTTACCTGCAGGTGCTGCCGATTTTCTTTTATGTTTTATTTATTTATTTTGGAACTCCTGGCTGTTGTAGTCTTTCCTTGTTAAGGGAAATTCCTTTTTCTCTGGGATTTTGATGCTAGCAATTTTTTGGTCGCTATATATGTTACTTCTGGTGAAAGTCCAAAAAAAATGAAAATTTAAAAGAATTTTTATCTTCAGACAATGTTGCTAGGGTTTAGAACTTTCAGTTAGCCTTTGAACAGTTCGGTTGTACCGTGGTCAGCAGGCTGGTCCTGGCTGGGTACTAGTTCACTCTGTTCTTTTGAGGTTCTATCAGACATTTTGTATCCTTGACAACAGGCTGTTCCTGTTTGGGTACTAAGTTTGCTTACCTCTTGTTACGAGGTTGTTTTTCTTGTTTCTACAAGTTATAGGAGGCCCTTCTATCCTAGATTTTAGGCTGGTCCTACGTTATTTCATCTTGGTGGGGCGTCCGATGATGGTCGTTCTTGATTCTAAGTGTTTTGTCCCTGCATTACTTACTTGGTTTGCTGGGATTACGTATTCTGCTATGGCAGTATGTTTCCGAGGGGGAAGGATCAGATGACTGCATGGAGATCTCCAATACCTGGTGTAGGGGGCGATTATTCCTTGTGGATTGGATTGTCCGATTTTCAGATCTTTTGCCAGTGTTTCTTTCCTCTTTTTTGAGGATCGCTATGCTTCTCACTTCCCCTTGCCTTTTAGGGGTAGGACTTTCGGTCATCTGGTTGTGGAGACAAGGTTCTTAGGGACCGTTTTTGTCATGTATTATCCCCTTTTGGATTCTATATACTTGGGGATCTGGGGGATTATTATGCAGTCTCTCTTGCCGTCAACCGATAGGAGCTTTAGGATGCTCGTTTATTCGTTAATTCCTTGAGCTGTAGGTTTTCTGAAGGTTGATCCAGACTGGATCTTTAGAGACTTATATACACAAAAGAAGAATGGTATAAAGGATACCAGACTACCCAAAGTATGCACTTACAGCACTCTAGGTCTGAACTAAAGATTGGGATTCCGTAACTTATTAAAATATAACTTTTATTGGTATTAAAGTTAAAAAACCAAAATTTGTTTGGTTGATACACACACGATTAAAATTTGCTCCAGTGCTTGAATCAGTATAATAAGTTTCACATTAGATCACTATTCATGATAATTCGGCCTGAATAAATTCACTAGTTATAGTGATCTAAATAGTTCAATGAATTAACTTGCTAATGGTTACCAACAGAGTGTTCATCTGAATAGTAGAGCTTATATATAAATTCTGGTCAAGGTTATGTACTTTCAGCTATATAGGCTCCTGCTATCCTCATTCAAATGAATGATAGCAGAGTAAAAATTATTAATAATGATTATCCACAAATAGGGGTACTGGTGAATTAAATAATCACACAAACAAGGGTTTGATCAATTCTAACCTGGGTAATAATTTAAACCTGTTTATTGGTATAAATAGTAATGTGTGCGTTATGGCTATCCAGGAAATGAAGAAATGGGATCAAGTTGTGATAAGAGGTTCTGACAAGGGTGGCAATATAGTAATTTGGCCATTGGATATGTATCTGAGAGAAGCTGCAAAGCAATTAAAGGACAAATCCTGTTATACCAAACTGCTCTTTAACCCAATGGATGGATACATGAAAATCTATACCAATCTAATAAATAGAGCCTACAATGAAGGGATCATTACTATCAAAGAAAAGAAGTTCCTTACGGTCAGTAATCCTAAAATCGCCACCTTTTATATGTTACCAAAAATCCATAAAAATGCCGAAGTACCACCAGGACGCCCAATAGTTTCTGGGATTGGATGTTTAACAGAAAAGGCGAGTGAGTACATAGATCATCGACTAAGACACTACGTAGAGGAACTACCTTCATATGTACAGGATACAATGCAAGTCCTACAAAGACTTGAACATTTGACACTGAATGATACAACATGGCTGGTAACCACGGATGTGGAATCCCTCTACACATCCATAAACCATGAACAAGGCTTACAAGCTGTAAAATACTTCTTGGACAAAAACTCGGAAGAAGGGGAGGAACATGATTACTTCGTCCTTAAACTACTTAGGATGGTATTGAGTTACAACTTTTTTACATTTGACAGTCAATTCTACCTACAAACCCGGGGAACAGCTATGGGCACTACGTGTGCACCTACATATGCCAACTTGTTCCTCGGGTGGTGGGAAACTGAATATGTATTTACGGAACAGAATCAGAAATTTACGGATCTAATACCTTTATGGATTAGATTCATAGATGATATCTTCTTTATATGGGAAGGCACTCATTCGGAGTTACAAGAATTTCTTGGTCATCTGAATAACAATCGACTGAACATTAAATTAACTCATGAGGAAAGTCTGACACAGATTAACTTTCTGGACATTACCATCCGTAAGAACAGAGATGGGGTCATTAGCACTGATCTGTTTAGAAAACCTACTGCGACCAACAGCTTACTACATAGCACTAGTGCACATGCCCCAGGCACAATGAGAAGCCTTCCAACAGGGGAATTCCTGAGACTTCGCAGAAATTGCTCAGAAGCTCAAACTTTTGAATTGAGAGCACTAGATCTGGAAGAAAGATTATTGAAAAGAGGCTACAGCAAAAGATCGATCAAAAAGGCCAAACAGAGAGCCCGTCTAACACCACGCCAAAATCTACTTCATAAAAGACAGAAGAAAAAAACTAACTCTCAAATCCCCAGACTAATTCTGACTCACAATACTCAAACTCCACAAATTGTGAACATAATTAAGAAACATTGGAATATTCTAATGACTGACCCTTTATTGAAAACTACTTTGGGTCCAAGCCCCTCATTTGGATTTAGGAGGACTAAAAACATCAAAGATATTGTGACAAGTAGTCATTTCCAAAGGAAAAAGACCACCTCAGCATTTAACCCGGGAGCTCACAAATGTGGGAATTGCAGCACATGCAAATTTATGAAAAATACTACGGAGATTAAAGACAGATTTGGAAAAAATCATAAAATCAAACGATACATAAGTTGCAATACTGAAAGTGTAATCTATGTACTCCAATGCACTTGCAACCTATATTATGTCGGAATGACAACTAGGAAACTAAGAGTAAGACTTCAGGAACATTTAAGGAACATCAAAAATGCAGCCAAAGACAAAGAAGAATTAAAGACCTTAACTAGTGTAGCTGCACACTTCCTAAGACATCACAACTCAAACCAAAGAGATTTACAATGCTGGGGTATTGAGAAAGTCAGCCTAGGATTCAGAGGAGGGGACCTTGAAACGGCATTATTGAAATCTGAAAGCCGATGGATCTATTTATTAAATTCGGTTCAACCTTGGGGTCTTAACGAACAGAACAATCTGTATGTTTATCTGTAATTATCAGTAGAATAACCTTTTAATCTGACACAAGAAAGAATAAGATAAAATAATCTTTATGTCTAAGGATAATCACGAAGAGAACAATAAACTCTTCCAATAAAGGATAAGAAAGAACAAGGCCAAACGTACAAACTTACCTATAAAAACAGGATTTTCTCTGTCTTTACAAAAAATTCATGATGGTAAAACAAGATAAAATCATAGAATGATATTCAACTCTAGAAAAGTTTCATTATAATATGAAGAGTATTATCTCTATTAGTATCATTTAAACATACCCAGAATCAAATGATCAACTGTTGATAGTCCCTAATGTAAACACCAGACAGGGCAATATTAGGATATCCGCTAAAATATTTATGAAATATTGATCTAGTACCTAACTCTCATTCTGTACATTCATATAACAGCATATGATTTAATAGCTGACATTGCCATTTCCCCCAAAACATAGTGTGGTTGATGGTTATTACAATAAACCTATATTATAACTTATATGACAAATAAGTTAAGCATCGAACGATATTTAATAAATCATTACAAGGAAATAAATGACATCCACTCTCATGACATACTCACATATATAAGTGATTCTGGTTTTGAAATCTAATAATTTTTCAGTTTTATATTTCTTTCTTCTAGCATCTCTAGCAACACTTTTAAATATAATCAACTCCCATAAACACCTTCTTTCACTCCTTTCACACTTTTTCCAGTGTCACTTCCTTTCCCATCTCTTCACTGCCCCATAACATTCACATGTTTGTTTGTACGCACAAAAACAGAGCATATTCCAGTCAAATAATAATTTATTAGAAGAAATACACATGTCACTTTAATTTAGATGTACGGAAGACAGTACACAGATTACAATTGAATAGATGTTCTATACACAACACTTTTATTTTATTCCCCCTTTGAATAAATTAATTTTGAAAACTGAACCAGCAGTTGCTTATATATAAAAATAGCTGCAGAAACTAATTCTGGTATACTAATCCATAATGCTTTTGAAGCAACGCTCTAGTGAGCCTTTGAACGTAATCGCATAAATAATGAATAGTAAATTGGTTAAAACATTGAACCAAGACTATGGTGGGAGAACAGTAAATGTAGATTCAATTATCGTACACTTAAGGATATGGACTATATTAACATATTTACAGATTTATGATATCCACTGAATTTGAGAATGTATGGTACCTGAGAGTTATTATCATTATTATTTGTAGCGTATTGAATCCTAGGAATTCCGATGATCAATATCCTATAACGAATATCCGATCTATATCAATAATGGTTAGATTTAGATACTTGAGAGTCAGTTTACTATTGTCAAATCTTCTTACGATAATATATACAGCATAAATGTCATTCTCTACAAATACGGACCATGTAGTACTATAAACATTAACGTGCTATTGGAGCAACCTATTGTCCATCAATTCAGTCAGAACCAATCGCAGTAGCCTTGAGTATGACTCATGCAGGTCCGTATACAAGACTTTGCGATTGGAGCAAATAGCTGTCTATCAATTCACTCAGAACCAATTAGAAATCCTATTAGAGTGGAGCGGGGGCGGGACTTCCGGTCCCACAGGGTATATATCCCCAAAAACACGGCGGCTCGCTGCCTTTGATAAAGCCCAATCGGGCGAAACGCGTCAGGGGAGAGTGTTGAACTCGTTCACGCTCTATTCTTTATGTCTTTTAAACTAGCCCAGTATCGCTAAAATCATGTGGAGCAAAGGGTTACCGCAATTATAGAGCTTTAACTTTGATATTTGACCTATCTGGTCAGGGTACCTAATAGGGACCGGTACATGGTGCTTATAGAAAAATCTTTCATACTATATATACAATAACGAGTTAACACCATACAGCCTGGGTTGTGCCAGACTTTATTCCATTAATAGCTAACTAAGTTTCTTTAAAAATTACTTGCCACATTGTGGATATTACCATAATAACTGGGTTGTGCCAGTTTTAACTTAAACTAACTAATTAGTGTGTGAATGTGCGTGTATTGTAAGACCTTATAAACTTTGATATTTGACCTATCTGGTCAGGGTACCTAATAGGGACCGGTACATGGTGCTTATAGAAAAATCTTTCATACTATATATACAATAACGAGTTAACACCATACAGCCTGGGTTGTGCCAGACTTTATTCCATTAATAGCTAACTAAGTTTCTTTAAAAATTACTTGCCACATTGTGGATATTACCATAATAACTGGGTTGTGCCAGTTTTAACTTAAACTAACTAATTAGTGTGTGAATGTGCGTGTATTGTAAGACCTTATAAATGTATGAGTGCGGTTGAAACTACCTGATAGTGACAGTATTAGCTGTACCACACAGCGCCTAAACCGAAACATATATATCAAACTGCAACTTAGTTGCGAATTAAACAAATGGACTGTTAACTCTATATTTATAATCTGAGCTGTGCCAGACCGAGCTTTAACTTTGAACACAATTTTCAGAGCTTTCGAAATTAATTGATATCACAACACGGTTATTTAATTGAAACTAAATCATAAGAAACTTTTATTGAAAGTGGGTATACAAAACTTAACTGTAGTTATAAAACCCAGTATATAAATGCCCTATGAGAAGTATGTTACAAACTGAAGATTGATAATTATAAGACTTGTGACCATAACAGTGGCTGCGCCAAAGGCAATTAATCTGAATTTCCATACATTGGATCAGAATAATAATAATTTGTGGCACTGCTAATAAACTTTGGGACACTTGTCAACTGATACAAATCTGGGAGTCGCTGGGATAGTAGATCTAGTTTTTCATGCAACATACGCCTAAAATTTATATAGGTGGATTAACCTAATCCATAATAACCTTTACAGCCATTGCTATATGGACGAATCAGGGTATAACTATTTAATAACTTTAGTGAACCATAGTGGCCAGATCGAAGGTCTGGGCTACACAGAACTAGGCTTATTGTGATTATAACTGTACTCCAATTTTTAGGAATATATACCTAATGAAATTTCGAAAACTACAGTAACACCAAGCACGCACACATTACTATTTATACCAATAAACAGGTTTAAATTATTACCCAGGTTAGAATTGATCAAACCCTTGTTTGTGTGATTATTTAATTCACCAGTACCCCTATTTGTGGATAATCATTATTAATAATTTTTACTCTGCTATCATTCATTTGAATGAGGATAGCAGGAGCCTATATAGCTGAAAGTACATAACCTTGACCAGAATTTATATATAAGCTCTACTATTCAGATGAACACTCTGTTGGTAACCATTAGCAAGTTAATTCATTGAACTATTTAGATCACTATAACTAGTGAATTTATTCAGGCCGAATTATCATGAATAGTGATCTAATGTGAAACTTATTATACTGATTCAAGCACTGGAGCAAATTTTAATCGTGTGTGTATCAACCAAACAAATTTTGGTTTTTTAACTTTAATACCAATAAAAGTTATATTTTAATATCCTGTTACGGAATCCCAATCTTTAGTTCAGACCTAGAGTGCTGTAAGTGCATACTTTGGGTAGTCTGGTATCCTTTATACCATTCTTCTTTTGTGTATATATTTATATTTGTGCACAAGCACCATTTCCTCTAACATATAGTAAAATTAATCTTACTCTTACCTCTGATTTTGATTTATTACAAGAGGAAAAGTCTAAGTAGTGCCACTGTTCATCTTTGTATGTTTAAAATGGATCTTTAGAGACTGTCATGTTTTCTCAATCATGGAGTTCTGATCTCTTTTGGGCCCTTCCTTTGTCTTCGGACTTTGTGGGTGTTATCTTAGAGGCCTTTTGGGGCTGAGTGGACAGCCACTGGGATACATCATGAGAGATCAGAGTTCAAGACCCCATGGGGGTATGGCATGCATCAACTTTGGTGCAAATTTCCAGGTAACTTTGTATTTGTTCCGCAAGGTTTTTGGTCTGGATCTGGCACCTGGTTTTGGGGGTCCATTTTTTTTAACCTAGTCCTTGTCTTCGACTTGGCCTTTTGGTTCCTCTGTTTTCAAGATTTTAATAGTCTTGGATCTGTCTGGCGTTCAGTAGCAGGCTTGTTCTCCCAGTCCTGGGGAAATCTCTGTCTTCCTACTGGGGCTGTTCTTTTCTCTCTTCTGGAGAAATGGAGGATGTTTTGCTGGGGAATTTCTTTACTGGAATATTCCTGGGTTTCTTCATTTTCCTTCTATTTGGAAGGATCTGGTCTACTGTCCCTATACATTTGACTCCTCCTGAGGTAGCTTTCCTCATCTGACTCTAGGGCCTCTATTTATCAAGCTGTCTACTTATCTGCATTCAACGGCCCCAATACGCTCACCTAAGATCGCCTAACATCGCCGCCGCGGACCCCGCCACCACTTACATTTTACCTATTAACCCCTATACCTCCGCCACCTACATAAAGTTATTAACCCCTATCCTGCCGATCCCGGACCCCGCCGCAACTAAATAAATTGTTTAACCCCTAAACCGCCACTCCCGGAGCCCACCGCCACCTACATTATACATATTAATCCCTATCCTGCCCCCCTACACCGCCGCCACTATAATAAATTTATTAACCCCTAAACCTAAGTCTAACCCTAACCCTAACTTAATTGAGCTCGCATTCTATTGACTGTTCCAATCAGCCAATAGAATGCAAGCTCAATCCTATTGGCTGATTGGATCAGCCAATAGGATTTTTCCTACCTTAATTCCGATTGGTTGATAGAATCCTTTTAGCCAATCGGAATTCAAGGGACGCCATCTTGGATGACGTCATTTAAAGGAACCTTCATTCTTCTTTAGGCCGTCGATGGAAGAGGATGCTCCGCGCCGGCTGGATTGAAGATGGACCCACTCCGCTCCGGATGGATGAAGATAGAAGATCCCGCCTGGATGAAGACTTCTGCCCCTCTGGAGGTCCACTTGTGCCCGGCTGGGTGAAAACGGCTCAAGGTAGGGTGATCTTCAAGTGGTTAGTGTTAGGTTTTTAAGGGGGGTTTGGGGGGAGGGCTTTAATGTTGGGGGGTTGTATTTCTTTTTTTACAGGTAAAAAAGCTGATTACAGTACTTTGTGGCAATGCCCCGCAAAAGGCCCTTTTAAGGGCTATTTGTAATTTAGTATATGGTAGGGAATTTTATTATTTTGGGGGGCTTTTTTATTTTATTAGGGGGCTTAGATTAGGTGTAATTAGTTTAAAATTCTTGTTTTTTTATTTTCTGTAATTTAGTAATTTTTTGTACTTTAGTTAATTTTATTTAATTGTAATTAGTTGTATTTAATTGTAGTTAATTTTTGTAATTATTTTAATGATAGTGTAGTGTTAGATGTAATTGTAACTTAGGTTAGGATTTATTTTACAGGTAATTTTGTATTTATTTTAGCTAGGTAGTTATTAAATAGTTAATAACTATTTGATAACTATTGTACCTAGTTAAAATAAATACAAACTTGCCTGTAAAATAAAAATAAATCCTAAAATAGCTACAATGTAATTATTAATTATATTGTAGCTAGCTTAGGGTTTATTTTACAGGTAAGTATTTAGTTTTAAATAGGAATAATTTAGTTAATAATAATAATATTTATTTAGATTTATTTAAATTATATTTAAGTTAGGGGGTGTTAGGGTTAGGGTTAGACTTAGGTTTAGGGGTTAATAACTTTATTATAGTGGCGGCGGTGTAGAGGGGGCAGGATAGGGGTTAATATGTATAATGTAGGTGGCAGTGGGCTCCGGGAACGGCGGTTTAGTGGTTAATATATTTATTAAAGTTGCGGCGGGCTCCGGGAGCGGCGGTTTAGGGGTTAAACATTTTATTTAGTTGCGGTGGGCTCCGGGAGCGGCGGTTTAGGGGTTAATAAGTATAATGTAGGTTGCGGCGGTGTAGGGGGGGCAGATTAGGGGTGTTATGTTAGGGTGTTAGGTGTTGACATTTCCCATAGGAATCAATGGGATATCGGGCAGCAGCGAACATGAGCTTTCACTGCTGTCAGACTCCCATTGATTCCTATGGCATCCGCCACCTCCAGGGCGGCGGATTGAAAACCAGGTACGCTGGACAGGAAAAGTGCAGAGCGTACCTGCTAGGATCTTGATAACTTCCAAAAGTAGTCAGATTGTACCGAACTTGCGTTCGGAACATCTGGAGTGACATAACCATCGATCTGTGTCGGTGTCCGGCGGATCGTATGTTACGTCACTATATTCTACTTTTGCCAGTCTCTAGCCTTTGATAACTAAGGCGTATCAGGCTCGCCACAAATACGCTGCGGAATTCCAGCGTATTTGTGGTTGACAGCTTGATAAATAGAGGCCTAGGAGTTCAGTGGGTTGAGGGTTTCTATGGTCTGCAGTGTACCCTCCCTTCGGGTTTCTGAGGGGTAATAAGGATAGGTATCCTGGATCCCGAGTTAGGATCTCCGGGTGTCGGTGCCTCCTTCCTGCTTCTTTTCCTTAGGAACTCGTGGTTGGAGATTCATTATCTGATCTCTCGGCCTTGGCGATGCTGGGATTTTTTAATCTCTTTTGTACTTGGGACATTGGGACATTGACAGTCACTTCTGTGTTAGGGCTGTTCGATCGGAGTAGAGGTCAAGAATTCTGACTGCTCTGTTTGGGCATCATCCACGTATCTTGTCTCCCCAAGGATCCTTACTTAGGTTGGGAGACCTTGCAGATGGGAACCTTCCCTTAGCGGGTAGTTGGTTCTTCCTTATTGGTCAGGGTGCTGTCCTCCCTTACCCTGTTTTTCTAGTGGGGGGTCCTGGTGCAAGTTTGCTAGGTACTCGATTGGCTAGTTACTATGGCTTGACGTTAAGTCTGACTGCCTAGCTGATGGAAGCTAGCGGCTTTCGTTTGTGGCATAAATGGATGTTACTTTTCTGTTCCTGTCCGCTCCTGGGGTTTTTTCTCACCTACGGGTATTCAGTGGCTCTGTGCTAGTTAGCTGTCTATGTTAAGGTAGTCTTGTTCTACCTTTTTTGTCCTTTTGTCCTTCCGGGACTTCGATTCTGGTTAAGGCTTTACTTTGGTTCCTTTTGGATCCATGTAGGAGGTGACCTGGAATTTTGGTAGAGTATTTTCTACATGACTTTGTCCTCTTGCGAGTTATGCTAGGGGTTTCTCTCTCTTTTTTGTTCTTGAATCTTCGGGGATTGTTTCTGGCGGTTCTTTCGGACCTTCTTAACAGATTCTTTCCTTCCTTTTGTTAGGGAGAATGTGGTGTGGGAGTTTGTTTGTTGTTTCCCTTGCCATTGTTCATGGAATGGTTTTTGTTTGTGTGCTTCTAGTGAATGGGACTTTTGTCTCCTCAGAGGTTTTTGTGCTCAGTGGAGTCCAGAATTTAGAGTGATCTTTAAATGGGATCCTTATGGTTCAAATTGATGGGCAATTACCTTCTCCTCTTTCCATATTTTTGTTCTTTCTGCTTCTGCTGAAGTTTTTTTTTTTTTATCGGGAATCCAGGTTGTGTCAGGCTTTGATGCCTTCAGAAGGGGCCGCCTTTTTGTTCCGACCCGTTTGCCTTTACTGTCCTCTATAAGCTTGGTTATTGATTCCCCAAAAGTAATGAATGTAGCTGTGGACTCTCCCCGTTTTAAGAAGAAAAACTTAAATTATGCTTACCAATAATTTTCTTTTCTTCTGTATGGGGAGAGTCCACAGCTCCCCGCACGTTTTTTTTCTGTGTGTGGCCTTACTTGTTTTTTTTTTTATATTTCTCCTACAGTTCCTTGTTCCCTTGGCAGAATGACTGACTGATGAGGGAAGTGGGGAGGTTTTTAAGCTTTTGGCTGGGGTGTCTTTGCCTCCTCCTGGTGGCCAGGTTCTGTATTTCCCAAAAGTAATGAATGCAGCTGTGGACTCTCCCCGTACAGAAGAAAAGAAAATGATCGGTAAGCATAATTTAAGTTTTTACTACATTGAAACACTTGCATTATTTGCAAGATTTTAAATTTCAATGGCAACTAGGCCTCAAAAAGCTCCTTTTTCTTCTTTTACACCTAGTTGAGCTGGATGTAATTTTCTCAATGTATCTTCAGCCTCCGACAGTGAATTAACGGTTTGCGCTTTTTTTGGGAAACCTGATTTAAGTTATCACTTTTAATACTTTTTAGGGTATGTGAAAATATAATGCGCCATCAGAAGCAGTCGATAAACAAAATTGCTTCCCACAGCATATTTATTGGTTTGCGACCTTGCACAATCCTAATTACAGCTCAAGTGAAACGAGCCCAGATTTGGCTTAACCAAATGTTTGGTCTGTGCACACCTCTATAAAAAGATTGTTATCAACTCCTATATGTATAATATTCTTAGAAACACTGGCCTAGATTCAATAAAACCTGCTTGCAAAACAAATATCTAAAGAACTTGCCACAACATTAAGAGAATCCTTAACTGGAAACGTCATGTGTCTGTAATGTATATCCTGATATGGGTTCGGGAATAGTTTGATAAACCGGTCAGTCAACAACATTCACTGCTGCATCCACAGATGCAACACTGACCAGACTTCTCTGGGCTCGGTCTCATCTAAAAAGATGGACAGTAGCACAGTGGAATTGTGTTATGTGGTCCGACGAGTCAACATTTCAAATAGTTTTTGGAAAAAACAGCCATTGTGTTCCTCGGGCCAAAGAGAAAAAGGACTATCCAAGCTGTTATCAGTGTTAGGTCCAAAAGCCAGCATCTGTCATGGTATAGGGGTGTGTCAGTGCCCATGGCATGGGTAACTTGCACATCTGTGATGGCACCAATAATGCAGAAAGATATGCATACATTTTGAAGCAACATATGCTGCCATCCAGACGTCTTTTCCAGGGACGTCCCTGCATTTTCCAGCAGGACAACTCCAAACAACATTCTGCCCGGATTACAAGCGCATGGTTGTGTAAACAGAGAGTGCGGGTGCTAACACGGTCTGCCTGCAGTCCTGACCTGTCTCCAATTGAGAATGGTTGGCGCATTATGAAGCGTAAGATAAGGAAACAATTGTGCAGCTGAAGACATGCATAATGGAGGAATGTGGGAAAATTCTGCTTGCTAAACTTAACCAACTGGTGTCTTTAGTGCCCAAATGCTTATTAAGTGTTATTAAAAGAAAAGGTGATGCTACACAGTGGTAGTCGACAGTCCCAACTTTTTTTGAGTGTGTTGCAGTCATTAGATTTGAAATGAGTGTATATTTAAAAAAATACATTAAATTCACAATCGTAGAACAACAAATAATGTGTTAATATTGTGTTTTTTTAATCTAGTGCAGGGTGAATTGAATTTTCAAGTTACTCTTTTTTTGTTACATTTTCCATACTGTCCTAAATTGGGACTTATTTATCAAAGAAACAGGTGTGCACAGAAAGATATTTCAGTCATCCTCTGCTAGCTCTTGTTGAGCTGATAACATTTGTGAGTTCAATTCCATTATAAGCAATGATGTCGCGTCTACCTTGGAACCATTCACTTCTTGGGGGATATAATGAGTTCCATTTTCAAGGATATCAGCATCATAAAAGTACCTTCAAAACCTTATAAGACCAGCATGTTATAAATGGTAAAAAAAGACATCAACTATAAAACAATTCATGCTAACATACGCACACAAAAAAAAGGATAAAATAAAAATAAAAAACAAGATAACCTTGTCAGCTGTGAAATAATGAGACTTAACCATGGCAACCATGAGATGAGATAACTTCATAGAAGCTATAAAATCTTTATGAATTTCACATGCCTGGCAATGGTTTAGGCCCCCAAAATATTCAACAGTGTCCCCTCGTTTATTTACATTTACTATGTTTTAAGCGTGTTCTTGATAGTTGTTACATTTGTACTGCTTTTAATCACATATAAGTTCTCATTTTATATACAAGGCTTCATGTATTGGACACTTAAAGTGATGGTAAATCCTAGCATTTTTTAATTGCTAGGATTTACCAGTGCTATAAACAAAGGGGACTTTCAGTCATGAAGTTTATTTGCTGAAGAATGATGCAAATGAAAAAAATTGAAGTAAATTGGAATATTATTTAAAATTGTATTCTCTATCTAAATCGTGAAAGAAAATTTTTGGGTTTCATGTCCCTTTAAGGACACACAAAATGATGACTTAGGGGGCTTAGAGATAACATCACACATTGAAGGGCCTGTATGTATGGTGACTGATCCCATTTAATATAGTGACGACAATAAGTTATGTGTATGTAATTAACCATAAAGATATGCTTCTATGTCTCTCTAAGGAATTATACGAGCAGGAAGAGTCTGGGGGCCTGATATTCAAAACCTCGCCGGCAGGGAGAGAAATCACACAAAGGGGCTGAATTATCAATGTGCGGGTGGACATGATCCAATGTAGCGGATCATGTCCGCCGCACATTAATAAATGCCGACAGCATACGCTGACGGCATTTATCATCACACAAGCATTTCACTAGAAATGCTTGTGCAATGCCGCCCCCTGCACATTCGCGGCTAATTGGCCATTAGCAGGGGGAGTCAATCAACCCGATTGTATGTGTTCGGATGGATTGCTGTCCGCTGCATCAGAGGTGTGCGGACGAGTTAAGGAGCAGCGTTCTTAAGACCGCTGCTACTTAACTCCTGTTTCCGGCGAGCCTAAAGGCTTGCACGGAAACAGCTGCATACAGCTCCATACGGAGCTTAATGAATCAGCCCCAATATCTGTGGGAATTTTTTAGACCTTGTATTGTAATGTAGAAGTCTCTGTTTCACATAAAGAAAACTACATAGCAACATAAACTTTTCTAAAGATAAAATTTGTGTTTGTAAAAAAATTTTTTAAGGGCCTCGCCGTACTGACGAGATTTTTTAAAATGTCTTGGCTCAGTGACAAGGTTTTTTGAATATCAGGCCCTGTATCTGCTTGGTGACACTGTTAGCAATTATGGTAGGAGGTGATTCCATTGTGCTTTGTCCATGCTCAAACCAATGTTACATTTGAAAACTTTTGGGGTACTCTGTCTGGGGGTTTATCAAGTCCTTTTTGATAAGTGAATAAGTGAATTCTAAGTATTTAAATTTGATCAGAAAAACAGGACTGGCACGCTAATATGTGAAGGGATATTTTTCTGCCGATAATGAAAATAGCTGATTGTGATCGTGCCAAAAACAGCTTATTAGCAGCTGCTAACATGCTGATAAGTATGAGACGATAGACCGTGATCAACCCCAAACAGAAGTAAAAACGTACAATGTTTTTTTTATTATAAGATATTGGGGCCTATCTATCAAGCTCCGTACGGAGCTTGACGCCCCGTGTTTCTGGCGAGCCTAAAGACCGCTGCTTCATAACCCTGTCCGCCTACTCTGAAGAGGCGGACAGGAATCGCCACAATTCAACCCGATCGAGTACGATCGGGTTGATTGACACCTCCCTGCTGGCGGCCGA
This sequence comes from Bombina bombina, assembly GCF_027579735.1. Classification (NCBI taxonomy): domain Eukaryota; kingdom Metazoa; phylum Chordata; class Amphibia; order Anura; family Bombinatoridae; genus Bombina; species Bombina bombina. The sequence goes on along the minus strand of NC_069503.1, from coordinate 575,623,737 downwards.
TTGGCCGCGAGTCTGCAGGGGGCGGCGTTGCGCCAGCAGCTCACAAGAGCTCTTTGCATTCAGCGATGTCTGTCGGACCTGATCCGCACTGTCGGATCAGGTACAACAGATAAAAGATAAATAGGCCTCATTATCTCTTATTTAAAATTAGGGAAGTAGATTTGTTTTCATGGCATAAAAATATGTATTAAAAGAGAAATTAACTTTTTTAATGCATTTAAATATGGATCTTTCATATACAAGTTATAATTTAAATGGGACAGTAAATGTAAGTAATTGCTTTGCATTATTGTGCAGTGTTCGCACAATAAGAGTCTTTGAAACTTAAAGGGACATGAAACCCACAATTTTTCATTCATGATTCAGATAAAGAATATAATTTTAAACAACTTTCCAATTTACTTCTATTATATAATATTAATTCTTCAGATATCCTTTGTTTAAGATATAGCAATGCACATAGGTGAGCCAATCACACAAGGCATCTATGTGCAGCCACCAATCAGCAACTACTGAGCCGATCTAGATATGCTTTTCAACAAAGGATATCAAGAAAATGAAGCAAATTAGATAATAGAAGAAATTAGAAAGTTGTCTAAAATTGCATGCTCTATCTGAACCATGAAAGGAAAAAATTGGGTATCATGTTCCATAAATTCTTCACAAAGATTTTGCCCCCCCAAAAAGTTCCACCATTCTCATCCAAGTAAATGTTACTGTCATTTTGAATCACTAACAGAATGACATTAAATTAGATTAAGGATACAATTTAGTACTTAAAGGGACATGAAACCCAATTTTTTTCTTTCATGATTTAGAAAGAGCATATAGTTTTAAACAACTTTCTAATTTACTTCTATTATCTAATTTGCTTTATTCTTTTGATATTCTTAGCTGAAAAGCATATCTAGATAGGCTCAGTAGCTGCTGATTGGTTGCTGCACATAGATGCCTCGTGTGATTGGCTCTCCCGTGTTCATTGCTCTTTCTTCAACAAAGGATATCTAAAAAAAATTAAGCAAATTAGATAATAGAAATAAATTGGAAAGTTGTTTAAAATTTTATTCTCTATCTGAATCATGAAAGAAGAAAAATGGGTTTAGTGCCCCTTTAAGTAATTTCATTATCCTAAATTCATCTAACAATTTAATTTCCTAAAATGTCAGTAAGCACCTCTTGGTTTTTATTATACGTGCCCGTGTTTCCTAGGAGGCAAAAATCCAAAACTGTAAACCTGCAAATGCAGCAAATCAAACATTCGCTTTAGGCAATTTGCAGCATTTTAAAATCCTAGGTTTCAGATTTTACTTTTTTGACTTCTCTAGGGAGTGAGACACGCACCATTTTTACACAAAAGCAAGAGATGTTGAAAAAGACAGTAAACACATTATAACTGGATTAAATTAATATAAAAGTTGAGTTTTAATTTTGCTTTAACATATTTTGTTTGCTGCAGTTGTTTTTCAGTCACCAAATTCCACCCACCTTTTGCCTTATTTGGATGAGCCAATTTAGACATGTTACTGGAGTAGATAAGGCTTTCCACTACTGTTTCCTCTAAAGTGTGCAGATGTGCAGAGAACTGTTCCCTCTAATCTGTGCACACCTTAAAGGGAAGGGGCTACGCACATATGCACACCTTAGAGGGAACAGTGCTTAAAACTGTTATTTCTTATTTTTAAGGTTGGATATTTTATCATCTGTGACCTATTCAGATAGAACATACAATTTTAATCAACTGTCCAATTTATTTCTAATATCAAACTTTCTTTCTTCTCTTGGTGTCCTTTGTTGAAGAGTAGAATCAGGAGCAGCAATACACTACTATGTGCAGCCACCAATCACCAGCTAGATCCAGCAGTGCATTGCTGCTATTGAGCCTACCTGGGGTTACTCTTCAATTTAAGATATTTAAAGAATGAAACAAATGTTATAATAGAAGTAAATTAGAAAGTTATTTAAAGGGACAGTCTACACCAGAATTGTTATTGTTTTAAAAGATAGATAATCCCTTTATTACCCATTTCCCAGTTTTGCATAACCAACACAGTTATATTAATATACCTTTAACCTCTGTGATTATCTTGTATCTAAGCCTCTGCAAACTGCCCCTTTTTTCAGTTCTTTTGACAGACTTGCAGTCTAGCCAATCAGTGCCTGCTCCCAGATATCTTCTCGTGCACGAGCACAGTGTTATCTATATGAAATACGTGAACTAACACCCTCTAGTGGTGAAAAACTGAAAAACTGTTAAAATGCAATCTGAAAGAGGTGGGCTTCAAGGTCTAAGAAATTAGCATATGAACCTCCTAGGTTAAGCTTTCAACTAAGAATACCAAGAGAACAAAGCAAAATTGGTGATAAAAGTAAATTGGAAAATTGTTTAAAATTACATGCTCTATCTGAATCATGAAAGGTTTTTTTGGCCTAGACTGTCCCTTTAAAATCGCATGCTCTATTTAAATCATGAAAGTTTAATTTTAACTTGCCTGCTCCTTTAACTTGTAGTTAACATTGTCTTTATGTTTTAATAGGAGTTTCCAAGAAATCTGATGGCTGGGTTGGTCTTGGGTGCTGTGAGCTTGCGATAGCTGCTGAGTGCCGACGAGCCTGTAAACAGGTATGTATGAGTGTTTATATTATTTGTATTAAAGGACATAATACTCAGATGCTAAATCACTTGGAAGTGATGCAGCATAGTTGTAAAAAGTAGACAAAAAAATATCACCTGAGAATCTCTGTGTAAAAAAAGGAAGATATTTTACCTTAAAATATATTCAGCTCATCAGAGTAAGTGGGGTATAAACAGTTATACTTCAGCTGCTGTCCAACTGCTGGTAAGAAGAAGAAAAAAAAGCAACAGCCAATCAGCATCAGCAGTGCTAAGGTAATGCTTTGCCTTTGCTGTGATCTCATGAGAATTCATAGAACTTAGAATAGGAAAATAACATGACTGTGCCTGCACATGACAGATGCACACTCCCTTACAAGTCCTGGTAGAAGCACCCTGACTCTTTACAGTGGAGTGTGAATAATTGGGAAATTTGAGGTAAAATAGCTTCCTTTTTTACATAGAGATGTTCAGGTGATATTTTCTAGTCATAGAATAAAAGAAGGGAAAGAACCAATGGCACTACTTGTACAAGAGAATTATTAACCCCTTAATTCCTAATATAATGTGAGAACTATGTCATATTACTTGTAAGGTAGGAAGGTTAGGTGCAATGTAGTAAAGAAACAATTCAACAACTTACAAGAAAGGCTGAGCCAGCCTATTCTTGAAAAAACACTACATGTATAGCACTCACGGGGTTACATGACCATGATAATATCCAAAGAGGAAGTACTATGTAGATAGACACAAATTGTGCAGATTGTACTAGGATTGACAAAAATAGAAAAATAAAAATTAACCTTTATTAAGAGCGTGATTAAAATTGGAAAACACACGTTAAAAACACACTTCGGAGCCTATATATATGAATTGACAGTAGATTTATTGGGAGCTGGAAATAGCAGGATATAACCCCCTCTCTAATCAGTATAATATGTGACTGGCACTCCAAGCAAGAAATGCCTAATAATGTTGTAAGATGCAGTGAGTTATTATCCTGCTAACGGAATGGGACTATTACACTTGTTCACCTTAAAGATGATAGTAAGTACATGAGGGGTTAATTTAAGAAGCATCGGATAATATACAGACAGTGAGTCTATATTCCAACCCAATTATGTATGTGATTGGATATACAATGTTTAAAGAAATGTACGTTCCTTATAATATACTGTAATGTATCACTGTACCGGATATTATCTGTAATGTAATGACCTGCCCACTGTTATGATTCACTTAAAAAGCTTATCTCGCTATATGAGCCTTGGAAAGAATAGGCTTGAATAGTACATCGTACTTGCATTGTTCATGGTAGGAACTTATGTGAGATACAAAATTCATCAATTATTAAATAACAACAAAAGATATTGTGCAGTCAATATTTTATTGTAGGTAAATAACAAAACCTAGTATGTAGTGATATTGGAATTGCACATTGGTTTCAAGATCTCTGGCGAAAGCAGTTTATGTATACTGCTATGGATGCTAACTATATTTTACTCGCAAATACCTCGATATTATTGTTGCTTAGTAGATAACGTTAAATGGCTGCATTGCTCCAACTCTCGAAAATGACTGCAATCCTAATGTTTGATCTGTTGTATATAAAAAATCTTGTTCTCACAATGCCTGAATAAACTCTCAATGTATATAATGGTTAGAGCTTAGATAGCTGTTCTGCTCAGTTAGTGAGTGGTAGTTACCATATTATCATATAAGCCATTGTTTATAGAAAATCGTGTCTTTACTTTCAGCAAGTTTCTTATTAGTACACACTCGATATGTGGCAGATATTAGTACACACTCGATATGTGGCAGATATTAGTACACACTCGATATGTGGCAGATATTAGTACACACTCGATATGTGGCAGATATTAGTACACACTCGATATGTGGCAGATATTAGTACACACTCGATATGTGGCAGATATTAGTACACACTCGATATGTGGCAGATATTAGTACACACTCGATATGTGGTAGATATTAGTACACACTCGATATGTGGCAGATATTAGTACACACTCGATATGTGGCAGATATTAGTACACACTCGATATGTGGCAGATATTAGTACACACTCGATATGTGGCAGATATTAGTACACACTCGATATGTGGCAGATATTAGTACACACTCGATATGTGGTAGATATTAGTACACACTCGATATGTGGCAGATAGAACTGACAGGTAAATTGCTAAATTAGCTAGATATTGCTTGCAAATAGTTCGTTATTTTAACGCTGAAATATGTAGCATTCAATAAGTCTATTGCTCACACCTGGAATCGTAGCTATGATATAAGAATATATTCACTATTATTAATATTATTGTATCAGTAATAAAGCTACAGATCCTCTGATGTCTCTTAGTCTGGACACAACCAATGATACTCGGCAGCTGTGTCATTCAGACCGTGGAAATCAATCACAATGTTGCCACATAAGCGATACTTAAATGCATATGTCTATAATCGCATCAGCTGAGTATCTAATAGTACATGAACTATATCCTCTAGGACAAGCTTAGCAAATATACCACACTAATTGTCATTTAGTGATTTCTACATAAGAGTGTGTACAGTTATTTATATAAACTGGTTAACAACAGCTTTAGCAGTCAGTGTCATTGACAACTTATCAAATATAGTACCACCATTCCCACCAACACTTATAAGGCGAGCAGATAAATAGAGACTGTTAATGTCCCTTCACCATCTCAATAAAGGTGACCGTAATGTTAGAAAATTATTAATAAGCTAACCGAGGTTAAACAATGAAAGTTATAAATACGTTCTTTAGCAGTTCCGTGTAACAGTTAGCCCAACGCCCAGCCCTTAAGTTATTTCTTAAAGTATTATTAATTAAATATCAACAGAGGCTGCCTAAGGCATACTAAAAATACAGGAGCTCCAAGGACTCCTCACCAGTACCCTAACGATCCTAGAGGAACGTACATTTCTTTAAACATTGAATATCCAATCACATACATAATTGGGTTGGAATATAGACTCACTGTCTGTATACTATCCGATGCTTCTTAAATTAACTCCTCATGTACTTACTATCATCTTTAAGGTGAACAAGTGTAATAGCACCATTCCGTTAGCAGGATAATAACTCACTGCATCTTACAACATTATTAGGCATTTCTCGCTTGGAGTGCCAATCACATATTACTGATCAGAGAGGGGGTTATATCCTGCTATATCCAGCTCCCAATAAATCTACAGTCAATTCATATATATATATATATATATATATATATATATATATATATATATATATATATATGCTCCTAAGTGTGTTCTTAACGTGTGTTTTCCCATTTTAATCACGCTCTTAATAAAGGTTAATTTTTATTTTTCTATTTTTGTCAATCCTAGTACAATCTGCACAATTTGTGTCTGACTATCTACATAGTACTTCCTCTTTGGATATTATCATGGTCATGTAACCCCGTGAGTGCTATACATGTAGTCTTTTTTCAAGAATAGGCTGGCTCAGCCTTTCTTGTAAGTTGTTGAGATATTTTCTAGTCAGCTATTTAAAGCTATGCTGCATCACTTTCATGTGGTTCAACATTGGGTATTATGTCCCTTTAAGTAGAAAAATAAGCAACAAATTATTTACATGCATCATTTTATTGTCTAAATACACAGGAAAAAGTCAGTGTTTAACCTCTCATGCCAACCTACAAAATCCTGGAAACACTCATTCAAATACACAAAATTGAATATATATTTTTAATTTTAGCTAATTTATACAATGTATATTAAGGAGATTGTTAGTGACATCATGTATTACCTCATAGATTCATTGCATGATTAGTGTGTCACATTATCAATTAAATACGGTATTTGTATAAAGTACTTTTGAGATACTCTGCGTACGTTCTCTTAGACTTTATTAATTTTTCAGTTTCTGATTTTTTGCAATGACTTTTTTTTATTTCCTATCAAGCTCTAGTGATAAATATTTTGCTTTCTGTATAATGAATTATGTATAATAATGATATACATATTCTTTAGGGAATTCATTATTTTAGTGCAATGTGATGGCGGATAATGACACACAGTGATGATAGAGTTTTAATGTAGGTACTTGAGCATTTAAGGTGGCAGCGACAGTGATGTCATTTCTTGAATCATATATCATGTGATGTCATGCTACATGTGATGCCATTTATAATGTCATGTGAGTGAATTTCTAGTGCTATCTGCCCATACGGTCAATATTTTATAGATAAAATCAAGAAGTTATTTGTTGTTGGTTTTTTTTGGTGAAGATGGGGCATTGCAAAATAGGGTTTGTTTTGGGATGGTTTAGGGCAGAGTTTAGTGTATTCCTGGCAAAGCTAAAGGAAAATGCTGAGACATACACAGAAGAAGGAATGCCAGTAGGACTGAGGTCCCATCTTATAGCTAATGTGATCAGCTATGTCATTGATGTTATTTAGCAACCATCAAAAACAGAGCTGGAGTTCAATTCATTTATTTTTGGAAATATTAATAATTTCTTGTATTCTACTGCATGAATAGAAAGATCTCCAAGCGCACTGTCACCTTAGCTGCTGTATATTAATAACACAACACTAGAGAATGGCTCAATTGTTTTTGTAGGCATTAATAACCGAGTCAAACACAATTCTGTGAGTGGTTACTAAATTCACACCCTGAATGTTTATGTCTTCCAAACAATGAAAATTTAAAGAGAAGGGACCAAAGTGAATCAAGCACAAAATGCCAAAAAAATAAAAAATAAAATTATTTATATATCGTCACAATCTGTATCTAGAATATAAAGGCATCTCTGTAGACATATCCAATAATTATACAATAGTAATTTTAGTTTAAAACGCTTGTTTAAAGGGACAGTATACACTAATTTTCATATAACTGCATGTAATAGACACTACTATAAAGAATAAGATGAACAGATACTGATATAAAAATCCAGTATAAAATGGTTTAAAAACGTACTTAGAAGCTTTCAGTTTAGCTCTGTTGAAAAGGCAGTTGGAAAGCCCACTGCAATTGAGAAATAAGACCCTCTCCCTCTCCCCCTTCTTTTGCATATGAAAAGACCCTTTAAACAAACAGGAGCAAGCTGGAGAAGGTAGCTGACGGTATTCAAATAAAAGTTTGGGGCTTGGTTAGGAGTCTGAAAATCAGAGCAATGTTCTTTAAAAATAAGCAAAATTATACATTTTTTAAAAAAACTAACTTTATGGGCTTTATAAATAGATCATCTACAAAACATTTCTGCAAAGAAAAAATGAGTGTATAATGGCCCTTTAAAGTACTTCCGTTGCGCCTGGTTCCTAAATATACAGCTGACAGTACCTTGAAAGTTCCCGGGTAAACAGACAGGTTACCGTCCCAGGTGGTTCAGCAAACCTCTGAAGAAGCCGATTTAGCAGCTTTGATCCACTTTGCTCCGATGTAGTTCTGGAACTACCAGCAATGGTAACCTGTCTGTTTACCCAGGAATTTTCAAGGTACTGTCAGCTGTATATTTAGGAACCAGGAGCAACGGAAGTACTTTAAACAAGCGTTTTAAACTAACATAACTATTGGATAATTATTGGATAAGTTTACAGAGATGCTTTCAGGGGTCAAGTCGAGCGGGAACGCATGGGAATTGAGTTCCTGCACTATTTTTGCAGGAGGAACTAAGTTCCGTCTAGAAAGAGAACAGAAACGCTTCAGTGAACACTGTTGCTGCTGGTGGAAGGAACTGTAGCACAGTCTGGTTAGAGGGATAATGAGATCCTCTAGTAATGGGCAGTAACACTTCCTACAATACACTAAATGCAAGTCTGTCAGTGGTCCTGCTGTGTGATCACCCTGCACCGCGTGTAACACATGGTGCTTACATTATTGTGTGGCTTACTCTGGGGTTATTTAACAGCAGAAATAGGCCTATTGCCCCGTGAGTGAGACTCTGTGACAGATGAGGAGTCTCAGGCCCTAAGGCAATCATTCAACCCTTCATTGGATTTAATTTGCTTTCATTAACCAAAGTGTATAGATTATATACAGTGTGTGTATATATATAACAATATTAATTGTCGAGGGGGTGTGTGGAAGTCTTGGTGAGTTCATATACATTTTTTGTAGGACTTGACCCCTGGATGCTTTTATATTCTAGATACAGATTGCAACAATTTTTATATCAATTTAGTTTTTATTTTTTTCTTCATTTTGTGCTTGCTTGATTCACTTTGTTCCCTTCTCTTTAAATTTGAATTGTTTGGAGACATAATAAACATTCAGGGTGTGAATTTAGTAACTATTCACAGAATTGTGTTTGACTCGCAGGCTACAAAAAACACTTGAGCCGTTCTCTCATGGTGTGTTATTATTATTATACAGCAGCTGAGGTGACAGTGCGCTTGTAGATCTTTCTATTCACGCAGTTTTCACTTTTTTTTGTTGTTGTTTGTAATGGCAAATATTTTTGTCCTGCTGTCATTCTAATCTCTTTTTCCCAGCGCTTTTCTATACAAGCAAACCTTTTTGATTTTCTTGTATTCTACTGTGCAATATTAAAGGGACATGAAACCCAACATTTTTATTTTGCGATTCAGATAGAGCACACAGTTTAAGACAACTTTCCAATTTACTTCTTTTATCTAATTTGCTTTGTTCCCTAAAGTATCCTTTGTTGAAACGTATACCCAGGTAAGCTCAGGAATTGGGTTCTAGCTGCTGATTTGTGACTGCACATATATGCCTCTTGTGATTCGTTTATTGATGTGTTCAGGTAACAAGAGAATGAAAAGGGATAATAGAAGTAAATTGGAAAGTTGTTTATAAATGTATGCTCTATCTGAATCATGAAAGAAAAAAATGCGGTTTTATGTCCCTTTAAGTAATAGCAGCAGAGCTTCCTCCCTGAAACAGCTTGTATGCCAGTTTAATTCAAAGCTTAAAATATCTTTATCTTAGATGAATTAAAACAAAAGAACCTAACACATGAAGGTCACATGAAAATAAACATATTCATTACTCGTTTTAATCATTGCTAATACAGTTATTTAGTTTTCTATCTATACCATTGGTTTGCAATCAGGAAATCTGTATATTCTGCCTGACAATGTCATAGTGAGCTAGGGATATGTGTAAATAATCAGTTAATGGTGGTTACGTTTTTTTTTTTAACGTAAGCTAGTGCCAGATTACAAGTGGTGAGCTAAATATTGCTTTCATGAAAGCAATATTTGCGCTCCACTGTGTAATATTAGCGCACGCTAATGTGCGCTGGTATTACAAGTTCACAAGAACAAGCTTCCATAGGCTCCAATGGGAGCCTCGTTCTGATGCCGTCGGAGACGGCATCAGAACTTCAATGCAGTGAAGGGGGTAAGTAGCGCAGTGATGGCAGCAATATTAAAGGGCCATAATACCCAAATGTTTAAACACTTGAAAGTGATGCAGTATAGCTGTAAAAAGCAGACTAGAAAATATCACCTGAATATCTTTATGTATACTCTATATATATATTTTACCTCAAAAGTTCCTCAGTAGCCACATACCATTGTAAAGGATTTCTAAGCAGCATTTTAGTATGTCTGTCCTAGGACATCTTAGGGGATGAGCCTCGTGCACTCTCATATTATTTCCCTATTCAGTGTATGGAAGTTTACAATGAAATCTCATGAGAGTTAAGTCAGTCTCATGAGATCACAGTAAAAGAGTTAATGACCTCAGCACTGCTGATGCTGATTGGCTGCTGTTCAGAGAGAGGGGGAGAGAGACAGCAAAAGAGAGAGGGGGAGAGAGACAGCAAAAGAGAGGGGGAGAGAGACAGCAAAAGAGAGAGGGGGGATAGAGACAGCAAAAGAGAGAGGGGGAGAGAGACAGCAAAAGAGAGGGGGGGAGAGAGACAGCAAAAGAGAGGGGGAGAGAGAGCAAAAGAGAGGGGGGGAAGAGCGCAAAAGAGAGGGGGGAGAGAGAGCGCAAAAGAGAGGGCGGAGAGAGACAGCAAAAGAGAGGGGGGAGAGAGACTACAAAAGAGAGGGGGAGAGAGACAGCAAAAGAGAGAGGGGGAGAGAGACAGCAAAAGAGAGGGGGGATAGAGACAGCAAAAGAGAGAGGGGGAGAGAGACAGCAAAAGAGAGGGGGAGAGAGAGCAAAAGAGAGGGGGGGAAGAGCGCAAAAGAGAGGGGGGAGAGAGAGCGCAAAAGAGAGGGCGGAGAGAGACAGCAAAAGAGAGGGGGGAGAGAGACGGCAAAAGAGAGGGGGAGAGAGACAGCAAAAGAGTGTATGGAAGTTTACAATGAAATCTCATGAGAGTTAAGTCAATCTCATGAGATCACAGTAAAAGAGTTAATGACCTCAGCACTGCTGATGCTGATTGGCTGCTGTTCAGAGAGAGGGGGAGAGAGACAGCAAAAGAGAGAGGGGGAGAGAGACAGCAAAAGAGAGGGGGAGAGAGACAGCAAAAGAGAGAGGGGGGATAGAGACAGCAAAAGAGAGAGGGGGAGAGAGACAGCAAAAGAGAGGGGGAGAGAGAGCAAAAGAGAGGGGGGGAAGAGCGCAAAAGAGAGGGGGGAGAGAGAGCGCAAAAGAGAGGGCGGAGAGAGACAGCAAAAGAGAGGGGGAGAGAGACGGCAAAAGAGAGGGGGAGAGAGACAGCAAAAGAGAGAGGGGGAGAGAGACAGCAAAAGAGAGGGGGGATAGAGACAGCAAAAGAGAGAGGGGGAGAGAGACAGCAAAAGAGAGGGGGAGAGAGCACAAAAGAGAGGGGGGAAGAGCGCAAAAGAGAGGGGGGAGAGAGAGCGCAAAAGAGAGGGGGGAAGAGAGAGCGCAAAAGAGGGGGGAGAGAGAGAGCGCAAAAGAGAGGGGGGAAGAGCGCAAAAGAGAAGGGGGAGAGAGAGCACAAAAGAGAGGGGGGAGAGAGCGCAAAAGAGAGGGGTGGAGAGAGAGCGCAAAAGAGAGGGGGTGAGAAAGCGCAAAAGAGAGGGGGATGAGAGAGCGCAAAAGAGAGGGGGTGAGAGAGCGCAAAAGAGAGGGGGGAGAGAGAGCGCAAAAGAGAGGGGGAGAGAGAGCGCAAAAGAGAGGGGGAGAGAGAGCGCAAAAGAGAGGGGGGTGAGAAAGCGCAAATGAGAGGGGGGAGAGAGAGCGCAAAAGAGGGGGGGAGAGAGAGCGCAAAAGAGAGGGGGAGAGAGAGCGCAAAAGAGAGGGGAGAGAGAGTGCAAAAGAGAGGGGGAGAGAGACAGCAAAAGAGAGGGGGAGAGAGGCAGCAAAAGAGAGGAGGGAGAGAGACAGCAAAAGAGAGGGGGTAGAGAGACAGCAAAAGAGATGGGGTAGAGAGACAGCAACAGAGAGAGGGGGAGAGAGACAGCAACAGAGAGAGGGGGAGAGAGACAGCAAAAGAGAGAGGGGGGAGAGAGACAGCAAAAGAGAGGGGGGAGAGAGACAGCAAAAGAGAGGGGGGAGAGAGACAGCAAAAGAGAGAGGGGGAGAGAGACAGCAAAAGAGAGGGGGAGAGAGCGCAAAAGAGAGGGCGGAAGAGCGCAAAATAGAGGGGTGAGAGAGAGCGCAAAAGAGAGGGTGGAGAGAGAGCGCCAAAGAGAGGGGGAGAGAGAGCGCAAAAGATAGGGGGAGAGAGCGCAAAAGAAAGGGTGGGAGAGAGAGCGCCAAAGAGAGGAAAGAGAGCACAAAAGAGAGGGGGGGGAGAGAGCGCAAAAGAGAGGGTAGAGAGAGAGGGGGGGGGAGAGCGCAAAAAATATGGGGGAGAGAGAGAGCGCAAAAGAGATGGGGGAGAGAGAGAGCACAAAAGAGAGGGGGAGAGAGAGAGCGCAAAAGAGAGGGGGAGAGAGAGAGCGCAAAAGAGAGGGGGAGAGAGAGAGCGCAAAAAAATAGGGGAGAGAGCGCAAAAGAGTAGGGGGGAGAGAAAGAGCTCAAAAGAGATGGGGAGAGAGCTCAAAATAGAGGGGGAGAGAGAGCGCAAAAGAGAGGGGGAGAAAGAGCGCAAAAGAGAGAGGGGGAGAGAGAGCGCAAAAGAGAGGGGGGAGAGAGAGCTCAAAAGAGAGGGGGGAGAGAGAAAGCTCAAAAGAGAGGGGGAGAGAGAGAGCAAAAGAGAGGGGGAGGGAGAGAGCGCAAGAGGTGGGACCGCTGTACTGCAAAAAATGGCCCGTATGAACGGGCTTTAGGACTAGTACATATATATTTATCTCTGGTTAATTTTATAAGTGCTAATTGCTATCGCAAGCTCACGGTAGCAATAACCAGCTAATTGTAATGGCTGATTAATTATCGTGCGCCTGATAAATTAGCGCTCCACTTGTAATCTAGCCCTTGGTTTCTAACTCATTTTAGACCTTGTAGGTTAATTATAGGTAGCATTTTACATCTGTATTACAATTATGTTTTTTTTATGAAAGCTGTGCAAAGCATGCTGGGAACTTTGCCACAAAACTTATTTGTCAGAAGGCAAACAAAGTTGAGGTTCACTGATAAATTGTGTTTAATTTAATGTGCACAGAGCAGTGGTTCCTACATAGATCTATCTATAACATACTGTATGTCAATACATGAGAACATTTTGCAGATTAAATGTATGTGATATTGGATGAGCGTGGGTAACATTGAATCATTATGTACACCCATTCAGGGTAATTTATAGATCCATCTTCTTACAGGAATTAGAAGAACCTTGGTGTTTCAAGCTGATTACATTATATAGATTTTGGTATAAAAATCTCTATATGCCTTCTTATAAACTGAATTTCACTGCTATTGTTATAAAGCTCCAGGTTTACAACTCCCTGTACCTTAGAGAAATATTATTTAAGTTCTGCAACTCCAAAAATATTAATAATTAACTAATTTCAGAAACTGCAATTATGTTTATAATTTAATGCTCATATCAGTGGTTTACATTTTTGTGCTGCCCTAGGCACTGGTAAATCTGTCCCCCCTTACTCCCAACAATTTGCTGCAAATTATGCAGCTCCCAGAACAATGATGACAATCTGCAGATTATCCTGATTAACTTATCCAATCATAGTCTGTATGTATGCGATTCAGCTACCTTATAAAGTAAGGGATTAAGTTATTCAGAAATGTTCACGCTATTTGAGTCCGGATCTAGTCTTCCCTTACGCTCTCAACACCCCACCCCCACACCCCCCGACATTCTGTGTTAGAGTGTCTTTTGATCCGCTGTCATCATTTACTGCATGCTAGTACAAATTTGTTCCTAATACTAACCCAGCACCTGAATACCACTGTACCATGGAGTTCGTAGCTTTCTTTTTGAAAGACCTGAATAGTCACCTAGATCAGCACCATGAGGCCTGCATGGTCTGAAAACTACAGTCTGCTCTCCATCGGAGATGGTATCCTCCGAAACAGTTTACAATATCATCAATAGTACCCTACCTGCTCGGGGGGACGCTGAAGGGCCCCAGCGTCAATCCCCGGCTGTGTCAGATACACCGAATCCTCAGATAATACAAGGCAATGAGTCTGAACAAGGCGAAACTCAAGAGAGGAGGAAGGTAAAGATAACAGATTCCCCAGCCTAGCATGCACGTATTGGCAAATTCAAGGTACTTAGTGATATGAGAGTAGGGTGAATCCTCTAGCACACGCGAGTCGACGAGTTGTACCATGGTTATTAAGTGCTGAACGTTCAGGATGACAGAAGATCTAGATTCGAATGGCCAGGGGCTTATGTCAACATTTTTCAACCGCTATGCAGCTTTAGCACTAATTTTCCTTGAAAAATTAAGCTGCACTTTACATCCCTCATGAAAACCGGAGTGGGGTAATGATTTCTTATCTCCGTAATAGTGACAGCGCATTGCTTAAACTAATGTGACTATGCTAACTTTATGTTTCTACCCACCACTAGGACTCCTCTTAACAGAGATTTATTGTATATGACAGTTATTAAGTTTATGTCCCAAGACTGAAGACTTCCTGGATAAAGACCTTATGGTCAGAGGAGAAGGGGAAGAATAATAACCTAAGTGTTGGGGGAATATTCCTCACAGATATGTAGCAATAAGCTTAGCTTCATTTATAATATGTTAATTAATGTGTTCTCCCTAGAAGTGTAATATAACTAATTCAGTAAAATAGACTCATATAATTTATAATATTTTTATTATATATGCAAGAGGTCTCAATATGTGGAAGAGGTTCTTATACCTTAACATAATTTATGATTCAGTGGGATCAATTAGGTACCATACACTATGGCTAGCTGAGGTTTGATCATAACTGTTTGTTTCCTTCCAGTGATTGTTTTGTTTATCCATAGACCAAGGTGTAACCTCCAATATAAATAGGGGCACTCTTAAACCCAAAAGCCAGAATCTCCACCAAATAGCCGATGCTATCCGTTGTATACATTTTTCTGTAATCACCAAGCCCCAATAAGATACAGTCAGTTTAGCTAAATTACCCCTAGAATTAAACAGCATTCAGTATTTAAATAGTTTCAGTTTACCCTTCAGCTATATTCTCATGTCAGGAAAGCTGAGATATCTTAGAACTCCACATATAGAAATTTACAGTCTTACAGATGACTGGAAATATTTTGGCTATAGCACACCACACCATAAGAATTTGTTGAATAACAATATAAATAGAACCTTTTCTGTTATCATAAATTTAGCTCATTTTTTTATATATGGAATTCCTCTGTCCTTAGATCTCCCCTACAGTCCAGGTAGAAAACCTGGACTGTGGGGGAGTCCTAAGGACAGAGGAATTCCATTGTGACAACCTCTCCAGACCCACACACCATACTCCAAGCGGAGAAGGATCGACACATCCATATCTTCACCTCTAAATCCAATACGAATTACTACCGGAGGCTCCCCACTGATAGATGCGGCAACTTACCTCATATGATTGAGGTATTTTCTAGGATGCACTATTATCAATGTTTCGATTTTTTGTCTTGCATACACGCTAATCCTGTGTGGAAAACATCTTATCTTGGATCCATCGGTAACATTTGCATCCGAAAGCCGAAAATCAACAAACAACTACCGTACCATTGAAACACCTGGTCGGTTTCTAAAATGATACAAGTACGAAGATAAAAGACACTGAGTACCGGATGTGCCTGTGAAAACAACTTTAATCTGCCCAGTTGCGTCCACCTTACCTCATAAGATTGAGGTTGTTTTCAGTAAGTGAACACCCAACAGGGATTTGATTTCACCTGAAGAATCTTTATTGACCCACATACAAACTGTTTAATTACTTCTGTGATTTCATTAGCATTGTTATTTTCATGAACTATATGTCTGTCAATCCTCAACATTAATTGACAGCCATTGGATATATGTTTATAGCATATTTAATACTAGCTTATAGATATATATACTCCTGATTTTTCTTTTTATTATTTTCTTTGAATATTAGTGGGCACAAATATACAAACATATTCATATTTTTTTTTTATTTATTTTTTTATTATTTTTATTGAGGATTTGCACATAACATAAAAGATAGTGTACATAAAAGGAAAATAAATTACAAATAATGCTGCATGAAAATACACAGAAATCTGTATCAACTATCCTAATTTTTGTCCCAAATAATAACATTCTGGACCACTTATGGGTCCTTTATTAATATTTCTCTGTAATATATTGGGATATTCAAGAGTTGAGTCAAGATATATAAACAAGATATATAAAAAATTGAATATTCCAAATTAATCCAGATCCGAACCTTTTAGTACTAACATATAGTAACAATATATTACATTCTGCACAGAAATAATTCAAATATGGTGAAAAGATTTCCCTATCACATAGGATAAAGTAAAAATGTCTATGAACGTAATGATAAACAATATTGTGAATTTCTTCTGTTAAGTGTGATCAGTCCACGGGTCATCATTACTTCTGGGATATTACTCCTCCCCAACAGGAAGTGCAAGAGGATTCACCCAGCAGAGCTGCATATAGCTCCTCCCCTCTACGTCACTCCCAGTCATTCTCTTGCACCCAACGACTAGATAGGATGTGTGAGAGGACTATGGTGATTATACTTAGTTTTATATCTTCAATCAAAAGTTTGTTATTTTAAAATAGCACCGGAGTGTGTTATTATCTCTCTGGCAGAGTTTGAAGAAGAATCTACCAGAGTTTTTGTTATGATTTTAGCCGGAGTAGTTAAGATCATATTGCTGTTTCTCGGCCATCTGAGGAGAGGTAAACTTCAGATCAGGGGACAGCGGGCAGATGAATCTGCATAGAGGTATGTAGCAGTTTTTATTTTCTGACAATGGAATTGATGAGAAAATCCTGCCATACCGATATAATGTCATGTATGTATACTTTACACTTCAGTATTCTGGGGAATGGTACTTCACTAGAATTACACTGTAAGAAATACATAAAGCTGTTTAATAACTAGAGATTATGTTTAACGTTTTTGCTGGAATGTAAAATCGTTTTCATTTGCTGAGGTACTGAGTGAATAAATGTTTGGGCACTATTTTTCCACTTGGCAGTTGCTTAATCTGTTTTCTGACAGTTTCTGTTCTCCCTCACTGCTGTGTGTGAGGGGGAGGGGCCGTTTTTTGGCGCTTTTACTATGCATCAAATATTTCAGTCAGCAACTCATTGTACTCCCTGCATGATCCGGTTCATCTCTACAGAGCTCAGGGGTCTTCAAAACTTATTTTGAGGGAGGTAATTTCTCTCAGCAGAGCTGTGAGAATTATAGTTTGACTGAGATAAAAAACGTTTATTCTGTAATTTGTTTCCTGCTTTCAGAATTTGTTATCTTTGCTAATGGGATTAAACCTTTGCTAAAGTTGTGTTGTTTACAAGGATTGAGGCTATAACTGTTTCAATTTATTAATTTTCAACTGTCATAGATCTTCTGTGCTTCTTAAAGGCACAGTACGTTTTAATATTATTCTAATTGAATTGTATTTCCAAGTTGCAAGTTTATTTGCTAGTGTGTTAAACATGTCTGATTCAGAGGATGATACCTGTGTCATTTGTTGCAATGCCAAAGTGGAGCCCAATAGAAATTTATGTACTAACTGTATTGATGCTACTTTAAATAAAAATCAATCTGTACAAATTGAACAAATTTCACCAAACAACGAGGGGAGAGTTATGCCGACTAACTCGCCTCACGTGTCAGTACCTACATCTCCCGCTCAGAGGGAGGTGCGTGATATTGTAGCGCCGAGTACATCTGGGCGGCCATTACAAATCACATTACAGGATATGGCTACTGTTATGACTGAGGTTTTGGCTAAATTACCAGAACTAAGAGGTAAGCGTGATCACTCTGGGGTGAGAACAGAGTGCGCTGATAATATTAGGGCCATGTCAGACACTGCGTCACAGGTGGCAGAACATGAGGACGGAGAACTTCATTCTGTGGGTGACGGTTCTGATCCAAACAGACTGGATTCAGATATTTCAAATTTTAAATTTAAACTGGAAAACCTCCGTGTATTACTAGGGGAGGTGTTAGCGGCTCTGAATGATTGTAACACAGTTGCAATACCAGAGAAAATGTGTAGGTTGGATAAATATTTTGCGGTACCGACGAGTACTGAGGTTTTTCCTATACCTAAGAGACTTACTGAAATTGTTACTAAGGAGTGGGATAGACCCGGTGTGCCGTTCTCACCCCCTCCGATATTTAGAAAAATGTTTCCAATAGACGCCACCACAAGGGACTTATGGCAAACGGTCCCTAAGGTGGAGGGAGCAGTTTCTACCTTAGCTAAGCGTACCACTATCCCGGTGGAGGATAGCTGTGCTTTTTCAGATCCAATGGATAAAAAGTTAGAGGGTTACCTTAAGAAAATGTTTGTTCAACAAGGTTTTATATTGCAACCCCTTGCATGCATTGCGCCGATCACGGCTGCAGCGGCATTCTGGATTGAGTCTCTGGAAGAGAACATTGGTTCAGCTACTCTGGACGACATTATGGACAGGCTTAGAGTCCTTAAACTAGCTAATTCATTCATTTCGGAGGCCGTAGTACATCTTACTAAACTTACGGCGAAGAATTCAGGATTCGCCATTCAGGCACGCAGGGCGCTGTGGCTAAAATCCTGTTCAGCTGATGTTACTTCTAAGTCTAAATTGCTTAATATACCTTTCAAAGGGCAGACCTTATTCGGGCCCGGGTTGAAAGAGATTATCGCTGACATTACAGGAGGTAAAGGCCATGCCCTGCCTCAGGACAAAGCCAAAGCCAAGACTAGACAGTCTAATTTTCGTTCCTTTCGTAATTTCAAAGCAGGAGCAGCATCAACTTCCTCTGCACCAAAACAGGAAGGAGCTGTTGCTCGCTACAGACAAGGCTGGAAACCTAACCAGTCCTGGAACAAGGGCAAGCAGACTAGGAAACCTGCTGCTGCCCCTAAAACAGCATGAATTGAGGGCCCCCGATCCGGGATCGGATCTAGTGGGGGGCAGACTTTCTCTCTTCGCCCAGGCTTGGGCAAGAGATGTTCAGGATCCCTGGGCGCTAGAGATAATATCTCAGGGATACCTTCTGGACTTCAAATACTCTCCTCCAAGAGAGAGATTTCATCTGTCAAGATTGTCAACAATCCAGACAAAGAAAGAGGCGTTTCTACGCTGCGTACAAGAGCTCTTGTTAATGGGAGTAATCCATCCAGTTCCACGATCAGAACAGGGACAGGGGTTTTACTCAAATCTGTTTGTGGTTCCCAAAAAAGAGGGAACTTTCAGACCAATCCTGGACTTAAAGATCCTAAACAAATTCCTAAGAGTTCCATCGTTCAAGATGGAGACTATTCGGACAATTTTACCTATGATCCAAGAAGGTCAGTACATGACCACTGTAGATTTAAAAGATGCTTACCTTCACATACTGATTCACAAAGATCATTATCGGTACCTAAGGTTTGCCTTCCTAGACAGGCATTACCAGTTTGTGGCTCTTCCATTCGGATTGGCTACAGCTCCAAGAATCTTCACAAAGGTTCTGGGTGCTCTTCTGGCGGTACTAAGACCGCGGGGAATCTCAGTAGCTCCATACCTAGACGACATTCTGATACAAGCTTCAAGCTTTCAAACTGCCAAGTCTCATACAGAGTTAGTGCTGGCATTTCTAAGGTCACATGGATGGAAGGTGAACGAAAAGAAAAGTTCACTCGTTCCACTCACAAGAGTTCCCTTCCTGGGGACTCTTATAGATTCTGTAGAAATGAAGATTTACCTGACAGAGGACAGGCTAACAAGACTTCAAAGTGCTTGCCGCACCCTTCATTCCATTCAACACCCGTCAGTGGCTCAATGCATGGAGGTAATCGGCTTAATGGTAGCGGCAATGGACATAGTACCCTTTGCACGCTTACACCTCAGACCACTGCAACTGTGCATGCTAAGTCAGTGGAATGGGGATTACTCAGACTTATCCCCTTCTCTGAATCTGGATCAAGAGACCAGAAATTCTCTTCTATGGTGGCTTTCTCGGCCACATCTGTCCAGGGGGATGCCATTCAGCAGACCAGACTGGACAATTGTAACAACAGACGCCAGCCTTCTAGGTTGGGGTGCCGTCTGGAATTCTCTGAAGGCTCAGGGACAATGGAGTCAGGAGGAGAGTCTCCTGCCAATAAACATTCTGGAATTGAGAGCAGTTCTCAATGCCCTCGTGGCCTGGCCCCAGTTGACAACTCGGGGGTTCATCAGGTTTCAGTCGGACAACATCACGACTGTAGCTTACATCAACCATCAGGGAGGGACAAGAAGCTCCCTAGCTATGATGGAAGTATCAAAGATAATTCGCTGGGCAGAGTCTCACTCTTGCCACCTGTCAGCAATCCACATCCCGGGAGTGGAGAACTGGGAGGCGGATTTCTTAAGTCGTCAGACTTTTCATCCGGGGGAGTGGGAACTTCATCCGGAGGTCTTTGCCCAAATACTTCGACGTTGGGGCAAACCAGAGATAGATCTCATGGCGTCTCGACAGAACGCCAAGCTTCCTCGTTACGGGTCCAGATCCAGGGATCCAGGAGCAGTCCTGATAGATGCTCTGACAGCACCTTGGGACTTCAGGATGGCTTACGTGTTTCCACCCTTTCCGTTGCTTCCTCGATTGATTGCCAGAATCAAACAAGAGAGAGCATCAGTGATTCTAATAGCACCTGCGTGGCCACGCAGGACTTGGTATGCAGACCTGGTGGACATGTCATCCTGTCCACCTTGGTCTCTACCTCTGAAACAGGACCTTCTGATACAGGGTCCCTTCAAACATCAAAATCTAACTTCTCTGAAGCTGACTGCTTGGAAATTGAACGCTTGATTTTATCAAGACGTGGGTTTTCTGAGTCAGTTATTGATACCTTAATACAGGCTAGGAAACCTGTTACCAGAAAGATTTACCATAAGATATGGCGTAAATACCTATATTGGTGTGAATCCAAAGGTTACTCTTGGAGTAAGGTTAGGATTCCTAGGATATTGTCTTTTCAACAAGAAGGTTTAGAAAAGGGTTTATCTGCTAGTTCTTTAAAGGGACAGATCTCAGCTCTGTCCATTCTGTTACACAAACGTCTGTCAGAAGTTCCTAACGTCCAGGCTTTTTGTCAGGCTTTGGCCAGGATTAAGCCTGTGTTTAAAACTGTTGCTCCACCATGGAGTTTAAACCTTGTTCTTAATGTTTTACAGGGCGTTCCGTTTGAACCCCTTCATTCCATTGATATAAAGTTGTTATCTTGGAAAGTTCTATTTTTAATGGCTATTTCCTCGGCTCGAAGAGTCTCTGAATTATCAGCCTTACATTGTGATTCTCCTTATTTGATTTTTCATTCGGATAAGGTAGTCCTGCGTACTAAACCTGGGTTCTTACCTAAGGTAGTTACTAACAGGAATATCAATCAAGAGATTGTTGTTCCTTCTTTATGCCCAAATCCTTCTTCAAAGAAGGAACGTCTACTGCACAACCTGGATGTAGTCCGTGCTCTAAAATTTTACTTACAGGCAACTAAGGAATTTCGACAAACGTCTTCTCTGTTTGTCATTTACTCTGGGCAGAGGAGAGGTCAAAAAGCTTCCGCTACCTCTCTTTCTTTTTGGCTTCGTAGCATAATTCGTTTAGCTTATGAGACTGCTGGACAGCAGCCTCCTGAAAGAATTACAGCTCATTCTACTAGAGCTGTGGCTTCCACTTGGGCCTTCAAGAATGAGGCCTCTGTTGAACAGATTTGCAAGGCTGCAACTTGGTCTTCGCTTCATACTTTTTCCAAATTTTACAAATTTGACACTTTTGCTTCATCGGAGGCTATTTTTGGGAGAAAGGTTCTTCAGGCAGTGGTTCCTTCTGTATAAAGAGCCTGCCTATCCCTCCCGTCATCCGTGTACTTTTGCTTTGGTATTGGTATCCCAGAAGTAATGATGACCCGTGGACTGATCACACTTAACAGAAGAAAACATAATTTATGCTTACCTGATAAATTCCTTTCTTCTGTAGTGTGATCAGTCCACGGCCCGCCCTGTTTTTAAGGCAGGTAAATATTTTTTAATTTATACTCCAGTCACCACTTCACCCTTGGCTTTTCCTTTCTCGTTGGTCCTTGGTCGAATGACTGGGAGTGACGTAGAGGGGAGGAGCTATATGCAGCTCTGCTGGGTGAATCCTCTTGCACTTCCTGTTGGGGAGGAGTAATATCCCAGAAGTAATGATGACCCGTGGACTGATCACACTACAGAAGAAAGGAATTTATCAGGTAAGCATAAATTATGTTTTTGTACTGGGAGTGTTTAACCCCATTAAATGTTTGAGCTTTCCTCTCCTTAAACGTCGGGCATAGCATAGATTTATAGCAGCTTGAACAATGAGGCGGAACAAGTGTGATCTGACACTATTTAATGTTCTACTTAAGACTATATGAAAAAGTAAGTGTGCCAATGGGTTTTATCTTAAGTAAACAAGTAACCTCAGGATTGATCTCTTTTGCTTCTCCCGCGGCTCCGGCCGCAAGCCGCGAGTTACTTGTCAGTATTGTTCAAAAAAGGTGTTAGTGACCCACTGAGGTTAATGTACAAATCTTTTATGTCTTGAGTTTTTTAATGTATGAGACCCCTGGCTTCATGTTATACATATTGGGAGTGCTGCCATGCTCTTTGCTTCAAAAATAATCCTTAGACTGTAGGGGACATAAATCCAGTATATGTCTATCAAGCTGGTTTTTAGATTAATTAAGGGCAGCGTAAACCTTAATAAAATGTCATCAACTACTATAAAGCCTAGTGCTCTTAAATTTAGTTCAAGAAAGTAGGGCATGTTATTGTAACTTACCAAGAACTAAGTGATCTTTAATGCTGTGACAGGGGCGACTATGCAGAGAAGTTCTAATACATGTGGTTAGAGTGTGTTATAACAGATAACTTATGTAAAAAACAATATCTAGTACAGTGCCAGCAGCACAATATAAATATGTAAAATATATTATATAGATAAACTTCGTATGAATCCTAAAGTTGTAAAACACAATTTTAACAAACAAGGAGAAACTTCAACTTTAGGAAGCCGAAGACCGCAAAGACAGTCTACTTTCATGTTATCAGCCCCCTGAGTCAATTTGCAAGCAAGGCAAAGCATTACCATAAGTCCAGAAGCCTCTATATAAGAGGATATCAAGGTAGTTCTTATGCGGTATGGATCCCAACAAATCCTTAGCTGGTGTCTCTGTTAATGTGTCCCGGGTCTGTGTCTGGATGCGTGTTCCACACATGTCTTCGGGTTGCAGGCTGCTCTCATCCATGAAGCCGGCTGGAACACTGGTGGCAGATGGGAAGCTTGGCTGTGTTGTATTTGCGGCCTCCCAGGAGCCCCCCACAAACTCCCGCAAGGTCTCGCCAAATGCCGGATGCCTTTCCCTGTGCAGGGTCTCGTTCAATATACCAGGCAGATTCACTGTGATCGTTGTACTGAGTATATTGTTCTCATCTTGTTCTGTAGCCGTGAAATTATGCAGTGGCTCATGGAGCTCTCCTCTATACATAAGCTTGGGTGTTAGTGAGGCAATGTCTTTAAAAGGTTGAGAGTCCCCTTGGTGGCTGCTAACGACGGGAGTTTGCAAGTCTGGTGCTGTAAGTAGAACTGCAGTTGCTGAGCCCACCGCAACACAGCGCTTCATCAGATAATCCATTGGGGCCCTTTCTAAGAGTTGCTGAAAGAGCTCTTCTATCCTGGCCATGTGGTTGTTTAAGCTGGTGCAGTGATCAGCTTCACTTGCGGCAGCCATTTTAGTTGTGGTGCGTTAGAAACATTTCATATATTTGCTGCTCTCTCTTTTGTTGTTAAGTCCTTTTTTGTCAGGGAGGTAGATCTAGGAGATCAGAACAGGATTAACCCATTGGAGTATTCGAAAAGGACCAACATAACGAGTAGCCAATTTATTGGAAGGCACACGAAGGTTCAAGTTGCGGGAGGACAGCCAAACTCTCTCACCAACCTGGTAGGAAGGTGCGGGCAGACGCCTACGATCAGCCTGGAACTTTTGGCGCTGCATAGAATGATGAAGGCAATCCTGAATCTGCACCCACGTGGAACGGAATTGCCGGTGATGTTCCTCCAAAGCCGGAATACCCTGAGACATGAATGAATCGGGTAACAAGGATGGTTGAAACCCATAATTCGCCATGAACGGGGATATCTTGGAGGAAGCATTAATAGCACTATTAGGAGCAAACTCTGTCCAAGGTAACAGTTCAGACCAATTATTGTGGTGATCTGAGACATAGCAATGGAGGAACTGTTCCAGAGCTTGATTAGACCGTTCCGCAGCCCCATTGGATTGAGGGTGATATGCCGAGGAGAAGGAAAGCTGGATCCCCATTTGAGCACAAAAGGGACGCCAAAATCTGGAGACAAACTGGCTACCCCAGTCCAACACTATCTCCTTGGGTAACCCATGTAAACGGAAGACCTCCCGGGCAAAAATTGAAGCAAGCTCCTGAGCGGTAGGCAGCTTCATCAAGGGAATGCAATGTGACATTTTAGAAAAACGGTCAACCACCATAAGGATAACAGTATTGCCATTGGAAAAAGGGAGCTCGACAATGAAGTCCATGGAAAGAAGACCCACAGGAAGACGTCGAAAAGTCTTATTCTGTGCACAAACTGAGCAGGAGGCAACATACGCAGCAACATCAGAACGAAGACCTGGCCACCAGAATTGTCGAGTGACAGACCAAATCATTTGGTTCTTGCCTGGGTGACCTGCGGCTTTAGGATAGTGGTAAGTGTGCAAAAGTTTAGTTCCAAGATTCTCAGGAACAAAACACTTACCACTAGGTTTCTCAGGAGGTGCATTGGTTTGTGCAGCCAGGATCTTCTCCCCCAAGGGAGAAGTCAAATTAGTATGTATGGTAGCCAAAATATAGTCAGGAGGTATAACAGGAGTAGGTACAGACTCCTCCTTGGACAGAGGTGAAAATTGTCGAGAGAGGGCATCAGCCCTAACATTCTTACTACCAGGCAGGTAGGAGACCACATAATTAAACCGAGACAAAAATAGTGCCCATCTGGCCTGTCGGGGTGACAAATGCTTTGCTTCAGATAGATAAGTTAAATTCTTGTGGTCAGTAAGAATGAGCACTGGCACGCTAGTACCCTCGAGAAGGTTCCTCCATTCCTTAAGTGCCAAAATTATGGCCAGTAATTCCCTGTCGCCAATTTCATAATTGTACTCCGCTGGAGACAATTTCTTAGAGAAGAAACCACACGGATGCAAGGAACCGTCAGGCATAGGACGTTGAGACAAGAGGGCAACTACTCCAGTCTCAGAAGCATTGACCTCAAGAATGAAAGGCACGACAGGGTTAGGATGAGCCAGAACTGGAGCGGCAGCAAAGGCAGTTTTAAGACTATCAAAGGCCTTATTGGCAGTAGGTGACCAATGGAGTGGATCATTCTCTTTACGGGTCATGTCTGTGATAGGTTTGACCAAGGAAGAAAAGTTTTTAATAAACTTTCTATAGTAATTGGCGAACCCCAAAAAACGTTGAATAGACCGAAGACCAACTGGGCGAGGCCACTGCAGAACTGCAGATAACTTATCAGGATCCCTAGAAAACCCTGCAACAGAGATAAAGGAAGGTTACTTGAGTCTGATGGAACTCACATTTCTCGAGTTTACAAAACAGGCCGTTCTCACGTAGTCTCTGAAGAACCCGTGTAACATCAGAACGATGAGCCTCAAGTGTGGGTGAGTGTATGAGGATGTCGTCTAAGTACACCACAACACACTGTTGCAACATATCTCGTAGGACATCATTAATAAATTCCTGAAAAACAGCAGGAGCATTACATAGGCCAAAGGGCATTACAAGATACTCATAATGCCCACTTCTGGTGTTAAATGCTGTTTTCCATTCGTGGCCCTCCTTAATCCTAACTAGATTGTACGCTCCTCTCAAATCAAGTTTAGTAAAGACCGTAGCTCCCTTGAGGCGGTCAAAGAGTTCCGTAATAAGCAGAATAGTGTAAGCATTCTTAATGGTAAGACGATTAAGACCACTATAATCGATGCATGGTCTTAACTCGCCACCCTTTTTCTTCACAAGAAGAAGCCAGCCCCTGCAGGAGAGCAGGATTTGCGGATGATCCCCTGCGAAAGAGCATCGGTAACATACTCCTCCATAGCACAATTCTCTGCAACAGACAGAGGGTGCACCCGGCCCCGAGGAGGAATGGCTCCGGGTTGCACCTATGGCACAATCGTAAGACCGGTGAGGAGGCAACGTACCGGCATGCACCTTGTCAAACACGTCTAGGAACTATCGGTACTCCTCTGGCAATTGAGAAACTGAAGACGTACACAAGACTTTAACTGGTTTCCGAAGACAAGTGGAAATATATTGTGGGGACCACGACAAAATTTCGGACCTGCGCCAGTCGAGACTGGGATTGTGCTTTTGGAGCCAGGGATAACCCAGAACAACCGGAAAATGCGGAGAGTTTATCACCTGGAACTGGAGGGTTTCAAAATGGAGAGCCCCAACAGCCATGGACAATGGAGCAGTTTCATGAGTAACGAGTGCGGGCTGAAGGGGCCTGCCCTCAATGGCCTCAATAGCAAGCGGAACGGACCGAGGCAAAACAGGAATGGAGTGCTTTGATACAAAAGCACTGTCAATGAAATAGCCCGCAGCACCGGAGTCAACAAGAGCCTGGGTGACTATGGAGGAGTCTACCCAGGAAAGGACAACCGTGACCAAAGGTTTCTCCTTAAGCGGTTCCGGGGACGAGGATAAACCACCCAAGGTCTGCCCCTGACAGGACCTTAGGTGTGAGCGTTTCCCGGCCGTGTAGGACAAGACTTCAAAAGGTGGCCCTGTAACCCACAATAGAGGCAGAGCCCCTCCCTCCTCCTAAAGACCCTCTCCGCCGCGGTGAGACGCGTGAATCCCAACTGCATCGGCTCAGCAGTACCTGATTACTCTGGACCAGGAGGCATGGGAGGAGAGGGAGGCATGGGTGGGAACGAACACGTAGGAGACAACGGAACAGGAGGCTTCCGCAAGCGCTCCTTGAAAGAGGGTCTCTCTCTGAGTCTGATGTCAATTAAGATCGAAAAAGACACCAATGCCTCAAGATCCTCTGGTAAATCTCTGGCAGCAACTTTGTCTTTAATCGCATCAGAGAGCCCATGAAAGAAGGCGGCAACAAGGGCTTCATTGTTCCAACCTACCTCTGCAGCAAGCGTACGGAACTCAATAGCATACTGAGCAACAGATCTTGTACCTTGCTGAATGTACATGAGTCATTTATCAGCAGAGGAGGAGCGAGCCGGAACATCAAATGCCCTTCAAAAGGAGGCCACAAATTCAGGGTAATTTGTAATCACAGGTTTATTAGTCTCCCACAAGGGATTAGCCCAGGCAAGAGCTGTGTCAGAGAGTAACGAGATGAGAAATCCTACCTTAGCTCTGTCAGAGGGAAACGCCTGAGGTAACATCTCAAAGTATATGCCCACCTGGTTCAAAAACCCTCTGCACTGAATAGGATTGCCTCCATATCGCTGAGGTAGAGGTGCAGAACCGGACATGCTGTGGGAAGGCATAGGTGCAGCAGCGGAAACAGGAGCAGCCATAACTTGCGGGACACTTTGGTCCAAATGTGCAGTGCGAGTCAGCAGGGTTTGCAGGGCTAGTGCAACTTGATCCAAGCAGTGATCCTGTTCATCCATCCTGGAAATGATGGCAGGTAAAGGTCGAGTATTAGCACCATCAGGATTCATGGCCTTTGCGTAATGTCAGGGTGCCAGGAATCAGACTGAGACGAGAAGTGCAAAAATAATCACACCTTTATTTATAGCAAAAAATAATAAAAAGTCCACAAGTCAAATAAGAAGCCAGGAATCAAAACCAGAGCTGGTAGTCAGACAAGCCAAGTCAGGAGCCTAAGCGAATAGTCGGACAAGCCGGAATCAGGAGCAAGGAAAACAGCAGAGTCAGGAACAAGCCAGGGATCAGGAACCAGGAAGGACGTCAGGCAGCCAGGTAATACACAAGGAACTCTCACAAACAGGTCTGAGACACGCAAAGGCAAAGCATACTGAACAGAGGCCCTTTAAATAATAAGTGATGACATCACAATTCTGAGACTGCATCCTGTCTCACATGGATGATGCACACCAGTCTGGCAATAAAAGGAAGTGCAGGAATTGAGCAGCATCCCCCACAATGCACCATAGTCAGGAAGAGAGGGGAGTAAAATGGCTGCCAGCAGCACATGGCAAAAACAACAGGGAAAAAGCCCTGACAATTAGTTATTTTATATTTTTGAGTGTCATTTTTTTAGCGCTGAGGTATTTGATCAGTTACCCCTTTCCTTACATTTTATGTTTGAATCTCTTGGAAAAGGTTACTCACCCTTTCTGTTTTATTGCCTCTTGGCAGCAATTTTGTGACGCTCTCCTTAGATCATCAGCCATCATTGATCCCTTTTGCATTACGGAAAAATTATAATATAATTTATTTTTTGTGGTATATATTACTCTAGTTTTGTGCCTTCATATCTAAATAGCTTACTCCGTCACTTAGTGTATTCTACTTTTTTGTCCATATATATATATATATATATATATATACAAAACACGGAAGGGAACTGCACTCTCATACCGGACCGGGTACACATCCCATGACCCTGCAACATGCTCAGCCCTGGGTGCCACTGGCACTCACAGGAAGCTGTGCTGTCCCCAGAGCCACATGCAGTTAGCCCCAGACAGGTCTGGGTGCAAGAACCATAGGGAAAATAACAAAACAAATTAATACAACACACAGAGAAAACCCAGCACTCACTTACAAGCTCTCAGCTAAGATTTAAAAGCAAAAATGGAAAGGTTAGTTACTGCATCTGGCCAAATGGGACAAGCCCAGGTACCTCGTCAAGGTCCTTTCCAGTACCTGGGACCCTAAAACAGCCACACAATGCAAGCTTTCAAATCCAAACAAACTGGGAACAAGGGAAGGGTGCACAGGCTTATGTAATCACCCTAGACATATACAAAACACGGAAGGGAACTGCACTCTCATACCAGACCGGGTACACACCCATGACCCTGCAATATGCTCCGCCCTGAGTGCCACTGGCACTCACAGGAAGCTGTGCTGTCCCCAGAGCCACATGCAGTTAGCCCCAGACAGGTCTGGGTGCAAGAACCATAGGGAAAATTACATAACAAATTAATACAACACACAGAGAAATTTTTTTTTTTTTTATAAAACACTGCTAGATATATATTCATTACTTTACGTTGTTGTTTTTTTTTTTTTTTTTATAATAACCTCAATAAAAGATTATGATTTAAAAATTGTTACGGTTGCCTCCAGGCTGGCTGGAAGTTGGACCGTAGAAAAGGATGCTCCTAGCACTCACCAAAGGAGCAGCAGCACCGTAGACACTCTAACTGCTGCGTAGCCACCATAAGTAACGCAGACTCTACGAACCACTGCTGCTGGGCTGGTATCTCGCCGTCTGCTCTGCGCCCTGGACCTACGACCAGGCTCCAGTAGGTGAACCCAGGAACAAGAGCTCTTACAGGAGCTCAGTAGCTAAGGGAGTATATAGAGCATAGCCATCCCTGTAGTGATTATAGCTGGTCCCTACAAACATGAGTCAAAGCTGCAAGTTAGAGGGACAGAATAGGTCTGATGTGCTGGAACACACAGCCTGGTTTTTATTGAGGTTACATGCAAACAGGACACTGTCAGGGGGAGGCATACAATCCCCAATCACACATTTGATGCATTTAGATAGAGACAACGCCCTTTTACAGGCCACAACATTACTTCAGCAGATAACATTACACACAATAAAACAATGCAGTCCACCTTATCACTAGCAGTCTGGTTAGACAATGGGAATGTTTTTCATTAAACTTAATTAGAGCTGATCCCAGCAAACTTGTATTTAGAATGCTTCTTGAAGCCAATGCCTCTGTAACAGTGCTCCCCCTCTGTGGAACACTCTGCCTGTGTGGCACCTAGCTCAGCAAGTCCCATTCACTGAACCAAGTGGGAGAAAGCCAGGGACAAGCTATTTTACAGGTCTGGGGACATAGTCTTAAAGGGGCATTGTTCACCAAAGTCACAATATGTCCCGAGACGGTTCTTAAAGGGCCATACACACCCAATAAAAGTTAATAGGTTTTCAGGGGCACAATCTTCCAGGGGCCATAGTCATGAGGAAGGAGGCTGGCAAATAGGCTTCTCCACAATCCATGGAAGCAGGGCAATTTTTCATTTAAAGAGACAGTTACAAATAGCAGTTTGTAACAAAAATAAATAAATATTGTAATACATTTTTAATGGTCAGGCGATCATCGTGGTAAAAGTGATCAGCTAGTGTGAATAAATGTCCATTTATTTGCAAAGAGGCTTATGGGAGCCCCTATGTGTAGATCAAAGTAACATAACTTTACTGAAAGGACCTTATTTATATGAGGATAACGCCTAGTATTGTTTGCAACCTTAATTATCAAAATGTTGATAAAAATATTTATTTTTTCACACATTTTGTTGCACAGTTCAAACATTAATTTATAAAAATAACATTATAGTTTGAATCTGTTGTCTGCTGAAAACCCTGCAATATATATTATGTGTGGGTATCTTGCTTAAAAATGGCCTACAGTGGGGATTAAATGTAACCAGCATGTAAAAACTCCAAAACAGCTTAGCATAGGGATGGAAGGGTTTCATCAGTTAAGGGGTTAAGCCTCTCTTTTGGTAGCGAGCAACATCTCATACATATAGAGTGGGTGGGACCGCTCTATACATCACAATAACCCTGGAGAGAAATTAAAAGTGTGTGGAAGAAATGATTACAAAAGATCACGTCGGCTATGATTTATGATACTATTTTTATCAAATGTAAAAATAAAAATTATATTGTGGTTTGGATTGGGATGGTACAAAGCCCCGCTGGTGTCACTGCAAAAAAATATTCCCTTGCTGTGATATACCGTGCTCATGATGTAATACATTGTAAGCAGAGTGTATTATATTGTTCCCACAAATGAACTATTTTGTGAGCATGCAACAATCAGTAGGGTGTGCGCACAAAATAATTGCTCCCCAAGATACAGTTATATCGTGCGTACTAAATTATTAAAACTTGCGCACAATATAACTGATTATAGCTGCAGTTTCCTTTACAGCCTTTTATGTAGGCACCATGTGACCTCTAAATAAGCCAGGTTTAACGACTGGTGGAGGTGTTTCTACGCGCAAAAAAATACATATTTGAAATTAATAAGAAAGCTATATATCACGTTTAATCATGAAAGAAAAGTATTTAATGTGAATAAGATTAAACGTGCTATATACAGGTATATAGCTTTCTTATTCAAATACATACTTTATTAGTGCTGAATTATTATTGCACGTTTTAGGTTCCATATTTAGTGGTCTTTATTTGCAGTGATTTTATTATTATCATTAAAGGGACAGTATACACCAGAATTGTTATTGTTTAAAAAGATAGATAATCCCTTTATTACCCATTCCCCAGTTTTGCATAACCAACACTGTTATATTAATACACTTTTTAACTCTGTGATTACCTTGTATCTAAGCCTCTGCAGACTGCCCCCTTATCTCAGTGCTTTTGACAGACATGCAGTTTAGTCAATCAGTGCAGACTCCTAAATAACTCCACGGGCGTGAGCACAATGTTATCTATATGCCACACATGAACTAACACTGTCTAACTGTAAAAAACTTTCAAAATGCTCTGAGCTAAGGGGCGGTTTCAACGGTTTAGAAATTAGTTTGAGCCTAGCTAGGTTTAGCTTTTCAAAAATACCACCAAGGGAACAAAGCAAATTTAATGATAAAAGTCAATTGGAAAGTTGTTTAAATTGCATGCCCTATCTGAATCATGAAAGGTTTTTTTTGGACTTGACTGTTCCTTTAATATTTGCATGCAGAAACGCCTCCACCGCTGTTACAGCCAATCACAAACTGCCATTTTGTTGTATAACGGCCCGATCCAGAGGTCATGACACCTACGTAAGAGGCTGTAAAGGAAACTGCGGCCATAATCAAAGTTATATTGTGCACACAATAGTTAATTCATGGGAACAATATAATACAAATACACCATGATCACAATGCATTACATCGTGAGCATGGTATTTCACAGTGTGGGAACGTTTCTACATTTAATTATTTTTTTTTACACCGGTGGGGCTCCGTGGGATGGTCTATTAAAATGAAATTAATTTTCCATGATTCATATTATGTAACATCACTTTAAAATCACATGCTCCATCTGAATCATGAACAAAAAAATGTGTGTTTCATGTGTATTAGAATAACAATCAACTACCCTCAGCACTTGATTAATTAAATGTAAAACCTTATAAAATATAGGCACATTATCATGAGCAACATCCATCTTTTTCAGAAATGCAGTGGTAAAGAATCACTAAGTATCTCCATCCATTTTTATTTTCAATTCTTATGTTAAAGGGACAGGGACATGCAACCAGAAATGTTTCTTTCATGGTTCCAATAGAGAATACAATTTTAAACAACATTCCAATTTACTTCTTTTATTTAATTTTGCTTCATTCTTCAGATGTCCTTTGTTTGAAGAAATAGCAATGCACATGGGTGAGCCAATCGCATGAAGCATCTATGTGCAGCCACCAATCAGCAGCTACTGAGCCTATTTAGAAATGCTTTTCAATATAGGATATCAAGAGAATGAAGCAAATTATATAATAGAGTAAATTGGAAAGTTGTTAAAAAAAAATGTGAGTTTCATGTCTCTTTAATGTATAAATCTGATTTCCTAAATTTTGGAAGTTCTCTAGCAGTTCTCAGACATAACACAGAAATTAGAGAGTTTTGTCTTACTGTAGATTTTTTAAAGTATATAATGATTAAAAAAAAATATAATAATAATAATAATAATAATAAAGATGTGTATGTTAGGTTCATTTGATGAGCCTCTTAATTATGCTTTTCGAATCCTTATTGTGAACAACAAAACCAAATGGCATAACATAAATATTTGTATATTATATTATCTTTAGTAAGTCTCAACCTATGCTTACCATATTAAACCATTTCTTTTTACCAGATATTAAAAGGTTAAAGAGATTTTTTCTAATTCGAGCAATTTAATCTTTTTCTTTTTGTTACAATAATTTGCTGCAATGTATTTAATGTCACGTTTTATGTGTGTTTTTTTTTTATCTAGGCTTCTTCAACAAATGATATTTTGAAAGTTTGTAGGAAACAATATGAGGTGAGATTATAAGAGTTTTTATTGCAGACAAGCTATTGTTAAATATCAACATCCATAAATGTATTTAAGTGCTGGGAATTCAGTTTATTTTGTAAGTGAAAAGTTTAAATGCTAGATTTAACAATGGCTTGAGATTGATTAGTAGAAAATCTGCTGTTAAATGTGTTGCTCAATAGATATAGGTATGCGTTTTGTAAGTGCCACAGCTCCATCTAGCTGATCTTTATAGTGCAATATTAAAGTGAATGTCAATTTTGATGCTAAAGTGCCTGGTTTTTAAAAATTTGATTAAAAACAGGGGCACTTTAATTCATCAAAATTTCAATTTCACTCCTGTTGTGAAAAAAAACTTACCTTTTAAACTTCACAGCAGCTCCAGCTTTCTCCGGTCGTCGCAAGCCATTTCTGACGTCAGAAATGATGGATTGGTCATCCTCCAATCACGGCCTCCCCCCCCCCCGGGGGAATCAGTGTCTGATTCAAAGCTGTGATTGGAGGAAGCCGGATTCCTCATTTTAGACCCAGGAAGAGGCTTTGCGACGGACTGGAAGCTGGAGCTGCTGTGAAGATTAAAAGGTAAGTTTTTTTTCACAACAGGAGTGAAATGTAAATTTTGATGAATTAAAGTGCCCCTGTTTTTAATCAAATTCTTAAAAACCGGGCACTTTAGCATCAATATTGACATTCACTTTAAAGGTGATATGAAATACATTGCACTTAAAGTTTCATCCGTATGGACAAGCAGCATGTGATGTTTATTTTTCATATTTTGCCTGAAAAAAAGTAAAGTAAAAACTGTTTAAAATGAAATTGAAACTAGTACAGTAGTATCCACTGTGTACCTCATGCTAATCTTCACTGGCCAATAGGCCATGGCATATCCTCCTAATGCCCATTGACTAATAGGTACTTCCTTATAACGGTCTCTAACTGAAAGGTACTATGAGCATTTCTACCTATCATCCAATCAGCATTAACAGGATGTGTCTGTCAACAGCAGAGACATTTTCTATTATAATGATCATATTTAAGATTTATAATGATCATATTTAAGATTTATAATGATCATATTTAAGATTTATAATGATCATATTTAAGATTTACAGTTTAAACTGTTACTAGAAATGTATAGCTTTTTTTTTAAATTAAACTATTAATACAGATATCCCAACTAGCCCAGATATTGGGGGTTTGTGACTGGTTGGGAGGTCGGCTTGCAGTCCCTCCCACAGTTCCCCCGTTCAGGGCAAATGTCCAATTTCTAGGGAGTGTCCCAGCTTAACCTACTCATGACACGACCCACCCTGCCCAACGCACACCCAAGGCCACATGCTCCTTCTGAAGCACCACCCACCAAACCTCACTATCCCAGAAAGCCTTGCTTAGTGGTATTTTAATATGGGAACTTAGCATGTGCAAAACATTATCTTTGAAAAGGCAGAGCAAAAAGTCAATCTATATACAGAGAGAAGCGCACTCACAGGAACTATGGCGATTTAGCACCTGGGTGCAGCTTATTTAGCCCAGTAATGCTTTTCACAGAGTAGAACTCTCCTGTAGTATATCAGTCTGATCCCGCCCATTACGGTCAGTCCAGTACTGAAATACCAGGCAATTCCTTGCTCAGTGTGCTTAGAGGTATTTAGTCTCCCTATGGGAAAAAGGGGCAACCAGACGTGGACTCCTTGCTCAATGTGCTTAGAGGTATTTAGTCTCCCTATGGGAAAAAGGGGCAACCAGACCTGGACTCCTTGCTCAATGTGCTTAGAGGAATACTGCTACACCTCACTGATGAGGCTCAATGAAGACCGAAGCGATCATCTGGGGTTGCTGTGTTCCTTGTTCAGAGAGGAATTGTCTGGTATTTCAGCGCTGGACTGACCGTAATAGGTGGGATCTGTGAAAAGCATTACTGGGCTAAAAGAAGTTGCACCCAGGTGGTAAATCGCCATAGAACAGGCTAACAATGGTATGGAGCTAGTTGTTCGTTCCTGTGAGTGCACTTCTCTCTGTGTGTAAACAGACAAGATATGCTACGCAAAATAAGCTTAAATTAGTTTTAAAATGGTCAAAGCCATTAACACAGAAAAGTCACAAAATACACAAGTTAACACTGTGCATACAAACAAGGTTTTCTAGTAGTTTTTGAATGGATTGAAATGACTTTGAAATTCACACAGGTTTTTTATAGTTGGACTAAACTATGACATTCAGGGGTCAATCACAAAAACATTTTCAAATGATCTATCTAGAAAAATTTCTATATACTTTAATGGTAATTTTATGTTGAAAACCATTAGGTACGTTTTTTTGTGATTAACCCCTCAGTCAGGTTTGCAAAATATTTTGCTGTAGATGCTTTTAATGGACATAAATTCTCCAATGTGCTACAGAATTTAATTTTTTCACCATTTTGTAAAGAGAATAATTTGTTTAATCCACACAAAGGGGTAAAACACATAAGGGGAGATTTATCAAGCAGTCCGCTGTTCCTTAACTCATCCGCTACCTCTTAGGTGGCGGACTGCAGTCATACAGATCAGATACGATCGGAATGATTGACACCCCCTGCTAGCGGTCGATGGTGGCTGTGAATGTGCAGGGGGCGGCATTGCACAAGCACTTCACTAGAATTGCTTGTACATTGTTAAATGCTGACATTGTATGCTGGGCGGACATGATTCGCTGTATGTCCGTCCGCCATTTCATAATTTGGCCCCATAGGGTGGATTTAAAGCTAAACCTAGGTAGGCTCATATGCTAATTTTTAAGCCCTTGATGGCCGCCTCTTATATAAATGCATTTGACAATTTTTCACAACTAGAGGGTGTTAGTTTATGTGTTTCATATAGATAACACTGTGCTCATGCACGTGAAGTTATTTAAGAGTTAGCACTAATTGCCTGAAATGCAAGTCTGTCAAAAGATCTGAGATAAGGAGGCAGAAGCTTAGATACAAGGTAATTAAAGAGGTAACAAGTATATTTCTATAACAGTGTTGGTTATACAAAACTGGTGAATAGTAAATAAATGGATAATCTATCTTTTTAAACAGTAACATTTTTGGTGTTTACTATCCCTTTAAGCTACTTTTTTTTCCCTGAAAACATGCTAAGAGGCGTGTACTGCATTTTTGTATGCAAAGTACACAATAAAATTAGTATTTTAAGCATCATACAAAACAAATAATTAAACCATTCACACAAAAATAAGCAGGAAACAAATTGTATTGTTAAGGTGCATGAAAAACCGTAACTAAATTGTTTACCAAAAATCTTATTTTATCAAAAACATAAAAGTTATATGTAAATTACACAGGAATAAATCATATTAACTATGAACCGCGTAAATCATAATTTAAAGGGACAGTCTACTCCAGAATTTGTATTGTTTAAAAAGATAGATAATCTCTTTATTACCCATTCCCCAGTTTTGCATAACCAACACTGTTATATAAATATACTTTTTACCTCTTTGATTAACTTGTAGCTAAGCCTCTACAGATTGTCACCTTATTTCAGTTATTTTGACAGACTTGCATTTTAGCCAATCAGTGCCCTCTCATAAGTAACTCCACGGGAGTGAGCACAATGTTATCTATATGACCCATATGAACTAGCGCTGTCTGGCTGTGAAAAACTGTCAAATGCACTGAGATAAGAGGTGGCCTTCAAGGGCTTATAAATTAGCATATGAGCATATCTAGGTTTAGCTTTCAACAAAGAATACCAAGTGAACAAAGCAAATTTGATGATTAAATTAAATTGGAAAGTTATTTAAAATTACATGCCCTATCTGAATCATGAAAGTTTAATTTTAACTTGAAGTTCCCTAAATGTGCAAAAATAAAGCAAGAAATCATTGTCCAATTATGTTCCTTTAAGATTTTTATTTAATATATTTAATATATTTTTGCCTGTCTTTAGAAAAGATTTCATTTTTAATTAAATGACTAATTATTAATGAATAGTTTTAATTTTAATTAAAATCATGCACCTGTTCATAGATTAACCTGCTACCGTTGCATTCACAAAATGTATGAGATTCTTATAAATGTTTTCTTAATATGCATATAGGATTGCTGCTTGGTCATACACTAGTAATATGAGTGTCCAAATGCTATTATATCAAGATCTAAATCTATATTACACATTTAGTTCCAGTTTATGTTAAATTCTCTATAGTTTTTATTAAACAAGATACAGGTTAAATCATGTTGTATGTTGTTAGTATAATAGTGGACAAGTATTTCATGATGCATAACATAATACTTTTATTGTGTAACTAGTCCTAAAGCCCGTTGACACGGGCCGTGTTGTGTGATGTTGTGTGATTCTCTCTCTCTCTCTCTCTCTCTCTCTCTCTCTCTCTCTCTCTCTCTCTCTCTCTCTCTCTCCTCTCTCTCTCTCTCTCTCCTCTCTCTCTCTCTCTCTCTCTCTCTCTCTCTGCTTGCCGGGTCGTCGCGCTGCGTTGTTTCACCCCCTGCGCGTGCGTTCAGCTCTGCTGCCGGGTCCTCGCGCTGCGTTGTTTAACCCCCCGCGCGTGTGATCAGCTCCGCTGCCGGGTCCTCGCGCTGCTCTCGGGTGGGTGCGCGTGCGATCAGCGGCAAGAGTTTGTCTGAACTGCGCATGACGGCTTCAGACAAACTCTTGTCTTTTATAATATAGGATATTAAGAAAAATAAGGATTGTAATACATTTAAAAGACCCATCATTATGTTGCAATGATAAAAGAACAGTTCTATTGATAATACTCTGTTTTTTTTCCCTGTAGAATACACTTATTAGCTGCATTAACAGAAATGAAAGTAAGTATATATAATCTACTTATTCTTTATAACATGAATAAAACATATCCGCATAGAATAACGTTTGATAATTTTAGAGGACATGAAACCCTTTAAAGGGACATTAAACCCATATTTTTTTCTTTCATGATTTAGAAAGATCATGCAATTTTAAACAACTTTATAATTTACTTCTATTATCTAATTTGCTTCATTCTCTTGATATCCTTTGCTGCACATAGATGCCTCGTGTGAAGGGCTCACTCATGTGCATTGCTATTTCTTCAACAAAGGATATCAACAATGAAGCAAATTAGGTAATAGAAGTAAATTGGAAATTTGTTAAAAATTGTATTCTCTATCCGAATCATGGAATAATTTTTTGGGGTTTAATGTCCCTTTAAGATCTACTTAACCCTTTGAGCGCTAAGCACTTTCCCACCTGGGTGCTAAGATTGTGAAAGTTTTTTTTTTAACAAAAGTTTTTTAACTTTTTTTTTTTTCAGACCCCCAAGACTTACACTGTTGGAAACGTTAGGCGATTACCTTTCCAATGGTGGATCTTGGGGGTCTGTAACTGCTTAGATGCCTGAGATACAGGCTTCTAAGCAGCATGCCCCCTGCTCCTATACTTAACATTGTTAAGTATAAATAAAGTTGCGCGGTGACGTCATCACGTTATTGCGCGTGACGTCACCACGCAAAACGGGAAGCCCCGGCAATGCCTGTCACTCTACAGGCACGATTGCCGGGGTAGGAGCGGGTGGTAGTCCCCAGATCTCCCTCAAGGTGGGAGAGTGCTAGTGACGGCTCTGAGCCGCCATTAGTACCAGAGTGGGAAACTCTGTGACGGCTCAGAGCCGTCATTAGCACTCAATGGGTTAAAGAGACATTAAGTCTAAATTAAACTTTTATGATTCAGATAGAGCAAGTAATGACACATTTGTCTCATGTCATTGGCTCACCACATGTAGTGCATTGTTGGTCTAGAACTGATTTTAGCTGTATGTTTAATCCTTTTGCAGGGGATACACACATAGTAATGTACAAGAAACAGTGCAATGATAAAATGCTCTAACATATCACAGCAATTTGTTTAAAACTTTTTTTTACACCTAAAAAATGTGCCATGTATATGAAGCAGCAATTAAATATATCTCCAGGAAAGCAACATGTTAAAATAACACCATATTCAAAATGTTCTATCGTTTAACAGTTGGCAGTTAAGCAAAATGTTTGTTTTGCATGAAACAATGTAAAGGTTGTTTAAATTTGAAGTAAAGTGCATGTTTATGTACAACTGACTCACTGACTTAAAGGGATACTAAACCCAACTTTCTAATTTACTCCTACTATCAATTGTTCTTTGTTCTCTTGTTATCTTTATTTAAAAAAGCACTAATGTAAAGCTTAGGAACTGGGCCATTTTTGGTTGAGAACCTGGGTTATGCTTGCTTATTAGTGGCTTAAATGTAGCCACCAATAAGAAAAGCTATCCAAGGTGCTGAACTTAGAATGGGCCGGCTTGTAAGCTTTACAGTCCCGTTTTTTAACTAAAGATAGCAAGAGAACGATAACAAATTGATAATAGAAGTAAATTAGAAAGTTGCTTAAAATTGTATGCTCTATCTGAATCATGAAATAAAATATTTGGGTTTAGTGTCCTTTTAAAGGGAACATCCATTTTTTATTTTTTATTTAAGGACTGTAATACATGTTGACACAATAGATGGAACAGAGAACAGTTTTGAGTTGCATGTCCTATTAAAGTTATTTAAATTCATATTGAATCCAACAGGGAACGCATGTCTATGCACAACAGATATTGGGCTAGATTACGAGTGGAGCGCAAAATTGCGCTAATGCGAGTGCGATATTTGCCCTCTACTTGTAATACCAGTGCATGCAAATGTGCAGTATTGAAGTCCCGCGCAATGCGATTGCGAGCTCACGTTACCATTTCTGGTAAGCTTTGCACTGAATAGAGTGCTTCCATAGTTTCCATGAGACACAGCATGAGAACTAGCGCAGAGAAGGGGGTAAGTCTCGCAGCGATGGGCAGCAGTTTTAAATATATACGTATATGAATATATACCTATATATTTATGTGTTAATATGTGTATAGACTCACATTAACACTTACATATGTATATGAATGTAAGCAGTTGTTTTTTTAAAATGAAAGATGCTATTATTTTTATTATTATTATAGAAACAAACTCTAAAGTTTGGGGCAAATTGGGGCACTTTTTGAAAATTAACCAGAGATCTAATCTTTGGTTAATTTTCAGAGCGCTAATTACTACCGCAAGCTCGGGATAGCAATTACCAGCCACTTGTAATGTCTGATTATTTATCGTGCACCCATAAACGGGCGAATAATAAATAATCAGACATTACGGGCGAAAAATAAATTAGCGCTCCACTTGTAATCTAGCTCATTATAAAATCTGTCTATGTCTGTCTATTTATCTTTCTATCTATATATCTATCTATTCTCAAAATCATTATACAGAGCAGTATGTACAATATTACTGCGGTAGGTTTGAGGGTCCCAAAAAGAAGGACTCTCTGTTGAGTAGGTCAGCTACTGTGGGGCTTTCTATTCATGTTGCATTAATTTAAAGTGAATGTCAAGTTTGATTATTTTTTTAAAAAAAAACCCTATTAAAAACAGAGGCACTTTCATTCATCAAACTTTACATTTCACTCGTTTTGTTAAAATACTTACCTTTTATTCTTGAAAGCCGCTCCAGCGCTTCCCCTGCCCGTCGCAAGCCTCTTCATATGTCAAAAATGATGAATCCTTCAATCACGGCGTTGCCTCAGGCAATGATTCCCCTGGGGGGGAAGCCGTGATAGGAGGGTGCCGTATTCGTCATTGCTGACGTATGAAGTGACGAGTGGCAGGAGGGGGAATCGCTGGAGCGGCTTTCAAGATTAAAAGGTAAGTATTTTAACAAAATGAGTGAAATGTAAAGTTTGATGAATGAAAGTGCCCCTGTTTTTAATAGGATTTTTAAAAACCGGCACTTGACATTCACTTTAAGAATTTCTGATGACTATCAATATATTGAGAATATTTTGTCTCACCTTTCAGTGGGCTCAGTTTGCTGTAGCTATGCCGGTCGCCACACTAACTGTCGGGAGTACTGTCAAGCTATATTCCGTACTGATTCCTCTCCAGGACCATCTCAGATCAAAGCAGTTGAAAATTACTGTTCTTCTATCAGTCCTCAACTTGTCCAATGTGTGAACAACTACACACAGTCATATCCAATGAGAAACCCTGTAGACAGTAAGTACAACAAATGTCATTTTTATGCTCGGTAATCAAAATGTCATGCAAAATATTTCAATGTCAAGAAATTAGAAGTAGTGAATTAGTGTGACCCCTTTATTTTGCCAAATAGAAACTTGGTGCAAGTTTTAAAACAAACAAAAAAATAGGTAACGTCATCAGCCATGGAATTGGGTCTACGTCTTTTAGGGCCCCGTTTCATAAAGCACGAGAACTTATCTGTCCATGTTTGTGGTGAGCAGGCAACAGACACTGTTGGTTTGCTTCTCACATTTATCATTTCACAAGGAAATCTTTCTGTAGCACCATCCCTACTGCAGGGCCTGTCAATCACCACAAATCAGTTTTAACTACACCACCTTTTTATTCTTCACTAGCATTAGTGAGCCTGCTTCTTAAAGGGGCAGTCTACTTAAATGTCCATTCCCCAGTTTTGTATAACCAACAATGGTATACTAATATACTTTTTACATCTATGATAAATTGTATCTAAACCTCTGCAGACTGCCCCTTATCTCAGTGCTTTTTATTTATTTATTTATTTATTTAATCCCCCCCACACACATTTTACAATCTTGCATTTTAGCTAATTAATGCTGGTTTTTGTAAACGCATTATTATTCTACACAGGAATGAGCAAAACGTTATCTAAATGGCACACATGAACTAGCACTGTCTGGCTGTAGAGCAAGTTAAAAAATAAAGCCCTGAGATAAAAAGTGGTCTGCAGCGGGTAAGAAACTGGCAATCTTAGAGATTAAAAAGTATAATATAACAATGTTGGTTATGGAAAGCTGGCAAATGGGTAGAAGAGGCATTATCTATCTTTTTAAACAACAAATAATCAAGTAGAGTATCCCTTTAAATGCAGGTTGTGACATTGGGGCCTATTTATCAAATGATCCGACAGTGCTACTGGTGCAACGCCGCCCCCTGCAGACTCGCGGCCAATGGGCCGCCAGCAGGGGGGTGTCAATCAACCCGATCATACTCGATCGGGTTGAATTCCGGCGATTCCTGTCCGCCTCATCAGAGCAGGCGGACAGGGTTATGGAGCAGCGGTCTTTAGACCGCTGCTTCATAACTGCTGTTTCTGGCGAGTCTGAAGACTCGCCAGAAACACGGGCCCACAAGCTCCGTTCGGAGCTTGATAAATGGGCCCCAATATGTATACCATCCCTTGGTCTTCTAACATGAGGTTGAATGGTGACAGTATACATATTTATGCCAATGTATTTAAAGAGGGCTGTGAAATCATAAATAGACAGTCATAATTGAGACAGAGTATACAATTTTAAACAACTTTCCAATTTACTTATATTATTTAATTTGCTTCCTTTTCTGGTTATCCTTTGTTGAAGGGTTTAGCTAGGTAGCTAAGGAGCTGCTGATTGGTGGCTGCATATTTATGCCTATTGTCATTGGCTCACCCCATATGTTCAGTTAGCAACCAGTAGTGCATTATTATTATTATTATCGGTTATTTGTAGAGCGCCAACAGATTCCGCAGCGCTATTAACAAAGTCGGAGTACAAAAAAACAGTTATAGGGATCAAATGGGTAGAGGGCCCTGCCAAGAGTTGCACTGTTGTAGTCAGCTCTTGAGAAGGTGATCAACAAACAGAAGGTGATCAACAAACAAGCATTGCTGCTCCTTCAACAAATGATACCAAGAGAATGAAGCAAATTTGATAATAGAAGTAAACTGGAAAGCTGTTAAATTAATTTATGAACGAGAACTTTTAGGTTTCATGTCCCTTTATTATGAAGTTTTAAAGTAAAAGCAAGTATGTTTTATGTACTTATAGTTATTAGCTTCATGAAAGGTTTGAATAATAAACACTGTTTGCAATTAAAATATATTTTGATTGAATAAAATAATTTGGCATTTTTATCTCTTTTGTAGATCACTACAAAGTAAATTGGTTCAGTATTTATCAATGTTTGTATATTAAAAAAAATATCAACTGAAATCAAACAAAACACTGAGGATGTTATTATGACAGAGAAAAAGTCATGTAAATTGAAATTGATTATGTATTAGATGTTATATGATGTCATCAGTGATGTAATTGATGCTTCTGATGTTCACACAAATCCATGGGTTTTGGGGGGAGTTCAAGTTTGGAAATTCACAGCTTTTAGATGTTTGAGTGAGAACCTAAACATTGGGAATATTAAAAGTTGTTTTGCAATGGCATTGTTCTTTATGGTATAGTACTGTATTTGTACTTTTACTGAACATTACATTATGGGGCTGAATTATCAAGGGCCGAATAGACCCTGATCCCCCTGTTTCCAATGCTGGGCCCTCATGCTCACCAGAAACAGCAGTTAAGAAGCAGCGGTCTTAAAAGGGACATTATACACTCATTTTTTCTATGCATAAATGTTTTGTAGATGATCTATTTATATAGCCCATAAAGTTATTGTTTTTTTAAAAAATGTATACTTTTGCTTATTTTTAAAGAACATTGCTCCGATTTTCAGACTCCTAACCAAGCCCCAAAGTTTTATCAGAATACCGTCAGCTACCTTCTCCAGCTTGCTCCTGTTTGTGTAAAGGGTCTTTTCATATGTAAAAGAAGGGGGAGGGGGGAGTGTCTGATATTTCCCACTTGCAGTGGGCTTTCCAGCTACCTTTTCAACAGTGCTAAACTGTGAGCTTCTAAGTAAGTTTTTAAACAGTTTTATGCTGGATTTTTATATCAGTATCTGTGCATCTTATTCTTTATAGTAATGTCTATTACATGCAGTTATATGAAAATGAGTGTATACTGTCTCTTTAAGGCTCCAACCACAAAAATACCAGTGGGCACCCAACAAATGCCCCTCTATAAGAAAATACTGGTGTTGCCACTGGTAGTGTCCCATCACCTGACTCATAATAGAAAATGGGTGATGTAAAAAGACATTAGACCTCATTAATCAAAGGGTGGACAGACAAGGTTCTCAACTTCGAAATCTCTTCACCCGCCTTAATTACAAGTGAGCAGGGCCTGTCAATCACCCTGAATGAATGTGTTTGGGGTGTTTTATGTTCGCCACTTCCGAGGTGTCTGAGAGAGAGTAAAAAGTAACGGTCTTAGACCGCTGGTTCATAACTGCTGTTTCTG
Organism: Bombina bombina; assembly: GCF_027579735.1. Classification (NCBI taxonomy): domain Eukaryota; kingdom Metazoa; phylum Chordata; class Amphibia; order Anura; family Bombinatoridae; genus Bombina; species Bombina bombina. The sequence continues at coordinate 575,579,158 of NC_069503.1, read as the reverse complement.
GCGAGTCTGAAGACTCGCCAGAAACACGGGCCCACAAGCTCCATTCTGAGCTTGATAAATGGGCCTCATTGTGTTCATTTTGACAAGCAGCAGTTTGTTTATTGAAGCAGAATGTGTTTGTCTATTATTATTTTATGAGTCATTAAAGCAGAAATCTAGATAATTTCAAGACATGGTGATGTAGTAACTATAAAAAGAGAAAAGTGCCTTTTAATTATCATGTTGTTACTTTTGCTATGGACAGAAGTGGCTGTATTTTTTTGTCTGCATGAGTGATACCGTGATAGATACAGATCAGTAGTTGGCTGAGGTTTAATTTTCTTTCCACTTAGCAATGTGTATTGGATTTGTAATAAAATAAAATAATTCAGACGTGCAAAATCGTTGTTCTGGATCAAAGTAAGGACAACCCATAAATTAGTATTATGTACAGTGTAAGTAGAATGAGTTATAGGCCATTTCTTAGAAAGTTCTCTCTGGAATATACACTAAAAGCAACTTGATTGAAAAATCAGGCCAAATATTCTCAAAACCAGCTGAATTATATACTAACTATTAATCAAACATATGGTGTTTTTTTTTATATCAATCCTGCATTAAAGAAAAAAAATAATATTAAATAAAAAAAATGCCCCAAACCTAGAAAAGAACACACTTTGTGCCTTATTTGTATTGTATCAGAACTATCTTGCAAACAACTTTCATATGGACATATATATATACACAGATAAACTTACATCACTTTAAAGGGACAGAAGGTCACAACTGAAACTTGCATATATTTCAATCACAGCAACACTTTGCGGGGGACCTTTCAAAGAATCCAGTTTTTCATACTTCCCAACCTTCTCGCATCCTAAAGGATTATCCTGGGTTGAGAGGTCCCTCCTATAGCCTGTTGTCAGGGGCGAAACTACAGGGGGTGCAGAGGTCGCAATTGCGACTGGGCCCCTAAGGGTGGGGGCCCAGCTTTAAAAAAAATAAAAAAAATGACAATAAAAAACGTTAACCTGTCACTGCCTGCACTGGTATGTGAGTGTGACATGATGCTTCACTAGTGTCTCTGACTACAGGGGTTAGTGTTTCTGTTTTACCCATTGGTGTTTATGTCTGTGTTTGTGTATGTATGTGACTGTGTATGTATTTATGCATGTATGTGTGTGTGTGTATGTTTGTGGAACCAGCAAATTACAGACCTTGTTACTACTGCATGGGGGGGGGGCGGGTGGTAAACAGTGTCATTATACAGTACCACTATATACAGTACGGGGGGGGGCTGGACCATGTCACAGACTACTGTGATCACTTTATAAAGTACTGGGGTGGGTAGGGTCAGACCAGCCATCTCACTGGCAGATTACAGACTGTGCCACTAACTCACTGTATACAGTACTGGTGGGTTAAACAGTGTCACTATATACAGTAATAGGGGGACAGACCATCTCACAGACTGTGTGCACAGGGTACCTCCTTTTGCAGACATGTAATCTGATTCACATTTTTTTCTTTAAAAAAGATATGTATCAAATTCACTTTTTTTGGTTAGGGGGGGACCCTTCTTAGATTCTTGCACCTGAGCCCTGTGGTTTCTAGTTACGCCTCTGCCTGTTGGTGTCCCGGTTTAAATGGGACACTGTACTATAAAATGTGTTTGTCTTGTGATAACAATAATGCATAATCTGCAATTACAAATGGATCCAATTCTAACTTTATACCAATGTGCTTAGAGACTCTGTTATATACAGAAGTTTGAGCCCATGGTATTTTTATATATCATTTTTTTATTTTTTTTTAAATCCATATTTTACAGTAATTAAAGTTAGTCAAGCTAGTCAATTGCATCCAATGAGACCAAATATATATTAAAGGGATACTAAACCCAAATTCTTTATTTAATGATTCAGATAGAGCATGCAATTTTACGCAACTTTCTAATTTACACATACTATCAATTCTTTGTTCTCTTGTTCTCTTTATTTAAAAAAGCAGGAATGTAAAGCTTAGGAACTGGGCCATTTTTGGTTGAGAACCTGGGTTATACTTGCTTATTGGTGGCTTAAATGTAGCCACCAATAAGAAAAGCTATCCAAGGTGCTGAACTTAAAATCGGCCGGCTTGTAAGCTTTACATTCCCGGTTTGTAAATAAAGATAGCAAGAGAACGAAGAAAAATTGATAATAGAAGTAAATTAGAAAGTTGCTTAAAATTGCATGCTCTACCTGAATCATGAAATAAAATATTTGGGTTTAGTGTCCCTTTAAACTCTGTTACACTGGGAATTTCAATCTGCATTAATATTTTTTAACACTGCATGTAAGTAGTAAGGCATATCACTTATATCATCTGCTAATATAATCTGCTTTATCTATGCTGCCTACTGTGATAACACTTTGTGACCCTGTTTTGCTGCTGTTATATAACTTTTATTAGAGAATGGATGCAGTTAGGTTGCGTTTTGCTTTATTTGCATATAAGTGAATCTGTTATTACGAAATAGAGCCTATACTTATATACTAACTTTGTAAGGAGCAGTTTTGCTATTTACAGGCTGCTATAAGGGTGTTGCTATATTTTGGGTTTAGATTTTGAGACAGAGCTTCTACCCTACATTCGCTGTTATAAGGTTGCTGTATTAAAGGACCACTCAATACCGTAGAATTACATAATTAACAAGTACATAATAAAAAGACAATGCAAGTAGATTTTTTTCCTGTAAAATGTATGTTTTCTCCTATTTTCCTGCCCCCTGTATCATGTGACAGACATCAGCCAATCACAGCCTAGTATACGGATGCCCTGTGAGCTTGTGCACATGCTCAGTAGAGTTTTGTTCCCCAGAAAGTGTGAATATAAAAAGACTGTGCAAAATTTGATTATGAAAGTAAATTGGAAAGTGTCTTAAAACTGCATGCTTTATCTTAAAGGGATACTAAACCCAAATTTTTTTTCGTTCATGATTCAGATCATGCCATTTTAAGCAATTTTCTAATTAACTCCTATTATCCATTTTTATTTGTTCTCTTGCTATCTTTATTTAAAAAGCAGGAATTTAAAATGTAGGACCTGGTCCATTTTAGGTTCAGCACCATGGATAGCGCTTGCTTATTGGTGGCTGACAATTGGCCACTATTAAGCAAGCGTAACATAGGTTCTGAACCAAAAATGGGCTGGCTCCTATGCTTTACATTCCTGCTTTTTAAATAAAGATAGCAAGAGAACAAAGAAAAATTTATGATAGGAGTAAATTAGAAAGTTGCTTAAAATTGCCTTCTCTATCTGAATCATTAAAGAAAACAAATTGGGTTTAGTGTCCCTTTAATAATAAAAGTTTATTTTGACTTGAGTGCCCCCTAGAGTTGAGCCATATTTACCTCTATCTTTTGCTTTCTGGACTTATTTTTGAGCAAAGAGGTTGTTTGCAATAAACTCTGTTTTAGAGCTAGGTTTGTATCTTTGATCGGTTCTGTTGATGCCTAGTATTTTAGGTCTAATTTTAAACTTTGGTTGACAAATATGTTCAAAAATAGGAGCCAGTAAGAATATTTAGGAGCCAGGCATATTTTTAGGACCCAGACAGCTGGATTTGTATATAGATATATGGATAATAATCCAAAAAGTTAGGAGCCAGGGGTAAAATTCTAGGAGCCAGTGGCTCCCAGGCTCCTGGGTTTGTTGAGCCCTGTTTTAAAGTATTGAATATAGAGGATGTTCATTACCTACTTATAATTGCCATATAATTGACTTTATTACAATTACAATAAGGGTCTGCACAACAACTGTACTATACTGAATGATTTTTTTGCACCCAGAGGTATGATGTCATTAAAAAATAAATATATTATATGTTACGGATAAAGTCAGATATCTGGGTAGGAGTGTTTTGAAAACCATACTCAGTGGGTTTTATAAAAATTGGATGTTTAAATGTCCATGATGGCCAAGATTACAAGGGGAGCATTATACCTCCCAACATTTTAAAATTCCAAAGAGGTGCACCTTTTGGAGAGTGTGTGTACGTACACACACACACACACATATATATATATATATATATATATATATATATATATATATATATATATATATATATGTTATGGGTAAAGTCAGATATAGGGTAATCCTACGTTTACCCGGGTAAAACTGCCATTACCCAGCGGCTCTGGGTAAAGCCCAATGTAAGATCATACATCTGGTTTTACCCGGGTAATCCGGTGCACTGTAATTCCCCCATCTTCACTATTTTTTTTGCCTCTGCCTGGGGGTTGAATTGTCTTTATTGTTGCCTGACATGTTGGTGTTATATCTTTCACTTGGATGTTATAAGTTGCGCTGAGTAATTACTACTGGATAAACAAAAACTGTCTGTCTTTATTTTAGGCTGCAAAGCAACAAAATGTGATTATTTTCAAAGGAGGTGATTCTTTTCTATACCCACTGTACATTGGGCTTTACCCAGAGCCGCTGGGTAATGTCAGTTTTATTCGGGTAATCATAAGATTGCCCAATATCTGACTTTACCTGTAACATATATATATATATATATATATATATATATACACACACACATCCAAGTTATAACACAAGCACTCACTGGACTTGATACAGGTGAAATAAAAAATATATATATATTTGTGTATATGTGTATATATATATATATATATATATATATATATATAAAATGCGTGTGTGTATATAATCCACTGAAATAAGTGCACTCCCACGAACAGTAAATTTCAATTCTGCCAGGGTGCTATAGAAAGTTCAAATATCCAAGTTATAACAGAAGCACTCACTGGTCTTGATACAGGTGAAATAAAAAGTGTTTTATTCCATATAAACCAGTGACGTTTCGGGGTGTTCACCCCTTCATCAGACCAACGATGAAGGGGTGAACACCCCAAAACGTCACTGGTTTATATGGAATAAAACACTTTTAATTTCACCTTTATCAAGACCAGTGAGTGCTTGTGTTATAACTTGGATATTTGAACTTTCTATAGCACCCTGGCAGAATTAAAATTTACGGTTCGTGGGAGTGCACTTATTTCAGTGGATTATATACACACACACATTATATATATATATATATATATATACACATATATATATATATATATATATATATATATATATATATATATATATATATATACATACACAAAAGGTGCACCTCTTTGGCATTTTAAAATGTTGGGAGGTATGATGCTCCCCTTGTAACCTTGTCATGGACATTTAAACATCCAATTTTTATAAAACCAACTGAGTAGCAGCATTATGGTTTTCAAAACACTCCTCTGTGTGTGTTCTTGAAATCAAGGGGAATGAAATCACTGCTAAGTGTGTGTAACTGGCAGCTCAGTCACCTGCAGGCCAGCCAATATTTTTGTGGAGGACAGCTAGCCACTCTACACTCTGAGATGTCAAAACCTTGCCAGAGAATGTCACCCAGAAAGATAGGCATTTGCATATAATGGGCTTGATGATCTAAACCTCACCAGATCATTTGTGTTTTTTCTCGCCAACTCTCGCAGGGTGTGCCCTGGTGGAATGATTGTAAGAGAAGGGGCAGTCCTTGCAAGTGGTGAGATGGCTCCTATTGAAAGTAATGGGGCTCAATGGATAGGGACACTTCGCTCCACAGTGCGGTTAGCAGGGAGAAGTGGGAACACTTTCAAAATTAAATCCTGCAGCCAATATAAATCACATTACCCTGCTTTCTGCGTATAGCTTCTTACATTCGACTATATTTTTGTATTCATGTGTTTTTCTATTAGTCTATTAAGTATTTGGAGTGTTTTGAGAAAAGCTCACCATCTTATAGTTGGCGAGAATAATATGTGAGATCTGTAGTGCAAAAATCTTTACACAATTATTCTGGGATTAGCGAGACCATTTCCTATACTCCCATGGAACGCCCATGTTCAGCCCATTTTATGATAAAACAGCAATTACCCTTTCTATTTTGTACTTTTAAGTACTAATTTCTAAGGCCTAGATTTGGAGTTTGGCGGTAGATGGGCTGTTAATGCTACGCGGGCTTTTTTCTGGCCGCACCATAAAATTAACTCTGGTATCGAGAGTCCCAAAAAATGCTGCGTTAGGCTCCAAAAAAGGAGCGTAGAGCATTTTTACCGCAAATGCAACTCTCGATACCAGAGTTGCTTACGGACGCGGCCAGCCTCAAAAACGTGCTCGTGCACGATTCTCCCATAGAAAACAATGGGGCTGTTTGAGCTGAAAAAAAACCTAACACCTGCAAAAAAGCCGCGTTCAGCTCCTAACGCAGCCCCATTGTTTTCTATGGGGAAACTCTTCCTACGTCTGCACCTAACACTCTAACATGTACCCCGAGTCTAAACACCCCTAACCTTACACTTATTAACCCCTAATCTGCCGCCCCCGCTATTGCTGACCCCTGCATTATATTATTAACCTCTAATCTGCCGCTCCGTAAACCGCCGCTACTTACATTATCCTTATGTACCCCTAATCTGCTGCCCCTAACACCGCCGACCCCTATATTATATTTATTAACCCCTAACCTGCCCCCCACAACGTCGCCGCCAGCTACTTACAATAATTAACCCCTAATCTGCCGAGCGGACCTGAGCGCTACTATAATAAAGTTATTAACCCCTAATCCGCCTCACTAACCCTATCATAAATAGTATTAACCCCTAATCTGCCCTCCCTAACATCGCCGACACCTAACTTCAATTATTAACCCCTAATCTGACGAACCGGAGCTCATCGCTACTATAATAAATGGATTAACCCCTAAAGCTAAGTCTAACCCTAACACTAACACCCCCCTAACTTAAATATAATTTAAATCTAACGAAATTAATTAACTCTTATTAAATAAATTATTCCTATTTAAAGCTAAATACTTACCTGTAAAATACATCCTAATATAGCTACAATATAAATTATAATTATATTGTAGCTATTTTAGGATTAATATTTATTTTACAGGCAACTTTGTAATTATTTTAACCAGGTACAATAGCTATTAAATAGTTAAGAACTATTTAATAGTTACCTAGTTAAAATAATAACAAAATTACCTGTAAAATAAATCCTAACCTAAGTTATAATTAAACCTAACACTACCCTATCAATAAATTAATTAAATAAAATACCTACAATTACCTACAATTAACCTAACACTACACTATCAATAAATAAATTAAATACAATTGCTACAAATAACTACAATTACATAAACTAACTAAAGTACAAAAAATAAAAAAGAACTAAGTTACAAAAAATAAAAAAATATTTACAAACATAAGAAAAATATTACAACAATTTTAAACTAATTACACCTACTCTAAGCCCCCTAATAAAATAACAAAGACCCCCAAAATAAAAAAATGCCCTACCCTATTCTAAATTAATAGAGTTAAAAGCTCTTTTACCTTACCAGCCCTGAACAGGGCCCTTTGCGGGGCATGCCCCAAGAAAATCAGCTCTTTTGCCTGTAAAAAAAAACATACAATACCCCCCCAACATTACAACCCACCACCCACATACCCCTAATCTAACCCAAACCCCCCTTAAATAAACCTAACACTAAGCCCCTGAAGATCTTCCTACCTTGTCTTCACCATCCAGGTATCACCGATCCGTCCTGGCATCCGGTGCTGAAGAGGTCCAGAAGAGGCTCCAAAGTCTTCCTCCTATCCGGCAAGAAGAGGACATCCGGACCGGCAAACATCTTCTCCAAGCGGCATCTTCGATCTTCTTCCATCCGGTGCGGAGCGGGTCCATCTTGAAGCAGCCGACGCGGATCCATCCTCTTCTTCCGGCGTCTCCCGACGAATGACGGTTCCTTTAAGGGACGTCATCCAAGATGGCGTCCCTCGAATTCCGATTGGCTGATAGGATTCTATCAGCCAATCGGAATTAAGGTAGGAAAATTCTGATTGGCTGATGGAATCAGCCAATCAGAATCAAGTTCAATCCTATTGGCTGATCCAATCAGCCAATCAGATTGAGCTTGCATTCTATTGGCTGTTCCTCTTCTTGCCGGATAGGAGGAAGACTTTGGAGCCTCTTCTGGACCTCTTCAGCACCGGATGCCAGGACGGATCGGTGAACCTGGTATGGTGAAGACAAGGTAGGAAGATCTTCAGGGGCTTAGTGTTAGGTTTATTTAAGGGGGGTTTGGGTTAGATTAGGGGTATGTGGGTGGTGGGTTGTAATGTTGGGGGGGGTATTGTATGTTTTTTTTACAGGCAAAAGAGCTGATTTTCTTGGGGCATGCCCCGCAAAGGGCCCTGTTCAGGGCTGGTAAGGTAAAAGAGCTTTTAAATTTATTAATTTAGAATAGGGTAGGGAATTTTTTTATTTTGGGGGTCTTTGTTATTTTATTAGGGGGCTTAGAGTAGGTGTAATTAGTTTAAAATTGTTGTAATATTTTTCTTATGTTTGTAAATATTTTTTTATTTTTTGTAACTTAGTTCTTTTTTATTTTTTGTACTTTAGTTAGTTTATGTAATTGTAGTTATTTGTAGAAATTGTATTTAATTTATTTATTGATAGTGTAGTGTTAGGTTTTATTGTAGGTAATTGTAGGTATTTTATTTAATTAATTTATTGATAGGGTAGTGTTAGGTTTAATTATAACTTAGGTTAGGACTTATTTTACAGGTAATTTTGTTATTATTTTAACTAGGTAACTATTAAATAGTTCTTAACTATATAATAGCTATTGTACCTAGTTAAAATAATTACCAAGTTGCCTGTAAAATAAATATTAATCCTAAAATAGCTACAATGTAATTATAATTTATATTGTAGCTATATTAGGATTTTTTTTTACAGGTAAGTATTTAGCTTTAAATAGGAATAATTTATTTAATAAGAGTTAATTAATTTCGTTAGATTAAAATTATATTTAACTTAGGGGGGTGTTAGTGTTAGGGTTAGACTTAGCTTTAGGGGTTAATACATTTATTAGAGTAGCGGTGAGCTCCGGTCGTCAGATTAGGGGTTAATAATTGAAGTTAGGTGTCGGCGATGTTAGGGAGGGCAGATTAGGGGTTAATACTATTTATGATAGGGTTAGTGAGGCGGATTAGGGGTTAATAACTTTATTATAGTAGCGCTCAGGTCCTCTCGGCAGATTAGGGGTTAATAAGTGTAGGCAGGTGTCGGCGACGTTGTGGGGGGCAGGTTAGGGGTTAATAAATATAATATAGGGGTCGGCGGTGTTAGGGGCAGCAGATTAGGGGTACATAAGGATAACATAGGTGGCGGCGCTTTGCGGTCGGCAGATTAGGGGTTAATTATTGTAAGTAGCTGGCGGCGACGTTGAGGGGGGCAGGTTAGGGGTTAATAAATATAATACAGGGGTCGGCGGTGTTAGGGGCAGCAGATTAGGGGTACATAAGTATAACGTAGGTGGCGGTCGGCAGATTAGGGGTTAAAAAAATGTAATCGAGTTGCGGCGATGTGGGGGGACCTTGGTTTAGGGGTGCATAGGTAGTTTATGGGTGTTAGTGTACTTTAGGGTACAGTAGTTAAGAGCTTTATGAACCGGCGTTAGCCCAGAAAGCTCTTAACTCCTGCTATTTTCCTGCGGCTGGAGTTTTGTCGTTAGAGCTCTAACGCTCACTTCAGAAACGACTCTAAATACCGGCGTTAGGAAGATCCCATTGGAAAGATAGGATACGCAATTGACGTAAGGGGATCTGCGGTATGGAAAAGTCGCGGCTGAAAAGTGAGCGTTAGACCCTTTAATCACTGACTCCAAATACCGGCGGTAGCCTAAAACCAGCGTTAGGAGCCTCTAACGCTGGTTTTCACGGCTAACGCCGAACTCTAAATCTAGGCCTAAGTGATTTTTGCACATCCAGTGTACGAAAATTACAATGTACAATGTGCATATTTCATATGATTTATTCCTGTATTTTGGTAAAATACGATTTTTGGCATAGAATTTTGTTACAATGTTTGATGGACCTTAACAATACAATGCTTATTTTGGGGTGAATAGTTAAATTATTCGTTTTGTATAATGTTTAAAATATGAATATTATTGTGCACTTTTCATACGAAAATGTAGTATACGCCCCTTACCGAGACCTTACCTTTAGATCATTCCACCAGGGAAATAGGACTGGCGAGCATTCTTTAATAATCTCACAAGCCCAGAGAGCTTTAGATGACCGGGCCCAATATCTTTACTGAGCAGAAAATAAATGAATCTTGAGTGAGCACCAATTGGCAGCTACCTAGACTCTGAGATATGTACTGGGCGAATGGACAATGTGTTTGTCTAGTTGTTGTAAAAAAAAGACTTTTTTAATATAATTACATTGCATATACTTAAATAGGATGTGGGGGCTGAGCAGACATCACAGATTGTTTTTCTTTTCAGGTCTGTACTGTTGTGACAGAGCTGAGGATCATGGGTGCCAAACAGCGTGTAAAAGGATTCTCATGTCCAAGAAAACAGAACATGAGATAATTGACAGCATTATTGAGGGGTGTAAAACAGTTCCTCTGCCCCAGGATCCTCTCTGGCAGTGTTTCTTGGAGAGTTCAAGGTCAGCTCATCCTGGAGTTACCATTGCCCCTCCTCCTTCCACAGGGCTCGATGGGGCTAAACTACATTGCTGTTCAAAGGCAAATTCCTCCATATGTAGGTAAGTGTGTTCTTTTATTCTTTATGCCTAATAGATATTAATGCACTGGTAATGCCAAGAGAAAAAGAATAAACCTATCATAATTATTTTTTGGACCTGAAAAATACTATGGACAAAGATCCTGATTACAATTAAAAAGACACAGAAATGCTCTATTTCGGTGGATCATTTTATTTTGAAACAAATTCCCTTTCTTTACTGTTTGTTTTTTTATGCAAACAATATTTTAACATGCTTTTTTATAACGTTTAAAGTGAATGTAAATTTTGAGGCTAAAGTGCCCGGTTTTTAAAAATTTGATTAAAAACAGGGGCACTTTAATTCATCAAAATTTACATTTCACTCCTGTTGAGAAAAAAAAATAATTACCTTTTAATCTTCACAGCAGCTCCAGCTTCCTCCACCCGTCACAAAGCCTCTTCCTGGGTCTAAAATGATGAAGCAGGCTTCCTCCAATCATGGCGTTGAATCAGACACTGATTCCCCCGGAGGGGGAAGCTGTGATTGGAGGATGACCTATCCATCATTTCTGACGTCAGAAATGGCTTGCGACAACCGGGGGAAGCTGGAGCAGCTGTCATGATTAAAAGGTACGTTATTTTTCACAACAGGAGTGAAATGTAAATTTTGATGTATTAAAGTGCCCCTGTTTTAATAATAATTTTTAAAAACCGGGCACTTTAGCATCAAAATTTACATTCACTTTAAGTGTCTGTAAAGTATAAAACTTGTTAGGCACCTGTGTAGCAGCAATAAAAGTATTAACCCCTGATTAACCCCCCAAAAAAGTTCAGCTGTTCTAGTAGGTCTTTCCTGACAAAAGCCATGGTTCGCAGAGAGCTCCCAAAGCATCAGAGGGATCTCATTGTCGGGAGAACGGTACAAAAGAATTCCCAAGGCATTAGATATACCATGGAACACAGTGAAGACAGTCATCATCAAGTGGAGAAAATATGGCACAACAGGGACATTACCAAGAACGGGACGTCCCTCCAAAATTGATTAAAAGACGAGAAGAAAACTGGTCTGGGAGGCTGCCAAGAGGCCTACAGCACCATTAAAGGAGTATAGATAGATAGATAGATAGATAGATAGATAGATAGATAGATAGATAAAGAGAGAGAGAGAGAAATATATAGCAATAAAAAAAACTCCTATGTGAAAAACATTGAAATGTAAAATATGTACATGTAAAACACAAATATTATTAATATTTAGTAGAAAGTTAAAATCTTTTTTTTTAAGAAAATAACAAAAGTGATGTTAAGATGACACATTTAATAGCTAACTAATAGGGGATACAGTTGCAAGCTTTCAGGAGACTGAGGTCCCTTTGTCAGGCTGTTTCCTGAAAGCTTGCAACTGTATCCACTATTAGTTAGCTATTAAGGCCCCCCCATGTACTAAAAGGTGAGCGGAAAAGCTTTTCAATTCAAAAAGTTGTCCACTCGCCTTCGTTACATCCGGGCAGTGGTCGAACAGGATCCGCTGCCTGTATGTTACATTACACGCTCAAGTGTGCGTCTAAAGCCCGCTCCTTCTTTTGCACTATCAATCATGTGAGGGAAGAGACTGTCAATCACCCGGAGCGAGTGCTCAGTGATTTCTCCTCGCCACCTCAGAGGTGGTGTAGAGTCAAGTGTAAAAAGCAGCGCTCTAATGACTGTTGCTTCTTACATTGCGGGAAGCAGGCTTGTATTTGCAAACCTGCCCCGCAAGGGCTCTCACTGCTTAGTACATAGAGCCCTCACTTTTATATTTTCTTTTAAAAGGATTTTTACTTTCTTTGAATACACTGGCTAACACAGTACTACCCTTTTCCTGCATCGATATTTAGTATATGTTTTTCATGTTTTCAGGTATTTGACTGTGCTCCAAAGTGAGTGTACGTGTGTATGTGTATATGTGTGTGTATATATATATATATATCATACACACACACACACACACACGGAAGTGCACTCACAGGAACAAAAAACCATCTCAATACCATTGTTAGCCTGTTCTATGGCGATTTACCACCTGGGTACAACTTCTTTTAGCCCAGTAATGCTTTTCACAGAGTTGAACTTTCCTGTAGTATATAAGTCTAATCCCGCCTATTACGGTCAGTCCAGCGCCGAAATACCAGGCAATTCCTCAGACGATCGTTTCTCAGAAACAACAACCCCAGACGATTGTTTCGGCCTTCATTTGGCCTCATCAGTGAGGTGTAGCAGTATTCCTCTAAGCACACTGAGCAAGGAGTCCACGTCTGGTTGCTGTGAGTGCACTACTCTCTGTGTGTATTTAGTCTCCCTATGGGAAAAAGGGGCAACCAGACGTGGACTCCTTGCTCAGTGTTCTTAGAGGAATACTGCTATACCTCACTGACGAGACCCAATGAAGGCCAAAATGATCATCTGGGGTTGCTGTGTTCCTTGTTCAGAGAGGAATTGCCTGGTATTTCGGTGCTGGACTGACCGTAATAGGCGGGATCAGACTGATATGCTACAGGAAAGTTCTACTCTGTGAAAAGCATTACTGGGCTAAAAGAAGTTGCACCCAGGTGGTAAATCGCCATAGAACACGATAACAATGGTATTGAGCTGGATGTTCGTTCCTGTGAGTGCACTTCTCTCTCTGTGTGTGTATATATATATATCTCAATGATCAACCAGGAAGCTGAATAACTACCGTAGTTTTCTGAGTGAAATGAACCAAAACATTTAAAAAAAAAAGCTAAGGAATCTCACAAGAAAAGGCAAACAAACCAGGCACTTTACTGGAGATAATATTGAAAAATCACTTTCAAATAAGCAGAATGATTAAACCATTCACAGGTTTAAACAAGGAGTTTGTAAAACTTTTGAAAGCTACTAAGGTTCTCAGGAAGAGAAAATGTCCAACTATTAGACTTATTGGACTAGATCTAGAATAAAGATCAGAATGACAGAGATGTTTAAGGATTTGTACCTTTTAATATGCAGTATTATATTACAAAAGCAATAATGTTTTATTTCTAATAGATGCAATGAAAATTTACAAAATATGAATCCAATAAACAATTTTAGAACTTGGGTGAAAAAACAAGATGTTTAGTTCACAACAGCATATAATTTTACTTGATTTCTTATTTTTTTATTTGAAACTATTATATTTATAAATGCATAGCACTATAAAACATTACATTTAAACTGAAGGTCAAGTCCGGGGGACTTGATCACGCCGTTCTGCAGTTGATTTGAAATGAGTTTAACGTTCATTCATCATTTAGCATACATTTTAATCATACCGTTTTTTTTTTTTACCTTTTATTTATCCTCTGTTTCACTATTTTCATCCACACGCCATATCCCCTACATTGATTGACAAAAATGTAAGATTCAATTCTCCAATGTCCGTTTTGTTCAGCCCCTTTCTCGCGACGTCATTACTAACTTATGCGCATGCGTTACTCCCTCAATAGCATCATATAACTCATGACACGTTCATGACACGCATGCATATTCCGCTTCTTATTTGCATACATATCATAATTACGGTGATTCTGGTGCAAATACGCATGTGCAGTTTCTTGTAAGTCTTGTGCACAAGCTTTTGACTGACGTAGTGAGCGTGTGGGTGTTAATCATCCCAATCAGGATGATTGCAGTCCACCACCTCAGATATGGCGGATGAGTTAAGGAGCAGCGGCCTTTATACCACTGCTTCTTAACTCCTGTTTCCCGGCGAGCCGGAAGGCTCGTGCAGAATAAAAAGCATCTGCTGCTTCATAAATCTGCCCCCATATCTGTTAAACATGAAATGATCCATACTGGGAACACTGTTAAAGACGTAACGAGCATTAATATGAATAATGACATTGCCAAAGGATTTGGAAAATCTTCAACAGCAGCATCTTCTGAAACTAGATCAGCAATTACAAATCTGTCAAAAATAGGAAACAAGACCTCTCAAAAGAAAGAAACCACACTTCGTATTCATAGAGAATCTGAAAAATAAATTTTCCTTTAAAAGAAATATAAATCATATGGGAGATTGGAAAATTGTCACGTCCACTTAGGAAAAGATTCCCCAAAGTTCTAAAAAAAAAATTATCAAGATTATATTCCTGACCATAAAAAACTAATTTACCTTCAGAAGACAAAGGAAAAAATTAGGGCCAAATTACGAGTGGATCTTTACGTGCAACCGTAAAAGGAGCAAAATTTATTACGGGCACACGTTTAATAATTAGCCATTACAAGTGGCTGGTTAATGCTCCCGCAAACTTGTGTTTTCACATTGCGCTAAGTGCAATTAACCAGAGGTCAGACCTTTGGTTAAAAATAAAAAGTTGCCACAATTGCCCCCAAAATAAAGAGAACAGTGCAATAAAATAAAATATGAATATGAGCATATTTAAAAAAAAAAAAAATGCAGTGGGGGGATGCTTTTACATATAGGTCAATGGGGGACTGTTTTACATATATATTTGTGTGTTAATATGTGTATATGCACATATTAACCCATAATTATGTATATAAGCATATACATATATATTTACTGGGAACACATAGTTCCCCATAGACCGCAATGTAAAGGCGCTTGTAATGGCTAATTAATTATTGCGCTCCCGCAAATGGGCAAATTTGCCCATTTGCGGGCGCACAATAATTTAGCATTTCACTTGTAATCTAGCCCTAAGTATGTACCTACTGATAGCCTGATAGTCTTTGTGACCGCCGCTTCATAACTGCTGTTTCTGGCGAGTCTGAAGACTCGCCAGAAACAGGGGCCGTCAAGCTCCTTACGGAGCTTGATAAATAGAGCCCAATGTGTTTGATCCTTACTCTTAAGTTATTGGATGCCAATAATTTTTTATATAGTATAGAATCAAATTACTGCCTGGGCATATATCTCTCTCTCTCACAGCTTGTCTAATCCCTAGTTAGGGGATAGTGGTAGTTCTTACTTATGATTAACAACTAGTGTTAAGTGACTGCATCCTAAGGGCTGCTGCTATTTCCAATAATAGTGAATGCCTATGACTTACAGCAGTATAAGTTTTGACATCCCATTAATTTATTTAGGTTTCTGCTATCCATCAACAATAGTGGTAACTCTGTTAGATTAACACCTTATATTTCATCGATTAATTGGAATTACTTTATTCATGAGGAATGTATTGACTGAAGTTGATTCCATTTACAACTTCATTTAAGCTGATCGTATTTACTTAATTACTGCAATACCAATAAATTCTGGTCAAAGTAGAAGTATATTCCATATATAATATAACCTATCCAACTATATGTACATGGTATACCACAATATACCATAACCACCACACTATTGCATGCTGACATTCTATCTGATCACTATATCTGACCTATATTTACCAGTTGGAATTCCCACGTCTCACCATTGAGAAATATTTTATTAGCATATTAGTCTTTGGACTATGGATTAATTTGACATCCTAGGTTTTCCAAAACATTTGACTAGCTAATAACTTATATTAACAAGGTTTTACCCCTTACTAGTTTTACTAGTTACCGCTGCTCGTGTCCTGACTTAAGTTAATTCATGTTCCTGTAATTTTAAATTGTATTGTCTTGCCATTATTTTTAAAGTCCCAATAAAAGTAAAATTTTAATTTTCCTAGTTTATCCGCCATCCACACTCAGTCTAATATCTAACATAAAGGGAATGTGAGTACTATTTATATGTACTTATTTTGGAGGTCTATACCTCTTTTTGTTTCAATTTATGCTTAGTATAGAGCACCGAGTAGTTTTACTATTTCAGATTACAGCCATAGGAGGGTATGATCTTATTCCCTCCTAGCTATTAGTAGTAATTATAATTTCCCTTTTTTACCTCACAGTAGTGCCATTGGGCCCCTTTTTTCTTTGCTATATATACACACATATATACACACACAGTATATACCTATATATAACCATGTATAGATATATATTGTACCAAAATACCATCTCTCTCTCTCTCTCTCTCTCTATATATATATATATATATATATATATATATATATATATATATATGTGTGCGTGTGTGTATTTATGAATAAATAGAACATATTGTGCTATGTGCAGAACATTGGAATGTGAAATATTCATATTTTCATGTTTGGTTAGCACACATGAGAATATGCGTTCAAGTTGTTTTTGTTTTTGCTCCATTGACATCTATGGGGGAATAGGTTATCGTGCATGTGATATTGTAATTTCGGGTTTTTGCGCTTCGTGTCGGGTAAGCGCAAGCGTAATAACTTTTTACTTTCAACTCGTAATACCAGCACAAACCGACGTGTACAAAAAGTTTACTTCTAGAGCAAGAAGCGCTATAGCAAAAGCACTAAATAGCACTCTACTTGTATCTAGCTCAAAGTCTTTTGTTCTTAGAAGAGGCAATCTTGCCCAAAGGGAATGGGACTAATGAAGAACAAGTTTAAAACTGACAAGAATTCATGAAACTGCTTAGAATCATGTACTATTTTTAGATTGCTGTTCAGGTGGGATATGTTAACAAGAGGGATGTAGAAGAAAAATGGAGTGAAAAGAGTAATGACAATTATTTATAGCACCAATTTGTACCTGTAGAAAAAAAAAAAAAAAAAGAAGCAACCTAGGCATTTTTTCTTCTCTTAACTCCAGATGACATGCAGGGAAAAATCTGCTAATCCTTTTCATCTATTTATAGAGAACGATTGAACCTCTAAGTAAATAAAAATGTACTTGCCCACCACAAAGATCATGCTATTTATTACAATAATCTGGAAGAGGACTGGTCCTGTCTTTTACTTACAAAGCAAGTATAGAACTGTATTGAAGGGACATGAAACCCACAAAATGTCTTTCATGATTCAGATAGAGAATACATTTTAAACAACATTCCAATTTACTTTTATTATCTAATTTGCTTCATTCTTTAGATATTCTTTGTTGAAGGAATAGCAATGCACATGGGTGAGCCAATCACGAGGCATCTATGTGCAGCCACCAATCAGCAGCTACTGAGCCTATTTAGATATGCTTTTCAACAAAGAATATCAAGGGAATGCAGCAAATTAGATAATAGAAGTAAATTGGAAAGTTGTTTACCTCTGTAAATACCTTGTATATAAGCCTCTGAAGACTGCCTCTTTATTTCAGTTAGTTTTGACAGTCAGTCCTGACTAATGAATAACTCCACAAGAGTGAGCACAATGAGATCTATATGGCACGCATGAACTAGCGCTGTCTAACTGTTAAAAATGGTCAAAATGCACAGAGATAAGAGGCGGCCTTCAAGGGCTTAGAAATTAGCATTTAAGCCTACCTAGGTTTAGCTTTCAACAAAGAATACCAAGAAAACAAAGCAAATTTGATGATAAAAGTAAACTAGGAAATTGTTTAAAATTAAAATGTCCTATCTAAATCATGAAGGTGTAATTTTGAATAGACTGTCCTTTAAAAAAAGAAAATGCTATAATATATAGAATCATTTTATGATTACGCTGGTGCTTGCATATACTGTAACTATGTATTTAACCTCTGAAAACACACAGATAAAATCATCTCCAGAGCGACAATGAACTTCTCAGAATCAGAATAGTTTCTTGGTGAATTAGTTTCCATGTTATACATACAATTTCACAACAGATACATAAGTAAAAAGAGATACATGTTATACGTACAATTTCACAACAGATACATAAGTAAAAAGAGATACATGTTATACGTACAATTTCACAACAGATACATAAGTAAAAAGAGATACAATATGTTATACATACAATATCACAACAGATACATAAGTAAAAAGAGATACAACATGTTATACATACAATATCACAACAGATACATAAGTAACAAGAGATACATGTTATACATACAATATCACAACAGATACATAAGTAAAAAGAGATACATGTTATACATACAATATCACAACAGATACATAAGTAAAAAGAGATACATGTTATACATACAATATCACAACAAATACATAAGTAAAAAGAGATACAACATGTTATACATACAATATCACAACAGATATATAAGTAAAAAGAGATACATGTTATACATACAATATCACAACAGATACATAAGTAAAAAGAGATACAACATGTTATACATACAATATCACAACTGATACATAAGTAAAAAGAGATACGTTATACATACAATATCACAACAGATACATAAGTAAAAAGAGATACAACATGTTATACATACAATATCACAACAGATATATAAGTAAAAAGAGATACAACATGTTATACATACAATATCACAACAGATACATAAGTAAAAAGAGATACATGTTATACATACAATATCACAACAGATACATAAGTAAAAAGAGATACAACATGTTATACATACAATATCACAACAGATATATAAGTAAAAAGAGATACAACATGTTATACATACAATATCACAACAGATACATAAGTAAAAAGAGATACAATATGTTATACATACAATATCACAACAGATACATAAGTAAAAAGAGATACAACATGTTATACATACAATTTCACAACAGATACATAAGTAAAAAGAGATACAACATGTTATACATACAATATCACAACAGATACATAAGTAAAAAGAGATACAACATGTTATACATACAATATCACAACAGATACATAAGTAAAAAGAGATACATGTTATACATACAATTTCACAACAGATACATAAGTAAAAAGAGATACAACATGTTATACATACAATATCACAACAGATATATAAGTAACAAGAGATACAACATGTTATACATACAATATCACAACAGATACATAAGTAAAAAGAGATACAACATGTTATACATACAATATCACAACAGATACATAAGTAAAAAGAGATACATGTTATACATACAATATCACAACAGATACATAAGTAAAAAGAGATACATGTTATACGTACAATTTCACAACAGATACATAAGTAAAAAGAGATACATGTTATACATACAATTTCACAACAGATACATAAGTAAAAAGAGATACAACATGTTATACATACAATATCACAACAGATACATAAGTAAAAATAGATACATGTTATACATACAATATCACAACAGATACATAAGTAAAAATAGATACAACATGTTATACATACAATATCACAACAGATACAGAAGTAAAAAGAGATACAACATGTTATACATACAATATCACAACAGATACATAAGTAAAAAGAGATACAACATGTTATACATACAATATCACAACAGATACATAAGTAAAAAGAGATACAACATGTTATACATACAATATCACAACAGATACATAAGTAAAAAGAGATGCATGTTATACATACAATATCACAACAGATACATAAGTAAAAAGAGATACAACATGTTGTACATACAATATCACAACAGATACATAAGTAAAAAGAGATACATGTTATACATACAATATCACAACAGATACATAAGTAACAAGAGATACAACATGTTATACATACAATATCACAACAGATACATAAGTAAAAAGAGATACAACATGTTATACATACAATATCACAACAGATACAGAAGTAAAAAGAGATACAACATGTTATACATACAATATCACAACAGATACATAAGTAAAAAGAGATACAACATTATACATACAATATCACAACAGATACATAAGTAAAAAGAGATACATGTTATACATACAATATCACAACAGATACATAAGTAAAAAGAGATACAACATGTTATACATACAATATCACAACAGATACATAAGTAAAAAGAGATACAACGTTATACATACAATATCACAACAGATACATAAGTAAAAAGAGATACATGTTATACATACAATATCACAACAGATACATAAGTAAAAAGAGATACAACATGTTATACATACAATATCACAACAGATACATAAGTAAAAAGAGATACAACATGTTATACATACAATATCACAACAGATACATAAGTAAAAAGAGATACAACATGTTATACATACAATATCACAACAGATACATAAGTAAAATGAGATACATGTTATACATACAATTTCACAACAGATACATAAGTAAAAAGAGATACATGTTATACATACAATATCACAACAGATACATATTAAAAAGAGATACAACATGTTATACATACAATATCACAACAGATACATAAGTAAAAAGAGATGCATGTTATACATACAATATCACAACAGATACATAAGTAAAAAGAGATACAACATGTTGTACATACAATATCACAACAGATACATAAGTAAAAAGAGATACATGTTATACATACAATATCACAACAGATACATAAGTAAAAAGAGATACATGTTATACATACAATATCACAACAGATACAGAAGTAAAAAGAGATACAACATGTTATACATACAATATCACAACAGATACATAAGTAAAAAGAGATACAATATGTTATACATACAATATCACAACAGATACATATTAAAAAGAGATACAACATGTTATACATACAATTTCACAACAGATACATAAGTAAAAAGAGATACGTTATACATACAATATCACAACAGATACATAAGTAAAAAGAGATACAACATGTTGTACATACAATATCACAACAGATACATAAGTAAAAAGAGATACATGTTATACATACAATATCACAACAGATACATAAGTAAAAAGAGATACATGTTATACATACAATATCACAACAGATACAGAAGTAAAAAGAGATACAACATGTTATACATACAATATCACAACAGATACATAAGTAAAAAGAGATACAATATGTTATACATACAATCTCACAACAGATACATAAGTAAAAAGAGATACAACATGTTATACATACAATTTCACAACAGATACATAAGTAAAAAGAGATACAACATGTTATACATACAATATCACAACAGATACATAAGTAAAAAGAGATACAACATGTTATACATACAATATCACAACAGATACATATGTATCTGTTGTGATATTGTATGTATAACATGTATCTCTTTTTACTTATGTATCTGTTGTGATATTGTATGTATAACATGTTGTATCTCTTTTTACTTATGTATCTGTTGTGATATTGTATGTATAACATGTTGTATCTCTTTTTACTTATGTATCTGTTGTGATATTGTATGTATAACATGTATCTCTTTTTACTTATGTATCTGTTGTGAAATTGTATGTATAACATGTATCTCTTTTTACTTATGTATCTGTTGTGAAATTGTACGTATAACATGTATCTCTTTTTACTTATGTATCTGTTGTGATATTGTATGTATAACATGTATCTCTTTTTACTTAAGTAAAAAGAGATACATGTTATACGTACAATTTCACAACAGATACATAAGTAAAAAGAGATACATGTTATACATACAATTTCACAACAGATACATAAGTAAAAAGAGATACAACATGTTATACATACAATATCACAACAGATACATAAGTAAAAAGAGATACATGTTATACATACAATATCACAACAGATACATAAGTAAAAATAGATACAACATGTTATACATACAATATCACAACAGATACAGAAGTAAAAAGAGATACAACATGTTATACATACAATATCACAACAGATACATAAGTAAAAAGAGATACAACATGTTATACATACAATATCACAACAGATACATAAGTAAAAAGAGATACAACATGTTATACATACAATATCACAACAGATACATAAGTAAAAAGAGATGCATGTTATACATACAATATCACAACAGATACATAAGTAAAAAGAGATACAACATGTTGTACATACAATATCACAACAGATACATAAGTAAAAAGAGATACATGTTATACATACAATATCACAACAGATACATAAGTAACAAGAGATACAACATGTTATACATACAATATCACAACAGATACATAAGTAAAAAGAGATACAACATGTTATACATACAATATCACAACAGATACATAAGTAACAAGAGATACAACATGTTATACATACAATATCACAACAGATACATAAGTAACAAGAGATACAACATGTTATACATACAATATCACAACAAATACATAAGTAAAAGAGATACAACATGTTATACATACAATATCACAACAGATACATAAGTAACAAGAGATACTTGTTATACATACAATATCACAACAGATACATAAGTAACAAGAGATACAACATGTTATACATACAATATCACAACAAATACATAAGTAAAAAGAGATACAACATGTTATACATACAATATCACAACAGATACATAAGTAACAAGAGATACAACATGTTATACATACAGTATCACAACAGATACATAAGTAACAAGAGATACAACATGTTATACATACAATATCACAACAGATACATAAGTAACAAGAGATACAATATGTTATACATACAATATCACAACAGATACATAAGTAAAAAGAGATACAATGCACAATATAAAACACAGAAGACAATATTTAAGACAGAATAACAGTTTCAAGGAGTTAGTACACTTATGTGCAGTATATACAAGAGAATTGCACTAACAGTACGGATTGCACTAGCAATGGTAGTGTTCTACTGAGAAGAACAATAGAGGTGGACTATGCCTGTGAGCTAGCTGAATACATCTGATGATTTAATGGCAAGAGGCATCTGTGTGTAATCACCAATTAGCAGCTAGCTTCCAATAGTGCCTAACTAGGTATGCTTTTAAATTAAAGGATCAATAAAGTAGAGTTGCATAATTAACATGTGCATAATAAAAGACAAGAATTTAAAACCTACTCTGAATTTCAAATAAGCCGTATTTTTTCTGGCAAATTTATTTTTTCTCCCATTTTCCGCCCCCTGTATCATATGACAGATATCAGCCAATCACAGACTAGTATACGTATACCCTGTAAACTCAGTAGGATCTTGTTCCCAAAAAAGTGTTAATTTAAAAAGACTGTGCAAAATTTAATAATGGAAGTAAATTGGAAAGTGTCTTAAAACCGCATGTTCTATCTGAATCATAAAAATTAACTTGAGTGTTCTTTAAAGATACCAAGATATCCAAGTGCATTTTATAATAGAAGTAAATAAAAAAAGTCTCTTAACATTGCATGCTGTATAGGAAGAATGAAAGCTCCATTTTAACTGCCTTTAACACCTTTGCTATGGTTAAATATATAATAATTAAAGGGACACTGGTGCATAATAACATGCTATAAGAAATTAGATTTTTTTTTGGTGGGTCAGACAGAGCTTACAATTTTCTAAAAAGTTTCCAATTTACTTATTTGATCAAAATAGCTTTTTTCCCATGATATTATGTGTTGAAGAGATACCTAGGTAGGCATCTAAAGCGCTACATGGCAGGAAACAGTGCTGCCATCCTGTGCTACAGAAATAGACCTGCTCCTAAACATTACATCCCTGCTGCTTTTCAGCATAAGATACCATGAAAACAAATAAAAAATGATAGTAGAAGTAAATTAGAACGTGGTTTAAAATCATGAAAGATTTTAATTTTTTTAATTTTTTTAATATACCTCTCAACATTCTTCTATCAAGTATATGAAAGAGCAGCAGCTTAAAGGGACAGTCTAGTAAAAATTCAACTTTCATGATTTAGATAGGGCATGTAATTTTAAACAACTTTCTAATGTACTTTTATCATCAAATTTGCTTTGTTCTCTTGGTACTCTTTGTTGAAAACAAAACCTAGGTAGGCTCATATGCTAATTTATTGGCCCTTGCACGCCGCTTCTTATCTCAGTGCATTTTGACAGTTGTTCACAGCTAGGTAGTGCTAGTTCATGTGTGCCATATAGATAACATTGTGTTCACTCCCGTGGAGTTATTTATCAATCAGCACTGATTGGCTTAAATGCAAGTCTTTTAAATAAGGGAGCAGTCTGCAGAGGCTTAGATACAAGGGAATTAACAGAAGTAAAAAGTATATTAATATAACAGCGTTGGTTATGCAAAAATGGAGAATGGGTGATAAAGGGATGATCTATCTTTTTAAACAATACAAATTAGACTGTTCCTTTAAGTTAAAGTTGTTTATTTGAAAACAGTTTATTTTAGGCAGAACATTTTTGAGTATTATGTTTAAAGGGACACTGAACCCAAATAATTTATTTTGTGATTCAGATAGAGCATGTAATTGTAAGCAACTTTCTAATTTATTCCTATTATCAATTTTTCTTCGTTCTCTTGCTATCTTTATTTGGAAAAGAAGGCATCTAAAAAAAAATTGGGGTTCAGATCTCTGGACAGCACTTTTTTTTATTGATGGATAAATGTATCCACCAATCAGCAAGAACAACCCAGGTTGTTCACCAAAAATGGGCCGACATATAAACTTACTTTCTTGCATTTCAAATAAAGATACCAAGAGAATAAAGAAAATTTGATAATAGGAGTAAATTAGAAAGTTGCTTAAATTGTCATGCTCTATCTGAATCACAAAAGAAAACATTTGGGTTTAGTGTCCCTTTAAGTATATTATTAATAATATTTTATTTATTTTTTCTCCTAGAGAGTTGTGCACTAAATTGTACAGCACGAGTTGGGGGAACACACATAGCTGGCAAGAGTTTGACCTTACTTGTGAATACAACCCACTTGAGGCACCAATGCTGACCTGCTTAGCAGATGTTAGAGAACCTTGTCAACTCGGCTGTCGGAACCTCACATACTGTACCAACTTCAACAACAGGTAAAGTATTGATTACAACCTGTAGCAGTTGAATGCATTTTGAATGAAATTAGTTAAAGAGACAGTAAATACCTTGTAATTACAATACACTTCTGGTTTCTTGCTATAAAGTAACAAATCAGCCAAGTCTAAACATTTAAAAAAAATGACCTTGCTTGCTGCAGTTGTTTTTCAATAGCCAAATTCTATCCACCACTTGCCGTATTTAGAGGAGCCGATTAAGGCATGAATTGGGGGGCCACAATGATAGCCATGGTCATTATGTCAGTATAAAGTGCATTGTTTTGCAATTGTAATCAGCTAAAGCCCCTTAAGTAGAAGGGTATACCTTGAGAAGTCTGCAGTATGCATTTCCAGCTCTGAAAATTGAAAAAAAAAAACTATATTTAGAGCATTACATGAAATGGGGCAAAATAAATAACAACCGTATATAATGCAAAGTTTTTTAATTACACTTAACTATACATTATAGGCCAGATTACAAGTGGAGCGCTAAATATCACTTTCTTAAAAGCAATATTTGTGCTCCACTGAGTAATAGCGACGCACGCTAATGTGCACTAGTATTACAAGTTGACAGAAATGCAAATGCAAGGTGGCGTTCGTATTGCTGGGAAGCATTGCGCCCATGAGAGTGTGCTTCCATAGGCTTCTATGGGAGCCTCATTCTGATGCCGTCAGAGATGGCACAGAACCTCATGCAGCGAAAGGGGTAAGTCGTGCAGTGATGGCAGTAATTTTAAATCTATATGTACTAGTGTTAAAGCCTGTGTACATGGGCCAAAATGTATTTATGTGTTAATATGTCTATATACACATATTAACAAATAAATATATATGTATATAAGCATATATATATATATATTTACTGGGAACACACAGTTCCCATAGAACACGATGTAAAGGCCCTTTTCAGTGCTGTCTTTTTTTCTAACACCCGCCAACTGTACCCCCAAAATAATGCCTGGTGCAGTTAAATTTAGATTTTTTAATAAAATACACACCACTGTTTCTCCAACATAGGTGTGTCCGGTCCACGGCGTCATCCTTACTTGTGGGATATTCTCTTCCCCAACAGGAAATGGCAAAGAGCCCAGCAAAGCTGGTCACATGATCCCTCCTAGGCTCCGCCTTCCCCAGTCATTCTCTTTGCCGTTGTACAGGCAACATCTCCACGGAGATGGCTTAGAGTTTTTTGGTGTTTAAATGTAGTTTTTATTCTTCAATCACATGCAGATAAGGTGGTTTTTACGTACTGAGCCTGGTTTTCTTCCGAAGGTTGTTTCCAACAAAAATATTAACCAGGAGATAGTTGTACCTTCTTTGTGTCCGAATCCAGTTTCATAGAAGGAACGTTTGTTACACAATTTGGACGTTGTCCGTGCTCTAAAATTCTATTTAGATGCTACAAAGGATTTCAGACAAACATCTTCCTTGTTTGTTGTTTATTCTGGTAAAAGGAGAGGTCAAAAAGCAACTTCTACCTCTCTATCTTTTTGGCTTAAAAGCATCATCAGATTGGCTTATGGGACTGCCGGACGGCAGCCTCCTGAAAGAATCACAGCTCATTCCACTAGGGCCGTGGCTTCCACATGGGCCTTTATGAACAAGGCTTCTGTTGATCAGATATATAAGGCAGCGACTTGGTCTTCACTGCACACTTTTACCAAATTTTACAAATTTGATACTTTTGCTTCTTCTGAGGCTATTTTTGGGAGAAAGGTTTTGCAAACCGTGGTGCCTTCCATCTAGGTGACCTGATTTGCTCCCTCCCATCATCCGTGTCCTAAAGCTTTGGTATTGGTTCCCACAAGTAAGGATGATGCCGTGGACCGGACACACCTATGTTGGAGAAAACAGAATTTATGTTTACCTGATAAATTACTTTCTCCAACGGTGTGTCCGGTCCACGGCCCGCCCTGGTTTTTTAATCAGGTCTGATGATTTATTTTCTTTAACTACAGTCACCACGGTATCATTTGATTTCTCCTATGCAAATATTCCTCCTTTACGTCGGTCGAATGACTGGGGAAGGCGGAGCCTAGGAGGGATCATGTGACCAGCTTTGCTGGGCTCTTTGCCATTTCCTGTTGGGGAAGAGAATATCCCACAAGTAAGGATGACGCCGTGGACCGGACACACCGTTGGAGAAAGTAATTTATCAGGTAAACATAAATTCTGTTTTTTGGGGGGCATTTGGGGCACATTTATAAAATTAACCAGGGATCTGGTTATTTATCGTGCATCCGCAAACAGATAAATTAGCGCTCCAATTGTAATCTAGCCCAATATATTACAATCTTAAGATGTTTACTGTTCCTTTAAAGCAACATATGTAAAAAGCAAGAAGAACTTATGCATCGTGGTTTTTTGTTTTAGAAGAAACTAAAAATGAAATTTTATGCAAAAAAAATCTCACTTTAACATTCATTAAACTTAGCACAGTGCTGTTGCATATATTTATATTTTGAGACTATTACTCTTGCACTTTATACCCATGCACTCTATAACAGAGTCTAAGGGGTGCACCTTAGTTTTAAGGAACTATATAGGGCAAAATTTATCAAGCCCCGAGAAATTGCGCCTAAAAAGTTGCGATTATTTTCGCAATAGTTCGCAATGTGTGAAGTAAAAAATGTCGCCAGTATTTATCAAAATTCTAGAGACATTTTTGGGGCAAAACCTTTTTGCGATGTCAAGCGAATGGCTTATCCTAGTTTTCTTGCGAAAATGTCATTTTCACTTTATTTATCAATCTTAATTTTAGACACCGGTAAATGGTTTATTGTTCTAATCAAGTCATCGTTTGTAAGAATGTTATTTCTTATATATTAAAGTTATTTTTATTTTGCCCCTTCTTTGGCTCTCTTTCATTAAGGAAGGTTGCCCGTTTTTTTGGAGCTCATCTTCGTTCTGTTTAATACACTTATTCCAATTGCACTTAAATTATTTTACTTTTTTATAAATTTGTGTATACATTTTTGTTATTTAATTATTAATATTATTCAGGTTCTGCGCCTTGTTGTGGGCAATTTCTAACCCTAGATACAGCAAGAAAAATACATATTTCCATTTTCCCTCCAAACAACAATATCGCTCTTTATTTTTAACTCCTCACAACCTACAAATTGGCGAGATTAAAAACAGTGAATATTGAATGCACCACTTTTCATAAATATATGAGAACTGCGAATATATACGGGGATTTTAAAATGCCAATAGAGATTAATACAAGAATAAGGCATTTCCAGACAACTTATTTGCATATATTTAAGACTTGCGAATGGTCATGAGTCAATTTGTTCACACATGAAAAGTTGCGACTTTATAGGTGCATAACCTTTCATAAATATGGTGATATCATTTGTGAGGTTTTTTTTGACGAATTTTCTTATTCTCACTTTGATAAATCTTGCCCATAGTATACCTCTTAACCAGTGGCAACTCTAGGAACAATATATAGGGGAGCACATAAGATACCACAGTCAAATCTGGGGGGCACTAATAATTTTCACCACTAAATCATACCACTGAAATTAAACTAAATAAATAAATAAATAAATATATATATATATATATATATATATATATATATATAAATAAGATTCCAAAATACCAGAGTAATGTGATGATACCTTTTCTCCAACATTGGTGTGTCCGGTCCACGGCGTCATCCTTACTTGTGGGAATATCTCTTCCCCAACAGGAAATGGCAAAGAGCCCAGCAAAAGCTGTCCATATAGTCCCTCCTAGGCTCCGCCCACCCCAGTCATTCTCTTTGCCGTTGCACAGGCAACATCTCCACGGAGATGGTTAAGAGTATGTGGTGTTTAGTTGTAGTTTTTTTTATTCTACTATCAAGAGTTTGTTATTTTAAAATAGTGCTGGTATGTACTATTTACTCTGAAACAGAAAAAGATGAAGAGTTCTGTTTGTGAGAGGAAGATGATTTTAGCAGCAGTAACTAAAATCGATTGCTGTTTCCACATAGGACTGTTGAGATGAAGTAACTTCAGTTGGGGGAAACAGTTAGCAGACTTTTTCTGCTTAAGGTATGACTAGCCATATTTCTAACAAGACTGTGTAATGCTGGAAGGCTGTCATTTCCCCTCATGGGGACCGGTAAGCCATTTTCTTAGTCTCAAACAGAATAAAGGGCTTAATATGGGCTATAAAACTGGTAGACACTTTTATGGGCAAAATCGATTGCTTTATTTGGGCATTTTATACATCTTTATGTTTGAAATTCACACTTACAAACTTTGGGGAACGTTTTTTAACGTCAGGCACTGAGTTAGACACCTTTCCAGTCAGGAAGGGCCTTCCCAGTTGTAGGCTGAGCCTCATTTTCGCGCCATTACTGCGCAGTTACTTTTGAGAGCAAGACATGCAGATGCATGTGTGTGGATCTGAAAGTGGTTGGAAAAGTTCCTAGAAGGCTTCATTTGGTATCGTATTACCTCCTGGGTTTGGTAAAGTCGCAGGAAAGGCTGTAGCTGGGACTGTAGAGGGGTTAAAACTGTAACAGGCTCCGGTTTCTTTATTTTAAGGGTTAATGCTCTGAAAATTGGTGTGCAATACTTTTAATGCTTTAAGACACTGTGGTGAAAATTTGGTAAATTTTGAACAATTCCTTCATACTTTTTCACATATTCAGTAATAAAGTGTGCACTGTTTAAAATTTAAAGAGACAGTAACGGTTTGTTTTAAAACGGTTTTTGTACTTTCTTGACAAGTTTAAGCCTGTTTAACATGTCTGCACCTTCAGATAAGCTATGTTCTATATGTTTGAAGATCAATGTGTCCCCCCCTTCAAAATTGTGTGATAATTGTGCCATAGCGTCCAAACAAAGTAAGGACAGTACTGCCACAGATAGTAAAGTTGCCCAAGATGATTCATCAGATGAAGGGAGTAGACATAGTTCTACATCATCTCCTTCTGTGTCTACACCAGTTTTGCCCACGCAGGAGGCCCCTAGTACTTCTAGCGCGCCAATGCTTATTACTATGCAACAATTAACGGCAGTAATGGATAACTCCATAGCAAATATTTTATCCAAAATGCCTGCATATCAGATAAAGCGTGATTGCTCTGTTTTAAACACTGTAGAGCAGGAGGGCGCTGATGATAATTGCTCTGTCATACCCTCACACCAATCTGAAGGGGTCATGAGGGAGGTTTTGTCGGATGGGGAAATTTCAGATTCAGGTAAAATTTCTCAACAGGCAGAACCTGATGTTGTGACATTTAAATTTAAATTAGAGCATCTCCACGCACTACTTAAGGAGGTGTTATCTACTCTCAATGATTGTGACAACCTGGTCATTCCAGAAAAATTATGCAAGATGAACAAGTTCCTAGAGGTTCCGGTGCACCCTGACGCTTTTCCTATACCCAAGCGGGTGGCGGATATAGTGAATAAGGAGTGGGAGAAGCCCGGCATACCTTTTGTCCCCCCTCCTATATTTAAGAAATTATTTCATATGGTTGACCCCAGAAAGGACTTATGGCAGACAGTCCCTAAGGTCGAGGGGGCAGTTTCTACTTTAAACAAGCGCACTACTATTCCTATCGAGGATAATTGTGCTTTCAAAGATCCTATGGATAAAAAATTGGAGGGTTTGCTTAAAAAGATTTTTGTACAGCAAGGTTACCTCCTGCAACCCATTTCGTGCATTGTTCCTGTCACTACAGCAGCGTGGTTCTGGTTCGAGGAACTAGAAAAGCTGCTCAGTAGAGAGACTCCGTATGAGGAGGTTATGGACAGAGTTCACGCACTCAAGTTGGCTACTTCTTTTATTTTAGATGCCGCTTTGCAAATAGCTAGATTAGCGGCGAAAAATTCAGGGTTTGCAATTGTGGCGCGCAGAGCGCTTTGGCTAAAGTCTTGGTCAGCGGATGTATCTTCCAAGACAAAATTGCTCAATATCCCCTTTAAGGGTAAAACTCTCTTTGGGCCAGAATTGAAAGAGATTATCTCAGACATCACTGGGGGAAAGGGCCATGCCCTCCCACAAGATAGGCCTTTCAAAGCCAAGAACAAGTCTAATTTTCGTTCCTTTCACAATTTCAGGAACGGACCGGCTTCCAACTCCGCATCCTCTAAACAAGAGGGTAATGCTTCACAAACCAAACCAGCCTGGAAACCGATGCAGGGCTGGAACAAGGGTAAGCAGGCCAAGAAGCCTGCTGCTGCTAATAAAACAGCATGAAGGAGTAGCCCCCGATCCGGGACCGGATCTAGTAGGGGGCAGACTCTCTCTCTTTGCTCAGGCTTGGGCAAGAGATGTTCAGGATCCCTGGGCACTAGAAATAGTTTCTCAGGGTTATCTTCTGGAATTCAAGGAACTACCCCCAAGGGGAAGGTTCCACATGTCTCACTTATCCTCAAACCAAATAAAGAGACAGGCATTCTTACATTGTGTAGAAGACCTGTTAAAGATGGGAGTGATACACCCAGTTCCAACGGCGGAACAAGGAAAGGGATTTTACTCAAATCTGTTCATAGTTCCCAAAAAAGAGGGAACTTTCAGACCAATTCTGGATTTAAAGATCCTAAACAAATTTCTCAGAGTACCATCGTTCAAAATGGAAACCATTCGAACGATTCTACCTACAATCCAGGAGGGTCAATTTATGACTACTGTGGATCTAAAGGATGCGTATCTACATATTCCTATCCACAAAGATCATCATCAGTTCCTAAGGTTCGCCTTTCTGGACAAACATTACCAGTTTGTGGCACTCCCATTCGGATTAGCCACTGCTCCAAGGATTTTCACAAAGGTACTCGGGTCCCTTCTAGCGGTTCTAAGACCAAGGTGCATTGCAGTAGTACCTTACTTGGACGACATTCTAATACAGGCGTCGTCTCTTTCAAAGACAAAGGCTCACACAGACATTGTTCTAGCCTTTCTCAGATCTCACGGTTGGAAGGTGAACATAGAAAAAAGTTCCCTGTCTCCGTCGACAAGAGTTCCTTTCTTGGGAACAATAATAGATTCTTTAGAAATGAGGATTTTTCTGACAGAAGTCAGAAAGTCAAAAATTCTAAACGCTTGTCAAGTTCTTCATTCTATTCCACGTCCTTCCGTAGCTCAGTGCATGGAAGTGGTAGGATTGATGGTTGCAGCAATGGACATAGTTCCTTTTGCGCAAATTCATCTAAGACCATTACAATTGTGCATGCTGAAACAGTGGAATGGGGACTATACAGACTTGTCTCCAGTGATTCAAGTAGATCAGAAGACCAGAGACTCGCTCCATTGGTGGCTAACCCAGGATCACCTGTCCCAGGGAATGAGCTTCCGCAGACCAGAGTGGGTCATCGCCACGACCGACGCCAGTCTAGTGGGCTGGGGCGCGGTCTGGGACTCCCTGAAAGCTCAGGGGCTATGGTCTCGGGAAGAGTCTCTTCTCCCGATAAACATTCTGGAACTGAGAGCGACATTCAATACTCTCAGGGCTTGGCCTCAACTAGCAAAGGCCAGATTCATAAGATTCCAATCAGACAACATGACGACTGTTGCTTACATCAACCTTCAGGGGGGAACAAGGAGTTCCCTGGCGATGGGAGAAGTGACCAAAATCATAAAATGGGCAGAGGATCACTCCTGCCACCTATCTGCGATCCACATCCCAGGAGTGGAAAACTGGGAGGCGGATTATCTGAGTCGTCAGACATTCCATCCGGGGGAGTGGGAGCTCCACCCGGAGATATTTGCCCAATTGACTCAATTATGGGGCATTCCAGACATGGATCTGATGGCGTCTCGTCAGAACTTCAAGGTTCCTTGCTACGGGTCCAGATCCAGGGATCCCAAGGCGACTCTAGTGGATGCATTAGTAGCACCTTGGACCTTCAACCTAGCTTATGTGTTTCCACCGTTTCCGCTCATTCCCAGGCTGGTAGCCAGGATCAAGCAGGAGAGGGCCTCAGTGATCTTGATAGCTCCTGCGTGGCCATGCAGGACTTGGTATGCAGACCTGATGAATATGTCATCGGCTCCACCATGGAAGCTACCTTTGAGACAGGATCTTCTAGTACAAGGTCCATTCGAACATCCAAATCTAGTTTCCCTCCAGCTGACGGCTTGGAAATTGAACGCTTGATTTTATCTAAGCGTGGGTTTTTGGATTCTGTAATAGATACTCTGGTACAAGCCAGAAAACCTGTAACTAGAAAAATTTACCATAAGATATGGAAAAGATATATCTGTTGGTGTGAATCCAAGGGATTCTCATGGAGCAAGATCAAAATTCCTAGGATCCTTTCCTTTCTCCAAGAAGGTTTGGATAAGGGATTATCAGCGAGTTCTTTAAAGGGACAGATTTCTGCTTTATCTGTCTTGTTACACAAACGACTGGCAGCTGTGCCAGATGTTCAAGCATTTGTTCAGGCTCTGGTTAGGATCAAGCCTGTTTACAGACCTTTGACTCCTCTCTGGAGTCTAAATCTAGTTCTTTCAGTTCTCCAAGGGGTTCCGTTTGAACCTTTACATTCCATAGATATTAAGTTGTTATCTTGGAAAGTTTTGTTTTTGGTTGCTATTTCTTCTGCTAGAAGAGTTTCTGAGTTATCTGCTCTGCAGTGTACTCCGCCCTATCTGGTGTTCCATTCAGATAAGGTTGTTTTGCGTACTAAGCCTGGTTTTCTTCCAAAGGTTGTTTCCAACAAAAATATTAACCAGGAGATAGTTGTACCTTCTTTGTGTCCGAATCCAGTTTCAAAGAAGGAACGTTTGTTACACAATTTAGATGTAGTCCGTGCTCTAAAATTCTATTTAGATGCTACAAAAGAGTTCAGACAAACATCTTCTCTGTTTGTCGTCTATTCTGGTAAAAGGAGAGGTCAAAAAGCGACTTCTACCTCTCTTTCCTTTTGGCTTAAAAGCATCATCCGATTGACTTACGAGACTGCCGGACGGCAGCCTCCTGAAAGAATCACAGCTCACTCTACTAGGGCTGTGGCTTCCACATGGGCCTTCAAGAACGAGGCTTCTGTTGATCAGATATGTAAGGCAGCGACTTGGTCTTCCCTGCACACTTTTGCCAAATTTTACAAATTTGATACTTTTGCTTCTTCGGAGGCTATTTTTGGGAGAAAGGTTTTGCAAGCCGTGGTGCCTTCTGTTTAGGTAACCTGATTTGCTCCCTCCCTTCATCCGTGTCCTAAAGCTTTGGTATTGGTTCCCACAAGTAAGGATGACGCCGTGGACCGGACACACCAATGTTGGAGAAAACAGAATTTATGCTTACCTGATAAATTACTTTCTCCAACGGTGTGTCCGGTCCATGGCCCGCCCTGGTTTTTTGAATCAGGTTTGATGAATTATTTTCTCTAACTACAGTCACCACGGCACCCTATAGTTTCTCCTGTTTTTTTCCTACTGTCCATCGGTCGAATGACTGGGGTGGGCGGAGCCTAGGAGGGACTATATGGACAGCTTTTGCTGGGCTCTTTGCCATTTCCTGTTGGGGAAGAGATATTCCCACAAGTAAGGATGACGCCGTGGACCGGACACACCGTTGGAGAAAGTAATTTATCAGGTAAGCATAAATTCTGTTTTTTTATTGTACTAACCTAATACATATTTACTTACATACACACACATCCATACATATACAGTTACACACAAACGCACATTATACATACACACACAGTTACACTCATACATTAATACTGTACACATACATACATACACACATATATACTTACATACACAAACACACATTATACATACATACACAAACACACATGCATACACACACACATACTCACCGACACAGACATACAGTACATACATACACACACACATAGTTAAACACACATGCATGCATACACACACACGCACTAATACATACATACACACACAAATACACACATACATACACATTAGCACCCCGGTGGATGTGAGATGTCAAACTTAGTGCACTTGTTGAGACATAGATAGATAGATAGATAGATAGATAGATGATATAGAATGTAATCAATTAACACATTGCCATAGAAAATTAAATATATATATTTATAGGTCTATATAGGTGTGTGTGTGTGTATATATATATATATATATATATATATATATACACACATATATATATATATATATATATATATATATATATATATATACATACATTATACATACATACACACAAAATCATACATTTCACTGTACACATAAAAAGCTTCATGTAAGGAATAACAAATGTGTAAAAGTAATGAATTTAATTAGTTAAGCAATAAGTTCACTCCCTGGTTTTTTGTTGTTGTTTTTTTAAGTATATCTGGTTCTGAAACTTTACAAAAATGTTAATTTAAAAATAAAGCAAGAAAATTGTGTCTTCTCTCCCCAATATTAGAAAAGAGAGGGAATAAAGCATGTTTAACACTTTTGCATTGATGACATATGTAAATGGTGGAGCAGTTCAGTATCTCATAACATAAGCCCAGAAAAGTGTGTATATGACAAGCAGTATAAAAAGACTGTTATTGAAATGAGTGCAGCATATGTTGCTAATTACCTATACTAGAGAACAGAGACACAGATCAGCTCAGCACTATCATAACTGTAATCCCCAGTCAGTTTGCACTAACTTCTTACAGCAGGCACTGGCTCTCTCAGTACTATATCTCTTACTATGGAAGTTAGACAGTTTTCCACAAGGTTGGAGGAAGCTGAAAACAGAATCTCGGATCTAGAGGATAGACTTAATATACAAGAGCCCACTATAGATTCACACAGTAAAACGATTATATCATTACAGGCCAAGATTGAAGATCTCGAGGATCGCTCAAGGCGAAATAATTTGAAAGTGATAGGTCTTCCAGAATCACCAGAATTTCAAGACCTGATGGCCTTTGTGTCTATAATCTTACCTCAGGCCTTGCAGATTCCAGCTCCCGCTACTCCCTTTCAGATAGAGAGGGTTCATAGGATAGGGTTTCGTAGAGAACCTAATGAGGGCAATAGACCCAGACCAGTGATATTTAAATTTATTAATTTTCAAGATGAGATGTTATATCTTAAGTATTACAGAAAATGTAATCCTTTGGTATTAGGCTCCCATAGATTATTAATCTTTCAAGATTTCTCATCAGAAACTTGTCTAAGAGAAGAGATATGTCTTTTTTCTATGGTAGGTTGCAGATGGAAAAATATAACATCAAATTGATCTATCCTGCGAAACTAGTGGTAATGAGAGAGGGTAATTCCCTCACACTAAACAATGTCATGGAAGCTGAGACTTTCTGCAGAGATGAGGGGGTACCATAAAAGAGTAAACGTCAGGAATGTATATCTAGAAAAGAGGTATCTCATGTTAAGATTGTTTTGGTTTCTGGTATTTTTGTGTCCCTTTTTTTTTTTTTTCTCTCTTCTTTCTCTTCTCTCTCTCTTCACCTCGGCACGCCAGGTCCACCTGTTTTTCGTCCCCCCACCACTCACACGATAAGGATTAGAAGTGATGGGCCCTAAATTTAATTTATTATCCTGGAACGTGGGGGGTATAACCTCCCCAATTAAAAGGAAGTCCATAATAAAACATTTGGGGAAATTTAATCCTGATATAGTCTTGCTCCAGGAATTACATCTTAAGCCCCCAGAAATTCTCAAACTTAAATCTAAGTGGGTTGGGGAGGTTGTTGCCGCGCCGTCCTCTTCTAGAAAGAGGGGGGTAGCTATACTATTGAGTAAGAATTTGGAATACCATATAGATAATACTGAAGCGGACCCTGAGGGTCGGTTTTTAATCTTGGAGATGGAGATTAATAAGATACACTATGTAATATGTAACATTTATGGGCCTAACCAAATCGATTACAACTTCTGGTCAGCCCTAACAGTTAAATTACATAGATTTATAGGGCGTAATCTAATTATTGCTGGAGATTTTAATCTACTCGCAGATGCTACGCTGGATAGTCTTAAAAAAAGATCGCTTAACACCAGATGTAGGAAGGTGCGGATCTTCCAAAAGCTGTGTTCACAGCTGGGCTTAGTTGATATATGGCGAGTTCAGAATCCCGATTGCCGTGTATTCACCTGTATGTCACAAGCCCAACAGGCATTATCCAGGATTGATTATTTCCTTATTTCAGACTCTCTCCTTAGTTGGAACTGGCTCCCTAAAATTGAGGATATTATAATCTCTGATCACGCTGTCATCTCGCTGACGTTTAACCCGGGTTTAAGGAATTATGGTAGTAACCATATTTTTTTTCCTAAATATTTAAGCAATAACACTAGTTTCCAAAACTGGTTACGACTGAAGTGGGTGGATTATCATAAGAATAATGAAAGTTATTTAGATAAAATTGAGGTGTTTTGGGAGGCCTCTAAAGCTGTCCTTCGGGGGGAGATAAAATCTTATATGGCTTTTCGGAAGAAGAAATGTTGCCAGGTTACTAGGCAGTTGGCTAACCAAGTCAAAAACGCTTATAGAGCTTATATTAACAATCCCTCTTCACACTGTTGGGGATCATATGTAAGGGCGAAGTCACTACGAGATATATATATTAAGCAAAATAGTGCCCAAGAAGACCTCAGACTCAAAGCTATATATGGAGGATATACAGGGAGATCGGCAAAGTTTTTGGCTAGATTAGCCAAATCTTCTCCAAGACATGCAATCTCTGCCATTAAACAAGGCGCAACCAGGCATACCAAGCATTCTGACATAGAAAGGGTTTTCTTTGAATTTTTCCAAGATTTGTATAAGTTAGAATCCCCAAACTTAACAAATAAAAGAGAATTTTGGGACAGGATTAAGGTACCGAAAATAATATTTGAAGCGAAGGATTTTATCAATGCCCCCATTACGGAAGAGGAGATTGTAGCAGCAATTAAACATGCCAAACCTAATAAGGCGGTGGGACCGGATACATTTCCAATTGAATATTACAGAATTCTAGAATCTTTGGTGGTACCAAGATTGAACAAGTTGTATAATCTATATTTTTTAGGAAGCACCAGATGCTCGCAG
Organism: Bombina bombina; assembly: GCF_027579735.1. NCBI lineage: Eukaryota > Metazoa > Chordata > Amphibia > Anura > Bombinatoridae > Bombina > Bombina bombina. Next base: position 575,540,877 of record NC_069503.1, on the reverse strand, counting down.
TATTTTGCTGCAGCAAATATTTTATTAATTCTTAAAAAGGGTAAAGACCCTGAGTTACCTAGCTCCTATAGACCGATATCAGTCCTTAACACCGACTATAAGCTTCTTGCAGCTATTTTAGCCAATCGCTTGAAATCATGCATAGGAGATATAATTCACGAGAACCAATCTGGTTTTATGCCAGGTCTGAACCCGGTGAGAAACATGCGGAAACTCTTAGTACTCATCGAGTCTTATTGGAATAGATATGCAACTTCTAACCGCAGCAAGATTGCAGACAAAGCCATCTTAACAGTTGACGCGGAGAAGGCCTTTGATCGGGTTAGCTGGGATCATTTGTTCTTTTCCCTAGATCAGTTCGGTCTGTCAGGACGGTTTAAAGGCTACATTCGATTAATTTATAGTGCCCCTACATCAGGGGTGGTAGTTAATAATGTTATATCTCAACGATTTACTATGTACAGAGGAACCAGGCAGGGCTGTCCACTCTCCCCCCTTTTATTCAACATCAGTTTAGAGCCCCTGGCCATATTATTACGCCAAGAGTTGATGGGCATCTCTTTGGCAGGTGAGAAATTAGTCCTGCTTCTTTATGCTGATGATCTGCTTCTATTCATTTCTAACCTCAGGACTACATTACCAATTTTGCAAGGTATTATCCAAGATTTCGGTGAGATCTCAGGATATAAGATAAATACCACAAAATCAGAACTAATGTGGTTGTATAAAAAACCTATACTCACCATTGAACATCCATTCCAGGAAGTTTCACAAGTCTCATATCTAGGCCTACGATTATCAAGTAATCCGGCGGAGTGGTACAACGCAAACTATGTGTACTCTTTGGAACAATGTTGTAAAAAACTTGAGGATTGGACATCATTACCTATATCTCTTTCGGCCCGAGTGATATTGATTAAGACAGTTATTTTTCCTAAATTTTTATACATTTTACATAATATTCCGCTTTTTTTGCATAAGAAGGACATCGCTAAGTACAACAAAGCCTGTTCAAGATTCCTATGGAAAGGGTCCAAACCACGGATTGCATGTTATCGACTTATGAAAAGTAAGCTGGCAGCGGGTCTGGCTCTTCCTAATATTCAGGCATATAATCTAGCTAGTATTGCCAGATTTGCGATGGACTGGTTAACGGAAAAAGAGCAAATCTCCTCCTTTTTCTTGGAATCAAGGTTGGTGGCTCCCTTTTATTTAAAGGCTTTACTGCATTGCCCGTTGACCTCACTCCCCTCAAATATATTTCACTTATTTATGTTCAGGAATGTCATAGTGGCATGGCAGAAATTATGCGCCGATCTAGAATGTTCAACGTATGTTTCATATTATCTACCTATTTGTGGTAATCCTAACTTCACTCCCGGGCTGTCAAACCAGGTCTTTAAGGAATGGGAACAAAAAGGTCTGAAACTTATGGGTCAGATCCTGGGAACCATAGGAGTCCCAATAACCTTTGCAGAACTAGCAGATAGTTTTGACTTAGGGGCTCGTGAGTTCTATGCATATCTGCAAGTCAGACATTATCTGCAAGAGTTACTCCAAAACTACGGAAAGAATTGGACATTAGGTGATCTACAGGATAGGATAAGCAAATATGCGTCAGGAGTGTATGCAATTTCATCACTATACTTACTCATAATGCAAAAATCCTCTAGTGTACAGGTCAACGATATGATAGGAAAATGGTCTTTTTACTTTCAGGATATAGATGAGCAGATTATTATTGGTAGTTTTAAAGTAGTACAACAAAGCTGGGTTCCAACTTTATGGAGAGAGTCTCAGATTAAAATAGACCTTCAGAGGTATTTTACACCCTGACTGTTATCCAAATGGTATAAAACAAGTATCCTCTGTTCTAGATGTTCTGCAATAGATGCTGACCTATTTCATTGTCTTTGGGCGTGTCCAAAAATCTTTCAATACTGGAAAAAGATAATTTATTGGATGAATACAAGTTTACAGTTGGATTATGTACTGAAGCCCATTGAGATTTTTTTCTTGGCGAGATACCAAGGCATATCAAAAAATCATAGTCTTATAAACACAATTATATTAACGGGACGCAATCTCATCCTTAAGTTATGGAAGGCGCGTGAAGCACCCAAGATATCCCATTTTAAAAAGGCCTTATTAAGTCAGTTTATTACAGAACAATTTAATATACCTTATCCTCAAGAAGAACACTTACCTATTTTTTTTAAGAAATGGGAGGATTTTGTTATATCACTGCCTTTGGCTTACCAAAGGAAAGTGATAAAACCATTTCGTGAATATGAGTTTATTCTGACAAACATTTACGTAGGCCGCTTCCCCGGAAGCTGGGTTGAGGACAGCGAGTGAGTGCTCGGGGGATGACGGGGATACGAGCGGCCGGGGCGGATTGTGAGAGGGGTTTTTCTTTTTTTTTCTTTTTTTTTTGTTTGTATGGTTTTTTGTGTTTGTCGGTTTACGAATTTTTTAAGTTTCTAGTTGTTATGGAATAAGGAAAGATCCAAATTAAAAAGGGGAAAGAAAAAAAGCTAGTATTTCTTGACTTTGGATCATATGAGTTTGATGTACTTTTGATTGGTTGAATTGAAGTAAATATATCCTAATCTGGTTTAGGTACGCTATAATGTTACACTTGTACACATTGTATGTCATTATATGCTATATAAGATTTTAACAGTTTTTTCTGAAATTTCTGTATTCTTTTGTATGCAATAAATAAAAGGTATAAAAAAAAAAAAAGAACTAAAAATGTTCAGTACATTGTTAACTTGCAGTGGATATACAAATATAAATACAATGTCTTCTATTGGAAATTGGTATAAAAATAAAAGAACACTTCTTACAGCAGGCACTGGCTCTCTCAGGCTGGCATAATTTCTGTCCCTCCATTCTTCCTGCTTGTAATGGAATATACCATATACAAGAAATAGAGGGGAGAGAAAATGAAATAATTTTATTTTCCTGAGCAGCAAGTTAGTGCACTATCACTGCAAAAACCCAAAAGTTATCATAATATAGTTTCTTAAAATTTCTAGATTTATATTACTGGTACCCATTTGCCTTAATTAATAAATTACCGTGCTTGCTGCTCCCCCTATCCAGTGAAAGTTAAGTGTTCCGGTAATCAAGAGAACGTCCTCCTAGTGCACTGTGCATCTTCTCCTCAGTGATCCCCAGCACAAATTACAGGATACCATATTACATTGAACATTAGCCTGCATGTATCTCCCGATTATCAAAGGAGGTGGAAATAATCTTATTAATATTTTAAAAAACTGCCTGGCAACAAATAAAGTATATTTTATCACTTAATACTTATGATATTACGTTTTTATTACATTGAGCATCAATAGGTTTTAAATTTTAACTGCAGGACTAACAAGGGAAATTCTACATTGCACGTTTTGCTGAGTTTTTACCTTACTGCCGATTAAATGCTTCCGTGTTTGGGAGGCCACATGACCTGCTCCTGACTGTCTAAAATTCCTGATTTCAAAATATTTCTGAACTGGCGATTTCTACTTGTTTGGGGATCGCTCTTACTGGAGGAGGGATAGCAGCTACATTGCCTCTGTCCAGTCCGATTTGCATTTGAGAAAAAGTTAAAAATAAAAAACATACCAGACACACACAGTGAGCCGACAGCCATGTCCTAGTAGTAAGAAGTAACCCTGTTGTTGTTGTGTGAGTGACTTACCCCCAGATCTTCGTTTTCTTTGCTGCCTGCTAGTCCTGCTCCTTCCCGCGCCCTCTAGCTTGACCTGCACAGCGCCTGGCTGGCTCCTCCCTCTCCAGTGTCCGATCTGGTCCTTGTGCTGTGTAGGAACGTGACCAGCTGACTGGAACTGGAGGAAGCTAGCATAGCAAATTGCAGCATGGGGTATATTGGAGCTGAGTGGTGCTGCGTGTAGGGGAGGCAAGCTGTGCATATTATTACTACTCAGTCAGTCATTTTCAAAATAAAAAACACCGGCCCAACCACTCAGTAAAACAATAAAAAAAAAATCAGTTCACAAACTTCACACAAGCGCCGGGCTGGATAGCGGGGGGGGGGGGGGGGAGGGGGCAGACGAGGGGGGAAGAAATAAACTGGGGGGGCAATGCCCCCCTTGGTCTCCCATAGCAAATCCACTGCTCTCAACATTTACCAGCAGCTTTTTAGGAGAGAAAGGATTGGGGACTTGTGGGAGATTGCCTACAGGTGCTTTGCAGGTGGGTCCATGATGGGAGTAGTGTGTCGTGCGGGGAATGACAGAGTGTGGAACTAGAGAACTTTCTAAAAACCAGGGCATTTAGCAGAAATGGTGATGCCAAGAAAGTGGGCAGACTTGTCCTACATCCTGCTGTGACAATTCCGCAGGATCCGTGGCAGTTAGAATGTATGTTATAGGGACATAATTGGTTACTGTGACACATTTGAAAGAATGTGATTGAAAAATAAATATTCTTGTTTTTACTGAAAAGATTATCACAGTACTATAATTTAACTTAGCGGGTGATCCTCTGTATGTATAAGCAAAATAGTACATTTCAAACAGTGAATGCCACCGAGCTTTAGTTTTGGCCTTGACTTTACCGCTTACAACCCTAATGAGGTTTAGTAAATCCAGACCACACTCACCACACTCCTAACACCTATGATCTACTGGGTGACTATAAGTAGCAAGGCAGTGATGTCTGATGTCCAGAACTGCAAATTACCTTGGCTTTATGGTAGTGCTTGCAAATGCTTAATGGGACACTGTAGTCAGAAACAAATAGGCAGGGACTCTCTGGATTTTACAATACAATCATACTTTTATTGGTGAAATCTGATGTTTTGGGGATACCTCCCCTTCCTCAGACAAAAGTACAATAACACAAGTGCTCAATTTAACCCTTTAACTGCGGATTACAGCACATGGACGTCATAAGCTTTATGCCTTAACAGGGAATTACAACTACATGTAGCCACCTGGGTGGGGTCAGTGCTTGCTGAGCTGTTTGCGCCCCTCCCCCCCCAGCAATTATTTGCTCATATGAGGTGAGGCTTCAGCATTACCTGGGCAACCCAGCAATCAGCATCGCAGTTAACAATCCGGAAACCAGGCAGTGCTTCATAGAACTTAAGTGAGTTGGATGGGGGGCAAGTTTTGAAACCCCTTGAGCTCAGCTCCCTTAAGCCCTAAAAACCACAAGATCTTTAGTTTGAAAGACAATCACCTGCTCTTTCAAATGATCTCAGTCTTCTGGGGCTATAGCCTCTCCTATCTGCACTTGATGTTTTCTATCTTTAAACTTAATCATTTCACTTTCATTCTTCAAAGGATCATAAAAAAAAAATATATATATATTTTGTGATTCAGATAACATTGCACAAGCAGTTCGCCCCTGTCTGCCCCAACTCGCCTCTGATGGACAGCAATCCGCTGCCGGAATTTACCATTGCGGACGAGACCGGGGAGATTGAAATTCTCCACCTAAGAGGTAGAGAAGATTGTAGGAAGCAGCGGTCTAATGATCGCTGCTTGATAAATACTGACAGCAGTTTTACAAGAATGTTATGCATTTGAATAAACACAAGATGGCAGCACTGCTTCCAGATTACCATGGGAACAAAGAACATCTGAATCACAAAAATAATTTTTTTTTTGAGTTTCATAGACCTTTAAGTTGTGTATTAAATTTTTCAAACCAAGCTTCACTTTGTTCTTCACTTAAAATATGTAAATTTCTATAGATATGATCATCTGAATCACCTTTTATTGACCTTGGGCAAGGTTTTTATTAAAGTTAACTCACTTTAGATAATATATCCTATTTTACTGTTAGCAACAACCTCGCACAGATACCCGTTTAAAGGACACAAAGAGGGGGAAACTTGGTCAATGCCTACTGCTATTTACTCTAACTAACGACCACAAAATCCTTCACTTAGTAAGATACATCACAACGTGTTAAGTCCTAGCCAGGACACAGCTCTTAGCATTCATTTTCATAAATCCCAGCTCTAACTGTAGTCACTATCTCTCATAAGCCTAGGTGGGGTTGTATTACATTATAGCCAGTCATTTGGGCTATGTTACTCTAGCTCACCCAAATTGGTCACATCTCAGTAGTCGAGACACTCTCTTCTATATATTCCATAAGGCGTAATTTTGTCTCCAATAAAATGAACAGCTCTCCGATATCCACAACTAGCTGCTCTGGGTATAATTTCTAATAGCCCATACTAGCCTTTTCTTTCACCAGATGAATGATCATGCCCCTATAGGGTGTCAATGCATATCTTTTTACAGCTTTTATTATACACAAATCAACTCAAGCTTGAACTATGGTACTTTTATCATTTCAAAATAATATATCTTTAGAGTGACTCAAAATTGTGACGTATCAGTTGTTATATAGCAATAGAAATGTAACCGTACACTTAGCTCTCAATTAATATGCTGAAATCCTATTAAGAGTGTAGTCCCATGCAGGCTACTCCCTGACCACCTTCACCCCTCTTACACCAGGTCCCATGTGATAGAGTGGATATTAGCCTAAAAGTAATAACTAGACTGCTTACACTTGTACATATACATTAAGTTACATATATATCCTACATTATCCTAATCTTACAAACATTATCTGTTCTACATTTGACTGAGCTCCCACACTAAGTTATATATGGTAGGTATTAGCTTATTCCCATATACGTAATTTCTTCAGGAAGCTATTCCTGGAGATCCAACAGCCCCTTTAGATTTTCTCTCTATCAGGCTCCGCCCCCCCCCTCCTCCCCTCTTACATTTAGAGCGGCTCTTGCCCGCTGAACTTCCCTCCCCCCAAATAAAACCATCATACTAACCCCCATTTTGCTCCAACTTCTTTAGAATAGACAAATTACTATATGTTTTCTTAGCAATATGGGGACCATTCTTACCTTCACTTCGCCAAAGGGTATAAAAAGAGGTTTTGTTATTATATTTCCTAGCTACCCACATCCTTCACTTCCAAGGCCTTTCTATTACTCTCAATGCTATATATTATACAGTTTACAATTTTCTCTTTAGAGATGCTCCTATATTCTTCGCCAGAAATGATATCCTCACTGATGATCTTCGTACTTTGCCTGATTTGAACCTTTACTTACTTGTATACAGTAGACATGGCGCTTACTATTGTAATATTACTGTTTTAAAGGTTGGATTCAAACTTAATATCTGTAGGAGAATTGTTAAGATGTATTCTTCAAACTTATGATATAGCTGGACATATTTTTTGTTTTTCTTCTTGTAATAACTCATTACCTCAATAAAAAAATATTATTTAAAAAAAAAAATAAAAAAAAAAAAATGTAAATTTAGAAGTTTCATAAGACATGATATCCTCCGCTAATGTATCGAAGAGATCTAATCTCTGTCCGCGATCCGGTACTTAGAAATTTTGAAGTTTTGGGAGAGGGTGGTGGGTGGCGGTTGTGGGTGGAAGAGGAGGGGGAAAATAATTTTTCAAAATAGGTCTGGGAGGGGGTAGGGTATGGAGGAGGGCAGCTACACTACAGAAAAATAGTGGATAATTTAAAAACAAAACAAAACACATTTAAATGCAAAGTGGGTACTGGCAGACAGCTGCCAGTACCCAAAATGGTGGAAAATAGTTAGTCAGGGGAGGGTTAGAGAGCTCTTTGGGGGGATCAATGAGGTTGGAGGCTAAGGGGGAACCTACACAGCAGAATATGGGGTCTATTTATCAATCTCCGAACGGAGCTAGATGCCCCGTGTTTCCGGAGAGCCTTCAGGCTTGCAGGAATCAGAAGTTATGAAGCAGCAGTCTAAAGACCACTGCTCCATAACCAGTCCGCCTGCTCTGAGGCGGCGGACAGAAATCAACCCGATCGAGTATGATCTGGTTGATTGACACCCCCTGCGAATCTGCAGGGGTTGGTATTGCACCAGCAGTTCACAAGAACTGCTGGTGCAATGATAAATGCAGACAGCGTATGCTGTCGGCATTTATCGATGTGCGGAGGACATGGTTCGCTATAGCGGATCATGTCCGCCCACACAATGATAAATTGACTCCAATATATTAAAAAAAAAAAAAAAAAAAATGACAAAAAGCCTTTTATTTTAGTACCGGCAGACTTTCTGTCAGTACTTAAGATGGCGGGGACAATTGTGGGGTGGGGGTGGGATGAGAGCTGTTTGGGAGGGATCAGGGGGTGGAATTTGTCAGCTGATTTCTACACTAAAGCTAAAATTAACCCTTCAAGCTCCCTAATTATTCCTGTCACTGCTGGGCATAATACAAGTGTGGTGCGCAGCGGCATTTAGCGGCCTTCTAATTACCGAAAAGCAATGCCAAAGCCACATACGTCTGATATTTCTGAACAAAGGGGATCCCAGAGAAGCATTTACAACCATTTGTGCCATCATTGCACAAGCTGTTTGTAAATAATTTCAGTGAGAAACCCAAAGTTAGTGAAAACGTTAACAATATTTTTATTTGATCGAATTTGGTGGTAAAATGGTGGCATGAAATATATCAAAATGGGCCTAGATTAATACTTTTGGTTGTCTACTACACTACACTATAGCTAAACTTAACCCTTCAAGCTCCCTAATTAACCCCTTCACTGCTGGGCCTAATACAAGTGTGGTGCGCAGCGGGATTTAGCAGCCTTCTAATTACCAAAAAGTAACGCCACAGCCATAAATGTCTGCTATTTCTGAACAAAGGGGATCCCAGAGAAGCATTTACAACCATTTGTGCCATCATTGCACAAGTTGTTTGTAAATAATTTCAGTGAGAAACCTAAAGTTTGTGAAAAAGTGAACAACTTTTTTTATTTTGATCACATTTGGCGGTGAAATGGTGGCATGAAATATACCAAAATGGTCCTAGATCAATACTTTGGGTTGTCTACTAAAAAAAAAATATATACATGTCAAGGGATATTCAGGGATTCCTGACAGATATCAGTGTTCCAATGTAACTATCGCTAATTTTGAAAAAAAAAAAATGGTTTGGAAACAGCAAAATGCTACTTGTATTTATTGCACTATAACTTACAAAAAAGCAAAGAGCATGTAAATATTGGGTATTTCTAAACTCAGGACAAAATTTAGAAACTATTTAGCATGGGTGTTTTTTGGTGGTTGTAGATGTGTAACAGATTTTGGGGGTCAAAGTTAGAAAAAGTGTGTTTTTCTCAACTTTTTCATCATATTTTATATATTTTTTTATAGTAAATTATAAGATATGATGAAAATAATGGTATCTTTAGAAAGTCCATTTAATTGCGAGAAAACGGTATATAATATGTGGGGGTACAGTAAATGAGTAAGAGGAAAATTACAGCTAAACACAAACACTGCAGAAATTTAAAAATAGCCTTGGTCCCAAACGGTCAGAAAATGGAAAAGTGCTGTGGTCACTAAAGGGTTAAAAGAATACTGAACCCCAAATTTTTTCTTTCATGATTCTAATAGAGCATGCAATTTTAGGCAACTTTCTAATTTACTCTTATTATAATTTTTTCTTCATTCTCTTGGTATTTTTATTTTTTAAAGCAGGACTATAAGCTTGCGAGCCGGCACTTCTTTGGTTAAGCACCTGGGTAGTGCTTGCTGATTAGTGGCTTAATGTAGCCACCAATCAGCAAGCGCTAGCCAGGGTTCTGAATCAAAAATGGGCCGACTCCTATGCTTACATTCCTGCTTTTTCAAATAAAGATTCCAAAAGAACAAAGAAAGATTGATAATAGGAGTAAATTAGAATTGCATGCTCTATCTATTTAACTGAAATTATTTGCTGATGTAGGATTATTCGATTTTTGGAGTATTATGAAAATGTTGAACAGTTTTTTTGTAAAAAAAAACTGTGCAGAATTAAACTTTACTATGTCCAATTAGCATTCTTGACAGCCACTGAGATAGTTTAACTGAGATTTTGTTTTTCTTATTATTATACAATGACTTGCTATCAAGTAGCTCATAAAAATGCTACAGCTATTACATTATGAGAATTTGCCACACACTAGTTTTACATAGACTGTTGAGTGGAAATATAAATTGTGTTATATTTTGTGTATGCACATATTTAGAAGTTTACATCTTATTATTATGCATTTCTTTTCAGGCCCACTGAACTGTTCAGGAGCTGCAATGCTCAGTCTGACCTAGGAGCAATGAATGACATGAAGTTGTGGGAGAAAGGAAGCATCAAAATGCCTTTTATGAATATTCCTGTTCTTGATATTAGGAAATGCCATCCTGATATGTGGAAGGCGATTGCTTGCTCTCTGCAAATTAAACCGTGCCACAGTAAATCTAGAGGAAGTATTATTTGCAAGTAAGGTTAACTTGTTACAGAGTACAAAAATATGTGAGAGAGAGAGAAAGAGAGAGAGAGAGAAAGAGAGAGAGAGAGAAAGAGAGAGAGAGAGAGAGAAAGAGAGGGAGAGAGACAGAAAGAGAGAGAGTGAAAGAGAGAGGGAGAGAAAGAGAGAGAGAGAGAGAGAGAGAGAGAGAGAGAGAGAAAGAGAGAGAGAGAGAGAGAGAGAGAGAGAGAGAAAGAAAGAGAGAGAGAGAGAGAGAGAGAGAGAGAAAGAAAGAGAGAGAGAGAAAGAAAGAGAGAGAGAGAGAGAAAGAGAGAGAGACTACTGTGCAAAAATTTTAGGCAGGTGTGAAAAAAAAACCTGTAAAGTAAAAATGCTTTAAAAAAATTGAAATTTTATTAGTTTATTTTTTTATCAATTAAAAAAATGCAATGTGAGTAAACAGAAGAAAAATTAAATCAAATACATTTTTGGTGTGACCCCTCATTGGCTTCAAAACAACATTAGTTCTTCTTGGTACATTCGTGGAAAGTCAGGGATTTTGTAGGCATATAGTAAGTTTCATTATTAAACAATTACACCAAATAGATGCTAATCATCGTCAATTTAATATGTAGGTTGAAACACAGTTGTTAACTGCAACAGAAACAGCTGTGTAGGAGGAATACAACTGGATGGGGAACAGCCAAACTCTGCTTACAAGGTCAGGTTGCTGAAGTAATTTTAATGTCAAAAGTCATACACCATAGCAAGACTGAGCGCAGCAACAATACACAATTATTATTATTATTATCGGTTATTTGTAGAGCGCCAACAAATTCCGCAGCACAATGTAGATATACTGCATCAGCAAGGTCTCTCCCAGTAAGAAATTTAAAAGCACACAGGGGTTTCCAGATGTGCTGTCTAAGCTCTTCAGAAAAAGCCCAAAGAAACAGGCAACATTGTAAACCGTAGACATAGTGGTCAGCCAAGGAAACAGTGCAGCAGATGCAAGACACATCATGCTTACTTCCCTTTGCAATTGGAAGATGTCCAAGTGCCATCAGCTCAGAATTGGCAGAAACCAGTGGTACCCTGACACACCCATCTACTGTCTGGAGTAGTCTGGTCAGAAGTGGTCTTCACTGAAGACTTGCGGCCAAATAATCATACCTTTGATGTGAAAACAAGGCCAAGTGACTCAACTATGCACATAAACATAGGAACTGGAGTGCAGAACAATGGCAGCAGGCGCTCTGGGCTGTTGAGTCAAAATATTTGTCTAGAGCAGAAGGACTTTTGAACAGTAAATCATGGTAGAGGTTCCTTGCAAGTGTGAGGCTGCATTTCTGCAAATGGGGGTTGAGGATTTGGTCGGAATTAATGGTCTCCTCAATGCTGAGAAGTACAGGAAGATACTTATCCATCATGCAATAAAATCAGGTAGGCATCTGATTGCCCCCAAATTTATTTTGCAGTATGACAAGGACCCCAAACATACAGCCAAAGTAATTAAGAACTGAAAGTGATGGTATGGCCTCCACAGAACCCTGATATCAACATAATTTACAGGTGAAACTTGAAAAACTAGAATATCGTGCAAAAGTTAATTTATTTCACTAATGCAACTTAAAAGGTGAAACTAATATATGAGATAGACTCATTACATGCAAAGCAAGATAGTTCAAGCCATGATTTGTCATAATAGTGATGATTATGGTTTACAGCTCATGAAAACCCCAAATCCACAATCTCAGAAAATTAGAATATTGTGAAAAGGTGCAATATTCTAGGCTCAAAGTGTCCCACTCTAATCAGCTAATTAAGCCATAACACATGCAAAGGGTTCCTGAGCCTTTAAATGGTCTCTCAGTCTGGTTCAGTAGGAATCACAATCATGGGAAAGACTGCTGACCTGACAGTTGTGCAGAAAATCATAATTGACACCCTCCATAAGGAGGGAAAGCCTCCAAAGGTAATTGCAAAAGAAGTTGGATGTTCCCAAAGTGCTGTATCAAAGCACATTAATATAAAGTTATGTGGAAGGGAAAAGTGTGGAAGAAAAAGGTGCACAAGCAGCAGGGATGACCACAGCCTGGAGATGATTGTCAGGAAAAGGCCATTCAAAAGTGTTGGGGACTTTCACAAGAGCCACCACACACAGACGGATCCTGGACATGGGCTTCAAATGTCGTATTCCTCTTGTCAAGCCACTCCTGAACAACAAACAACGTCAGAAGCGTCTTACCTGGGCTAAAGAAAAACAGACCTGGTCTGTTGCTCAGTGGTCCAAAGTCCTCTTTTCTGATGAGAGCAAATTTTGCATCTCATTTGGAAACCAAGGACCCAGAGTATGGAGGAAGAATGGAGAGGCACACACTGCAAGATGCTTGAAGTCCAGTGTGAAGTTTCCACAGTCAGTGTTTATTCGGGGAGCCATGTCATCTGCTGGTGTTGGTCCATTGTGCTTCATTAAGTCCAGGGTCAACGCAGCCGTCTACCAGGAGATTTTGGAGCACTTCATGCTTCCTTCCGCAGACGAGCTCTATGGGGATGCTGACTTCATTTTCCAGCAGGACTTGGCACCTGCCCACACTGCCAAAAGCACCAAAACCTGGTTCAATGACCGTGGGATTACTGTGCTTGATTGGCCAGCAAACTCACCTGACCTGAACCCCATAGAGAATCTATGGGGCATTGCCAAGAGAAAGATGAGAGACATGAGACCGAAAAATGCAGAAGAGCTGAAGGCCGCTATTGAAGCATCCTGGTCTTCCATAACACCTCAGCAGTGCCACAGGCTGATAGCCACGCCGCATTGAGGCAATGATTGCTGCAAAAGGGGCCCAAACCAAGTACTGAGTACATACAGTATGCATGCTTATACTTTTCAGAGGTCCGATATTGTTCTACAGGTATGTACAATCCTTGTTTTATTGATTGCATGTAATATTCTAATTTTCTGAGATTGTGGATATGGGGTTTTCATGAACTGTAAGCCATAATCATCACAATTATGACAAATCGCGGCTTGAACTATCTTGCTTTGCATGTAATGAGTCTATCTCATATATTAGTTTCACCTTTTAAGTTGCATTAGGGAAATAAATGAACTTTTGCACGATATTCTAATTTTTCGAGTTTCACCTGTAGTCTGTCTGTAATGAAGAAACATCTGCAGCTGAGGCTGTTTAAATCCACAGAACTGTGATTGACTCTCCAAGGGGAACAACCTAACTGCCAAGTTCCTTAAATAACTGTATGCAAGTGTACCTAGAAAAAAGTATGCTGTTTTGAAGACAAAGGGTGGTCACACCAAATATTAATTTGATTTAGATTTTTCTTCTTTTCACTAACTTTACATTTTGTTAACTGATAAACTATTAATATTTCAATTATGAAATAATTTTTGGGGTTTCATGTCCCTTTAACACTTTGTTGTCATGCATGCATAACTAGACATCACTGGGCCCCAGGACAAAGGCTGTGGTGGGGAACCCATTTTAATACACCCTTTCTGGCTGTTTTTAGTCAGCATAAGCTGAGCCAGCAGCAAGATAGGAAATTGAGGAGCTTCTTCTCTGTTACGGCCTATTTCTCTTAAAGGGACACTGAACCTAAATGTTTTCTTTCACGATTCAGATAGAGCATGCAATTTTAAGCAACTTTCTAATTTACTCCTATTATCAATTTTTCTTTGTTCTCTTGTTTTCTTTATCTGAAAAAGAAGGCATCTAAGCTTTTTTTTGGTTTAGGACTCTGGACAGCAGTTTTTTTATTGGTGGATGAATTTATCCACCAATCAGCAAGGACAACCTAGGTTGTTCACCAAAAATGGTCCGGCATCTAAACTTACATTCTTGCATTTCAAATAAAGATACCAAGAGAATGCAAAAAAATTGATAATAGGAGTAAATTAGAAAGTTGCTTAAAATGTCATGCTCTATCTGAATCACGAAAGAAAAAAATTGGGTTCAGTGTCCCTTTAAGCTATGTGGTCTGGCGAGATTGTATAAAATTACTAAGCCCCTCTGGAATTGTTTTAAAAGCAATTTTTACCTTGAGAACTGCGTGAAGATTTCTCTCCATGCAGGCAGGTTTTTGTGAATGAGTCCCTTAGTCTGAGTCATCCTTTCCCCCTTGGTTAGTCCTGTCTAGAGAATATGCACTTGCACAACCATTCTGTAAAAATATAGTGGCATGTTTTTCTGTACAACAACACTGTGGTGACCATCTTGGAAACCCTTCCTCCATATACAAATCCATACTCTTTCTGTTCTTTGAGCCCTATTTTGCATGATGGAGGTGAAACTAAGGCCCTCTACTGATTGTTGGGCCAGATGGGTTCCCTAGAGGTGCAGGCTCCTCTCAATTGAGACCTCTGAGGCCCCTGCAGTTAGCAAAAGCAGTGGAGGGGGGGATAGGTGCTCCATTGGGGCTTCACTCCCGGTCAGGGCAAACATCCCTTTAAGTGTGCTACATGTTATTGCTACTTTAATGGCATTAACCTGGGTTTTATAGGGGTATACGACCCACCATGTGACCAGGGAAATGATGATCCCCTGCCCCACGTATACACCCATTTTACAAGGGGAAAGGGGAACATTATGCTCCCTTATTCCCACATAAAACACAGAACAACATTTTATCCCATTCTGGAAACATGTGGGGTGTCATGCCTTTATCATTTGTAGGTGATTGCTATAAAAATGGCAATTACCTAAGTAATGCATTTACTGTATGGGGACAGTGGCTCAAAAGGATCCCTTCCTCTAAAGAAATCATATAACATACATAACCACAATACCCCTGAAAGTTTATGGCAACAATCAGAGTCAGGCCAGGATAATAACCAGAGGTTCCAGGAAGATTTAGAGGTTAACCAGTAAAATAGTTAGACAACGCAAATACAAGCTAGGGGTTTGAGAAAATTCAGGGATAATCCAATTGAGTGGTCAGACAAGCTAAGTTGAAATACAGTTCAAAAACTATAGGGAGATCCAGAGTCCAGTAAAAAGTCAAGCAGAGGACATATACATTGAAACAATTACTTAAGAAGCACAACCCCAAACACTAAACCTAACAATAGGGCACTAGTGATAGAATTAATGCCAATTTTCTTCTTAAAAGGGAAGAGTCCACAGCTGCATTCATTACTTTTGGGAATTCAGAACCTGGCCACCAGGAGGAGGCAAAGACACCCCAGCCAAAGGCCTAAATACCTCCCCCACTTTCCTCATCCCCCAGTCATTCTTTGCCTTTCATCACAGGAGGTTGGCAGAGAAGTGACAGAAGTTTGAGATAGTCTCTTATGGAGGGTAGTACTCTTCGCAATGGGACCGGAGATTTAAGTAATCCTGTCAGCCTCTCAGTGAGAGCATGGATGAAAGTTAGAGTGGAGATGCAGGGAGAGTTTTTCCTGTGAACCCATCCCGACTCATATTAACAGCTCCTTGGTAATCAGGGTTGACGAGTTTCGCTGCCTACCTTTCTTCACTCAAGTCCATGTCAGAAGCGAGGCTACTATCTGTCGCACTTGAAGGGCCGTGTTTCTGTTTCACAGCGTAGATTCCGGTAAGATAATTTCATTTTATTTCAATATGAGAATGTATTGTTGATGAAACAAGGTAGGGTCCCAGTGGGACTCCTTTTATCTTAAATAACGAATCATGGGTTAATATCTCCTGAGGGGGGTTATTGAACAGGGGGAGGGGGGACTACAATCATGTTTGTTATATGGTTCTATCTGCAATGTGTAGCTATACTTAGGCTTACTGCCTTTACGGAACATAACTGCCTTCTTTTAATAACGCAATCTCTTAAGATTGCGCGCCCTTTTTGTGACTGGCACGGTGCACCTTGTGACAGGTGCAGTTACGTTGTTTTTCACTTCCGTATGCTGACTGTGTGTGACCGAGAGAGTCTAGCTCATGGGTTGTCTGGTTCACAGGAGGTGGTGAGTGCCCCAGCCATTGGGGGTGTCAAGGGGTGCCAGTTAGTTTTTGTCATTTTTGTAATCCCAAGATTAGGGAGGATTCCGATATGCGAGATACGGATGCCTCTGATACAGAGAATGCGTCTTGTGATGAATATGAAATGGCCCGGGTAATCAATGCCCATCAGTTATGTTCCGATTGCCGTTCTAGAGTACTCTCTTCTCCTGAATCTGGGAGCTTAGAGTGCGTTGAGCCATCCGCCTCCGAGGTTTCCATGACCTGCGAGGCGCGTTCCCAAGACCCTTTCCTGGCTACGCATGCAGGTGTCCCTATGGCCTTTACTCCTTCCCCGGAGAGTGGCCTGTTTCCACTGGAGGTTATGGCATGGTTTCGCATGGCCATTTCTATGGCGCTGACTCATTTATATCTCCCAAGTGAAGTATTTCTACGATACTGTCCGTCTTCTGTTAACCAATGCCCTTCGAGCATGGGATAGACTGATTCAGTTCAGCCTTCTGGGGAAGCGTTGGCCCCTAAGGCTTCAGGGGCCCCAATCTCTGAGCCAGGGTCTTTGATAGATCCGGTGAGGGATGATTTTGCCTTCCGTTATAGGCTGGCTCACCTTCGGGTTCTTTTAAGACGTGTTTTGACAATGTTAGAGGATCCCAGTCCTAGTGGGCCGAGGGATCCGAGGCCTTAGTAGCTTGATGGCAAAATGGATATGACGTTTGGGGATGAAGCCAATCTCCTTAAAGTCTCCGTTTTATTTTTTTCTAATGTTTTCAGTTCCAGTTCTGAGCTTGGGTGAATGGGGCTTCTATTCAGCTGGTCCTGTTGTCGTTTTCATTCACCTTGGACATTCACCTGATGGGTGCTTCCTTCATTTTATTTTTTGATCCAGATGGATGTGTTTAATTTGTTTTCCTTAAGCTCTGTCTCGTTTATGAACATTCTTCTCTGGATTCGATACTTGCGACTAGTGGTCGCGTGGGCACTCCCTTGGAAGTTGCGCACTTGTTGAATATTAGAATTATATTTTGTAGCTCATTTATCGATCCTTCGGGACAAATTTTCTTGGACCTTGAGCAGTTCAAGAGTGTCCTTATACCAGGCTGGTACTGGTCGGGCACTTTTTCAGCTGTTACCAGGGTTAATGTCACCTTTGTGGTGCTGATAATGTCTCTTGGCCTATTCTATGGACTCTGGGCTCAGATCCTACCAAAGTATGAAGCCTGTTGTTTTTATGCAACTGGATGGAGGGTTATAACTGCCAATCTAAGGTTGTTTGGCTTGGGCTACTCGCCTGGGTTACGGATCTTCTTTCTTGCAGGCGGCATCATGGTTCTTCAGGTCCCTGGGGACTCAGAATTGTTATTTCCATTCTTTAGAAGTTGGGAGATGTGTGTGACCTTTGTGGTCTGGTGTGCCGAGTGATTACCGATTTGAGTTTCACTCGAAGTTCTTCCGGACGCTGATTCTTTAGCCTATTAATTTTCTTGCGGTGTTGGAGTCTCATTCCATCCTGCATGGGGTGGATCGTCTGGTCTGGATGCGCGAGCATGTTTTTCCTTCTCTATTCAGAGTTGTATTACTCTAAGAGGTGGTGTGCAGGGGTTCCCTGCCTTCTGTGGGGGGCTACGGCTCCAGTGTTGGCCTGCTTAAAGTAGTTTCTTTGGAAGATAGATCCTCCTAGGATCTCTGACTGTTGTCTATTCCATTTTATACCCTTGGTCTGACCACGGTCTTCGACGTTCAGGTGTCTTGTGTTCTCGTTGCAACTCTAGCTTTGCAGTAAAGAGTTGAGGTCGGGTACGGATGACCACCCTTTTGGGGTCAGGTAAGTTGTCCATTTTTCCTTGATGCTCCGTTAGGGGCTTCATGGGCGGTGCCTTACGTTAACTCTCTGGAATGGCGAGCAAGGCCCGGGGTTATCATTCGCCTTCGGGTGTTGATGCTACCCTGCCTGTGTGTGTAGCACATGTTGCCACTTGCCTACGAGATTTCTTCGTGATCCATTTGCACTGGGTGCTGAATCTTTGACTGTTCAGGAGTTCTTCGTGACTCTTGGGTTTGAGGCTATTGCTAGATCGCCAAGTCTAGAGGGGGCACTCCTTGGAGATGCTATTTGGAGGGTGTAAGGGGTGTAAGCCCTTGGAAGTTTACAGTTGGAACCATCTACAGCTCTTTGTACTGTGATGGTGTAACCAGCTACAGCTAATTGCACTCGTCTGGATGCTAACAAGCCTTGAAGAGCCTTTAGGTGGTTTGGGTTAGCAATGGTGAGTCAGCCTTCCTTCTTGAAGCTGATCATTGAGAGTTCCTGTTCAGGTGGTTTTGAGGTTTTTTTTTGGAGAACTCTTTTCTAGCTGCTGGGATAGACATGTCTAGACATGTTATGGGGCAACGGGAGACTCATAGTTTTTCCTGGTATACCTTAAGGTTGGGTACAGGATCAGGGATATGAGGGTGTTCCTCAAGTCCTTTTGGGACATGTTTCCCTGTGTATGGATCTCTTTTATCCGGTCCTCGTGTTTTTAGGGGGTTCTTCTCCCTGGACATTGCTATTGTAAGACAACCAGGGGTTGAGTGTGGAAAGTTCATTTGGATTCTTTCTGAACTCTGTTTTCCCTTTCGGGGAGTGGATGCAATCCTTGTCTTTGGCCATGTACCTTCTTGGGAGTCGTGTGCCGTGGGGCTTGTTTGGGCTTGACTGACTCTAGATCTGAGTGGCTTCTAGTTCGGCTTTGCCAGCGGTGTAACTAATGTGCAGTTACCGGGGCTCGGGTTTTCTCCCGTTTCGTTTGTAATTAAATTGTAGGGTGTTGAGTAATTCAGGCTGTGGTGCCTTTCGAGGGGCTGCATTTTGTACCCACCCATTGTTTGCATTCAGTGTCCTCCAGCTTGGGTATTCTTTTCCCAAAAGTAATGAATGCAGCTATGGGCTCTTCCCTTTTAACAAGAAAAACATAAATTATGCTTAACTGATAATTTCATTTTCTTCTGAAGGGACGAGTCCACAGCTCCCGCCTGTCTTTTTATCTCATGCGGCGGCTGTAATTTTTTGTTCTTCTGGCACCTTTTTTCACCCTGATGTTTCTCCTACTGTTCCTTGTTCCCTTGGCAGAATGAGTGGGGGAGGTATTTGGGCCTTTGCCTGGGGTGTCTTTGTCTCCTCCTGGTGGCCAAGTTCTGAATTCCCAAACTTAATGAATGCAGCTGTAGACTCTTCCCTTCAGAAGAAAATGAAATTATCAGGTAAGCATAATTTATGTTTTATAGTAAAATTGGCCCCCCAAAAAGATGCAAAATGACTCTATGCAACAAAAAAATGACTTGGTCCAGGGAAAACAAAAAAGCATGGAGCAGAGCTGGGAAGGGAGGTATAATCTGTCACAGCCTGCATCCTTTGTTGAAGAGAGAGAATGCAGCTGGTGCAGGAACACATAATGTCAGCAGTGATAAGAAGGGGAGAGTAAAGGTGTAGCTTCACCATGTGTTTGCTGTGCTGTAGGGAGAAAGAGCCACAGATGCAGACACACAGAAGATGTGTCCTTCAGTGGAGAGAGATTGTCCAGTGTTCAGAGTGTGCTGATCTATTGAGCTTGCACACTGTGCTCCTCAGTAGTGCATGGTGCTATGTTGGTCACATGAGTGGCCACACTGACACCACCCTAGCTATTTTTTTTTTAAATATAAAATCCAGTCTTTTAGTATGAGTTCCTCCAATATAAGTCAAAGCAATAAACATGGTAAAAACCTGCAATGCAAAATGCAATCTGAGTGACAATACTAAATATATTTTAAAAATAATTTACATAAAATCATTTTAGTTGTTGATTGTACTCCAAACAAGAGCTATGGTAAAATTAAAAAACCTTTCTGAATGTGGCTTCACACATAAAACATGACACACATGAAATAGTATTTGATGCTTTTTATTTATTTTATATTTTTTTCTCTGAAGAACAGATTGTGTGGAAATACTTAAAAAATGTGGTGATCACAGCAAGTTCCCAGAGAGTCACACAGCAGAAAGCATTTGCGAGTTACTTTCTTCCACTGATGATACTGATGATTGCATCCCACTGGACACCTACCTTCGTAAGTAACCTTAGAATTTCACCATGTTAAAGGGACGAATAATAAATGTGATCCTTTTAAAGCTCCTTGTTAAAGTGACCTAACCCTTATCTAAATAAAGGATTAAGACCCCTATTTTACTTAGCCCTCTGTCCTGATCTTTGTTTTTAAAATTGTCACATATATAGTTCCATCTTCCCAGAAAAAGGAAAAAACTCAGGGTGAAGGTGTGTTCGGAGGAATAGTAAAATAGGACCCATGGTAGTATAAAATTGACTCACACATTCGGCACTCTTCTTGTGAACCAATAACCAAACATGACCAAGTTTTTGGGTACAAAAGGCCGCAGCCCGCATTTATTAAACAAACAAATGTTTACAAATAACACAACCACCTAACCAATGTGGTTACAAAAAACCCTGGGGTGCTGTCCATCATCCACCACACGTGCCTTCCACTGGCTGCTGCCAGGCACGCCCCCTTTTCTTAAACTCTCCCCATCGTCCGATGAGGTACCATTACCACATAAAACTCGCCTGATAAGGCCAGCACCCGCCCCCAGCTGCGACTTCCAAATTCTTAAAAACAGGGAGGGAGGGAGGGAGCTTTTCCCGCTTCAAAAGGGAAACTGATGCTGGCTTCCGCCTCACAACCCTCAACACTTATACCAGCTCCTCCTCCCCTAAACTCTGCCTAGAAACCCACTGCTATTGGCCTGTAGTGTGGTCACATGCCCCTGCTCTCAATTCATTCCTTCCGGGGCTTCTTTGACTCACACATTCGGCACTCTTCTTGTGAACCAATAACCAAACATGACCAAGTTTTTGGGTACAAAAGGCCGCAGCCCGCATTTATTAAACAAACAAATGTTTACAAATAACACAACCACCTAACCAATGTGGTTACAAAAAACCCTGGGGTGCTGTCCATCATCCACTACACGTGCCTTCCACTGGCTGCTGCCAGGCACGCCCCCTTTTCTTAAACTCTCCCCATCGTCCGATGAGGTACCATTACCACATAAAACTCGCCTGATAAGGCCAGCACCCGCCACAGACCGACCTACCGTCGGACACCGCCCAACCGGGCTAAGGCCTTCTGTACCCCTTCTTTTAGGTTAAAATTAAATAAGTGCAACCCTACTTCGTTGAGATGCACCCCATCCTTAATAAAAAAAGCATCTGCCTGATTCCCCTTCAAATTCAACATGGCGAATGCCAAAACCCCCCAACTGAGAAACAAAACCTGATAGAGTCCTGTTAACCTTTCTTCTGGATAAGTCCAGCCTCCTGACATCCCAAGCTGAACGCCATTCCAACCTTGTCTCAATTTCTGACCACACAATTATCACCTTCGGGAACAAAACCTTCAACCTACGCATGCCACCCTTCAACTGGTCAATCAAATCTTTTTGAGCCATAAACCCCAAGTCATTTCCTCCAGCGTGTATCACCAAAATGTCAGGAGGCTTGTACAGCCTGGCATACTTACTCACTGTAGCCACTACCCCTTCCCATCTGAGACCTCTTACCCCAAACCACTTTACCCCAACCTGTTCCCGAGGAAGTCCCAACTGGATTCCCCCTTCCTTTGTTGCTGCTGCCTTTCTCGCCCAGTAAATGAAAGAATGTCCAACTATCCAACACTGAACTGGACCTGTCAAGAAAAACAAAACTATACTATCATGTTTGGCCGAACATAACGTTTAAAACACCCCGACTTCCACCTTCCCACCTTCTTCACAACTTCCTCACTCAAACCCAATTCATGCGCCTCAGTTGCCGCGCCTATTCTAAACGAATGGCATCCAAAGTCTTTCGGATCCACCCCTGCCACGGACAAAGCCCTCCTAAGCACCGCCCCAAACTGATATTTTGACAATGCTCCTCCATCCTCATGCCTCAGAAGAGGGCCCTCACCTCTTGGCCTGATCCTCAGATAGTCCACCAGTGAACCTACCGGGCAAAAAACACCCCCGATAGCGAATAACTTGATTAAGCGGCCCACACCCTCCTGATCTGTCTTAGATTTTCTAAGCCAAATAGACACTTCCTCCCTTGATATCACCACATCTCTCAACCCGATACCACCATTGTCCTTTCTATTGGCCCCTACCAATTCCAACACCCTAAAAGCCCCGAAAAAAGCTAATACAAAAGCCACCCGGAACAAATAATACTCAAACTTCGAATTGCACACCTCCTCCAAAGCCCCAACTACCTTTAATAGTAAACCAAATACAAGTGGACGTCTTTTGTCCCCCATAGCTCCACCTCTACAAACACCTCTCACCGCCAATTTTACCCAAAACTCCTTTGTTAAATCGACCCATCCCATCAGCTTAAACAGAAAGGCTAACGCCGCCACCTGACGATTCACCATGGATTTTGACATCTTCGCCTCTTTCCATTCCTGCACCCAATCAACTAAGTACCACACCCATTCCTCTTTTGACAGCCTGATCCCATCCCTGTACAGCCTACAAAACCACCGTTTCCATACTGGCACGTAAGCTCTTAACGTACGCTGGGCTAAAGCCCCTCTCGCCAATTTCAAACCTTTAAGAAGTCCATCTGCCACAATGCCCTTGGGCATTCTTCCCCATCCAACTTCGCCTCCGGGGCTGCTTCCCAAAACTTCTGCCACTGCAACCGGGAAAGAGAGTCAGCAATCACATTTTGCTTCCCGGGTACATGCACCGCCCGAAAAAACACATTCCCCCTCAAGCATTCCAGGACAAACACTCGAAGAAGCCGAATCACCGGCCTCGACTTCGCTGTCAACTTATTGATCGCAAATACCACTCCCAGATTGTCAGAGTGGAAAGTCACCTTCCTATCCCTCAGCTCACCATTCTATACCATCACAGCCACCACCAACGGAAACAATTCTAGAAACACCAAGTTCTTGGTTAAACCTTGTTCCCTCCATTCCTCAGGCCATGTATCCACACACCATCTGCCGTCAAAATATGCCCCAAAGCCATGGGATCCTGAAGCATCCGTGTATAGGTGCAACACCTCATCCGATACCGGCCCCTCCTGAATGAGCGACCGCCCATTGAACTCCTCCAGAAACACCAACCACACTCTTAGATCCTCCTTCAAATCATTTGAAAGCCGGATCCTGTGGTGCGGTTCCTTCACCCCAACCGTAGCCAATGCCAGGCGCCTTCCAAACACCCTTCCAACTGGGATCACCCGACAGGCAAAATTAAGCCTGCCCAGTAGCGATTGCAACTCTCGCAACGACACTTTCACCTTCCCAAGCATCCCATTTATGACCTTTCTCAGATCTACCACCTTCTCCCAAGGTAACGAGCACTCCATCAAGACTGAGTCAATCTGGATCCCCAGAAAACTCAACTTAGTCACCGGCCCTTCCGTCTTTCCTGGTGCAATCGGAATCCCGAATTGCTCAGCCACTTCAACAAATGTTTCCAACAATGTTTCACAAACTCCAGAACCAGCCTCCCCCACAAACAGGAAATCGTCCAAATAATGGACCACCGATGACCTGCCCGCCTTTTTCTTCACCACCCATTCCACGAACGTACTAAATTTTTCAAAATACGCACAGGATATGGAGCATCCCATGGGTAAACACAAATCCACGAAGAATTCCCCTTGAAATTGGTAACCCAATAAATGATGACACACCGGATGGACTGGTAAAAGCCGAAAGGCTGCCTCAACATCCACCTTTGCCAACAATGCTCCTACCCCCGCTCTCCTGACCACACTCACCGCCTTATCAAATGATGCGTAACGTACTGCAGTCAAAGACGGGTCAATCCCATCGTTAACAGACGAGCCCTTAGGATGAGACAGGTGGTGAATCATCCTAAATTGTCCCGCCGACTTCTTTGGGACC
Source organism: Bombina bombina (assembly GCF_027579735.1). Taxonomy (NCBI): domain Eukaryota; kingdom Metazoa; phylum Chordata; class Amphibia; order Anura; family Bombinatoridae; genus Bombina; species Bombina bombina. The sequence goes on along the minus strand of NC_069503.1, from coordinate 575,516,691 downwards.
ACCCCTAGCGGGGACACCCTCAAGTTCGGGAATGGAGGGTCCTTGAAGGGGCCCACCATTCTCCCCAGCGCCACCTCCTTTTCCAACTTAACTTGAACCACCTCTGGGAATTGCTCAGCCGATTTCAAATTCCCAGGCACACCCGATCCCTTTGACCCCTCGAACGGGATACGAAACCCTGAACTGAAGCCCGTCAGTAACAGCTCCGCATCCCCCGCTCTACCCTTTGTCTTACCGTACTGTCTTAGCCACGGGGCCATCTCTCTTACCCTCACCGGGGTCCGAGCCCGCAGCAGCACCCTCACCTCCTTTTCCATTCCCTTTTCCTTTCCGGAAACATTTTGCCCCAGAGTGCGCACCTCCGCATCCTGAGCACTCGTGCTTGTATTTGCACGCCCCTCCAAACCTACACACCCCTTCATTAAACTGGAAGCAGAGGCCTTTTTTAATTGCCACCGCTGTGGCCCCCACGGCCGTTCCGCTAGCCCCCGTTCCTCCGCTCCGAAAGGACTGCCCCCTCAAAGGAGTCATCAACTCCAACCACACCCCCATCTCCCTGTCATCCCACCGCATCTCTGGTCGTACCGCCAGCCTCTGGCGGAACTGTTCATCATACCGCCACCAGGCAAGACCCCCATATGTCCTCTGAGCCCCTGCTATTTCATAAAAATAGCAAAACATAGCCGAACTCTGCTCGGGGAATTTCTCCCCGATCACGCTGGCTAATATGCAAAAGGCCCTCGTCCAGTTTGAAAAAGTTTTAGGTAATTTCCTCCACTTTTTCTTTCTCTCCTCCTCTTCCTTTTTGCCCTGTTCCCCCTTTGGATCCTCCTTTATCTCAATAAAGTGGTCCAACGGCAACAATGAAAAAACCTCTACAAACTCTCGTTTCCATATCTTTTCTTTAACCTCTTTACTCAGATGGATCCCAAGCGGTCCTACCGAGCACAAGCAAGGCCTTTGCAAAGCTTGATCCGCCACAATTAACACTTCACCGCTTGTAACCGGCACCGACCCTCCTTTATCTCCCCCACTCCCCGAAGGGGTTCCCACCACCGGTACACTAACCTCCTTTACTGCCGGTACCCATGCTCCCGCTGCTGTCCCCACATCACCCCCAACCTTCCTTTTGTCTTCTAATTGAGCCACCAGCTCCTTCAGACCTTTCATCACCGTCTCATACACTCCCCCCAACTCTTCTTTTTCCTTCCCCCCCTGCAGGGAACCCGCCGTCTCACCTGGCGGCCTTGTCACAGGCTCCTGCACCACCATTGTAGCCTCTCTCCTCCTTTCCGCCATGTCACCTGCAGATATTCTCCCCCTATCATCAATGTTATAAGACATAGAGATTTCCCTCCTTCGTGTATGTTCTCGATCTCTATCCCACCTGCCCCATGTGGGGGACGTGTGCCTTTCCCGCTCCCTGTAGTCTATCCTTGGCGTCCGGGATCTCTCCCTCCGCCGTGCCCCTCTGCTCCTGCTCCTGTCCCTTCTGCTCTGTCCACCTGAACCTCCACCTGATCTCTGTGAAGAATGATTAACATGATGTCTCTGCCCCCTAGTGTCCTCCCTCTCTCTTCCCCTACCCCTCTCTCGTTCCTCCCTAATCCCCCCAATTTGTCCCTCACTCTGAGTTACGTGTCCCCCCCCAGGCACCAGTGAATTGAGCAGCTGCATTAAAGTAGCCATCTCTCCTACCTGTGCCGATCTCTCCGGTTCCGTCTGCTGTCCCAACTGCGACTCTTCTCCAGCGAAGTCACTGTAAGATTCATTCATCCACAGGACGTCCTCCTCCAGCTCCTGTAATGAAGACTGCTCCGCAGGCAACCCCGGCCTTTCCACCGGGACGCCGTCCGACTCCTCCGGTTCTGAAACACAATCATTAACTTCCAGATTATTCCTTTTTTCAGTCCTTTTACCCCCACTCCTGTTCTCCCTGCCCCTCTCTGTCTCTGTACCCCTTTTTTCCCCATCCCCCCTACCCCCTGTAACCCTATCCCTTTCCCTTATATCCTGCACCAAAACCTCAACGGCCTCTCCTATCCCACTTGATATTCCCCCTGCACTATGCCTGCCAGCCCTGTCCGCCTCAGCTCCCCTTTCCACACCTATCCCTTTTCCTTTTTGGCCTCTCCCCTTAGCTTGCCCTTTTCCAGCACCTCCTCTTCCCCTGCCCCTACATCTTCCACTATTCTCCCCCAATACCCCACTGCCCCTGACAACATTCCTATCCTCCTTTTCCCTCCCCTCCCCTCTCCTAATGTTCCCTCCAATTCCTCAGCTGCCACTCGCAGCACTTACAGTTTCCATATCCCTCCCCTCACTGCTCCCGAAGCTTACGTCTGCTCCTCCAATAACCCTAATGCTTCTCTCATTCTCACTCATCCCCTCCCCTCCTCTCCTTCTATTCACACTAGCACCCTCAATGACCAAACCATCTCCCCCCCTCACACCCCCCTTTCTACTTATACCGCTCCTGGCTACTGCCACCGCACCCTCCCTGCTCCCCGAACAAACCTCTTGTGCCTCAATTACTCCCCCCTCACCGCTGCCTAAGCTCGTCCCCAGCAACCTAGGCCTCAGTGTTCCCCTCCTACTCCCTGCTGACACTGGAGATGTGCGCAGCTCCTCCACAGCCCTTCTCTTGCCTCCCGACCTTCCGCTACCTCCACCTCTGGCCGTATCAGACCTCCCTTGTCCCAAAGCTCCCCTCCTGTCATCCGGACTAAGCCGCACCGGCGGCTTTGACCGCCTCACCGGCCGACCGTACCGCTCCTGACCTGATGTCCCCGCTGGCTCGACTGCCGTCGTCCCTGCACCGGAACCGCTGTCCTCTGAAAAGAGCCTCTGCTGGAGCCAGGTAACACCTTTTTCCGCTACCAAGGTCCTTACCTGTTCCAGCAAAAGGCTCACGCTCTCCATTCTGACTGTCAGCTTTTCCCGCTTCAAAAGGGAATCTGATGCTGGCTTCCGCCTCACAACCCTCAACACTTATACCAGCTCCTCCTCCCCTAAACTCTGCCTAGCAACCCACTGATATTGGCCTGTAGTGTGGTCACATGCCCCTGCTCTCAATTCATTCCTTCCGGGGCTTCTTATATTTCAAATATATATTAAAGAGACAGTCTAGTCAAAATTAAACTTTCATGATTCAGATAGGCATGCAATTTTAAACAACTTTCCAATTTACTCTTATCATCAAATTTGCTTTGTTTTCTTGGTATTCTTTGTTGAAAGCTAAACCAACGTAGGCTCATATGCTAATTTCTAAGCCCTTGAAGGCCGCCTCTTATCTCAGTGCATTTTTACAGTTTTTCACATCTAGAGAGCGTTAGTTCATGTGTGTCATATAGATAACATTGTGCTAACACCCATGGAGTTGCTTATGAGTAAAGAACTGAAATAAGTGGGCAGTCTGCAAAGGGTTAGATAAAAGGTAATCACAGAAGTAAAAACTATATTAACCCCTTGTGTGCTAGCGACAGCTCTGAGACGTCGCAGAGTTTCCCACTCTGGTGCTAACGACGGCTCAGAGTCGTCGCTTGCACTCTCCCACCTTAAGGGAGATCTAGGGGCTCCAACACGCTCCTACCCAATCGATCGGGCCTGCATAGTGACAGGCTTCACGTTATGCGTGATGACGTCACAGCGCAACTTTATTTATACTTAACAATGTTAAGTATAGGAGCAGGGGGCATGCTGCTTAGAAGCCTCTCAGGCATCTAAGTAGCTACAGACCCCCAAGACTCACTATTGGAAAGGTAATTGCCTAAGCTTTCCAACAGTGTAAATCTTGGGGATCTGAAAAGAAAAAAAAAAAAGGTTAAAATTTTTTTAAAAATATATATATATATATATATATATATATTTTTTTTTTTTTAAAAAACCTTAAAAAAGCTTAGCACCCAGGTGAGAAAGTGCTTAGCACTCAAAGGGTTAATATAACTGTTGGTTGTGCAAAACTGGGGAATGGATAATAAAGAGATTATTTATCTTTTTAAACAATAGAAATTCTGGAGTAGACTGTCCCTTTAAAGGGACACTCAAGTCAAAATTAAACTTCATGATTCTGAGAGAGCATGCAATTTAAAACAGCTTTCCAATTTACTTCCATTAACAAAATGTGCACAGTCTTTCTATATTTACACTTTTTGACTCACCAGCTCCTACTGAGCATTTGCAAGAATTCACAGCATATACGTATATGCATTTGTGATTGGCTGATGGATGTCACATGATATAGGGGGAGTGGAAATAGACATAACTTTGCAATTTATTTAAAAAAAATCTACTACTCATTTGAAGTTCAGACTAAGTGCATTGTCTACTTATCATGCATTTGCTGATTATGCAAATCTACTGTATTGACTGGTCCTTTAAATTATGAGCCCTTTTAAAAACCTATTTTAAATGCATTTTTATCTCTTATACACCTTTAGAGTATCTTCAGTTCACTATGTATATTTGTACTGAAATTTCCCTAAAAAATAGTTCAAAGCAATAAGTGAAGTATGGTTTAAATTTCTTAAAATTAACTTGAGGTCACATGGACACCAAAGTCCAGCCATTATATAAAGGATAATGTTGTATGTAAGTTACAATATATCTATGGGTTCTTCACATTACCCAGGAAAACAAAATAATGATAAAATGCTTAAAATATGCATAATGTGATATGTTGGGTCCAAAGGTCTCCATCACTATTACCATCCTCATTTCTAGAGTGATTGAGAAACACTCCTGAATCAAGTCAATACGATCAGTTAATCTACAGAGAACATAGCTTCATTGAAGCCATACCAGATGGAGGGCTTTTTTTTAAATTTGGTAGTAAATAAACCACAGAATTAACAAATACTTAGGTGGTGGTCATTGTTACTTGTGGCTCTCTCAGACCCCTTATCTAAGACTTCTGTTTTGTGCTAGACCCTCCCTTAACTTGAAAATGCTGATTTCTAAAGATTAATCATTATAAGCTGTGCTGTTCTCAACCCTAAATTTTCATTTGTTTATCTATTTTTCTTTTTGTTCATTTGTAGGGTCCAGCCCATTGGATAATACTGTAGAAGAAGTCACACATCCTTGCAATCCTAACCCTTGTCTAGCCAATCAGTTATGTGAAGTGAACAGAAAAGGATGTCTTCCTGGAGAGCCCTGCCTTCCATATTTGTGTTCTCCAGGTATATATGATACATTTACTCTGTAACTCTCAGCAGCTTCTATAACTATAGAATAACTAAATATTAAATATATCTGCTGTCTCTATGAATAAATGAGCTTTTATAAAAAAAGTTTTAAAGTAATCATCTATTCAGTATAAATCTGTTCAGCATTAAAAGCTGAAGGGACATTAAAGTCAAATGGTAGTGATTTTGCATAGTAAAGAGGGTAATAGAATGTTCTAGAGTTTTGTTTAAATAGATGTTCCTCTACTGAGTAAAACTATCTTTTATTTATATGCTGGTGTAGGTGTGCCCCTGTTAACCAATAGAACTGGTAGCAATTTCTCCCTAGGGAGGAATTGTGCAGAATTATTTAATTGTTGTTATTTCATGTGCATGATACAGAGTTCTCAAGATGAATGTCCCTTGCATAATAACTGAAACCCCTAGCAAACTAGAATTGTATTTTCATCTATCTTCCATTTCTATTCAATACAGGTTGCAAGTTGGGTGAAGCATCTGATTTTCTAGTGCGTCAAGGAGTGCTAATCCAGGTTCCATCATCAGAAGTAGGGTGTTATAAAATTTGTACTTGTGGCCAAACCGGAACTTTGGAAAACTGTATGGAGATACAATGTGTGGACCTTCAAAAATCTTGTATTGTTGGTGGCCAACGAAAAAGTAAGTCAATCTACTCTTACTTTTATTAATGTTGTGTTCTGACATTAACATGTTTGACACGGTCATTGTTCTAATTTAAAAATATCATTAACCAGTATGATTATCCAACGTGCTTATACCGAAGCAGTTTTACAGGTATGCTAGATATAGTATTGTGTTTTTATATTTGTTGTTTTTCACAGCCAGGGATTTAGAATGAATTTCAGCATTTTTCTTGTGGCTTCTTACCATGAACATTTCAGATGTTTAACATTAGGTCACATACCTTTTAATGTATTCAACCCTAAAACTCTTAATTAAATATTTTTAAGAGCTAGAGCTGTATCATTACAATTACATACAATCTTTTGTAAACACATCTCCCTATTATTAGACAGCTTTAATGATGACTTATAAAACATCCAATAACGAGTTAAGCAGATACTGTCATACCGGGATACTTTCTGTGCTTGTACATGATTCTTCTTATTTATACCTTGTGGCAAAACCCAATCATAGAACTCCCATCTAACTTATCTTCTGAATTTGTCATTAGGGAATTTAGGCAGCACATTGCACTAAATGAATTCCTCTCTAATTGATTACATTATGCAATCCTGCAATACACGTCAAAATATGTTATGTTCTTTGTGCCCATTACAGTCAACCCATTGCAGCACTGCAGTCTTTATCATCTCTTGATAAGCAGAAATATATTTTGTACAAATACTAAAGTAACCTCAGTTGTGCAAACAGGGACACGCACACACACACACTTTGCCCATACTGGGTGAGAATGGCATATGTACAAGGCTTGGTTTCTGCCAAACCATTGTTAATGGTCCTAAAAAGAGAAATTTATGACCAATATTCAGATTTTATTCTCATATGTGTTTAAAGAGACATAGAGGGCGATTTATCAAGAGCCGATAGGCCACTGATGCCCCTGTTTCCACATGAAACAGCAGTTATGAAACAGCGGTCTTAAGACCGCTGCTGTCTGCCTGCTCTGAGGCTGCGGACATCAATCCACCCGCTCCTATACGATCGGGCAGATTGACACCCCCTGCTAGGGGCCAATTGGCCGCGAATCTGCAGGGGGCAGCATTGCACAAGCAGTTCACAAGAACTGCTTGTGCAATGATAAATGCAGACAGCGTATGCTGTCGGCATTCATCGATGTCTGTTGGACATGATCTGCTGAGCGATGAAGATAAATCGGCCCCATAAAATGCTTAATTGCTTCAAAATGTTTTAATAATATATTGAAAGTCAGTTCCAAAGCAGCAATTCACTTCAACTTCATGCCTGAACACAGCCAGTGATTGGTGGGTGTGCATAAATGTCACCCTCGACTGGCTCAGTAACTCAGTTCTATGCCATTATTACATTGTTGCTCCAGAGCTCATTTTAACCATGTGTTAACGTCTTTGGACTAGATTATAAGCGGAGTGCTAAATTATTGGGTGTAGAATAATTAACCAGCAAGCTTGCGGTAGCAATTAGCGCTTATAAACTTAACCAGAGATTGGATCTCTGGTTAATTTGATAAATCTGCCCCAAATGCCCCCAAAATACTGTCTAGTGTAGTTTGTTAAAAAAAAAATGGCAGCATCTTTATTTTTTAATAAACTTACTGCACTAGGCAGTATTTTGGGATTGAAGTTGGTGGGAGTGGGGGTGTTAGAAAAAAACGATACTGAAATGTGTCTTTACATTGCGGTCAATGGGAACTGTGTGTCCCCAGTAAATATATATATACAGTATCTCACAAAAGTGAGTACACCACTCACATTTTTGTAAATATTTTATTATATCTTTTCATGTGACAACACTGAAGAAATTACACTTTGCTACAATGTAAAGTAGTGAGTGTACAGCCTGTATAACAGTGTACATTTGCAGTCCCCTCAAAGTAACTCAACACAAAGCTATTAATGTCTAAACTGTTGGCAACAAAAGTGAGTACACCCCCAAGTGGAAATGTCCAAATTGGGCCCAATTAGTCATTTTTCCTGTGAATAGGGAGCAGGCATGTTAAATTTGGTGTTATCGCTCTCACACTCTCCCATACTGGTCACTGGAAGTTCAACATGGCACCTCATGGCAAAGAACTCTCTGAGGATCAAAAAAAAAAAAAGAATTGTTGCTCTACATAAAGATGGCCTAGGCTATAAGTAGATTGCCAAGACCCTGAAACTGAGCTGCAGCACGGTGGGCAAGACCATACAGCGGTTTCACAGGACAGGTTCCTCTCAGAACAGGCCTCGCCATGATCGACCAAAGAAGTTGAGTGCACTTGCTCAATGTCATATCCAGAGGTTGTCTTTGGGAAATATACGCATGAGTGCTGCCAGCATTCCTGCAGTGGTTGAAGGGGTGGGGGGGTCAACCTGTCAGTTCTCAGACCCTACGCCGCACACTGAATTAAATTGGTCTGCATGGCTGTCGTCCCAGAAAGAAGCCTCTTCTATAGATGATGCACAAGAAAGCCCGCAAACAGCTTGCTGAAGACAAGCAGACTAAGGACATGGATTACTGGAACCATGTCCTGTGGTCCGATGAGACCATGTTAAACTTATTTGGTTCAGATGGTGTCTGCAGTCAAGCATGGTGGTGGGAGTGTCATCATGGCCTGGGCCTGCATGAGTGCTGCCAGCACTGGGGAGCTACAGTTCATTGAGGGAACCATGAATGCCAACATATACTGTGACATTAAAAAATTTCTAATGCAAAGCAAAAGAAAAGTATGTACATAAATAGCACTCCACAACATGTGAACTACTAAACAAGGGGCTCCCAAGGAACATATGAAATCCCCCAGTACTAGGGGTAAAACTTAAATTTTATTAATTAAAATAATAATATATTGTGACATACTGAAGCAGAGCATGATCCCCTCCCTACTGCTGCAGGGCAGTATTCCAACATGATAACGACCCCAAACACACCTCCAAGACTACCACTGCCTTGCTAAAGAAGCTGAGGGTAAAGGTGATGGACTGGCCAAGCATGTCTCCAGACCTAAACCCTATTGAGCATCTGTGGGGCATCCTCAAACGGAAGGTGGGGGAGCACAAGGTCTCTAATATCCACCAGCTCTGTGATGTCATCATTGAGGAGTGGAAGAGGACTCCAGTGGCAACCTGTGAAGCTCTGGTGAACTGCATGCCCAAGAGGGTTAAGGCAGTGCTGGAAAATAATGGTGGCCACACAAAATATTGACACTTTGGGCCCAATTTGGACATTCCCACTTAGGGGTGTACTCACTTTTGTTGCCAACGGTTTAAACATTAATGGCTGTGTGTTGAGTTATTTTGAGGGGACAGCAAATTTACACTGTTATACAGGCTGTACACTCACTACTTTACATTGTAGCAAAGTGTCATTTCTTCAGTGTTGTCACATGAAAAGATATGATAAAATATTTACAAAAATGTGAGGGGTGTACTCATTTTTGTGGGATACTGTATATTTATATATATTTATAAGTTAATATGTGTATATACACATATTAACACATAAATATATATGTATATCAGCATATACATATATATTTGATTGCTGCCATCACTGTGCGTCTTACCCCCTTTCATTGGCGTTGAAGTTATGATGCCGTCTGTGAAGGAGGCTTCCATAGGAGCCTATGGAAGGACACTCTCATGAGATAAATGCTTCCTAGCAGCGCGAACGCGAGGTCGCATTAACATTGCGGCTAACTTGTAATACCAGCGCACATTATCATGAAAGCGATATATAGCACTCCACTTGTGTGGGTTAAATAAATAGACACAGCAATAATACAATAATAGAATGCTAAAACGTATTAGATGTCTCTGTAGCATTTCCCAACCCATATTCTTTCCCATTTTAAAGGGAAATGCTCTGTTGCATTACAACCAGAAATCTTTTAGGCACTAATTCCACAACAGATTTTTTGGTCCGAAAAGGAAACTCTTAAAAGTGACATTAATCATCATTTGATTTTGCTTTGAACCACGCTCCCTAGAAACCTAGGCTTTCAAAATACTGCAGTATACCTAGACCTGATATTCGATTTGCTGCACTTGCAGGTTTGCTTTTTGGTCTCTCAAGGAATGAAGAAAAATATAAAAATCCACAAAAGCAAGAGGTGTTTACTGTCCTTTTAAATATGCTTTCCTGTGCAATAGCATTACAATTAACCAGAATATTTTTGTTCCTAGACCATGGGACATCTTTTAAGGTAGACTGCAATATGTGTTCTTGTGTATCGGGCACACTCAAGTGCTCTAATCGGCCATGTCTGAATGAACTCAGCACAGAGGATGAACGCAGCATGTTCACAGGTATTTTGCTTCTTTCTAAACTTTTGCATGTATGCAGTGTAAATTTGCATGTTTAAAAATCTAACTTAGGGATGCTGCAATCTAACCCTGAAGTTTCTGTCTCGCCGGAAACAGATGTAAAGAAGCAGTGGTCGTAAGACCGCGGTTCCTTAACTTCTCCGCTACCTTTTAGGTGGCGGACTGCAATCATTCCGATCAGATACGATCTGGATGATTGACATCCCCTGCTAGCGGCCGATTGGCCACGAATTTGCAGGGGGCGGCATTGCACAAGCATTATACTAGAAATGCTTGTGTAAATTTAAAAGCCGACATATGATAAATTGGCCCCAGAGGGGCCTATTTATTATGGTGCGAGCTGATATGATCTGATATAGCGGATCATGTCTGCTGCAGATCGACTAATGCCGACAGCATACGCTGTCAGCGTTTATCATTGCACCAGCAGTTTTTGTGAACTGCTGGTGCAATGCGCCCTCTGCAGATTTGCGGACAATCGGCCGCTAGCAGGGGGTGTCAATCAACCCGATCGTATTCGATCGGGTTGATTTCTGTCCGCCGCCTCAGAGCAGGCGGACAGGTTATGGAGCAGTGGTCTTTAGACCACTGTTTCATAACTTCTGTTTACAGCGAGCCTGAAGGCTCGTCGGAGACACGGGGCATCAATCTCCGTACGGAGTTTGATTAATATGCCCTTCAGTGATATTACAACTTATTATTGATTTATTTCACAACTGTAAACACAGCTTCCCTGAAAAAAAAATACTATCACTGCTTTCATGTAACTTTTCTAGAGTTGAAATAAGAAATATTTTAAATATCTAGATGAAATATAAGATAATACATGCCGTCACTAAGAATGAAATATGAGGAATACAAATACACAATGATAGGTATGAAAGATATTTTTTTCAACAGCCTTCTTTGTAAAACACTCATTTCAGTGGCACCCAGGCAATATCTGTCATCATTTCATTTCTGTTGAAGGTTTGGAATAATTGTGTATTCATAAATTATATCTCTTGAAAAGTCTATTATTTTGTATATTTCTGAATCATATTTCTGTTTTTGTTTTAAATAAATAGAGGAATGTGTGTTCTGTGCTGCTGTCACAGAAAGGCCTTTATATATTGTCTTCTTTATTTTTAATGGACTATCTGCTCAATTTCGTTTCACACAATACCATCAGTGGGAGGGAGAAAATATATGTGGAATAGAGAAGGACAACATTAAAAACCATATAACATAATGCAGAAGTATATTTACTGAATACAGCAAATGTAATCTGTAGTTGGGAATCAATATCTGTTCATCTAATTTGACCTCTTTATTATGAGTTCTAAATTTAGCCCGGAAGTGAGGGTTCGGTATATTTCCTTGTTCTCACGATATTTTTTCTCTTGATAATAACAAATACTAGTTTTTGTAATAATAAATATTTGTGTTACTTAATCAATATATCGCAATCTTCAGGCTCGCCGGAAACAGAAGTTATGAAGCAGCGGTCTAAAGACCACTGCTCCATAACCTGTCCGCCTGCTCTGAGGCGGTGGACAGAAGTCAACCCAATCGAATATGATCGGGTTGATTGACACCCCCTGCTAGCGGCTGATTGGCCACAAATCTGCAGGGGGCGGCATTGCACCAGCAGTTCACCAAAACTGCTGGTGCAATGATAAATGCTGAGAGCGTATGCTGTCGGCATTTATCGATGTGCAGAGGACATCGGATCATGTCCGCTCGCACTATGATAAATAGGCCCCATAGTCTATTTATAAACAATTAAAACTTCCTTAGTTTAAAATTAAAAAAACAAAGTTTGTAAAATATCAAGTATTCATTTATATAGACCAAAGTACTGGAAGACCTCTAATTCGTATGGAAAGTATGAGGTCCCATTTATGGGGGCCCATTTATTACAGTCTGGCGGACATGATACACTGTAGCTTATTATGTCCGCCAGACATCACTAAATGCCGACAGCATACACTGTCGGCATTTAACATTGCACAAGCAGTTCTGGTGATCGGCCGTTAGCAGGGGGTGTCAATCAACCCGATCATATAGGATCAGGCGGATTGATGTCCGCAGCCTTTAGAGGCGGCGGACCAGTTATGGAACTATTTGATTGTGCAGTGTTGAAGCAACTCTGAAAGGAGGATAACTCAGAACTGTTAAAGAGTGTCCATCAGAGAGAAAGCAGAGACATTAGGAGTGGACCCACTACAATATGGAACATTCTTAAAAACAAGAAATTTATTGGTGAGCTCAGCAACACCAAATGGCTTGATAACCCCGTAAATCTTATTTTGGTGAAGAAAAAAACCCTTAACAACATCTAACCATTTAAAAACAGGAGATAGGCATATAAATGTCAAAAGGTATATCACAGGGTGCAAACCTCAAGAACAGGAAGGCCAGATTAGCCAGGAAACATATAAACAAGCCTGCCCAGTTCTGAAACAATATTTTTTGGAAACTAAGATCAATCTGTATCAGAATGATGGAGAGTATGGAGATGGAAAGAAAAGGCTCATGATCCGAAGCATACAATATCATAGGTGAAATGTGATGAAGGTAGTGTTATGGTATAAGCATGTATGGCTGAAAATGGAACTGGGTCACTATTTTTTATTGATGATGTGACTGTTGATAGAAGCAGCAGGATGGATTCTAAAGTGTATAGGGCTAAACTATCTTCTCAGATTCAGCCAAAAAATAATTTTGGATAAAATTATCGTTCCAAATTTTCGAGGAAATTCCTTTCCTCGAATATTCATTGGCTGCACTATTCAGTAGTCGTTTAATTTAAAATTAAATGTATACTGAATTTTAGTTAATCATTTACAAATGAATGTTTCAAAGCTACAGGTGAAAAATTCAGTGCAGTGCTCAATAGAGCATCAAAGAAACTTCTTTGTTATTAAAAATAGGTATTCAAACTAATCCATCAAGATGATAGATCTTGATGATTGGAATCCGCTTCACAAACCAACTTTTGTGGGGCCTCACTGGAACAGTCAGATTAATGAAGAATGCTCTATTCAAATCATATTATGATTCTTGGAAACATAAGTCATCAGATCTATCTCTGTGAGACCCAATTGTTCCACAATCTAGTAGAAAACTACTTAAAGGTGAAAACGTTCCTGTGGAAGGGATTACCTACTAAGGAAATATGCATCCCAGATTTCTTTCTTAGGATGCAAAATATAGAATATTTTTCTGTGTTCAATCAAAATCCTTAAGACCTCTTTCATTGCTAAGGAACTACAAATCCCCCCTTGATAATGGATATAAGCTACAGCTGTAACATTGTCTGAAAACTCAGATACAGTTCTCCTTTCAGAAGAGGACAGCTCTAAAGGGACCTAAAGATTGCAAAATAATTATTGATTAACCTCGCCTCCTCAGAAAACCAAACCCCCTGTGCTCTCCTGGACCCCCAGACTGAACCCCAATCCAAGAAAATTATGTCTGAAGATAATATTTTCAAAGTTGGGTGAATTAAGAACGCCCCCAGAAAAATAGTTTGGAAAATTATCCACTGCAACAGAGATTGCTTCACTGAAGAATCCCCTAGGAATTTTTGCACCATTGTCGAAGCATACAAAGTTGAAGAGGTCTCATATGTAACCGTGCAAAAGGAAGAACATCTGATGCTGCAATCATCAGACCCAGCACGTCCATACATTGAGCTACAAATAGGTTGGAAATGTAGTGTAGCTGTGAGCAAAATGACTGTAACGTTGATCCCTGATACATTAGAGAAAGCTGCATAGTAACTGAATCTATAATGACTCCTAGAAAAGAGACTCTTGATTAATGAGAAAGAGAACTCTTCAAAATTAATTCTCCAACATTGAAATACAGCTAAAGGAAAAAATGGAGCCTGACCCCATATGTTGTCCAGCTATAGAGCAACTGAACTACATGTGTTCCTAATACAGACAAGAGACTTCCTAGTACCTTTGTAAAAAATATGGGAGCTATAGATAGACCAAACAGAAGAGCCACAAACGGAAAAGGTTTGTCCTAAATGGCAAATCTTAGAAACTGGAGATTGTCAAGGAATATAAAGGTAGGCATCCTTCAAATTAAAATGGACATCAATTGACCCTGTTGAATAAGGGGTAGGGTTGTCCAGATTGTTATTATTTATAAAATGGGAAAGCTGAGAAATTAGTTTGAAGTGATTAAGTCCAGAATAGGTCCTAAAATTCCCTCTTTCTTGTGAATAATGGTAAAAGATGGAATAAAATCCATGGCCTTAAAATTAAAGGGACAGTCTACACCAAAATTGTTATTGTTTAAAAAGAAAGATAACTCCTTTACTACCCATTCCCCAGCTTTGCACAACCAACATTGTTATATTAATATTATTTATAACATTTAAACCTCTAAATATCTGCATGTTTCTCAGCCACTACAGACAGCTTCTTTTCACATTCATTTTTATTAGCTTTTCACAACAAGACACTGCTAATTCATTTATGCCATATAATCCCGTGGAGTTGTGCAGGACACAGCACTAATTGGCTAAAATGCTAATTAAATAGATAATAAATAGCCCTGAGATAAGGGAACTGTCTGCAGTGGCTTAGATACAAGATAATCACAGAGGTAAAAATTATATTAATATAATCATGTTCGCTGTGCAATACTGGGGAATGGGTAATAAAGGGTTATCTTTTTTTAAACAATAAAAATTCAGAAAGTCTTTTGAAATGTGAGACAGAAGACACCTTCCTTGATTAGGCCTTGATTTGAAACATATTCTGTAATCCTGGAAAACCCAGACGTCTTGGACAGACTGCTATCCGGTCTTCTAAAAAAGAAGTAAACTGCCCCCTATCAGAAAAGTATCTGGATTGGGGCCAAATGTTAATACTGATTTGGAAGAGGAAGAAGGCTCATAGAATGCTTGTCCTTATTCCAACTGGAATTAAACTTTCAGGAAGATCTGGAAAATTCAGATCATTATAAAGAGGAGGAAGATTTTTGGTTCCTATATTTACAAAAGAAACGAAAAGGGACTATTTGTCCTATTTTTCCCCTTACACTTCTTGTTCTGAGGGAGAAAAGTTCCTCCCGACACAGTGGAAATTATAATGTCAAGACCAGTTCCAAATAAATTCTTCCTTGAAAATGAGAGATATAAATCTATCTTTTGACACCCTGTTTGCTGACAATGAGTTAAATCATAAAGTCCTTCTGGTCAGCATTGCAAAATTAAAAAATCTAATTATGTCAACAAAGGAACCAAAAATAAGTGTATTAGTTGACTTTAGTTTCAAACCATTTTAAAAATTTTCATCAAAAAAAATCTTTTAAAATTTGCTTAGACAAATTGTTACATCAAAGTGCAGACACAACTGCTACAGAAACAATGCTTTCTGAAAAAGGCGTTTCAATGAAAGGTTACCAATTTCATATCCATATGGTTCCTGAAAGATCTACTATCCTCTAAGGGAATAGTAGTGCGCTTGGCTTAAGCAAAATAGCACCATCCACGATTATAAAAGTTTCCCAAAGCTCTACATTAGAATCCAGTAGAGGAAATATCCAATTCAATTTAGAGGACAGATGAAAAGAGAAATCCAGGCTTAGTTCACTTACTGAAAATTATTTTAATAATTTAATAATCTTCAGAAACTTTAAAACAAAACAAAAAACTCTTCTGACTTGGACACCTAAAGTATATAAAACCTGTTCAAGCTCAAACTTGAAAGAGGTAGACTCATTGGCCCATATTTATCAAGGTCTGGCGGACCTGATTCGACAGTGCGGATCAGGTCCGCCAGACCTCACTGCTGGTGCAACGCCGTCCCCTGCAGACTCGCGGCCAATGGGCCGCCAGCAGGGGGGTGTTAATCAATCCGATCGTACTCAATCAGGTTGATTTCCGGCAATGTCTGTCCGCCTGCTCAGAGCAGGCGGACAGGTTATGGAGCAGCGGTCTTTGTGACTGCTTCTTCATAACTGCTGTTTCTGGCGAGTCTGAAGACTCGCCAGAAACACGGGGCATCAAGCTCCATTCAGAGCTTGATAAATATGCCCCTTTGTCCCTGATCATTAAGTGATGCTTTAAATGTAAGAGAATTAACATTTAAATTATAATGATTTCTTCAGGTTTGAATGCTGACTCTTGTAGACTTACAGCACTTTCAATATAAATTAGACACACACAGGTTAATGTAATGTAACATTAGTATGTTGTTTATCCTAAACTTACATTACTAATACATTAGACACATAAAATGAACAAATGTTAGGATGTCAATTTTAATAAATGAATGCAACAAATATTCAGTGTTATAAGAGAATGTTATTAAACATGCAATTATCCCTAACATTCACTAACTGATTACTAGTGGAGCGCTATTTAACGCTCCTTCTTGAGCGGTAACTGCGCTAGAAGTAACCCTACTCGCACGCAAACCTAATCCTATATTCTCAAGTGCGCTAACCTGTCATGAAAATATGAATTTTTCACATTCTAATGTTTTTCACATTTATTATACATAAATACATATTTTTAAATAAAAGATAGCAAGCGAACGAAGAAAAAATTATAATAGGAGTAAATTAGAAAGTTGCTTAAAATTGCATGTTCTATCTGAATCATTAAATAAAAAAATTGGTTTAGTATTCCTTCAATTGCTGATAAATATACAAAAATATGTTTAATGATTCTTAAAAAAAAATATGAAAATTTAGGGTTGTCACGAGTTTCAGAAGATTTAAGCCCTAAATCAGCACGGTCCTGTAGTTTTCATGACATTACAAAACTATATTTTTGCATTGTAAGTACAGGAAGTATTAGTTTGTAAATGTATTTAACTATGTTTCTCAGGATTACCATGTAACTGCGCAGATCAGTTTGTCCCTGTGTGTGGACAGAATGGCCGCACATATCCAAGTG
Organism: Bombina bombina; assembly: GCF_027579735.1. Classification (NCBI taxonomy): domain Eukaryota; kingdom Metazoa; phylum Chordata; class Amphibia; order Anura; family Bombinatoridae; genus Bombina; species Bombina bombina. The sequence goes on along the minus strand of NC_069503.1, from coordinate 575,499,616 downwards.
CTTGTATTGCAAGATGTGTAGGCCTATTGGACAACCAGTTTGAATTTGGACCTTGCTCTTCAAAGGACCCATGTAATCCAAACCCATGTTCTAGGAATCAAAGGTATTTTTTATTTCTTTTTGTGATTAGAATTCTGTCACAGTTGCTTACTAAATCAACACTTATTAATATATTGATAACAATATTTCGTTATTTTCAAATATACAGTTATTTTTTATTTTAATTTACCATACATATAAAAACAATCTAGGTGTATATAAATGGCAATAATGATAAGCATAACATGGACATGATAAACAGAGATCTTTTAAATTACAACAGACAAGGCTAAGATGGAATTGTCTCTTAAAAGCTAATGAACACAAGAAAATAAACTGATCCAGTGGTAATAAAAATTAATTAATTAATAACAGATTTATTTGATACAAGTTAAAAAGGCACAAAACAACAAAAAAGTAAAACAGTGCAATGAAAATAAAGACAATTCTTATGTTTCTTTGGATGTTGTTGATCGATCAAATTTGGCCACTTAAAAATAAGGGTATAAAAGATATGGGTTAAAAAAATTGTATCCCTCATATACTGGTTCAAAAATTAGAGTCAATTAAAAATGAGCCGTTTTCTTGATATTACACAGTTCATATCCCAAAGTGTGAATCTTCGTTAGCAAACATATTTTATTCTTAACTCCCCGAGTATGCCAATTTGTTTAGAGCAACTTATCTTTAGACGTATGGACTTTCCTTTGGACGTATGGACGTTCCTTACCAGACTTCTTGCCACCGATATTGGAGGATTCCACCTCAGTTATAACTCACAGGTCCGTCCGGCTGGTTTAGCTTACAGACCCGCCAATTTAGTAACCGCTCTTCTGTGTCTCCCTTTGTGACGTCAGATTACGCAAAAATTTTCAAATTCTTCTACTTGCGCATTTTTTTTACGAAGAGAACGATCACCCTCACCGCTGCTTGCTTGCTTCGTTTTTTACCGGAGTCCTGCACTTTAGTACTAGTTGTACGCAGGTCCCCAAACCTTTTCCTTAACAAACACGGATCCTTCGGGGGCAAATTAGTCAGGCTTATGTCACTCCACAGCTTTCCGGTAAGGAAAGTCCATATGTCCAAAGGAAAGTCTATACGTCTAAAGATAAATTGCTCTAAACAAATTTGCATACTCTGGGAGTTAAGAATAAAATGTGTTAGCTAGTGAAGATTCACGCTTTGGGATATGAATTGTGTAATATCAAGGATACGGCTCATTTTTATTGACTCTTGAATTTTTTAACCAGTGTATGAGGGATACAAATTTTTTAACCCATATCTTTTATACCCTTATTTTTAAGGGGCCAAATTTGATCGATCAACAACATCCAAAGAGACATAAGAATTGTATTTATTTTCATTGCACTGTTTTACTTTTTTTTTGTTGCTTTTTTACTTGTATCAAATAAATCTGTTATTAATTTTGAATAACTTGTATCAAACGGATTTTTTTTAATCAATTTTAAGGAACTTAGAGTTATATTTGTGATCAATTTTTATTACCACTGGATCAGTTTATTTTATTGTGTTCATTAGTTTTTGAGAGATTATAGGAATTTTGTGAAGATGATTTCACGTAATCTACTGATTGGTATCTCCTATTTGCTTTTTTAGAGCCCTCTTATTTTTTCCCCAACACTTACCAAAACTATTTTTCTTATCTGGAAAGAAGATAAGTGCTTAGAGTGGCCATATAGGAGTAATAGGGTTTGCGCTAACGGTTATTTTCTATTAATAAGATGGAATTGTGTTATGCATTATGAATAAGTAGACAGAACATATAATTTTAAAAAAAAAACATTTCCAATTTACTTCTATTATCAAATTTGCTTCCCCTGATATTCTGTGTTGAAGAGTAAGGATGGGCAAATGTTTCGCAACTTTCAAAAAACGGCACGAATTTTAACACATTCGTTCGTTCGAATCGAATTTCGAATGTTTACATAACATTCTAACATTCGATTTTCGAATGTTCGGTTTCGAATTTTACGATTACATTCGAAAATATTCTTTTCGAAAAATTTGAATTTAGATTGTAATAGTATTTCTAATGCTTTTTCTTTAAATATAATATTCGAATTATGCAATATTCTATATGGAAACATTCAAAATGATATATTTGTATCTATTATGTATCAGTTTACTAGATTCCCTACCACATGAACTGTTGAACTTCTGAATAGTATTTGTTAAATAGAATGTTAAATTCGAAATTTCGAATGTGGACATTCGATATAATTATAAACATTCGAATTCGAAAGTGACATTCGAAAACTGTAAATAACATTCGATTTTCAAATTTTTAAGAATATTCGTTCTTATCAACATTCGGATTTAGAATTCGAATTTTGGTAATAACATTCGTTCTACATTCGAAATTCGAAAATTTACACATTCGCCCATCCCTATTGAAGAGATACCTAGGTAGGCATCTGGAGCACTACATGACAGGAAATAGTGCTGTCATCTAGTGCTCTTGCAAATGGATAACATTTTTTCAAAACTGCTGCCATATAGAGCTCCAGAAATGGGTCAGCGCCTAAGCTTTATGTCCCTACTTTTCAACAAAAGATACCAAGAGAACAAAGAAAAATTCATAATAGAAGTAAGTTGTTTAAAATTGCATGCTCTGAGGCCCATTTATCAAGCTCCGTATGGAGCTTGTGGGCCCGTGTTTCTGGCGGGTCTTCAGACTCGCCAGAAACACAAGTTATGGAGCAGCGGTCTGAAGACCGCTGCTCCATAACCCTGTCCGCCTGCTCTGAGCAGGCGGACAGGAATCACCACAATTCACCCCGATCGAGTACGATCGGGTTGATTGATACCCTCTGCTGGCGGCCCATTGGCCACGAGTCTGCAGGGGGGTGGCGTTGCACCAGCAGCTCTTGTGAGCTGCTGATGCAATGCTGAATATGGAGAGCGTATTGCTCTCCGCATTCAGCAAGGTCTTGCGGACCTGATCCGCACTGTCGGATCAGGTCTGCAAGACCGATGATAAATAGGCCTCTCTATCTGAATGACAAAACATTTGGGTTTCATATCCCTTTAAAACACCTCCAACATTTTACTAAAGTTCAAGTATAGTTGATACTTTTAATCTCACTTTGTTTTGCCTCATTCTACGCTTTTACATAATGTCAGTTTTTAGAATCAATATTTCTCATTAGATTTTTTTTTTATAGATGCATATCAAAACGACAAGTTTGCCTTACCGGCTTTGAGACGTTTGGGTGTGCGCAACATGAATGCATTCCACGGCAGCTTAAGTGCGAACATTTGAGAGACCCTGCGTGTGACAATGAAAATGTCGAACATATCAACCTTTGCACTTTGTACCAACGCGGAAAGAAATTATCCTACAAGGGTTCCTGCCAGGTAGGACTATGGTGCTCACAGCAATATGTATTTCTGTTATGATACAAACTTTAAATACTATAAATATATTGATTCTGACACCATATTACTTTTTTCTTCCAAGACTGCAATGGATATCACTGACAGTAAATGTAAGGAACATTTGTTACTGTAAAGTAATTCACATCATGTGCCCATGTGTGTGTTCTGTTTGGTGTCATCATTTCATATATTTTCCTTTATCTGTTACAGCGTCTATTTTAAGAAACAATTCTCACTGAACATTAAATTCAGTATAGGATCCTTTATTAAACAATATTTTTTTCACTTAGGATTAAAGGGATACTAAACCCAAATTTTTTCTTTCATGATTAGATAGAACATGCCATTTTAAGCAACTTGATAGTGCTTGCTTATTGGTGGCTACATTTAGTCACCCATAAGCAAGCGTAACCCAGGTTCTGAACCAAAAATGGGCCGGCTCTTAAGCTTTACATTTATGCTTTTTAAATAAAGATAGCAACAGAACGAAGAAAATTGATAATAGAAGTAAATTAGAAAGTTGCTTAAAATTGCATGATCTATCTGAATCATGAAAGAAAAAATATGGGTTTTTTTATTTATAATTTTGTATTATTTGTTTTAACTATTTTCATTTTGCATAACTATAACTGAAGTGTGGAAAGTGTAGCTCCGAGTCTTTTTAGGGATTTGTTTGCCACATATCATCTGTTTTTATTTTATTTATTTATTTTCACTTTTGAGTCATCTAGGGCCTTTTATTTGATATTTAGTTAATTGCTTTATCTCTTTTGGCATATTGATAGGTTGTTGAATTTCTCCTTTGGGAATGTTTTCACTTGGCAATTCTTCTGACTAGAGAATGGAGCTAAATGTGTTTTTGTTATTGAAGTAGAAATGTTTTTTTTCAGCATGTGATATCAAGATATTTTTAACTAGTAATGATTGTTTTAGAGAATGAGTTTCTTTTAAACTACTGAATTCTTATATTGGCCTAAATTTTAGTCTTTATTAAATTCTCATTTGTTACAGAAAAAAACATCACAACTATGGTAATCTGAGTCACACACAGCCAAGCTTGAAAACTCCAATAATATCTGATCTCCATTTCCCACAACGGCAGTGTTAAAGTGAAAGTCAACCATAGCGTGCGCTAAATCCAGCTCCCACGGGCGCCAAACTGGATTTATTACACGGTTATTGGCTAAGAGGTGAAAACGACATTTTTGGCCGTGGGCTGCCGTAGCAGCTAAGAGCGGCGAACGGTTGAAACGAATAAAGGCACTTTCTGCCCTTTGTTTCAACAGTCAACCCTAGCGTTTCAAAAACGCTATTGTTGACTTTCACTTTAATGACCAATAATGGCTGACAATCACTGAAAAAACACTTTCCAGGCTGCCCAGACCAGTCATCCTCATTCTGCTGCTCCAGTATTGCCTCGGCTACTGACAGTCTCATATCTCTCTGCATGGCGCAACTGTCGATATCTTGTAGAATTTATAACTTTATTTATTTTTTTATGCTAAAGTATTCAGTACTGCTTTTTTTTATTATTATTATTTGGCATAATTTGATTATTATCATGGCATGGCAGCGCCATCTTGTTTTTTAGGTCCAAGCATGCACAGATCAGTGACTGATATTGTTGTTGTTTATCCGATGTGTATCAGTCAGTCTGTTGGTATCTGATACAGGGCTAGATTACAAGTTGCGCGCAAATGATTTTGCAAGGGTTTTTGCGATCATTTGCGCTCCGTTTAAATTGCGTTGATATTAAAGTTTAGCTAAATCGCGATACACTAGAATCATTACCGCAATTTCAGAGTTGTGGTTAACTGTTTTGCAAAAAAAAAGTGTCACAAAACACATCAATAATACATTACAAAGTAGACTTACACTGTCTAATAAAAACTGTCTAATAAAAATTATTATAAAAAAATATTGCACACAAAAGTTATAAGGGCTCAAAGATATGAAATCTTGGATGTTAGAAAAAAAAGCTGCCAAACGGCTTTAACATAGAGATACATATAATCACAATGAATGCACTAAATAGCAAAAAAATGATGATAATCAGTCATATAAACACAAGTCAAAGTACAGGTAGCCCTCAGTTTACGCCGGGGTTAGGTTCCAGAAGAAATGGTTGTAAATTGAAACCGTTGTAAATTGAAACACAGTTTATAATGTAAGTCAATGGGAAGTCAAGGAGTTAGGTTCCAAGCCCCTCTCAAAATTGTCATGAGTAACACCTAATACATTATTTTTAAAGCTTTGAAATGAAGACTTTAAATGCTAAACAGCATTATAAACCTAATAAAATGATCACACAACACAGAATATATAATTAAACTAAGTTAAATTAACAAAACATTTGCTAAACAGCATTATAAACCTAATAAAATAATCACACAAGACAGACTTCACTTGCATTTTTCTGCAAACAGTTCTTTCTATGCATTCCAATCTGGACTGATTTATAGACAGGAAGTTCTTGTTCCTTTTAAATCTGCTCGATAGCTCAGGTCTGGTTAAACTGATTAATTTCAGCTTGCTTGGCTTTGCTGCAACACAAGCGGACAGCTCCACCTACTGGCTATTTTAATAAATGCACTGCTTCTCAATGCTTTTCAATAGCAGTCACACGACTGGGAAAAAAAGGTTGTTATTCTGAAACGGTGTAAATTGAACCGTTGTAAAACGAGGGCCACCTGTAGTTGCCAAAAAAAACACAAAAGTCTTATCTGTAGTGTAAAATAGAGTCTCTTCCTTTTGTAACACTTTTCCACAGGAAGGGCCGGCTGCCTGTAAAAAACCCTCAGGTTTCAGGTCAGAGTCCAACAAGAGATAAAATCTAGAAAAACAAGCGCACAAAGACACTTCTCATGGTGCAGTACATTTAATAAGGTATATTCAAATATAAAGATACAGATCTTCCCATACAGATGGGTACTCCCAATAGCAAACCTCAATCATAATGAGGTAAGGATAAAGCTCTTGAGATAAATTTAAAGTTGTTACACTTCAGCAAAACCCCAAGTGTTGGTGCTCCGTCCACACATTCAGAGTACAGAGTACTTAGCTCACAGGCAGCTCCAGGGTGAAGCGAGGTAAAAACCGGAGATAAGAATGGTTCTATAAACCCTCAAGAGACAGTATGCGTCTCAATACTCATAGGCGCTAACACCAACTACCAAGATTCGGCATTGTGAGCGGGTCAGCGTTTCACCGTGACGTAGGGGGTGGGTGTTGGCTAAAGCATTTCACGGACAGTATCCGCTTCATCAGAGGCTTCGACCCGCTCACAACGCCAAATCTTGGTAGTTGGTGTTAGCGCCTAGGATTATTGAGATGTTGAGGGTTCATAGAACCATTCTTATCTCCGTGTTTTACTGCGCTTCACCCTGGAGCTGCCTGTGAGCTAAGTACTCTGTACGCTGAATGTGTGGACGGAGCAGCAACACTTGGGGTTTTGCCGAAGTGGAACAACTTTAAATTTATCCTTACTTTATTGTGATTGAGGTTTGCTATTGTGAGTACCCATCTGTATGGGAAGATCTGTATCTATATATTTCAATATACCTTATTAAATGTACTGCACCATGAGAAGTGTCTTTGTGCACTTGTTTTTCTAGGTTATATATATATATATATATATATATATATATATATATATATATATATATATATATATACACATATATAGTAATCCAGCACCCACTCCTGGTGCCTGGTTTAAAGGAAATAGCACGGTCCTAGGGTATAAATGACACAGCCTTGATAAATTAAATCAGTCAGTTTTATTTTCACTGTTCAAGTGTATATAACAGCAATGTTTGTTTATAGCAGTTTAACACACTTAATACTGAAAACAAAAGCCTAGCTCAGTTTAAGCCCTTACTAACATAAGTTTACATCACTTACTGAATCAAGGAAACTAAACAAAACATGCAGTTTTAAGCAAACTCACTTTAATCAGCATTTATCAGTTCAGCTGCAATGTGTGTCTCTCTCCTAGTCAGAAACACTCTGGAGGCTCTCTCTCCACCTAGCAGCTGGAGAATAAATGACCCTCCTTTAATTAAACACAGGTGAGGAAAAATCCCTTCCGGATTGCTCACTCTCAGCTATGTGAAAACTGAGGAATGGAACACTGGCCCGCCCGCTCTCCCCTGTTCCACCCCAGGGACCCAGAAACACAGTAGCTTAATTCCTAGCCACATTGTATACAATACATTTCCCTGGGGTTTAAAAACTGAATACACATTTTAACATAGTAGAATAAATATAAACCTGATCACTCACAATTCCCTGTTCTCTGTCACAATATATATGTCACAGTCTATATATGTGAACATATGTATTTATATGTTATATATGTATTTACAGACATATATACGCATATAAACACATAAATATAGACATATATATATATATATATATATATATGCATTAGAGCCTTTTGCCGTTAAGTAGATGAAAACATGTTAAAACATATTTATGCAATATTCATATTTATTAAAATTCTTAACTATGTATTTACTGTAAATATTTCACATTCCAATGTTCTATACATAGCAGATTATGTTTTTAAGTATTTATAAATAGATATCTGTATATGTCTATACCTATATATAATTATATATATATTTATTTTTATATATATATATATATATATATATATATATATATATATATATATATATATATAGTATATAGGTATAAAAATATATGTATTTAACCCCTTAATGACCACAGCACTTTTCCATTTTCTGTCCGTTTGGGACCAAGGCTATTTTTACATTTCTGCTGTGTTTGTGTTTAGCTGTAATTTTCCTCTTACTCATTTACTGTACCCACACATATTATATACCGTTTTTCTCGCCATTAAATGGACTTTCTAAAGATACCATTATTTTCATCATATCTTATCATTTACTATAAAAAAAAATATAAAATATGAGGAAAAAATTGAAAAAAACACACTTTTTCTAACTATGACCCCCAAAATCTGTTACACATCTACAACTACCAAAAAACACCCATGCTAAATAGTTTCTAAATTTTGTCCTGAGTTTAGAAATACCCAATGTTTACATGTTCTTTGCTTTTTTTGTAAGTTATAGGGCCATAAATACAATTAGCACTTTGCTATTTCCAAACCATTATTTTTCAAAATTAGCGCTAGTTACATTAGAACACTAATATCTTTCAGGAATCTCTGAATATCCATTGACATGTATATATTTTTTTTTAGTAGACATCCCAAAGTATTCATCTAGGCCCATTTTGGTATATTTCATGCCACCATTTCACCGCCAAATGCGATTAAATACAAAAAATCGTTCACTTTTTTACTAATTTTTTCACAAACTTTTGGTTTCTCACTGAAATTATTTACAAACAGCTTGTGTAATTATGGCTTAAATGGTTGTAAATTCTTCTCTGGGATCCCCTTTGTTCAGAAATAGCAGACATATATGGCTTTGGCGTTGCTTTTTAGTAATTAGAAGGCTGCTAAATGCCACTGCGCACTACACGTGTATTATGCCCAGCAGTGAAGGGGTTAATTATGGAGCATGTAGGGAGCCTTTAGGGATAATTTTAGCTTTAGTGTAGTCTAGTAGACAACCCCTAGTATTGATCTAGGCCAATTTTGGTATATTTCATGCCACCATTTCACCGCCAAATGCGATCAAATTAAAAAAAACGTTAAATTTTTCACAATTTTAGGTTTCTCACTGAAATCATTTACAAACAGCTTGTGCAATTATGGCACAAATGGTTGTAAATGCTTCTCTGGGATCCCCTTTGTTCAGAAATAGCAGACATATATGGCTTTGGCGTTGCTTTTTGGTAATTAGAAGGCCGCCAAATGCCGCTGCATTTCACACGTGTATTATGGCTAGCAGTGAAGGGGTTAATTATGTAGCTTGTAGGGAGCTTGCAGGGTTAATTTTAGCTTTAGTGTAGAGCTCAGCCTCCCACCTGAAACATGAGACCCCCTGATCCCTCCCAAACATCTCTCTTCCCTCCCCCACCCCACAATTGTCCCCGCCATCTTAAGTACTGGCAGAAACTCTGCCAGTACTAAAATAAAAGCTATATTTGGGCTTTTTTTGTGTTTTTTTAGCATATTTACATATGCTGCTGTGTAGGATCCCCCCTTAGCTCCCAGCCTCACTGATCCCCCACCAAACAGCTCTCTAACCCTCCCCCTCTGCCTTAATGGGCGCCATCTTGGGTACTGGCAGCTGTCTGCCAGTACCCAGTGTAGTAAAAAAAATGTGCCTTTTTATTTTTTTAAATGATCTTTTCTGTAGTGTAGCTTCCCCCCCCCCAAGATCAACCCCCCACCCCTTCCAGGTCCCTTAGCTGTTTATTTACAGCTTTAATAACTATTTTTGTTTACTTTACCCAGTTTATTTTTCTGTAGTGCAGCGGTTCCCTCCCGCTCCCGCCCCGTGCACGCGCCCGCCCGCCGCCCCCCGTGCGCGCTCCTGCCCCTCCCGCCCCCGATCCCGCCCCCCTCCACTCCATTCGGCACATCGATGGCCGACCACCCGCCTCCCAGACTTGCTCCCACCCACCAACGATACCGGCCACCGATGTCCGGTGCAGAGAGGGCCACAGATGGCCAAGGGGGGTTATTGCAGGATGCCTCGATATCGAGGCATCACTGCAATAACCGGAAAGCAGCTGGAAGCGTGCAGGATCGCTTCCAGCTGCTTTCCAGACCAAGGACGTACGCCACACGTCCTCGGTCATTAACTGTCTTTTTTTTGAGGACGTGTGGCGTACGTCCTTGGTCATTAAGGGGTTAAAAACCATCAGCCATCAGATATATGTAGAAATATTTATTTAGGAATAAATAGAACATATTCCATTATGTAAAGAACATTGCAATATGAAATATTCATATTTTCATGTCGTATTAGTGCTAATGAGAATTTGTTACAGTGTTTGTTACAATCTTCAATGGAATCAGATGTGAAAGTGTATGTAGATTCAGTTCTGGCCTCCAAATCCATTCCTTCAGGGAAGGCAGAACAAATAAGAAAAGAGACATATTTAGATACAGACCTTCAAGAAGTTATTAAGTACATAAAAGAAGGTTGCCCGAGAGCCAGGCAGCCTGGATGTCTCTAAGTTCTTACCAGTCAGAAAGGTCGCAGCTCACGGAGCTGGATGGGTTGGATTCATGATGGCCACTTGGGCATTACAAAGTGCAAAGAAAGGGCAGCTACGGCAGTATGGTGGCCTGGGATCAGTTCCGACATTGCAAGCCATGTGTCAAAATGTGCCTTTTGCCGGGAACGCCGGCCTACTCAGAGAAGAGAGCCCTTGATTTCTACTCCACTGCCTGCAGGCCCGTGGCAGAAAATAGCTGCTGATTTGTGCGAACTGCACGGGAAAAAGTACCTAGTCGTGATTGACTACTATTCCAGGTATTTTGAGATTGCACCCTTGAATGAGATCACAAGTCAGCTTGTTTGCCCGGTGGGGCATACCAATGGAGTTAGTGAGTAATAACGGAATGCAGTTTGCTTCCACGGAATTCAGTTCTTTCAGCAGTGAATATGATTTTGTCCATTCCATGTCGAGTCCACATTACCCGCAGGCCAATGGAATGGCTGAAAGGGCAGTTCAAACAACAAAGTTAATTTTGAAGCAATCTTAGCCGTACCTGGCCCTCTTGTCCTATAGGGTGACTCCAATTCAAGCCACAGCTTTTAGCCCAGCACAGCTGATGCTAGGACGCCAGATTCGCACCACCTTACCCTCTGTGGGTGTCTTCCAGCCAACTAGCTCTATTCCTCGGGACGAGGTCCTTAGGAGGGATGAAGAGGCAAAAAGGGGCTATCGATTCTTCTACGACAGGAGACACTCTGTGACGCCCTTGCAGGAGCTGAATGCGGGGCAAAGTGTCAGAATTAAACTGGATGATTAGAAGAAATGGAAGACACCTGCTACGGTAATTGGACGCTCTCCAGAACCAAGGTCTTATGTAGTCCTTACTGATGGAGGGACAGTCACACGTCGAAATCGAAAACATCTTCAGCCTGTACCTGAGAGTTTGGAACTGGATACCTCAGTACCACCGCCAGCAAGATCACAGCGGGGATACGTCTTTGCCTCCAGGAGACTCTCAATCACCTTCTTCTGTATCAGAGGACAGTTCATGTAGAATGACATCAAGTGGAAGAGTGGTGAAACTTCCGGTCCGATATCGGGATTAGCACTAGTTAGAGCAGTGACCGGAAGTATGGGCAGAATAATCCCATGGTCACAGTGGACTAGGGTAGTCTACCCTGATGTTCAAGTCAGGATTTCATTCATGTTGTTTATACAGATATTCTCTTTAACTTGTTATTTGTTATATACTAAACTAAACTGTTGTTGTATGCTTCTTGTATACCTTGTTATTTGATGTATTTAAATGAAAAAAAATTTATGCTTTGTCCTTTAAAAAGGGGGAAGATGTGATGAGAGTGGGAAGTGACGTCACAGGATGGAGGCGGGGTTTTAGGTTGTTATTGTCTATGTCGCAGTTACTGAGTGAGATATATTGTACCAGGTGTATACTTCCATGCTCTGCAATAAAATAGTGTTGTACCTTCTATGCTGTGTCCTGCATCTCATGACATTAGTAATTGTAAGTTGTGGTCTTATCATAGCTCTCATTCTCATATGGGAATATTCTCAGTTTGGGGCCTATCCATCAAGCTCCGTGCGGAGCTTGAAGCCCTGTGTTTCTGGCTAGCCCTCAGGCTCGCCAGAAACACCAGTTATGAAGCAGCGGTCTAAAGGCCGCTGCTCCATAACCTGTCCGTCTGCTCTGAAGAGGCGGACAGACTTCGCCGCAATTCAACTCGATCGAGTACGATTGGGTTGATTGACACCCCCTGCTGGCAGCAGGGGGCGGCGTTGCACCAGCAGCTCACAAGAGCTGCTGGTGCAATGCTGAATACGGAGAACGTATTGCTTTCCGCATTCAGCGAGGTCTGTCGGACCTGATCCGCACTGTCGGATCAGGTCCGACAGACTTTGTTAAATAGGCCCCTTTGTCCTAGCTTCCCTGTTGTCTGTATTTTACTCAAATTATTATAAGTGAGTTTTAGTTATGTGTTTCTTATGTGAACAAAGATCTGAATTAAAATTTTTACCCATTATATTTCATCAGTATGTTACATACATCATCTTTTTGTGTCCATTTTTATATTTTTTTTTATTCCGTATAGTTTGATTGATTATAATTCCATGTTGAAATAATCATTCATGAATTGTTTTATATGTTGTTTTTTATGTTTACAAGTTAACAGTATGTTTGTGAGCTACAAAACTAATACTTGAATGATGTTTTACATTTTTTTAGCCTTTTTGCAAATCTGCACAACCAGTTTGTGGACACAATGGAGAGACTTACAGCAATGTGTGTAGTGCCTACTCTGACCGTATAGCAGTGGATTACTACGGCCGTTGTCAGGATGTGGGAATCTTTTCAGACCACAGACTTCATACTGAATGTTCATCGGTTCATTGTCCCCATAATCCTACAGTTGGTTGTAAACCAGTTACACCCCCTGGTAAGTTAGCCTTACAATGTCAAATAGCTAAAACAGAAGAAAACAAAAGAGATTTTCATTGGTTTAGAACTTTTAATAGGTTATGTGATGAGAAATACTTGTTCTCAATGGATATAGGTCTATGCTAATCGGTGAGCTATTATCGAATTGTATATAAAACAGTGTTTACTTACCATGAGTTGTGCATAAAATTGTGTTTTCTCATAAGGAAGCTGTCTAACAGGGTGGTATTAGTGCCCAACATTTTTATTTTATTTGATATTTGTTAGCAAGTAGCTCAGAAATTAAAACTTTTCATCATTAAAGGGACAGTTTTCTTGAAAAAATGTATTGTTTAAAAAGGTAGATAATACTTTTATTACCCATTGCCCAGTTTTGCATAACCAACACAGTTATAGTAATATATTTTTTACCTCTGTGAAATTTTGACTTTACTGTCCCTTTAAGTATGTATGTATACTGTTATTGTATGTTAATTGTATGTTAGTAATAACAAAGCTTAGGGATAAATATTAGTGTAAAACATATTAAAGGTTAAGGACCCTCTTACTGAATACACTTATAGCACTCAAGAGATCACCTTAGAAAATATTGTATCTGTAAGGTCAGTACACTGTTACCTCACCGGTCTGGGTGCCAGAAAAACTGTGATTAAAACTTAACCTTTATTATAGGGTACAATAAAATAAAACATGGGACACACATTAAAAACACTCACTGAAGAAACTACACGAATGTGGGAAAAATATATATATAGGGGCCAATTTATGAAAGTGCGAGCAGACATAATACGATGTAGCATATCATGTCCGCCGCACATAGATAAATGCCGACATCATACGCTGACGGCATTTATCATTGCACAAGCAGTTCTTGTGAGCTGCTTGTGCAATGCCGTCTTCTGCAGATTTGTGGCCAATCGGCCGCTAGCAGAGGGTGTCAATCGTAAAGGATCGGGTGGATTGATATCCGAAGCCTCAGAGCAGGCGGACAAGTAATGGAGCGACCGCTGCTTCAAAACTGCTTCATAAAGTTGTTTATTATAACCGGTTTAACTGAAGAACAGACAACTAGGGAAGCTTAGGAATGTAATGACCTACGTGAATGAATATTACACATACAGCTCCTGGGTGTTATATTACTTCATTAACAAAGTGTTAACAGTAAAAAATAATAATGTAAGGGGCTATAAGTAGCAAGTAAGTTCCTGTGGTTGCAGTACATAAATTATAATCTGTTACTAGAGAAAACTCTTGTAATATGAAACATCTTAAAATAGTTTGATGTATCAATATTGCTCAGGAATTATTGTGATTGCACAAGCAGTATGTAAATAATTTCACTGAGAAACCCAAAGTTTGTGAAATAAGTAACAATTTTTTTTTTTATTTGATTGCATTTGGCGGTGAAGTGGTGTCATGAAATATACCAAAATGGGCCTAGATCAGGGGTCCAGATGTTTTGGAACTACATTTCCCATGATGCTAAGACATGTTTGAGCATCATGGGAAATGTAGTTCCAAAACATCCGGAGAGCCAAGGTTGCTGACACCTGGCCTAGATCAATACCTTGGTTTGTCTACTTACAAATATATATATAGTTTTGACAGGTAAATAAAAAAAAACAAGGCTTTATTTTGTTTAAATGGAGTGATAGCAAAAATGCTAAAAAGTCTCAGGTATTTTGGGCAAGTTTTTCTCTGAAAGTCCCGGTAGTGAAGGGGTTAAAGTTGTCAAAAAGATGGATAAAAAAAAATCCTTTTAATCAGATTGCTTTTTTTGTTAAGTCCCTTAATAAGTGTATCAGACTCCGTAGCCGTTACATTGCACTTGATTTTTATTCCAGAAAGTTTACCCTAGGCAAATGATGGCGAACCTTGGCTTTCCAGGGGCGAGATAACATATGCGGCGCAAGCTACAGCGCAACTGCTGATTTGAACAGCCAATAGGAATTCAGTAGCTCTCATCCTATTGGCTGATTTGAATTTGAAGAATCAAATCAGCCAATAGGAATGTAAGGGACGCCATATTTAAACGCATACCTTGAATTTACTATTCAGTGTACGGCAGCGATCGTACGAAGATGATCCTCCACGCTCCATGGATCGGCAGTCCTGCTCTGCACCGGCTTGGTCCTGGATGAAAAAGGAAGTAGTCCCCGCTTGGAAGACGATGTCGGCCGCTTGGAAGAAGACTTCACTGCCGCCTGGAACAGGATCTTCTCCGTCGGATTTCAGGAATTGTGAGTACCTATTTGGGGTTTAGATTTAGGATTTTTTTTTATTTTTTGGGGGTTTGTTTTTTTTTAGATTAGGGATTTATTGGGCACTCTTAAAAGAGCTGATTGCCCTTATAAGGGCAGTAAAAGAGCTGAATGCCCTTTTAAGGACAATGTCCATACTAATGCCCCTTTAGGGGCAAGGGGTAATTTAAGATTTTTTAGTGTTAGGTTTTTTTTTATTTTGGGGTGTGGGGGGTTTTACTGTTAGAGGGGGGACTAAGTGTTTTTTTAAGGTAAAAGAGCTGTTTAACTTAGGGCAATGCCTTTCAAAAAGCCCTTTTAAGGGCTATTCGTAGTTTAGCATTAGATTAGGGGGTGTTTTTATTTTGGGGGGACTTTTTTATTTTCATAGGGATTAGGTTTAATATATTTTATTTTTGATAATTTGGTTGTATTATTTTATGTAATGTTAGACTTTTTTATTTTTTGTAATCTTAGATTAGTTTAATATTAGGTTTTTTATTTTTAAGTAATGTTAGCTTTTTTATTTTAATTGTACTTAGTATTTTTTAATTTAGGTAATAGGGGTTAATTTAGGTGGTGTTAGGTTAGGGGGCTTAGAATTTAATTAGTTATTTGTGTTGTGGGGGTTTGGCAGGTTAGGGGTTAATAGATTTATTAGGATTATAGCTTTGTGTGGGTTTGGCGGATTATGGTTTAATAGTTTTATTAGGTTTATTGCATTGTGGGTTAATGGCGTATTAGGGGTTAATAGTTTTATTAGGTTTATTGCGATGTAGGTTAATGGCGGATTAGGGGGTTATTACATTTATTAGGTTTATTATGATGTGGGTTAATGGCGGATTAGGGGTTAATACATTTATTAGGTTTATTGCGATGTGGGTTAATGGCGGATTAGGGGTTAATACATTTATTAGGTTTATTGCTATGTGGGTTAATGGTGGATTAGGGGTTAATACATTTATTAGGTTAATTGCGATGTGGGTTAATGGCGGATTAGGGGTTAATACATTTATTAGGTTTATTGCGATGTGGGTTAATGAGGGACTAGGGGTTAATATACTTTATTCATTATTGCGGTGAGGGATTGTGTTTGACAGCTAGGTAGATATTGCGCATGCGTTAGGTGTTAGTTTATATTTTCAGCCAGTTACGGGAGTTACGGTACTTTCAAACTCAGCGCAAGGCTTGCTGCGCCTGCCTATGTGTGGCGCGGTGAAAATGGAGTAAAATGTCTTAATTTTTGCTGCGTAAGTCCTTGTGCTGAATATGTAATACCAATTTGTGACGCGGTTCTATGTTAGCTTATGGGAGTACAAATTGCGGGCAACGGGTAAAATATACGCGCCACATTTATATGCGGAGCCGTATATGTAATACCAAAACTGCGTAAAAACTGGCGTCACCGGCTTTTGCAGGCGAAGCCGCATATGTAATCTTTTTTTTTTTTTTTAAATAATTTTTATTGAAGTCATAAACAAATACAACATAATGGGTATGTCCCAAAACATTTACAGAAAGATGCATATACAGTATTGTTAGAAAAGTATTGCAGCAAAAACCATGTACAGAGTGCATTATGTATCCATTAATCTCAAGCGTTATTATAAGATTTGGGCAATCTATAGTGAGACTTCAGTTTTATAATAAAGTATCATAAAGGTAGTAAAAACAAAAATGGTCCTCTCTGTGCCGTATGGAAAGTAAATTAGAGTATCTATACAGGTAACATTAGGGCCAGGGGGGAGTTAGCTTTATATTTTTATGGGGGGGGGGAAGCAGCGGGCGAGAGCCGCTCAAAATAGAGTAAGGAGGGGGGGGGCGGAGCCAGATAGCATGTCAGGTTTGTAATTACTATTGGGTCTCTGAACTTTCAAATATACTACTAATCTATACTATTAAAGAAAGAACCTAAGAACGGAACCTTAAACTGTGTCAGACCTATGTGTCAGTAGAGAGTTTGGACAAAATATAGTGGGACTTCAGTTATATAATGATATAAGGAGGGGGATTCAGCGGGCCAGAGCCGTCCTATGTAAATTAAGGGAGGTGAGGGGGGGGGGGTGTAACCACCTAAAATAATAGAGCAATGTGAGTATGGGAGCAGAGTGCATATATACAGAGATATACCAATATGGTACCCCATAGTGGGTGAGTACACTCAGCATATACCATATGAACCCATGAATCTCACAAGGTTAACTGTTGGTGGAGGGAGGCTAACAGTCATTTCTCTGGTTCAGTATTTGTGGGAGATAAAGTAAGACATGAATAATCTACATATAGTATACCATCATACGGCATATGAAACATGTTTACATATACAAGTAAGTAATAAGAGATGCAGAGATCTGTAGGTACAACAAGGAGCAGGGGGACGTATGGCATAAGGTGTATATTCCCTCTTCAGTTATAACTATAGGAGAAACCAATATGCATCCACAAGGAGGTCATTAGCTGAGTCCCTGTTAGAGCTACATACACCTGCTACATACACTTTAAAGTAGTCTGTGACCCGGAGGAGCAGATAAAAGTCTTTCAAAAATGTACTAGCTAGCATTGAGGGAGCTATGGAAAGGCCTGCTAAACCAGTGCTTCAATAGGGATTACATCCCCAACAGTTGAATAAGTGTATTATCTTCTGGTACATAACAAAGTACACTTGGTGACATCTTATAAAGCAGAAAGCTAATTATACCTAACATGTCAGATAGCTCGAGGATGTATGTAGTAGTGATATAAAGACAAGTTTAACCAAGGGGCCCCATATCATTCGAAAGTATATATACATCTGGGTAATCAAAAGCATAAAGTATGCTAGAATAGTTAAGCAAACAGTAGTAACATATGTACCTGCCAAGCCACACATATTATGAACTAGATACTGAGAGAGCCTGGAATACTGTATATAACCGTAAACCAACTGATATATTAATCTGCCATGTGTATCTGAGCTTTGTAAGTGATATAAGTTAGTATAGAGTACAAGCCCAATTGCTTACCAGTATCATGTATTCCCTATTGTATTAGACCAGTAACCAACAAACCTACCAGTTGGCACTTTAAGTAAGAGGCGCAACCCATTGCCTTGGTATCAATATAAACAGAATAAGAAGATGACATTAAACCATCGGTTGAGCTCTTAATAAGTAGTAAGCGATATCTTAAATATATTTAACTCTTAAGGGACCCAGAAAAAACTGATAACCCCCAGCATCAGATCTCTATAGTCCACTATTAACAGTAATAGGTGTAAAATAGTACCTGGAATCCTAAGTCCACATGTTTCAAACCTGGAGGCCGTCAGCTGAGGTAGCGGACCGTTAGGAGACACTGGCTAGATATATTTTTTATAAATTATCAGCTAACTACCCTATATCCAGGATCTAAACAGTAACCTTTTAGCACTTATGTGTGTAAAATATAGGTTTTGTATGGAGGTAAGAACATTATGGATTATTATTAATGAATAACTAGAGTAATTTTAGAAAAGGAAAAATCCAGCATAAAGAGTCCTCCTAAAAATAGAGCAATGCATAGAGAAATCAACATTATAACAGTGATGGCCAAACAGGAAGAGGGTGTATAGAACTGAGAGGTTTATGTCTTAAAGCCTAAAAAGCTGGTAAACTGTCACTATAGCTAGTCACAAGAGTGTAGCTAAATAAAAACATATTGGATCACTGTGTAGCTAGAAAAATTCCTTGTGATCGGTCAGTTCCTGCAGGGCTGTAGCATCTATGTAGCAATAGAATAAAGACAACACTCCTCAGGATGTGGTGGTATCGTATATAGAAATACAAAAGTCCTCTAGAAAAACTCATGGCCAGTTGTAAAGCTAGGGGTTGTAGTAACCAAGGTACTAGCTAAGAAGACTGTAGTGTTAAATATAATAGGTGGAGGGGTCTAAATACCAAGTTGATATGTAACGGACCCACTGTATGTACTCAGGTAGTAGGAGGTGTATAAGCGAGGGAGGGGAATAGTGAAAATTGGAGAGAGGTCACTAATAAACACAACAGAAATTACAAACATATTTCCCTGGGGCTGTAGACCAGTTAATAGTCTGTATATACATATATTCTTGCATCATATCCAGGGGTCTTCATCAGCATGTGTCTGCCACAAGGAATCCACACTCACGCAGTCCATATATATATATATATGCGTGCATGTGCAGTCCCCAGCAGTATAAACATTACCAAACCCCAGATCGGATGGCAATAAACACCCAGCCAGCAAAACAAAAGCAACTGAGAGGATAATGGCACTGACAGCGCGGCTTCACTCGGCTCGGGACTATCGCAACACCAAAGGAGAGACGAGCCTGGGTTTTGAAGAAGACACTTAGCCTAGGTTTCCCTGTAGAGGTATTAGAAGTGGGAGTCGCCACTAGATTGTAGGATCGGTCCGCCGCTCTCTGTAGTGTCTTGTGTCTGCTCAGTGTAGGGTAGAATGACGCTGTACTAATGTCCGCAGAATTGGACTCCAGAATTGCATACCGATCTGTTAGGAGTATACCTACCTCGTGGTATAAGGGTTCTTCAATAAACTCCAGTGTAGTATCCGCATAATTGGCTGTGTCTGTAGCCGCTGTGGATTCTGTGTCAGCAGCCTCTATCCCTATCAAAGTTACTTCCCCTGTAACTTCAGTTCTGCAGGCCAGCATTAGATCCTCAAAGTTACTTTGCATCGATTCTCCCAATCGTTCCAGTGACGCTTGTAGTTGATGGTAAAAGTCCTCCATATTTTATGGTGTGGCAGAAGGTTCCGTATGTAGCAGCCTTATTCTATAGGGCCCAAGGTCACAGCTACTATGTGTAGGGTCTCACCGTTAATGTCTCAAACAACTGTTATCACTTGTGAGAGCCAAATGCCGCACTTCACCACATGTGTAACCTAATGTAGATGTTGTTGATCCGGCTAAGTAGGAGAAAGGCGGCCATGTGGGTTTGTTGCGTTCTAGCGTCTGCGATGCAGATATCTTGGGCAAAGGATTGGTTTCTTAGGACCTACGCCCATCAGTGTAAAGACCAGGCTTTCTGTTGTCCGTTAGTATTATCCAAGGGCTAGAATCATGCTAGGAACTCTCATGGTGGTAATCATTAAGCTTTGCAACCACGGAGCACTAAGTTTCAGCGGCCATGTTGATCAACGGCCGGCTCAGCCCCCCCCGCATATGTAATCTTGATCCAGATGTTTCAGAACTACATTTCCCATGATGCTTGACTGGACTTTAGAGTGCCTAAACATCATGGCAAATGTAGTTCTGAAACATCTGGAGTGCCAAGGTTCTCCATCACTGCCCTAGGCCATCTACATTCCAAAGATATACATTTTATAATGCAGCATTTGAAACAAACAGATATCACAGTACTAGCTTGCAGAGGCATAATACTACGGGCCTATTGTGGGATCCAACCCTACAGTACCTTGGTAACTTCCACATTCCCCTGTAATTTCCATGGAACCAGAAATGACTGAGAAGAGTATTAGGGGCAAGTTAAAACCAGCTTTATTGAGAAGTTATAATGTTATATTGAAAGTAGCGGGGGGCAGAGTGGCAACGATTGGCAGAATCCAAGTACTAAACATCCAAATAGTGTCTAAGAGGCACAGCCAATCAGCACATGAGGAGGTGGAGAAGTCTGTTTGATTGACTGGAATACAACTTTCCACAGGAGGGCGACTTTTGACATGGTCAGTACTGCAGAGAGTAAACTAGTTATAAAAGGGGTGTAACAGTAAATGTCTTGATTGACAGAAAATGCTGGGGTTCAATAAATGGGGATTTCGCAATAAATCTATTTGTCTAAACAGCTGATAGAAAGACATCTAAATCTGTTCTAATAATTAGTGCAATAAATTGTTAAATAAAAGCTCAGCTATTTAGTCAAAATGCTATTGTTCTGATGAATGTGAGGTTTTAAAACACAAAAAAATTTAAACTTTGTTGAATATGTATATGTTAATATTGTATGATTTTTACTTTGGGCCTGATGATCAAAAAACTCGCTGCCATGACCTTATTTTGTAATATAGGAGTCTCTCCTTTACACACAGAACCTGCATAGTGAGATAAACATCTCTCAAGGTAAAACTTGTGTTTCTAAAGTTCTTTGAGGGGTCTCGCCTTACTGATGAGACTTAGATCATCTCACCTGAGCGGAGAGCTTTAAATCATCAAGCCCTTTGTTAAAGGGTCAGTAAACCTTAAAAATAATGTTATATAATTCTGCACATAGTGCAGAATTATATAACATTATATTAGCCAAGCTTTGTAAATCATAATATAAGACAGAGCGGGAGCGAGCTACACTGTGTCTAATGGCGCGGTCGGGCCGGGCTGTGACTATACAGCTGGCCCGATGCGCTCAGTAAAAACAACAGACCCGCTCAGCAGAGTACAGAGAGCGGGTCTGTAAAACAGCGGTATTTTTACAAAATAAAAAGGAAATATTATGATTTACAAAGTTTGGCTAATATAATGTTATATAATTCTGCACTATGTGCAGAATTATATAACATTATTTTTAAGGTTTACTGTCCCTTTAAGCTCCAGTATGTTATTCTGAGAAGTCCCCTGAATACATGGTAAATCATTGGAAGTTACCTGCCTAGAATGCAAAGCAACAGTCACTGATATTTATTTATTCTTTTGTCCTACAGGTGCATGTTGTCCATTATGTGCTGGTGTCTTAAGGATTTTATTTGATAAAGAAAAATTAGATTCTTTTGCCAAGGTAAATTATTCTAAATAAAACAATATGTATCCAAAATGATTTATGTTGATAAATCTATTGCTTTATTTGCTATATTTTTATTTTGTTTTATTGCATGGTTCTTCAGCTTAAAGGGATATGAAAACCCCAAAAAATAATAATTTGTGATTCAGACAGAGCATACAATTCTAAAAAAGTTTCCAATTTACTTATTTTAAAGGGATAGTAAAGCACAACATTTTCTTTTATGATTCAGATAGAACATACAATTTTAAACAACTTTCCAATTTAATTCTATTATCAAATTTTCTTCATTCTTTTGTTATCCATTGATGAAGGGACAGCATTGCACTACTAACAGGAAGCTGAGAATATCTATTTAGCCAATCACAAGAGACAAATGTGTGCAGGCACCAATTAGCAGCAGCTCCCACTAGTGTATGATATGTGCGTATTCATTTTTTAACAAGGGATACTAAGAGAATGAAGCACATTTGAAAATAGAAGTGAATTTAAGTGTCTTAAAATTACATGCTCTATGTGAGTCATGCAAGTTTAATTCTGACTTTCCTATTCATTTAAATTTGCTTCATTCCTATTACATTCTGTGTTGAAGAGATACCTAGGTAGGCATCTGTAGCACTACATGACAAGAACTAGTGCTCTTCCAAATGGATAGCATTCCTGCAAAACTGCTGCCATATAGTGATCCAGAAAAGGGAGCTTACGTCTCTGCTTTTTAACAAAAGATAAAAATAGAGCAAAGAAAAAAATGATAATAGAAGTAAATAAGAAAGTTAAAAACTTTTGGGTTTCATATCCCTTTAAGGTATGGGGTGCTCAAATATTTTATTGTTTTTTTTTTTACAAACTCCGGCACTATCTTTAGTTTTATTTTTTATTTTTTTTATTATGGAGGTATTCTAAAGTCATAAAGTCACACTATGATAGAAACATGCTATTTGGGCTAATTTTTCCAGATCACACTAAGGGCTCGATTTATAAAGTGTCGAGCAGACATGATTCACTATAGTGAATCATGTCCGCTCGACATTGCTAAATGCATAGAGCATACGCTGTGCACGATTTTCATTGCACAAGCATTTCACTATAAATGCTTTTGCAATGCTGCCCCCTGCTCACTAGTGGACAATTGGCTGCTAGCAGGGACTGTCAATCATCCCAATTGGATTGGGATTATTTCAATCCGCCGCCTTTTAGGTGACACTAAACCCAAATGTTTTCTTTCATGATTCAGATAGAGCAGGCAATTTTAAGCAATTTTCTAATTTACTCCTATTATAAATTTTTCTTTGTTCTCTTGCTATCTTTATTTAAAAATCAGGAATGTGATGCATAGGAGCCTGCCCATTTTTGGTTGAGAACCTGGGTTATGCTTGCTTATTGGTGGCTAAATGTCAGCCACCAATAAGCAAGTGCTATCCATGGTGCTGAACCTAAAATGGGAATTCGGCTTCCTCCAATCATGGCGTTGAATCAGACACTGATTACCCCGAGGGGGGAAGCCATGATTGGAGGATGAGCGATCCATCATTTCTGACGTCAGAAATGGCTTGCGACGACCGGGGGAAGCTGGAGTGGCTGTCAAGTTTAAAAGGTAAGTATTTTTTCACGAGTGAAATGTAAATTTTGATGAATTAAAGTGCCCCTGTTTTTAATCAAATTCTTAAAAAACGGGCACTTTAGCATCAAAATTTACATTCACTTTAACCTTAGTTTCAGATGAGCCTGAAACAACTAGCCTCTGAAGCAGGAATGTAAGCTTACGAGCCGGCCCATCTTTGGTTCATCATCTGGGTACAGCTTGCTGATTGGTGGCTAAATGTACCCACCAATCAGCAAGCGCTATCCAGGGTGCTGAACCGAAAATGGGCTGGCTCGTAAGCTTTTTAAAATAAAGATACCAAGAGAACAAAGAAAAATTGATAATAGGAGTAAAAACGAAAGTTGCTTAAAATTGCATGCTCTATCTGATGCATGAAAGAAAAAATCTGGGTTCTGTATCCCTTTAAACATAATGAGATTATAGTATAAAAGTATGTGTAGTTAAAAAACTTTGCAATGTAATTTCATTATTTATTTTGTCCCCTTTTCCTGTAATTTAAAGAGACAATAAAAACCTTGCAATTACAAGACATTTCTGTTATGTTGCTATAGAATAACATCAACGTTTTTAAAACAAATTTAAATTCTTTTTTTCTCCAGTTATTTTTCAATAGCCAATCTGGGCTTTAGTTCACAGAGATCAAGGCTAGCCAATGTCATACAGTTAGTATATAGTGAATTGTTTTGCAGTTGTTATCTGATAAACCCAATTAGGAATATATATATGTAGCATGGTTAGCCTTGGGAAGTCTGCAGGGTACATTTAATGTTCCGAGTATTAGAAATTGCTAAATTTTCAGAGCTTAATTACATGAAAAGTGCAAAATAAATAATGAAAATATATAGCAAAGTTCTTTCATTTTGCATAACTAAACATTTATAAAAATCTCATATTGTTTATTCTCCCTTTAACTCTGAAAATGGTTGGTTTTCTAAGTTTCACTGGTTTTCTATAAAGTAATGGACGCCACATTCTTTTAATTTAAAGTGACATGAAACCCAAAATTTTTCTTTCATGATTCAGATAAACTATACAATTTTAATCAACTTTCCAATTTACTTCTATTATTTAATTTGCTTCCTTCTCTTGTTATCCTTTGCTGAATGATTTATCTAGGTAAGCTCAGGAGCAGCAAAGAACCTAGGTTCTCGCTGCTGATTGGTAGCTCCATATATATTCTTATTGTCATTGGCTCACCTATGTGTTCAGTTAGAAACCAGTAGTGCATTGCTGCTTAGTTGGTTTAATTTTTTAATAAGCTTCATAAGAATAGCTTAAAGCTGAAGAGGTCAAACTTTACTAACGTTTACCAACAGCTTCTGCGGACTTATTATATATAAAAAAACTGGTTGGACAGTTGGCTTCCATTAACAGTCCCCAATAAATAATTTACTGGAAGAAATAAACGGCCAGATTACTAGTTTTGCGTTATGGCTGGCTCGCTACTAACTTGCAAGTTATTTCCACCGCTCACCTTTAATAGCGCTGCTATTACAGGTTTGCAAAAAAACAGCGTTTGTGGGCAATATGGCAGCGTTGAGCTCCATAACGCACACAAATACCAGCGCTGCTTTGAGCTGCTTTGACGTGCTTGTGCAAGATTTCCCCATAGACATCAATGGGGAGAGCCGGCTAAAAAAAAGCCTAACACCTGCAATAACGGAGCGTAAAGCTCCGTAACGCAGCCCCATTGATGTCTATGGGGAAAGAAAATGTATGTTTAAACCTAACACCCTAACATAAACCCTGAGTCTAAACACCCCTAATCTGCTGCCCCTAACATTGCCGCCACCTACATTACAGTTATTAACCCCTAATCTGCCGCCCCCAATGTTGCATCCACCTACCTACACTTATTAACCCCTAATCTGCCGCCCGCAATGTCGCCGCCACCTACCTACACTTATTAACCCCTAATCTGCTGCCCCCAATGTCGCCGCCACCTACCTACACTAATTAACCCCTAATCTGCCTCCCACAATGTCGCCGCCCCCTACATACACTTATTAACCCATAATCTGCCACCCCCAATGTTGCCGCCACCACTATACTAAAGTTATTAACCCCTAAACCTCTGGCCTCCCACATCACTAACAAAAAATAAATATATTAACCCCTAAACCTAACCCTAAGTCTAACCCTAACACCCCTAACTTTAATATAGTTAAAATAAATCTAAATAAAAATTACTATTATTACCTAAATAATACCTATTTAAGACTAAATACCTGTAAAATAAAACCTAAGCTAGCTACAATATTACTAATAGTTACATTGTAGCTATCTTAGGTTTTATTTTCTCCTACATTGGTGTATCCGGTCCACGGCTTCATCCTTACTTGTGGGATATTCTCATTCCCTACAGGAAGTGGCAAAGAGAGCACACAGCAGAGCTGTCCATATAGCTCCCCCTCTGGCTCCGCCCCCCAGTCATTCTCTTTGCCGCTCTGAACAAGTAGCATCTCCACGGGGGTGGTAAAGAGTATGTGGTGTTAGTTGTAGATTTTTATTTCTTCTATCAAGAGTTTGTTATTTTAAAATAGTGCCGGTTTGTACTATTTATTCTACAACAGAAAGTGAAGAAGATTTCTGTTAAAAGAGGAGTATGATTTTAGCACCAGTAACTAAAATCCATTGCTGTTCCCACGCAGGACTGTTGAAACCAGAGAACATCAGTTGGGGGGAACAGTTTGCAGGCTTAACTGCATCAGGTATGATCAGTCATATTTCTAACAAGACCATGTAATGCTAGAAGACTGTCAGAAATTCCCTCTGGGATAGGTAAGCCATTTTTTCTTAGACTCTGTATAAAATGATGGCTTATATTTAGGGCTCTATGCTGGTTGACACTATTGTGGGCTTTAAAATCGATTGCTTTTAGCATGTTTTTCTCTATAAATAAGGTGTTTGTTCAGATTTTAAAACACTTTTGGGGTTTAATTTCGGCCTGGCACTTATTTGGACACCTAAATTTAGTCAGAAAGGCCCCTCCACTCTGGAATGAAGAGGGAGGAGGCCTCATTTTCAGGCCTAAATTGTGCAGTTGTTTTTGCCTTGGCAATCCATGCAGCTTCATGTGGGGCATCACAAAAGACTCCAGAGAGGCTTATTTCCTACTAAAATAATCCCTAAGGAAGGTAAATGGCTACAGGAGAAGCTGTGGCTAGTACTGTAGTGTGTTAACTGGTTAATAACTGTTATTAGCTCCGGTTTGGGCATTAAGGGGTTAATTAGTCTGAAAATTTGTGTGCAATCTTTTCAAAGCATTAAGGCTCTGTGGTTTCATTAAAATCGGATGTTTCTTTCATGGTTTTTTGATGTTTCAATAATAATGTGTGCACTTTTATTATTTAAAGAGACAGTAACGTTTTTGTCAAAAATAATTTTTATTGCATTGTAGTTCTGTTTAAGTCTGTCAAACATGTCTGAATCTTCAGATAGCCTATGTTCTGTATGTCCAAAGGTCAAGGTGGTTCCCCCATTAAATTTATGTGTGAAGTGTGCCATAGCGTCCAAACAGCTTAAGGACAGTACAATCACACTTAAAAATATAGCCCAAGATGATTCTTTAGCTGAAGGTAGTGAAGATAGCTTGCTTTCGTCTCCTTCTGTGTCAACACCAGCTATGCCCGCGCAGGCGATGCCCAGTATATCTAGCACACCAATTGCGATTACTATGCAACAATTAGCATTTTTTATCCAAACTGCCAGCTTTTCCTAGGAAGCGTGATTGCTCAGTTTTAAACACAGACAATGAGCAAGCAGACGCAGAGGATAATTTATCTGTAGTGCCCTCACATCAATCTGACTTGGCGGTGAGGGAGGGCCTGTCTGAGGGAGAAATTTCTGACAGGAAAAGTTTCTCAGCAGGCAGAGCCTGATACTATAACATTTAAATTTAAGCTAGAACACCTCCGCGCCCTACTTAAGGAGGTTCTAGCTGCACTTGATGATTGTGATCCTTTGGGGATCCCAGAAAAATTGTGTAAAATGGACAAGTTCCTAGAGGTCCCAGTACACACTGATGCGTTTCAGATACCTAAGATGGCGGATATCGTGTCTAAGGAGTGGGAGAAGCCAGGTGTACCTTTTGTTCCCCCTCCTATATTTTAGAAAATGTTCCCAATTGTTGACCCTAGAAGGGGCGCGTGGCAGACGGTCCCCAAGGTAGAGGGGGCAGTTTCAACGCTAACTAAGCGCACGACTATACCATTAGAAGACAGTTGCGCTTTCAAAAAATTAGAAGGTTTAATATTTGTTCTACAAGGTTTCCTTCTTCGACCAATTTCCTGCATTATTCCTGTAACTACTGCAGCGGCTTTTAGTTTGAGGAACTGGAAAACTCGCTCCAGAAGGAGACTGCTTATGTCGAAGTCATGGATAGAATTCACGCCCTAAAGCTGGCTAATTCTTTCATCACAGATGCCGCTTTGCAAGTAGCTAAACTAGCGGCGAAAAATTCTGGTTTTGCCATCGTGGCGCGCAGAGCGCTTTGGCTAAAATCATGGTCGGCTTATGTGTCGTCCAAAACAAAATTGCTTAATATTCCTTTCAAGGGTAAGACCCTATTCGGGCCAGAGTTGAAAGAGATTATTTCAGATATCACTGGGAAAGGGCCATGCCCTTCCACAAGGTAGAGCCTTCAAGGCTAAAAAACAAGGCCAATTTTCGTTCCTTTCGCAACTTCAGGAACGGACCTGCTTCAACCTCTACAGCTACTAAGCAAGAGGGTAAAGCTTACCAGCCCAAGCCAACATGGAAACCTTTGCAGGGCTGGAACAAGGGTAAACAGGCCAAGAAGCCTGCTGCTGCTGCCAAGACAGCAAGAAAGGGTAGCCCCCTAGATCCTGGACCGGATCTAGTAGGGGGCAGACTTTCTCTCTTTGCTCAGGCTTGGGCAAGAGATGTTCCGGACCCCTTGGCACTAGAAATTGTCTCTCAGGGGTACCTTCTAGAGTTAAAAGACCTTTCCCCAAGGGGAAGGTTCCACATGGCTCACTTATCTTTAGACAGATAAGGAGACAGGCATTCTTACTTTGCGTACAAGACCTTTTAAAAATGGGAGTGATACACCCAGTTCCGACAGCAGAGCGAGGACTGGGTTTTTACTCAAACCTGTTTGTAGTTCCCAAAAAAAGAAGGAACTTTCAGGCCAATTCAGGACTTAAAATTTTTTAGAAAAAATTCAAAATGGAACCATTCGGACAATTTTAAGAATGTTCCAGGAGGGTCAATATATGACTACCGTGGACTTAAAGGATGCGTATCTGCATGTTCCGATCCACAAAGATCACCTTCAGTTCCTGAGGTTCGCCTCTCTGGACAAGCATTATCAGTTCGTGGCTCTTCCTTTCGGATTGGCCACTGCTCCCAGAATTTTCACAAGGGTGCTAGGGTCCCTTCTAGCATTGCTAAGGCCAAGGGCATTGCAGTAGCACCTTACCTAGATGACATGTTAATACAAGCGTCGTCCTTTCACAAAGTGAAGACTCATTCAGACATTGTCCTAGCCTTTCTAAGGTCTCACGGGTGGAAGGTGAACATAGAAAAAAGTTCTCTGTCCCCGTTCACAAGGGTTCCCTTCCTGGGAACAATAATAGACTCAGTAGAAATGAAGATCTTTCTGACAGAGGTCAGGAAGTTAAAACTTCTGAACACTTGTCGAGTTCTTCAATCCATTCCTCAACCCTCCATAGCTCAATGCATGGAGGTAATAGGACTCATGGTCGCAGCAATGGACATGGTTCCATTTGCTCGAAATCATTTAAGACCATTGCAACTGTGCATGCTCAAACAGTGGAATGGGGATTATGCAGATTTGTCTCCCCAGATTCAAATGGACCAGAAAACCAGAGACTCACTCCTCTGGTGGTTGTCTCTGGATCACCTGTCTCAGGGAATGAGTTTCCGCAGACCGGAGTGGATCATTGTCACGACCGACGCCAGCCTCCTAGGCTGGGGCGTGGTCTGGGAGTCCCTGAAGGCTCAGGGTCTATGGTCTCGGGAAGAATCTCATCTCCCGATAAATATTTTGGAATTGAGAGCGATATTCAATGCGCTCCAGGCATGGCCTCAACTAGCGGAGACCAAATTCATCAGATTTCAGTCAGACAACATGACGACTGTAGCTTACATCAATCATCAGGGGGGAACAAAGAGTTCCCTGGCGATGAGGGAGGTATCCAAATTCATCAAATGGGCAGAGGATCATTCCTGCCATCTATCAGCAATTCACATCCCAGGAGTGGACAACTGGGAAGCGAATTATCTGAGTCGTCAGACTTTCCATCCGGGGGAGTGGGAACTCCACCCGGAGGTTTTTGCCCAGTTAGCTCAACTAGGGGGCATTCCAGATCTGGATCTGATGGCGTCACGTCAGAACTCCAAAGTTCCACGTTACGGGTCCAGATCCAGGGATCCCAAGGCGACATTGGTAGATGCCTTAGTAGCGCCTTGGTCGTTCAATCTAGCTTATGTCTTTCCACCTTTTCCCCTTCTCCCCCGGCTAGTAATCGAACAGGAGAAGGCTTCGGTAATTCTGATAGCTCCTGCGTGACAAGCAGGACTTGGTATACAGACATGGTGAATATGTCATCGGTTCCGCCATGGAAGCTATCTTTGAGGATAGGACCTTCTAATTCAAGGTCCATTCGAACAGGGTTTTCGGATTCAGTATAGATACCCTGATCCAGGTTAGAAAGCCTGTCACCAGGAAAATTTACCATAAGATATGGCGGAAATAGCTTTGTTGGTGCGAATCCAAGGGTTACTCATGGAATAAGATTAGGATTCCAAGGATATTGTCTTTTCTCCAAGAAGGATTGGAGAAAGGTTTGTCAGCTAAGCTAGTTCCTTAAAAGGACAGATATCTGCTCTGTCTATCCTGTTACACAAGCGTCTGGCAGAAGTAACAGACGTTCAAGCGTTTGCACAGGCTTTAGTCAGAATCAAGCCTGTCTATAGACCTCTGGCTCCTCCATGGAGTCTCAATTTAGTTCTTTCAGTTCTTCAAGGGGTTCCGTTTGAACCTTTACATTCCATAGATATTAATTTATTATCTTGGAAAGTTTTGTTTTTGGTAGCTATATCTTCTGTTCGAAGAGTTTCTGAGTTGTCTGCTTTGCAGTGTAATTCACCCTATCTGGTGTTCCATACAGATAAGGTTGTTTTGCGTACCAAACCTGGTTTCCTTCCAAAAGTGGTTTCCAATAAGAATATTAACCAGGAAATAGTTGTTCCTTCTCTGTGTCCTAACCCAGTTTCTAAGAAGGAACGGCTGTTACACAATCTTGATGTGGTTCATGCTTTAAAATTCTATTTAAAAGCAACTAAGATTTCAGACAAACATCGTCCTTGTTTGTTGTCTATTCTGGTAAGAGGAGAGGTCAGAAAGCGACTGCTACCTCTCTTTCCTTCTGGCTGAAAAGCATCATCCGATTGGCATATGAGACTGCTGGACAGCAGCCTCCTGAACGAATTACAGCTCATTCCACTAGAGCTGTGGCTTCCACATGGGCTTTCAAGAATGAAGCTTCTATTGAACAGATTTGTAAGGCAGCGACTTGGTCTTCACTGCATACATTTGCCAAATTTTACAAATTCGATACTTTTGCTTCTTCGGAGGCTATTTTTGGGAGAAAGGTTTTGCAAGCAGTGGTGCCTTCCGTTTAGGTTACCTGACTTGTTCCCTCCCTTCATCCGTGTCCTAAAGCTTTGGTATTGGTTCCCACAAGTAAGGATGAAGCCGTGGACCGGATACACCAATGTAGGAGAAAACAGAATTTATGTTTACCTGATAAATTTCTTTCTCCTACGGTGTATCCGGTCCACGGCCCGCCCTGGCATTTGGTCAGGTTTAAATTTTTATTTTTGTACACTACAGTCACCACTGCACCCTATGGTTCTCCTTTTTCTCCTAACCGTCGGTTGAATGACTGGGGGGCGGAGCCAGAGGGGGAGCTATATGGACAGCTCTGCTGTGTGCTCTCTTTGCCACTTCCTGTAGGGAATGAGAATATCCCACAAGTAAGGATGAAGCCGTGGACCGGATACACCGTAGGAGAAAGAAATTTATCAGGTAAACATAAATTCTGTTTTTATTTCACAGTTAAGTTTGTATTTATTTTAACTAGGTAGACTAGTTAGTAAATAGTTATTAACTATTTACTAACTACCTAGTTAAAATAAATACAAATTTACCTGTAAAATAAAATCTAACCTGAGTTACACTAACACCTAACATTACACTAAAATTAAATAAATAAAATAAAATAATACATTTATCTAAATTACAAAAAATAATAAACACTAAATTACACAAAATAAAAGAAGAAATTATCAAAAATAAAAACGAATTACTCCTAATCTAATAGCCCCATCAAAATAAAAAAGCCCCCCCAAAATAATAAAACCCCTAGCCTACACTAAACTGCCAATAGCCCTTAAAAGGGCCTTTTGCGGGGCATTGCCCCAAAGAAATCAGCTCTTTTACCTGTAAAAAAAAAATACAAACAACCCCCCAACAGTTAAACCCACCACTCACACAACCAACCCCCCCAAATAAAAACCTACCTAAAAAACCTAAGCTCCCCATTGCCCTGAACAGGGCATTTGGATGGGCATTGCCCTTAAAAGGGCATTTAGCTCTTTTACTGTGCCCAAAGTCCCTAATCTAAAAATAAAACCCACCCAATAAACCCTTAAAATAACCTAACACTAACCCCCAAAGATCCACTTACAGTTTTGGAAGACTGAACATCCATCCTCATCAAGCCGGGAGAAGTCTTCATCCAAGCGGCAAGAAGTCGTCCTCCAGACGGGCAGAAGTCTTCATCCAGACAGCATCTTCTATCTTCATCCTTCCGACGCAGAGCGGCTCCATCTTCAAGACATCCGGTGCGGAGCATCCTCTTCATATGGTCCCAGCCATACACTGAAGGTTCCCTTTAAGGAACGTCATCCAAGATGGCGTCCCTTGAATTCCGATTGGCTGATAGAATTCTATCAGCCAATCGGAATTAAAGGGTAAAAAATCCTATGCAATCAGCCAATAGGATTGAGCTTCAATCCTATTGGCTGACCCAATCAGCCAATGGGATTGATCTTGCATTTTATTCGCTGTTTACCCTTTAATTCCAATTGGCTGATAGAATTCTATCAGCCAATCGGAATTCAAGGGACGCCATCTTGGATGACGTCCCTTAAAGGGAACCTTCAGTGTACGGCTGGGACTGTATGAAGAGGATGCTCCGCGCCGGATGTCTTGAAGATGGATCCGCTCTGCTTGGAGGAGACTTCTTGCCGCTTTGATGAAGACTCCTCCCGGCTTCGTTGAGGACTTCTTGCCGCTTGGATGAAGACTTCTCCTGGCTGGATGAGGATGGATGTCCGGTCTTCCAAAACTGTAAGTGGATCTTCTGGGGTTAGTGTTAGTTTTTTTTTAAGGGTTTATTGGGTGGGTTTTATTTTTAGATTAGGGACTTTGGGCACCGTAAAAGAGCTAAATGCCCTTTTAAGGGCTATGCCCATCCAAATGCCCTTTTCAGGGCAATAGGGAGCTTAGGTTTTTTAGGTAGGTTTTTATTTGGGGGGGGGGGTTGGTTGTGTGGGTGGTGGGTTTTACTGTTGTGGGGTTGTTTGTATTTTTTTTTACAGGTAAAAGAGCAGATTTCTTTAGGGCAATGCCCAACAAAAGGCCCTTTTAAGGGCTATTGGCAGTTTAGTGTAGGCTAGGGGTTTTATTATTTTGGGGGGGGGGGGATTTTTCTGAGTATTTACCTGCTGGTCTGTATCCTATTGTTAATGACACAGTATGACCTCACTTGGGTGTTTACCTGCTGGTCTGTGACCTATTGTTAATGACACAATAGAACCTCACCTGAGTGTTTAGCTGCTGGTCTGTGTTAGATTAGGAGTAATTCGTTTTTATTTTTGATAATTTATTTTTTTCGTTTGTGTAATTTAGTGTTTATTATTTTTGTAATTTAGATAATGTATTTTTTCAATTTAATTTATTTAATTTTAGTGTAATGTTAGGTTTTACTGTAAAACAGGTTAGGATTTATTTCACAGGTAAGTTTGTATTTATTTTAACTAGGTAGTTAGTAAATAGTTGATTACTATTTAATAACTAATCTACCTAGTTAAAATAAATACAAACCTGTGAAATAAAAATAAAACCTAAGATAGCTACAATGTAACTATTAGTTATATTGTAGCTATCTTAGGTTTTATTTTACAGGTAAGTATTTATTTAGTTTTAAATAGGAATACTTTAGGTATTAATTGTAATTTTTATTTGGAATTATTTTAATTATGTTAAAGTTAGTGGATGTTAGGGTTAGGGTTAGACTTAGGGTTAGGTTTAGTATAGTGGCGGGGACATTGGGGGCAGCAGATTAGGGGTTAATAAATATAGTTAGTAGCTGGCGGCGATTTTGGGGGCAGCAGATTAGGGGTTAATAACAGTAATGTAGGTTGTGGCGATTTTAGGGACAGCAGATTAGGGGGTTAATAAATGTATGTAGGTGGCAACGACATTGGGGGCAGCAGATTAGGAGTTTATAATATTTAAGTATTTATCTAGTGTTTATGATGCGGGAGTGCGGCGGTTTAGGGGTTAATATGTTTATTATAGTGGCGGTGATGTCCGTAGAGGCAGATTAGGGGTTAATCATTTTATATTAGTGTTTGCCATGTGGGAGGGCCTCAGTTTAGGGGTTAATAGGTAGTTTATGGGTGTTAGTGTACTTTGTAACACTTTAGTTATGAGTTTTATGCTACAGCTTTGTAACGTTAAACCCATAACTACTGACTTTCAGGTGGCGGTACAGATCTTGTAGTTATAAGCTGTACCGCTCACTTTTTGGCCGGACAGGCAAACTCGTAATACCGGTGCTATGGAAGTCCCATTGAAAAAAAAAGTGTGCGGTACAGCTATAC
Organism: Bombina bombina; assembly: GCF_027579735.1. NCBI lineage: Eukaryota > Metazoa > Chordata > Amphibia > Anura > Bombinatoridae > Bombina > Bombina bombina. Next base: position 575,465,080 of record NC_069503.1, on the reverse strand, counting down.
ATACAAGACTCGTAGTTTCTGAATTGTAAAGCTCTTACTCCCCCCACACATTTCCTTTTATGGCTGTGTCTATATCTATTGTTATTTTGGTAGAATGCAAAAGTGAACAGGGATTATCTTCTGGAGCATACCTAGAAGCTGTGAACGCAGTTAAAATAAAATGCCTGTGTCTAAACACTGATAAGAGGGGGGTGGTGGAGTTGGCTTCTCCATGCAGCTTAGCTATGTAATTAATTTAGCTTATTTTTGAAAATTATTTTAAAATACTTGCCAGCAATTTTTAAACATTTTTTATGCAAACTATGTTTAATTAATTAGCCATTTTAGGATATGCACAGATCCCAACCTGTTTTATGTCCCTTTAATCAATTTCACCAAATGTGTACTATATTTTCTCTCCAGGCAACAAAGAAAGGGCCAATTACGGTCTTGGACATCCTACATAAAATAAGGCAGCACATCTCTGTACCCCAGTGTGACGTATTTGGGTATTTAAGCATGGAATCGGAGATCATTGTCCTTGTTGTGCCTGTTGACAATCATCCAAAACCAATACAAGTAAGACTAAATAAATAAGCAAACAAAAGAATTTAACCCCTTCACGCCAATTAGGACATTCCTTGCCATCTTGCTTTAACGCCGTTAGGACGGCATGGAACATGCTACTTTAAACGGTGTCCTGCAGCTTCCTCCTTTGGTGTAGCTAAGAATCGGCCCTAGGGGCGTGCCTAGGACTAGGCAGTCCCCCATAATCCTATCCCGGCCTTGAAATCATGCAATCGTCAATTGATTAGATTTTTTTTACTAATAGTGTACTAATAGTACCGGCACGAAGGGGTTAAGATCTATTTATTTTCTGCTTTACAATACAATAGTGATAGGTGTACACAAATGAACTGGTTACATTTTTTATTTCAATTGCTCTTTCAGAAAAATCAGCCCTAGACAGCAGTTGCTTAGAAAAAAAACACATAGGCGCTGAATGGCCTAGTACAGTCTAACATAAAGATAGCAAGAGCACCTGGAAGGCTCTTGGATAGATGGCTGTCTCTTCAAAATAGTCCAGCTAACTGGTTACCGTGTGTACAAATTTGCTCCAAATAATGATGGGAGAATTCAAAGTGATATTGGAGACCCCATTCAGGCTGTTCCCCTTCTGACTGGGTCAAACCCTCCTGGAGTTGCTTGTCTATAATTGAGGCTCACAGTGTAAAGGCTGATACTGAGCGCTAAGCCACCTCATGATTGAGGCTCACAGTGTAAAGGCTGATACTGAGCGCTGAGCCACCTCATGATTGAGGCTCTTAGTGTAAAGGCTGATACTGAGCGCTAAGCCACTTCATGATTGAGGCTCACAGTGTAAAGGCTGATACTAAGCACTAAGTAACCTCATGATTCAGGCTCACAGTGTAAAGGCTGATACTGAGCGCTAAGCAACCTTCATGATTAAGGCTCACAGTGTAAAGGCTGATACTGAGCGCTAAGCCACGTCATGATTAAGGCTGACAGTGTAAATGCTGATACTGAGCGCTAAGCGACCTCATAAATGAGGCTCACAGTGTAAAGGTTGATACTGAGCGCTAAGCGACCTCATGATTGAGGCTCAAAGAGTAGAGGCTGATACTGAGCGCTAAGCAACCTCATGATTAAGGCTGACAGTGTAAACGCTGATACTGAGCGCTAAGCGACCTCATAAATGAGGCTCACAGTGTAAAGGTTGATACTGAGCGCTAAGCGACCTCATGATTGAGGCTCACAGAGCAGAGGCTGATACTGAGCGCTAAGCCACCTCATGATTGAGGCTCACAGTGTAAAAGCTGATACTGAGCGCTAAGCCACCTCATGATTGAGGCTCACAGTGTAAAAGCTGATACTGAGCGCTAAGCCACCTCATGATTGAGGCTCACAGTGTAAAAGCTGATACTGAGCGCTAAGCCACCTCAAGATTGAGGCTCATAGTGTAAAGTCTGATACTGAGCACTAAGCGACCTCATGATTGAGGCTCACAGTGTAAAGTCTGATACTGAGCGCTAAGCCACCTCATGATTGAGGCTCACAGTGTAAAGGCTGATACTGAGCACTAAGCGACCTCATGATTGAGGCTCACAGTGTAAAGGCTGATACTGAGCACTAAGCGACCTCATGATTGAGGCTCACAGTGTAAAGGCTGATACTGAGCGCTAAGCCACCTCATGATTGAGGCTGACAGTGTAATGGCTGAAACTGAGCATTAAGCCACCTCATTATTGAGGCTGACAGTGTAATGGCTGAAACTGAGCATTAAGCCACCTCATGATTGAGGCTGACAGTGTAATGGCTGAAACTGAGCATTAAGCCACCTCATGATTGAGGCTCACAGTGTAAAAGCTGATACTAAGCACTAAGCAACCTCATGATTGAGGCTGACAGTGTAATGGCTGATACTGAGCGCTAAGCCACCTCATGATTGAGGCTGACAGTGTAATGGCTGAACTGAGCGCTAAGCCACCTCATGATTGAGGCTCACAGTGTAATGGCTCATGATTGCTTAGTGCTCAGTATCAGCCTTTACACTGTGAGCCTCAATCATATACAAGCAAGACCCAGGAGGGTCTAACCCAGTCAGAAGAGGAACAGCCTGAAGCGGTCTCCAATATCACACTGATTTCTCCCATCATGATTTGGAGCGGATTTGTACACACGGTAACCAGTTAGCTAACCAGTTAGCTGGACTACTGTGAAGTGCCAGCCAGCTATCCAATCGCCTTCCAGGTGCTCTTGCTATGTGAGTACCGAATCTGCCATACTTTTATCTCTATGTTAGACTGTACTCAGCCATTCAGCGCCTCTATTTTTTTTATATATTTAAAAAATCTTCTTTGTATCAAGAGCTTGATCACCTCTGGACAGAGAGCTGTCGTGACAAACTAGCACATCAGAAGATCACAAACTCGTATTGATTATTTTTAATTATTATTATTATTTTTGTATTTGTATATTGGCTTTGAAAACGCCCCCTAGTGACTACAAATTAATGTACAGCTAGCCCTAACGACCCTCTGGAACGCACTTCCTCGAACTGTCAGACTTTCCCCCAACCTTTCCTTCTTTAAACGCTCCCTAAAGACCTTCTTGTTCAGGGAAGCCTATCACAAAATCAGTAACTAATGAATTCCACTTGCTTAATAGTTGCCCTCATCTAACTCCATACTAACATCATTCCCTCCTTTGCAGTCCCCACCTCCTGTTTCTCAACCCCCTACCCATTTAGATTGTAAGTTCCCAATTCCCCCTGTATTTGCTTGTTAAATTTTGTCTGGTGTCTCATATTGTACTGTCCTTTTATCTTTGTTACCCATGGACAGTGCTGCGGAATCTGTTGGTGCTTTATAAAAAAATAATAATAATAATAATAATAATAGTTAAAGGAAATAAGATAAGCATACTCACCTACGTTTTCAAGTAGTTTTGTAAATTGGAATGCTGAAATTATTAACGTTTATCACTGCCCCTCTGTTGTTCTGTATCCCTAAAGGTCTGCATACAAAAATAAAGTTATGTAAAAAATTTAATTTGTTTGCAAAGTTTGCATTATTTTACTGTTTCAGAGCAAACCAGGGATATAATGCTTAAGTATGTTAATGCTATTGCCTTTTCTATGGCCAGTTAGGGACCAATATATATAAGCTACTGCACTGATCAAGCAATCAATAAATAGCAAAGAGTTCTGCATTCTGCCCAATACAGGTGGCCCTCGGTTTACAATGGTTCAGTTTGCACCGTTTCAGAATAACAACCTTTTTTTCAGTCATGTGACTGCCATTGAAAAGCATTCAGAAGCAGTGCATTGATTAAAATAGCCAGTAGGTGGAGCTGTCCGCTTGTGTTGCAGCAAAGATATGCAAGCCAAGCAAGCTGAAATTAATCAGTTTAGCCAGACCTGAGCTATCGAGCAGCTTGCAAAGGAACAAGATCTTCCTGTCTATAAATCAGTCCAGATTGAAATGCATAGAAATAACTGTTTGCAGAAAAATGCAAGTAAAGTCTGTGTTGCGTGATTATTTTATTAGGTTTATAATGCTGTTTAGCAAATGTTTTTGTTCATTTAACTTAGTTTAATTATATATTCTGTATTGTGTGATTATTTTATTAGGTTTATAATGCTGTTTAGCATTTAAAGTCTTCATTTCAAAGCTTTCAAAATAATGTATTAGGTGTTACTTATGCCAATTTTAAGAGTGGCCTGGAACCTAACTCCCTCACTTCCCATTGACTTACATTATAAACTGGGTTTCAATTTGCAACCATACCTTATGGAACCTAACCCGGCGTAAACTGAGGGCTACCTGTACACTCTATCATATCTGGGGGGTAGTGGAAAAAAATACAATTTTCAAAGTAATTTCATAAAAAGTGGGTAAAATAAATAACTATGGAACTTTTTTCTCTGCACTTTATGCGTTATATAGATTTTACAAATATGGATTGCTCTTTTCATGTTCATTTTATACATGTTTGCAAACCCTTTAAATATTGTGCATATATTATGTGTATAAGTATTTCCTGATTGTTATTTAATTCCATGTTCACTTTATACATGTTTACAAACCCTTTAAATATTATGCATATATAATGTGTATAGGTATTTGCTGATTGTTATTTCATTTTTACAGATTGATGCGTGCAATAAAGAGGCAGAGAAGTTAAATTCACTTATAAATTCTGACAGCCCAACGCTGTCATCGCAAGTGCCACTCTCAGCACTTATAACATCAGAAGTCTATGTGTCATCAACCTTACATTCAGACTGTAATAGAATAGATGTGACATTTTGTTATTTATGTTTATGTGTCATCATTTCCATATTACATGCAATCTGCTGTGTATAGTACAAAGATATGCTGCTATGCCTAAATCAGTAGAGGAAAAAATCAATAATTTTCCAAGCTTACAATGCTTTTTATTTTCTTAAAGGGACATTGTCATACAGATGCATTTTAACTCAAATGGTTTTGGAAGGAGCACACAGTGCATTTTCTGTTTGTTTGTTTTTTTTGTAATCTATGACTGGTTTTACCGTAGTGAAGTCTGAAAATAAATGACTTCTGGTCTCAGAACTCCAAGCAAGGCTTCTATTTATAGGGACATTAAAATGCTGGGTACAACAATAGAATAGTAACTACTACACGCTGCATCTATACTAGACATCCTTAAAGGGACACTGAACCCAATTTTAAGCAACTTTCTAATTTACTCCTACTATTAAATGTTCTTCATTCTCTTGGTATCTTTATTTGAAATACAAGAATGTAAATTTAGATGCCGGCCTATTTTTGGTGAACAACCTGGGTTGTTCTTGCTGATTGGTGAATAAATTCATCCACCAATAAAAAAGTGCTGTCCAGAGGCTGAACCAAAAAAAAGCTTATATGCCTTCTTTTTCAAATAAAGATAGCAAGAGAACGAAAAAAAAAATGATAATAAGAGTACATTAGAAAGTTTCTTAAAATTGCATGCACTATCTGAATCTTTAAAGAAAAAAATTGGGCTTAGCTCATATGCTGGCTGAGCATCATGGGAAATGTAGTTCCAAAACCTCTCAAAGGCCAAGTTTGAGGATGTCTGATCTATACCTTGAGTGCTACCATATTGGAACTTAAGTATTCAAAAACCATCTGACAGAAACAGTGCACATTCACAAATCAGTGATGTTGCTATGCTTTTTTATCAGCTCTATTGTGCACTTTGAGTTAGAGAGCTTGAAACAGAGTTGAACCTTTTTAATGTTGCAGTGGATGCATTTCTCCATATTATTCAAGTGGCCTTTTTTTATTTGTCATGCAACTTTTTAACTGTGTAAATGCTGCAAAAATGTAAATCTGTTTCTCTGTATTGTGTGTACTAACCTAAAGTTGTGAAAAATCCATCAACATCATTGATCTGTAAATGTTCATCACTAAAAAATGGGAAAAGCCATAGCTGATGGCAGTTTACATTTTGTCCTCTTCAGTTGTAAAGTAACCAAACTATATTCAGCAAGTATAATCAGATGAGCATCGGTGAAAGGCTATTGAGATCAGGCTAAAGTGGTTTATTACAGATCATTCCATGTATTAAGTATTTCTACATTTTGAAAGTTTTCATAATTATCACATATTATATTATATTATAAAAAGAAAAATAACTGAATGTAATATCTTATAAAATAGTATATTAGATAAATGTTAATATGTCCTATTATTTCAAAGACTAAGTTGTATATACTAGTGCACTGGTTTTCAAAACTGTCCTCAGACCTCCCTAACAGGCCAGATTTTGAGGATATCTGAGCTAGAGTACAGGCAAAATAATCAGCTGATTAGTAAACATTGTTATTTTAACTGCTCTCACCCAAGGTAATCCTGAAAATCTGACCTGTTGGGCAGGCCTGATGACAGGTTTGAAAACCATTGTACTAGTGCAATAATAAAATGAAGTAATGTTTGAGCATTTTTTATTGCAATAATGTTTGCCTGTAACTATGTGTTTAACCCTACAAAGACATTAAATTGATAATCCAGGTCTGCTCAGGAGCTGCGCTGCTCCTTAGCGAATGCAACTCATATTTACTAATCCTGATTGGTTCACTTGCCATGTGCTGCTCAGGAGCCACAATGCTTTGCAGTTTCAAAGTGTAATTTTACTAAACACATAGGGCTTCATCTCGCAGCTTCTAAGCCCAAGCGTTTCAGGCTAGCTCACATGAGCCTGAAACGCTAGTTAAGTAGCATTGGTCCGCTGCTACTTAATTTCTTTGTCACCTAAAGTGTGTCGGATTTCAATCATCCTGATCAGATCCGATTGGGATGCTTGATTGGCCGTGCACAAGCAGGGGGGTGGCATTGCACATGTGCGCAAGGCTGGGCAGACAAGGTTCATGACAGTGAACCTCGTTTGCCCGCCTGTTTATAAATGAAGCCCATAGTTACAGGCAACCATTAACGTATTAATAAAATAGTCTCTAACATCTAACACCTAATATGTCCCTTTAACACCATCTCTGGTATGGAAAAGTACATTTTGTTGCACAGTATGCATAGTGTGGTCTTTGGTGAGTTTACTAGTTATGTAAAATTATTTGTAGACATTGTTTTTTTCCTCATATGTACAGGTGACAATATGCATGACAATGTCCCTTTAACCTTTCAATTAATACTGACACGGAAAGTATGCATTCTTCATTCTGAATGATATTTGAAGTTAATACGCCATCATACCTTTTCCAGTTATAAATTTAGGGGGGAGGTTAAACCAACTGCCTGAAAATAAATAATACAAAGAGGGGTTTCTTGCTTATTGCTTGGAGCAGTAGCAAAATACATTTTCAATAAGAGCTTTTCTAATACATTGGTTGTGTGTATGGTTAAAGGGACATGAAACCAAACTTTTTATTAGATAGAACATACATTTTTATACAACTTTACAATTTACTTCCATTATCAAGTTTGCTTTATTCTCTTATTAAAGGAGGAGCAATGTATCACTAATGCTTTTCAAAAAAGAATACCAAAAGAACTAAGCAAATGGGATAATAGAAGTAAATTGGAAGGTTGATTAATCATGAATGCTCTATCTCAGATATCCTCAAACTTGGCCCTCAAGAGGTTTTGGAACTACATTTCCTATGATGCTCATGATATGATATGCTGGCTGAGCATCATGGGAAATGTAGTTCCAAAACCTCTGTAGGTTTTGGAACTACATTTCCTATGATACTCATGATATGATATGCTGGCTGAGCATCATGGGAAATGTAGTTCCAAAACCTCTGGAGGGCCAGGTTTGAGGATGTCTGCTCTATCTGAATCATGAAAGAAAAATGTGTGTTTCATGTCCCTTTAAATACAAATTTACATATCCACAGTAAAGTTGTACCACCCCAGCATGTACAAATACCAATGTTCTTTTAAAAACATTATAAGGATGCCAGATTGATTTGAAAGGCACTCTGAAAGTGTTTCACAGAGTTAGGAAAGGAAAGGAGTTTTATAATTTCAAATATTATTCAGAGTGTGAAATCATTATTTTTTTCAGTATCCTTCAAAATTACCAACAATTTTGTTGGTGTATTGCATGCACTGATTCAATGTTTTTATTGCAATGGAAAAAAATATCTTATACTTTATTTATTTTTATATAAATAGCTCTTAAAATTACTATCCATTTACAAGTAAAATGTGTTATTTTTGTTAACATTTCAGAACTTAAAGGGAGAAGAAAATCTGAAATGTTCTTTCATGATTCGGATAGAACATACATTTTTAAACAACTTTTCAAATTACTTCTATTATCAAATTTTCTTCATGCTCTTGTTATCCTTTGCTGAAGGAACAGCATTTACATTACTGGCAGCTTGCTAAACACATCTAGTAAGTCAGCCACAAGAGACAAATGTGTGCAGGAACCAATCAGCAGCAGCTCCCAGTAGTGTAGGAAATGGGCATATTTTTTTCCAACAATAGATACCAATAGAACAAGGCACATTTGGAAAATAGACGAGAATTTAAAATTGTATTAAAATAATTTGTTCTATCTGAATCATGCAAGGTTAATTTTGACTTTCCTTTAAGTTAAATGGTCATGTATATAAGTGTCATATATTTAACACAGGCAAAGTCTACATCAAATGTGAAATATAATTAATTAATATATGTTATACCCTATAAAACTGACTGTTGCAGTTAACAAATATTTAAACAAAACTATTTATAAGAAACTGACCTTAAATTTGTTAAAATTGAAAAAAATTTTTAGTTTTTTTGTTAATGAGTTACATCTGTATCAATCTCTTTAAAAATGCGCATTGCACACTACATAAATTTCATGACTTTAGTATTGAGGTTATCTCCGCCTCCCTCTAATCATGGGTGCCGCCATGTTTAAATTTATCTTTCACTACATTCCAATTCTGAAGTGTTTGCACATGTGCAGCAACCCTTCTTCAGATATCTGCAGTGTAACCTAGGTTCCAAAATGGCGGCTCCCATAATTCGAGGGCAGTGCATGAAATGTATTAAGTGTTTAATGTCCCTTAAACATATCTATATACATATTACTGTGTGTGTATGTGTATATGTATATATATATGTTATGTTTAATATGTAGTTTTTTAGCCCAGCAATGCTTTTCACGCAGTAGAACTTTCCTGTAGTATATCAGTCTGATCCTGCCTATTACGGTCAGTCCAGCGCCGAAATACCAGGCAATTCCCCTCCGAGATATATATATATATATATATATATATATATATATTATTATTATTTTTAATTTAATTTTGGTTTTATAGTAATCTTTTACTTAGAAGTTTTTGTTTGTACTATTGTTTTGTTGAATTAATCAAGTGAAACTATACAATAGAAAGTCTGCTTTAATCACTTGAGTGTGTTTATGGTAACACCAAATAGTTTTGTTGTTATGGAGGTATAAATAGCTTAGAATGTATTGATTAAAGAGTCAACACAAATAATGGGTGTAATTTGTTTTATGCAATCATACAGGAAATTAATAACTGCGTATTTAATCCAAAGTAGAATGTCCGACGCTTTTTTATCTGTTTTATTGCAGTGTATGTACACTATAAATTTATTATCTACTAGATTAAAGTATCAGCACTTAACCAACTTTTTTTTTCCAATCACATCTTACATTTTAAATTAATTTGATATTTAGCTTTTCAAATTTAATTAAAAGAAAGGCCAATTAACTCTTAAATAAAATGTCTTTAGCTTATTACTCCACCCTTGCATCTTGGTGAATTATAAGTCACACCCTAGTAAATTTTATAAAGCATGTGACAATCATAGAGCTCCACTTACTTGAAGCTTAGTCATTAAATATAAAAAAAAATACCCACATTTGATCACAAAACTTTTACACATTCAGTTATAAATAACATGGTATTAGTATCCTGCATATAGGATCTTCCCTACATCTGCACAAAAAAACATTAAAGCTTAAAATACATTATCGGACATTCCTTCAGTGTGCAATATGCATAATTCATTTAATTGTGAGTGTGGCACATTTAACGTGTATAGCAAATATTTATATATTTACCTTTGCTTCAGGAGTGTACAGCTCCACTGTATAAGACCAGTAGGTAGCCAGATTTTATGTCGCTATCTAATAGGCTAGTGTGCAATGCTGCCCCCTGCTCTTGCGCAAGCTTGGGCTGTCAATATCCCTGGTTGGAAAAGTCTGGGGGCATTGAGATACGCCACATACCAGGAGGAGTAGCACTGCTTCATTTCTCTCGGCTGCAAGTTCACTAATGTAAGCCTGACGACGTAACTTTTGATAAATCTGGCCCTTAAGGGGACACTGTACTATAAAATCGGTTCCTCAATGTATTTGCAGCTACACTAGTTGCACAGTATTAACCTCTTCACTACCGGGAGAAGAACTTGCCCAAAGTACCAGAGAATTTTTCGCATTTTTGCTATCACTCCATTTAAACAGAGAGCCTTGTTTTTTTATTTACCTATCAACACTTTATAATTTTTTTTAAATAGACAACCCAAGGTAGTGACCTAGGCCTATTTTGGTATATTTCATGCCACCATTTCACCGCCAAATGCGATCATATGAAAAAACTTGTTACATTTTTCTCAAACTTTCGGTTTCTCACTGAAATTATTTACATCATTTGCAATCATGGCACTAATGATTGTAAAAGCTTCTCTGAAATCCCCTTTGTTCAGAGATAACAGGCAGTTATGGCTTTGGTAATTAAAAGGCCGCAAATTGCAGCTGCGCTCCACACTTCTATTATTCCCAGCAGTGAAGGTGTTAATCAGGTACCTTGTAAGGTTAAATTTAGCTTTAGTGTAGAGATTACGCTCCCACCCCCTGACCCCTCCCAAACAGCTCTCTTCCCTCACCCTCCACTGGGCACCACCATCTTAGGTACTGGCAGACTGTCTGGGAGTTAAAGCAATTTTTTTTTTTTAATATATTTTCTGTAGTGTAGGATCTCCCCTTACCCTTCAATCTCCCTGATCCTTCTAAAACAGCTCTCTAACCCTCCCTCCTCTAACTTGCTGTCTGCCAGTACCTATAAACCAGTTTTTTATATATATATATTTATTTATTTTTTATTAATTTTTAAAAACTTTTTTCTGTAGTTTAGTGGTCCCCCCACCTCACCCCTCCAGCAAGGGTTGTCCCACCCCACCTTTTTGTTGTCGCGCAGCTACCATCCCTCCCTTTCCATTTATTAATTAATTATTTTTATTGTAGGGCCCTCCCTCTACCTCCCCCTCCACTGCTGGACCGCCCACCCACCTCCCGAATTCCATCCCACACCTCCCGCCGGCACCAGCAGATGATCGTTACAGTCGGTTATACACACAGTGTCACCTTCTGTAACAATCTGGTATCTGCCTACATATGGAACTGGAGCGCGGATAAGCAAAGTACTGCACGACCTATATATACGTTGGATTGGGTGAAAAGGTTAAATATATGGGTTTATTTCTGTATATGACATCTTAAAAACATGTCAGTTAAAAGGGATTGAGTCTGCAGGAAGAGCAGACCTATTATTTTATCTCTGTCTTTAAATACAATAGTCTCCTTATGTTATGCCCCTCTGTATAGACAATGGCCAATACTTAGGTACTAATATGTGTACTATTATTTATGTTTTCAGTATAGGTGGTAGTTCCAACAAGAAATAAATAGCTATTTCAAAATTTAAATAAAGGTCACGAACATATTTTAAACAATTTAATAAAATTGGGAACACATTAAAGGGTAGGACAATTTACAGTACAGTGTCCCTTTAAATTAGACATCCTCAAACTTGGCCCTCCAGAGGTTTTTGGAACTACATTTCCCATGATGCTCAGCCAGCATATCTGTAGTTCCAAAACCTCTGGAGGGCCAAGTTTAAAGGGACACTGAACCCAAATTTTTTTCTTTCGTAAATCAGATAGAGCATGCAATTTTAAGCAACTTTGTAATTTACTCCTATTATCAAATTTTCTTCCTTCTCTTAGTATCTTTATTTGAAATGCAAGAATGTAAGTTTAGATGCCGGCCCATTTTTGGTCAATAACCTGAGTTATTCTTGCTGATTGGTGGATAAATTCATCCACCAATAAAAAAGTGCTGTCCAGAGTTCTGAAACAAAAAAGAAGCTTAGATGCCGTCTTTTTCAAATAAAGATAGCAAGTGAGCGAAGAAAATTGATAATAGGAGTAAATTAGAAAGCTTAAAATTGCATGCTCTATCTGAATCACGAAAGGAAAAATTGGGTTCAGTGTCCCTTTAAGGATGTCTGCTTTAAATGGTGAATTTCTTAGAACCTTGGTGCTGCTGGTCCTTGAGAGCTATAGCTTTGCATACCTTGGGTCTTTTTTTTTTTTTTTTTTTTTTTTTAAGATTTTGCCACCAAAATTGCTGCTACAAATTTCAATATTCAATCATAAATAGTCTACATTTTTTTTCAACTTTTCAATATGGGGCCTTACACATATACCAAAAACTGAACATTATTTTGTTTGCTTTGTAAATAGAACATTATATTATTAGAATATGCAATAATGTAATCAAGTGACAATCATTTGCTATGTAAATTGTTTATAAATGTGTATATACACTGTATTTTTTTACAGTTTTGTACAATATGATTGTTATATATATATTTAATGTATGAAATATATGGTTTTGCTTTTTTGTACCATTAATGTATTCTGTTTTTGAACATATTAAACAGCTTTATATGCATTTTATGTGTTGTTCTAGTGATTAGTGGTCTTTTTTATTATAAAGTATGTATATTATTGGCTTTGCACATGGATTTAAGCCTACATGCAGTATTTTATTTCAGTATTAGAATATTGTCTCTGTTTATATTCATAATAGTTCCAAAAATAAGTTCTGGAAAATGTTATTTTAATGAACTTGCATGAAGTAATTTTTTTTTGTATTTTAATAAAATTGTTTTTTCTCTCAGTCCTATATGTCTGAATATTTTTTGCTGGTACAGCCAATAAAGTTTGATTTTAGAAATGTGATTCAAATGTCGAACAGTATGTTAATATTGGGGTGACGCACATTATGTAAAAGTAATCTAACATTTTATACATTTGATCAATATACACATGTAACAAAAAGAAATGTACATTTTGAAGTATTGTGCAAAGAGTGAGACAATAGATTGCCCAATGTCTACGCGTTTTGTGCAACAAACCTACACCACTCAGACACTGTTTAAGCTCACTTGTCATCTGTATATAAAACAGTCAATGAACTTCTAATAATATTACATACCTTATTATATACAGGTAGCCCTCAGTTTACGCCGGGGTTAGGTTCCAGAAGGAATAGTTGTAAATTAAAACCGTTGTAAATTGAAACCCAGTTTATAATGTAAGTCAATAGGAAGTGAGGGAGATAGGTTCCAGGCACCTCTCAAAATTGTCATAAGTAACACCTAATACATTATTTTAAAAGCTTTGAAATGAAGACTTTAAATGCTAGACAGCATTATAAACCTAATAAAATAATCACACAACACAGAATATATAATTAAACTAAGTTAAATAAATAAAAGCATTTGCTAAACAGCATTATAAACCTAATAAAATAATCACACAACACAGACTTCACTTACATTTTTTTGCAAACAGTTCTTTCTATGCATTCCAATCTGGACTGAGTTATAGACAGGAAGATCTTGTTCCCATGAAATCTGCTCAATAGCTCAGGTCTGGTTAAACTGATTAATTTAAGCTTGCTTGGCTTTGCAGCAACACAAGCGGACAGCTCCACCTACTGGCTATTTTAATAAATGCACTGCTTCTTAATGCTTTTTAATAGCAGTCACATGACTGGATAAAAAGGTTGTTATTCTGAAACGGTGTAAATTGAACCGTTGTAAAACGAGGGCCACCTGTATATGTTATATGTAACATTATTTGAAGGTTATTGTCTTATTTATATACAAATGACAAATTTGCTAAAACATTGTCTAAGGGGTATAGTTTTGTTGCATGCAATGCAAAGACATTGTGCAATATATTGTCTCTCTTATAAATAAAATAAAAATATGCCTTATTAAAAGAAAATGTTACTTTAAAGGGACATGAAAGCCAACATTTTTATTTCATGATTTAGAAAGAGCATGCAATTGTAAACAACTTTACAATGTACTTATGTTATCTAAGTTGCTCATTTCCCTTGATATCCTTGGTTGAAAAGCATATCTAGATAGGCTCAGTAGCTGCTGATTGGTGGCTGCACATAGATGCCTTGTGTGATTGGCTCACCCATGTGCATTGCTATTTCTTTAACAAGGGATATCTAAAGAATAAAGCAAATTAGATAATAGATGTAAATTGGAATGTTATTTAAAATTGTATTCTCTAACTAGATCATGAAATAAAATTGCTTACAATTCTAAATATGTTATTTATACAATAATGTACATTATGAAATGTTCAGTACATAGCAAGAATACCATGAAGCTTAAAATGTATATATTGGACCATTTACATAATATTAATAACCTGCTGTCAAACACTACAGTAGTAGTGTATTTTTGTAAACATCATGCTTCAAAAATGTATTAATTATATTTACACAGTATTAAACTAGTTCATCTACCAGTCAGGGAGGGCAATAGAGTCGATACTTGATAAACGGAGGTGTATTTGATGGTGCAATTAAACACATCCATTTGCCTTAAATAAGGAATGTGATTTGCCAAGTCTTTATATGCTAAATTACGATAATTATACATTTTTGAAATTAGAAGTTTTAATGTAGTCAATAGTTTTGGCTATCATTTTAGCTCTTGGCCATCCTGGAACAGGAAATAGTTTGTATGGTGCACAAACATTTGTTGTCTAATTTCACTAATAATGTCATACATGTGGTATACAATGCTACTGATAATATATTGTGATACAGTGTATGATGACATAGGTATTGTTATTCATTATGTCACAAAGTCATCCAGGGATTTGGGAGGAATTTTTTTTTTTTATTGAGGTTTAGAAAAAGGCATACAAACTTCTTGAGACCATCATAAGCGATAGATACAATACAGTGTCAAAATATAAAATATAATATATATGACATGCCATACAATCTTTGACCCTTACAGTGAACGCAAGAGGCCACTTTTGGACCTCATATAAAACATAGAAAATGTAGAAGGTTCCTTTGGATACAGGAGACCACTCATGGATCTCACCTGATAAACCTCAGTTTTATTGTAGAATACCATATCTGGGTAGCCTATTGGATAGCATCAAGGGAGTAGTTTCAAAGAATGGCATAAAGTAGAATATTTTAACAACTAAGGTAAATTTAGAATACTGGAACAAGCTAGGTACAATAATGTTGGTAGTATACACCATAATAGAAATTTTCTGTGCTGACCAACCTGGAAAAATAAATAATCTCAGTACATTTTGTGAAACATAGTTAAAGTATATGGGGCCTATCTATCAAGCTCCGATTGGAGCTTGATGCCCCGTGTTTCTGGCGGGGCATCAAGACCGCTGCTCCATAACTCTGTCCACCTGCTCTGAGCAGGCGGACAGGAATCGCCACAATTCAACCCGATCGAGTATGATCGGGTTTATTGACACCTCCCTGCTGGTGGCCCATTGGCCGCGAGTCTGCAGGGGGCGGCGTTGCACCAGCAGCTCTTGTAAGAAAGGAATTCTCAAACGGAACTGTGAATAAAAATAAAGTATTTAGCGTGAATCTGTTTACTCGTGGCAAGGCATAAATTTAACCAAGGAAAAAAGGTAATCAGCTGCACTGGCGGTTATAATATAAAAATCCAAAATTTATTAATTCAGTTTAAAAACAGGGTACAAGCAGGCTTCTGTCTGCCTAGCCTGCTTGTACCTTGTTTTTAAACTGAATTAATAAATTTTGGATTTTTATATTATAACCGCCAGTGCAGCTGATTACCTTTTTTCCTTTGCTATTTTTGCGGCGGAACCGGCCGCATTTTCGGCTTGCACCCCCTGTGGCTTTACACCTATTGCCTTTCCCCTGTGACTTCCGGTGGCGTCTACAGCCAGCGACGGACTGGAGCGGCAGTTTTCTATAAATTTAACCAACTCCAGTGCGAATCCCCCTGAAAGAGTCAATTTTACCAGCCAGTTGCGGATCGCCAAAAGTCTGAGCCGTAAATATGTGATGGCTGAAGGGCAGCATCCCTGCTCCCGGATAGTGTCCAAATTGAACAGCAGCAGATCTGTACAAGAAGGGATCTTTGAAAGCTGCAAAGTCACTAAGGAGCATTGTGTTTGTGGCCATATGTCTTCCTGGTCTTGGGATGAATGCTCAGCAGGGGCTCTCTTGTATATGTTTTCCCCAGTAAGTAGAAAGGCTGATTGGGTCACTGCTGTGCCGTTTTTACTAATCCCTGCACAGGCTGCGCTTCTGACGGTAGTCCGTCCGGTTTTCACAGCCGCGATCGCCCCATCACCTGTTACAGGACCCGTGATAGCGAATGCCTTATCCTTTTCGACCAGGGTAGGTATATAGCACTGGGGCCCTAGAGCGCTACTACTTAGGTGCATCGCCAAAACAGGCCTGGTTGGAGTAGTTTGTTGGGGTACTTTTAAAACTCCAAGCTTAAATGCTACGGTCAGCGTTTCTTCTAGGCCAGCATGGTGATCCGAGAGAAGATTGCTCAGCGTTTTTAAAATGGTAGTGGCACTCTTCATGTCCATGTTGGTATTCTATAATAATTGTTAAGTCAGCACATTGGATAGGATATTATGGATGCACTCACATTGCTAACTAACGACAGGAGCTGGAGAGCATCCTGCCATTGGGTTATCTCACGTGGCTGATGTTGGAGGCCACAGCTTCAAATTAGCTCCAGGCTCTGAAGCTAGCAGCGATCCCGGCAAAAGTGATCTCGATGGATAGGTTTTCTTTAGTATATTTTAAATATGCCAATCTCCGTACTAGATGCTTCTTACAAAGGATGATATCTTATAGATGACACAGGAAAGCTGGAGCAGCTTGCAGAAGTGCGACCAGTCATGGCCGCTGCCCGGAAGTTCCCCCGATTTGGGAGGAATTTAAGTTTTTAAAACAAAAGAAAGACAACTACTAGAAAAACAATTGAAAAAATAATAAATAAACAGCACTGTAACACCAATTTCTCTACAATACAATTATTGTTTTTCCAGCCTATTTTTTTTTTCATCATAATGAAATTGTAAAATCGCTATAAAAAGTTAAACCAAATAATTTTGACAAGAAAGGTTAGCCAATTTTTAACATATATCACGTGGCCTATACATGGTTTGTTTTTGTAAAAGCTAATGCATTGTATTGTTATATAAGTTAGCAAATTATCTATACAATTTCCTAATCTCATTTGTTCTAGATAATGCTGGAGGTAATTAAATCAACAGTTTGGGGTAGATGGGGTTAAAGAACAATACTGATCCAATGTGTGTAAAGATGTACCTTTGGATGTATGAGGAGGCAAGAGTGAATAGGGGAGCCCCTACCTAACAGGGTATATCTGGCTGTTAATATATCACAAAGTCGTATAGAGCGAGCAATTACCTCAAAAGCCCTCCAGCTTTTAAGCCTTTGTTCCCCCAAAATTGAAAGAAGTTGAGAGATTATTTTAATGTCCACCATTGAAAATTCTTGTCCTACCCAAACCATGGAGGGGCAAAATAATTGTTCTGCGTGTGGTGCTGGCAGTCAATGAGGGTGTCAAAGCACTTTATTCTTGTGTTACTGTCAGCCAGAGATAAAATAATGTGTTAATTGCCTCAAAGAGAATACGACTGCTCAGTTGTGAAAAATATATATAAGTTGAGGTGAAACCTAATGTAGAGCTTTGAGTGTGGACACTGTGTGTCCCCACCTACCCTGCCCAGTCATCTGCATGTCGTCCAGTAATTTTGTGGAGGACAGCTGGAAACCCTAATGAGCAAGCCTTGGCAGATGCTGTATGATACATGAAAGGAGGGTGTGATGTATATGATCAGCCCTAAATAATAATACAGGTAATAATTCTTGGTTAACTTGAATGTGTGGTATGTGGACTCCTATAGGTCTAAACGAGAGGACTCTGGTTTTGTAAACAATGCTTTGAGGGTGATTAAATGGTTTCACTGGAATTCTAGTAATTATTGTAAGATTAAAACAATAAAGGAAGATGTAAAAATTGATTTTGAATGGGTGGTTGGTTGTAAAATGATTAATTTCTAAAATAATAATATAAATAACTTTCACCTAGATTACGAGTTTTGCATTAACCAGGGTGCGAAACGAACGCAACAAAAGTTGCGTTATTTCACCCTCCATAGCACTGTCATTACGAGTTACTGAAAAGCCTCCTTGTGTATGCGATATTGTGGGGTTAAGCTCCATACCGCACAAAATTCAAGGGCTGCTTTGACGTGCTAGTGCACGCTTTCCCCCATAGACATCAATGGGGAGAGAGTCCTAGAAAAAAACCTAACACCTGCGATCGCGGAATGAAAAATTTCCATAACGCAATCCCATTTATGTCTATGAGAAAAAAAGGTTTACGTTTAAACCTAACACCCTAACATACACCCCAAGTCTAAACACCCCTAATCTGCCGCCCCGACATCGCCGCCACCTAAATAAAGTTATAAAGTTATTAACCCCTATTCTGCCGCTCCCGACATCACCGCCACTAATAAAAGTTATTTACCCCTAATCCACCGCTCCCCGACATCGCCGCCACTATGATAAAGTTATTTACCCCTAAACCTCCGGCCTCCCACATCTCCGCCACTAAATAAACCTATTAACCCCTAAACCGTCTGCCCCCCACATCGCAAAACACTAAATTAAACTATAAACCCCTAACCTAACACCCCCCTAACTTTAAATTAAAATAACAATATAACTATCTTAAAATACATAAAAACTTACCTGTTAATTAAATATAAACCTAACATTAAACTATAAATTAACCTAACATAACTAATCTAATAAAATAAAACATACTACCAATTAAAATATCTAAATTACAAATTAAAAAAAAACTAACACTAAGAAAAAAATTTAAAAATCTAAATTACAACTAAAAAAAACAAATCCTACAAAAAATTTAAAAAATCTGTTTACCAAAAATAATTAACACTAAAATCACGAAAAATAAAAAACACTAACGGCTAGATTTAGAGTTGGGCGGTAGCCGTCAAAACCAGTGTTAGAGGCTCCTAACGCTGATTTTGGGCTACCGCCAGTATTTAGAGTCAGTCATTAAAGGGTCTAACGCTCACTTTCCAGCCGCGACTTTTCCATACCGCAGATCCCCTTACGTCAATTGCGTATCCTATCTTTTCAATGGGATCTTTCTAACGCCGGTATTTAGAGTCGTGGCTGGAGTGAGCGTTAGAAATCTAACGACAAAACTCCAGCCGCAGAAAAAAGTCAGTAGTTAAGAGCTTTCTGGGCTAACGCCGGTTTATAAAGCTCTTAACTACTGTGCTCTAAAGTACACTAACACCCATAAACTACCTATGTACCCCTAAACCGAGGCCCCCCCACATCGCCACCACTCGATTACATTTTTTAACCCCTAATCTGCCGCTCCGTACCCCACCGCCATCTACGTTATCCCTATGAACCCCTAATCTACTGCCCCTAACACCGCCGACCCCTATATTATATTTATTACCCCCTAATCTGCCGCCCCCGCTATCGCTGACCCCTGCATATTATTATTAACCCCTAATCTGCCGCTCCGTACTCCGCTGCCACCTACATTATAGCTATGTACCCCTAATCTGCTGCACCTAACACTGCCGACCCCTATATTATATTTATTAACCCCTAATCTGCCCCCCTCAACGTCGCCTCCACCTGCCTACACTTATTAACCCCTAATCTGCCGAGCGGACCGCACCGCTACTATAATAAAGTTATTAACCCCTAATCCGCCTCACTCCCGCCTCAATAACCCTATAATAAATAGTATTAACCCCTAATCTGCCCTCCCTAACATTGCCGACACCTAACTTCAAGTATTAACCCCTAATCTGCCGATCGGAGCTCACCGCTACTCTAATAAATTTTTTAACCCCTAAAGCTAATTCTAACCCTAACCCTAACACCCCCCTAAGTTAAATATAATTTTATTCTAACTAAATAAATTAACTCTTATTAAATAAATTATTCCTATTTAAAGCTAAATACTTACCTGTAAAATAAACCCTAATATAGCTACAATATAAATAATAGTTACATTGTAGCTATTTTAGGATTAATATTTATTTTACAGGCAACTTTGTATTTATTTTAACCAGGTACAATAGCTATTTAATAGTTACCTAGTTAAAATAATAACAAAATTACCTGTAAAATAAATCCTAACCTAAGTTACAATTAAACCTAACACTACACTATCAATAAATTAATTAAATAAAATACCTACAATTATCTACAATTAAACCTAACACTACACTATCAATAAATTAATTAAATACAATACCTACAAATAAATACAATTAAATAAACTAACTAAAGTACAAAAAATAAAAAAGAACTAAGTTACAAAAAATAAAAAAATATTTAAAAACATTATAAAAATATTACAACAATTTTAAACTAATTACACCTACTCTAAGCCCCCTAATAAAATAACAAAGCCCCCCAAAATAAAAAAATGCCCTACCCTATTCTAAATTAAAAAAGTTCAAAGCTCTTTTACCTTACCAGCCCTGAACAGGGCCCTTTGCGGGGCATGCCCCAAAGAATTCAGCACTTTTGCCTGTAAAAAAAACACATACAATACCCCCTCCCAACATTTCAACCCACCACCCACATACCCCTAATCTAACCCAAACCCTCCTTAAATAAACCTAACACTAAGCCCCTGAAGATCTTCCTACCTTATCTTCACCATGCCAGGTTCACCGATCCGTCCTCGGAAGTCTTGATCCAAGCCTCGGAAGTGTTGATCCAAGCCCAAGCGGGGGGCTGAAGAGTGACGTCCATCCTCGGGCTGAAGTCTGGATCCAAGCGGCGGCTGAAGAAATCCATCATCGGGCTGAAGTCGGAAGTCCATCATCGGGATGAAGTCTTCAATCAAGCAGCATCTTCAATCTTCTTTCTTCCGGAGCGGAGCCATCTTCTTCCCAGCTGACGCGGATCCATCCTCTTCTAACGCCTACTAGCCGAATGACGGTTCCTTTAAATGACGTCATCCAAGATGGCGTCCGTCGAATTCCGATTGGCTGATAGGATTCTATCAGCCAATCGGAATTAAGGTAGGAAAATTCTGATTGGCTGATGGAATCAGCCAATCAGAATCAAGTTCAATCCGATTGGCTGATCCGATCAGCCAATCAGATTGAGCTCGCATTCTATTGGCTGATCGGAACAGCCAATAGAATGCAAGCTCAATCTGATTGGCTGATTGGATCAGCCAATCGGATTGAACTTGACTTTTCCTACCTTAATTCCGATTGGCTGATAGAATCCTATCAGCCAATCGGAATTCGACGGACGCCATCTTGGATGACGTCATTTAAAGGAACCGTCATTCGGCGAGTAGGCGTCGGTAGAAGAGGATGTTGCGCGTCGGCTGGGAAGAAGATGGCTCCGCTCCGCTCCGGAAGAAAGAAGATTGAAGATGCTGCTTGATAGAAGACTTCATCCCGATGATGGACTTCCGACTTCAGCCCGATGATGAATTTCTTCAGCCGCCGCTTGGATCCAGACTTCAGCCCGAGGATGGACGTCACTCTTCAGCCCCCCGGTTGGGCTTGGATCAAGACTTCGGACCCTCTTCTGGACCGATCGGTGAACCTGGCATGGTGAAGACAAGGTAGGGAGATCTTCAGGGGCTTAGTGTTAGGTTTATTTAAGGGGGGTTTGGGTTAGATTAGGGGTATGTGGGTGGTGGGTTGTAATGTGGGGGGGTATTGTATGTTTTTTTTTTTACAGGCAAAAGAGCTGAATTCTTTGGGGCATGCCCCGCAAAGGGCCCTTTTAAGGGCTGGTAAGGTAAAAGAGCTTTGAACTTTTGTAATTTAGAATAGGGTAGGGCATTTTTTTATTTTGGGGGTCTTTGTTATTTTATTAGGGGGCTTAGAGTAGGTGTAATTAGTTTAAAATTGTTGTAATTTTTTTCTAATGTTTGTAAATATTTTTTTATTTTTTGTAACTTAGTTCTTTTTTATTTTTTGTACTTTAGTTAGTTTATTTAATTGTATTTATTTGTAGGAATTGTATTTAATTTATTTTTTGATAGTGTAGTGTTAGGTTTAATTGTAGATAATTGTAGGTATTTTATTTATTTAATTTATTGATAGTGTAGTGTTAGGTTTAATTGTAACTTAGGTTAGGATTTATTTTACAGGTAATTTTGTTATTATTTTAACTAGGTAACTATTAAATAGTTATTAACTATTTAATAGCTATTGTACCTGGTTAAAATAATTACAAAGTTGCCTGTAAAATAAATATAAATCCTAAAATAGCTACAATATAATTATTCGTTATATTGTAGCTATATTAGGGTTTATTTTACAGGTAAGTATTTAGCTTTAAATAGGAATAAGTTATTTAATAAGAGTTAATTTATTTCGTTAGAATAAAATTATATTTAACTTAGGGGGGTGTTAGGGTTAGGGTTAGAATTAGCTTTAGGGGTTAAAAAATTTATTAGAGTAGCGGTGAGCTCCGATCGGCAGATTAGGGGTTAATACTTGAAGTTAGGTGTCGGCAATGTTAGGGAGGGAAGATTAGGGGTTAATACTATTTCTTATAGGGTTATTGAGGCGGGAGTGAGGCGGATTAGGGGTTAATACATTTATTATAGTAGCGCTCAGGTCCGGTCGGCAGATTAGGGGTTAATAAGTGTAGTTAGGTGGAGGCGACGTTGGGGGCCGCAGATTAGGGGTTAATAAATATAATATAGGGGTCGGCGATGTTAGGGCAGCAGATTAGGGGTACATAGGGATAATGTAGGTGGCGGGGGTGTACGGAGCGGCAGATTAGGGGTTAAAAATAATATGCAGGTGTCAGCGATAGCGGGGGCGGCAGATTAGGGGTGAATAAGTGTAAGGTTAGGGGTGTTTAGACTCGGGGTACATGTTAGAAACAATGGGGCTGCGTTAGGAGCTGAACGCGGCTTTTTTGCAGGTGTTAGGTTTTTTTCAGCTCAAACAGCCCCATTGTTTTCTATGGGGGAATGGTGCACAAGCACGTTTTTGAAGCTGGCCGTGTCCGTAAGCACAGCTGGTATCGAGAGTTGCAGTGGCGTTAAATTATGCTTTACGCTCCCTTTTTGGAGCCTAACGCAGCCATTCTGTGAACTCTAAATACCAGCGGTATTTAAAAGGTGCGGCCAGAAAAAAGCACGCGTAGCTAACGCACCCCTTTGGCCGCAAAACTCTAAATCTAGGCGTAAGATTACAAATAAAAACGAAATTATCAAAAATAAATAAAATTACACCTAATCTAATAGCCCTATAAAAATAAACCCCCCAAAATAAAAACACCCCCTAGCCTACAATACACTACCAATAGCCCTTAAAAGGGCCTTTTGTAGGGCATTGCCCTAAAGAAATCAGCTCTTTTACCTGTAAAAAAATACAAAGTCCCCCCAACAGTAAAACCCACCACCCAACCAACCCCCCAAAATAAAAAAATCTAACTCTAAAAAAAACTTAAGCTACACATTGCCCCTAAAGGGGCATTTGTATGGGCATTTAGCTCTTTTGCATTGACCTTAAAAGGGCATTTAGCTCTTTTTCAAAGCCCTAATCTAAAATAAAAAAACATCCCAAACAAATGAAAAAAAAAACCCGTAATACTAACCCCAGAAGATCGACTCATGGTTTCTGAAGTCCGGACATCCATCTCCATCCAGGCGGCGAGGTCTTCATCCAAACGGCAAGATCTTCATCCATCCCAGGAGCGTCTTCTATCTTCATCCCGGCGGCGCAGAGCGATTTGAATAGCCAATAGGATTTCAGTAGGTCTCATCCTATTGTCTGTTTTGAACACAGAAGATGAACACAGAAGACGCCCCCAGGATGGATGAAGACCTCGCCGCCATGGATGAAGACCTCGCCGCCTGTATCAAGATGGATGTCCGGACTTCAGAAACCGTGAGTAGATCTTCTGGGGTTAGTGTTATTTTTTTTTTGTGGGTGGGTTTTTATTTTTAGATTAGGGCTTTGGGCTTTGAAAAAGAGCTAAATGCCCTTTTAAGGGCAATGCAAAAGAGCTAAATGCCATTTTAAGGGCAATGCCCATATACAAATAACTTTTTAGGGGCAATGTGTAGCTTAGGTTTTTTTAGAGTTAGTTTTTTTTATTTTGGGGGGTTGGTTGGGTGGTGGGTTTTACTGCTGGGGGGACTTTTTAGCTGATTTCTTTAGGGTAATGCCCTACAAAAGGCCCTTTTAAGGGCTAATGGTAGTGTATTGTAGGCTAGGGGGTGTTTTCATTTTGGTGGGCTTTTTTATTTTTATAGGGCTGTAATACTGGCGCTAAGGAAATCCCACGCAAAAACGTCATTTTTTTGAGTGCCGGATTGACTTTGCGTTACAGGCTAAAATGCTTGCTGTATAGCTATACCATCACAACTCCCAATAGCGGTGTTACTGCTTTTACGCTGAAATTGCCATTTTTTCAGCGTTAAAAGCCACAACGCAAAACTCGTAATCTAGGTGTTTGTTAATTTGTGGATAATTGTATCATGAACCCTTTTCCCCAATAAATTATAAAAAAGTTATCTTGTAACACTGTTACAGATTCTTATAAGCAATCAAATCAAATACACTACAAATTAAAGCGCAAACTACAGTTTAGTTAGTTATACAAACTAGTATTTCCTGTACATCGCTTTGTCTACATCCCAAAATAGAAAAAATGCTTAATATATTTACAAAGTAGACCCTAATATCTAAAGACTTCATACAGAGCACACACGAAAATATACCCCTCAAATGAAAGTGGGGATTACACACTCCCTTCTAGTTGCAGGTGACTACCATAAGAAAGGCAATCACCTGTCTACTAGGTGACTTTTTAAGGCATTCTGCATTCTAAATGGTTACTTAGACCAAATCATAAGCAAACAAAAAAAAAGGTAAAGTGACCTCTCTTTTCAAAGAGAAGTGGCCCCTTTATGTTTACACATGCTCAGGTGTCTATTAGATTCTCACTGTTTTAACTGTTATCATCAAGAAGAACCATTAGCATGGAACAAAATCAAGGGACAGTGTCCTCAACAATATATAGTGGGATATAAGATCATTTATTTGATAGCAGCAATCCTCCTTTTTCAAATAATAATTGACAACCCCTATCACTCTCCAAACTTAGCATAATTAGCAGTAGCACCAGAAAAATAAAAAGTGCACCGAGATGAGAAACACCCTATATTAAACTTTTCTCAGCTAGTTCTCCCATTTATTTGGATGCCTGCAACTTTTATTAGCACAGAGAAACAGGGATCAATAAGGCCTGACATTAACAGCACAAATCAATGAGGCTTGTGGTTGCTGGTGGCTATTTTTATTATAACTTGACAGATCTAAGGATGACACTTCTTATTGGAAAAGTTAACCCCTTCCCTCTTTCAACTGAGGAGTCTTATGATTTGTTTCTGTGAAATAATAGCAATGGGGTAATAAATTAATGAAAAATTTGGTGCCAAGTATGACGCACAACGTAACTGAAATTTTTTTGTCGCCAACAACATCCGGAAATGACACACTTGCGTCACTAACGATGCAACCCTGTGTAAGGACTCGACATCAACTACGACGCCGGAAATGACGAACTTGCGTCAACGGACATACTTTCGTGCCAAAAAATTCTCGCGCCAAGAATGACGCAATAAAGTTTAGCATTTGGCGCACCCGCGGGCCTAGTACTCCCCGCAATTTGCAAGAAAAATGTAGTCAATCTGAAAAAAAGACTAAACCCCAGGTAAGAAAAAATATTTCTTAATATGTTTATTTTCCCCAAATATGAAACTGACAGTCTGCACAAGGAAATACATGAACCTGACTCATGGCAAATATAAGTACAATACATATATTTAGAACTTTATATAAATGCATAAAGTGCCAAACCATAGCTGGGTTGTCTTAAGTAATAAAAACATACTTACCGAAAGACACCCATCCACATATGGCAGATAGCCAACCAGTACTGAAAGTTATCAGTAGAGGTAATGGTATATGAGAGTATATAGTCAATCTGAAAATGGAGGTAGGAGATGAATCTCTACGACCGATAACAGAGAACCTATGAAATAGATCTCCTGTGAGGAAAACTATTGCATTCAATAGGTGATACTCCCTACACATCCCTCTGACATTCGCTGTACTCTGAGAGGAATCGGGCTTCAAAATGCTGAGAAGCGCATATCAACGTAGAAATCTAAGCACAAACTTACTTCACCACCTCCATAGGAGGCAACGTTTGTAAAACTGAATTGTGGGTGTGGTGAGGGGTGTATTTATAGGCATTTTGAGGTTTGGGAAACTTTGCCCCTCCTGGTAGGATTGTATATCCCATTCGTCACTAGCTCATGGACTCTTGCCAATTACATGAAAGAAATAGGACCAAAGCTGTGAGGTAGTTTTAATTTTATTAACAACTTCATTTTAGCTAGACAGAAAAACAAATTTCTGTCATTTTACAGCTAGATATTTTATTTCAACAAATTTTCTGTAAAAATTGCAAGATTGTGCAACGTGATAAAATAATACGTTATCTTTCTCCTTTATTGTCTTTTTCCATATCTGCATTTCCGCAAACTATTTTTAAAATAGGTGTGATTTCTATGGATAACTCAAATAAAAAACGCTCTGAAGTTGACGGGTAAATGGCAATGAGGGGAAAAGATTAAAATTGTCTTTACCAAAGGGATTCAAATTTAAATGGATGCTTCATAGAGTGTTAATTTAAGGACTTTTATGTCTCCTTAACAAAGAATAAGTCATTGAAAATTAAGGTACAACTGTAATACTGGGTAACTAATACAGGTAGCCCTCCGTTTACGCCGGGGTTAGGTTCCAGAAGGAATGGTTGTAAATTGAAACCGTTGTAAATTGAAACCCAGTTTATAATGTAAGTCAATGGGAAGTGAGGGAGATAGGTTCCAGGCCCCTCTCAAAATTGTCATAAGTAACACCTAATAAATTATTTTTAAAGCTTTGAAATGAAGACTTTAAATGCTAAACAGCATTATAAACCTAATAAAATAATCACACAACACAGAATATATAATTAAACTAAGTTAAATGAACAAAAACATTTGCTAAACAGTATTATAAACCTAATAAAATAATCACACAACACAGACTTTACTTGCATTTTTCTGCAAACAGTTCTTTCTATGCATTCCAAACTGGACTGATTTATAGACAGGAAGATCTTGTTCCTTCGAAATCTGCTCGATAGCGCAGGTCTGGTTAAACTGATTAATTTCAGCTTGCTTGGCTTTGCTGCAAAACAAGTGGACAGCTCCACCTACTGGCTATTTTAATAAATGCACTGCTTCTTAATGCTTTTCAATAGCTGTCACATGACTGGAAAAAAAGGTTGTTATTCTGAAACGGTGTAAATTAAACCTTTGTAAAACGAGGGCCACCTGTATAATAATCCAGTTACTGTAGTTTCTCTCTGCACGGGGGTCAATCATGGGACTGTATCTCTGCCATTAAAATAGAGGTTTGAGCAGCTGAAGACAACCTTCACCCTTCCATCCACCATTTCCATGTCTCAGTGACACACACTCTCAGATGGAATTATGGGACTATAATAACTCAATATTGATTAAATATAAAACTACTTCTAAATAGTAATAAGATATGGTAGTAGTAAAATAGCATGGATCCTAGCAGAACATAACTACATAGGAAAATATGCATAGAGACTGAGTGAACATCTATATTGTTTATAGCAACAAATGAAATGCAATTTGCTTGAATTATTATTATATTATGGTACTCTAAAAAAATAATAATAATAAAAGCAAGCACGGGGGGTTTCAAACACTTCACAATTGCCTGTCCAGTGTATCCCTAATAGTAACACTATTTACCGCGCATTTATGGATGCTGGTTTGTGATTGGTCAATCTACTGCAACGCTCTGAACGCTGAACTTAAAGGGACACTATACCCAAACATTTTCTTTCATGATTAAGGTAGAGAATACAATTTTAAACAACATTCCAATTTACTTCTAATACCTAATTTGCTTCATTCTTTAGATATACTTTAATGAAGAAATAGCAATGCACACAGTGAACCAATCACAGGAGGCATCTATGTGCAGCTACCAATCAGCAGCTACTAAGCATATCTAGATATGCTTTTCAGCAAAGAATATCAAGAGAATGAAGCAAAATAAATAATAGAAGTAAATTAGAAAGTTGTTTATAATTGTATGCTCTTTCTAAATCAAGAAAGAAAAAATTTGGGTTTCGTGTCCCTTTAAGGTAATTCTATTACTTCAGATGTGGTGAGGCGTTTTCTGACTTCAGCCCTTGTCAAAGGTGTCTAGCTGCAGACTGGAGCTCCACTCTAGACAACAAACATGTGACCTCCACTCAAAAAAAAAAATTGTTTGCTTTTTTTTTTTAAATCAACTTTAATATAACAACCAATAGACACAATTATTCTGAAAACTAACGGCTAGATTTAGAGTTTGGCGGTAGCCGTGAAAACCAGCGTTAGAGGCTCCTAACGCTGGTTTTAGGCTACCGCCGGTATTTGGAGTCAGTGATTAAAGGGTCTAACGCTCACTTTTCAGCCGCGACTTTTCCATACCGCAGATCCCCTTACGTCAATTGCGTATCCTATCTTTTCAATGGGATCTTTCTAACGCTGGTATTTAGAGTCGTTTCTGAAGTGAGCGTTAGAGCTCTAACGACAAAACTCCAGCCGCCGTAAAAAAGCAGGAGTTAAGAGCTTTCTGGGCTAACGCCGGTTCATAAAGCTCTTAACTACTGTACCCTAAAGTACACTAACACCCATAAACTACCTATGTACCCCTAAACCGAGGTCCCCCCACATCGCCGCCACTCGATTAAATTTTTTTAACCCCTAATCTGCCGACCGCCACCTACGTTATACTTATGTACCCCTAATCTGCTGCCCCTAACCCCGCCGACCCCTGTATTACATTTATTAACCCCTAACCTGCCCCCCACAACGTCGCCGCAGCTACTTACAATAATTAACCATTAATCTGCCGAGCGGACCTGAGCGCTACTATAATAAAGTTATTAACCCCTAATCCGCCTCACTAACCCTATCATAAATAGTATTAACCCCTAATCTGCCCTCCCTAACATCGCCGACACCTAACTTCAATTATTAACCCCTAATCTGACGACCGGAGCTCACCGCTACTATAATAAATGGATTAACCCCTAAAGCTAAGTCTAACCCTAACACTAACACCCCCCTAACTTAAATATAATTTAAATCTAACGAAATTAATTAACTCTTATTAAATAAATTATTCCTATTTAAAGCTAAATACTTACCTGTAAAATACATCCTAATATAGCTACAATATAAATTATAATTATATTGTAGCTATTTTAGGATTAATATTTATTTTACAGGCAACTTGGTAATTATTTTAACCAGGTACAATAGCTATTAAATAGTTAAGAACTATTTAATAGTTACCTAGTTAAAATAATTACAAAATTACCTGTAAAATAAGTCCTAACCTAAGTTATAATTAAACCTAACACTACCCTATCAATAAATTAATTAAATAAAATACCTACAATTACCTACAATTAACCTAACACTACACTATCAATAAATAAATTAAATACAATTGCTACAAATAACTACAATTACATAAACTAACTAAAGTACAAAAAATAAAAAAGAACTAAGTTACAAAAAATAAAAAAATATTTACAAACATAAGAAAAATATTACAACAATTTTAAACTAATTACACCTACTCTAAGCCCCCTAATAAAATAACAAAGACCCCCAAAATAAAAAATTCCCTACCCTATTCTAAATTAATAAATGTAAAAGCTCTTTTACCTTACCAGCCCTGAACAGGGCCCTTTGCGGGGCATGCCCCAAGAAAATCAGCTCTTTTGCCTGTAAAAAAAAACATACAATACCCCCCCCAACATTACAACCCACCACCCACATACCCCTAATCTAACCCAAACCCCCCTTAAATAAACCTAACACTAAGCCCCTGAAGATCTTCCTACCTTGTCTTCACCATCCAGGTATCACCGATCCGTCCTGGCATCCGGTGCTGAAGAGGTCCAGAAGAGGGTCCAAAGTCTTCCTCCTATCCGGCAAGAAGAGGACATCCGGACCGGCAAACATCTTCTCCAAGCGGCATCTTCGATCTTCTTCCATCCGGTGCGGAGCGGGTCCATCTTGAAGCAGCCGACGCGGATCCATCCTCTTCTTCCGGCGTCTCCCGACGAATGACGGTTCCTTTAAGGGACGTCATCCAAGATGGCGTCCCTCAAATTCCGATTGGCTGATAGGATTCTATCAACCAATCGGAATTAAGGTAGGAATATTCTGATTGGCTGATGGAATCAGCCAATCAGAATCAAGTTCAATCCTATTGGCTGATCCAATCAGCCAATCAGATTGAGCTCGCATTCTATTGGCTGTTCCGATCAGCCAATAGAATGCGAGCTCAATCTGATTGGCTGATTGGATCAGCCAATAGGATTGAACTTGATTCTGATTGGCTGATTCTATCAGCCAATCAGAATATTCCTACCTTAATTCCGATTGGCTGATAGAATCCTATCAGCCAATCGGAATTCGAGGGACGCCATCTTTGATGACGTCCCTTAAAGGAACCGTCATTCGTCGGGAGACGCCGGAAGAAGAGGATGGATCCGCGTCGGCTGCTTCAAGATGGACCCGCTCCGCACTGGATGGAAGAAGATAGAAGATGCCGCTTGGAGAAGATGTTTGCCAGTCCGGATGTCCTCTTCTTGCCGGATAGGAGGAAGACTTTGGACCCTCTTCTGGACCTCTTCAGCACCGGATGCCAGGACGGATCGGTGATACCTGGATGGTGAAGACAAGGTAGGAAGATCTTCAGGGGCTTAGTGTTAGGTTTATTTAAGGGGGGTTTGGGTTAGATTAGGGGTATGTGGGTGGTGGGTTGTAATGTTGGGGGGGGTATTGTATGTTTTTTTTTACAGGCAAAAGAGCTGATTTTCTTGGGGCATGCCCCGCAAAGGGCCCTGTTCAGGGCTGGTAAGGTAAAAGAGCTTTTACATTTATTAATTTAGAATAGGGTAGGGCATTTTTTATTTTGGGGGTCTTTGTTATTTTATTAGGGGGCTTAGAGTAGGTGTAATTAGTTTAAAATTGTTGTAATATTTTTCTTATGTTTGTAAATATTTTTTTATTTTTTGTAACTTAGTTCTTTTTTATTTTTTGTACTTTAGTTAGTTTATTTCATTGTATTTATTTGTAGCAATTGTATTTAATTTATTTATTGATAGTGTAGTGTTAGGTTAATTGTAGGTAATTGTAGGTATTTTATTTAATTAATTTATTGATAGGGTAGTGTTAGGTTTAATTATAACTTAGGTTAGGACTTATTTTACAGGTAATTTGGTTATTATTTTAACTAGGTAACTATTAAATAGTTCTTAACTATTTAATAGCTATTGTACCTGGTTAAAATAATTACCAAGTTGCCTGTAAAATAAATATTAATCCTAAAATAGCTACAATGTAATTATAATTTATATTGTAGCTATATTAGGATGTATTTTACAGGTAAGTATTTAGCTTTAAATAGGAATAATTTATTTAATAAGAGTTAATTAATTTCGTTAGATGTAAATTATATTTAACTTAGGGGGGTGTTAGTGTTAGGGTTAGACTTAGCTTTAGGGGTTAATACATTTATTAGAATAGCGATGAGCTCCGGTCGTCAGATTAGGGGTTAATAATTGAAGTTAGGTGTCGGCGATGTTAGGGAGGGCAGATTAGGGGTTAATACTATTTATGATAGGGTTAGTGAGGCGGATTAGGGGTTAATAACTTTATTATAGTAGCGCTCAGGTCCGCTCGGCAGATTAGGGGTTAATTATTGTAAGTAGCTGGCGGCGGCGTTGTGGGGGGCAGGTTAGGGGTTAATAAATATAATATAGGGGTCGGCGGTGTTAGGGGCAGCAGATTAGGGGTACATAGGGATAATGTAAGTTGCCGCGGTTTACGGAGCGGAAGATTAGGGGTTAATAATATAATGCAGGGGTCAGCGATAGCGGGGGCGGCAGATTAGGGGTTAATAAGTGTAAGGGTAGGGGTGTTTAGACTCGGGGTCCATGTTAGAGTGTTAGGTGCAGACGTAGGAAGTGTTTCCCCATAGGAAACAATGGGGCTGCGTTAGGAGCTGAACGCTGCTTTTTTGCAGGTGTTAGGTTTTTTTTCAGCTCAAACAGCCCCATTGTTTCCTATGGGAGAATCGTGCACGAGCACGTTTTTGAGGCTGGCCGCGTCCGTAAGCAACTCTGGTATCGAGAGTTGCATTTGCGGTAAAAATGCTCTACGCTCCTTTTTTGGAGCCTAACGCAGCATTTTTTTGAACTCTCGATACCAGAGTTAATTTTATGGTGCGGCCAGAAAAAAGCCCGCGGAGCGTTAACAGCCCATCTACCGCCAAACTCCAAATCTAGGCCTATACATTTTGCAGCTCTTTTGTTCTTAATGTTCACTCACAGTGGTTCATGTTGATTTTCATTTATAAGGTAACCACTGTGAATGAACATTAAGAACAAAAAAGCTGCAAAATTTACAAGGCTGAAGTTGGCTTCTTATTCAGTCAGCTTTAAATTCTGCAACTGATTGCAATTTGCAAAATAAAGATTAATAAACAAAATATCTAGCATTATTTTTATTTTAAATAATATAATATACTTTCCAAAAACCTAAACAAACTTACATTTTATAAAAATAAAATAATAATCTTATATTGCAAAAATTTTAAATATGTTTTGAATAAATAACTGGTATTTAAAAGTGTTATAATCCTTTGGGTCGCTCATTTCTGTGTGGTTATATACATGGCATGAACCCCATAATAAGACAGACATGTTATCATAGACATGTTATCCGCCTGGCCCAATACTCTTTATGGCAAACAAATTGGTGTGAACCTTATCACTTAATATGTTTTACCTTTTCTAAATAAGTAATTGGTATTTAAAAAGGGTTAAAATCCTTTGGGTCACTAATTTCTGTGTGGATATATACAGGGTGTGAACCCCTTCATAGGATAAAAATGGATATATAAGAAACTGCACCTGGAATCTGATCTTAAAGCTCCTTCACAGGTAATCTTCCCTATAATTACCGTATACAATTACAAAGTGATAAAACAATATGGAGTAAAGGAGCGCTGTAAGCTAAATAAGATAGTCTGGAGACCTCTATACAATTTAACAAAAGTACATTTATTTAAAACATGATTAAAAATATATAATGCAATTCTGTATGTTAGGGACGTCTCCCTGGATTTAAAATAAACAATGTTGTGTTATATAAAAAAACAATACAATATTAAGCGTTTTGGGTGATCTATCTAAATAATTCCACCTTTCTAATTTTCTTATCCTTATTCCACCTTATTAATTTGGTGCCGCAGTTGTAGTGGCTTTTTTCTCAGTATTGCTATTTTCAATCAAAAAATAACAATGTCTCTCTTCTTAATTCAATAAATTGTAATTATGTAATTCACTTGTCTTTACAATGTCTTTTGATGTTTTCTAAAACTTGTAGACTCGGCTGTAATATGGATAGTTCTATTTATGTATAAGGATGGGCTTACCGGGTCTTCTGACACATCTGTGTCTGATGGAATCGAGGTGTTTCTTACCGGTATATGTTTTCTGTCTTTCCTCTTTGCATAAAGCAAGTTTCCTTGGTATCAAAACCTGGACCACGCTCCTTGGTATCGAAACCTGGACCACGCTCCTGCGTGTATGGGTTTCTTTTATGCTGCCGGCTTGAAGCAACTTTTACCCCTGCAGTTTGGGTTCTGTGTTTCCCGGGCAGCCTCCTGAGACAGGTACTCGCGATGCACGCCTCCAGCGCGTGTGTGAGAACTCGGACTTGGATTCACAAACGGCCGTTTGTTTTAAACTTTCTTTCCCTCTGCTTCTTTCAAAGTGGGGTAAGTTTAATGGGTGTCCAGTTCTTTGTAGTGTAGAGAACGTCTACGCGTTTCGCCAATAGGCTTTATCAAGACGGATGATGTTAGTTGTTACACCGGCATTTTAAAAAGCCCTCCTTTCATTGTCATTGGTTGATAGGTATTCTGTTCTGATAGGTGTCTTTAAAAAGGTGGATTTCTCTGATTTCTTTAATGTGGAATCTTTTTGCTTCTTTCTTTGTTACTTTATAAGAGCTTTAGATATCCCATGTTTGCGGCTTTGTATAAGGTGGAATATTTTTACTTTTTTCTTTGTTGATCTATAGAATCTTTCTGTATCTGATATATTTGGCTTTTTCAACAATCTAAATTTAAGAATTCTTATCATATGGTGGAATTATCAACCTTTTATTTCATATCGTGATTATAAATACCTATATTCGTTTCTATTGTACTAAACTTTTTGTATATTTGTGGAAGAATTAACGATCTATTTTAAACAAATAATTCACTTCTAATTTATTATTCTATATATGAATTTCAACATATATGAATTTTTAAACAGAGTTATTTTGTTCTTTTGTTTTATTTTTGACCTGTGTTGCATATTATTTTTTATTATTATTGCATATATGTTTATATAGAGGTATATTATTTTCTACATTTCTCCTCTTTTTCATAATATGTTTTTATTTCCTTATCAATTTGTTTAGCTCTTCATAGATGACTTCTTATTCATAGGGTTTAGAATATTTCAGAGATTTGGAGACTTTTTTTTATTAAAAAAGTTTAATCTATAATGTACTGTATTTTCATGTATTCTACTAATGAATTTTTGTTTATGTCAAAAGAAACGGGGATAAATCTAATTCTGAGTTTAATCCCGCAGGGTAGAGGGTTTGCATGTTGTAAATTAGCTCTGCTTCTGTTCTTAACAATTTTTCTTCAAAATTACCCCCTCTCCATTCGGGTTTGAGCTTTTTTATGCCCCAAAACGTGACATTTTTCAAATTATTATTATGTATTTCCCTAAAGTGAGTGTATAGGTGTGTTTCTAGGTTTCCTCTGTCTATGCACGATAAATGCTCGTGTATGCGTTCCCTTAGGGTCCTAGTGGTCTCCCCTATGTATTGTAAATTACATGTGCATTGTATAATGTAGATGACACCCTTATCCTGACACCTTATGGTTTCTTTTATGTGATGTATTAAACCATTTTTATTGGATTTAATATTCTTACGCTTGCTACTGAATTTGCAAGACCTACAGCCAAAACAGGGGTAGAAACCGGCTAGTTTATTACCTAGTAAATCTTTTTCTAGTATGGGATTCGTTTTAATCTGTCTGAACTCACTGGGAGCTAGTATTTTTTTGACATTTTTTGCTTTTTTGAAAATTATTTTTGGATTATCTGTAATTTTTTCGCCTATGAGGGGATCTGTTTGGACTAGATGCCAGTGTTTTTTCAATATTTTTTGTAAAATGTAGTGATCACAATTGTAATCAGTTATTAGTGTGATATTAAATTTATTTTCCTTCTCTTCTTTATTGTCCATTCTATCAGGGTTTGCATTTTTATATGTAAGTAGGCTTTTTCTCTCTTTTCGTTCTTCTTGTTCTTTTGCCTTTCTTATTGTCTCTATATTATATCCTCTATCAGTGAATTTTTTCTCAAGTATCTCAATTTGTTCTAGATAATCTGACGTTTTTGTGCAATTACGCTTTATCCTGAGGTACTGACCTTTGGGGATATTCTCTTTCCATTTATTCAAATGGCAGCTATTGAAATGTATTAGGTTGTTTGCGTCTACTTTTTTGAAGTATGTTTTAGTGATTATTTCTCTTTCTATAATTTCAATATCCAGATCTAGGAATGTTATTTTTTCCTTACTGGTGATATGTGTGAAATGAATTCCTATATCATTATTGTTCATATCTAAAATGAATTTGTTTAACTCTATAGATGTCCCCTTCCATACAAAGATGATGTCATCAATGTACCTCTTATAGAGTACGAGATTTGCGCCGAGCTCATGTTGGGATATAAATTCTTCTTAGTGCAATACATCCAGCAGCAATACTCACAGGTCAGAGCTTCAAGGAGTCACTACAAAACTCCCCAACAATAGTAAAGAAATGTAGAAATGAAGCTCTCCAAAATGCCAAAGTTTCAATGCTTTATTTTAGAAAGTGCAGAGTCAAACAGCTGTTTTGACTCTGCACTTTCTAAAATAAAGCATTGAAACTTTGGCATTTTGGAGAGCTTCATTTCTACATTTCTTTTATATAAATTCTTCTTCCCATTTTCCCAAGAATAAATTTGCATAGCTCGGCGCAAATTTCGTGCCCATAGCGGTTCCTCTCGTTTGAAGATAGAATTTTTTGTTAAAAGAAAAATAATTCTGATTCAAAATAAAATTAACACCTTTAATTATAAATTCTTTTTGTTCTTGATTTAGTGTTTTATCCCTAGTCATGTACATTTCTGCTGCTTTTGTGCCTAGATGATGTTGAATGCTCGTGTATAAAGATGAAACATCACATGTGCCAATCAAATAGTTCTCTTTCCATTCTAGATTATTAAGAAGTTGTAATATGTCCGTGGTGTCTTTAAGATAAGAAGGTAAAGTTTTTACATATTTTTGCAAGAAATTGTCGATGTATTGTGATAAGTTTGCAGTTATAGACCCTATTCCAGATATTATGGGCCTACCAGGTGGATTTGTGAGATCTTTATGTAGTTTTGGCAGGTAATAGAACACAGGTATTTTTGGGTATTTTGGACAGAGAAACTCAAATTCCTTTTTATGAATTATATTCTTACTTTGGGCTTCTTTTAGTAGATTTGTTAGTTTATTTTGAAACTTTTTTGTTGGATCCATTTTAATTTCTTGATAGGTATCTATATCTCCGAGGAGTCTATTGGCCTCATTGATGTAACTTGTTGTGTCTAAGAGAACTATGCCTCCTCCCTTATCCGCAGCCTTAATTGTCAGTTCTTTATCTTTTTGTAGATTTTGTATTATTGTATTTTCTTTTTTAGACAGGTTTCTTGGTCTATATTTATTATGTTTTAATTTTGCAATATCATTTTGTACTAATTTTTCAAAAAGCTTGAGGTTTCTCCCTTTTTCATTAGTTGGGTAAAATTTTGATTTTAATTTGAAATTTGTATGTTTTATTTCTGGGGTTGTTGTTTCTGTGGTTATTGTGGTTATTGTGGTTATTCTATTTGAAGTTAATTGTCTTTCTATTGTTTTTTTTGCAAAAAACCTTTTTAAGGTTAGTTTTCGAACAAATTGACTGAAGTGTATATGTGTGTTGAATTTATTCATTTTGGCTGTAGGGGCGAAGCTTAGACCTAATTGTAACACTTTTTCCTCATCTTTTGTCAATGTTTTACTGCTCAAATTAAAAATCCCTATTGTAGTGTTTACTTTGTTTTCTTGACATTTTTCTGTTGTTGTTGATCTCCCTCCTCTTGTTCCTCTCTGTTTCTTTTTCTTAATGGTGGTGCTTTTAGTGCCAATTGATTTTGTGGTGTCTCTTGTTTTTTTGGGGTTAACCCTAAAAAATGTTCTTCATTTGTTGGGGTGTTCTGATCAACTTTTAAATTCTCAAATCTGTTATGTGTTTCTAATTCATAATTGTGATTAGTGTTTTCTCTTAGTGTTTTTTTATCAGATGTGTGGTTTTTAAAATTATCCTTGTGATTTCCTCTGTGAAAATTTTCTCTTACGTGGTTGTCATTTCTATAGTGATTGTCATTTCTATAGTGATAATTATAATCATTTCTATAGTTGTTGTGCTCATTTTCCCTGTCTTCCCCTCTATATGTGTTTCTTTCTTTTTGTCTATGGTTATCTTCATATTGTGTGTAGTTTCTATTTTGTGTATTGAACCTTCTATCATAGTTGTGATGATTTCTATATTCTCTTGATTGATAGTTGTTACAAGGGTGATTCCAATAGTTATAATTATTCCTTTCTCTATCATAATACTGTCTTTCATTGGACCTTATTTCATATCTATAGCCTTTATAATTCATGTTTTTTTCTGTCTTCATCGTTTCTTTGTGTATAGTTTGAATTTTGTTTTCTATATGTTTGTTGCTTACTGACATTAGGTGTATCAATATCTATAGGGTCATGATTTTGTCCTGTTGTCATATCTTCTGTTTGTATTTCACCTTCTAATTCTTGGTAATCTTCCTCATCTCTTTTGTATTTTCTCCATTTTGTCTCTAATATATCTTTATTTAGTTTATTTAAATTAAAAATAATTTCTTTCTGTCTACTTTTAAATTCTTTGTCATCTTTAACTTCAGCTAATTCATTTTTAATTGCTGTGATATTCTCACTTAGTTGCTCTAGGGATTCTTCCCTAGATCGTTTCAGAATATCTAATAAAGTTTGTGTAGTGTCTTTCAATGCTGTGTCCCATTCTATTTGGAATTCATTTTTTATTCCAAGTTGTTTTTTATTGGTATAATTTCAAAAATACAAAATCCGTTAAGGAATACAAAATACAATTGTCATTGACAAAGAAAAA
The DNA here is from genome assembly GCF_027579735.1 of Bombina bombina. NCBI lineage: Eukaryota > Metazoa > Chordata > Amphibia > Anura > Bombinatoridae > Bombina > Bombina bombina. The sequence continues at coordinate 575,426,369 of NC_069503.1, read as the reverse complement.
CAATCAGAATGTCAAATTAAAATAACAGTCTCTCAAGGCAACAGTATTGAGAAAATAAAAAAAACATATGCAAAAAGAAAAACAACAGTCTACCGTGTCATTTCAGGGTTTCAAATCAATATTACATAAGAATATCTGAAAGGATGTACCGTCAATTAATGAAAATTCTCTATCTATGCAGGGAAGTATGGGAGGGTAAGGGGGAACTCATTAGTGGATGAGTGATTAAAGAGAGTTTTCTGAGGCTAAATATTGTGTCCACATATTTTGTGCAATAATATAATGATCCCTAGTGTCCAATCTAAAAGCTTTATATTCTTCTAGTTCTATAAGGTCGCTAACTTTATTTTTCCACATTATGATATTGGGAGGGTCTATGGATTTCCAGTTCTTTGCAATAAGTGCTTTAGCGCCATTTGAGAATATGCGAAGTAAAATGACATGGGATTTGGAGGGGAGTTTGATGTGTTTGTTTAGAAGAAATATTAGGGGATCGAAAGGGAGTATGAACTGGAAAATTTTTTCAATCTCACCAAGAAGGGTTCTCCAAAACCAAGTGATGCTGTTGCACCACCACCACATGTGGCCCATACCACTCCCCGCGTGTCCACATCGCCAGCATTTATTCCCAGTTGTAGGGTATAATTTGTATAAACGTCTAGGTGTGAGATACCAATTATGAAGGATTTTATAGTTCATCTCTAGAAGGGCAGCCGATGAGGAGGATGACATAGTATTTATAAATATAGATGATGCTACTTGGGGGAGAATAATGACTCCTAACTCCCTTTCCCATGATTCAATAGCTCCAGGTAAGTACCCCGGAGGAGGTTGAGTTAAAATAGAATACATTTTAGATAGGGTATGCCTTAAAGGGGTAGGAGATGTAATCAACGTTTCTAGTTTAGTCATAGGTCTAAGCATATTATTATTGGATTTATGAGTTGTAATATAATTGTGAAGTCTTCTATAGTTAAACCAGTTGGAGGCCCAAGCGAAGTTCCGCTCCTGAAGAGTGGTATGTGGGAGTAAGTGTTCGTTCTCTGAAAGGTGATGTATCGCAATGTCGGAGTGTTGGTTAGGGTTAGAGGGGTCAGTCCTCAGGTCAGCCAGAGAGAATTCAGAATTATGTGTCAGGGATGTGAGTGGGGAGGGGTTGGATGATAGGTAAGGGTTAGTTTTATTCGTTTTCCACCACTGTAATAAGGTCTCTCTAGTTATTGGATTGTCTATGTTGTGGATTGTGTTTTCAAAACGGGGGGACCAGCAAACAGAGCTGAGATTTTGGTCTTTATACAAATATTCTTCCAGGTGAACCCACCGCTTTTGAGACCCATGTATCCTCCAGTCGAGGATCCTTTGGATATAAATGGCAGATCTGTACAATTCTAAATTGGGGACCCCCAGACCACCATGTATTCGGGGGGATGTCATTATCTTACTATTAATTCTAGAATGCCTACCTCCCCAAATGAAGGAGCTGAATAGTCTTTGGATATTTGTGAGGTATTGGGGTGGAAGAGGGATAGGGAGAGCTTGCAATACATACAGTAGCCTGGGAAAAGCTGTCATTTTTATCGAGTTGATTCTACCCATCCAAGACAGGTGTCTAGAATGCCATGAGGAAAGTTCGCGTTCTAGAGATATTTTAAGAGGGACGTAATTATAGCGGTATGTTGAGTCTAAGTCTTCAGTAAGGTTAATACCTAAATATCTCAATGAGGTTTTGCACCGTCGGAAGGGACAGGTGAGTTCAATTTGTTGGGCAAGAGTGTCTGGCAACGAGATTCCTAGATACTCAGACTTAGACTGATTGATGGTAAAGTTGGTTAGTTTGTGAAAAAGTGTCAATTCATCTAGGAGTATGGGTATTGATTTATCCGGGGATGTGAGGGAAAACAACACGTCGTCTGCGAAGAGGGATAATTTATATGTCTCTCCCCCAACTGATATACCTGTAATGTTTGGGTTTTGTCTGACTCTGGCAGCGAAAGTCTCCAAGAGACATATAAATAGTAAAGGGGACAAGGGGCACCCCTGCCTGGTGCCGTTAGTTATTGGGAAGGGGCGGGATAGGATGCCATTCAGGGAGATTCGGGCACTGGGGCTATTATATAAAGCAAAAATTCTATGGAGCATAAGCTCGCCTAGGCCCATGGATTTCAGTGTAGCCTTAAGGAAGGACCATCTAACTCGTTCAAAGGCCTTCTCCGCGTCTGTTGACAACCAGACTGCGGGAAGGCCCCGGTTTTTGGAGTGGAGAAGTAGATGGAGATTTCGGACTGTGTTGTCCTTAGCCTCCCTAAGTGGGACGAAACCAACCTGGTCCTGATGAATGAGTTGAGGGAGATATTGGTTTAGTCTAATAGCCAACATTTTAGCGAATATTTTTATATCCGCGTTTAGCAGAGAGATTGGCCTATAGTTAGGGATAAGATCTAGGGACTTGTTTGGTTTCGGTATTATTGAGATATGAGCTTGGAGGGATTGGGGGTGAAAGGAGATATCATTATCAATGTCAGAGAAATGTGATAGGAGGTGGGGGCCAAGAATGTCTATAAATTTAGAATAGTATGAGTGGCCAAAGCCATCTGGGCCCGGAGCTTTACCGGGCGGGAAAGAGAGGATAGCCTTTCGAAGTTCCTTCAAGGTGAAAGGGGATTCTAAATCTAATTTCTGGTCTTCTGTCAAGGAGGGGAGATGTAGTGAGGCAAGGTAGTCGGTTATGTCTGAGGGTGAAGGTGGGGTTTGTTTCTTGTCTAAATTATAGAGGTCCTCATAATAGGATTTGAAATTATCCGCTATGTCGGAAGATGTGAACCATGTTTTGCCTTTATTATCTTTTATACTCATAATATATCCCTTAGAAGACTTATTTCTCAATAAGCATGCAAGGAGCCTGCCCTGTCTATTTCCTCCCTCGTAAAATCTTCTTCTAAGGAATAGAGCTTTACGTTTGGCCTCTAAGCCTAAAAGAAGGGCCAGCTGCCTCTGCTTATGAGTGATATGTTCGAGTAGGGAATGGGCCTTTGGGTGTCTTTTATGGGTGTCTTGGAGTTTGTCTAGTTCTTCTAGTAGATTACTAAGTGCCAGGGAGTTTTGTTTGGTTATTTTCGCTTTGAGTGCAATTAATTCCCCTCTAATAACGCACTTGTGTGCTTCCCAAATCTGGTGGGGGGTGACATCTGGTGTAACATTTAACTGGAAATAGGACTTGATTTTCTCTTGGATGTGTAGTTTGGAAATTGGATCTGTCAGTAATGTTTCATCCAATCTCCAGGTGCGTTCTGGTTTCTGTGAAGTGGGCCAATTTAAAGAGCAACTAATCATAGCATGATCTGACCATGTTATGGGGAAGATGTTAGAGGATTGGACTAAGGTTAAACTAGTGACGTCAATCATGAAATAATCGATGCGGGAATATATTTGGTGGGGGTGGGAGAAAAACGTATAATCTTTGACATTTGGGTGGTGAATTCTCCAGGCATCATGGACATTTAGTTTTGAAATATGGGATTTGATTAGTTTTAACGTCTTTTGGGATATGGATGACGTTCCAGAGGAGCAGTCTAAATCTGGATTTAAAGCTAAATTGAAATCCCCTCCTATGATCAGGCAACCCCTGGACATTTCAGAAATTATGTTAGAGGTTCTGAGGAAGAACGAGGCGTCTCCAGAATTTGGGGCATATACATTAGCAATGGTTATGACTTTGTTGAAAAGTCGACCAGTGATTACCACTAGTCTTCCGTCTGTATCTTTAAAAATATTAGTGAGATGGAAAGGAATCTGTTTACGTATCAAAATTCCTACTCCGTTGTGTTTTGTGGTATGTGATGAAAGGAAGACCTGGCCAAATTTCCTAAGGGACTGTATGGGTTCTCTGCCCTTCCTAAAATGAGTCTCTTGGAGGAGAATAATATCGCTTTTAAGTCTATGATAATCCCTCAAAGCTTGGGATCTTTTCTGGGGGATGTTTAGCCCTTTAACATTATGGGACAAAAAATTAATAGGTCTAGGTTGTACAGCCATGTCTTATGTATTCAGTGGCGACTATAGATAAGTAGAGAGCTGGGACACATGGGGAGTAACAGGGGATGAGTATTAGTAAATGTTTGGAATTCATTTTTTAGCTCAAATGTACATTTCTTTTTTAATCTGAGGCCTCTCTGTGCCCACTTGTTTGCTATGTATTTGTTAAGAAAATGTAATTCTATTTTTTGTTTGAGTTCGCTCGTCATGTTTTTCTCTAGTTTAGACATTTTTGTATTAATGTCTATGGGTTCTATCTCACTTATATTGGATTCATTTTCAGTGATTTCTTTCAGTATTTGTTCTCTCCAAGTAAATATATCATTCTCCATTACCAGGCTGCTGTTACTTATGCTTAATTAAATAAGCTAAGGCAGTATAATGGTTAAAAATGGATATATAAGAAACTGCGCCTGGAATCTGATCTTAAAGCTCCTTCACAGGTAATCTTCCCTATAATTACCGTATACAATTACAAAGTGATAAAACAATATGGAGTAAAGGAGTGCTGTAAGCTAAATAAGATAGTCTGGAGACCTCTATACAATTTAACAAAAGTACATTTATTTAAAACATGATTAAAAATATATATAAAAAAATATGTAGAGACATTGTTACTTTTTGATTGAAAATAGCAATACTGAGAAAAAAGCCACTACAACTGCGGCACCAAATTAATAAGGTGGAATAAGGATAAGAAAATTAGAAAGGTGGAATTATTTAGATAGATCACCCAAAACGCTTAATATTGTATTGTTTTTTTATATAACACAACATTGTTTATTTTAAATCCAGGGAGACGTCCCTAACATACACAATTGCATTATATATTTTTAATCATGTTTTAAATAAATGTACTTTTGTTAAATTGTATAAAGGTCTCCAGACTATCTTATTTAGCTTACAGCGCTCCTTTACTCCATATTGTTTTACCCCTTCATAGGATAGACATGTTTGCAGCCTGGCCTAATGCTTTTTATGGCAAACAAACTGGTGCCAAACTTGCCATCTCATATATTTTACCTTTTCTAAATAAGTAACTGGTCATTTGAAAGGGTCAAAATTCTTTGGGCCACTCATTTCTGTGTGGATATTTACACGGCATGAACTTATAGGACAAATATGTTCAGTCTGTCCCAACACTCTTTATGGCAAACAAATTGGTGCCAACCTTGTCACTTCATATAATTTACCTTTTCTGAATAAGTAACTGGTATTTTAAAAGGGTTAAAATATTTTCGGACACTCATTTCTGTGTGGATATATAAATTGCGTGAGCCCCTTCATGCAATCTATATGTTTTAGACTCGCAAACGGTTTATATTTTAAACAAACTGATGCCAACCTTGCCACTTTATATATTTTACCTTTTCTGAATAAGTGGTATTTTAAAGGGGTTAAAATCCTGTGGGCCACTCATTTCTGTGTGGATATATACAGGGCGTGAGCCCCTTCATAGGGCAGGCATGTTCTCAGCCTGGCCCAACACTTTTTATGACAAACAAACTGGTGACAACCTTGTTAAATTACATATTTTACCTTTTATAAATAAGTTACTTCTATTTTGAAAGGGTTTCTTTGCCATATAGTTATTTGGGACAGTCTGAAAACACGTGGATTGTATATAAAGTGGCTCACCCTATATAACCACACAGAAATCAGTGGCCCAAAGGATTTTAACTGTTTTAAAATACTATTTACTTATTTGGAAAAGGTAAAATATATAAAGTGGCAAGGTTGGATACAATTTATTTGCCATAAATAGCGTTGGACCAGGCTGAGAACATGTCTCTCCTATGATGGGGCTCATGCCCTGTATATATCAACAGAGAAGGGAGTGCCCCAAAGGATTTTTTACCCTTTCAAAATACCAGTTACTTATTCAGGAAAGGTAAACTATATTAGGTAACAAGGTTGGCACCTGTTTGTTTGCCATAAAAAGCATTGGGCCAGGCTGAGAACATGTCTTTCTTATGAAGAAATTCATGCCCTGTATATATCAACACAAAAATAAGTTGCCCAAAGGATTTTAAAGGGACATTGTAATAAAAAACCCCCATTAAAAATCATTTAAACGTGGAAACAAAAAACTTTTAAATGTACTTCTATTTTTAAATATATACCTTTTCACCACAATGTAAATTTTAATTTTTATTGGTTTCCAAACTCACTCCGTGGGTACTGTTGCCAGTCGTCCAATCCGGGCTGACAACCCAGGTTGGAATATGGTGGCACTTCGACGTAATGCACATGTGCAAACTCTATCGATGTCATTGAAGACGTCTGTCGCTGGATGTCTTTGCTGAGTGTCTCTGCTGAGTGTAGGAGACCCGATCGATCGCAGATAAGAAGAGTGAGCTGCGCTGACAAGGTAAGTTGTGTCTGCTCAGAGAATCTCCCTAGTATTAACGAGCAATTTTAATTGTATGGCAATAAGATATTCTTAAGTTATTATTGACATAACTTATAAATTATAATCAAATAAATAATAATTTATCATGTTGGCTCTCTAATATTTTAACAGTAAATAATTGTTTTAAAATCAACTTAGAATTTTAATTTTTGTTTTCTTCATCTTCAACTTATTATTTAACATTAGGTAAAATAATATATTTAAAAAACAAATCTAATTTTATACATAAACATACATTTAATAAATTATTATGAAACAAGATAGTCTGATGAACAATCAGCAGGCACTACTCAGGTTATGAACCAAAAATGGGCTTTTACCAAAGCTTACAGTACTGCTTTTTCTAATAAAGGTGTCCTAAGCAGGAATGTAAGCTTAGGTAAAGGGCCTGCAGATTGATGGATACATTTAGCTAACAATTACCTGGCACTAATCTGGTTCAGAACTAAAAATGGACATTTTCCTAAATTTACATTTCTGAAAAAAAAAAGGATTGTATGAAGGGGCTCACGCCCTGTATATATCCAAACAGAAATCAGTGGCCCAGAAGATTTTAACCTTTTTTAAATACTATTTACTTTTTTAGAAAAGGTAAAATATATGAAGTGACAAGGTTATTATTATTTATTATTATACTTTATTTATAAAGCGCCAACATATTTTGCAGCGCTTTCCATGGATACAATTCATTTAAATAAAACAATGATATAAAACTTGTAAGAGACAGGACACAATTTACAAACACATACACAGACATCCCAACCTGCAAAAACTCATTTCAGGGAGGTGGCTTCTCCCACTACTGCGCCGCCCCCCCTCCCAGGTATATATTGGACACCTTGAAACCCTAATAAGATAGAGCTTTATCATTGAATTAGCTTCCCACTAAAGTCAAATAAAAAAAAAGTAGCTTTATTGCACAACCACATACAACAAACCTTTTTTCCAGTGATTGTATGCTTGTTGAATGCTCAAATTTTTTAGAATACAAAGTTTAATTACGTGCAGTAAATAAGGTAGTATTTGTGTTTTATTTTATTAGAATCAGTGGGGGCTTTTTGGTTACTGGTGCATGCTTTGAGGGTTCTATAACATCCCAGCAACTAAAGGCATTCCTTAAAGAAACACTTTTCCGGATTTGGGCCACATTGGATCATAGTACTTGGAGTTTCAGGGAGATTGCATTCCATTTGCTGGCATCAGGGAGCTGCTATTACAATCAGGGAGAGTCCCTGAACTTCAGGGAGACTTGGGATGTCTGCATACAGGAGGAATTGAGGGCCCTATTCCTGTGGGAACTTACAATCTAGAAATCTACAATCTAGGTTGACAAGAAAGGAGCTTGATTAGGGTTGCCACCTGTACCTTAAAATACAGAACACTTATAAGTTACACATGCTGCAGGGTGTGCAGGGAGAAATATGAATAGTGCTGTACAGAAACACAATACATGTTCCTCCCTGCAGCATGTGTAACTCATAAGTGTCCAGGAAAAGATGGCTGAGGTGGCAACCCTAAGCTTGATGCCCCTGTTTAGGCTCGCCGGAAATAGCAGTTATGAAACAGCGGTCTAAAGACCGCTGCTCCATAACTTGTCTGCCTGCTCTGAGGCTGCAGACATCAATCCGCCCGATCCTATACGAAGGGGCTGATTAACACCCGCCGCAAATCTGCAGGGGTCAGCATTGCACTAGCAGTTCACAAGAACTGCTTGTGCAATGATAAATGCTGACATCGTATGCTGTCGGCATTTATCGATGTGCGGCGGACATGATACGCTACATCGTATCATGTCCGCTTGCACTTTTAATAAATCGGCCCCGATGTCTGTCCTATGATAAGTTCATGCGGTGTATATATCCACACAGAAATGATTTTAACCCTTTTAAAAGTTACAAGTTACTTATTCAAAACTTAATCAAAATTGTGCCATGTTTACCATCTGTTTATTCCAATATAAGATGATATTTTTTTATATAAAATGTAAGTTTGTTTAGGTTTTTATTAAGCTTTATTTTGCAAATTGCAATCAGTTGCAGAATTTAAAGCTGACTGAATAAGAAGCCAACTTCAGCCTTGTGCATTTTGCAGTTTTTTTGTTGTTAATGCTCATTCACAGTGGTTACCTTCTAAATGACAATCAGCATAAACCACTGTGAGTGAACATTAACAACAAAAAAGCTGCAAAATATTTAGTTTTCAGAATGAGTGTTTATAGGTTGTTTGTTACATTAAAGTTGATTTAAAAAAAAAAAAGCAAACAAAAAAAAACAACCTTTGAGTGGAGGTCACATGTTTCCTGTCTAGAGTGGAGCTCCAGTCTGCAGCCAGACCCTTCTCGCTCTTGTATATAACTGGTATTGTGCGCACCGTATCGCTACAATTTCTTCTCGGTTTAAAATGTACAGGAACTGGATATGCTCTATGTGCTGGCTCGCCTTTACCTGCGTCATTGCGCTCTTCACAGAGCCCCTCTCTGGGGACACAGATGCCGTCGAAGAAGATGAGGGTATTAGAACATTAGTAGCATTTTTAAACTTACTTTAGAAATTCATGCGCTGCAATAAAAACAAGGTGCAAAGACCGTATTATATTTAACCTTTTAATGCCGTTATGCCGTTCTATTCCGTGATAATTACACTGGGCTTTAAAGCCGATATGACGGAATAGAACGTCATAGCTAACGGCTGTCCTGAAGCCTTCTGTGCTTCCAGGATTTGATCGCGGTCTGGAGGGCGTTCCTAGGGTTGTAGGGACGCCCCCCAGACGCGATCCAATAATTGAAATCTCGCAATCGTGTGCACGATCGCGTGGTTTCAATTTGTCTACATCGGAACAGTTGTTCCGATGTAGGCACTTTAGCCCTGTCACGAAAGGGTTAATACTAAAGTGCTAGATGCCATGTAACATGCTATATACATATGCCTTTTAGCTTTGAAACTAATTGGTAGTGTACACTAATGTGTATATTTAATAAATTCACTATACATATCAGTTCCTCCTTGTTTTTATTTTAGCTTTAATTGGATTTGTGTATTATTTACTGTTTGTTGTAAGAACAAACTGATAGTCTAACATGTTTGTTAGTAAATACACTTTTTTGTTTTAAATATTAAAGGGACATAATACTCATATGCTAAACCACTTGAAACTGATGCAGTATAACAGTAAAAAGCTGACAGGAAAATATCACCTGAGCTTCTCTATGTAAAAAAGGAAGATATTTTACCTCACAATCTCCTCAGCTCAGCAGAGTAAGTTCTGTGTACAAAATTATACTCAGCTGCTGCTCAGCTGCAGGTAAAAAAAAATATATGAAGAAATGAACAGCAGCCAATCAGCATCAGCAGTGCTGAGGTCATGAACTCTTTTACTGTGAGCTCACGAGATTTCACTTAAAGAGACACTGAACCCAATTTTTTTCTTTCATGATTTAGAAAGAATATGTCATTTTTAACAACTTTCTAATTTACGTATAGTATCTAATTTGTTTCATTCTCTTGATATCTTTAGCTGAAAAGCATATCTAGATAGGCTCAGTAGCTGCTGATTGGTGGCTGCACATACATGTCTCATGTGATTGGCTCACCCATGTGCATTGCTCTTAATTCAACAAAGGATATCTAAAGAATGAAGCAAATTAGATAACAGAAGTAAATTGGAATGTTGTTTAAAATTGTATGCTTTATCTGAATCATGAAAGAAACATTTTGGGTTCAGTGTCCCTTTAACTCTCATGAGATTTCATAGTAAACTTCCTTTAAACTGAATAGGGAAATAACATAAGAATGCACGAGGCTCAACCCCTTAGCTGTCCCTGGACAGACATACTGATTTGCTGCTTAGAAGTCCTTTACAAAGGGATGTGGCTACTGAGGAACTTTTGAGGTAAAATATCTTTCTTTTTTACATAGAGATGTTCAGGTGATATTTTCTAGTCAGCTTTTTACAGCTATGCTGCATAACTTTCAAGTGTTTCTTCATTTGGGTATTATGGCCCTTTAAGTATTTTTAAGTTGCAAAGTCGTGTCATGAAAGTTGAAATATATTTGAGACAGCATTAAATATAAAAAATGAAGTTTTGTATTTTTGAAAAGCAAACTCTTTTCAAATATTGTGAAATATTAAAAAATGATCACCAAGATTACAAGTTGTGCGCTACACCCGGTGCGTAAATAACGCTAAACATTTAGCGCTGCCATTACAAGTTAAAAAAAAACCTTCTTGTGTTGCGCGTTATGGTACGATAAGCTCCATTCCGCACAAAAGCCAAGTCCTGACTTGACGTTCTCGTGCACATTTCTCCCCATAGACATCAATGGAGAGAAAGTGTTAGAAAAAAACTAACACCTGTGATCGTGGAATGGTGATCGCTGTAGCGCAATCCCCATTGATGTATATGGGGACAAGAAATTTATGTAAAAATCTAACACCCTAACATATACCCCTAATCTCTCTCTCAATACCCCTATTCTGCTGCCCCCTGACATTGCCAACACTAAATAAAGTTATTAACCCCTAATCCACTGCACACTCGCATCGCTAACACCTAAATAAAGTTATTAACCCCTAAACTGCCGACCCCGACATCGCCGACACTAAATAAATATATTAACCCCTAGACCACCAACCCCCCACATCGCTAACTCAACAACAAACCTATTAACCCCTAATTCGCCGACCTAATTCACCAACCTCCCACATCGCAAATACTAAACTGAATCTATTAACCCCTAAACCGCCCCCCCCCCCACATCGCAACACACTAAAACTATTAACCCCTAAACCTAGTACCCCCTAACTTTAAATACAAGCTACAATCCGTTTTCCGGACTAAATTGTTCCTAAGGACTTTAAAGGAGGAGGATTTCTACAGAAAAATTAACAACCCTCTGTAATGTATAACGGACTTACGAGTTCATACATCCTACAATGAAAAGTTTCTCTTTAGGATACAAATAGTCAAGAACACTATATACCGCAGTTTGATTAGTACTGGAGTTTAACCAAAAAAAAATGCATAAACAATCTATCTGGAATGACCTGCTTATTTATTTGTCATGACAACATGTGTTCTTATATAAATGGCTGTTATTATGAACTCATTATAAATTGAACATAGAACCCTATAAGTTTCTATGGTAGCGTATACCTTTAAAAATTGGTGCTACCCTCTGGTTGGGGTGTTGTTCATTATAATTTAGTGCAAGCTTATATTACACTTATATCATGCTTTGATATTCATTGTTATGTAGTATTTGGCATAGATCCTCAGGTGAATTTTTTACTCATGATAACAGATTTCCAATTTTTATTGGGTTATCCTCTGAAAGAGGTGTTGCCATCTATACTTAAAACTGTTTATGCTTTATCTTTCATGGATCCCCAATATTATCTATGGTAGCAGATTCCTGTGGGTCACAGGGCTACCCTACTAGGGGTGTTGCAAGTTAGCATATTAAATAATAATATATATTATCACTACGTGTATCGAGCTAACTTTAAGTAAGCTGGCCAGCTTTTTTATTCATGCTATATATTTAAGATGTACTAATTATTTGCACAGAATAAATGTATTTGTATTTCGATGTGTGTGTAGTTTCGTTTAGGGGACCCAGCTGTTGTATATTTTACACCGGAGCAGTAACCGCAGCTAAATAAATCTTCATATTATTATTCAAATGTGTCATTGACTTCATTATTGTTGTATATTTTGAGTGCTGAAATCCCTGGCTTTCGTGAGGGTAATACTTATTAGACATGTGCATGGCGAAAAAATTTGGTTCGGATCGATTCGGAATTTTTCGAACTTCGGTTTGGAACGATTTGAATTCGGAAAATTCTGAATCGATTCTTTTCGGATTCGTTTCAGATTCATTCGGATTCGAAGAAATTCGGCTGGATTCGGTTCGATTCGGTTCGATTTGGTTCGATTCGGTTCGGAAATTCGGCATTTCGGTAAGTGTTAGGTGGGATTAGACTAGTATTATACTGTATATTAGGTGTTAACCTAACATACTGTACAATACTAGTGTAATCCAATGGCCATCCTGAATTTACGAATCGATTCGAACTAATTCGGTTTGATTCAGAAAATTCGGCAGAATTTTAATTCGGAAATTCGGCTCGATCCAAATCGCCGAATTTGCCGAATTTCCGAATCGAACCGAAACGAATCGCACATATCTAATACTTATACCCTCTATTTGTTCTTTCTGTTTTTGGAGGTTTAAATATTTGTTCTACAGGGTCTGCACCTAAGTAATTATAAATAAGCTAATAATTGCTCTCTTCTCCCCAATAAGTAGTGTTTTGTTTTAACTTTAAATACAACTTACAATATAACTACCTTCAAATAAATAAAAACTTACCTGTGAAATAAAAAAGACTAATCTTAAAGGGACATGAAACCCAAAAGATTTCTTTAATTTTAAGCGCAATGCCCATACAAATGCCACTTTAGGGGCAATGGGTAGATTAGTTTTTTTTAGAGTTAGGTTTTTTATTTTTGGGGGTTAGTTGGGTGGGGGTTTTTACTGTTAGGGGGTACTTTGTAATTTTTATGTAAAAGAGCTAATTTCTTAAGGGCAATGCCCTACAAAAGCCCCTTTTAAGGGCTATTGGTAGTTTATTGTTAGATTAGGGGGTGTTTTTATTTTGGGGTGGCTTTTTTGTTTTTATAGGGGTATTAGATTAGGTTTAATTTTTATTATTTTGGATAATTTCGTTTGTTATTTTTTGTAATCTTATTTTTTTTTCCATAATTTTAGACTTGGTTTTTTTGTAATTTTAGTTTGTTTTTCGTAGCGTTAGGATTTTTTAATTTAGTAACTTTTAGGTTTTTTATTTTTATTTTATTTTTTTTAAATGGTAATGTTAGGTTTATTTAAAATTTAAACTTAGGTTTTTTTCATTTCACAGGTAAATTTTTTTTTTAATTTGATGGTAGTTATATTGTGAGTTTAATTTAAAGTTAGGGGGTGTTAGGTTTAGGGGTTAATAGTTTAATTTAGTGTGTTGCAATGTGGGGTGCTGGCGGTTTAGGGGTTAATAGGTTTTGTTTAGTATTAACGATGAGGGGGGTCGGTAGTTTAGGGGTTAATAGGTTTATTTTAGTATTTGCGATGTGGGGGTCGGCAGTTTAGGGGTTAATATGTTTATTATAGTATTTGCGATGCAGGGGTGGCAGTTTAGGGGTTACTAGGTAGTTTATGGGTTTTAGTGTACTTTGTAACATTTTTGTTATGAGTTTTGTGAAGCATTTTTGTTTTTCACATAATCAATAACTACTGGTCTTTGATCGCCGAATAAATAGTTGCAGTATAAGCTATAACGCTAGTGTAATAGCCGGACCACACAACCTTTAATACGGGTTAGCTGAAAATTCCACACTCAAAAGCCATTTATTGAGTGTGGAATGGAGAGTTGTGGTACAGGCTAAAACAATAGCGGTATAGCCGTATCGCCGCGACTTGTAATACGGGTGAGCTGCCATTCTGCGTGTAAAGGCCAATTTTTCAGTACAACTTGTAATCTTGCTGTATAGTAATTATGTATATAGAAGCTGAACATGTTTTTTTTCTTTTTTTATAAACTGGGGAGTTAACTGTTTCTTTACTGTAGTTTTAATGGTAAATAATTCCAGTTAGATAAGGTGTAGACTTAAAAAATAATAATAATAATAATAATTCTAGTTTAGTTCTGTTATCCATGTTATTGTGAGCTGCTGGTGCAACGCTGCCCCCTGCTGACACGCGGCCAATCGGCCACCAGCAGGGGGGTGTCAATCAACCTGATCGTACTCGATCGGGTTGAATTCCAACGATTCCTGTCCGCCTCATCAGAGCAGGCGGACAGGTTTATGGAGCAGCGGTCTTTAGACCGCTGCTTCATAACTGGTGTTTCTGGCGAGCCTGCAGGCTCGCCAGAAACACGGGCCCTCAAGCTCCGTATGGAGCTTGATAGATTGGCCCCCATGTCTCAAGCACAGAGTGGCATCAATGCTTCAAATTTTTTTTTTTTTTTTACATATACCGGTAGTATGCATGAAGCATACACTTCTGAGCCTACTTAAAGGGACAGTCTACACTAAAATTGTTATTGTTTAAAAGGATTGATGATGCCTTTACTACTCATTCCCCAGCTTTGCACAATCAACATTGATATATTAACCCTTTCACTACCGGGACTTTCAGACAAAAACATGCCCAAAATACCAGAGAATTTGTAGCATTTTTGCTATCACTCCATTTGAACAGAAATATAATAGAATATTTACCTATCAAAGCTATATATATATATATTTTTAAGTAGACAACACAAGGTATTTATATAGGCCCATTTTAGTATATTTCATGCCACCATTTCACCGCCAAATGCAATCAAATAAAAAATTTTTTACTTTTTTCACAAACTTTGGCTTTCTTAAAGAAATTATTTACATACTGCTTGTGCAATCATGGCACAGATGTTTGTAAAAGTTTCTCTGGGATCCCCTTTGTTCAGAAATAGCAGACATATATTGGTTTTGTCATTGCTTTTTGGTAATTAGAAGGCCGCTAATCGCAGCTGTGTACCACACTTCTATTATTTCCAGCAGTGAAGGGGTTAATTAGGTACCTTTAAAAATAATGTAGTGTAGAGATTAGTCTCCCACCTGACACTTCCCACCCCCTGATCCCTCCCAAACAGCTCTCTTCCCTTCTCCAACCCCCAATGATCACCCCCATCTTAGGTACTGGCAGTCTGCCAGTATGAAAATTTAAAGGGATTATAAACCCACATTTTTTCTTTCATGATTCAGATAGAGCATGCAATTTTAAGCAACTTTCTAATTTACTCCTATTAGTAATTTTTCTTCGTTCTCTTGCTATCTTTATTTAAAAAGCAGGAATGTACAGCTCTGGAGCCAGCACATTTTAGGTTTAGCACCATGGATACCGCTTGATTATTAGTGGCTACATTTAGCAAACCAATAAGCAAGCATAATCCAGGTACTGAAACAAAACTGGGCTAGCTCCTAAGGTTTACATTCCTGCTTGTTAAATAAAGATAGCAAGAGAACGAAGAAAATTTGATAAGAGAGTAAATTAGAAAGTTGCTTAAAATTGCATGCTCTACCTGAATTATGAAAGAAAAAAATTGGGTTTAGTATCCCCTTAAGGCTTTTTTTTTTTTTTAAAGTAAAATATTTTTTATTTTATTTTTATATTTTCTGCAGTGTAGGATCCCCCCCTAACAGCTCTCTAAACCTCTCCCTTCTAACTGTTAGGCACCATCTTAGGTGCTGGCAGCTGTCTGCCAATACCTATAAACTGCTCTTTTTAAAACAAAAATGTTTTATTTTTTATGTTTTGTATTATTTGTTGCTTATTTTCTGTAGTGTCCCCCCCACCTCCCCCTTCCGCAATCATTACTTAGGGCTCCCCAAACCCCTAGATCCCCTTTTCTGTAGTGTAGCTGCCCCATCCCTCCCTGTTTCTTCGTTTTTTGTTTTTCGTAGCGTAGGGACCTCCCACTCCCTCCCCTCTCCGCTGCTGAGCCACCCACCACTTGTCCACACCTCCCGTCGTCACCAGCAGAAGATTGTTACAGACGGTGACACACACAGTGTGCAGCTTTAGTTTTGTATATTATAGGCTGTCTTAGAGTCTCAGATTCCAGAAAACTGATTACATGTCATTCAATCCATGATTTCTGTTTCCGTGGATAGTAAAAGTATTAAACCTATTGATAGAGCAATGTCCTTCTTTGTGTCTGAGGATGTAAAATATTTTATATCTTTATTAGTGGCATCACATTATAAACATTCTGTCCCCTCTGAAAATTATGATTCCACTTATTTATATGAGGGTCCTTCCACCCATTTTTTCAAACGTACCTGGCGGCCCACTAATGATCATGGCCAGCAAAGTGAATCTGTTAAATGGCTCAAACCATGCCTCCCTGAGGTATCAGTAAGGGATGATAGAACCTCTTCCCCGGAGGATTAAAGGGGTAAAGAATCCATTGGGTCTTCTTTTAAACATGTCTGTTGGTACTTTGATTTCTTCAGAACCATGAGTCTGATGTGGAGTACACAGACCATATAGAAGAGCAGAATTCCATTTCTAATGAGGAGCCTAACAGTGACCACTTTCTGTTTCCTATAAGTGATGTCCTATATGAAGATAGTGGTGAATTGTTGTTAAATCCTTATGATTTTCACCATCCACGTTCCTCTGATTGGCTTCCCCAATCATATTTCCAAATTTTTACAGAAGTGGATGCACAGGCCTCTTAAATATAAGGGGCATAAAAATTTGAAGGCTAAATGTCCTCACCCCTCCCTATTGTGTAAAGAATGCCAAACACCTTTATTTGACAAAATTATGGTGCATAAGGGTTTGGAAAAGGTCTTTGAATCAATACAAGACAAATTCCTCGATGTCATTGGTTCTTTGACAATTTTTATTGTCCAACAATGCTCTTAAACTAAGACACCTTTGGACACAGTGGCTATAAAGGAGTAAGTTTAAAGAGCAATCTATCAAATTGGTAACAACAATGCTGCTCTCTCTGTAGAAAGGTGCAGCACAGCCCTTATGAAACATGACCCCAAATTAAGTAATTATACTATAATTAATTGAGTTCTGCTGCCCGTGACTAGCTTTTTGGTGAGTATTTCATCACTAAGCTTAGTAAATATGTATTTACTTTTATGGTCGTAGAACAAGGCTCAAGCTAACATTAAGAAGGCACTGCATAGACATGTTTTTACTAGGACTGGGAGATATAGAGGCCGTTTTCCTTGCCGTTTAGTAGTTACAGTCTCAAGACCAGGTTATGGCTTTGCCCCAGATCCTCAATATCAATCAGGTAGAGTGTTCTTCCCAAGAAGAGCTAGAGCTGCCAGACAGAAAGGCAACCCACTGCTGTCCAATGTCAAGCAGGGCCAGGTTATTCTTCTGTTTTTTCCCTTCTGCTTCTTGTTCTCCAGGTTTTCACAGGGAGGTTAATTTTCTTCTCCCAAAAATGGGCAGAGATCTTCCAGGAGTGGTGGGTACTTCAGACTTCCAAGGGAATTCATCTAGAATTTGTCATTCCTCTAGTTCAGCTGCATGTGTCCAATCCTTTCCCTTACAATTCCAAGAATTAGAGATAGAAACGTTGATTTATTTTACAAAGATATGACGAGTCCCAGGATTCAACCTTGTGGGATATAATCCTCCTGCTAACAGGAAGTGGCAAAGAGCACCACAGCAGAGCTGTTATATAGCTCCTCCCTTGACTCCTCCCCCCCAGTCATTCTCTTTCCCTATGCTAGTAATAGGAAGGGTAAAGTGATAGTGGTGATAAAATGATAGTTTTAATTTCTTCAATCAAGATGTTTTTTATTTTAAATGGTACCGGTGAGTACTATTTGATTCAGGGGGGATATGGAAGAAGACTTCCCCCTGAAATTGATGATCTTAGCAGCAGTTACTAAGATCAATTATGGTTCCCACAGATCTGAAGGTAATATGGGAAAATTCTTCAGTGTGGAGAACAGTCTCATGCAGCATTTGAAGTATGTTTTCAGCCTTTTTCTTCTCAGGAGATTTAATATATCAGAACTGGCTGATTTGGTTCCTTATAGTGGGAACAGGGTAAGCAGTAGTCCTATATTTAATAAGGGTGTTACTGTTCTCCTGGGTGTTTTCTTCTAACATTTATGCAACTCAAAGGCAGCATAGAATACAGACACTGGGGCATTTTATCATAGGATAACTAAGAGAAAGATGGACTTATATTGTTTATTATTTGATTTATTGGGGACCACATGGCTGTTTATAACCGCTTCCCATGCGGTAGTTTGAATTTTTAGTGCAACGTCCATTGTGGGCGGGGCCTATTTTCGCGCCTCAGACACGCAGTTTACTCTGAAGGAGACAGCAGACATTAGCTCCGGTTGGGCCCTATCTGTCTTCTATACTATCCGGATTGGTGTCGATTCATTTGACAGGTTTCTGGGGGCAGGTAGGCGCCACAGCAGAGCTGTGGCAAGGTGCAGGGGTCGTTATTTAGCGAATTGTATTTTTTTTGCTTGAATGTTCCTGTAAAGGGTAAATTTTCTATCTTGCATATGGGATGCAATAATTTTTGGCAACTCTGCATATATATACCTAGTTTTTGAACGACTATAGACGTTTCTAAGTGTATTTGAGAAATATTGTTTTACAAAATTAATTTTTTCAATAAATAAAGTGTTTACCAACTGTTGTGGTTATTACTACTTTGTTTAACATGTCTGACATTGAGGAATCTCATTGCTCTATGTGTTTAGAAGCCATTGTGGAACCCCCACTTACATTGTGTACCTCTTGTACTGATATAGCCTTACACTGTAAAGAACATATTTTAGGAAATGAAAGTATGTCTAAGGATGATTCTCAGTCTGAAGAGAATCAGGATATGCCATCCAATTCTCCCCAAGTGTCACAACCATTAACACCCACACAAGCGACGCCTAGTACCTCTAGTGCGTCTAATTCTTTTACTCTGAAAGATATGGCTGCAGTTATGTCAACTACACTCACTGAGGTATTATCTAAACTGCCAGGTTTGCAAGGTAAACGCAGTAGGCCAGGTATTAATGTAAATACTGAACCCTCTGATACTTTATTAGCCATTTCCGATGTACCCTCACAATGCTCTGAATTGGGGGTCAGGGAATTATTGTCTGAGGGAGAACTTTCAGAATCAGGGAATGTGTTACCTCAGACAGATACAGACTTAGCGTCCTTTAAATTTAAACGTGAACACCTTCGCCTGTTACTCAGGGAGATCCTAGCGACTCTGGATGATTGTGAACCTATTACAATTCCTCCAGAAAAATTGTGTAAGATGGATAAATATCTAGAAGTACCTACTTACACTGATGTTTTTTCGGTTCCCAAAAGAATTTCGGAAATTGTTAAAAAGGAATGGGATAGACCAGGCATACCGTTCTCTCCCCCTCCTAATTTTAAGAAAATGTTTCCTATATCAGACACCATCAAGGACTCTTGGCAAACGGTCCCTAAGGTGGAGGGAGCAATATCTACTCTAGCTAAGCGTACAAATATACCTATTGAGGACAGTTGTGCTTTCAAAGACCCTATGGATAAAAAGTTAGAGGGTCTTCTAAAGAAATTGTTTATTCACCAGGGTTTCTTGTTACAACCTACTGCCTGCATTGTTCCAGTAACTACGGCGGTGGCTTTCTGGTTTGATGCTCTTGAGGAGTCTCTGAAAGTAGAGACGCCCTTAGAGGACATTTTGGACAGAATTAAAGCTCTCAAGCTAGCTAATTCTTTCATCACAGATGCTGCTTTTCAGATTGCTAAATTAGCGGCAAAAAATGCAGGCTTTGCCATTTTGGCACGTAGAGCGCTTTGGTTAAAATCGTGGTCTGCTGATGTATCATCAAAATCTTAGCTTTTAACTATTCCTTTCAAGGGCAAGACCCTATTCGGCCCAGAATTGAAGGAAATAATTTCTGGCATTACTGGAGGTAAGGGCCACGCCCTACCTAGAGACAAACCTCTTAAGATGAGGGGTAAACAGAATAATTTTCGTTCCCTTCAAAATTTCAAAGGAGTACCCTCTGCTTCCCTTTCCGCTAATAAACAGGAAGGAGATTTTGCTCAATCCAAGTCTGTCTGGAGACCTAACCAGACCTGGAATAAGGGTAAACAAGCCAAGAAGCCCACTGCTGCTACCAAGACAGCATGAAGGGGCAGCCCCCGATCCGGGACCGGATCTAGTAGGGGGCAGACATTCTCTCTTTGCTCAGGCTTGGGCAAGGGATGTTCAGGATCCCTGGGAATTGGAATTCAAAAATGTTCTCCCAAGAGGGAGATTTCATCTTTCACGTTTGTCTGTAGACCAGACAAAAAGAGAGGCGTTCTTACACTGTGTAAAAGACCTCTATAACCATGGTAGTAATTTGTCCAGTTCCAAAACTGGAACAGGGACAGGGGTTTTACTCAAACCTTTTCGTGGTTCCCAAAAAAGAGGGATCTTTCAGACCTTTTTTAGATCTAAAATGTCTAAACAAATTTGTCAGAGTCCCATCGTTCAAAATGGACATTATACGAACAATCTTACCAATGATCCAGGAGGGTCAATTCATGACCAATGTGGATCTAAAGGATGCGTACCTTCACATTCCTATCCACAAGGATCATCATCAGTTTCTAAGGTTTGCCTTTCTGGACAAACATTATCAGTTTGTGGCCCTTCCCTTCAGGTTTACCACAGCTTCCAGAATCTTCACAAAGGTGCTAGGGTCCCTCCTAGTGGTTCTCAGGCCATGGGGCATAGCAGTGGCGCCCTATCTGGATGATATCTTGATATAGCGTCAACTTATCATCTGACCAAATCTCACACGGACATTGTGTTGTCTTTTCTAAGAACT
Organism: Bombina bombina; assembly: GCF_027579735.1. Taxonomy (NCBI): domain Eukaryota; kingdom Metazoa; phylum Chordata; class Amphibia; order Anura; family Bombinatoridae; genus Bombina; species Bombina bombina. The sequence continues at coordinate 575,405,505 of NC_069503.1, read as the reverse complement.
CACGGTTGAAAAGTGAATATAGAAAATAGTTCACTTGTTCCACAAACAAGAGTTCCATTCTTGGGAACTCTGATAGACTCGATAGACATGAAAATATTTCTGACGGAGGTCAGAAAATCAAAGATTCTAAACACTTGCCGAGCTCCATACCTCGGCCATCAGTGGCTCAGTGTATGGAAGTCATTGGATTAATGGTAGCAGTGATGGACATCATCCCGTTTGCTCACTTTCACCTCAGACCACTGCAGCTGTGCATGCTCAGACAGTGGAATGGGGATTATGCGAATTTATCTCCTCAGATAAATCTGGATCAAGAGACCAGAGAATCTCTTCTTTGGTGGTTGTTACAGGATCATCTGTCCCAGGGAATGTGCTTCCTAAGGCCATCATGGGTTATAGTGACAATGGACGCCAGCCTCTTGGGCTGGGGTGCAGTCTGGAATTCCCTGAAGTCTCAGGGAACTTGGACTCCGATGGAGTCTCAATTACCAATCAATATTCTGGAACTGAGAGCAATATTCAACGCGCTTCATGCGTGGCCTCAGTTGGCGCTGACCAAATTCATAAGATTCCAGTCGGACAATATCTTGACTGTAGCATATATCAATCATCAGGGGGGAACAAGGAGTTCTCTAGCAATGATAGAGGTATCAAAGATAATCCGATGGGCGGAGAATCACTCTTGCCATCTATCAGCAATCTATATCCCAGGAGTAGAGAACTGGGAAGCGGATTTTCTAAGTTGTCAGACTTTTCATCCGGGGAGTGGGAATTAACTCGACAATGGGGCACATCGGAATTGGATCTAATGGCATCTCGACAGAATGCCAAGCTTCCACGTTACGGGTCCAGATCAAGGGATCCCCAGGCTGTACTGATAGATGCTCTAGCAGTACCTTGGTCATTCAACCTGGCTTATGTGTTTCCACCTTTTCCTCTCCTGCCTCGTGTGATTGCAAGAATCAAACAGGAGAGAGCTTCAGTAATTCTAATAGCGCCTGCGTGGCCACACAGGACTTGGTATGCGGATCTAGTGGACATGTCGTCTCTACCTCCCTGGAAACTTCCGTTGAGGCAGGACCTTCTCATTCAAGGTCCGTTCCAACATCCAAATCTAAATTCTCTGCAGCTGACTGCCTGGAGATTGAACACTTGATTTTATCTAAGCGGGGATTCTCTGAGTTGGTCATTAATACTTTGATTCAGGCTTGTAAGCCTGTCACGAGAAAAATTTACCATAAGATATGGCGTAAATATCTTTATTGGTGTGAATCCAAGGGCTACTCATGGAGTAGGATTAGGATTCCTAGGATTTTGTCCTTTCTCCAAGAAGGATTGGAGAAGGGATTATCTGCTAGTTCTTTAAAAGGACAAATTTCTGCTTTGTCAATTTTATTACACAAGCGTCTGGCGGATGTCCCAGATGTTCAGTCTTTTTGTCAGACTTTAATCAGAATCAAGCCTGTGTTTAAACATGTTGCTCCGCCATGGAGTCTGAATTTAGTTCTTAATGTTCTTCAAGGGGTTCCGTTTGAACCCATGCATTCCATAGATATTAAGTTGTTATCTTGGAAAGTTTTGTTTTTAGTTGCTATCTCTTCTGCTCGAAGAGTTTCTGAGCTTTCTGCGTTACAATGTGATTCGCCTTATCGTATATTCCATTCTGATAAGGTGGTTTTGCGTACTAAACCTGGATTCCTTCCTAAGGTTGTTTCAAATAAGAATATTAATCAGGAAATTGTTGTTCCTTCATTGTGTCCTAATCCTTCTAAGAAGGAACGTCTGTTACATAACTTGGACGTGGTTCGTGCTTTGAAGTTTTACTTACAAGCGACTAAGGATTTCCGTCAAACATCTTCTCTTTTTGTTGTTTATTCTGGAAAGCTTAGGGGTCAAAAAGCTATGGCTACCTCTCTCTCTTTTTGGCTGAAAAGCATCATCCGCCTGGCATACGAGACTGCTGGACAGCAGCCTCCTGAAAGAATTACGGCTCATTCCACTAGAGCTGTGGCTTCCACATGGGCTTTTAAAAACGATGCTTCTGTTGAACAGATTTGTAAGGCTGCGACTTGGTCCTCCCTTCATACTTTTTCCAAATTTTACAAATTTGATACTTTTGCTTCTTCTGAGGCTATTTTTGGGAGAAAGGTTCTTCAAGCAGTGGTGCCTTTAGGTATCTGTCTTGTCCCTCCCGTTCATCCGTGTCCTGTTGCTTTGGTATTGTATCCCACAAGTAAGGATGAATCCGTCGACTCGTCATGTCTTTGTAAAAGAAAAGGAAATTTATGCTTACCTGATAAATGTATTTATTTTACGATATAACGAGTCCACGGCCCACCCTGTCATTTTAAGACAGAATTTATTTTATTTGTTAAAACTTCAGTCACCTCTGCACCTTTTTTAGCTTTTCCTTTCTCTTCCAATACCTTTGGTCGAATGACTGGGGGGAGGAGTCAAGGGAGGAGCTATATAACAGCTCTGCTGTGGTGCTCTTTGCCACTTCCTGTTAGCAGGAGGATTATATCCCACAAGTAAGGATGAATCCGTGGACTCGTTACATCGTAAAAGAAATAAATTTATCAGGTAAGCATAAATTTCCTTTTTCAAAGGGACAGTCGAGAGAGTTCAGGTTCAGAGTTTTGTAAGCAATATAATCTTAGTATGCCAGAACGGGGATTTTTGCCCAGTAATCAGTTTGAGGGTGCTCTTTTACTTTGTCCGTTAACGCCACTTCAAGATCTTCTTAGCGATCGTCTTCTCCCTTGGGATTGGTGTGTTCACCAAAGGACACATATTTGACTGTTTTTATGTCTTCTCGTTTTAGTCCCTTCCTTCAGTTTCTATGGGGAGGAGAGTTATGGCAGTTCACTTGCCTTCTCTTGGGACTCAGTTCAGCTCTGTGGTGTTTCACCAACCTGATGAAGCCAGTTAAGGCGTGTTTAAGGGCTTGGGGATCAGGTTGATCATTTATTGTATGACATTCTTATATCTCAGGACTAAGCCCTTTTACTCAACCAACCAGAGCCTTGGTTTTGTGATCAATGTGTACATATCATCATTGACTCCCAGACATAAGATAGATTTTCTGGGTGTCGAGGCCGACATTTCCTCAGTTGAAATTTGACACTATCAAGCAGAAGTTTTCAGAGGCTTTATACTTTTCAAAGCTCTCTCGGCCGCATTTAGCGCTCATCATTGATTTGTCAGCTTCCATTCAGGCATTTTTATCCGGCGTCCTTGTTTTACAGAGCGATGCAAAGTTTCAAGAATGCACCGCTCAAACAGAATCCCTCTGATTCCTTCTAGTTACACTGAAAAAAGACATGAAGGTAGAGATGTGCTGGTAGTTATCCCTCATGAAAGCGTGGAATGGTAGAGCTTTACTGCGGACGACTTTGAATTTAATTCTAGAGTCTGATGCCAGTCTGTGTGGCTGGGAAGTGGTTTATAGTCAGCAAGTGTCTGGTGGATTTTGGTTGGCAGTGGAATCTGGCCTCCACATCAATTCTTTTGATCTTTTCGCTGAATCCTTCTCTATCCACAGTTTCGCCACAACTCTACTTCAGAAGGACAATCTATCAGTCATCTGTTATATCAACACACTGGGCGTACCAGATTTTACTCTGGACTTTTACCAGTTTTGTCTCCCCAGAGATATCGACATTCTGACAGAGTATAATCAGATTGCGGAGTGGAGAGATTTGAACAGTTGGAGACTCCATAGCACGTTTTTCTTTGCCTGGCCAAAATGTGGGGTACATTTCAAATAGACCTATTTGCATCCAGTAACAACTTCTAAGTGGAGAAGTAATACTATTGGCTACCAGACACTTTTTCAGTTTGGCTGCAGACGACTTCTTGCAGAGTTGGCCTCTGACTGGTGCTTACACCTTAACCCCCTCTTTGAGTCTTGCTTCAGGTTAACATAGAAACATAGATTTTGAGAACAGATAAGAGCCATAGGGCCAACAAGTCTGCCGATAGTTTTTAAAAGTATAAACTTGTCTAGTTTATAAGATAATTTCAACAATAGCAAAATGAGATGCACAGACAGCCGGTGGTAAGTTCCAGTTTCTTTTTATTGCAAATAAAAACTCTTTGTCCCAACAAGGGTATAGGATTCACAAGCTGTGCAGCAGTTGGAGATAGCTTCACTTCAGTGACTGATTGCTGACATGTTTCGGCAATTAAGCCGTAATCGTAGCTGCAGTCTCAGGTGAGTACCAGTCCTATAAACTGGTTCCTGTTACCTGATTGGTTGAAAGATAATTAAAACCATACCTGGAGTGAAGCTATATCCAGCCCTTCTCAAATAAGATATATAACAGGAAGACATTTGTCCTATTTCAAGAATCTATAATATATACATCAAAAGTGAAATTTAAACTAAAACAATCAACTAAACATGAATGAGAATAAAATATGCTTAATACTTATTGGAAGGTAAACCCTGATATAATGTAATCTAAAGTAATCTGAAGTAATCTAAACAAACAGTCAAATCCATGCTTGTTATAACAATTGTTGATTATAAGGAGATAGTAAATTTTCCAAATTTCTCCTTCTGATTTATTCAATAAATAAATATAAATACTTTATTAACCAATACATATGAACCAACAATGTGAAGACCTGATTCTATGTTAACAAGCCTACAGATTGCACACATACCTATATATATACAAAAGATAATCTTTATATTAATGTATAGATATTTTTCTCTCTCAAATCTATACTAAACAGGTGTGTGAAGACATGATGTTGTAGTTACACATATCACAGCTAGAGAATGGATGGAAACACAGACCCAGGACCAGGAATCTTATTCCCAAAAATTTATTAGGTCAAATTCTGAGTTTAACCCTTCAGGGACTCTGGTCCTGAGTCTGTGTATCCAAAACACCTCTCTTTTTTCCAGCAATCTCTCTCTGTCACCTCCTCTTTTGTTCGTTCTGACCTGTTCTATAATGGTCCATCTTAATGACTTGATACTTGCTTGATGACAGTTTTTAAAGTGCTGGACCAGGGGTGTGGTTAATTTGCCATTTTTAATATTTGAAATGTGTTCCCTAATCCTTTCTCTAGTCTCTCTAGTTGTAAGTCCTGTATACTGTACATTGCATTCTATGCAGGTAAGTAAATAAATTGCGAACCTTGTTCTGCAATTCAGACAAGAGAAATGTTGAAAGTTCTCTCCAGTTACACAGCTTCTAAAGCCTACTCCCTGTTGTAGAAATTCACAGGCAGTACATTGTGTGTAATTACATTTAAAGGTACCTTTAAATGTCATCCAGGATGAGCCTGCCTCATCCCTAGCTCTGAGCTGTGTAGGAGCAAGTATATTACTAAGGCTTACACCACGTCTGAAGGCATATCTACACCCTTTTGAAACCGTATCTACCAGGCCATCATCTGCTTTTAGAATATTAAAATGTTTTCTAACAATGTTACAGATGCGGTGGAATTGGTTGCTATATTGGGTAATAAAAGATACACCCTCAAATCCCTTAATTGTGTCCTTAGTTCTATCTTCAAGATAGATATTTCTAGGGTTTGCCCCAATATTCAATCTTTGATGACTGACTTGGTCTCTTTTGTAGCCTCTTTCGCAAAACCTCTCCTCCAGCTCTAAGGATTGTGTTTCATATTCCTTATCCGTTGAGCAATTCCTCCGGAGTCTAATGAATTGTCCTTTTAGGACCGACTTAAAGACTCTTTTCGGATGGTTGCTTTTGGCATGGAGGAGGGTATTGCCAGTGATGGGTTTCCTGTATACTTTACTACTAACAAGATTATTATTTATGCCTGTCAGAGTAACATCCAAATAATTAATGCTTGTTTTATTAAATTCAAATGTGAATTTTATGCCAATACCATTTTCATTAAGTAAGGATACAAAGCTTAAAGCTTCTTCTTCCGTACCATACCAGATCATTAGCAGGTCGTCAATGTACCTCCTATAATACATGATCTTATGTTTCCAAAGTACATCACATCCAAAGATGTGGGACAGCTCCCACCAACCCATAAAAAGGTTGGCGTAGGAAGGGGCAAATTTTGCCCCCATAGCTGTCCCACATCTCTGGAGGTAATGAACTCCTTCAAAGGTAAAGGCATTGTGTGTTAGTAAGAATTCTGTTACTCTAAGGATGAAGCCACAAAACCTGTGGCTATAGTTAGTATATCTTGACAGGCAGAAATTTAAAGCTTCAAGACCCTTACTGTGTGGAATGGAGGAGTACAGTGCCACAACATCAATTGTGAGCCAACTGTATCCCTCTCTCCAAACAACATTATCCATCTCATTTAATAGTTGTTTGGTGTCTCTTAGATAACTATTCAAACCCTTAACCAGAGGCTGCAAAATTTCATCCAGCCACTGAGAAAGGGGTTCAAACAGAGAGCCAATTCCACTAATAATGGGTCTGCCCTTTACGTCCACAAGAGACTTGTGGACTTTGGGCAGGAAATTGAAGATGGGAGTTATAGGGCAATCCACCACCAAAAAATCAAATGTGGATTGATCTATAAACCCCTCTTCCTTACCATCATCCAATAACTGTAATAAATCTCGTTTTGAAGCGATGTACAGGATTAAAATCTAATACTTGGTATTGTGAGGGGTCAGTAAGTTGTACCTGTACATCGCTTCAAACGAGATTTATTACAGTTATTGGATGATGGTAAGGAAGAGGGGTTTATAGATCAATCCACATTTGATTTTTTGGTGGTGGATTGCCCTATAACTCCCATCTTCAATTTCCTGCCCAAAGTCCACAAGTCTCTTGTGGACGTAAAGGGCAGACCCATTATTAGTGGAATTGGCTCTCTGTTTGAACCCCTTTCTCAGTGGCTGGATGAAATTTTGCAGCCTCTGGTTAAGGGTTTGAATAGTTATCTAAGAGACACCAAACAACTATTAAATGAGATGGATAATGTTGTTTGGAGAGAGGGATACAGTTGGCTCACAATTGATGTTGTGGCACTGTACTCCTCCATTCCACACAGTAAGGGTCTTGAAGCTTTAAATTTCTGCCTGTCAAGATATACTAACTATAGCCACAGGTTTTGTGGCTTCATCCTTAGAGTAACAGAATTCTTACTAACACACAATGCCTTTACCTTTGAAGGAGTTCATTACCTCCAGAGATGTGGGACAGCTATGGGGGCAAAATTTGCCCCTTCCTACGCCAACCTTTTTATGGGTTGGTGGGAGCTGTCCCACATCTTTGGATGTGATGTACTTTGGAAACATAAGATCATGTATTATAGGAGGTACATTGACGACCTGCTAATGATCTGGTATGGTACGGAAGAAGAAGCTTTAAGCTTTGTATCCTTACTTAATGAAAATGGTATTGGCATAAAATTCACATTTGAATTTAATAAAACAAGCATTAATTATTTGGATGTTACTCTGACAGGCATAAATAATAATCTTGTTAGTAGTAAAGTATACAGGAAACCCATCACTGGCAATACCCTCCTCCATGCCAAAAGCAACCATCCGAAAAGAGTCTTTAAGTCGGTCCTAAAAGGACAATTCATTAGACTCCGGAGGAATTGCTCAACGGATAAGGAATATGAAACACAATCCTTAGAGCTGGAGGAGAGGTTTTGCGAAAGAGGCTACAAAAGAGACCAAGTCAGTCATCAAAGATTGAATATTGGGGCAAACCCTAGAAATATCTATCTTGAAGATAGAACTAAGGACAAAATTAAGGGATTTGAGGGTGTATCTTTTATTACCCAATATAGCAACCAATTCCACCGCATCTGTAACATTGTTAGAAAACATTTTAATATTCTAAAAGCAGATGATGGCCTGGTAGATACGGTTTCAAAAGGGTGTAGATATGCCTTCAGACGTGGTGTAAGCCTTAGTAATATACTTGCTCCTACACAGCTCAGAGCTAGGGATGAGGCAGGCTCATCCTGGATGACATTTAAAGGTACCTTTAAATGTAATTACACACAATGTACTGCCTGTGAATTTCTACAACAGGGAGTAGGCTTTAGAAGCTGTGTAACTGGAGAGAACTTTCAACATTTCTCTTGTCTGAATTGCAGAACAAGGTTCGCAATTTATTTACTTACCTGCATAGAATGCAATGTACAGTATACAGGACTTACAACTAGAGAGACTAGAGAAAGGATTAGGGAACACATTTCAAATATTGAAAATGGCAAATTAACCACACCCCTGGTCCAGCACTTTAAAAACTGTCATCAAGCAAGTATCAAGTAATTAAGATGGACCATTATAGAACAGGTCAGAACGAACAAAAGAGGAGGTGACAGAGACAGATTGCTGGAAAAAAGAGAGGTGTTTTGGATACACAGACTCAGGACCAGAGTCCCTGAAGGGTTAAACTCAGAATTTGACCTAATAAATTTTTGGGAATAAGATTCCTGGTCCTGGGTCTGTGTTTCCATCCATTCTCTAGCTGTGATATGTGTAACTACAACATCATGTCTTCACACACCTGTTTAGTATAGATTTGAGAGAGAAAAATATCTATACATTAATATAAAGATTATCTTTTGTATATATATAGGTATGTGTGCAATCTGTAGGCTTGTTAACATAGAATCAGGTCTTCACATTGTTGGTTCATATGTATTGGTTAATAAAGTATTTATATTTATTTATTGAATAAATCAGAAGGAGAAATTTGGAAAATTTACTATCTCCTTATAATCAACAATTGTTATAACAAGCATGGATTTGACTGTTTGTTTAGATTACTTCAGATTACTTTAGATTACATTATATCAGGGTTTACCCTCCAATAAGTATTAAGCATATTTTATTCTCATTCATGTTTAGTTGATTGTTTTAGTTTAAATTTCACTTTTGATGTATATATTATAGATTCTTGAAATAGGACAAATGTCTTCCTGTTATATATCTTATTTGAGAAGGGCTGGATATAGCTTCACTCCAGGTATGGTTTTAATTATCTTTCAACCAATCAGGTAACAGGAACCAGTTTATAGGACTGGTACTCACCTGAGACTGCAGCTACGATTACGGCTTAATTGCCGAAACATGTCAGCAATCAGTCACTGAAGTGAAGCTATCTCCAACTGCTGCACAGCTTGTGAATCCTATACCCTTGTTGGGACAAAGAGTTTTTATTTGCAATAAAAAGAAACTGGAACTTACCACCGGCTGTCTGTGCATCTCATTTTGCTATTGTTGAAATTGCGTTGTGGAGCCGAAGATAGCACCAGCGACAGTGTGGATTTTCTGCAGGCCGAGTACAGCTCACCAGTTCAAGCCCTGGGAACTGTTTAGTACCGGGGAAAGAGGTTCCGACGGACCGGGGAAGGAGTTTCCGACGGACCGGAAGTGTACAGTGACGTCACACGCCATCAGAGAGGGACCACGTCGAGGAAACCTTAGCGGTCAGAGAAGGCGACAAGGGCCGGACTGCCAGAGTGTGCACCTTGTTTGCGCACAGAAGGGTAACGTGGATCTCCCTGTTTTCCTTAACAGAGGTGGCAACCTTGGACGACGCTATACCAGGAGAGGTGAGAGGCTCAATATATGCCCGTACTGGGAACTAATTTGCCAAGGTTACCTGTTATTTAAGTGCCGACACATATTGACTTTTTTTTTTTTTTTTTTAGTTTATAAGATAGCCTTATGCCTATCCCAGGCATTTTTGAAGTCCATCACAGTGTTTGTCATTTCCACCTCTTGTGGAAGTTTATTCCATGAGTAAATCACCCTTTCTGTAAAGAAGTGCTTTCACAAAATACTCCTGAACGTACTACCATTCAGCTTGGACCCCAGGCATATATTACTCTTTCTTTTCATCCTGGTCAGGATGGATAAGTTGGTGCATGGGACGGAAGATGAATCCCTTTACAGCCCCTGTTATAATAGTTATCAACTCCTATCTAATCTTTTTTCTCAAGGTATTTTTTGCAATACTATTAATGTTAATTGATCTGCTATTGCTGCTACCCATGTACCTGTGCAAGCCTATTTGGATCCCATGGCTTCCTTACGTCCTTCTTGGGCTTCCCAGCTTTTGATTTCTTTTGTTCTGCCTTTTCGCCCAGTTTCTTCTCCCTCACTGTGTCCGCTGGATTTTGCAGTTGGCTGGAGTGCCAGATTCTTTCTGTCAGATGGGATTTTGCCTCTGTGACCCTCTTGGCTGGTGGGTGTCATCAAGAGATTTGGGATGCAGCCGATTGTTCTTTAGATTTTTTGTGCTTTTTTATTTTAATCCAGTTCCTCATGTGTTCTCTTTTGACACATTAAAAAGCAAAATATGAAGTCTCCTATCTTGTAATGAAATGGAGATTATTCTACTTTCAGTGACTGAATAATCAGGATTTTATTAAAGACACCACAAGTTATCCTTGGAATGGCTGGTAGAGTTAGAAGACATACTGAAGGCAGCCTTCTTTGGTGTGCATTGAACGTGCGGTATGTACGTATCTCATTGCTCCGATCATACTGAATTTTTTCATGCCTGTTTCAGCACTTTCTTGGGGTCTGAATGCAATCATACAGTGTGTCTGGTTGCTGAATTAAACATTCATTAACCTTTTAGTAGTGTAGCTGATAATATATCTTTCTCATTAGCTGGCTACAGTGTGGGGTCCATTAGGTATTTTCGTATGTGGGTAAGAGAATGAAGGAAGAAATATAGGGGAAGAAAAGGGGGGGGGGAGAGGAAAAAAAAGGATATAGGGATGGAATAGGGATGGGGTCATGTTGAAGGGTTGGGTGGAAAGTGGGAGAGGGGGGTGTTTGTGTGCTAAATCTATCTGGCAAAATAGTTTACATCAGCTGATTAGGTTTAGGTATTAAGAGAGGGACAGTATTCTGTTTTCACCAATAGCGTCCCAGGGTCCCCATATAAGTTCAATACCACCACACGTTACCAAGCAGAACTTATGCACCTTCTGGATGATGGGTTAGAAAAGGGTTTCCTAGATAGGAATACCCATGACTACTTATATGTAGAACATCCCGTAACCCCAGTGTTTCATCACCTCCTGAAGGTGCATAAGTCCCTGGTGGAGGTCAAGAGTCGCCCAATTGTGAGTGGAATCGGATCCCTTTTTGAACATGTATCTGAATGGGTAGATGCCATTCTTTGTCCATTGGTACAGGCACTTCCAAATTATTTACAAGATACCAAGCATGTGATTAGAACCATGAATAACTTACATTGGGATTCCGCTCACTGTTGGGTGACAGTTGATGTTACTGCCTTATATTCTTCCATACCAGATAAGCTAGGTCCCACAGCACTACAGTTTATCTTGACCAATTATTCCACTCTGGGCCCAGATTTTAAAAAATATGTGATTGAGGTAACAAGGTTTCTGTTAAATCAAAATTATTTTGAATTTGAGAGGTTTTTTTTTTATCTCCAGAGGTGTGGGACAGCAATGGGGGCAAAATTTGCCCCCTTTTACGCCAACCTTTACATGGGTTGGTGGGAGCTGTCCCACATCTATGGAGATGAAGTCCCCTTCAGATCTAACATTTCATATTATGGTCGCTTCATAGATGACTTGCTTTTCATTTGGATCAGTGATTCTGACAGCATGATGAATTTCTGATTTATATAAATCAAAATAATCTCAATCTTCACTTCACCTCTAAAATACAGAAAACGACTATAAATTTTCTTGATATCACTTTAACAGGTACACAAGCTGGGAAAATCGAGAGCAGCATCTATAGGAAGCCCATATTGGGCAATTCGGTGTTACACGCCCAGAGTTGTCATCCCAAAAGTGTGACATATTCTATAGCCAAGGGTCAATTGATCAGGGCTAAGAGGAATCGCTCTACAAACGAAACGTTTGTGGAACACCAAAAGGGTCTTTTAGATTGCTTAAACAAAAGGGGATACCCCAAAAAGGTGTTAAACAGGGCAGTCCGAGAAGTGCAGACAATTGATCGCAACACTTTACTTGAGGACAAGACAAAAAATCACACACACAACTATTCGGGCCAAGTTACATTTGTAACAGATTATAGTTCTGATTACCAGTCCATCTATGATATTGTCAAAAAACACTTTTAACAACTTGTGGCAGATGATAAGGTCATTGATTGTGTCTCAGAGGGTATTAGATGTTCCTATCGTAGGAACAAAACTCTGGGTAACTACTTATCACCCACTGTCTTGAGCAATCCTTGTGCTACAACTAGTTCTTGGTTAACATCTAAAGGCATGTTCAGGTGTGGCAGCAATAGATGAAAAGCTTGTGATTATATTATCATCTCTGACACTTTTACATCATCAGTCACCCAAAAATCATATGATATCAACTATTGCCTCAATTTTACCTCACACCATGTTATCTATTTGATAACTTGTATTCTTCACAATGTTCAATATGTTGGTCTTACAACACGAGATATCAGATCCCGTATTAGGGAACATTTGTCCACCATCAATGTGGGTAAATCTACCTCACCGATAGTACAACATTTTGTAACTAAACAACAAAAACATGTTTCATCCCTTAGATGGTTAGCTATAGATCACATACCTTATCCCAAAAGGGGTGGAGACAGGCAGAGATTGTTGGAAAAACGTGAGATGCTATGAATATTTAAGCTGTCATTTAAGATTCCCCTAGGTTTGAAAGCAGAATTTTATCTCTTTAACTTTTGGGAACAAGTAGGTTTATTTATTAGTTTACCATCACATTCACTACACTGATACATTGTGAATTTTATACCCTGATTATACTTTCCTCCGTCAGCACAATTGTCTGTTAATTCACATTAGGTGGATGTCCTATCCTCTAACCAGTTTGTTATATATTATATATTCTATAAACACAAGCAAAGCGCTAGGCTTCAAGATAGAGTAAGTGCGCCCTTAGGCTAAAAGTATACACACCAGATAAAAATTGTAGACAAATTTAATAAGCATAGATAAGTACAATATAAAAAAAACTATTAAAGGGACGTCTCCCTGTAAATACAAATAATTTTTTTAAAAAAATGTAATACACTCGCTAGGTACAATATGGGCTGGATCCTCAAATTATTGTGCAAACACTGTATCATACAATAACATATATTAATGTTATTTCATGTCAAATAGAGTGCTAACCCTCTAAGTTAGATAACAAATAACACTGTATGGCACAAAAAGATAATGTAACCGTATGCGACAGATATTAATACAGATAAAATGGTTCAAACTCGATAGCGGAAAGTTCAAATGTTAAACTGCAGTGCATATAGCCGTAGGAGTTTAAACACATATATGAAATATCCCATACAAGTAAGGATGAATCCGTGGACTCGTTACATCGTAAAAGAAATAAATTTATCAGGTAAGCATAAATTTCCTTTTTCAAAGGGACAGTCGAGAGAGTTCAGGTTCAGAGTTTTGTAAGCAATATAATCTTAGTATGCCAGAACGGGGATTTTTGCCCAGTAATCAGTTTGAGGGTGCTCTTTTACTTTGTCCGTTAACGCCACTTCAAGATCTTCTTAGCGATCGTCTTCTCCCTTGGGATTGGTGTGTTCACCAAAGGACACATATTTGACTGTTTTTATGTCTTCTCATTTTAGTCCCTTCCTTCAGTTTCTATGGGGAGGAGAGTTATGGCAGTTCACTTGCCTTCTCTTGGGACTCAGTTCAGCTCTGTGGTGTTTCACCAACCTGATGAAGCCAGTTAAGGCGTGTTTAAGGGCTTGGGGATCAGGTTGATCATTTATTGTATGACATTCTTATATCTCAGGACTAAGCCCTTTTACTCAACCAACCAGAGCCTTGGTTTTGTGATCAATGTGTACATATCATCATTGACTCCCAGACATAAGATAGATTTTCTGGGTGTCGAGGCCGACATTTCCTCAGTTGAAATTTGACACTATCAAGCAGAAGTTTTCAGAGGCTTTATCCTTTTCAAAGCTCTCTCGGCCGCATTTAGCGCTCATCATTGATTTGTCAGCTTCCATTCAGGCATTTTTTATTTTTTTTTAGTTTTAAACAAGCTTTATTAAGTTTAGCAAGATATACAGACATTGGAAAACAATGTACATTGAGTAATCAAACAAAGTGCAGGAGTCCCGCCCACAGCACTAGGCCGCGAGCATCCCCCCAACAATGTTATCAAGTAAAACTTGGTACAGTTTATCCAAAGATAAAGTTCTATGAGTATGTTAGTCCAACATATTTATCATTTTCTTGCTTTCTTCATTTTGAGAACAGTGCAGAGTCATGAGCTTGTGTCCACCAGCAACTAGCTTGTGGATTTAGTTTACTATAGTCAGTTAGAACATAAACTTTGGAATTTGACATCAGATATTAAGACAGAGTTATACAAATCAATTTTCGGCACGCTTGATTCATGCTGCCGAATATGACCCCAGGTCTGACGTCTTATTTGGACAGAAAAGAAAAGAGAGAGTTGAAGGAAGAACAAGAGAAGTCAGGCCAGAGAGGAGAAAAAAAAAAAAAAAAAAAAGGGGGGAGGGGGATAGGGGAGGGGGTACAGGGAAAGGTAAAGGAAGCCGCCCGGTGGAGAATTTCTAAATGGCGTTACAAAGCCATATGATTGGTAGTTATGGCCTTTTGCCCTCCCAGGTTAGAGTCATCATCTCATGTGTGGCAAGCCTCCCAGTTTTGAGAAAGTGAAATCGCTCCAGCCTAAGGAGATCCCCCACTTTATGTCTCCACTCTTGTATAGTCGGGATCTGAGGGCTCTTCCAGTGTGCGGGGATGAGTCCTTTCGCGCCGCCCAACATTATAAGAAAAAGAATGTGCCTATCTACTCCTACTACCTTAGGCAGGTCATGAAAAATCAGATATGTTGATTTGGGGGGTATAATGGTTCCCAAAATTTTGCTCATTTCTCCCAGCACCTCCCCCCAGAATGGTGTTATTCGGGGACAGTTCCACCAAATGTGGAGGAGGGAACCCTCTTCACCACAGCCCCTCCAGCATTTCCCGTCAGTGTTGGGGTAGATTTTCTGCAATCTCTGAGGTGTTAGGTACCACCTACTAATTAATTTGTAGTGCATTTCCAAGATTCGAGCGGAGACCGAGGCCCTCTTAATCTGTCGAAAGATCTTAAGCCAGTCCCCGTCAGAAATATCTATTCCCAGGTCACTTTGCCATTGAGGAGCAAAAGTCGGGAGGACAGCATTGCCCTTGCTCAGCAAGAGCTGGTACAGATGGGAGATGAGGTGAGTCGGCGTTTGCTGCATCGTGCATAGAGCCTCAAAGGGTGTTCTATTCCTTGCCAATGCACCTCGATCCCTGCAAGTAGAAATGAGTGACTTGTGTCATCCTGTACCAAGAAGCGAAGGTGATCTGATCCAACTCGGCAAGTTCTGCTTGTGTTTTAAGTTTATTGCTCTGGAGAGCATTTGAAAAAGCAGTTTCAGATAAGGCGTAGCCTGTCCTCGTATAGCGTCTCGGGACTTCCATTCCTAGATCAGGGTTTTCCCGCAAGGGGATATTTGGTGAGATGCGAGTGGACACATAAGCGCCTTCATCCAGCACCCTATCCCACACTCTCAGAGTGTCATTAATCAGTGGGTACGAGGCAAGAACTCGTGGGCGGTTCCGAGCAGAGATCCAGGCCAGGGCTCCAGAGTTACCTCGCTGCAGGATTTCGTTGTCAATCTGTATCCAATGTTTATCATGGGAGTTCCGACTCCACTCTACGATCCTCTGAAGAAATATTGCTTTTTGGTATTCTCTTAGGAGCGGGACACCCAGTCCGCCTCTATCTCAGTCTGGCTCGCCATAATCCCCTATAAGTAGTTATGCGAGGGGGGTGCAGAAAGGAGGAAAGGGAGGATAAGGGAAGAGAGAGGAAAAAAAAAAAAAAAAAAAAAAAAAAAAGGGGGGAAGAGGAGGAAGATTGAGACAAATGAAGAGAAGGGAGAAAGATCAGGGAAAGCAGTAAGGGAGTAGGGATGAAAGATCTTGCCTAGCAAGATAGATAGGAAGAAAAATGAGTAACGTGTATTGTGAAATGTGCAACGTTAAAGAGCAACAAAAACAATTAAAACAAACAGTTCTATCGTAAAGAAATACAAAGAATACAACCAAAAATCAGGGGTAGTTGTCCCTGTGTGTATCGCATGTTAACATAAACTTTTGATATGATTTGTAGAAACCTTACTGAACCTTTGGTACAATTGGAATTAAATTTGTTAGAGCTGACTCCCTATGGTATACAAGTTGGGATTATTGGAGTATTAGCGCTAATCAGATAGGTCACTATCTAGTCGTGCTCCTATCTGAAATCTATGTAAGCCCCTGTGGAAAGATTGTGAGATTGCAGGGCAGTTTTGTGTTGTAAAGGCCCCATGAATATTCTATGTCTATTCTAGATATAAGTGATATGGAAAGCAAGGGGAAGGGGGTCACTCAGGGGGCTACTCAGAGTGCGGTTTAACCCAGTGGGGCTCATGTATCCTGGGTGTCTAAAGAGGGCCAGATCTTATTGTAGTGTTATCTATTCCCACATTAGGGGGTTCGCAGATTTGCATCATCCTCAAGTATTGTAGGCTCAGGCAAAGATAATGATCTGAAGCTGCTCCTTTGTACGTTATAAAACCCCCTACCCCCCCGATGTATGGGTGCTAGTGCGACTAATCATTATCAGTGAGATAAGGGGCCATGACAGAAATCATAAGTGTACTAGTGAATTTAGGTGAGCCGAAGGCTGAAAATGCCACAATAACAGTAAAAATAAGTACATCAACCAGAAAAAAAAAAAAAACATCAAACAGTCATTTAAATAATGTAAACATTATGTAATATATAAAACCTGAGAGTTCTGAAGAGATACAACGGGGTTTCGCCCTGGGCGTTAGACCAGTAGAAGTCCAGATTCTTTCAGCTCCAACATAAGCAACCTAAAGAAGGGAGAAAGCTAAAACAACATACTAAAGTAAACAATAGGCTTTAAGCTACTGAATCTGCATTAGCCACGGTGCTGAAGGGCCACCTCATGCTCATTGCCAGCAGGGGCCCTGCGGGGTAAGTCATCATGACGTGGGAGTTCAAGGTCCAAGCCCAGGGCCTGGCTGAAACCAGGAAGGTCTTCAGGGCATCTGAGGGTGTGAGAGACATTATTTTTTTTAGCGATCAAGCAGGTAGGGAATCCCCATCTGTATGTGATGTTTTTCTCTTTCAGCGCCGAGGTAATGTGTCTCATGTCTCTCCGCTTTTGCAGTGTTGTAGGACACAAGTCTGAAAACACCTGGACCTCAGTGCCTCTAAAAGTAATTGGGTGTTTTGCCCTTGCTAGTTTAAGCACCTCTTCCTTGTCCCGAAAAGATAAAAATTTAATAATGATATCCCTAGGGGGAGCCCTGTTGGGTGGCTTAGGGCGTAAGGCTCTATGTGCCCGCTCTATTTGTATATCCTGAGCTGCAGCATTATTTTTCAGATACCTAATGAAGTCCTGAATGTAGGGCTGTAGTGCTGGGGGGTCAACCACCTCTGGTATGCCCCGGAGGCGCAGATTACTCCTCCTGCTCCGGTTTTCCAAATCCTCTACACGGTCCATGAGAGATTGAACCGTGCCCTCTTGCGCTTGCAAGAGACTAGCTTGATGCTGCACATCTGAGTTAATTGATTCCTGCTTCTCCTCTATTTGTGTGACACGATGGTTTAAGGTTCCTATGTCCCTTTTAAGTTCCCCGAACATGCTTTTGAAATCGAGCATAGCATTTTTAATGTCCTCTTTAGAGGATAAATGAGTAATGTGATCCTTTGTGAGATATCTGTGAGAGTTCATAGAGGAACTATGCTCCTGGATATGGATAGCTGGTGAGGGACCTGTTGTGTCTTGAGCTGACTTAGTAGATGACTGAGCAGGGTCAGCAGGTATAAGGTAATTTTCCATTACAGAAGGCTGTAAAGTCTTAGGGGGTTTAGAGTTCCTTTTACTAGTCATTGCAATTTTGAGGCCTAGTAGTACAAAAGGCAAAGAGGCCCTGCTTCATAAACCAGATAAATTAAACTTGGCAGGTGTAGGCTTCGTCGTGTAAGTGATGTGCTGCTGTAGGGTGACTGCACTCTGTTTAATGACTGCAGGACTCCCGTGAATCTGCAAGGCCAAGGGAGCTGGGGGTTCTTATAATGCCTAACCGTTTCTGTATAAGTCCGGACTTTATTGAGGCCCAGAATAAGTTAATCTGTCCGTTTAGGGGGGAGCAAGTCCTCCGTTACCGGAGTTATAGTGCCCGGTTATATTCACCCTCCTGGATCAAGTGGGTAGTACCTCAGAGCAAGGCCAGAGCGCCGCTGAGGCCTGTGATTAGGTTAGAATGCGTGGGCCAACGGCCGGACTCACCCTCATGGCACATCAATTCTCCGTACAGAACCGCCAGGACTCCTCGTCTGCAGAAGGCCGGTCCTCTCTCCCACACAGCCCAAGCGACGATCGATAGTAGAAGAGGGCCTCGCCTGCACTCGGTGTCAGGATTGCACACTCCAGTGTCCGCTGCGTGCCACGTGGTCGCGGCTCTGATACCGCTGGAGAAGAAGATGGCGCGGCACAGCCGCCAACGCTCAGTGGATGTTTCAGGTGGCCTGAGGGGGTATACGACAGGTCCTGCAGCCCTCCGATTGCCTCCGGTAAGTGTCCCTGCGCAAGTAGGTACCCCTTGATCAGTCTTAGCCCTCACTCCGTGCGGCTCTCAGTTGCAGGGTAAACAATTAAGGGTAGCGCTTCACCAATTTAAATGTCCGTCAAGCCTGCAGTACCCTAGGCTCTAAGGAGCAGGATTATAGCTTATTGTAGCCTGAGTGATTGGCGATTCAGTAGGTTTATAGGCGAAAACACACAAGGGACTACGGAGCTCTGTTAGTTAGCAGCCATCTCTGATCATGGCCAGACTCCGCCCCCCCTCCATTCAGGCATTTTTATCCGGCGTCCTTGTTTTACAGAGCGATGCAAAGTTTCAAGAATGCACCGCTCAAACAGAATCCCTCTGATTCCTTCTAGTTACACTGAAAAAAGACATGAAGGTAGAGATGTGCTGGTAGTTATCCCTCATGAAAGCGTGGAATGGTAGAGCTTTACTGCGGACGACTTTGAATTTAATTCTAGAGTCTGATGCCAGTCTGTGTGGCTGGGAAGTGGTTTATAGTCAGCAAGTGTCTGGTGGATTTTGGTTGGCAGTGGAATCTGGCCTCCACATCAATTCTTTTGATCTTTTCGCTGAATCCTTCTCTATCCACAGTTTCGCCACAACTCTACTTCAGAAGGACAATCTATCAGTCATCTGTTATATCAACAAACTGGGCGTACCAGATTTTACTCTGGACTTTTACCAGTTTTGTCTCCCCAGAGATATCGACATTCTGACAGAGTATAATCAGATTGCGGAGTGGAGAGATTTGAACAGTTGGAGACTCCATAGCACGTTTTTCTTTGCCTGGCCAAAATGTGGGGTACATTTCAAATAGACCTATTTGCATCCAGTAACAACTTCTAAGTGGAGAAGTTATACTATTGGATACCAGACACTTTTTCAGTTTGGCTGCAGACGACGTCTTGCAGAGTTGGCCTCTGACTGGTGCTTACACCTTAACCCCCTCTTTGAGTCTTGCTTCAGGTTAACATAGAAACATAGATTTTGAGAACAGATAAGAGCCATAGGGCCAACAAGTCTGCCCATAGTTTTTAAAAGTATAAACTTGTCTAGTTTATAAGATAGCCTTATGCCTATCAAAGGCATTTTTGAAGTCCATCACAGTGTTTGTCATTTCCACCTCTTGTGGAAGTTTATTCCATGAGTAAATCACCCTTTCTGTAAAGAAGTGCTTTCACAAAATACTCCTGAACGTACTACCATTCAGCTTGGACCCCAGGCATATATTACTCTTTCTTTTCATCCTGGTTAGGATGGATAAGTTGGTGCATGGGACGGAAGATGAATCCCTTTACAGCCCCTGTTATAATAGTTATCAACTCCTATCTAATCTTTTTTCTCAAGGTATTTTTTGCAAGGTGTAAAGAGTACACCTTCAGCTGGCAAGTCTGATAAACCAACAAAGCTGACATACAGACACAGCGATCAGCTGTTTGCCTTTACGCTGTCGGATCATCAGATTGAGAAGAACATACGGGGAACCTGTGACGTCAGACGCCGACTCACACGTGCAGAGGTCTGTACAATTCTATCCCCAGGAACGGCGGTGGCTACATTTGCGGTCCAAGTTTTGACCGAAGGAACAAACTTTCCGGTAACACCCTCTGGACTCACGGTATAGTAATCTTACACATTTAATGTGGAGCATGTTTACAGCAAGCTGACCTGAGCTGTCATTTCATATATGTGTTTAAACTCCTACGGCTATCTGCACTGCAGTTTAACATTTGAACTTTCCGCTATCGAGTTTGAACCATTTTATCTGTATTAATATCTGTCGCATACGGTTACATTATCTTTTTGTGCCATACAGTTTTATTTGTTATCTAACTTAGAGGTTTAGCACTCTATTTGACATGAAATAACGTTAATATATGTTATTGTATGATACAGTGTTTGCACAATAATTTGAGGATCCAGCCCATATTGTACCTAGCGAGTGTATTACATTTTTTTTTTAATTTATTTGTATTTACAGGGAGACGTCCCTTTAAAAGTTTTTTTTTTATATTGTACTTATCTATGCTTATTAAATTTGTCTACAATTTTTATCTGGTGTGTATACTTTTAGCCTAAGGGCGCACTTACTCTATCTTGAAGCCTAGCGCTTTGTGTTTATAACTTGTATTTGATACACCACAGGGATTGTATCTTTAGAGCAGTGTTTAGTATTACAATCCTGTAGCGCACATTAATCCTTTTTTATTATATATTCTACCCCACAAGGGGTGGAGACAGAATTAGTTCGTTGGAAATATGTGAGTTTCTATGCATACTTTAGTTGTTTACCAAGGCTTTCCTAGGTTTGAATATAGAATATGATCTTATACATTTTTGGGAATTAATTTAATTTATTCTTTTGCCATGTTTTCTTTATATTCTTGATTGATAAATTGTGAATTTTTGTATTTTACCCATGTAAATAGGCCATCTTTTCAATTTCAATTTCTTTGCTATTAATATGTATTATATACCTTGATTGCGTTTTTCTTTATTACCTATTTCTATATTTGCTTCCAACAATCAATCTTACTCTGTAGTTAAATTCAAGAATCGTTTAGCAGAGAGTCTAATGTATTATGTTTTTTCAACACAAGTACTTCTGGTTACGTCACTAGAAAGGTGTGTTCAGTTTTACCAATGGGTGTAAAGTACACCCTTTTTAAATGAGCATGTGTGCAATGTTTTCTTAAGCAGTAGTGAGTACGGCATTCAGCCGAAACGCGTATACTGTGTGTTCTATTTTTGTACCTGTGTCCTACATGGATTTTTAAACTTATTACCAATAAAAGTTTTTTTTTTTACTTTTGTTGCTGCTTCAACCTTCCTTTCTTTTTGGTTGATGTACATTTCAAATAGACGTATTTGCATCCAGTAACAACTTCTAAGTGGAGAAGTAATACTATTGGCTACCAGAGAGAGTTGGCCTTTGACTGGTGCATACACCTTAACCCCCTCTTTGAGTCTTGCTTCAGGTTAACATAGAAACATAGATTTTGAGAACAGATAAGAGCCATAGGGCCAACAAGTGTGCCGATATTTTTAAAAGTATAAACTTGTCTAGTTCATAAGATAGCCTTATGCCTATCCCAGGCATTTTTGAAGTCCCTCACAGTGTTTATCATTTCCACCTCTTGTGGAAGTTTATTCCATGAGTTAATCACCCTTTCTGTAAAGAAGTGCTTTCACAAAATACTCCTGAATGTACTACCATTCAGCTTGGACCCCAGGCAAATATTACTCTTTCTTTTCATCCTGGTCAAGATGGATAAGTTGTTGCATGGAACGGAAGATGGATCCTTTTACAGCCCCTGTTATAATAGTTATCAATTCCTATCTAATCTTTTTTCCCAGCTTTTGATTTCTTTTGTTCTGCCTTTTCGCCCAGTTTCTTCTCCCACACTGTGTCCACTGGATTTTGCAGTTGGCTGGAGTGCCAGATTCTTTCTGTCAGATGGGCTTTTGCCTCTGTGACCCTCTTGGGTGGTGGGTGTCATCAAGTGATTTGGGATGCAGCCAATTGGGCTTCGGATTTTTGTGCTTTTTTATTTTAAGACAGTTCCTCATGTGTTCTCTTTTGACACATTAAAAAGCAAAATATGAAGCCTCCTATCTTGTAATAAAATGGAGATTATTTTACTTTCAGTGACTGAATAATCAGGATTTTATTAAAGACACTACAAGTTATCCTTGGAATGGCTGGTAGAGTTAGGAGACATCCTGAAGGCAGCCTTCTTTGGTGTGCATTGAACGTGCGGTATGTACGTATCTCGTAGCTCCGATCATACTGAATTTTTTCATGCCTGTTTCAACACTTTCTTGGGGTCTGAATGCAATCATACAGTGTGTCCGGTTGCTGTTGTGTTGCCACTTCTAAAAGTGCTGATAATATATCTTTCTCATTAGCTGGCTACAGTGTGGGTTCCATTAGGTATTTTAGTATGTTTTACATGTATTTTGTATTTATTGTGAATATATAATAATTATTTTTTGATGCATAGCCGCCCAATGTCCTTTTCTTTTCATTGTTAGGATGAGTGCTTGTTACTAGACTTTTGGGGGCTCCTTATTGGAATATCCCATTTTTTGTTTTACATAGTTGTTTCAATTATTATCTTTATTATATGGTGTTTGCGTAACAGCATATTTCGTTTTATTCTATTTTATTATAGACAGAAGGTGAATATTTCCCCCCCTCCTCTCTCTCTTATCTGTGTGTTTCTAAAAAAAATATATATTTTTCAACCACATTTGCACTTTGTTGTTTATTGTTCAATTACATATTGCATTGTTTTTCTCATGTAACTTATTCATGAATTTATGTATTTTTTTATTTTTTTTTTTATAAAGAGCTTTATTGAGAAGTAATATATATATATATATATATATATATATATATATATATATATATATATATATACACACACACACACAGAGAAGCACACTCACAGGAACGAACAACTGGATTAATACTATTGTTACAACAAAGATAAAGTCCAGCACACAGGTATGCTTGCAAGTCACAGTGGCCAACTTCCCAAGGCCACTCAAAGTAATCCAAATACGAAAGATAGTGACAGCATAGCAAATTTATTGTTTAAAAGTACAGGCCAACAAACAGCAACATTTCGGGACCTCTGTCCCTTTCTCAAGCTGATATAAACACTGAGTAATATCACATTATATAGTTACATACCACTAGGTGGCGCTAAAAACACTTTGAGTAATTAACCCTTAACATCTAAACTAATTAATAGTAACACTAATTCATTATCTACCTAGAGGCATTGCATCTAATATATATATATATATATATATATATATATATTTATATATATATATATATATATATATATATATATATATATATATATATATATATATATATATATACACATACAAGATCTTCTTACATCATATTTTCAAAGCCAGAAATACAAATACCAAATTCAATGATGAAATATCTAATACCGGGCAATTCCACTCTGAATAAGGAACACAGCTGTCAGAATTTATTCTGCTTTTCCTAAAAGGCAGAAGAAAGAACAAAAGGAAAAGAAGAGTTTTGAACCTCAACTGCAGGTTAAGTAATTTTGTATGTGTGGTTAGGCAGATATCAGATACAAATATGTAACAAGGGCGCAACAGGGTTTCAATGTGTACCACGATATCTGTCTGACAATAATATAGGTTAAGCTGATTAAGCAACTGAGCAACAGTAAGGAGTAAGTGCAAAGTGCTTCCTCAATAAACCGAGTACAATATACTAAACTTGGTATGAATGAATATACGTGTAATATGAGTTACATTGTATTAGAAATATGACAAGACTTAAATATTAGATTCCAAATATATTCCCTACTCATATATGATTTGCGTACTAACTTAAAGCAGTATCAATTTAAGTGGAAGCTCCCCAGAAGGCTGTTTATTTTTATAAGGAGAGACTTGTTAGGAGATTGTTTGCGGAGTGCGATAATGGTAAGAAGTGACTTAAAATCTTACCAAGCTGTAGCATGAGCAAGTCCGTTTAGACAGAAGGAGGTAGTAGCTGCAAGCGAAGTTGTCCGGTACCGGAGAGAGCTTGCAGGGGATTCCGGAATTGCAAGTGAAGTTCCGTTGGCGTGTGACGTCACAGCCGGCTCGGTTTGAGCAGTGTAACTGTGTCAGGCGTAGCACCAGGTAAGGAGAGTAAATCCTTCACAAGATGAGTTGTAGCACAGAGACAAAATTCCAAGCAACTAACAATAGGTTAGTTCAACATTTATACGATGTGAGTGGGTGGAGTTAGAAGAAAGGTGCAAGGACATACACAGCAAAGGTCGATCAAAGAGTTAGGTCAGCTTATAATCATGACAGGACCCCCTCCCCATAGATCAACACCGGGGATCAGGGCCAGGACGGTCAGGATGACGGCGGTGAAACTGAGCCAGTAAGCGAGGGGCAGAGAGATTGGAAGAGGGCTCCCAGGAGTCCTCAGAATCCGGATAACCCTTCCAGTGAACCAAATACTGCAAGACACCTCGCACAAAACGGGAATCCAATATGCTGTGCACCTCATATTCAGACTGGGGTATCGGGACGGATGGCAGATGTAGGTCTTGGGCAGTATGGTGACGCAGAGCTCGGTAGGGTTTGAGTAGTGAGACGTGGAAAGTAGGATGTGTCTTCATTGAAGCTGGCAAAGAGAGTGTGACAGCATTGGAGTTCACAATCCGGAGGATAGGGAAAGGACCAACATAAGTGGAAGATAATTTCCTTGTCGGGAATGGCAACCGTAAATTTCGTGTGGACAACCAAACATAATCCCCTATCTGATAATTAGGGGACGGTTTCCTCTTTTTATCGTAATACAACTTGTAACAGTCTTTAGCCAACTTGAGATTTCGTTCAGTTATGGAGAAGGAGTCAGAGATGGTGTTTATCACCTCATTAACTACAGGACAGGAGTGGTTAGATGAAGTATCCCACTGGAAAGAGGGATGGAACCCATAGTTAATGAAGAAAGGAGTTGATTTCATAGTTGTGTGAAAAGAGTTATTGAATGCAAACTCGGCAAAGGGCAACAGATCCACCCAATTATCCTGCCTAGCGGATATGAAACATCTTAGGTATTGTTCTATCCACTGGTTTGTTCTTTCGGTTTGACCATTCGTTTGTGGATGGAAGGAAGTACTCAGTCGTCTGGAAATACCCAGAGCCTGGCACAATTGTTTCCAGAATCTGGACGTGAACTGAGTACCTCTGTCTGAAGTAATAGAAGTAGGTATTCCATGTAGTTTAAAAACATGGTTTATTATCAGAGTTACGGTTTCCGCTGAAGTGGGTAATTTATGATATGGAATGAAATGAGCCATTTTACTGAAAAGATCCACCACTACTAGAATTGTGTTGTTTCTTCTGGACAGTGGTAGGTCGACTATAAAGTCCAAGGCTATGTCAGTCCACGGACGGTTTGGAGTTGGAAGGGGAATGAGTTCCCCTGTTGGGGAGGTCTTAGATGTTTTTGAGGTTGTACAAATTTTACAGGTGTTAACAAAGTCAGACACATCTTTTGATAGTGTAGGCCACCAAAAATATCTTTTTACTAATTCTTGAGTTTTAGTGATTCCTGGATGTCCAACAAGTGTTGAATCATGAAGGGAGCTTAATACGGTCTGACGGAGAGAAAGGGGTACATAAACTTGGTCATGATGATAAGATAAACCTTCAGGACGTAAAGTAAGCTCATCTTTGGGCATAGTGTCATCAAGGTTTTGTTCTTTTATGAAGTCTTGGGTTTGCTCAGATGTTAAGGCTAAGAATTTATCGGTGGGTATGAGAGGATTATCTTCTGGAGTTATGTATGGATTTTCTAGATGTCGTGAGAGAGCATCAGCCTTTTTATTTTTTTGTGCAGGTCTGTAAGTTATGAGGAAGTTAAACCTGGACAAAAATAGATTCCAACGTACCTGACGGGCACTGAGAGTTCTGTTGGTTTTTAAATATTCTAGATTTTTGTGATCAGTGTAAATCAGCACGGGAATCTTTGTACCCTCGAGTAAATGTCTCCAGTGTTCTAGGGATGCCTTGATAGCCAATAATTCTTTATCGCCTATGGGATAGTTTATCTCGGGGGCATTCAGTAACCTGGAGAAAAACGCAACAGGATGTAGAGGGTCCAAGGGACTTAGTCTTTGGGAGAGAATTGCACCAAGAGCATAGTTAGAAGCATCTACCTCCAATATGTATTGTAAATCAGGATTTGGATAGCTTAGGATGGGAGCTGAAGTGAATGCAGACTTAAGGTAATCAAAAACTTGTTGTTTCTCGATGGGGCGTGTCCGGATAGCGCCGGGAGAGGACGCAAAACCAGAGATCTCCTGCCTGAGACCCTAAATCTCTCAAATCTTATAAGGTGCCAAACAGCAAATGTTGTGAAATACTGGTCAACTATCCATACAGAGACTTGCTGGTCATGGAAATATCAAGATATAGGATACCCATCTCGTTTATGCCCTGATTAGAAGTATTGAGGCCCTTAGAGGCAGAACCCTCATCACCCTCTCCCGGCGCGCCAAATAAAATAACTATCTCTGAAAAACCTAATAACCTATACACAGCACGGTGATTAGGGGTGCATCGGTTACTCAAGTCCCATATATCTGGGGGAAAGAAGAGAAACATCTCCAAACGCGCACATAACATTGATCTAAGATGGAGGCGGATGTCATTGCTGCATTTACAGCACTGGAGCGTATCATGGATATACAATTCAATGACTTGCGGCATCACCTTCTCCTTCTCCGACTCGGAGAGTCTGAATTACTTACCGACAAAAACTGTCAGTCAACCCCTCATTCTATGCTGACGGAAGGCAGATGTGACACCCCGCTGCTGAGCGCTGCGGAATTTTCTGAAGTCCGGTCTCTCTATGGGCATGATGAATATCCCGGCGAATATACTGAGTTGACTAGGGAGGTCCGTGTTCAGGTGCTCCGATCGGTTCAGCTTGATGGACAATGGGGCGAGTGTTCTGAAGCTGCTACAGCCCTCCTGGATCCTATGGCGAGGCGGCCGATCGCCACGGGTCCAAAGATTAGATCCCTTACAGACGAATATGTAATGCAGCATCTTACACGAGCCCCACTTCTTTTACAGCACCGGAATCCGTGGATGAGTAGCAGTTGTTCTCTAATAGCCACATATCCTGCCGGCTCACTGCCATTGTCCCTGATAACTGCTCCCTCATGTAGCCCCATCTACAGCTCTAGGCCTGCTGGTCCCTGCAGTCTTCTCTATAGATGTAGTAGCAAAGTTGGTATCGGCTAGGAATGATATCTATATGGTGTGTGATGCGATGTTGTGAACTTGTGCAGCACCCTTAGTTTTGAAACACTTCACATTTTCTTCGGATGACATGCTCAGGAGGACAGAGTTTTTATGGGATGACAACTGAAAGACTGAGATATATCCTCATTATTGTTATATGTTAACTTGCATATATGTTTCACGCATTTAGATAGGATTTATTATGCCCTAGTTTTGAGGATCATTTAATATTCGTTCTCATGAGATCCCTATCTTCCCTCTGGGTTAAATTTTAGAAGTTGACTTTTAGTTACACCTATCTTTTAATTCTTGAATAGCTCTACTTAGATTGTTTGAGCCCACTGGGAAACATACCTCTCATACCCTCATAATGAAAATTATATTAAACAGAACAGTTCTTCACCTCAATGATACTGCCTTTCTATGGTCACCAGGTTACAACATCTTACTAGGGTGATAATTAGCCCTGGGTTATTGTACTGACCATCCTAACTCCCTACACCACTACTTCACTATAACTCCCTAGCATCGCTCTACCCTTTATAATATTTGTATATCAGATATAGAAACCATTGGGAGTGCTATTGTGGCTTCCTATATATTTTAACATCATTTTACTGTCTTAAGGTAGTGTGTTATAAGCTTTATCATCCCTATGTAGGGGCTAATGTGACTCCTTAAGAATATGACTAAGTTCAGACATACATATACAATTGCACAACTACTAACTGTTAGTTAAGTATATTTTGCTTCCTCTGCTCCCCCCTTTTGGGTTGCGGACATTAGTGAATGGTAGTTGTTTCCTCTCACCCACTCTCATTTGCCATATGCTTCAGGATAGTTAACATTGTATAAATTCGCTATGGATCTCCTATATCTCATAAAGAATGCCTAACAAAATGGGAGATCTCAAGTTTACTACCCGTGTATAGAACTGACCTTGGGTTTTGGACGAGTTTGGGTTTAGATGAAATACTTGCATATTCCTTATCTCTACTTACCCATGCTAATGAGTACTGTATTCATGTTTCGGCACCACTGAAACTGTGACACCATATATGTTATTCTCCTGCTTCTCTCTCCTAATACCCTATCTATATATTAAGCACATCTGGGTAATTTGAGTCATAAGCCTTCATCACTTAACCTCTAATCCTACACATCTCATGAATCTAACCCCACTTACATTCTAGCTAGTCCACATAAAGCCACACACACATCCAGCTTTCCTTATAACAATGGTTTCTGTGCCCCTTTTTCACTACCACCCTATGTCCCCCCTTCGAGATAACTTACACAATATCTCGGGACCTATTCACACTCCTTTAGCCTAGTTCCCTACTCATTATATCTAGGTGCTACTGACTCCTTATGAGAGCGATCTTGTTTTTTGGCACTTTCTATTGTCCTATAGCTTATGTGATGCACATATACTACTATAAATTAGAAAGACTAAACTCTCAGTTCACTGTCACATTACATAGGTCTGACTGGGTACGCTCTCCAGTAACCATGACACTCATATTCCATTATGGAAAATTGTCCCTTTAAGCCTTAATACCCATAGGTTTTCCCATTCTTTTCCATCATAATACTTATGCCTCAGGCAATAATTTAGAGTTTCACACACACAACAGATTTTTATACCCAGAAGACTGGAGAGTTGTTATGTTTTTTGCTTTAGATGCCTTCTTGCCCATCCATTTGAGTTTGCAAAGAACCCAATAGAGACCCCACTACATCATATTGTAACAATAACATTGTGTCTCTTAAACACCCGGACACGTTTCCTCACCCTCCCCCTTCTTTTTTTTAACCAGAGCGGCTCTTGCCCGCTGAACTGCCCTCCCCCCAAAACAGAACCGTGATACTAATCCCCATCTTACCCCAACTCACTTTGATTAAATAACTTACATTATAGCCTCCACAGTAATTTGGGGACTGTTTTCAACCTTTTCTAGTCAATGGTTTAAAAATGAGGTCTCTTTATTATATGCTCCAGTTGGACATCTCTACCACACGCAAGCCTTTTTCTTTTACTTCTGATCTAAGTGGCACAAAATGCCATCTGGTGAGAAGTTTATAGTAGAGTTCATAGAGAGTCATGCAGTGGACAGCTTGTCTTGTGTGGGCTATCGCTCCAGAGTTTCTTAGAGAAGGTTAAGTCCCAATCTTTCTCCCAGGCTTGAATGTATTTCGTTTTTCGCAAATTTTGGGAATTTAATAGGCATTGGTAGTGGTGAAATAAGGGGGACAAAAGTTGCGTTTCCGTTTTCATGAGTTGTTCCCAGGTTGATAGGGGCCTTGGTAGAGCTTTCAAGAATCCCCAGGGAACGGAGTCTTAAAAGGTTGAAGTGAAATTTAACCGGTATGTGAGTATTTTCAAGAAAACAGCCATGGGTCAGAAGATCCTATCCTCACAGTATGGCCTACGGATGGGAGCCCATACAGTAGTCCCCGAATAGAGTGGATTGGAGAGGGATGTGGGGAGATTTGGGTTTGGTGATGGAGGATTTGCCATTGGTCCCTAGACTGGATAATGATCTTATTGTGAAGAGGGATAGAGGATGAACAGTGGAGGGGATCCACATAAGATCTATCAATGCCATGTGTGCAGGAAGTGAAGCTTGTTCAATTTCGAACCATCTAGGGTGTGACTGAGAGATGTCCCACAATGAAATGTGGGTAAGCATTGCCGCTTCATAATATAAGCAAATATTAGGGAGGTTCAGCCCTCCTGAGAGGAATGGGCATTGTAACAAAATAGCTGCTATTCTAAGGTGTTTGCCATTCCAAATGTATCTGATGATTATGGCTTGGAATTTTTTAAGTAGGGTGGTCGGATTTTATGAGGCAGGCATCTAAAAAGATAGGTAAGCCTCTGCAGTTGCATCATTTTAACAGCTGTAATTCTGCCGAATCAAGAGATCTCATCATATCTTCTGGAATTCAGGTTTAGTTGGACATTAGTTAGTAGTTGGGTAAAGTTTTTGTCATTGATTTTCTTTAGGTCATGGGATAAAAATACTCCTAGGTGTTTGAGTCAGTTATGGGACCATTTGAAGTCATAGTTTCTTTTAAGAGATGTAATTATAGATTGTGTTTAAGGGGAAAGCCTCCATAAAGCTGTCAGGAATGCCAAATGCGTTAAGGGTTGCAAACATATATTCCCACCTCACCCTGTCAAACGCTTTCTCGGAGTCCATTGACAAGGTGAGGAGGAGTATGACCATATCAGACCTCTGTGAAAGTGTTTAAGAGGTGTCTTGTGTTATCAGGGCCCTGTCTTACTAATATGAATCCCACCTGGTCTGGGTGTATAAGAGTTGGTAGTATATGATTTAAGAGGGTGGTCAATATTTTAGCATAGAATTTGACGTCTATAGCTTTCACAGAGAGAGTGATCTTTGCCCTCCTTAGGTAAAGTAAATATGGTAGCTTCGGGGAATTCTGGTCTTAGGGTACCCTCAGAGAAAGTGGAGCTATAGAACCTAAGTAGGTAGGGGGCCAGTTATCTAGAGAAGGTCTTATAAAAAAAAGGGGGTGTAAACCCATCTGGGCCTTGGGCTTTATTTAATTTCAGAGAGGTAACAGCCAGGTCTAGTTCTTCTGGGGTGGGGGGAAAGATAGGCTATGGATATCTTCTGGGATCAGGGTTGGCAGGGTTAGAGATATTAGGAAGAGTTGTATCTGTGAGGGGGAACACCTTGGGGACTGTTGGGGATTGATCTTAATTATATAAGAATGTATAATACTGTGCAAAGGCCGATCCTATCTCCTTGGCGGAGAACATTGGGCCCCTGGGCATTTCGATTATCAGGATTCTACGCTGTTGGGTACGCAAGCGTAGTTTATTAGCCAAAAGACGGTCCGCTTTGTTACCTTTATGATAAAAAAGCTGGCGGAGAGACAAGAGGTTATATTGGACTCTGTGTTCCACAAGGGAATTGATTTTGGACCTGATAGTGGCTATTTGTTCTGAAATCGGTCTGGAGGAGGCTTCTTAGTTTCCTTGTTCTAATGTACGAAGCAGAAATTAAATAAATCAGCGCTAATATACCTTTAAAATAAAATAAAATAGTTGTGGAAACTAACGCCTAGATTACGAGTTCTGCGTTAGGGTTAAAAAGCAGCGTTAAGGGGTCCTAACGCTGCTTTCTCTTGTTAAGTGTATCCAGTCCACTGATCATCCATTACTTGTGGGATATATTCCCTTCCCAACAGGAAGTTGCAAGAGGATCACCCACAGCAGAGCTGCTATATAGCTCCTCCCCTCACATGTCATATCTAGTCATTCTCTTGCAACCCTCAACATAGATGGAGGTCGTGAGAGGACTGTGGTGTTTTATACTTAATTATTTCTTCAATCAAAAGTTTGTTATTTTTAAATGGCACCGGAGTGTGCTGTTTTTTTCTCAGGCAGTATTTGGAAGAAGAATCTGCCTGCGTTTTCTATGATCTTAGCAGAAGTAACTAAGATCCACTGGCTGTTCTCACACATTCTGAGGAGTGGGGTAACTTCAGAAAGGGAATGGCGTGCGGGGTCTCCTGCAACTAAGGTATGTGCAGTAAAATATTTTTCTAAGGAATGGAATTGACTAAGAAAATGCTGCTGATACCGAAGTAATGTAAGTAAAGCCTTAAATGCAGTGAAAGCGACTGGTATCAGGCTTATTAATGTATGTGCAGTAAAGTAATTTTCTAAGGAATGGAATTTGACTAAGAAAATGCTGCTAATACTGAAGTAATGTAGTAAAGCCTTAAATGCAGTGGAAGCGACTGGTATCAGGCTTATCAATAGAGATACATACTCTTTAAAAAAAGATGTTTTAAAACGTTTGCTGGCATGTTTAATCATTTTTTAAGGTACATTGGTGATAAAACTTATTGGGGCATAATTTTTTCCACATGGCTGACTTAATTTCTGCATAGAAACAGTTAACTGAGGCTTCCCACTGTTGTAATAATGAGTGGGAGGGGCCTATTTTAGCGCTTTTTTTTTGTGCAGTAAAAATTCAGACTCAGTCTTCCTGCTTCTTCCTGCATGATCCAGGACGTCTCTAGAGAGCTCAAGGGACTTCAAAAGTCATTTTGAGGGAGGTAATCAGTCACAGCAGACCTGTGACAGTGTGTTTGACCGTGTTAAAAACGTTTTTTTCTCTATTGATTATCCGTTTTGGGTATTAAGGGGTTAATCATCCATTTGCAAGTGGGTGCAATGCTCTGCTAGCTTAATACATTTACTGTGAAAATTTGGTTGGTATAACTGATTTGGTTCATTGTTATTTCAACTTGAGACAGGTTTTGTGCTTCTTAAAGGCGCAGTAGCGTTTTTTATATTGCTTGTAAACTTATTTTAAAGTGTTTTCCAAGCTTACTAGTCTCATTGCTAGTCTGTTTAAACATGTCTGACACAGATGAATCTGTTTGTTCATTATGTTTGAAGGCCAGTGTGGAGCCCCATAGGAATATGTGTACTAAATGTATTGATTTCACTTTAAATAATAAAGGTCAGTCTTTATCTATAAAAGTATTATCACCAGACGACGAGGGGGAAATTATGCCGACTAACTCTCCTCACGTGTCAGTACCTTCGCCTCCCGCTCAGGCGCCAAGTACATCAGAGACGCCCATAGCAATTACTTTACAGGACATGGCTACAATCATGAATAATACCCTGTCAGAAGTATTATCTAGATTGCCAGAATTGAGAGGCAAGCGCGATAGCTCTGGGATTAGGAGAGATGCAGAGCGCGCTGGTGCTGTAAGAGCCATGTCTGATACTGCGTCACAGTTTGCAGAACATGAGGACGGAGAGCTTCATTCTGTGGGTGACGGATCTGATCCGGGGAAACCTGATTCAGAGATCTCTAATTTTAAATTTAAGCTTGAGAACCTCCGTGTATTGCTTGGGGAGGTTTTAGCTGCTCTGAATGACTGTAACACAGTTCCAATTCCAGAGAAATTGTGTAGGCTGGATAGATACTATGCGGTACCGGTGTGTACTGGCGTTTTTCCTATACCTAAAAGGCTTACAGAAATTATTAGCAAGGAGTGGGATAGACCTGGTGTGCCCTTTTCCCCACCTCCTATATTTAGGAAAATGTTTCCAATAGACGCCACTACACGGGACTTATGGCAGACGGTCCCTAAGGTGGAGGGAGCATTTTCTACTTTAGCTAAGCGTACCACTATCCCGGTGGAGGATAGTTGTGCTTTTTCCGATCCAATGGATTAAAAATTAGAAGGTTACCTTAAGAAAATGTTTGTTCAACAAGGTTTTATCTTGCAGCCCCTTGCATGCATTGCGCCTGTCACTGCTGCTGCGGCATTCTGGTTTCAGTCTCTGGAATAGGCCATTCACACAGCTCCATTGGATGAAATTATGGACAAGCTTAAATCACTTAAGCTAGCTAATGCATTTGTTTCTGATGCCATTGTACATTTGACTAAACTAACGGCTAAGAACTCCGGATTCGCCATCCAGGCGCGGAGAGCGCTATGGCTTAAATCCTGGTCAGCTGATGTGACTTCTAAATCTAAATTACTTAATATTCCTTTCAAGGGGCAGACCTTATTCGGGCCCGGCTTGAAAGAAATTATTGCTGACATTACTGGAGGTAAGGGTCATACCCTTCCTCAGGACAGGGCCAAATCAAAGGCCAAACAGTCTAATTTTCGTGCCTTTCGAAATTTCAAGGCAGGAGCAGCATCAACTTCCTCCGCTCCAAAACAGGAAGGAACTGTTGCTCGTTACAGACAGGCCTGGAAAACTAACCAGTCCTGGAACAAGGGCAAGCAGGCCAGAAAACCTACTACTGCCCCCAAGACAGCATGAAGGAATGGCCCCCTATCCGGAAACGGATCTAGTGGGGGCAGACTTTCTCTCTTCGCCCAGGCATGGGCAAGAGATGTCCAGGATCCCTGGGCGTTGGAGATCATATCTCAGGGATATCTTCTGGACTTCAAAGCTTCTCCTCCTCGAGGGAGATTCCATCTATCAAGGTTATCAGAAAACCAGATAAAGAAAGAGGCATTCCTACGCTGTGTACAAGACCTCCTAGTAATGGGGGTGATCCACCCTGTTCCGCGGACGGAACAAGGGCAGGGATTTTACTCAAATCTGTTTGTGGTTCCCAAGAAAGAGGGAACCTTCAGACCAATCTTGGACCTAAAGATCTTAAACAAATTCCTAAGAGTTCCATCATTCAAAATGGAAACTATTCGAACCATCCTACCCATGATCCAAGAGGGTCAGTACATGACCACAGTGGACTTAAAGGATGCCTACCTTCACATACCGATTCACAAAGATCATTATCGGTACCTGAGATTTGCCTTTCTAGACAGGCATTACCAGTTTGTAGCTCTTCACTTCGGGTTGGCTACGGCCCCGAGAATCTTTATAAAGGTTCTGGGCTCACTTCTGGCGGTTCTAAGACCACGAGGCATAGCGGTGGCTCCGTATCTAGACGACATCCTGATACAGGCGTCAAGCTTTCAAATTGCCAAGTCTCATACAGAGATAGTTCTGGCATTTCTGAGGTCGCATGGGTGGAAAGTGAACGTGGAAAAGAGTTCTCTATCACCACTCACAAGAGTCTCCTTCCTAGGGACTCTTATAGATTCTGTAGAGATGAAAATTTACCTGACGGAGTCCAGGTTATCAAAACTTCTAAATGCTTGCCGTGTCCTTCATTCCATTTCACGCCCGTAAGTGGCTCAGTGCATGGAAGTAATCGGCTTAATGGTAGCGGCAATGGACATAGTGCCATTTGCGCGCCTGCATCTCAGACCGCTGCAATTATGCATGCTAAGTCAGTGGAATGGGGATTACTCAGATTTGTCCCCTCTACTAAATCTGGATCAAGAGACCAGAGATTCTCTTCTCTGGTGGATTTCTCGGGTCCATCTGTCCAAGGGCATGACCTTTCGCAGGCCAGATTGGACGATTGTAACAACAGATGCCAGCCTTCTAGGTTGGGGCGCAGTCTGGAACTCCCTGAAGGCTCAGGGATCGTGGACTCAGGAGGAGAAACTCCTCCCAATAAATATTCTGGAGTTAAGAGCAATATTCAATGCTCTTCTAGCTTGGCCTCAGTTAGCAACACTGAGGTTCATCAGATTTCAGTCGGACAACATCACGACTGTGGCTTACATCAACCATCAAGGGGGAACCAGGAGTTCTCTAGCGATGTTAGAAGTCTCCAAGATAATTCACTGGGCAGAGTCTCACTCTTGCCACCTGTCAGCGATCCACATCCCAGGCGTGGAGAACTGGGAGGCGGACTTTCTAAGTCGCCAGACTTTTCATCCGGGGGAGTGGGAACTTCATCCGGAGGTGTTCGTTCAACTGATTCATCGTTGGGGCAAACCAGAACTGGATCTCATGGCGTCTCGCCAGAACGCCAAGCTTCCTCATTACGGATCCAGGTCCAGGGACCCGGGAGCGGCGCTGATAGATGCCCTAGCAGCCCCTTGGGTTTTCAACATGGCTTATGTGTTTCCACCGTTTCCGCTGCTGCCTCAACTGATTGCCAAGATCAAACAGGAGAGAGCATTGGTGATTCTGATAGTGCCTGCGTGGCCACGCAGGACCTGGTATGCAGACCTAGTGGACATGTTGTCCTGTCCACCATGGTCTCTGCCTCTGAGGCAGGACCTTCTAATACAAGGTCCTTTCAACCATCCAAATCTAATTTCTCTGAGGCTGACTGCATGGAGATTGAACGCTTGATCCTATCAAAGCGTGGCTTCTCAGAGTCAGTTATTGATACCTTAATACAGGCACGGAAGCCTGTTACCAGAAAAATCTACCATAAGATATGGCGTAAATACTTATATTGGTGCGAATCCAAGAGCTACTCATGGAGTAAGGTTAGGATTCCTAGGATATTGTCCTTTCTACAAGAGGGTTTGGAAAAGGGCTTATCTGCTAGTTCGTTAAAGGGACAGATTTCTGCTCTGTCTATTCTTTTGCACAAGCGTCTGGCAGAAGTTCCAGAGGTCCAGGCTTTTTGTCAGGCTTTGGCTAGGATTAAGCCTGTGTTTAAAACTGTTGCTCCTCCGTGGAGCTTAAACTTGGTTCTTAAAGTTCTCCAAGGAGTTCCGTTTGAACCCCTTCATTCCATTGATATTAAGCTTTTATCTTGGAAAGTTCTGTTTTTGATGGCTATTTCCTCGGCTCGAAGAGTCTCTGAGTTATCTGCCTTACATTGTGATTCTCCTTATCTGATTTTCCATTCAGACAAGGTAGTTCTGCGTACTAAACCTGGGTTTTTACCTAAGGTAGTTTCTAACAGGAATATCAATCAAGAGATTGTTGTTCCATTATTGTGCCCTAATCCTTCTTCAAAGAAGAAACGTCTTTTGCATAATCTGGACGTAGTCCGTGCCCTGAAGTTCTATTTACAGGCAACTAAAGATTTTCGTCAAACTTCTTCACTGTTTGTCGCTTACTCTGGACAGAGGAGAGGTCAAAAAGCTTCTGCAACCTCTCTCTCCTTTTGGCTTCGTAGCATAATACGTTTAGCCTATGAGACTGCTGGACAGCAGCCCCCTGAAAGGATTACAGCTCATTCTACTAGAGCTGTGGCTTCCACCTGGGCCTTTAAAAATGAGGCCTCTGTTGAACAGATTTGCAAGGCTGCGACTTGGTCTTCGCTTCACACCTTTTCAAAATTTTACAAATTTGACACTTTTGCTTCTTCGGAGGCTGTTTTTGGGAGAAAGGTTCTACAGGCAGTGGTTCCTTCTGTTTAAGTTCCTGACTTGTCCCTCCCATCATCCATGTACTTTAGCTTTGGTATTGGTATCCCACAAGTAATGGATGATCCGTGGACTGGATACACTTAACAAGAGAAAACATAATTTATGCTTACCTGATAAATTTATTTCTCTTGTAGTGTATCCAGTCCACGGCCCGCCCTGTCTTTTTAAGGCAGATCTAAATTTTAATTAAAAACTCCAGGCACCACTGCACCCTATGGTTTCTCCTTTCTTGTTTTGTTTCGGTCGAATGACTGGATATGACATGTGAGGGGAGGAGCTATATAGCAGCTCTGCTGTGGGTGATCCTCTTGCAACTTCCTGTTGGGAAGGGAATATATCCCACAAGTAATGGATGATCCGTGGACTGGATACACTACAAGAGAAATAAATTTATCAGGTAAGCATAAATTATGTTTTTTAACACCCGCTGGTATTACGAGTTTGGCAGGTACAGGTGTACCGCTCACTTTTCTTCCACGACTTTTGGCTACCGCAAATCCCCATACGTCAATTGCGTATCCTATCTTTTTAATGGGATTTTCCTAACTCCGGTATTACAAGTCATGGAAGAAGTGAGCGGTACAGCCTCTACCTCCAAGACTCCTACCGCATTTAAAAGTCAGTAGTTAAGAGTTTTATGGGCTAACGCCGGAACATAAAGCTCTTAACTAAAGTGCTACAAAGTACACTAACACCCATAAACTACCTATGAACCCCTAAACCGAGGCCCCCCCACATCGCAAACACTAAAATAAAAAAAATGAACCCCTAAACTGCCGTCCGGACATCGCCGCCACCTACATTATACCTATGAACCCCTAATCTGCTGCCCCTAACATCGCCAACACCTACATTATAGTAATTAACCCCTAATCTGCCGCCCCCAACGTCGACACCACCACCCAACTACAATTATTAACCACTAATCTGCTGACCGGACATCGCCGTCACTATAATAAATGTATTAACCCCTAAACCTCCGCACTCCTGCCTCGCAAATACTATAAAATTTGTTATTAACCCCTAATCTGCCGTCCCTAACATCGCCGTCACCTGCCTACAATTATTAACCCCTAATCTGCCGCCCCCAATGTCACCGCTACTATATTAAATGTATTAACCCCTAAACCTAAGTCTAACCCTAACACCACCCTAACTTACATCTATTTTTAATAAATCTAAATAAAATTACTATAATTAAATAAATTATTCCTATTTAAAACTAAATACTTACCTATAAAATAAACCCTAATATAGCTACAATATAACTAATAGTTACATTATAGCTATTTTAGGATTTATATTTATTTTACTGGCAACTTTGTATTTATTTTAACTAGGTACAATAGCTATTAAATAGTTAATAACTATTTAATAGCTACCTAGTTAAAATAATTACACAATTACCTGTAAAATAAATCCTAATCTAAGTTACAAATACACCTAACACTGCACTATCAATAAATTAATTAAATAAATTAACTACAATTATCTAAAAGAAAATACAATTAAATAAACTATACTATAGTACAAAACCCCCCCCACTAAATTACAAAAAATAAAAAAAATATTACAAGAAGTTTAAACTAATTACACCTAATCTAAGCCCCCTAATAAAATAACCCCCCCCCCCCAAAATAATAAAATTCCCTATCCTAAACTAAATTACAAATAGCCCTTAAAAGGGCCTTTTGCGGGGCATTGCCCCAAAGTAATCGGCTCTTTTACCAGCCCTTAAAAGGGCCTTTTGTGGGGCATTGCCCCAAAGTAATCAGCTCTTTTACCTGTAAAAAAAAGAACATTCCCCCTCAACATTACAACCCACCACCCACACACCCCTACTCTAAAACCCACCCGATCCCCCCTTAAAAAAACCTAGCACTACCCCATTGAAGATCACCCTACCTTGAGCCATTTTCACCCAGCCGGGCACCAGTGGTCATCCGATGGGGCAGAAGAGGACATCTGGACCGGCAGAAGTCTTCATCCTATCCGGGCAGAAGAGGACATCCGGACCGGCAGAAGTCTTCATCCTATCCGGGCAGAAGAGGACATCCGGACCGGCAGACATCTTCATCCAAGTGGCATCTTCTATCTTCATCCATCCGACGAGGAACGGCTCCATCTTGAAGACCTCCGGCGCGGAACATCCTTCTAGGCCGACGGACTAATGACGAATGAATATTCCTTTAAATGACGTCATTCAAGATGGCGTCCCTCAAATTCCGATTTGCTGATAGGATTCTATCAGCCAATCGGAATTAAGGTAGGAAAAATCAGATTGGTTGATTTAATCAGCCAATAGGAGCTGATGACCAGCTGATTTCTGCCCTAGTATAGGTCGGAAATTTATATACAGTCCTAACAGCAGTACTCCCTAATGATTGGTCTATAAAATAATAGCCTAATTACATGAAGCATTGTTTCAAACATATCGGACAAAACATAAACAATACATACAAGATTAATGTCTACAATCAACTCATAATAGATAATATATAATAAATACATACAGACATAATTTAATATACATATAAATTTTAAAAGCTCAATGTATATTAATATGATCAAATCAATAAAACCCTAAATCTTTAAATATAAATTGATACAAAAATTTATACATAGTATCACAACATATATATACATATTGTAAAAAAAAACCCATAATATTAATCCATGAACCGATGTCTATAATAAAAATGATTAAAAAATGATTTAAAACTCATTAAAACTAGATAATTACATATATGCTGCTAAATCCAGATCTACATTCAACC
Source organism: Bombina bombina (assembly GCF_027579735.1). Taxonomy (NCBI): domain Eukaryota; kingdom Metazoa; phylum Chordata; class Amphibia; order Anura; family Bombinatoridae; genus Bombina; species Bombina bombina. The sequence goes on along the minus strand of NC_069503.1, from coordinate 575,365,518 downwards.
CATTAGGTTGTAAACTTCATATCTTGTAGATCCAATATGTTTCTTGTTGTCTGAGAGCTAACAATTTATTATGTACATTTGGAGCTACCCAATCTATCACTTTTACTTTTATGGAAATTGGATTACAATTATGGGCCTCTTTAAAATGATTGGGGACACTATGTTTGATAGATTTTTCTCTGGCCATTTTAATATTATAAAGGTGTTCATTAACTCTTGTTTTAATCTTCCTCTTGGTACGTCCTACATAAAATAGGCCACACCCACAGGTAAGTAGATAAACTACAAATGTGGAATCACAAGTGGCCTTACACTTAGTATCAAATTCAATAGTATCGTTATAATTGGAAAATTTCAAATGTTTATCGACATGTTTACACATGTTACACCTCACTTTGTTGCAGGTGTATGTTCCTTTAAATGTAGTCAGCCAATTGGACCCCACATTTGCATTTGAGTCATTTCTTAATTTGCTGGGTGCTAGCATATTTTTAAAATGTTTTCCTCTTTTAAATGTGACCAGGGGATTCTCAGTTAATTGGGACCCTAATATAGGGTCAGTTTTAAGGATATTCCAATGCCTTTTTAAAATCTTTTTAATAGTAGTTGCAGCCTCATTATAGGTCGTAATAAAACAAGGGGTAATAATTCCATTTTTTTATTTAATTAATGATTCTGCTTTAACATTATTCAATATACTGTCCCTATTTATCTTACAAGCTTTGTCTTTTGCTCTATCTAATAGATCCTTCTTATACCCTTTTTCCATAAATTTAGTATCCAATATAGTTGCTTCTTCTTCTGTATTTTTTTACTTAGTCCAATGTGCGAAAGTCAGCATACATCTGAGCAAGAGTCCAGCCTTGGCTCTTGCTGTCTTTCGCAGCTTGTTTAATAAAGTGACTGTGAAAGAACGCTTTAGCCACTCCCCTTAAAGTGGGGTCATTTGTCTCTTTGCTATCATTGAGCTTAAAGAATTCTTCAAAGATCTCGACAGTTGAGACAAGTAAGGGGCCTGAGATTAGGGTGGGAGCAAGCTTCCAGGAGAAAGAGCTGGAGGCAGGAGATGTGGAGGGAATTATTATTGAGACCATGTCATGGTCAGACCATGGTCATACTGTAATTTTGAGGCATGATAGTGTATCTAGCAGACTTGAATGGCATAGTAGGTAATCAATTCTGGAGTAAGATTGATAAGGTTTTGAAAAGAAGGTGAAGTCTCTCTCAGTAGGAGAAAGACATCTCCTTGAGTCATACAGATTGTGTTGATACATTAGGGAGTGGAAAGAGTTTTTTTTATCTAGGGCTGGGTCCCAAATGAGGCTAAAGTTCCGACCGATGAGGAGAATGCCTCTGCGAACCTGTTCAATTAGGTTAAAAATCCTAACTCTAACAAAAACCTAAGCTACCCATTGCCATTTGGATGGGCATTGCCCTTAAAAGGGCATTTAGGTCTTTTACATGCCCAACCCCTAAACTAAAATAAAAACCCTTAAAAAAAAACCTTAAAAAAAACCTATCACTAACCCCCGAAGATCCACTTACAGTTTTTGAAGTCCCGCTTGAAAAATCTTCATCCAGGCGGTGAGAAGTCTTCGTCCAGGTGGCCTCCTTAATCTTCATCCCGGCGGTCAAGTCCTCATCCAAGCGGCGAGAAGTCTTCATCCATACGGCCTCTTCAATCTTCATCCAGGCGGCATCTTTTATCTTGATCCTGGCGGCGCGGAGCGGGTTCATCCTGAAGACATCTGGCACGGAGCATCCTCTTCATACGGTCGCCGCCGTACACTGAATCTTCAATGCAAGGTACGTGATTCAAGATGGCGTCCCTTGCATTCCTATTGGCTGAAAAATTTGAATCAGCCAATAGGAATTGGAGCTGCTAAAATCCTATTGGCTGTTCGAATCTTGGATGAAGATCGTTCAAGCGGGACTTCAAAAACTGTAAGTGGATCTTCAGGGGTTAGTGATAGGTTTTTTAAGAGTTTTTTGGGTGGGTTTTTATTTTAGATTAGGGTTTGGGCATGTAAAAGAGCTAAATGCCCTTTTAAGGGCAATGCCCATCCAAATGCCCTTTTCAGGGCAATGGGTAGCTTAGGTTTTTTTAGATAGTTTTTATTTTGTGGGTTTGGGGGTGTGTGGGGATTTGTAATGTTAGTGGGGATTTGTAATTTGTTTCAGAAAAAGAGCTGATATCTTTAGGGCAATGCTCTACAAAAGGCCCTTTTGGAAGGGGCCATTGGTAGTTTATTCTAGATTAGATTTTTTATTTTAGGGTGTTTTTTTTAAAATGGGTATTAGAATAGGAATACTTTTTATTATTTTTGATAATTTGTTTGTTATTTTGTGTAATGTATTTTTTTGTTTTGGGGTGGGTTTTTATTTTTAGATTAGGGCTTTAATAGCAAAAGAGCTAAATGCCCTTTTAAGGGCGATGTCCATACAAATGCTCTTTTCAAGGCAATAGGTAGATTAGGTTTTACTTTCTTTTTATTTTGTGGGTTTGAAGGGTGGGGGTTTTGTATACTGTTAGGGGTGTGTTTTTTTGTAGCAAAAGAGCTGTTAACTTTAGGGCAATGCCCTACAAAAGGCCCTTTTAAGGGCCCTTGGTAGTTTGGGGAGTGTGGGGTTTGTAACTGTTAGGGGGTGTTTTTTTTGTAGCAAAAGAGCTGTTTAATTTAGGGCAGTGCCCTACAAAAGGCAATTTTAAGGGCCTCCAAAAGGCCCTTTTAAGGGCCCTTGGTAGTTTATTATAGATTAGGGTTTTTAATTTTGGGGTGGGTTTTTTTATTTTTAAAAAGGTATTAGAATAGGAATAATTTTTATTGTTTTGGATAATGTTTGTTATTTTTTGTAATTTTAGTGTTTGTTATTTTTTGTGGTGATAGGTTTTAGTGTAAGGCAGGTTAGGTTGTATTTAAAAGGTAAGTTTGTATTTATTTTAACTAGGTAGTTAGTAAATAGTTAATAACTATTTACTAACTAGTCTACCTAGTTAAAATAAATACAAACTTACCTTGTAGCTAACTTATGTTTTATTTCACAGGTAAGTATTTAGTTTTAAATAGTTATTATTTAGTTAATAATGTAACTTTAATTTAGCTCTATTTAAATTATATTAAAGTTAGGGTGTGTGAGGGTTAGGGTTACCTTAGGTTTAGGGTTAGGTTTAGGGGTTAATATAGTTTAATTTAGGTTGTTGCGATATGGGGGGCTGACGGTTTAGGGGTTAATAGGTTTATTTAGTGGTAGTGATGTGGGAGGCCAGAGGTTTAGGGGTTAATAACTAGTTGCGGCGATGTCGGGGAGCAGCGGAATATGGGGTTAATAACTTTATTTAGGTGGTAGCGATATCGGGAGCGGCAGATTAGAGGTCAACATTATGTAGGTGTCGGCAATGTCGGGGGCAGCAGATTAGGGGTGTTTAGACTCAGGGTTTGTGTTAGGGTGTTAGGTTTAAACATAACTTTTCTTATTCCCATAGACTTGAATGGGGCTTCGTTATGGAGATTTTCTTTCCGTGATCGCAGGTGTTAGACTTTTTTCTGACCCGCTCTCCCCATTGATGTCTATGGGGGAAGCGTGCACGAGCACGTCAAAACAGCTCTTGTTTTGTGTGTGGTATGGAGCTTAAAAACCCCATATCGCACGCACAAGCTGGGTTTTGAAAAACTTGTAATGGCTGCGCTATAGGGGGTTAAATAATGCAACTTTTTTGTGTTAGTTAATTTCCCTATAGCGTGCATAACTCGTAATCTAGGTGTATGTTTTTAAGCTTCTTTAAGCTGTGAATTCAACTAGGAGCAAGGTGCTGTAAATTATCCATAATTTTCACTTCATGGAGACATCACATGTAAAAGTATATTGTTAGTACTTCTTATACCAAGGGTAAATACACAAAATTATAAATACATCTCTTTGTAAATTTAAGACAGTTTGAGGTCTGTTTCATTAATTTTAAAACTGGGAAGAATAACATAAAAAATAACATACAAATCTTTGAGGTTAAAGGGATACTAAACCCAATTTTTTTATTTTATGATTTGGATAGAGCATGCAATTTTACGCAAATTTCTAGTTTACTCCTATTATCAATCTTTCTTTGTTCTCTTGGTATCTTTATTTGAAAAAGCAGGAATGAAAGCTCATGAGCCCGCCCATTTTTGGTTCAGCACCCTGAATAGCGCTTGCTGATCGGTGTCTACAATTCTGACTTTTTCTTTAGCCTCTGCTAAAATGCTGTAATTATATCCTTTATCTAGAAATCTTTCATTCATGGTTTCTATATCTCTTTCAAAATCTTCCTCTAGATTTCAGTTTCTCCTATTCGCCGATATGGGCAACTGGGAAGAATAACATACAAAGTGTCTGAAATCTTTGAGGTTAAAGGGATACTAAACCCAATTTTTTTTCTTTTATGATTTGGATAGAGCAAGCAATTTTAAGCAAATTTCTAGTTTACTCCTATTATCAATCTTTCTTTGTTCTCTTGGTATCTTTATTTGAAAAAGCAGGAATGAAAGCTCATGAGCCCGCCCATTTTTGGTTCAGAATCCTGAATAGCGCTTGCTGATTGGTGTCTACAATTCTGACTTTTTCTTTAGCCTCTGCTTAAATGCTGTAATTATATCCTTTATCTAGAAATCTTTCATTCATGGTTTCTATATCTCTTTCAAAATCTTCCTCTAGATTTCAGTTTCTCCTAACTCGTCGATATGGGCAACTGGGAAGAATAACATACAAAGTGTCTGAAATCTTTGAGGTTAAAGGGATACTAAACCCAATTTTTTTCTTTTATGATTTGGATAGAGCATGCAGTTTTAAGCAAATTTCTAGTTTACTCCTATTATCAATCTTTCTTTGTTCTCTTGGTTATGGGATATGTTATTGATACATTTTATAATAACAGACCGTTTTATTACAGTATTTTTTTTTCTATCGCTCTCCCATGGGAATCGTGTAGTAAAGTTAGATCTAGGAAGTCTATTTCTTTTTTGTTCATATTACTAGTAAACTGTAGATTTAGGATGTTGTAGTTGATGTGTTTGATAAAGTCTTGTACTTCTTTTTTTTTTTTATATATTTTATTCTTTTATTTTGAATTATACAAGATTAAACAGTAATGAAGATAATCACGATGTGTACATTGTTGATACAAGATATATTGTATGGTATCACTATTTTTATATATTTTCACCATAGTCCTTCGCAAATATTTTCTTCTTCATATAATGCTAAGACTCAGGGGATGAAATAAAGTCTAGCAAGTCATGAGCATTTGTAAAAGGATAATCCCCATTGGTTTAAGAAGTGGACAGCTGGGGCTAGGTCTTCAGTTGAATTCAAATAAATGTCCCAAATGCAGATAGTCCTGAATATACCATCTGTGATCGCATTGAGAAAAATGGCAATTTTAAAGGATTGCACTAGCTTGTGCTAAGAAATAGAAAAGAAATTAAAGAAGAAAGAAGGGTCATCAAGTGTCTGCACTCTTATGAACTTTACAATATTCGTATGCATGTTTATTTGTATTATTTATAGAGGTCTCACATTGGTGAGAAAAAATGCATGTGTATGGCTGTCTGAAGTAATCAACCAATCAATTAATTAAACCACCAAATGATTATCCAAATCTTGCATATCTCCAAGAGTGAAGGATTCCCATAAAAACTGCATGTCCTGGTAAAAAGATAGTTGACCCAGTTTGAAATAGTATAATCTTCCCATTAACATATTTTTATTTACCAAATTTTTCCATTCTTGTAAAGTAGGAGCCTGTGTAGATTTCCACTTTTTAGGGATCAATTGGTTTGCTGCATTCAGCACTATTTGAAATACATGCTTTCTTATTTTGCATGTAATAGCTGGCAGTTGGTTTAGCAAAATTATTTCTGGACTAGGGGATATGTGTGTATGTAATACTGTATTAATGCCTACAAAGACATCAGACCAATATGATTTGACGTATTCACATTCCCACCATATGTGTGAGATATGACCTTCCTGAGAGCATCCTCTCCAGCAAGAGCCGGAGGATTTTTTGTAAATATATTTTATTCTTGCCGGTGTCAAGTACCACCTCATCATTATTTAATGTTGGTTTCTTTTGCTTGTGTTGAGAGAGGTTCTCAAACCTACGGGACCAGATTTTTGGATCTGTGTTTGTATTTAGCTCCTTATCCCATCTATTTGTATAAGAGGGAAGAAGTGAAAAATATTTGATGAGTTTATGTAACTTAGAAATCGTTCTACTAATAGACTCCCTGGTTATGCACATTTGTTCAAAGGGTGTGGGTTGACGTGTCAAGTCTCCCCTATTTTTATGTGTAGTTATATAATGCTGCATTTGGTGTATCCTAAACCAGGACGATAGGAAAGGGTGGCCCAAGGCATCTAGTTGGTCTTTGGATTTAACAATACTCGTGTTGTTTGTCAAGGAGTACATAGGGAGATATTTTATGGGATCTAAGAGGTGTGAGTAATTCTTGTGCATTCCAGGATGGAATTCTGGGTTATTTATAAGTGTAGTAAGTGGTGAGTATCTGGAGGAGATCCTGTTTGGAGATTTACAAATCAGTCTCCAGTCTGACCAAGTTTCATTGGTGATGGAGGAGGAGGAAATGGAATATGTATTAAAATACTCAGGATTCCAACAGACATTGTTTAAGTTATTTAAGGTTGTTAATTTATTTTCAATTTGTACCCATCTTTTGGGGTTAGGGCCTTCAACTTTGCACCAGTCTGATATTCTCTGTAGAGAGATTGCCATCTTATAGGATTGAAGATGGGGGACACCTAGGCCACCGTCAATGGGAAGTTTAAATAATGTATTTTTATTAACTCACGGAGGTCTACGTCTCCAAATGTAATCATTTATAATTTTTTGTAGAATACCGAGATCTTTTTTGGAATAGGAACTGTCTGGAGGATATACAAAACCTTTGGGAGTAGGGTCATTTTTGTTACATGTATTCTGCCCAACCATGAAATATTCTTGGGGAGCCAAGTGTTCATGAGGGTCCTAAATTCTGAGATTAAGCTACCATAGTTATGTATACGTAAGTCTGCTTTATTTAGGGTAATTCGAATACCTAGGTATTTCAAATATTTTGTCTGTTGTTTGAGGGGGCAGGCCAATTTTAAAGCATCTAGAGTTTGGCTGGAGAGGTTTATGGGTAAGTATTCTGACTTGGTCACATTCACAAGGAAATTCGAGACACTTCCAAATTGTGTCAGTTCAGAGATAGTCATTTTTAGGGAGGGTAAGGGATTTGTGAGTGTTAATAGTATATCGTCTGCAAAAATGGCTAATTTATGTGACTGATTATCAATGTTGATTCCTTGTATTTGGTTATTTAATCTAATTTTGATGGCTAAGGGTTCTAGGGATAAGATGAAGAGAAGTGGGGAAAGGGGGCAACCTTGTCTAGATCCGTTCCTAATTTCAAATGGGTCTGAGAGTGTGCCGTTTATTTTAATCTGTGCAGTAGGGTTGGTGTACAAAGCAATTACTTTTTTGATGAAGGAATCAGGGAAATGAAATCGTCTCAGTGTCTCCTGTAAGTAAGTCCAGTCTAGTCGGTCGAAAGCCTTTTCGGCGTCAGTCGATAGAAATATGGTTGGAATTTTGTTTTGAGTAATGTAGTCTAAGAGGTTAAGAACTTTGACCATGTTATCTTTGGCTTCCCTGTGAGGCACAAAGCCGACCTGATCCTGGTGTATTATTGTTGGTAAAATTTGGTTAAGACGTGTAGCAAGGATTTTGGCATATAATTTTAGGTCAACATTAAGTAGTGAGATCGGTCTAAAGTTTGCCGGGGAGTTTGGAGGTTTGCCAGGTTTAGGTATGACAGAGATATTGGCTTGTAACATGTTATCTGGAAATGGAAGTTGATCTGGGACAGAATTAATCAGGGTTGTAAGATGAGGCATTAATTGTTTTGCAAATGTTTTATAATAAAGCCCCGTGAAACCATCAGGTCCCGGAGCCTTATTTTGTTTTAAATTTTTTATCGCGTCTTGTATTTCAGAGGGAGAAATGGGTTGGTCTAAGAGTTTACTTTGCTCAGGGGATATTTGTGGGATTTCTATCTTATCTAAGTATTGGTTACAAGACTGCAGGTGTGTTTGGTAGTTTCTGTTAGGAAAAAGATTATAGAGTTTGTGGTAAAATGTTTTAAATTCTTTTGCTATGGAGCTAGTATCCTCTATATATCTGCCCTGTGATGTCTCTATGGAATGTATGTAGGTTTTCTGTTGTTGTCTTTTAAGAGCTCTAGCTAAGAGCCCTCCTGGTTTGTTTCCTTCTCTATAAAAATTTTGTTGGAGAAAGAGTAACTGCCTTTGTGACTTGATCTGACTTTATTTTAAGGTGCGTTAGAATATTGTCATCTGCGGGGTTAGTTTTATGCACAAAGTCTAAATCAGCTATTTCTTTAGCTAAGAGCTCTGTTTCTGCTCTGTTCTTCTTTTTAATTTGTGCTTTAGCTTTGATTAATTCCACTCTTATGGGCTTCCCAAAGGGTAGCAATGTCCACGACTGGGGTATTATTTAGTGCGAAGTGAGATTTTATATGTTTTGAGAAAAGTTTTGTCTGTAAGAGCAATGATTCATCTAATCTCCATTGAAAGGCCCGAAGGGGAACTGATGGCCATTTTATCATGCATGAAACTAAGGAATGATCTGATCAAGATGTATGTTTTATATAAGATTGTTTGGTGTGAGATAAAACCAAGTGATCTACCAAAATATAGTCCAACCTGGAGTAGCTTCGGTTGGGGTGTGAGAAAAAGGTAAAATCTGTTTTTTGAGGATTGAAATATCTCCACACGTCGTGTAATCCCAGAGTTTTAAATTTTTGCCAAATACTATTAAGGTTTGGAGTTTTAGTTCTAGTACCCGGGTTAGAGCAATCTATTTTGGGGTCTAATGGGAAATTTAAATCCCCTGAAACTATTAGGGAACCTTTGATTTCTTTAATAATTAGGTCTGTTATTGAGGATACGAATTTGTCTTGGTGTGAATTAGGTGCATATACGTTTACTAAAGTCACAGGTTTACCATATAGTAGACCCTTTAGCCATATATATCTTCCCTCCTTGTCTGAAATTATTCTTGTTTTAGTGAATGGGATGAATTTGTGAATTAGAATACTAACTCCATTTATTTTTTTATTTGGGTTGGTACTATGGAAGTGTTGGGGATAGTGTGGGGAGAAGTATTTGGGAATATTTTTTGATTTAAAATGGGTTTCTTGAAGCATTAATATGTGTCCTCCTCTTTTTTGGAGGTCATTAATAGCCATTCTCCTTTTGTTGGGACAGTTAAGGCCTTTAGTATTTTGCGTAAAGATAATGAGCTCTTTTGGTGTATGAGTACTCATTGGTACAGTTTAGCGATATGTATACTGATAGACCTGATAATATGAAACATACAATGTGTTTTGGAGTGAGTACAGTTGACACTAGCTGTGAAAAGCATAAAGAAATTAGAAGAAAGAGAAGAGAAAAACATAGTAAAAAAACATTTCTTAACTAACATTAGTAGTTATTTTCCTACCTTCTCCCAACTGAGTGAGGACAATAAAACAACTGTGAACAGTTAACATTTAACAATTAACAACCAATGTTTCAAGGTTAGGTTAGTAAGGGTTGCATGGTGGATATTATCTTTATATAAAAGAGAGAACAAGAATACCAATTTAGATATTGTGGGAGGGTTAAGATCAGCATTAACCAATAAATGGAGCAAGGAATAAAAAAATTGCCCTTAATAGGGAGGGTGCCAACACAAGTCGGCATAGAAGACAATTGGAAAAGACTACAAATATAATCTGTAGTCATCCTTTTTCACCTGTTAGGGGTGCCAGGGTGGGCACTGATTTTTGAGCTTTTCTTTGGCATACTTGGCTCCATTCTTTTCTCTGTGGAAGTGGTGAAAAACCTCTTGATTCACGTTGAATATTCTGATGGGGGGAAGTTTCATCCAGCTGAGGAGTTGGGATTTCTAAGTCTTTGCAAATTGTTGGGATATCCTTGGTGGATGAGCAAGAAAGGCGCCTGCCCTTCCAGAGTATTACCAGGTGTAAAGGGAATCCCCACCTGTAGGGGATATTCATTTTTCTTAGAAGCATTGTAAGTGGTTTAAGATCGCTTCGTTTTGAAAGTGTTCTCTGAGACAGGTCTGCAAACACTTTTATCTCCGAATTTTCATATCTGATAGGTTGTTGCTCTCAGGCCAACCTCATTAGCTCTTCTTTTACCTGGAAGTTGGTAATGCGGACAATGACGTCTCTTGGTGGTTGGCCAGCTTGTGGTTTAGGGTGCAGAGCTCTATGGGCCGTATCGATGTCAAGTTTTGATGGCATTTCTTCTTTTTTCAGGGCACTGAAAAAAATCTTGTAGGTATTGTTCTAAATCCGATGGCGAAACAGCCTCTGGGATTCCTCTCAATCTAATATTGTGAAGCCTACTACGATTTTCAACGTCATCTAATTTATCCTCAAGATCAGCTATACTTGCTCCTTGTTGCTGTATGGTGTTATGTAGGTCAGAGATGGCCTCTGCGTGGGTATCTTGGGTATTTTCTAGGGATTCAACTCTATGGCCTATCTCTGAGATGTCTTTTTTGAGATCGGAGATTTCATCCTTAAGACATTGCTTAACTTGAGTGATTAATGAGGAAAAGTCCTTTTTTGAGGGGAGTGAGTTGAAGAGGGCTGTAGGGATAGTTATACTTTCAGAAGGGTGCTCACAATCAGACTCAGACATGAGACTTGGTCTGGGAGATCTGCTTCTGTAGAGTTGGAGGTCTTTGTCTCTAGGGTCTTGAAAAAGTTATTAACTGTCTGAGTGTTGGCTTTCAGCTGTTTATTGCTTCTGACAGGTTTGCAGCCCTTTTTTGGAGACATTATTAGCTTCAAGTAAATAAAACTGGTTGCTCTATCACTTATTTAGCTATAAAGAGGGGTTAAGAGGCTGACAATCTTTGGATTTGTTGTAAGCCCCCAATTGTGCACCTATAATATATCCCAGAGTTTATTTTGTACTCTTCTGCAGCCTTTTGCTTTAAAAAAGGAAAAAGGGAGTTTAATTCTAGAGGATTATGTATGCTTTAATTGCTCATAGATTCGCAATCTTTGCAACCTTTTGTGTGCGTGTTTAAAGAGAAATTAGCTCTTCCCTTTTGGTTTATAACAACTGCAAGCTATTTAGGACCTTGGTCGATATATATTACTTATGTTTGCATTTTTAAGATGGCTTTTGCATTGGTGATTCAAGAGGTTGTGTTGTTCACAGTATTTTTCCTTACCTGCATTTGAGTCTCTCTTTGTACTTACAGATCCGTTCACCTGCGCTGCGAGGTTGTTGCGCAGTGAACTTTAGCTTAGGCTGCGGCCCGTCACGGGACTCATCTCTTCTACCGCCGCCACCGTATGAATGCCTGGAGAATGTCCGCTTAGCTATGCAGCTGTTAGGTGGCGGACTGGTGAATGCGCACCTCAGTAAGGTTAGTCTCTTGGGCTAGATCTGTAAATCCGCTGGTATAGGACTGAGAATACACACCACCCAGTCGGGTCAGCGGGTCCTGTGCTCGAAATTAATGTGGAACTCCTGTGCTCAGACTAGCACCGTATGCCTTCACATCTCTGTTTGTTTTGGCCATAAATCATTAGATGGCAAGAGCCTAAGTCGTCCTCACTCAGATAGGGCTCAGGAGCTCTACAGAAACGCAGCCATCTCCTAGGCTGGCTAGCTCCGCCCCAAAGTCTTGTACTTCTATCTCCATCCCATTCCATATAATGATGGTATTGTCAATGTACTGATAATAATGAACAGTTTATCTCTGAAGGGATTGTTTGACCAAATGTTTTAAAATTCTATTTTATTGAGGACAAGAGATAATTGCACAAATACAATTAGGTCATTACATCCAAGACAACATTTTCATGAGTAAATAGGCACTTATACAACTGAATTTAAATTGTTGCAAAATACAAAAATGTCATATATCAATCTCTCAGGTCCTTTTTCTGGTTTTTACAGTTATTCTATGACAGGTTTTCTTTAGTACAATAACTTTCCCTTTCCCATTCCCACCCCCCTTAAACATAAATTAACCACCAACACTTACGCCTAGCATTTATGCGCAATCATTTCCAGCATTCTATAAGGTTGCTGCTTCAATTTATACTGTGCGGTCCGGAAGAAGAGGGAGAGGAAGAGAGAGAAAAAAAAATAAAAAATTTTTTATCCACTCACACACCAAAGGGTCTACAAGGGTCAGGGGAAGGGGGTAATAGGGGCCAGAGAGCGGTCTCATCATCCTAGTGATATTCTCTCTCCCCCCCCCCCACCCCCTCGTGTCTGTTGTAGGAATGTCCATTCTCCCCTTAAAGAGGCCGTCAACATGTATTCAGTATGCGCAAATGGGAGCAATAATTGTTTTTGTGAATCCAAGGTTAGAGTATCAATGTACTTCCGCCATTTAGTAATGAAGTGTCTAAGCCTTCTGTCAGTGTCCATTTTGGTGTCTAATTGTTCAGTAAGTAATTGCTTATGCAAGTTGTGTTTAAATGCAATAAAGGTGGGAGCAGCACTTTCGGTCCAAACTCTCAGTATAACCTTTCTGGCAATCAAAATCATAGTGGTGAGTAATGAGGTGTGTCTAGTGTCTTGTTCCTCCCAATTCAGGAAGCAGACTTGCTCTACCTCTATCTTGACCTTGATTTTAATTACCCTTGTGATCCATAAGGCTATTCTACCCCAGAACTGGTGAACTCGTGGGCAGGTGTAGAAGTAATGAAGAAAGTTCGGGTCACCAATCCTACACTTACTACACTCATTCATCACCCCATGTTTCCATTTAGCTAGCCTACGTGGTATAATGTAATCTTTATGCAGCATTCTGATCTGGGACTCTCTCAACGTCATGGACAGCGTTGCTCTTTTAGCATTGTCTACACTGCGCTGGATTAGCTCTGGAAGATCCTCCCTCTCCAAGTGGCCTCTCCATCTATTCTCTAGTAGGGCTAAATGTTTAGATTCAATATGGCTCAGCAGTGTTTTGTAAATCCCCGAGATAGAGAAACTTCCAAGCTTAAAAGCAGACACTGACACATTAAATATGTGCGGCTCCCAGAATTGTGGGTCCTCTCTAATAAGCTGGTCCATGTAATGCCTCATCTGAAGATAGGCATAGAAGTGGGCCCGCGGTAGTCCAAATTGAGTTTGCAACTCCCCAAAGGACTTAACGCATTTTCTAGAGATGTCAAGAGCATCTCCCACTGAGCATAAGCCTTTGGTTTCCCAGTTGGTAAACGGGGAAGTATCAATCCCAGGGGGGAAACAGACATTGTTTCGCAGTGGGATTAACCTGGGGGACGCATGACGCCGGCCCAAGTATCCTAGGGTTTGCCGCCATGCCCGTAGTACGTCCTTATAGAGAAAACTATCCTTGACCCCCGTCGGAAGGTTATTAGACGGGGTGTAAGGCAGAAGTGAGGGCTCAAACCCCTTTAGTGCATTCCTCTCAAGTTCAGATGTGTAAAAGTGTTCCGTCTTTAATTGCCAATCCAGCATTAGACGGTTGAGTGCTGCCCAGTTGTATAGCTTCAGGTCGGGGAGACCCAGGCCACCCGAGGAGGGCCGTGCATATAATTTCTTGAGAGCTATTCTAGATCTGCCCCCCTTCCATAAGAACTTAGATAGGGCTTTTGAGTAGATCGCCAGGTCTTTTCGGGTAATCAGAAAAGGCAGCATCAAGAGAGAATACAGGATCCGTGGTAGGATGACCATTTTTACCAAGTTGATTCGCCCTGTGAGAGAGACCGGTAAGTTTCTCCATCCTTCTAAGGTTTGAGCTATGTCACAGCACACCCGCGTGATGTTATTACGGTACAAGGTTTGCCTATTGGTGGACAATTGAATGCCCAGATAGGTCAAGGTGTCCCCAGCCTCTTGAAATGGATAGGAGCGTGACTGTGCCTTATGTCTCCAAAGCCATAAGATTTCCGATTTTGTTTTGTTTATCCTATAGCCGGAAAAGGACCCGAAGGCCTCAATGGTTGCCAGGATTTTTGGGATATGTTTTGCAGGGTGTTCCATAAATAGGAGCATGTCATCCGCATATAATGCCAGATGCATCCTCTCCTCTCCCATCCTCATACCCGGGTAGACTTTACGCAACTTAACAGCCAGTGGCTCAAGGGCTAGGTTGAAGAGAAGGGGGGATAGAGGACACCCTTGACGGGTGCCTCTTTGTAGTGTGATACGCGGCGAGAATAACCCGTTAGCCATGATGGCAATCCATGGGGCCTTGTAAATATTGCTAATATATTTTAGAAATGATCCCGAGAAGCCAAAGCGCTGGAGTACGTCCTGCAAGTGGCTCCACTCTACCCTGTCGAAGGCCTTCTCTGCATCCAAAGACAGCAGGAAGGCCTCCGGTTGATCTGCTGCCTCAGGGAGTTCCAGTCCCCCCTCATAGTGTGCAATGGCATGTAATACCCTTCTCACATTAGTCACTGATGTTCTGTGGCTCATAAATCCTGTTTGGTCCGGGTGAATAATGTCAGTCAGGACCACTTTTAGTCTATCAGCCAAGATCTTCATCAAGATCTTGTAGTCCGAATTGAGTAGGGAGATGGGACGATAAGATTCAGGGAGACCTGGATCCTTCCCCGGCTTCGGAATCAATTACACATGTGCCATTGTAAATGTTTGAGAGGGAGGTATCAACTCCTTGTAATATAAGTTGTATAATTTTGTTAGAGTCGGTGTGATCTGGGTCTTCAATAGTTTGAAGAACTCAGCCGGGAGGCCGTCAGGACCCGCCGCTTTCCCATTGGACATAGATGAGATGGATTTTAGGATCTCTTCAGGGGCTATGGGTGAGTTGAGAGCCGCCACCTGTTCCTCCCTGAGTTGCGGAAGATCAAGCTCATTCCAGAAGGATGCTATGACCTCGTGAGGCGGCTTCTTTTGACTGGCATATAGGTCGGCGTAATAATCCGCCAAAGCCGTCACTATAGACTCTGGTGTTTTATGAGTCTTATTGCGGTAAGTAATTGCCGCAATAGGCTTACGAGCAGTCTTCTTATTTACCAAGGAGGCTAATAGTCTACCTGATCTGTCCCCCTCTCTGTAATACTTAGCCTGGGTTCTAAGGAGTCGTGTGACAGCCTGGTGGCCCAGAAACACATCCAAATCTCCCTTCCTTTCAAGGTATTTATCCCTTAGGGCTTGGCATGGACTTCCACAGTATGCTTGGTAGGCTTCCGTTAGAGCCTCCTGCAGGTTTTGCAGTCTAGCCTGAGTTTTTCTCCGTAGGGCGGCCACATAAGAGATGATGTCCCCCGTGAGAACCGCTTTTGCCATGTTCCAAAACAATTCTGGATTGTCTTGGTGAGCCAGATTGTCTGTGTAATAGTCATTCCATGCATGCGTTAAATGCTTGGAGAATGCGTCAGAGGTGTAAAGGAAGCTTGGGAACCTAAGCGTCTGCTTATTGGCAACTATGGTTCCAACCGAGAGCACTAGTTCAACCGGTGCATGGTCCGAGACCACAACATTGTGAATCCTGGTTCCAGTAACCCTAGGAATTAAGCTAGAGGACGTCATAAAGAGGTCTATGCGCGATAGTGTTGGAGTGGCCCTAGAGATACAAGTAAAATCTTTACTATCCGCGTTTCTTAGCCTCCAGATATCAACAAGTTGTAGGGAGTCAGAGATTCTAGAAAATGTTTTCTGTTCGAAAGTGCTGTTGCACGCCGAGCGATACCTCTCGGTTGTGCGATCTGGATCCCGCATTCTGTCACAGGCTGGGTTTGGAGTCAAATTAAAGTCTCCCCCCAGGATAATATCAGAGCCCGAGAAAGGAACAAGCGCTTGTATGAGTCGCGTCCAGAAGGTTTTAGATTTACAGTTTGGCGCGTATATGTTACATATCACTAGCACCCTCTGATTTATCTTGACTTTGACTATCAGGAATCTGCCCTCATTATCTTTAAGTGTGTGCAAAATTTCAACGTTCCCTCTTTTCCCAAATAGAATAGCAATGCCCCTACTAGAGTTAGTGAATGAGATATGTTCTATTGCCCCCACCCAGTCTCTCTTTAGCTTCTCGTGTTCTGTCTCAGATAGGTGGGTTTCTTGTAGTAGTGCAATGTCAGTTCCCAAACGTCTTAAGTGTGTCAGTATAGTGCTCCTCTTAGTGGGAGAGTTGATCCCTCCCACATTCCACGTCATAAACCTTACCGCCATTCAAGCGATGTCATGTGAGTTAGGATCTCACCGGTATCCTGTGGGAGGGGAGAAATGGGGGGAAGACCAAGGGGGGGAGATGGGCGGGGGGAAGGAGAAAAAAAAAATAAAAAAATATATATAATACATGCATCCTAACTCTCTCTCCCTCCCCTCCCCCCGCACCCACAGCAGTTTCACATACCTTCTGTAATATCCTAGATGAAAGCAGAATCGTGACCTGCAGACCACAAAGGAAACTTGACAAGTTATAAAGCACTCTGGAAAGGGGTTTGTGTTTTACATTTACATTGTAATGAGCAATTAAACTAATGAACCTTGGATACGCCACATCCAGGTATAGAATCAATGGGCCATCCCTGAGTGAATATACAAATATATTGGTTGCAGTATTTAAAAAGGTAAGCATATACAAACTTATGCAGGAGATCACTAAAGTAGTCAGTAACATAGTAACATAATATAAATTTCTAACCATTGAACCTACAACATTAGGTTTAACCAAAACAGTAGCGGTATTACATTTCTGCTTGAACAAGTGGTGTCGTTGCATCAGATCTCTAAAGGTTTCCGTTATCATGGATAAAAGTGTAACAGTGACCTGCAGACCAGGAGGGGCACCTGACAAGGTATAAATCGCTCTGGAATGGGGGTTATGTTTTGCATATACCTTGTAATGAGCAGTTAAACTAATGGACCCTGGATACGCCACATCCGGGTATAGAGTTAATGGGCCATTCCTAAGAGAAGATACAAGTAAATTGGCTGCAATTTTTAAAAAGAGGTAACATACGCAGAAAATCATTGAAGTAATCAATAACATTGCAACATAACCTAAATTTCTAACAGTTGAACTTATAACAGTAGGTTTAACTAAAACAGCAGCATTGTTATATTCCCACCTAAACAAATGGTGTCGTTGCACCGTACCTCTAAAGGCTTCCATTAACCTTTAAATTCAAAGAAAAGAGATAAAAAGATCTTACAGCATATAATATGGATCCCCCCACCTCTCATCCCGGGTCTGAATGCGATGATCTGGGTGAGCCTGCCATTGAGCCCCTGTGTTCTCTTCCCAGGAAGTCAGTAACCTCTTGTGGGGTGTCAAAAAACTTAGGTCCTGAGGGGGTTAGTAACTTTAGTCTGGCTGGGTATAAAAGATACACTTTTCTGCCCTCTCCGTTTAGTCGAGAGCAAAGGGGGGAGAACTCCTTGCGTTTACGCATGAGTTCGGAGGAGTAATCTTGAAATATTAGCAATTTTGATCCCTCATACAAAACTGGGGAGACCTTTCTGTAAGCCCTCAGTATCTCTATCTTGAGCTGAAAGTGTAAAAACTTTACCATAACCTGCCTAGGTTGCGTGTTGCCTCTGTCTTGCTGTCTCTCGGGGCCTACTCTGTGCGCCCTCTCTACGCTACCCCTGAACAGCGCAGGGGTTAGATTAAGTAGTGTAGGTAGTGTATCCTGAATGAAATGAATGAGGTCTCGAGGCTTAACATTTTCTGGGATCCCAAGGATGCACAGGTTATTGCGACGGGATCTATTTTCTAGATCCTCTAATCTTTGGTGTAGGACTACATTTTGCTTCAGTAGAACATCTAATTGTGTATCATGTGTGACAGATGTGTCCTCGAGCCCTGACACCCTGTCCTCCATCTCAGTAAATCTGACGGAAAATTGTTTCATCTCCCCTGTCAAATGATCAAGACCTTTTTGTAAACATTCAATTTTGGGGAGAAAGATGGAGGAGAGCTGCCGCACCACCACATGTGTGTCCAAAGAGATTGTCTGCGCATCTTGTGGGACAGAATTTGACTCCTGTGAGTGGTCTGCAGCTCCCCTTGTCTTTCCAGAACTCTTGTTCTTCCCTGACATCCTACCTCCTGTCAGGAATTTATCCATAAAAGTAACCTAGGCACAGAAATAGTTTACCTATGCACACAGTATCAATATGTACACAACACACATAAAAAGGTTATTGCAAAATCAGTAACGTAACATGCAAGCCTAGGATATAGTATGTCTCAACAATATTTATCTTATGCTTTAAAAGACATTACATAGGTGCAAAGTAGACAGTAGGTTAGCCCAGATTCAGTTATGCTTTGATATTACAATGTGAGCTTAGGCAATACATCTGTGTTCCAGCTGACAGCACCCAAAATTTGGTTTTTAGTGCTGTTAGAAAAACTATCAGTCACACACTGAAACACTGGGTGTTGCCCCGCAGATGCACTAGGCTGTTATGCCAGATATTATATTCATCAATCAGCAGGGTTTATGGTGCAGATGAGAGCCAGCTATGTTAAATCAGTCCCTTGAAAGAGTTAAATATTCTTAGCTTGCCCTTATGGAGAGAGTCATACAATGCAGTCTTTCACAGTTTTCCCTTTAAGCAAAGAGCCTTTACAGAGGGGGACCAGTAGAGCTGTGTCGCTGTTTGTGTCTAGTCCAGGAGGGCTCAAAGTGTGGGCAATGAGGTGGCCAAGACTAGGATGTAAAGATCTGGCCTAACCACTCAGTGGCTCTTGGTGACTGACATATTACTAGCCCCGAGGTGTTGATCAAACAGGGTATCTGGGGGGGGGGTTCCAGGGAAGGAGGGTAGGCTGCCACTGGTCTAATACCCAACCATGTCTCTGATAAACAAAAAGCCTTTCCCTTTCGTCAGCCCTCAGTGTCTGTGCGGTCGATAGGTTGTTTACCTGAGCCGGAGTCGTCACTCCACAGCGGCAGAGGCCTATCCGCACACCAGCAGGGCAGAGCGTTCTCCTTTCGTTGTTCCCAGCAGGTCCGATCCCTCCGGAGGTACGATGTCAGGTCCCGGTTTGACTGGCCAGCAGTGCACACCCCGCCACCAGTTTAGCAAGATGCGTTGCCGCCTCAGCACTGCTCTTCTTCCCGGCGGAGGTATGCAAGCAATATGGCGATCACCGATTTCGCGCCTTTTTGCCTCCGCCTGTGTTCTCTTGGCTTTGCGCACTCTCTAGCCGCCCGATCCGCCAGGGATATTACAAACTCCGGGGACTCATCGATTGCTCCGCCTGGGCGATTCTGCTGCCGGTCCTCTGATCTCAGTCAGTGAGTCGTGGGGGGGAGTCCCAGCACCCGCCGTTCCGTGGCTTCAGGATTCCGAACTGCTCCTAGGCCCGAATCCGGTATGAGCCTCACTCCTCCTCTCTAAGCCAGGCTAGGTATGGGAAGCGTGTTATCCGTAGGTTTACACCGCTGGGCCAGTTCAGTCGTTCAGGCAGAGATAGTTTATCAGGGAGCCTGTTTAATGTGGTTGCACTTCCATGTGCAGGTCAGCTTGCCGGGGGGGCGAGATGGTTGTCGCCTGTGCTCAAACACGCCAGATACCAGCTGCATCAAGGCTATCATGTACTCGGGTCAGTTCAGGAGTTTAGTTTTATATGTTGTTGGAGTTTATAGGTATTAATTATTCAGTCAAATGCCAACTAACTCAGGAGCCGTTAGCACTAGCTGCCTTCTCCTTGGCCCGCCCACCGGAAGTCTTGTTTGACCAAATGTATTGTTTTTCAAAATAGTCCATATAGATTATGGCATACAATGGTGTAAATGTCATGCCCATAAATGTGAAATATATGTAGTTAACGAATATTGCAATAGTTAAAAGATTTTTTAATTGCCCTGATGCCAAGGTGGTGAGGGATACAGGTATAGAGGGACAGAACTTCACATGTAACACATAGATACTGATCCATTCACTCTATCCCCTCATATGTGTTTATAGTCTGTGGTGTCCCTCAAGCAAGATTTTGTGGTTTTTACTACTGGTTGCAAGAAGTGATCAATGTAAACTGATAAATTATTTGTAAGAGATCCAATGCCTAACACTATTGGTGTGCCTGGAGGGTCTACTAAGGATTTGTGGACTTTTGGTAGATAATAGAATAAAGGAGTCTGCGGATATGTAACAAAGAGAAAATTAAATTCATTTAATGTAATGATGGACTCATCTCTTTCTGTATTTAGAATGAATTGTAATTTTGTTTCTACTATATGTGTAATGCTTGTGGGATATTTCCCTATCAGACCAAACTTGGCCAGTAGTCTTCTTATCCCGGCGTCAAGAGGAAGGATAAGGAAATATCCCTGAACAAAGTGAGTATAAGAAATGAGGTAAGCAGTACTCACGGTAGACAGGGTAGTTCTTCACAGCAATAAGATTAAGGTAGAAAATGGTCAGAGACAGGCAGAGTTCGGCAACAGAAAGGCAATCCAGCAGTATAGCAGTTCAGGGGTAAACCAATAGAGTGTCAGAAACAGGCAGAGGTCAGCAACAAAAACTAATCCAGCAATTTAGCAGTTCAGGGGTAAACCAGGCAGAGTAGTCAGACAGGCAGAGTTCAGCAATGATAAGGAAATCTGGCAATGTCAATTCAAGGGTTAAACAGGCAGAGTAGTCAAACAAGCAGAGTTCAGTAATATTAAGGCAATCCGGCAATTCAAGGGTTAAACAAGCAGAGTAGTCAGACAAGCAGAGTTCAGCAATAATAATACAATCCAGCAATTCAAGTAATATAGCACCTAGGAGCACACACAGTAACACCTATACTTGGGCAGTGAATGTAAGTTATGCAGGTACTTACATAGGCGCCGATTCGCGCCAAGGAGTTCAAAGGATCTGGCTTGAGAGGGGAATAGATGTGTGACGATTACGTCATCTCTGCACGCTCACAGCAACTGCTGCCTCCCTGGCAACAGCAAGAGCAGCAACCACCCCATCCCTGGCAACAGCCAGAGCGGCATGACAATATGTGGGGTGAAACTCGAGAGTTTTATAAGTACTGGTATCCCCAAGTAATCTGTTGGCCTCCTTAAGGTAGTCAAAACAATGCAATAGGAATAAAAGTCCAGCACAACAGAATGTGAATCAGCTGAGGTGCAAATCTGTCGGAGGCTCTACACCAAAACCTCCGTTTGTATGCATAAAAGTTCCCAAAGATAGCAGCACTCACCAATCTTATCCAATTTTCACATATTTATTGGAATATCCAAAAGGTACAAAAATCCAGACAATGTTTCGGGCCTGCTGCAATTATATCTGACATGACTAAGGGCAACAGGCTCGAAACCTTGTCTTGATTTATTGTAACTTTTGGATATTCCAATAAATATGTGAAAATTGGATGATTGGCGAGTGCTGCTGTCTATGGGAACTCCTTAAGGTAGACTTCAGGTTTTAAATGACTACCCCACTTCCTTTATCGGCCGCCTTGATGACGTCATTGACAACCACCTTGTTAACACTTAAAGAGACATAAAACAGGTTGAGATCTGTGCATATCCTAAAAGGGCTTAATTAATTAAAAATAGTTTGCATACAAAAATTGCTGGCAAGTATTTTAAAATAATTTTCAAAAATAAGCAAAATGAATTACATAGCTAAGCTGCCTGGACCACCCAAATCCACCCCCCCCCCCCCACTTATCAGTGTTTAGACACAGGCATTGTATTTAACCGAGTTCACAGTTTCTAGGCATGCTCCAGCAGATAATCCCTATGAAATTTTGCATTCTACCAAAACCACAATAGATATAGATACAGCCATAGAAGGAAATATGTGGGGGGAGTTAAAGCTTTACTATTCAGAAACTAAAAAGAAAGGGTTAATGCCGAGGCACTGCAGTATACATTTGCAGGTAAAGTATTTAAAGTACATATTATTATATTTTGTCTGTATCCCAACTTGTTTGATGTCCCTTTAAGATAATGAAATCATAAAATACCACCAAATGATCTTACAGTTATAATCAGGTTAGGTCTTATGACCGCTCACATAGACATATATCTTTCATGCGGATGCGGTCGAAAAACAATCAATATTAACGTTATGTTGCTTTATTATAATCTATAGGTTTTTATTATATTTATTTAAATCACACATTATGGTACTTCATGTTTTAATGTAACAACACATTTGTATTTAAATGTATCTGGACTTGTAGAGAAAATCCCTGTGCAAATCAGGATTCAATATAAACAGGGATACGTCTAATCTATCAGGAGGGGTCTCTATGGAGGTTGACACTCGTTCCAGTCAACACTTGTCTAAGAAAGACAATATAGGTACATTAAAATGCGGGGAGGGTAGCATGATTAACAGTGACAGGGAGAAGGCTGAGATACTAAACCAGTTTTTTTCTTCAGTATACACAAGAGAGGAACCATTGGATGATACTTTGGAACAAAATAGAACATGCCAGCCCATACCATTAATTGGTTTATGTATAGAGTATATCAGGAACAAATTGGATAATATTAAGGTAAATACAACTCCAGGCCCAGATGAAATACACCCAAGGGTGTTAAGGGAACTTCGCACTGTTATAGACAAACCTCTACTCTTAATTTTTCAAGACTCATTATCCTCAGGCATGGTACCCAAGGATTGGCGTAAAGCTGATGTGGTGCCACTCTTCAAAAAGGGAAGTAGGGATGATCCAGAAAGCTATAGAACAGTTAGTCTGACATCAATAGTGGGGAAGATATTTGAAGGGATTATAAGGGATTATATTGATGAGCATATTCGTGTAAACAAGATTATGAGTTCTAATCAACATGGTTTTAGGAGAAATAGATCATGTCAAACTAATCTAATTAGATTCTATGAGGAAGTGAGTAAAAATATAGATAAAGGGGAATTAGTTGATGTGATATACTTAGATTTTGCAAAGGCGTTTGATACAGTGCCACACGAGAGATTAATGCACAAAATTAGGAGACTGGGAATAGCTGAAAATGTTAGTTTGTGGATAAATAACTGGATAAAAGATATGGAGTACAAGTAGTAGTAAATGGATCATACTCAGATTGGACAAAGGTAATCAGTGGAGTACCCCAGGGATCAGTGCTAGGCCCTATTCTTTTTAATATTTTTATAAATGACTTGGAGCTAGGATTTAATAGCGACATCTCTATTTTTGCAGATGATACTAAGTTAAGTAAGGTTATTAGGTCAGAGCAGGATGAACTTTCATTACAAAGGGACCTGCAAAAATTAGAAGTATGGGCAGGTAAATGGAAAATGAGATTTAATACTGAAAAATGCAAGGTTCTACATTTTGGAAGTAAAAATAAGCAGGCAACGTATTATTTAAATGGGACAAGACTTAGCCAAACACAGGAGGAAAGGGATTTGGGGGTAGTAATAGATAACAAGCTAAAGATGGGTGCACAATGCAGGGCAGCAGCTTCAAAGGCTAATAAGATACTAGCATGTATTAAAAGAGGCATTGACTCAAGGGAGGAAACCATAATTCTGTCACTATATAAAGCCCTGGTAAGACCTCACCTTGAGTATGGAGTGCAGTTCTGGGGACCAATCGCAAAAAAAGATATTGCAGAACTAGAAAAAGTCCAGAGAAGGGCCACAAAGCTAATAAGGGGATTGGAGAATTTAACCTATGAGGAGAGGCTAGCCAAACTGGGTCTGTTTTCTTTAGAAACCTTAAGAGGTGACATGATTACTTTATATAAATATATTCAAGGCCCATATACAGAGTTGGCAGAAGCTCTGTTTATTCCAAGAAAATTGTTTGTGACCAGAGGTCACAATTTAAGGTTGGAGGAAAGGAGATTTAATCTCCTGTAACGGAAACGTTTTTTCACTGTAAGAGCAATAAAAGTGTGGAACACATTACCAAAGGAGTTAGTGAATGCCAATACCCTAGATACATTTAAAAATTATTTGGATACATTTCTGTCTATAAACAAAATTCATGGATATGATTGCTAGTTTTAAATGGGTCACCTTTTAGTGGGATTATTTAAGCTTAACTGGAGCTTTTTGTATATATTTTAGATTTGTATAGGTTGAACTCGATGGACTTCGGTCTTTATTCAACCTCATCTACTATGTTACTATGTTATCTTACAAACGAATCACATACAATACTTACCTCCTAAAAAAGTCCAGCCAAGACCAAAGGAAACGTGTTGAGGTTGTTTGAAGGCACCAAGGACTACACTGGTTGTAAAGAACTTCCTCTCACACTGTTTACTTGATACGTTTTTATGTATGTGTTTATTCCCACTGAGTTTAAGTGGGTTAATAAGTGGTTATTTATCAATTTGAATTCCACATTGTCTCTCCAATCATTCCACAATAGGTCTGTGGCTTTTTTTCATTTAATAATATCAATGAGTAAGTGCTGGTAAAAGGTTTATCTTTTTTTGCCTCTTTATAAGAATATAAATATACAGTATCCCACAAAAGTAAGTACACCCCTCACATTTTTGTAAATATTTTATTATATCTTTTCATGTGACAACACAGAAGAAATGACACTTGCTACAATGTAAAGTAGTGAGTGTACAGCCTGTATAACAGTGTAAATTTGCTGTCCCCTCAAAATAACTCAATACACAGCCATTAATGTCTAAACCGTTGACAACAAAAGTAAGTACACCCCCTAAGTGGAAAAGTCCAAATTGGGCCCAATTAGTCATTTTCCCTCCCCGGTGTCATGTGACTCGGAAGTGTTACAAGGTCTCAGGTGTGAATGAGAAGCAGGTGTTTTAAATTTGGTGTTATCGCTCTCACACTCTCTCATACTGGTCACTGGAAGTTCAACATGGCACCTCATGGCTCTCTGAGGATCTGAAAAAAATAATTTTTGCTCTACATAAAGATGGTCTACACCCTGAAACTGAGCTGCCGCACGGTGGGCAAGACCATACAGCGGTTTCACAGGCCAGGTTCCACTCAGAACAGGCCTCGTCATGGTTAACCAAAGAAGTTGAGTGCACATGCTCAGCATCATATCCAGAGGTTGTCTTTGGGAAATAGACGTATGAGTGCTACCAGCATTGCTGCAGAAGTTAAAGGGGTGGGGGGTCAGCAAGTCAGTGCTCAGACCATACGCCACACATTGCATCAAATTGGTATGCATGGCTGTCATCCCAGAAGGAAGCCTCTTCTAAAGATGATGCACAAGAAAGCCTTTAAACAGTTTGCTGAAGACAAGCAGACTAAAGACATGGATTACTGGAACCATGTCCTGTGGTCCAATGAGACCAAGATAAACCTATTTGGTTCAGATGGTGTCGAGCGTGTGTGGTGGCAACCAGGTGAGGAGTGCAAAGACAAGTGTATCTTACCTACAGTCAAGCATGGTGGTGGAAGTGTCATGGTCTGAGCCTTCATGAGTGCTTCCGGCACTGGGGAACTACAGTTCATTGAGGGAACCATGAATGCTAGCATGTACTGTAACATACTAAAGCAGAGCATGAGTCCTTCCCTTTGGAGACTGGGCCGCAGGGCAGTATTCCAACATGATAACGACCCCAAAAACACCTCCAAAACGACCACTGCCTTGCTAAAGAAGCTGATGGTAAAGGTGATGGACTGGCTAAGCATGTCTCCAGACCTAAACCCTATTGAGCATCTGTGGGGCATCCTCAAGCGGAAGGTGGGGAAGCGCAAGGTCTGTAACATCCACGAGCTCTGTGATGTCGTCATGGAGGAGTGGAAGAGGACCAATAAACAGAGATTGTGGGGAGCGCCCAAAAAGAGGCTATCCGTTTTGACTAAATAATTGATTTGATTATATCTAGTTTGCCAAACATCTATTACTCCAATCATACATGGATCTCATTTAATTAATAATAAACCACTTAAAGTAAAAGGCTTCATAAAATTTTATTCTCTATTTTAAAAAATGCACATAAAAATGATTTGCTCCGAATCTATTCAATTATATACAAGACACCGGTGTCCTATCCTAAATAGTTAAATGCAATAACATATAAATGTAATAACATATAATATAGGTTCATAAATAAGAGCTCAATATATAAATATTCATCAATATTAAAATTTGGTAAACTGGTTGAGTTTAAGTTGATTAGCATAAACTTGAAAACAGCGTTGTTATGGCAATTCACATATAATAATAACTGAATAAGGTTGCTACACTTTCTTGCAACATTCAGCACAAGTTGTTCAATGAACTACTTAGCAATTTAGTATCGTCTGTAGAGTTCCGGTTAAACACTTTCGGCTAGATTTAGAGTTTTGTCGGTAACGACCCGAAAAGCTAACGCTGGCTTTTTTCTGGCCGCACCATAAAAATAACTCTGGTATTGAGAGTCCACATAAAGGCTGCGTTAGACTCCAAAAAAGGAGCGTAGAGCATATTTAACGCAGCTTCAACTCTCGATACCAGAGTTGCTTACGGATGCGGCCAGCCTCAAAAACGTGCTCGTGCACGATTCCCCCATAGAAAACAATGGGGCTGTTTGAGCTGAAAAAAAACCTAACACCTGCAAAAAAGCCGCGTTCAGCTCCTAACGCAGCCCCGTTGTTTGCTATGCGGAAACACTTCCTTCGTCTGCACCTAACACTCTAACATGTACCCCGAGTCTAAACACCCCTAACCTTACACTTATTAACCCCTAATCTGCCGCCCCCGCTATCGCTGACCCCTGCATATTATTATTAACCCCTAATCTGCCGCTCCGTAAACCGCCGCTACTTACATTATCCCTATGTACCCCTAATCTGCTGCCCTAACATCGCCGACCCCTATATTATATTTATTAACCCCTAATCTGCCCCCCACAACGTCGCCTACACCTGCCTACACTTATTAACCCCTAATCTGCCGACCGGACCTGAGCGCTACTATAATAAAGTTATTAACCCCTAATCCGCCTCACTAACCCTATAATAAATAGTATTAACCCCTAATCTGCCCTCCCTAACATCGCCGACACCTAACTTCAATTATTAACCCCTAATCTGCCGACCGGAGCTCACCGCTATTCTAATAAATGTATTAACCCCTAAAGCTAAGTCTAACCCTAACACTAACACCCCCCTAAATTGAATATAATTTACATCTAACAAAATTAATTATCTCTTATTAAATAAATTATTCCTATTTAAAGCTAAATACTTACCTGTAAAATAAATCCTAATATAGCTACACTATAAATTATAATTATATTATAGCTATTTTAGGATTAATATTTATTTTACAGGTAACTTTGTAATTATTTTAACCAGGTACAATAGCTATTAAATAGTTAAGAACTATTTAATAGTTACCTAGTTAAAATAATAACAAAATTACCTGTAAAATAAATCCTAACCTAAGTTACAATTAAACCTAACACTACACTATCATTAAATTAATTAAATAAAATATCTACAATTACCTACAATTAAACCTAACACTACACTATCAATACATTAATTAAATACAATATCTACAAATAACTACAATGAAATAAACTAACTAAAGTACAAAAAATAAAAAAGAACTAAGTTACAAAAAATAAAAAAATATTTACAAACATAAGAAAAATATTACAACAATTTTAAACTAATTACACCTACTCTAAGCCCCCTAATAAAATAACAAAGCCCCCCAAAATAAAAAAATGCCCTACCCTATTCTAAATTACTAAAGTTCAAAGCTCTTTTACCTTACCAGCCCTGAACAGGGCCCTTTGCGGGGCATGCCCCAAGAAGTTCAGCTCTTTTGCCTGTAAAAAAAACATACAATACCCCCCCCAACATTACAACCCACCACCCACATACCCCTAATCTAACCCAAACCCCCCTTAAATAAACCTAACACTAAGCCCCTGAAGATCATCCTACCTTGTCTTCACCATACCAGGTTCACCGATCCGTCCTGGCTCCAAAATCTTCATCCAACCCAAGCGGGGGCTGGCGATCCATCTTCCGGCGGCTGAAGAGGTCCAGAAGAGGCTCAAAAGTCTTCATCCTATCCGGGAAGAAGAGTAGATCCAGACCGGCAACCATCATCTTCCAAGCGGCATCTTCTATCTTCATCCGATGAGGACCGGCTCCATCCTGAAGACCTCCACCGCGGACCCATCTTCATCCGGCGACGTCCAACTGAAGAATGACGGTTCCTTTAAGGGACGTCATCCAAGATGGCGTCCCTCGAATTCCGATTGGCTGATAGGATTCTATCAGCCAATCGGAATTAAGCTAGGAATATTCTGATTGGCTGATGGAATCAGCCAATCAGAATCAAGTTCAATCCGATTGGCTGATCCAATCAGCCAATCAGATTGAGCTCGCATTCTATTGGCTGTTCCGATCAGCAAATAGAATGCAAGCTCAATCTGATTGGCTGATTGGATCAGCCAATCGGATTGAACTTGATTCTGATTGGCTGATTCCATCAGCCAATCAGAATATTCCTACCTTAATTCCGATTGGCTGATAGAATCCTATCAGCCAATTGGAATTCGAGGGACACCATCTTGGGTGACGTCCCTTAAAGGAACCGTCATTCTTCAGTTGGACGTCGCCGGATGAAGATGGGTCTGCGGTGGAGGTCTTCAGGATGGAGCCGGTCCTCATCGGATGAAGATAGAAGATGCCGCTTGGAAGATGATGGTTGCCGGTCCGGATCTACTCTTCTTCCCGGATAGGATGAAGACTTTGGAGCCTCTTCTGGACCTCTTCAGCCACCGGATGATGGATCGCCAGCCCCCGCTTGGGTTGTATGAAGATTTTGGAGCCAGGACCGATCGGTGATACCCGGTGAGGTGAAGACAAGGTAGGATGATCTTCAGGGGCTTAGTGTTAGGTTTATTTAAGGGGGGTTTGGGTTAGATTAGGGGTATGTGGGTGGTGGGTTGTAATGTTGGGGGGGGGTATTGTATTTTTTTTTTTACAGGCAAAAGAGCTGAACTTCTTGGGGCATGCCCCGCAAAGGGCCCTGTTCAGGGCTGGTAAGGTAAAAGAGCTTTGAACTTTAGTAATTTAGAATAGGGTAGGGCATTTTTTTTATTTTGGGGGGCTTTGTTATTTTATTAGGGGGCTTAGAGTAGGTGTAATTAGTTTAAAATTGTTGTAATATTTTTCTTATGTTTGTAAATATTTTTTTATTTTTTGTAACTTAGTTATTTTTTATTTTTTGTACTTTAGTTAGTTTATTTCATTGTAGTTATTTGTAGGTATTGTATTTAATTTATTTATTGATAGTGTAGTGTTAGGTTTAATTGTAACTTAGGTTAGGATTTATTTTACAGGTAAATTTGTAATTATTTTAACTATTTTAGCTATTAAATAGTTCTTAACTATTTAATAGCTATTGTACCTGGTTAAAATAAATACAAAGTTACCTGTAAAATAAATATTAATCCTAAAATAGCTATAATATAATTATAATTTATGTTGTAGCTATATTAGGATTTATTTTACAGGTAAGTATTTAGCTTTAAATAGGAATAATTTATTTAATAAGAGTTAATTAATTTCGTTAGATTAAAATTATATTTAATTTAGGGGGTGTTAGTGTTAGGGTTAGACTTAGCTTTAGGGGTTAATACATTTATTAGAATAGCGGCGAGATTCGGTCGGCAGATTAGGGGTTAATAATTGAAGTTAGGTGTCGGCGATGTTAGGGAGGACAGATTAGGGGTTAATAAATATAATATAGGGGTCGGCGGTGTTAGGGGCAGCAGATTAGGGGTACATAGCTATAATGTAGCTGGCGGCTCTTTGCGGTAGGCAGATTAGGGGTTAATTATTGTAGGTAGGTGGCAGCGACGTTGTGGGGGGCAGGTTAGGGGTTAATAAATATAATATAGGGGTCGGCGATGTTAGGGCAGCAGATTAGGGGTACATAGGGATAATGTAGCTGGCGGCGGCGTGCGGACGGCAGATTAGGGGTTAATAAGTGTAGGTAGCTGGCGGCGACGTTGTGGGGATCAGATTAGGGGTTAATAAATATAATATAGGGGTCGGCGGTGTTAGGGGCAGCAGATTAGGGGTACATAAGTATAACGTAGGTGGCGGTCGGCAGATTAGGGGTTAAAAAAATTTAATCGAGTTGCGGCGATGTGGGGGGACCTCGGTTTAGGGGTACATAGGTAGTTTATGGGTGTTAGTGTACTTTAGAGCACAGTAGTTAAGAGCTTTATGAACCTGCGTTAGCCCAGAAAGCTCTTAACTACTGACTTTTTTCTGCGGCTGGAGTTTTGTCGTTAGATTTCTAACGCTCACTTCAGACACGACTCTAAATACCGGAGTTAGAAAAATCCCATTCAAAAGATAGGATACGCAAATGACGTAAGGGGATCTGCGGTATGGAAAAGTCGCGGCTGAAAAGTGAGCGTTAGACCCTTTTTTGAGTGACTCCAAATACCGGAGGTAGCCTAAAACCAGCGTTAGGAGCCTCTAACGCTGGTTTTCACGGCTACCGCCAAACTCCAAATCTACTCCTTTGTAAGTAAGTAAATGTAGCGTTAATGTTAATGTGTTATATTTGTTCACCGTTAGGTTTACAAGGATAAGGTACCTTATTTCTTCACAGGCAGCTCAGATGATTTCACCGGCGTCTGTGCTGCCCACAGTCAAATAACAGGTCACAGAAGAAAAGATGAAGATGCCGCTCGTCAGCGGTTTGAAGTCTCCGGTTTGCTTTACTTTTTGGAGTCCAGTTTCGCCAATAGAATGGTGCGCGCACTTATTCAAATTCTTTTCAACTCCTATCGCCCCAGCAGTTACGTCAGGCGGACCTGAATTCTCCGGTTTCCCACTCTGACACTGATGTTGCGGTTATGGGAGTCAGACTGTGTTTTCTTTCACTGGGTCTTCACCTGCTATATTGACAGACAGGACTTACGAACAATACCAGTGTTTAAGCTTCCTCTCTCTCGTGGAGCTGTGGATTGGATCAACACGTGCCAGCTCTTACCTGAGCCTTTGTCAAGATACTAGTCTCCTCAGCTCCTCCTATCTTTAAAGGCTGTAGAACTAATTGGTCAAAGGCAGCATTGTACCTATGAGCGGCCAGGAACGGACACTTCCGGCTGATTTCTTGCAAGATACAGCTTTCCCCAAAGCGAAGAAATAATTCAGATATTTCAGTGGAGTGGAAGAGGACTCCAGGCAGTGCTGGAAAATAATGGTGGCCACACAAAATATTGACACTTTGGGCCCAATTTAGACATTACACTTAGGGGTGTACTCACTTTTGTTGCCAACGATTTAGAAATTAATGGCTGTGTGTTGAGTTATTTTGATGTGACAGTAGATTTACACTGCTATACAGGCTGTACACTCACTACTTTACATTGTAGCAAAGTGTCATTTCTTCAGTGTTGTCACATGAAAAGATATAATAAAATATTTACAAAAATGTGAGGGGTGTACTCACTTTTAGGATACTGTGTATATATATAATTTTTATATATGTATATATATATATACCCCAAAGTCTTTACAGTACCTGCAACTTGAAATTGGAACTGGGCCTTAATCTTTTATGATTATATATGCTGAGGAGGTCCAGGATAAGCTTCCTCCTGTGAACAACTGTCAGATGTCTCACTTGAAGACTTGGCACGAACCTCGCTAATGTCACCTAACTGCCCGGGAACTGTTCACCCACCAGAAGCCAGCACAAAGCATGTAATCATTTGTTACCATGGTTATAGGCTGCACAAAATATTTGTACCGTGCTAAGTTTTAGTGGTACCACCAGACCACCGCCTTTAAAAAAAATACAAAAAACTCCCCTTACCTTAAATAAGTGTGCACATTTTCAACAGCGCTTTGCACTAGCTTGAAAACCAGGGAGCACACACACATGCACACCTTAGAGGGATCGGTATTCTATTGGTCAGGGAACATAGGAGATGAGTTGAGTAAGTTCTAATTATAGAAAAAAACATAGAGTCATAACAGGTATGAGAATCACACCAAAAGATATAGTGGGGATATCATAAATGTCCTTATCCAGAGAAATACTTCACTTCAGAGCATCCACCTTTTTTTGCATTTTGCAGGACTGGCATGTGTTAGGATTTAGGAACCATATAATGCTATTCCTCTTGCTAGTTTCCCTTTTCTAGAAAAGAACACTAGGACTGCCTTTGAACTATTACCATAACTTACCCAAAGTTACCCCACCTATACTGCCCAACCTCATTTTTAACTACCCAGATTCCTAACAGATCATAATTTTGGTCAGAACATTTTTGGCTCTGTGTTGGGAGGTATGACACTGCAGTCTAAATAGTGATAGACTTTAGAGAATATACATATATAAACATCATTATTTGATTTATTTTAAATAATAATGAAAAACTGTAAATAGAGCAAACGTCTCTTATTAGGAGAAGGAGAGCTAATATATTTCTGTTTTGGGAAATAACATAAAGGAGTAAGAATTATACTTTGGGATTGGCTCTTATATACTGTTGTAAGTTGTAAAATTGTTGTTATTTCTGTGTAGGTAAAACAGGAAAGCAAGCTGATATAGTATGAACCTTCCAGTCTTGTAATTAAACACCTAGTTATAAAATAGTGTTTGCAATAGAAACTTAATTTTAAGATGGAGATGTGTCGCTTGTGATACACACTTGTAATATGTAAAATTCTTTAAATACATTTTTTTTCTACCAGGAGAACTCATTAATTCTGAAGCTTTAGCTCAAGACAAATTAAGTAAAGAAAACACAAATTTGTATGAAGACGGAACATTGGTTAAGGGTTCAGAAAATGTGCATTTTGGAGAAGAAGGACAAACTGGTATGCAACAATACATTGGTATTTAATATGTATTATACCATTGTTTTACAAATGTAGAGTTTATAAGATACACCTGTTCAACTGTTGTTGCTTGTGAGTAGGGATGGGCGAATGTTTCTAAAAATTCGAAATTTAAAACGAATTTTGATACATTCGTTCGTTCAAATCGAATTTCAAATGTTTATATAACATTCTAACATTCTATTTTCGAATTTTCGTTTTCGAATTTTTCAATAAAATTCGAAAATATTCGTTCGAATAATAGAATGTTTAGTTATGTATTCATTCAATTTCGAAATGTAATATTCAAATTCGAATGTGACATTCGAATATGAATGTGACATTCATATTTGAAATAGTATTTCTAGTCTACAACTATTTAATAAATGTAATATTCGAATTTGAATGCTACATTCGAATTCGAATGTCACATTCGAATTTGAAATAGTATTTCTAGTCTAATACTGTGTTTTAAATGTGATATTCGATTTGAATGTGATATTCGATTCGAATGTGACATTCGAATTCGAAATAGTATTTCTAGTCTAATACTGTGTTTTATAAATGTAATATTCGAATTCGAATGCTACGTTCGAATTTGAAATAGTATTTCTAGTCTAATACTGTGTTTTAAATGTGATATTCGATTCGAATATGATATTCGATTCGAATGTGACATTCGAAATCGAAATAGTATTTCTAGTCTAATACTGTGTTTTATAAATGTAATATTCGAATTCGAATTCGAATGTGACATTCGAAAACTGTAAATAACATTCGAAAATCGAATTTTTAAGAATATTCGTTCTTATCAACATTCTATTATGTAAATCGAATTTCTACAATAACATTCGTTCTAACATTCGAATTTGGATATAAACACATTCGCCCCCTCCCTACTTGTGAGTCCTTGTTTTGCACATGTACTGAATGATCTTATAGAAATGCTGTTATTAAGCCAACCTTTTCACTGTACATTTCTCTGCTTTGCAGGTGTTTGTTTAAAACATGCTAAATTCAAGCAATAATATACTTTCATATCTTATTGACTTTTTTTTAAAAAAGACTTTAAAACGAATTTTATCAATATATGATTGTTATTGGCTGATATTTTCTGCTAAATGGATATTTAGGGCCTGGCTAACTGCACTCAAAGTAAACATTTAACATGGGCAGGTTAGCGCAGGTATTACAAGTTGAAAGTGAAAAGTTAGAAAGAAACCTGATAGACGCTCACTTCGGATATCGTGCCCGTATTAACTTCTCTCTAATGAAGTTTGATTTGAAAAAAAAAGCAGAAAAAAAGCTAACACTTATCACTTGCTTGCTAACCCGACACTGCATAAGACCTACAGCATTAAACTTAAACCTCTAGATTACGAGTTTTGCGTTGTGGCTTTAAACGCTGAAAAAATGGCAATTTCAGCGTAAAAGCAGTAACGCACTATTGGGAATTGTGTTGGTATAGCTATACCGCAAGCATTTTAGCCTGTAATGCAAAGTCAATCACGCACTCAATTTCCATAGCGCCGGTATTACAGGTTGTGCGGTGAGGCTAAAATACTTGCGTTACAGCCTATACCGACCAGTGATGTGCAGTCACTAGAGGCAGTTGAGGCAGTGCTTCACCTCTCATATGGGCAAAAATATATATTTTTTTATTGGCTTTAAAAAAAAATTGTAATTTTTTTTCCCCAGCATTTTATTTTCTCACAGCTATATGTTGTGCAATGAAAAGGCACAAGCAGGTCTGCCCACCATTACACAACATGCTGCGCCACCTACTGGATGCAAGTGGTTAAGATCATTGCATGGCCCATTAACTGCTTATTTGAGGCAGTCCTATTTGGGCTGAACCAATCCAGTGAGAGGCATTAGTAAGTGGAACTTAGGGTTGGGGCTGGATGTTAAATCATATAAAACAAAACAAAAACAGAAAAAAACAACTTTCATATATTTTGTTGCTGTCCTGTGAAGCTGACAGCTTTGCTAAAGTGAAAAAGAGAGTTCTGTTCTTCCCCTCTCAGTGCAGTGGAATGTGCCACTGTCACTTCCTGAATCCTTACAGAGCAGGAAGAGAGAGGCACAGAGAGCACTGCAGTGTTTCAGCCACATCTTATTGAAGTAAGATTTTACTGAAAGGGATTCTGTTAGTGAAAATTATAATTTAATGAATGTGGTTTAGTGTTTTTTTACTCTTTTACAGCAGGGTCGTTTTTGTATTTTGTTTACTCAAACTTTACACCCACTAATTTAGCAGCTTGCCTCGGTACTTCACACTAAATTATAGATTAATTTTCTGAACTCTCTGTAGCTCTGCTGTTTTATTACTTTAAAATGCAAGGCCCCTTGTGTTTCTGTGTGTCTCTCTCTCTCTCTCTCTCTCTCTCTCTATCTATCCATCTCTTTCCTTATGTGTTGTTCTCCCCCGTGGTCTCTTTCTCTCTCTGTCTCTCTTCCTCCCCCTCTGACTCTCATCCCTTATGTAATGAAAGGATCTATAAGCATAATTTGCAGCATTAAAGTAAAAAGTATGTTTTAAACATATTTTAATGGGCATGGATTTCTAGATCTCATAATCAGAGCAAGCCTTGTGTTATCTGGCAAGAGTTTCTGTTACAATCCTTTTAGACTAAAATCAGATGTTTACTAAGTTGACCAGTTTTCCAAGACACCATTTAAAGGGACATGAAACCCATATGAAACCCATATGCAAATTTAAATAACTTTCCAATTTACATCTAATATCTAATTTTCTTCATTCTGTTGATGTCCTTTGTTGATAATCATATCTAAATATGCTCAGTAGCTGCTGATTGGTGGCTGCACATAGATACCTCATGTGATTGGCTCACCCATGTGCATTGCTATTTCTTCAACAAAGGATATCTAAAGAATGAAGGCGTATCCTGCCACTGCCTCACCAGCCTCTGACGTCACTGCACGTCACTGATACCGACACGATCCATACCGCCATCTGAGAGCAGTAGTTATGGATTTTGTTTAACAAAAATGTTTCACAAAACTCATAACTAAAGGCTTGGAAAAAGAGCTAAATGCCCTTTTAAGAGCAATGCAAAATAGCTAATTGCCCTTTTAAGGGCAATGCCCATACAAATGCCCCTTTAGGGGCAATGGGTAGCTTAGTTTTTTTTTAGAGCTGATTTCTTTAGGGCAATGCACTACAAAAGGCCCTTTTAAGGGCTATTGGTAGTTTATTGTAGGTTTTTATTTTGGGGGGGCTTTTTTATTTTTATACTATAGGGCTATTAGATTAGGTGTTATTGTTTTTATTTTTGATAATTTTGTTTATTTTTTTGCATCGGGCCAGCTGTATAGTCACAGCCCGGCCCGACCGCGCCAGGGCCAGGCTGTGACTATACAGCTGGCCCGAGGCGCTGACTGAATATTACAGACCCGCTCAGCAGAGAGCAGAGAGCGGGTCTGTAAAAGCGCCGTATTTTAGCAAAATATAAAAGGAAAAAATGCTTTTATGGCTATAGCACCTAAATAATGTTATATAATTCTTCACTATGTGCAGAATTATACAACATTATTTTTAAGGTTTACTGTCCCTTTAAACGTATCTTTTTTCCCCTATAGACATTAATAGGGTTGCATTACAGAGATTTTTCATTCCGCACTTCAGGTGTTAGTTTTTTTATTTCTAACACTCTCTCCCCATTGATGTCTATGGGGGAAAGCATGCACGAGCACGTCAAAGCAGTCCTTGGCTTTTTGTGCGGTATGTAGCTTAACGCCACCATATCACACTCACAAGAAGGCTTTTTAGTAACTCGTAATGGCAGCGCTAGGGAGGGTAAAATAACGCAACTTTTTATGAGTATTTTACATTCCAGTGTTCTTTACATAGAAGAAAATATAATTTTTATTTTTAAATATGCTATATATACATATATACACAACCCCAATTCCGAAAAACTTGGGACACTATGGCAAATGCAAAAATAAAAAGAAACAGTCCTTTAATAATTCAATTCACCCTGTAAGATATTGAAAACACATTATTAACACATTAGTTGATGTTTTACTTTGTGAATTTAGGGCTAGATTACAAGTGGAGCGCTAAATTATTGCGCTGCTGCGAAACTGGCAAATTTGCCCATTCACGAGAGCAAAATACTTAACCAGCCACTACAAGCTCAGAGCAGGCGGACAGGTTATGGAGCAGCGGTCTTTAGACCGCTGCTTTATAACTGGTGTTTCTGGCAAGCCTGAAGGCTCGCCAGAAACACGAGCCCTCAAGTTCCATCCAGAGCTTGATAAATGGGCCCCAGTGGCACATTCAGAAGTGGTTTTCGGCCTTGCCCTTTATACACCAAGATTTGACAGGATTCCTTGAATCTTTTAATTATATTGTGCATTGTAGAAGGTGAAATGCCCAAAATCCTCCCGATTTGCCTTTGCGGAATGTTGTTCTCAAAGTGTTAGATTATTCGCTGACACATCTGTTGGCAGATTGGCGAGCCTCTACTAATTTTTGCTCTTGAAGGACTAGGCCTTTTTTGGAGGCTCCTTATATACTATGATTACACGATTGCCTCACCTGTTTCAAATCACCTTCTTATTTCAACTTGTCACATCGGTATTAGTCCTAAATTGCCTCTGTCCCAATTTTTTGGGAACGTGTTGCAGTCATCAGATTTGAAATGAGTGTATATTTTCAAAAATAAATTAAGTGGTAGATTTAATAAGCAGCGGGTGCAGTGTTTACGGCTTACAGAAACAGAAGTTAAGAAGCAGGAGTCTAAAGTCCGCAGCTACAGCAAATCATGTCCGCTCGACCCATAATAAATCTACCCCTAAATTGACAAAGTAAAACATCAAATAATGTGTTAATAATGTGTTTTCAATATAGTACTGGGTGAATTGAATTTACAAATTAATCTTTTTGTTTGTTTTTTGCATTTTCCATACAGTCCCAACTTTTTCGGAATTAGGGTTTGTAATAATACATCTATACCTAAATGTATATATGTCTATATATATATATATATATATATATATATATATATATATATCTATATATACATATATATATATGAATAGGGTATGTTTTAATAGCGCTTGCAGAAGATGTTCCTCATGAGCAAGTGGAGGGGAGAGAAACAAAAATGGGAATGTCCCCAGATGAGTGTTGAATGATTAGAGATCAAAATAAGTGATATTAAATGCTCACCTGTTAGATCACAGGGATCAGCGATCAGCGACGAATAGATGCTAGTGGTGTGTGTAAACAACAGACACAAATACCACATATGATGGAAAATATATATGAGAAGGTGTGTATAGAGGTAATATTAATGTAATTATAGATATTTAGAACCGGGAGGCAAACAATTAGTTACCGTGGAACCGGAGTGTACTTGTGGGAATCTCCTGTTCTTACCACACTGTAATTTTGGACAGAGGGTAAAAGTGAAGGAAGTTCCTATTTAATATGAGCTGATATCCAGAAATAAAATATATAAAAAATATACATGAGCCAAAAAATAAATATATTAAAAACAAATTTTATTATTATTGATAAACAATAAATATGTAAAAATGTGTAAAAAGTAATACTGGTGTAGTGGATATGATACGAGAGACTGTTTGCAAAAGGGGTACAACCGTAAACGGTAAAGGTGTAAAAATGTAAAAATATAATAAAAGTGTAAGTAGCCAAATGGCACGACAAAATATATATTGGGAGCGTGCAGATGGCAATTTACTTACTTTTGAGTAGTGGTGTGCAGTAGTAGCACTGCTGGTTTCCAAAGAAACAAAAATAGCTGAGAGGAATATCGCTGCACGGAGCAGCTAGTGAACAACCTCAGCGGGTAATCGGAATTCCGGATGTGACGTCACGAACGTGGTTGAACTATTACACATTGGCTAATGTGTTTTACCTGTCTCTGCAATCATTTGAATTGTCTTTCAATAGACTTGACCCCTGCTTTCTGGCATCACCCAATTTGGCGAGAGGTAATCAGTAGCGAACCTACTCAACAGAGGACCCCCCAAAGCTTCATGCTATTTAAAGGCAACCAGGATGCTAACTGATCCATTAGCCTCTGATGAAGTGAGCTGATACGCTCACGAAACGCGTAAGGAACGTGACGCACGTTCGTGACGTCACATCCGGAATTCCGATTACCCGCTGAGGTTGTTCACTAGTTGCTCCGTGCAGCGATATTCCTCTCAGCTATTTTTGTTTCTTTGGAAACCAGCAGCGCTACTACTGCACACCACTACTCAAAAGTAGGTAAATTGCCATCTGCACGCTCCCAATATATATTTTGTCGTGCCATTTGGCTACTTACACTTTTATTATATTTTTACATTTTTACACCTTTACCGTTTACGGTTGTACCCCTTTTGCAAACAGTCTCTCGTATCATATCCACTACACCAGTATTACTTTTTACACATTTTTACATATTTATTGTTTATCAATAATAATAAAATTTGTTTTTAATATATTTATTTTTTGGCTCATGTATATTTTTTATATATTTTATTTCTGGATATCAGCTCATATTAAATAGGAACTTCCTTCACTTTTACCCTCTGTCCAAAATTACAGTGTGGTAAGAACAGGAGATTCCCACAAGTACACTCCGGTTACACGGTAACTAATTGTTTGCCTCCCGGTTCTAAATATCTATAATTACATTAATATTACCTCTATACACACCTTCTCATATATATTTTCCATCATATGTGGTATTTGTGTCTGTTGTTTACACACACCACTAGCATCTATTCGTCGCTGATCGCTGATCCCTGTGATCTAACAGGTGAGCATTTAATATCACTTATTTTGATCTCTAATCATTCAACACTCATCTGGGGACATTCCCATTTTTGTTTCTCTCCCCTCCACTTGCTCATGAGGAACATCTTCTGCAAGCGCTATTAGAACATACCCTATTCAACTTTTTTCCCAATTCCAGTCTCACCAAGGAGGAATGAGACACCACTAATAGCAGCAGGCATTGGACATTTTCATAGAGCATTTTATTGCACAACAACTTCTGCTCATATTTTGGCGCAACTACCTACCACCCCCTTTCTTCATATATATATATATATATATATATATATATATATATATATATATATATATATATATATATATATTTATTTAGTGTGTGTGTATATATATATATATATATATATATATATATATACAGGCAGTGCAGAATTATTAGGCAAATGCGTATTTTGACCACATCATCCTCTTTATGCATGTTGTCTTACTCCAAGCTGTATAGGCTCGAAAGCCTACTACCAATTAAGCATATTAGGTGATGTGCAGCTCTGTAATGAGAAGGGGTGTGGTCTAATGACATCAACACCCTATATCAGGTGTGCATAATTATTAGGCAACTTCCTTTTCTTTGGCAAAATGGGTCAAAAGAAGGACTTGACAGGCTCAGAAAAGTAAAAAATAGTGAGATATCTTGCAGAGGGATGCAGCACTCTTAAAATTGCAAAGCTTCTGAAGCGTGATCATCGAACAATCAAGCGTTTCATTCAAAATAGTCAACAGGGTCGCAAGAAGCGTGTGGAAAAACCAAGGCGCATGCCCATGAACTGAGAAAAGTCAAGCGTGCAGCTGCCAAGATGCCACTTGCCACCAGTTTGGCCATATTTCAGAGCTGCAACATCACTGGAGTGCCCAAAAGCACAAGGTGTGCAATACTCAGAGACATGGCCAAGGTAAGAAAGGCTGAAAGACGACCACCACTGAACAAGACACACAAGCTGAAACGTCAAGACTGGGCCAAGAAATATCTCAAGACTGATTTTTCTAAGGTTTTATGGACTGATGAAATGAGAGTGAGTCTTGATGGGCCAGATGGATGGGCCCGTGGCTGGATTGGTAAAGGGCAGAGAGCTCCAGTCCGACTCAGACGCCAGCAAGGTGGAGGTGGAGTACTGGTTTGGGCTGGTATCATCAAAGATGAGCTTGTGGGGCCTTTTCGGGTTGAGGATGGAGTCAAGCTCAACTCCCAGTCCTACTGCCAGTTTCTGGAAGACACCTTCTTCAAGCAGTGGTACAGGAAGAAGTCTGCATCCTTCAAGAAAAACATGATTTTCATGCAGGACAATGCTCCATCACACGCGTCCAAATACTCCACAGCGTGGCTGGCAAGAAAGGGTATAAAAGAAGAAAATCTAATGACATGGCCTCCTTGTTCATCTGATCTGAACCCCATTGAGAACCTGTGGTCCATCATCAAATGTGAGATTTACAAGGAGGGAAAACAGTACACCTCTCTGAACAGTGTCTGGGAGGCTGT
Organism: Bombina bombina; assembly: GCF_027579735.1. Taxonomy (NCBI): domain Eukaryota; kingdom Metazoa; phylum Chordata; class Amphibia; order Anura; family Bombinatoridae; genus Bombina; species Bombina bombina. Next base: position 575,324,389 of record NC_069503.1, on the reverse strand, counting down.
GGTTGCTGCTGCACCCAATGTTGATGGTGAACAGTTCAAAACACTGACAGAATCCATGGATGGCAGGCTTTTGAGTGTCCTTGCAAAGAAAGGTGGCTATATTGGTCACTGATTTGTTTTTGTTTTGTTTTTGAATGTCAGAAATGTATATTTGTGAATGTTGAGATGTTATATTGGTTTCACTGGTAAAAATAAATAATTGAAATGGGTATATATTTGTTTTTTGTTAAGTTGCCTAATAATTATGCACAGTAATAGTCACCTGCACACACAGATATCCCCCTAAAATAGCTATAACTAAAAACAAACTAAAAACTACTTCCAAAACTATTCAGCTTTGATATTAATGAGTTTTTTGGGTTCATTGAGAACATGGTTGTTGTTCAATAATAAAATTAATCCTCAAAAATACAACTTGCCTAATAATTCTGCACTCCCTGTATATACAGTATATATACATATATATATATATATATATATATATATATATAATTTAAAAATACTAAAAACATTTTCTTCTAAGTGAAGAACATTGGAATGTAAAATATTTACAGTAAAAACATAATAAAACATATTAAGAATAATAATTAAGAATTGCTTTAAAATGAATCCTCATATTTAAATGTATTTCGCCTAGATTACGAGTTTTGCGATAACAGGGGTTGCTAACGAGCCTTTTTTTTCCAGCGCTCACTTTAAACAACGCTGGTATTACAAGTTTTCTGAATGGCTGCGTTAGCCTCAGAAAAGTGAGCATTGAGCAAATTTAGCTCCACATCTCACTGTAATACCAGCGCTGCTTACGGTAGCGGTGAGCTGGCTAAAAGGTGCTCGTGCACGATTTCCCCATAGGAAACAATGGGGCTGAGACGGCTGAAAAAAAACCTAACACCTGCAAAAAAGCAGCGTCCAGCTTCTAACGCAGCCCCATTGTTTCCTATGGGAAAATACTTTCTATGTCTACACCTAACACCCTAACATGAACCCTGAGTCTAAACACCCCTAATCTAACACTTATTAACCCCTAATCTGCCGCCCCCGACATCGTCGCCACCTGCATTATACTATTAACCCCTAATCTGCCGCTCAGGACACCGCCGCCACCTACATTATACCTATGAACCCCTAATCTGCTGCCCCTAACATCGCCAACACCTACATTATATTTATTAACCCCTAATCTGCCGCCACCAACGTCGCCGCCACCTACCTACAATTATTAACCCCTAATCTGCCGCCCCCAACGTCACCGCTACTATATTAAATGTATTAACCCCTAAACCTAAGTCTAACCCTAACCCTAACACCCCCTAACTTAAATATAATTTAAATAAATATAAATAAAATTACTATAATTAAATAAATTAATCCTATTTAAAACTAAATACTTACCTATAAAATAAACCCTAATATAGCTACAATATAACTAATAGTTACATTATAGCTATTTTAGGATTTATTTTTTATTTTGCAGGTAACTTTGTATTTATTTTAACTAGGTAGAATAGTTATTAGTTATTAACTATTTAATAACTACCTAGCTAAAATAAATACAAATATACCTGTAAAATAAACCCTAACCTAAGTTACAATTACACCTAACACTACTCTATAGATAAATAAATTAACTAAATTAAATTAAACTAATTACAAATAAATTAAATAAACTAAATTACGTAAAAAAACAAACACTAAATTACAGAAAATAAAAAAGAAATTACAATTTTTTAAACTAATTACACCTAATCTAATCCCCCTAATAAAATAAAAAAGCCCCCCAAAATAATACAATTCCCTACCCTATACTAAATTACAAATAGCCCTTAAAAGGACCCTTTGCGGGGCATTGCCCCAAAGTAATCAGCTCTTTTACCTGTAAAATAAAAATACAATACCCCCCAACATTACAACCCACCACCCACATACCCCTACTCTAAAACCCACCCAATCCCCCCTTAAAAAAACCTAACACTAACCCCTTGAAGATCACCCTACCTTGAGCCGTCTTCACCCAGCCGGGCCGAAGTCTTCATCCAATCCGGGCAGAAGTCTTCATCCGATCGGGGCAGAAGAGGTCCTCCAGACGGCAGAAGTCTTCATCCAGGCTGCATCTTCTATCTTCATCCTTCCTTCTGGAGCGGAGCGGGTCCATCTTCAAGACATCCGACGCGGAGCATCCTCTTCTTCCGATGGACTAACGACGAATGACTGTTCCTTTAAGTGATGTCATCCAAGAGGGCGTCCCTTGAATTACGATTGGCTGATAGAATCCTATCAGCCAATTGGAATTACGGTAGGAAAAATCCTATTGGCTGATGCTATCAGCCAATCGGATTGAAGTTCAATCCGATTGGCTGATCCAATCAGTCAATAGGATTGACCTTGCATTCTATTGGCTGATTGGAACAGCCAATAGAATGCGAGGTCAATCCTATTGGCTGGGTTGGATGGGTTTTAGAGTAGGGGTATGTGGGTGGTGGGTTGTAATGTTGGGGGGGGGTATTGTATTTTTTTTTTACAGGTAAAAGAGCTGATTACTTTGGGGCAATGGCTATTTGTAATTTAGTATAGGGTAGGGAATTGTATTATTTTAGGGGGCTTTTTTATTTTATTAGGGGGATTAGATTAGGTGTAATTAGTTTAAAAAATTGTAATTTCTTTTTTATTTTCTGTAATTTAGTGTTTTTTTCCGTAATTTAGTTTATTTAATTTAATTGTAATTAGTTTAATTTAATTTAGTTAATTTATTTATTTATTTATAGAGTAGTGTTAGGTGTAATTGTAACTTAGGTTAGGGTTTATTTTACAGGTATATTTGTATTTATTTTAGCTAGGTAGCGTTGGTAGGTTACTAAGGTATCGTTGGCCTCTTGGCTCAAACAAGTGATTCACAAGGCTTACTTGGAGGTGGAAAAGTCACCTCCTACGCATATCACAGCTCATTCTACAAGAGCAGCTGCAAATTTGTGTGCTTTTAAAAATAATGCATCTTTTGAGCAGATTTTCAAAGCAGCAACATTGGCTCTGCATACTTTTTCCAAATGTTATCACTTTGATATTTTTGCTTCTTCGGAAACACCTTTTGGTAAGAAAGTCATTCAGGCCACAGTGTTAGCTAATTAGGAATTGCCAAAAAAATTGTCACATATTTAGATTTTAGCAAAGCATTTGACACCATCCCACACAACAAACTAATTCACAAACTGTATCTCCTTGATCTAGACTCAAAATTTGTGAACTGGGTAGAATGCTGGCTTAAGGACAGAAAACAAAGTGTCTTAGTAAATGGAGTACATTCATCAGAGGGGGCTGTTACTAGTGGTGTTCCTCAGGGGTCAATTCTGGGGCTTGTTTTGTTTAACATATTTATCAGAGATTATTATTATTATTATCATTTATTTGTATAGCGCCGCCAAATTCCATAGCGCTGGATAAGCAAAGGGCTACTGGGGAAAGTATGTCTGTTTGCAGATGATGCAAAAACTTGTAATAGAGTAGATGTTCCAGGGGGGTAGACAAAATGAGAAGCGATATACAACAATTGGAGGATTGGACAAATGACTAGGATCTAATGTTTAATACAGCAAAGTGTAAAATTATGCATTTAGGGAAGAAAAATCCAAATGTTAATTACATACTCAATGACACTTTACTGACTGTTACAAATTAGGAACATGGGGATTATTATTTCAGATTATTTAAAATTTAGTAAACAATCTAGTAATGCAGCGAGTAAAGCCAGCAGCATGTTTGGATGTATTGGTAGAGGTGTTTGCAGCAGAAATAGTAAGGTTCTTATGCCACATTACAGATCATTAGTTAGGCCTCATCTTAAATATTCTGTGCAATTCTGGAGGCCATATATTCAGAAGGATCTAAACAAACTTGAATGTGTGCAAAGGAGGTCTACCAAAATGGTACATGGTCTAAAAAATAAAACGTACCAGGAGAGGCTCAATTACCTAAATATGTATAGCTTAGAGGAGAGCTATAAGGCTATCCTGCAAACTTGATGAGTTTATACTTTTAGGAAATATCGGGCAGACTTGCTGGGCCTAGGGCTCTTATCTGCCATCAATATCTATGTTTCTATGTAACTCAAGATAAAACATGGCAGCTTCCCTTGTTTTATAGACAATAAAACTTTAAACTTATTTTGTGAATATTTAAACAGCTAATGAAACATTAAAAAAAATACATCTGCATGTTATTCTGAGATTTTCTTTTCTTTGAATGAATTATTTTATCTAGCATTTATTTAGTATTTAATGTCCCTTTTAATCTTCATGGCAGCAATCTACACAGAGGGTGTCACTGTGTTTGGTTACATGTCACTCAGTAACTGATTTTGTAGTCTCCCCCTAACACTTTCATATATACTTATTTACTTGTATTATATTATTTGTGTTTAATTCTTGGTGGTTATTTCTCTGTGTGACTGGCTTTTGTGCATTTGTTATGGAGCAGAACAGAACCCTCCTTTTCTCAGTCAGTCCCTTTAAAGGGGAGGTCATTAGATGATTGAAAACTTGTTTGGTATGTCCTCCAGCTCAACTTTACAATGCCTGTTGGGATCACGTTATACACTCTCACCAAGGTATTTCTAATATTTCCTCTAAAGGTCCATGTCCTTCCCCCTTGTGTACTCCTCAGGGGGGTTCAATTGATTTTGCTCTAGGTTTCAAAGAATGTGTTTGTTCTACAATTACTGAGGTTTTGGCAGCTATGACTTCCCCAAGTAAGTGCAAACGCCTACCTTCTGAACCACACTCTATAGTAGACATGTCTGCTTCTAATGCTTCTCACAGACACAGAGAGTATTCTGATTTATTTAAAGCATTAGAATAAGATAGTTCTGATATTTCTTCTGATGGAGAATTATCCACTGAGGATAGATTTAGGATCCTAAACCTCATGAAGACAAGGCTATAAAACAGCTTGACTTGGTTTTAAACCATCTACTAAGCCGCTATAGGTTTTTTCAGTTTCTGAGACAATTTATAAACTTATTACTAAAGAAATGTCTAAGCCAGGAAACACTTTTACTCTGTCTAGTAAATTTAAAATATGTTCCCCTATCTACTGCTAATGAAGATCTTTTGGAGTCTATACCTATGGTAGATGGTGCAGTTTAAACGCTTGCTAAGCATACAACTATTCCCTTAGAGGTTAGCACTTCCTTAAGTAATCCTATGGACAATAGGAAGTATTTTTATCAAGCAGGTTTTCTGTTTAAACCAGATGTAGCTATTGCTATTATAGCAGGGCATGCTACCCTTTGCTGTGATTCATTATACTACCTGGCTTTGGAAGAGGCCTCAGAAGAGGATATTTAGGACAACTTGAAAATTCTTAAAATAGCTAACAATGCAGTTGTGGAAACAATTTGTATTAACACAAAAAATATGGCTGTTCTTACCAGAAGTGCGTTGTGGTTAAAATCATGGTCCTGCAGATTTGGTCCCTTACCTTTCTGGGTAAATTTCTATTTGGACCTGGTCTAGATGCAATCATTTCTACTAAAATTGAGGGCAAAGGTGTCTTTCTATCCTAGGATAATTTTTTTATTTACAAGCTACTTAGGATTTTAGACAATCTTCTAGTTTATTTGTTTATTTCTCAGGTCCATGTATGGGTCAACAGGCTACAGCTTCTACTTTTGCTTCGAGGCTAAATCTTTTCATTCACAAAGCTTACATGAAAACAGGAAATACTCCCCCAAAATGCATTGTGGCCCACTCTACTACATCAGTTTCTTTTTCTTCCGGGGCATTTAAGAATGAGGCTTCTGTAGAACAGATTTGCAAAGCAGCAACCTGGTCTTTGTTACACACTTTCACAATATTTTACCATTTTGATGTGTTTGCCTCTGTGGAGGAAACTTTTGGCAGGAAAGTCCTTCAGGCAGTAGTGTGTGGTAAATAGGTGCCGGCCTTATTTTGTTCCCTCCACTTTTTTCTCATGGACTCCACTACTTGGGTATTAGATTCCAGAAGTAATGGCTTGTGGACTCTCACCACCATATGAAAGAAAACATAATTTACGCTTACCTAACAAATTCCTTTCTTCTATTGTAGTGAGAGTCGATAAGACCCGCCTAGTTTTTTTGTATGCTTAGTTCTAGGTTTGCACCTCTTTTTACCCTGCTTGTTCTTTCCTGCCATTACGTTTTTCTTCTCGTCTTGGTTATATGTTAGACTAAGGTGTACAGAAAGGTGGGAGGGATTAAAAGCTCTTGGTTTGTTGGGTATATTTGCTTTCTCCTAGTGGTCAAGAGTTGAATCCCAGAAGTAATGGCTCGTGGACTCTCACCCCCATGAAAGAAATTAATTTATCAGGTAAGCATACATTATGTTATGTGTTCATTGGCATCCTCTCCGTCAAAGGCCAGAGTGTCACAACAGTATAAAAGTATCCTGTGGCTCACACAATTAATACAATTTTATGCCATAACATGCTTGTTTATATGGTATATAGTGCTGAAATGGTAAAATGGAGAAAACTGTTTAACCTTTCATATTGCTGTTGGAAAAGAGTTTAAAATACAGGTTGTGTAGACCAATGTGATTTGATGGTTGCTTGGCTTAATTAAAATGCCTAGTGAAAGTGATTCCTCAAACTTGTTACTTCTATAAAGTTTGTTGGGATCCAATTATACTTTTCCATATTTTTTGGTGATTTTTGGGACAAGAATGCTGTGTGTATAAATTAGTTTGAACAACCATCTGATAATTTGAAAAATAAATCAGCTGGTTTGAAATTATTGACATTCAGGTAGATTACGAGTTTTGCATTACAGCAAATTTCAGCGTAATGGCAGTAACGCACTATCACAAGTCGTGTCGCTATTGCTATACAGCAAGCATTTTAGCCTGTAACGCAACGTCCATTCCGCACTCAAAAAAAATATGTTTTTGTGTGGGATTTTCATAGTGCCGGTATTACAGGTTGTGCGGTCCGCCTAAAATGCTTGCGTTACAGTCTATACCGACACAATCCATACCGCCATCTGAGAGCAGTAGTTATGAGTTTTGTGTAGCAAAAAGTACACTAACACCCATAAACTACATATTAACCCCTAAATTGCTGCCCTCCTGCATTGCAAACACTGTATTACACTTATTAAGCCCTAAACTGCCCCCCCCGATATCGCCAACACTGTAATTAAGCTATTAACTCCTAATCTGCCGCTCCCCGACATCACCGACACTATAATAAAGTTATTAACCCCTAAACCTCCGACCTCCCACATCTCCACAGCTAAATAAACCTTTTAACCCCTAAACCGCCGCCCCCCAACATTGGAAAGCACTAAATTAAACTATTAACCCCTAAACCTAACACCCCCTAACTTTAAATTTAAATTACAATATAACTATATTTAAATAAATAAAAACTTACCTTTGAAATAAAAATAAATCTACCATTAAACTATAAATTAACCTAACTATTCTAATAAAATAAAAAATACTATCAATTAAAAAATCTAACTTACAAATTTTAAAAACCTAACACTACGAAAAAATAAAAAAATCTAAAATTACAAAAAATAATAAACACTAAATTACGAAAAATAAAAAACACTAAGCTTACAAAAAATAATAAACGAAATGATCAAAAATAAAACAATTACACTTAATCTATTAGCCCTATAAAAATAAAAAAGCCCCACCAAAATAAACACCCTCTAGCCTCCAATAAGCTACCAATAACCCTTAAAAGGGCCTTTTGTAACGCATTGCCCTAAGTTACTTTTTCAAGAAGATTTCCAGCCTCCAAATGGTAAAAATAAAAAACCTTTATTCACACAGGGTCCATAATACAAACAACGTTTCAAACCAGCAATTGGTTCTTGGACATGACTAAGAACCAATTGCTAGTTTGAGTCGTTGTTTGTATTATGGACCCTGTGTGAATAAAGGTTTTTTTATTTTTACCATTTGGAGGCTGGAAATCTTCTTGGAAAAGTGACTATGACATTGAGGTCTAGCTAACCTATTTCTGTGCCCCATACCTTCAAATGAGGTGCTGTCTTCCCTGTGAATTATTGCCCTAAGTTAAACAGCTCTTTTACCTGTAAAAAAAATACAAAGTCCCCCCAACAGTAAAACCCACCACCCAATCAACCCCCCAAAATAAAAAATAAAAAACTCTAAAAATAACCTAAGCTACCCATTGCCCCTAAAGGGGCATTTGTATGGGCATTGCCCTTAAAAGGGCATCCAGCTCTTTTTCATTGCCCTTGAAAGGGCATTTAGCTCTTTTTCAAATTGCCCAAACCCTAATCTGAAAAAAACCTAAGACTATCACAAACAATAATATAAATATTTACAATCAACCTCATTTCACAACTATAGTATACCACATGTCTCACTCAGATTAGCAAAACCATTATCCAACACTTGCAAGAACATTCAACAATAACATTAAATATTTATTATTAGCATCATTTCACAACAGTTTATCACTAGTGATGTCGCGAACCTAAAATGTTTGGTTCGCGAACGGCGGACTCGAACTTCCGGTATTGTTTGCGAACGCGCGAAACGCGCGAACCGCCATTGAATTCAATAGGCAGGCGAACTTTAAAACCTACAAGGACTCTTTCTGGCCACAATAGTGATGGAAAAGTTGTTTGAAGGGTACTAACACCTGGACTGTTGCATGCTGGAGGGGGATCCCTGGCAAAACTCCCATGGAAAATTTACATAGTTTATGCAGAGTCTGCTTTTAAGCTATAATGGGTCTAAATCAACTAATATTCCCAAAGTGGCTGTCTCAAAACATCCCGGACAGAAGATAGATTGATAGATAGGATAGATAGATATACATAGATTGATAGATACAATCGATAGAAGAGAAATAGATAGATTTGTTAGATATATAATTACCCTAATAAATTCTAATAATCAAACATGCGTTCTTGGACCCAACTAGCTTGTGTTAATTAGTACTTTTCTTAGCACTTTAATCCCTGTCCCCCCCCCTATCAGGGGAGTTCTATATGGCCTGCCAGATTACCCTGAAAAATTATAATAATAAGACATGTGGTCTGCTACCTATTTTAACTAGGTTGTGTTTTAAGTACTACCATTCTTAGCACTTTAATCTCTGTAACTCCCCCTATTTGGTGAGGTCTATACGGCCTGGATGATTACCCATACAAAATATAATAATAAGACATCTGCTCTTGGTCTGCGACCCATGGTAACTATGTTGTGTTAATTAGTAATGTCCTTCGCATTTTAATAGCTGTTACTCATACTCACCCTATTGGTGGAGGTCTATATGGCCTGCATGATTACCCTTACAAAATATAACAACCAAACATATGCTCTGGGACCCATGGTAAGTAGGTTGTGTTAAGTAGTACTGTTCTTTGCATTTTCATACCTGTTACAATACCAAATGGTGGCAGGTCTATCTGGCCTTCATGATTAGCTGCACCCAAACCCCAAAAAAAGCCGAGTGGTCTTAGACTAACACCCATGGCTAACTCGGTTGTTTCAATTAGTACTATTCTTAGCACTTTCATCCCTGTTACGGGTGGTCTACATGACCATCATGATTAGCCGAACAAAATACTACAATCCAACCTTTGCTCAGTCTTCATAGGCCCTTCATTGTCTGTATTTTGATAGTACAGTTCTTATTATTTTTATAGCTGATACAACACCGAATGGTGGCAGCTCTATATGGCCTGCATGATTAGCCGCACCCAATACAAAAATAAATCCAAGCGGTCTTGGATTAACACCCATGGCTAACTCTGTTGTTTCAAGTAGTACTATTCTTAGCACTTTCATCTCATCATCCCTGTTACTTCCAGGACTCTCGGTGGTGGTGGTCTACCTGGCCATCATGATTAGCCTAACCAAATACTACAATCCAACCTTGGCTCAGTCTTCCTAAGGCCCTTCATTGGCTGTATTTTGGTAGTACTGTTCTTATTAGTTTAATAGCTGATACGACACCGAATGGTGGCAGCTCTATATGGCTTGCATGAATAGCCGCACCCAAAGCCAAAAAAAAGCCAAGCGGTTTTGCACTAACACCCATGGCTAACTCTGTTGTTTCAAGTTCTAATATTTTTACTTCTTTCATCTCATCCCTGTTACTTCCAGGACTCTCGGTGGTGGTGGTCTACATGGCCATCATGATTAGCCTAACCAAATACTACAATCCAACCTTGGCTCAGTCTTCCTAAGGCCCTTCATTGGCTGTATTTTGGTAGTACTGTTCTTATTAGTTTAATAGCTGATACGACACCGAATGGTGGCAGCTCTATATGGCCTGCATGAATAGCCGCACCCAAAGCCAAAAAAAAGCCAAGCGGTTTTGCACTAACACCCATGGCTAACTCTGTTGTTTCAAGTAGTACTATTCTTAGCTCTTTCATCTCATCATCCCTGTTACTTCCAGGACTCTCGGTGGTGGTGGTCTACATGGCCATCATGATTAGCCTAACCAAATACTACAATCCAACCTTGGCTCAGTCTTCCTAAGGCCCTTCATTGGCTGTATTTTGGTAGTACTGTTCTTATTAGTTTAATAGCTGATACGACACCGAATGGTGGAAGCTCTATATGGCCTGCATGAATAGCCGCACCCAAAGCCAAAAAAAAGCCAAGCGATTTTGCACTAACACCCATGGCTAACTCTGTTGTTTCAAGTTCTACTATTCTTAGCTCTTTCATCTCATCCCTGTTACTTCCAGGACTCTCGGTGGTGGTGGTCTACATGGCCATCATGATTAGCCTAACCAAATTCTACAATCCAACCTTGGCTCAGTCTTCCTAAGGCCCTTCATTGGCTGTATTTTGGTAGTACTGTTCTTATTAGTTTAATAGCTGATACGACACCGAATGGTGGCAGCTCTATATGGCCTGCATGAATAGCCGCACCCAAAGCCAAAAAAAAGCCAAGCGGTTTTGCACTAACACCCATGGCTAACTCTGTTGTTTCAAGTTCTACTATTCTTAGCTCTTTCATCTCATCCCTGTTACTTCCAGGACTCTCAGTGGTGGTGGTCTACATGGCCATCATGATTAGCCTAACCAAATACTACAATCCAACCTTGGCTCAGTCTTCCTAAGGCCCTTCATTGGCTGTATTTTGGTAGTACTGTCATCCTTTTGAATAATAGATTACAGGAAAGGCATTGATTTTAGAATCCCAGAGATCATTTATATGACCCGGGAAATCGAAAAAAACATTCATTAGATACCCGTTACACTTATTTATCCTCAGGCCTTTTTAATACGAGGGTCCCGGAGCCTCAAATGAAACAACTGCATGAAAGAGGAGATATGTCATCCTTTTGAATAATAGATTACAGGAAAGGCATTGATTTTACAAACCCACAGATCATTATTTGCAACCGTGAAATTAGAAAAAAACATTGATTAGACACCCGTTACACTTATTTATGCTCAGGCCTTTTTAAAACAAGGGTCCCGGAGCCTCAACCGAAACAACAGCATGAAAGAGGAGATATGTCATCCTTTTGAATAAAAGATTACAGGAAAGGCATTGATTTTAGAAACACACAGATCATTATTTGCAACCGTGAAATAGAAAAAAACATTGATTAGACACCCGTTACACTTATTTATCCTCAGGCCTTTTTAATACGAGGGTCCCAGAGCCTCAACCGAAACAACAGCATGAAAGAGGAGATATGTCATCCTTTTGAATAATAGATTACAGGAAAGGCATTGATTTTAGAAACCCACAGATCATTATTTGCAACCGTGAAATAGAAAAAAACATTCATTAGACACCCGTTACACTTATTTATCCTCAGGCATTTTTAATAAGAGGGTCCCGGAGCCTCAAACGAAACAACAGCATGAAAGAGGAGATATGTCATCCTTTTGAATAATAGATTACAGGAAAGGCATTGATTTTAGAAACCCACAGATCATTATTTGCAACCGTGAAATATGAAAAAAAACATTGATTAGACACCCGTTACACTTATTTATCCTCAGGCCTTTTTAATACAAGGGTCCCGGAGCCTCAACCGAAACAACAGCATGAAAGAGGAGATATGTCATGCTTTTGAATAATAGATTACAGGAAAGGCATTGATTTTAGAATCCCAGAGATCATTTATATGACCCGTGAAATAAAAAAAAACATTCATTAGATACCCGTTACACTTATTTATCCTCAGGCCTTTTTAATACGAGGGTCCCGGAGCCTCACACGAAACAACAGCATGAAAGAGGAGATATGTCATCCTTTTGAATAATAGATTACAGGAAAGGCATTGATTTTAGAAACCCACAGATCATTATTTGCAACCGTGAAATTAGAAAAAAACATTGATTAGACACCCGTTACACTTATTTATGCTCAGGCCTTTTTAATACGAGGGTCCCGGAGCCTCAACCGAAACAACAGCATGAAAGAGGAGATATGTCATCCTTTTGAATAAAAAATTACAGTAAAGGCATTGATTTTAGAAACCCACAGATCATTATTTGCAACCGTGAAATAGAAAAAAACATTGATTACACACCCGTTACACTTATTTATCCTCAGGCCTTTTTAATACGAGGGTCCCGGAGCCTCAACCGAAACAACAGCATGAAAGAGGAGATATGTCATCCTTTTGAATAAAAGATTACAGTAAAGGCATTGATTTTAGAACCCCACAGATCATTATTTGCAACCGTGAAATAGAAAAAAACATTGATTACACACCCGTTACACTTATTTACCCTCAGGCCTTTTTAATACGAGGGTCCCGGAGCCTCAAACGAAACAACAGCATGAAAGAGGAGATATGTCATCCTTTTGAATAATAGATTACAGGAAAGGCATTGATTTTAGAATCCCAGAGATCATTTATATAACCCGTGAAATAGAAAAAAACATTCATTAGACACCCGTTACACTTATTTATCCTCAGGCATTTTTAATAAAAGGGTCCCGGAGCCTCAACCGAAACAACAGCATGAAAGAGGAGATATGTCATCCTTTTGAATAAAAGATTACAGTAAAGGCATTGATTTTAGAAACCCACAGATCATTATTTGCAACCGTGAAATAGAAAAAAACATTGATTACACACCCGTTACACTTATTTATCCTCAGGCCTTTTTAATACAAGTGTCCCGTAGCCTCAACCGAAACAACAGCATGAAAGAGGAGATATGTCATCCTTTTGAATAAAAGATTACAGTAAAGGCATTGATTTTAGAAACCCACAGATCATTATTTGCAACCGTGAAATATAAAAAAACATTGATTACACACCGTTACACTTATTTATCCTCAGGCCTTTTTAATACGAGGGTCCCGGAGCCTCAACCGAAACAACAGCATGAAAGAGGAGATATGTCATCCTTTTGAATAAAAGATTACAGTAAAGGCATTGATTTTAGAAACCCACAGATCATTATTTGCAACCGTGAAATTAGAAAAAAACATTGATTAGACACCCGTGACACTTATTTATGCTCAGGCTTTTTTAATACGAGGGTCCCGGAGCCTCAACCGAAACAACAGCATGAAAGAGGAGATATGTCATCCTTTTGAATAAAAGATTACAGTAAAGCCATTGATTTTAGAAACCCACAGATCATTTATATGACCCGTGTAATAGAAAAAAAACATTCATTAGACACCGGTTACACTTATTTATCCTCAGGCCTTGTTAATACGAGGGTCCCGGAGCCTCAACCGAAACAACAGCATGAAAGAGGACATATGTCATCCTTTTGAATTATAGATTACAGGAAAGGCATTGATTTTAGAAACACTGTGATAATTACTTGCAACCGGGAAATTAAAAAAAAAGATTGAACAGACACCCAGTACACTTTATTATCCATAGGCCTTTTCAGCAGAGGCTCCAGGACCCTCAACAAAAACAAGAGCAGGGAGCTGGGCATAGGAGTACAATGGAGTGTGACAATAATAATCTGAAGGTGAAGATTGCGTAGTTGTGGCATGACCTTGCTCTGGTGAATCCATATCGCAAATGGGTTATTTAAGGCACTGTTTGTCTATTTTTTTGAATATCAGCATTTGGTAAATGAAGCTCAACTTAAGGCTGGTGAGAACCGACCTTTCTTCTGGCTGTTTGCAAATGTTGTGGCTCTGGACAAACATGTGAATAAGGGGCCATCAGCCATATTCTGCACGCAACCCCTTTGATGATTGACGATAAACATGTGTCACCTGCAAGCAGAGCTCGTTACTTCTGTCTAAATTATCTTCCTGGTATGAACAGGCCACTGTTTCCCACAGCAAGTACGAAGTTTGAAATACAAGATTGTCTTGAGTATGGTAGGAAACCAAAGTTTATTTAATTCTGTACTATCTATCACCACAAAAAATGAACTTCTTGAAGCAACGAAAATGCCAGCAATTTAATGTGCTTATGGATGACAAGGACGTCCTGTCCTGTGGTGCACAGAGATGGAGACGATTTTTGCCCTCCCTGTACACTACCCAGATGTCTCAAACATCACCAGAAACACAATACAGCCACTCTTGTGAAGTTCCTGGAGTGTTCCGGTAGCCATCTCTTTGCGCTCCTAAAGGAATACTTTATCAGTGTTTTTGTATACATCCGACAACAGCTTCGGAGACTGTGGTGACGCACATGTTAGTTACTGTTGTTCCAGCTGTGGCAATATCAATTGGCATGAAAAAGTTAAGATTTGTGGGTGGCGGAGCCTATAGCTGTTGCGGTAGGACGTGTGTTTGAGGAGCTCCAGGTCTTACAAGTTACTTTGGAGTTAGTTTTCAACCTTAATTTAATTTTCTTTTTGGGATTCATAGTCACACTTTCTGGGGCTATCCAAGAGGAGCCTGGTAAAAGCAGTAGTAGTCACCCCTTATATCAACGGGTACGGAGACCTGTTTTTTGCCTTTCCAATATTGCGCCGGACCCCAAACTAATCCTGAATGAAAAAAAAACTTAAAATTTGGACTAGTGACGCACATTTTATGCACGCTGTGGCAATTGCAATTTGCAATAAAAATAATCTGCTAACAACAACCACTACCTACGACCACACCTGACTCTTGAAGTCATGCTTCAGTTATTAAGTCAAGTTAAATAAAAAAATAATTTTTTTATTATGCTCAGCAGAGGCTCCAGGACCCTCGACAAAACCAGCAGCAGGAAAGAAGACATATGGCATCCTTTTGAAAAAATGATTATAGGAAAGGCATTGATTTCAGAAACACAGAGATCATTAGTTGCAACCGGTAAATAGAAAAAAACATTGATTAGACACCCAGTACACTTATTTTTCCTTAGGCCTTTTTAATAAGATTAAGAGGCTCCCGGAGCCTCAACAGAAACAACAGCATCAAAAAGTACATATGGCATCCTTGTGAATAATAGATTACAGGAAAGGCATTGATTTTAGAAACCCGTGGATAATTTTTTGCAACCGTGAAATCTAAAAAAACATAGATTAGACACCCAGTACACTTCTTTATCCTTAGGCCTTTTAAGCAGAGGCTCCAGGACCCTCAACAAAACCAGCAGCAGGAAAGAGGACATATGGCATACTTTTGTAAATTAGATTACAGGAAAGGCATTGATTTTAGAAACACAGAGATCATTTATATGACCCGGGAAATAGAAAAAAAAATGATTGGACACCCAGTACACTTCTTTATCCTTAGTCCTTTTTAATACGAGGGTCCCGGAGCCTCAACAGAAACAACAGCATGAAAGAGGACATATGTCATCCTTTTGAATAATAGATTACAGGAAAGGCATTGATTTTAGAATCCCACAGATCATTTATATGACCCGTGAAATAGAAAAAAACATTGATTAGACACCCAGTACACTTATTTATCCATAGGCCTTTTTAGCAGAGGCTCCAGGACCCTCAACAAAAACAAGAGCAGGGAGGTGGGCATAGGAGTACAATGGAGTGTGACAATAATAATGTGAAGGGGAAGATTGCGGAGTTGTGTCATTTTAATTTTGTTATTGTGGGAAATACTTGCAATGACCTTGCTCTGGTGAATCCATATTGCAAATGTGTTTTTTAAGGTACTGTTTGTCTATTTTTTGAATATCAGCATTTGGTAAATGAAGCTCAACTTAAGGCTGGTGAGAACCGACCTTTCTTCTGGCTGTTTGCAAATGTTGTGGCTCTGGACAAACATGTGAATAAGGGGCCATCAGCCATATTCTGCACGCAACCCCTTTGATGATTGACGATAAACATGTGTCACCTGCAAGCAGAGCTCGTTACTTCTGTCTAAATTATCTTCCTGGTATGAACAGGCCACTGTTTCCCACAGCAAGTACGAAGTTTGAAATACAAGATTGTCTTGAGTATGGTAGGAAACCAAAGTTTATTTAATTCTGTACTATCTATCACCACAAAAAATGAACTTCTTGAAGCAACGAAAATGCCAGCAATTTAATGTGCTTATGGATGACAAGGACGTCCTGTCCTGTGGTGCACAGAGATGGAGACGATTTTTGCCCTCCCTGTACACTACCCAGATGTCTCAAACATCACCAGAAACACAATACAGCCACTCTTGTGAAGTTCCTGGAGTGTTCCGGTAGCCATCTCTTTGCGCTCCTAAAGGAATACTTTATCAGTGTTTTTGTATATATCCGACAACAGCTTCGGAGACTGTGGTGACGCACATGTTAGTTACTGTTGTTCCAGCTGGGGCAATATCAATTGGCATGAAAAAGTTAAGATTTGTGGGTGGCGGAGCCTATAGCTGTTGCGGTAGGACGTGTGTTTGAGGAGCTCCAGGTCTTACAAGTTACTTTGGAGTTAGTTTTCAACCTTAATTTAATTTTCTTTTTGGGATTCATAGTCACACTTTCTGGGGCTATCCAAGAGGAGCCTGGTAAAAGCAGTAGTAGTCACCCCTTATATCAACGGGTACGGA
Organism: Bombina bombina; assembly: GCF_027579735.1. Lineage (NCBI taxonomy): Eukaryota > Metazoa > Chordata > Amphibia > Anura > Bombinatoridae > Bombina > Bombina bombina. The sequence continues at coordinate 575,307,487 of NC_069503.1, read as the reverse complement.
GACCTGTTTTTTGCCTTTCCAATATTGCGCCGGACCCCAAACTAATCCTGAATGAAAAAAAAACTTAAAATTTGGACTAGTGACGCACATTTTATGCACGCTGTGGCAATTGCAATTTGCAATAAAAATAATCTGCTAACAACAACCACTACCTACGACCACACCTGACTCTTGAAGTCATGCTTCAGTTATTAAGTCAAGTTAAATAAAAAAATATTTTTTTTATTATGCTCAGCAGAGGCTCCAGGACCCTCGACAAAACCAGCAGCAGGAAAGAAGACATATGGCATCCTTTTGAAAAAATTATTATAGGAAAGGCATTGATTTCAGAAACACAGAGATCATTAGTTGCAACCGGTAAATAGAAAAAAACATTGATTAGACACCCAGTACACTTATTTTTCCTTAGGCCTTTTTAATAAGATTAAGAGGCTCCCGGAGCCTCAACAGAAACAACAGCATCAAAAAGTACATATGGCATCCTTGTGAATAATAGATTACAGGAAAGGCATTGATTTTAGAAACCCGTGGATAATTTTTTGCAACCGTGAAATCTAAAAAAACATAGATTAGACACCCAGTACACTTCTTTATCCTTAGGCCTTTTAAGCAGAGGCTCCAGGACCCTCAACAAAACCAGCAGCAGGAAAGAGGACATATGGCATACTTTTGTAAATTAGATTACAGGAAAGGCATTGATTTTAGAAACACAGAGATCATTTATATGACCCGGGAAATAGAAAAAAAAATGATTGGACACCCAGTACACTTCTTTATCCTTAGTCCTTTTTAATACGAGGGTCCCGGAGCCTCAACAGAAACAACAGCATGAAAGAGGACATATGTCATCCTTTTGAATAATAGATTACAGGAAAGGCATTGATTTTAGAATCCCACAGATCATTTATATGACCCGTGAAATAGAAAAAAACATTGATTAGACACCCAGTACACTTATTTATCCATAGGCCTTTTTAGCAGAGGCTCCAGGACCCTCAACAAAAACAAGAGCAGGGAGGTGAGCATAGGAGTACAATGGAGTGTGACAATAATAATGTGAAGGGGAAGATTGCGGAGTTGTGTCATTTTAATTTTGTTATTGTGGGAAATACTTGCAATGACCTTGCTCTGGTGAATCCATATTGCAAATGTGTTTTTTAAGGTACTGTTTGTCTATTTTTTGAATATCAGCATTTGGTAATTGAAGCTCAACTTAAGGCTGGTGAGAACCGACCTCTCTTCTGGCTGTTTGCAAATGTTGTTGCTCTGGACAAACATGTGAATAAGGGGCCATCAGCCATATTCTGCACGCAACCCCTTTGATGATTGACGATAAACATGTGTCACCTGTAATCAGAGCCCGTTACTTCTGTCTAAATCATCTTCCTGCTATGGACAGGCCACTGTTTCCCACAGCAAGTCCGAAGCTTGAACTACAAGATTGTCTTGAGTATGGTAGGAAACCAAAGTTTATTTAATTCTGTACTATCACCACAAAAACGGAACTTCTTGAAGCAACGAAAATGCCAGCAATTTCATGTGCTTATGGATGACAAGGACGTCCTGTCCTGTGGTGCACAGAGATGGAGAGGATTTTTGCCCTCCCTGTACACTACCCAGATGTCTACAACATCACCAGAAACACAAGACAGCCACTCTTGTGAAGTTCCTGGAGTGTTCCGGTAGCCATCTCTTTGCGCCCTGAAAGGAATTCTTTATTGTTGTTTTTGTATACATCCGACAATAGCTTCGGAGACTGTGGTGACGCACATGTTAGTTACTGTTGTTCCAGCTGTGGCAATATCAATTGGCATTAAAAAGGTAAGATTTGGGTGGGCGGAGCCTATACCTGTTGCGGTAGGACGTGTGTTTGAGGAGCTCCAGGTCTTACAATTTACTTAGGAGTAATTTTTCAACCTTAATTTTCTTTTTGGGATTCATAGTCACACTTTCTTTGGACTAGTGAAGCACATTTTATGAACGCTGTGGCAATTGCAATTTGCAATAAAAATAATCTGCTAACAACAACCACTACCTACGACCACACCTGACTCCTGAAGTCATGCTTCAGTTATTAAGTCAAGTTAAATTAAATTATTTTTTTTTTATTATGCTCAGCAGAGGCTCCAGGACCCTCGACAAAACCAGCAGCAGGAAAGAGGACATATGGCATCCTTTTGAAAAAATGATTATAGGAAAGGCATTGATTTCAGAAACACAGAGATCATTAGTTGCAACCGGTAAATAGAAAAAAACATTGATTAGACACCCAGTACACTTATTTTTCATTAGGCCTTTTTAATAAGAGGCTCCCGGAGCCTCAACAGAAACAACAGCATCAAAAAGTACATATAGAAAAAAACATAGATTAGACACCCAGTACACTTCTTTATCCTTAGGCCTTTTTAGAAGAGTCTCCCGTAGCCTCAACAGAAACAACAGCATGAAAGAGGACATATGGCATCCTTGTGACTAATAGATTACAGGAAAGGCATTGATTTTAGAAACCCAGAGATAATTTGTTGCAACCGGGAAATCTAAAAAAAAATGGATTAGACACCCAGGACACTTATTTATCCTTAGGCCTTAGTAGCAGAGGCTCCAGGACCCTCAACAAAACCAGCAGCAGTAAAGAGGACATATGGCATCCTTTAGAAAAATAGATTTCTGGAAAGGCATTGATTTTAGAAACACAGAGATCATTAGTTGCAACCGTGCAATCTCAAAAAACTTGGATTATACACCAAGTACACTTATTTATCCTTAGGCCTTTTTCGCAGAGGCTCCAGGACCCTCCACAAAACCAGCAGCATGAAAGAGGACATATAGCATCCTTTAGAAATTTAGATTACAGGAAAGGTATTGATTTTAGAAACACAGAGATCATTAGTTGCAACCGTGAAATCTAAAAAAACATAGATTATACACCCAGTACACTTCTTTATCCTTAGGCCTTTTTAGAAGAGTCTCCCGTAGCCTCAACAGAAACAACAGCATGAAAGAGGACATATGGCATCCTTGTGACTAATAGATTACAGGAAAGGCATTGATTTTAGAAACCCAGAGATAATTTGTTGGAACCGGGAAATCTAAAAAAAAATGGATTAGACACCCAGGACACTTATTTATCCTTAGGCCTTAGTAGCAGAGGCTCCAGGACCCTCAACAAAACCAGCAGCAGTAAAGAGGACATATGGCATCCTTTAGAAAAATAGATTTCTGGAAAGGCATTGATTTTAGAAACACAGAGATCATTAGTTGCAACTGTGCAATCTCAAAAAACTTGTATTATACACCAAGTACACTTATTTATCCTTAGGCCTTTTTCGCAGAGGCTCCAGGACCCTCCACAAAACCAGCAGCATGAAAGAGGACATATGGCATCCTTTAGAAATTTAGATTACAGGAAAGGCATTGATTTTAGAAACACAGAGATCATTAGTTGCAACCGTGAAATCTAAAAAAACATAGATTATACACCCAGTACACTTCTTTATCCTTAGGCCTTTTTAGAAGAGTATCCCGTAGCCTCAACAGAAACAACAGCATGAAAGAGGACATATGGCATCCTTGTGACTAATAGATTACAGGAAAGGCATTGATTTTAGAAACCCAGAGATAATTTGTTGCAACCGGGAAATCTAAAAAAAAATGGATTAGACACCCAGGACACTTATTTATCCTTAGGCCTTAGTAGCAGAGGCTCCAGGACCCTCAACAAAACCAGCAGCAGTAAAGAGGACATATGGCATCCTTTAGTAAAATAGATTTCTGGAAAGGCATTGATTTTAGAAACACAGAGATCATTAGTTGCAACCGTGCAATCTCAAAAAACTTGGATTATACACCAAGTACACTTATTTATCCTTAGGCCTTTTTCGCAGAGGCTCCAGGACCCTCCACAAAACCAGCAGCATGAAAGAGGACATATGGCATCCTTTAGAAAATTAGATTACAGGAAAGGCATTGATTTTAGAAACACAGAGATCATTAGTTGCAACTGTGAAATCTAAAAAAACATAGATTATACACCCAGTACACTTCTTTATCCTTAGGCCTTTTTATAAGAGTGTCCCGGAGCCTCAACAGAAACAACAGCATGAAAGAGGACATATGGCATCCTTTTGAAAAATAGATTACAGGAAAGGCATTGATTTTAGAAAGACAGAAAAAAATTGTTACAAATGGGAAATCTAAAAAAACATTGAATAGACACCCAGTACACTTCTTTATCCTTCGGCCATTTTAGCAGAGGCTCCAGGACACTCAACAAAACCAGCAGTAGGAAAGAGGACATATGGCATCCTTTGTGAAAAAAAGATTATAGGAAAGGCATTGATTTTAGAAACCCGGGGATAATTTGTTGCAACCGTGAATTTGAATCAAAAAAATGATTGGATGGACACCCAGTAGAATTCTTTCTCCCTAGGCCTTTTTATAAGAGGGTCCAGGACCCTCAAACAAAACACCAGCAGGAAAGGGGACATATGGCATACTTTTGAACAATAGAGTAAGAGTACAGGAAAGGCATTGATTTTAGAAACCCATAGATAATTTTTTGCAAATGGAAATTTGAATCAAAAAAATGATTCGATGGACACCCAGTACACCTCTTTCTCCTTAGGCATTTTTATAAGAGGGTCCTGGACCCTCAAAAAAAACACCAGCAGGAAAGAGGACGTATGGCATCCTTTTGAACAATAGAGCACAGGTACAGCATTGATTTTACAAACCCAGAGATCATTTTGGTCAATTGTTAAATAGAAAAATAAAAATGAGTGGCCAACCAGTACACCTCTTTCTCCTTAGGCCTTTTTATAAGAGGGTCCTGGACCCTCAAAAAAAACACCAGCAGGAAAGAGGACGTATGGCATCCTTTTGAACAATAGAGTACAGGTACAGCATTGATTTTACAAACCCAGAGATCATTTTGGTCAATTGTGAAATAGAAAAGAAAAATGAGTGGACACCCAGTACACCTCTTTCACCTTAGACCTTTTTATAAGAGTGTCCAGGACCCTCAAACAAAATACCAGCAGGAAAGAGAACATATGGAGTACTGGTACGGCATTGATTTGTGAAACCCACAGATAATTGTTTGTAAAAGTGAAATAGCCCCAAAAACCATGCTTGGACTCCCACTCCAGGTCGTTCTCCTTCAGCTTTTTTATAAGAGGGTCCAGCACCCTCAGCAGAAACAACTGCAGGAAGCACCACCACATATGCCATCCTTTTGCACAAGCGAGTACAGGTATGGCATCCATTTTAGAAACCCAAAGATAATTGAGAGGAACCAGGAACATTTTTCTAAAAACTGGATGGGGCACCCATTACTACAGGTCGTTCTCCTTCAGCCTTTTTATATCATGGGCCACGACCCGCAACAGGCACAACAGCATGAAACACCACATATGCCACCCTTTTGCACAATAGAGTACAGGTATGGCATAGATGGAACACGGAGATAATTTAGAGCAACCAAGAGACGGATAAAGATGCTTGGTCGGTCCTACTCTTTCAAATTTGTGGCATTTTGCGTTCAATTGAATGGTCCACCGGATATGAGTGGTGTGTTAAGTTGTACAATTCGTAACAGTTTAATCACTAGTGTTATGTGGCTTATTTTTTTTATTTGAGTTTTGTACCCACAGAGCTGCAGCAGAGGCCAGAAAAATTTGGAATGTACAAATGACTGAAAAATTGGGGTATTGTTGTAGCAACTGCTGTAGCAGCGGCCAGAAAAATCGATGTTTGTAAAACATTTATAAAGTGCCCTAAAAGCTTGTGGCTTGAACACTAGTTGTTGGCGGATAAGTCAAGCAAGTCCTCCGTCTTTATAACCAAAAAAAAAGGCCAACCTGTGTACCAGTTGTAGCCCAAGCCAGCTCATATCATCATCAGTAGTTTTTTATTCAAATGTATCACCCAATGTCAGTCCCTTCGGGATCCAGCCCTCATTCATTTTTATAAAAGTGAGATAGTCAAGGCTTTTTTGACCTAGGCGACTTCTCTTCTCAGTGACAAAACCTCCTGCTGCACTAAAAGTCCTTTCGGACAGGACACTTGAAGCGGGGCAGGCCAGAAGTTCCATTGCAAATTGGGATAGCTCAGGCCACAAGTCCAGCCTGCACACCCAGTAGTCAAGGGGTCCATCGCTCCTGAGAGTGTCGAGATCCGCAGTTAAAGCTAGGTAGTCTGCTACCTGTCAGTTGAGTCTTTCTCTAAGGCTGGATCCCGAAAGGCTCTGATGGTGCATGGGAGTTAAAAAGGTACGCATGTCCTCCATCAACAAGACGTCAGGAAAGTACCCGGTCCTTGTCGCCGTGGTCGTGGGAGGAGGAGGATTAATTTAATCTCTTCCCCTGTTACATTCCCGTGGTGCTGTGACATCACCCTTATACGCTGTGTAAAGCATAGTTTTTAATTTATTATGAAAATGCTCCATCCTTTCCGACTTGCGGGAATTTGGTAACATTTCAGGCACTTTATGCTTATACCGGGGGTCGAGGAGCGTGGACACCCAGCACAGGTCGTTCTCCTTCAGCTTTTTTATACGAGGGTCCCTCAACAGGCACGACAGCATGAAAGAACCCATTTGAACAAGGTTGGATGCTGAGCTAATCATGTCGCGTTCCTCCTCCTCACTGATCTCACTGATGGTATCTTCTTCCCCCCAGCCACGTACAACACCACGGGTACCAGAGAGGTGACAACAACGAGCACCCTGGGATGACTGTTGTGCTCGGTCTTCCTCCTCCTCATCCTCCCCAAAGCCACATTCCTCCTCTGACTCCTCTTCCTCACAATCCTCTTCCTGCGTTGACGCAGGTCCAGCAAGCAATGCTGATTCGGCTGTTTGCGGGGGTGATGGACACCACAACACTCCCGCTTCCTCTTCACGCTCATCTACTGCCTGATCCAGCACTCTTCGCAGGGCACGCTCCAGGAAGAAAACAAATGGTATGATGTCACTGATGGTGCCTTCGGTGCGACTGACAAGGTTTGTCACCTCCTCAAAAGGTATTGCGCATGAGCGTCCAGTAATTTGGCAAAAATATCCCCAGCTCCCCAGAGGCTGTCCTAGCACCCCGGTCATACAAATACTCATTAACAGCTTTTTCTTGTTGGAGCAGGCGGTCAAACATTAGGAGTGTTGAATTCCACCGTGTCGGGCTGTCACAAATCAAGCGCCTCACTGGAAGGTTGTTTCAACGCTGGATATCAGACAAGTGCGCCATGGCCGTGTAGGAACGCCTGAAATGGCCACACACCTTCCTGGCCTGCTTCAGGACGTCCTGTAAGCCTGGGTACTTATGGACAAATCGTTGTACAATTAGATTACACACATGTGCCATGCACGGCACATGTGTCAACTTGCCCAATTTCAATGCCGCCACCAAATTACTTCCATTGTCAGAAACAACCTTGCCAATCTCCAGTTGGTGCGGAGTCAGCCACTGATCCACCTGTGCGTTCAGGGCGGTCAGGAGTGCTGGTGCGGTGTGACTCTCCGCTTTCAGGCAAGTCAACCCCAAGGCAGCGTGACACTGCCGTACCCGGAATGTAGCATAGTACCTGGGGAGCTGGGGGGGTGCCATAGATGTGGAGCAAGACGCAGAAGTTGAAGAGGACTCAGCCGAGGAAGAGGTTATGGAAGAGGATGGAGTAGGAGGAGTAGAGGAGGTAGCAGCAGGCCTGCCTGCAAGTCGTGGCGGTGTCACCAACTCTTCTGCAGAGCCACGCATTCCATGCTTGTCAGAAGTCAGCAGGTTTACCCAATGCGCAGTGTAGGTGATATACCTGCCCTGACCATGCTTTGCAGACCAGCTATCCGTGGTCATATGGACCCTTGCCCCAACGCTGTGTGCCAGACATGCCATAACTTCCTTTCTCACAACAGAGTACAGGTTTGGGATTGCCTTTTGTGAAAAGAAATTTCTGCCAGGTACCTTCCACTGCGGTGTCCCAATAGATACAAATTTTTTGAAAGCATCAGACTCCACCAGCTTGTATGGTAAAAGCTGGCGGGCTAAGAGTTCAGACAAGCCAGCTGTCAGACGCCGGGCAAGGGGGTGACTTTGAGAAATTGGCTTCTTACGCTCAAACATGTCCTTGACAGACACCTGACTGTGGGCAGATGACCAGGAACTGCTACGTAAGAGAGACTGAGTGGAGGATGGTTGAGAGGGGGCAAGGAGGACAGCACTGGTTGACGTGGCTGAAGATGCTGGAGCAGGAGGAGGAGGGCGGCTTTCACTTTGTGTGCTGCTTCTACTCATGTGTTCTTCCCATCGGCCTTTGTGATGGGAGACCATGTGCCTTCGCAAAGCAGTTGTACCTAGGTGGCTGTTGGACTTCCCACGACTCAGTTTCTTTTGGCACAGGTTGCAAATGGCATCACTGTTGTCAGAGGCAGACACACAAAAAAAATGCCACACTGCTGAGCTCTGCGATGACGGCATTCTGGTGGTGGCAACAGCATGCGTTGATGGGCGTCGGCGTGCTGTCTGGCTGACTCCTGGTGACGATGCATGCTGTCTGACTGTGCCACTAGCTCCTTGAGACGACCTCCCCGTGCTTCCAAATCGTCTCCTCCTCCTTCTCCTCTCTGTCTCCCCATCTGAACTTTCCCCCTCTTCTTCTTCTCTTCTAGCAGGCACCCACGTGACATCCACCGACACATCATCATCAACCGCTTCACTTGTATCTGAAACATCAAGAAAGGAAGCAGCAGCGGGTACAACATCATCATCATCATCATCACACCGTACCTCCATGTCGGTAATGCTGCCTGATTGAGACTGATCACTATTATCTACATCCTCTGTCAATGATGGTTGCGCATCACTCATTTCTTCCAAATGATGTGTCAATAACTCCTGTGACAGATCAAGTGAAGCGGCTGTGGTGCTAGTGTTGGTGGTGGCGACAGGCGGCGGAGTGGCACTGGTCACTTGAGACCTGCCCAAAGCACAGCTGGACTTAGATGGTGCGTCAAGGTTAGGAGGACTAGCAGCGGAAGCTGAAGAAGATTGGGTTTCCTGTGTTAGCCATTCAACTAGGTCCTCCTCAGAAGTTTTTGCGTCCCCCCTGGCACCCGGCGTCTGAACAATGTGCATATTTGTAGGGTCTAAAGGAATCACAGCACCACGACCACGACCACGGAACCTGCGGGGTGGCCTGCCTCTGCCTGTCATTTTTTTTAAATGGACACTAACAATACTATTACACCAATTGAGTGGTGGCACTGTGAAAGTGGGCACAGTATACGCTGTGAGACTGACAACAACAAAAAAGACAGATGTTTTAAAAATCACAAATTGTTAATTTTTTTTAAATATTACAACTTACAAGTACTGTGGCAACAAATATGATTGTTTGGCACTATTTGGCAAATGGGCCTGTCTGGCACACACCCTGGGAGAAAGGAAACTGCAATTCAATGGCACTAAGAGACTGAAGAATCACAGTCAAAACAGTTATGATTAACAAAAATTTCAATCCTGTTACAATAAATATGAGTGGTGGCACTAATTGGCTAGTTGGGACTGGCACACAGTCAGGCAGGCAGGCAGTAGGAAAATGCAATTCAAGGGCACTAGTAGACTACAGATTGACAGTCAAAACAGTGTTGATTGACAAATTTTGCAATACTGTTAAAAGAAATATGATTGCTGGCACTAATTGGATAGTTGGGCCTGGCACACAGGCTGGCAGGCAGTAGAAAAGTGCAATTCAATGGCACAAGCAAAATGAGGATTAAGATCAACAATCAAGATTTTTTTAATTTTAATTAGTAACTATACTGTGACAACAATTAGGATTGGTGTAAATAGTTGGCAAGACGGCCTGGCACAAAAGGATGGCAGGCAGGAGGTAGATGCAATTCAAGGACACTAGGAGACTGATTACTGACAGTCAAAACAGTGATGATTGACAATTTTTGCAATACTGTTAAAAGAAATATGATTGCTGACAACAATTGGCTAGGTGGGCCTGGCTCACAGCAGGCTGCAAGGCAGGAGGAAAGTACTATTCAATGGCACCAGCAAACTGAGGATTCAAATCACAGCAACTATTACCAAAAATTTTAATTTTTAATTATTAGAATACTGTCACAACAAATATGATTGGTGTAAATATTTTTTAAGTAGGCCTGGCACACAGGCTTGGAAGGCTGTAGAAAAGTGCAATTCTAGGGCACGAGCAAACTGAGGATTAAGATCATCAACAATCAAGATTTTTTTAATTTTAATTAGTAACTATACTGTGACAAATAATTAGGATTGGTGTAAATAGTTGGAAAAACGGCCTGGCACAAAAGGATGGCAGGCAGGAGGTAGATGCAATTCAAGGACACTAGGAGACTGATTACTGACATTCTAAACAGTGATGATTGACAATTTTTGCAATACTGTTAACAGAAATATGATTGCTGACAACAATTGGCTAGGTGGGCCTGGCTCACAGCAGGCTGCAAGGCAGGAGGAAAGTGCTATTCAATGGCACCAGCAAACTGAGGATTCAAATCACAGCAACTATTACCAAAAATCTTAATTTTTAATTATTAGAATACTGTCACAACAAATATGATTGGTGTAAATATTTTTTAAGTAGGCCTGGCACACAGGCTTGGAAGGCTGTAGAAAAGTGCAATTCAAAGGCACGAGCAAACTGAGGATTAAGATCATCAACAATAAATATTTTTTTAATTGTAATTAGTAACTATACTGTGATAAAAAATTAGGATTTGTGTAAATAGTTGGCAAGACGGCCTGGCACAAAAGGATGGCAGGCAGGAGGTAGATGCAATTCAAGGACACTAGGAGACTGATTACTGACAGTCTAAACAGTGATGATTGACAATTTTTGCAATACTGTTAACAGAAATATGATTGCTGACAACAATTGGCTAGGTGGGCTTGGCTCACAGCAGGCTGCAAGGCAGGAGGAAAGTGCTATTCAATGGCACCAGCAAACTGAGGATTCAAATCACAGCAACTATTACCAAAAATTTTAATTTTTAATTATTAGAATACTGTCACAACAAATATGATTGGTGTAAATATTTTTTAAGTAGGCCTGGCACACAGGCTTGGAAGGCTGTAGAAAAGTGCAATTCAAAGGCACGAGCAAACTGAGGATTAAGATCATCAACAATAAAGATTGTTTTAATTGTAATTAGTAACTATACTGTGACAAAAAATTAGGATTGGTGTAAATAGTTGGCAAGACGGCCTGGCACAAAAGGATGGCAGGCAGGAGGTAGATGCAATTTAAGGACACTAGGAGACTGATTACTGACAGTCTAAACAGTGATGATTGACAATTTTTGCAATACTGTTAACAGAAATATGATTGCTGACAACAATTGGCTAGGTGGGCTTGGCTCACAGCAGGCTGCAAGGCAGGAGGAAAGTGCTATTCAATGGCACCAGCAAACTGAGGATTCAAATCACAGCAACTATTACCAAAAATTTTAATTTTTAATTATTAGAATACTGTCACAACAAATATGATTGGTGTAAATATTTTTTAAGTAAGCCTGGCACACAGGCTTGGAAGGCTGTAGAAAAGTGCTATTCTAGGGCACGAGCAAACTGAGGATTAAGATCATCAACAATCAAGATTTTTTTAATTTTAATTAGTAACTATACTGTGACAAAAAATTAGGATTGGTGTAAATAGTTGGCAAGACGGCCTGGCACAAAAGGATGGCAGGCAGGAGGTAGATGCAATTCAAGGACACTAGGAGACTGATTACTGACAGTCTAAACAGTGATGATTGACAATTTTTGCAATACTGTTAACAGAAATATGATTGCTGACAACAATTGGCTAGGTGGGCCTGGCTCACAGCAGGCTGCAAGGCAGGAGGAAAGTGCTATTCAATGGCACCAGCAAACTGAGGATTCAAATCACAGCAACTATTACCAAAAATTTTAATTTTTAATTATTAGAATACTGTCACAACAAATATGATTGGTGTAAATATTTTTTAAGTAGGCCTGGCACACAGGCTTGGAAGGCTGTAGAAAAGTGCAATTCAAAGGCACGAGCAAACTGAGGATTAAGATCATCAACAATAAAGATTTTTTTAATTGTAATTAGTAACTATACTGTGATAAAAAATTAGGATTTGTGTAAATAGTTGGCAAGACGGCCTGGCACAAAAGGATGGCAGGCAGGAGGTAGATGCAATTCAAGGACACTAGGAGACTGATTACTGACAGTCTAAACAGTGATGATTGACAATTTTTGCAATACTGTTAACAGAAATATGATTGCTGACAACAATTGGCTAGGTGGGCTTGGCTCACAGCAGGCTGCAAGGCAGGAGGAAAGTGCTATTCAATGGCACCAGCAAACTGAGGATTCAAATCACAGCAACTATTACCAAAAATTTTAATTTTTAATTATTAGAATACTGTCACAACAAATATGATTGGTGTAAATATTTTTTAAGTAAGCCTGGCACACAGGCTTGGAAGGCTGTAGAAAAGTGCAATTCAAAGGCACGAGCAAAATGAGGATTAAGATCATCAACAATCAAGATTTTTTTTTATTTTTTTTTATTTTTTTTTTAAAATTATTTTTATTGAGGCAAAGTATGGTGCAATTATATACAGCGGTAATGTCAGTTCAGCAATACAGAAAAATACAATAAAAAGAAAAAGAAAAACAAAAAGCAACTGCAATAAAAACTGGCATTCATTGATCCTATATCATTCATAATCAAGAACATGCCAGAGCAAAATAATAATCAAAGCCTCTTATTTTTCCATTATTTCTCAATAGTGTTCTACCACTTATATCTTCAGAGTAGACAACAGATAGAGTCTTTATAACAAAGCCATTTTGATCTAAGTAAGGGGGAAGGGGTGCGGGGGAAAAGAGAAAAAGAGAGAGAGCAAAGGGAGAGGAGAGAGAGGAAAAAAAAAAAAAAAAAAAAGGGGGGGGGGGAGGGGGGGCTTAGTAGAGACATATAAACTATTCAAAACCTAGCTATTACCATAGTCCTAATATGACTATTTCAGAGTATCTAAGGGGGTATATTAATTGATTTATTTCCTCTGGAGTGAATATTTTAATAAAGGCCGACCATTTTTTGAAAAATGAAGTTACCTCCTTTTCTGAGGTTAGAGATACGTCCATTTGCTCAATAATACATTGCTTTTTCATATAATTTTTGATTTCCTGAATACTAGGTATTGAGGGGTCTCTCCATCTTCCAAAAATTAAGTTCCTTGTTGCCAGAATTGCCCCATTCCTAATTTTTTTTTGATCCGAATTTGTTGAGGGTTCTACCAAGAATACCACCCCTGCCAATGAGAGAGAGAGAGTCGGAAGCTTCAATGTATTAGTTAGCCAAAATTCTACCTTTTTCCATAATTGCCTAATCCTCGGACAAGACCATATCATATGGACTATGTCCGCAGCCGGAAAGGAACACTTGGGACAGACATTAAAATTATAATTGTGCCATTTAAACCCTTTAAGCGGGGTATAATATGTTCTGTAAAGTAGCTTAATGTGTGATTCCCTCCAATTTGTAGATAGCGTAAATTGGGCAACTATGACTATAGATTTTTCCACTTGTTCTGCCTCGATACCTATATCAGGTTCTAATAGGTTCCACTTTTGAGTTATCTGTTGGAGATTAAGTGCTCCATCTTGGCTAATCAGCAGGTCGTACCAATACGATATAGATGATAATTCATTTTTGGCCAAGATGGGCCAATTATCTAACTTCCCCCAAGACCAAGACCAGCCGAATTTCCGTATTAACGAAGCTAGGTAGTGTCTGGCTTGGAGATAAGCAAAAAAATCTTTGTTGCTAATATCAAATTCCTGTTTCAACATTTCGTAGGATTTGACCGAAGCAGAACCTTGATCTATGAATTGAGACATGAAAAGGAGACCCTTTCTCTGCCAAGTTTGAAATACTTGCGTTTGAATACCTTCCTGAAATTCTGGATTTCCACAAAGCCCCTGAAACCTTGGAATTGTTAGATCAATGTTCAGTTTACGGCCTAACTTTTTCCATGCTTTTATGACCACAATTATTGATTGAATAGCCCTCACGTTTTTGGGGATTAAATGTGTCGGACAATGGATTAAAGCTGAAGGGTTATAAGGGAATATTATGTTTCTCTCCAGGCTATTATTGGTAAAATAATCCTTGTTTAGGATCCAGTCTATTGCAATGCGTGAAAGGAAAACCAGGTTATATTTATTAAGATCTGGTAGAGCCATTCCGCCATACCTTTTCGGGAGGTGGAGTTTGTTAAGAGAGATTCGAGGTCTCTTACATTTCCAGATAAAGTATCGCAAGGCCCTATTTAGGCTCTTCCAATCTCTGACTTTTAGAATCACTGGAATATTTTGGAGAGGATAAAGAATTTTAGGTAGTAGGACCATCTTAAAAAGAGCAATGCGCCCCGACAAGGATAGGGGAAGATTTTGCCAGTTTACCATATATTCTTTAATTTTAGCCAAAATGGGGGAAATATTCAAGTTATACCATTCTTGTGGGTTTAAAGAAATATGTATCCCTAAATATTTAAGATGAGTCGACACTTCCTTGAAAGGTATCTTGTCAAATGAAGACTCATTCTTCCTTACCCACATTAACTCAGATTTAGAAACATTCAATTTGTAGCCTGAGAAAGAGCCAAATGCATTAGTTATTGAAATCAATCTTGGGATATTGACTAGTGTGTTAGACATGTAAATTAGCACGTCATCGGCGTACAAGGCAACTTTTGGCTCCACTAAGCCAATCTTTATTCCTTGAATCCTCTGTCTAATTCTAAGGGCCAACGGCTCAATCGCTAAGTCAAATAAAAGTGGTGACAGGGGGCATCCCTGCCTTGTGCCCCTTTGTAAATTAATTGAGTTGGATTCTAATTTATTAACAATCAGTCTAGTTGTGGACTTGGTACAAAGGTTATTAATAAAAAGAGGAAAATTATCTTTAAAGCCAAAACGCAGCAGAGAATTAATAATGTGTTGATGAAAAACCGAGTCGAACGCTTTTTCTGCGTCTAATGCAATTATTGCTATGTCAGGTTGGTTTTGAATGGTATCTGGGCTATTATGGAAGTAATCTAGGACCAGGCAATTCAAGGACACTAGGAGACTGATTACTGACATTCTAAACAGTGATGATTGACAATTTTTGCAATACTGTTAACAGAAATATGATTGCTGACAACAATTGGCTAGGTGGGCCTGGCTCACAGCAGGCTGCAAGGCAGGAGGAAAGTGCTATTCAATGGCACCAGCAAACTGAGGATTCAAATCACAGCAACTATTACCAAAAATTTTAATTTTTAATTATTAGAATACTGTCACAACAAATATGATTGGTGTAAATATTTTTTAAGTAGGCCTGGCACACAGGCTTGGAAGGCTGTAGAAAAGTGCAATTCAAAGGCACGAGCAAACTGAGGATTAAGATCATCAACAATCAAGATTTTTTTAATTGTAATTAGTAACTTTACTGTGACAAAAAATTAGGATTGGTGTAAATAGTTGGCAAGACGGCCTGGTACAAAAGGATGGCAGGTAGGAGGTAGATGCAATTCCAGGACACTAGGAGACTGATTACTGACAGTCTAAACAGTGATGATTGACAATTTTTGCAATACTGTTAACAGAAATATGATTGCTGACAACAATTGGCTAGGTGGGCCTGGCTCACAGCAGGCTGCAAGGCAGGAGGAAAGTGCTATTCAATGGCACCAGCAAAATGAGGATTCAAATCACAGCAACTATTACCAAAAATTTTAATTTTTAATTATTAGAATACTGTCACAACAAATATGATTGGTGTAAATATTTTTTAAGTAGGCCTGGCACACAGGCTTGGAAGGCTGTAGAAAAGTGCAATTCAAAGGCACGAGCAAACTGAGGATTAAGATCATCAACAATAAAGATTGTTTTAATTGTAATTAGTAACTATACTGTGACAAAAAATTAGGATTGGTGTAAATAGTTGGCAAGACGGCCTGGCACAAAAGGATGGCAGGCAGGAGGTAGATGCAATTCAAGGACACTAGGAGACTGATTACTGACAGTCTAAACAGTGATGATTGACAATTTTTGCAATACTGTTAACAGAAATATGATTGCTGACAACAATTGGCTAGGTGGGCTTGGCTCACAGCAGGCTGCAAGGCAGGAGGAATGGCACCAGCAAACTGAGGATTCAAATCACAGCAACTATTACCAAAAATTTTAATTTTTAATTATTAGAATACTGTCACAACAAATATGATTGGTGTAAATATTTTTTAAGTAGGCCTGGCACACAGGATTGGAAGGCTGTAGAAAAGTGCAATTCTAGGGCATGAGCAAACTGAGGATTAAGATCATCAACAATCAAGATTTTTTTAATTTTAATTAGTAACTATACTGTGACAAAAAATTAGGATTGGTGTAAATAGTTGGAAAAACGGCCTGGCACAAAAGGATGGCAGGCAGGAGGTAGATGCAATTCAAGGACACTAGGAGACTGATTACTGACAGTCTAAACAGTGATGATTGACAATTTTTGCAATACTGTTAACAGAAATATGATTGCTGACAACAATTGGCTAGGTGGGCCTGGCTCACAGCAGGCTGCAAGGCAGGAGGAAAGTGCTATTCAATGGCACCAGCAAAATGAGGATTCAAATCACAGCAACTATTACCAAACATTTTAATTTTTAATTATTAGAATACTGTCACAACAAATATGATTGGTGTAAATATTTTTTAAGTAGGCCTGGCACACAGGCTTGGAAGGCTGTAGAAAAGTGCAATTCAAAGGCACGAGCAAACTGAGGATTAAGATCAACACTAAAAATATTTTTATTTAAATTAAGAACTATACTGTCTGTGACAACAATTATGATTGGTGTAAATAGTTGGCTAGACGGCCTGGCACAAAAGGCTGGCAGTGGCAAGGCAGGAGGTAAATGAAATTCAATGGCACTAGGAGACTGAATATTTGCAGTCCAAAAAATTATGATTTTTTTTTTTTTTTAATTACTGTTACAAGAATTGTGATTGGTGCCACTAATTGGCTACTTGGGCCTGGTAGACAGGCTGGCAGATATGAGTCGTGGATGGTAGGTAGGGCAGCAATTTAACACAGTATGCTGTGTAAGTGACAAAAACACAGGACTGATTAATTAAGTTACATTACACTAGCAAAATATTTTAAAATTTTAGATTTTAATATTAAAATTATGTTAAGAAGTGCAATGCACATATGACTCTATGAGTGGTCGCACTGGCTGGCTGCTACGTAGGGCAGCAATTATAACAACAGTATGCTGTGTAAGTCAGATAGACAGTTAGACACAGGCCTGATAGAAAATACAATTAGATTACACTAGCATAATGATTTAAAGACTTTTTTTGGAAATTTTAAGAAAAAGGTTAAGCACATACATATGAGTTGTGGCTGATAGCCTTGGAAGGGCAGCTATTAAAAACAGTAGGCTCTGTAAGTCGGATGCACACACACCTGATAGAAAATACTATTAGATTACACTAGAAAAATGATTGAAATTATTTTTTTGGGGGGGGAATTAAAAAAAGGTTAAACACATATGAGTCGTGGCTCATAGACTAGGGAGGGCAGCAAGTGAACACAGTAGGCTCTCTATGTCAGCAAAACACACAGGCCGGATAGAAAATTATATTAGATTACACTAGCAAACAAATTTAAACTTTTTTTTTTTATATTAAAATTAAGGTGAAGGAGAATAGATATGAGTGCTGGGTGGCTGCCTGGCACAGACCAATTAACCAAAAGACTGAAAAAAAAGAGGTATATTAATGCCGAGTGAGCCTGACAGACACAGGCATGATAGTAAATGTAATTAAATTACACTAGCAAAATATTTTTTTTATTTTTTTTTTATTTAAAATAATGTTATAAACGGATATTAACACTGGTGGCTGCTGGCTGGCACAGAGCAATGAACCAGAGTATATGCTGTGTGACACTGGCCTGATAGAAAATGAAAAAAAATTACATTAGAAAAATAATTATATTTTTGGGTTAGTTAAATTTAAACTAATGTTGTTAGGGAGATATCAGTGGTGGCAGTAGTCACAGCATATGCTGTGAGCCTTAAACACACAGCTGAAAGCCAGGCAAATGCTAATAAAAAAAAACGAAAAAAAAAAAAAAAACCGGCACGAAATATAGCCCTAAAAAGGGCTTTTTGGGGTGCTGTGCTTGCAGCAGAGATGAGTGGAGTCATTCTGGACTGTAAATACACTAGCCTAGCTATGTTTTTCCTATTAATGTCAGGAGCAAAAATACAACACGTCCTCTCATTAAAAAAGCAAGGTCGTTATGAGTCTAAAATGGCGGATTCCGAGTAGCTGGGAGTGTCTGTTAGGGAGTGTCTGATGTTGATTGGCTCTAATGTGTCAGGCGGCTGTGACATAAAGGGTCAAAGTTTCCACAATGATGACACATAGGGGCGGATCGTCCACAAACGCGAACGCGAACAAGCTATGTTCGATGTGAACCGTTCGCAGGCGAACAGTTCGGGACATCACTATTTATCACATATCTCACTTGAATAAGCAAATAACATGCAGATGACATGCACTTATTTGAGGTAACATGCAAACCACTCGTGATATAAAACACAAAACATTGTCATCAAAACAAAATAAGAAATATTTTATCGGAAATAAAAAATCTGTTTGTTTAAAGATACATTTACAGATGCATACATGACCAAAGAATGCTGGGGTCTGCCTCATATAAGTGTCAACAACAGATACAGATTAACACATTTACGGCCAAAATCACATTTACACAAACATTATATCAATCTTATTATAAATATGTAGATGAATCAGGAAACTTAATAAGATCATTCACTATGCTGATATTGCCTCAGCGGACAGACTTGTGTCTTTTAAATTTGACTTGTTTTCTCCTTTTAGAACAAATTTATCAACCTAAACAAATTAATTATCTACATAGAATACAAAAAGAACTGCAAAATGCAGTTTTTTTTAAAAAAAAATGCATCTACATCTTTATAACGTATAGGTTATAAAGAACAATGTGCCTTTAAACACAAATTGATAACATGATGCCAATATGAACAAACTTTCGGTCTAGTTTATAAAAACTGCTGACATGAAGTTAAAATATTGTAGGTACATCAAATTAATGTGCTTATTTTTTCCCTCACCGAGTAAACAAAATAAACCAGTGATTTATATTGTACACTGAATCGTAAAATATTTTTTCAGAAATGCACTTTCAAATCTGTATGTTAACATTGTTCTATACAAAGTACATGTTAATTATAATGATGTGTTCAAAATACAAACCGCTAATATGATGTTCTCTCTTTCTCTCAGCTCTCTCTCTCGTATCTCTCTCTTATCTCTCTCTTCTCTCTCTCACTTCTCTCTCTCTCTTCTCTCTCTCTCTTCTCTCTCTCACTTCTCTCTCTCTCTCACTTCTCTCTCTCTCTCACTTCTCTCTCTCTCTCACTTCTCTCTCTCTCACTTCTCTCTCTCTCACTTCTCTCTCTCTCTCTCTCTCTCTCTCACTTATCTCTCTCTTCTCTCTCTCTCTTCTCTCTCTCTCTCTCTCTCTCTCCTCTCTCTCTCTCTCTCTCTCTCTCACTTATCTCTCTCTTCTCTCTCTCTCTTCTCTCTCTCTCTCTCTCTCTCTCCTCTCTCTCTCTCTCTCTCTCTCTTCTCTCTCTCTCTTCTCTCTCTCTCTTATCTCTCTCTCTTCTCTCTCTCTCTCTTCTCTCTCTTCTCTCTCTCTCTCTCTCTCTCTCTTCTCTCTCTCTCTCTCTTCTCTCTCTCTTATATTGTTAAGTATTTTTTTATTTTTTGGGGTGTTTTTTTTTCTTCAGATTAGGGTTTGGGTAATTTAAGAAAGAGCTGTGTAACTTAGGGTGATGCCCTACAAAAGGCCCTTTTAAAGGCTATTGGTAGTTTATTGTAAGCTAGGGCTATTATTTATTATTTTTCGTAATTTAGTGTTTATTATTTGTTGTAATTTTAAATTTTAAATTTTTTTTCATAGTGTTTTTTTTTTAAATTTGTAATTTAGATATTTTAATTGGTAGTATTTTTTATTTTATTAGAATAGTAATGTTAGGTTAATTTATAGTTTAATTGTTAGTTATTTTTATTTTATTAGAATAGTTATGTTAGGTTAATTTATAGTTTAAACTAAGGTTTATTTTTATTTCACAGGTAAGTTTTTATTTATTTAAATATAGTTATATCGTAATTTTAATTTAAAGTTAGGGGGTGTTAGGTTTAGGGGTTAATAGTTTAATTTAGTGTTTTGCAATGTGGGGGGTCGGCGGTTTAGGGGTTAATAGGTTTATTTAGTTGCGGAGATGTGAGAGGCCGGAGGTTTAGGGGTTAATAACTTTATTATAGTGGCGGCGATGTGTGGGAGTGGCGGAACAGGGGTAAATAACTTTTATTTGTGTGGGCGATGTCAGGAGTGGCAGTTTAGGGGTTAATAACTTTATTTAGGTGTCAGCAATGTCGTGGGTGGCAGATTAGGGGTGTTTAGACTTGGGGTTTATCTTAGGGTGTTAGGTATGGAGCTTAACGCCACCATATTGCACGCACAAGGAGTCTTTTCAGTAACTCTTAATGGCAGTGCTATGGAGAGTGAAATAATGCAACTTTTCTGGCGTTAGTTTCACACCCTGTATAGCTCAAAACTCCTAATCTAGGTGAGTAATAGTTATACTGGCAGATTTAGCAAAAGGGGGAATTTCTGGGCATTATGAGTCATGTTGATTCTATATGAAACTACTGTCTAGAGTATTTGGTTTAGGCTCACTTAATTCTTAATTCTTAATTGTTTTCAGATTGCACTTGGGGAGGCTGGTACTTTGCTTTTTTGGTGGGAATATGTGTGCGTCCTCACTGTCTGTGTTAGATTTGAATTCAAATTCAGAAAACTCAATATCAAACTTTGATTTGTTACATTAATCATTTCATGTGACCACCCATCATATCTTCTGCTTTTTTTTATAGCTACATTAACAGTCTTGTGCAATATCTCTCATATAGATAGATAGATAGATAGATAGATAGATAGATAGATAGATAGATAGATATACACCACTGTTACACTGTGAAAGATACAGGGCAACTGCAACATATTTGAAAATTCTATAAAAATTGTATATTTCTGTGTTTTTCACACCCAGAACTGGATTTGAACTGATTCTAATTTAAAGACCACATTAAATACCATTCAATACATTTTGTATGGAAACTTTAATTAATAAATGTTCTGACAGTTTTATTGACTTTTGAGTGTGTTTCAATGATTTATGCTTTGTTTTGAAAATTCTTTTTTTTTAAGCAATCTAAATAGTTTATGTTTATACCCTTTAATATTCATCCGCAGAGAAACAGGCGAATGCTTTTATTTTAATATATTTTGCTTTATTTTCATATTTTAGTTTTTGTCTTTGCACCTTTAAATTCAAAAGCAACACTGGTGTGTACATCAAGAAATGTGATGTGGACAAGAGAAGTTCTTGGATCATACATTTGGGTATTTAATCCTGAAATATATGGAAAACTCCAAGGTAATCTCCTTCATAAAATCTTTGACAGTTGCTATTTAGAAGAAATAAGTTGGTACAGTGAGGCCCTTAAAAAATTTTAAAACACAAATTTTATCCTGAGAAATGTTTATGTTGCTATGTTGTGCTCTCTATGTGAAACCGAGGCTCCTACACTGCAAAACAAGGTCTAAAAAAATCCCAAAGATTTTGCGTGATTTATTTTATGCCAGGAAAGGTTTTGAATATTATACCCTTAGTGAGGAATAATCATTTTTACATTATTGGTAGATAAAGAGATAGAAAACGGGAGTTAACTGATGCACTATAACTCTTGCAATATTACTTCCTTTATTTATTAGAAGTAATTTAAAATGAATTATCCACCAAAAGAGCTTCAATCACTGGGAAAAAACTATGACCACATATTACACATTAAAGCACACAAAGGGCTCCATGTACTAAAGCGTCAATTTTCTCGCAGACAACGTGTCTTCTCGACTCGCTTGAACTCGCAGCTAGCGAGATGTTGCCCGCCCGCCATATGTACTAAAAACTATCCCAAAAAAAGGCGCGTCTAATCCGCATCGAGCACTGGCGAATGATTCATACATATGACGCCTCGCTATTTGCGAATGTACTATTAATCGCTTACAACCTGTCAGTCATGTTTGTCCCACGTGACTGTAAGGTGTCAGAAACGTCAGCTTTGTCGCGGGAACATATTGCAGCACTATATAAAGTCGATTTTATAAATTTTTTCAGACTGCATAGTTCCCGAACTTGAAGCTTTACTGACTGTTATTCTTATCGATAAATTAAGTATGGCTACTTCTCGATCTGATTCACAGTCCAAATCGAAGAATCCACACTTTTCACATCAGCAGAACCTGGTTCTTCTCGATATGGTTCTAGACTCGTATGACTATTTATTTGGTTGTCGTGCGAAGCAAACTTCGACTATCCGTAAAAAAAGTATATGGACCCGGATAAGCGATGCTGTCAGTGCTCAGGGACCTGGGAAAAAGGACGTTGACCAAATAAAAAAACGGTACAACGACATCAAAAGATTTGCAAAAGCCAAATTGGCAAAAGAAAAAAATTCAACTCGTGCTACCGGAGGTGGAACAGCTTATGTCGCTGATCTTAATGATTACGAGCAGAGACTGGTGCAGCGTCTAGGCCCAGAAGTAATCGTCGGGATCACAGATGATTGTGATAGCGACCTAAGAGGTAAAACATTAATCAAATTACTATTATTTAAATTGAATGATGATCATATTGTAATCATCCAGTAAAGTTGGTTTATCCAAATATCTATCTTGTAAAGATATTTTGTCAAATCAATTTTTTTGGGCGACAATTTTGATTACGTAACTAGATTACTGCTAGATTTTTGTATAGCTTAACCAATAACGTATGTAATGTAATCATCAGGATCACAGATGATTGTGATAGCGACCGAAGAGGTAAAACATTAATCAAATTACTATTATTTAAATTGACTGATGATCATATTGTAATTTTCCAGTGGAGTCGGTTTATAAAAATATTTAACATTTAAAGATATTTTGGAAAATCAATTTTTATTGGCGACAATTTTGATTATGCAAAATATAGTCCTATTACTGCTTTATTTTTGTATAGCTTTAAAAACAACAATTGTTATCTAATTTACTTCATTCTCTTGATATCCTTTGCTGTAAAGCATATTTAGAAATGCTTACTAGCTAATTGAAAATAGACGCCTGTAATGGAAGTATATTTTGATGTATTTTAAAATCTTATTTTCTTTCTGACTGATGAACAAATATTTTGTGGTTTAATGTCCCTATTCATCAAATCAAAAGCTGCGCTAAACAATGGTATTGCTATGTGAGCTCTGTATTAAATGAACGTTTGCAGATACAGTGCTATATTTTTGTAGCCAAATTTTGGTTTTAATAATATATTATTTAAAATGATAATAAAATGCATATACACCTGCATAGTATAAACCTACAAATGCAGAAACACCAACGCTACAGTATACATTAGACAAGCATGTATACAGACACAACATATACACTTATACATGCAGATACACACACACTAAATATCATACACTTACACATGCAGATACACACTCACAACATTAGTGTATACTTATTTCATGCATATACACACACACACTATACATGCAGATGTTCTCAATAAATGAAGATACACAGTTATACATGCAGATACTCACAATTATTAGCTTAAAATTATACATGTAGAAACACTGACTTCATAGCATACACTTATAAATGCATATACACACCCACTTTTTCTGTGGGTCGTACATAGATAACAATATTATCAAGATATTGTGTTTACAGCGGATTAATGAGTGTTTAAATGCTATTATTTAAAAAATCTTGAATAGTTGGTTTGACATAAAACAATAGTCCTGTGTTTATGTAATCTTTCATTCTATTCATTATTCATTCAATTCTATTCATTCTATTCATTCTATTCATTCATTCATTCATTCTATTATGTATCAACAAGCTGTTATAAGTAGTCTTTGAACTTGTCATTTAATTAGCAAATGAGCAGACGACTCTTTTTCGTTTACAGTTAATTGTTAACAAGGTAATTAAATGACAAGTTCAAATACTACTTATAACAGCTTGTTGATACATAATAGAATGAATGAATAGAATGAATGAATAGAATAGAATGAATAATGAATAGAATGAAAGATTACATAAACACAGGACTATTGTTTTATGTCAAACCAAGTACTCAAGATTTTTTAAATAATAGCAACAAGCTTTTAAAAATGTTTTCAATACAAACAACCTTGAGTGTCTCCAAAAAATTTAAATGTCCTTAAATCAAATTAGAATTAAGGTTTGTTTAATATTAAACATTGGTTAGTCTATAGATATTTACTTTTTTAATTTTTAAATTCAAATTATTCAACCTGGATACTATTGTGTTTGCTACACTGTCCCTTTCATTAACCACTATTTAAAATGTAAAATATCATTTGTTTATTAATCTTCTATGGATATAAACATGAATAATGATTAATTTTATTTATCTGTTAACAGCTCGACCACAATCCGTGACAGCTAGGGGTGGTGATGATCCTGCTTCAGCCATTCCATCAACCTCCTCTGGGACGTCGATGACAAGTGGTGCTGTCCTTACTGGACAATTGATACGCAGCACATCATCTACTAGCCATACCTTGTTATCAGCTGATACACTTCCAGATATCAGGACCAGCACCCCTGAAACAAGTGTTGGTAGAGGTACAGGTAAAAAATATCTTTTCATTTTTTAAATTCTCCACTGGTCATACTGGTCAAAGCAAACCGAAATTCGCTTTGTCACCAAAATTCTAATTACGTGAAGGCCATTTTTTTTTTTTTTTTAAAGTGTGGTAGAGTTTGCTCACTTAGGCCATATAGATAACATTGATATAACTTTTTTTTTAAATAAATAATTTTTATGTTAATATATATATATATTTTTTTTTTTAATCATAGCTGACCTTGGACATCTTTTTCGGACCATGACGGGAAGTTCTCCACGGTTGTTTGATGGTGAGAATCTGTACTATTAATACATAACAATTTTTTTTTTCTTATACATAAATATCAAGATAGCAACATATTCAAATATATTTTAATTTTTTGATATATAAAGATTTATATTTATATAAATAAAATTAAAATATATATATCGCTATCTATCTATATATATATATATATATATATATATATATATACACACATTTATATATATAGATCAATATATTTACAATTTTAGATTAAAAAAAGGCATCAATCACTCGTCATTTGTAATTAAAATGAGCATTTAATAATACAAAAGCTTCATTTAATTTTCTAACAAAAAATCATGAAAGATTATTTAATTTTGTGTTATGAATAGCTGAATTTTACTTACAAATGACCAGTGAGTGCTGCCTTTTTTCCATAGTACATACTGTTTATTAATTGCACCCTGACAGCTGCTACTAAATATTTATTTAGTTGTTTAGTTGTTTATGAACAAAAATCGTTAAATAAGAAAGTTAAAATATTGTTTATTTATATCTATATATATATATATATATATATTTTGTGAATTATTTTTTTTAAAGATATATATATATTTTTTATATATATATATATATATATATATATATACATTATATTTATATATATATTAATATCTTAATATATTCATATATATTTATTTTTTCCTTTTTAATTATCACAGATACAGAAGAGTCATCGAGGGAGGTAATCTTAAACCTGGTTGCTGTACAACCAGAAATACCCGAGGAGGAGGAACTTCAATCCAGGGATCCTGGAAGTGAGACCCCAGAATATTTGGATGAAATCATGGATGCACAACCAATGGAGATCCATCAACCTGTCCCTGATGAATCCGAAGTTCAAGAACCAACAATTCAAGGAAATGTACAGCCAGCACAACCACAATCTAACGAAAGACCAGTGGTACCTGGCAACTCTGAAATTGAAGAAGTGGATGATGTCTGTCTCAATGAAATGATCTCTCTTGCTAGACAATATAGGGTGGATCATAGAGAGTTACAGAATGTTATAATCGCACACCTGGACCGAAGTGCATCATTAGCAGAAAGACAATTGCAATTAGACAGAGAGAGGTTTGATTGGCAGAGGCGAATGGACGAGGAGCACAACGAACAGATAAATCGTTCATTACGCCTCGCAGAACAAACAATGAATTCTCTCCTGTCCATTATTCGAGAAAGACAGGGTCCTTCGGAACCCAATAGGCCAGGACAGTAGTGATAGACATCTTTTTTTATTTTATTTATACCTCTAGTTCACACTGTTTTTGATGTTGCACTTTTTAATTTATTTTATATTTTTGTTCAAAATATATTTGTATTTTCGAATTCCACTAATATTTTTAAAAAACAACCTTTTTTTTTAAATAAAATTTAAAGAAAAAAAAAGAATCCAATTATTTTTTCATTGAAATTTTTTTTTATTGTTTATAATATTCTTTTTTATATGAAATGGTAAAAAAACAAAATTTCGATTTTTATAAAATAAAATCCTCATCCCTTATTTTTTGGATGTTTCAAAATGTGTCAAGTTTTTTTTAAAAAAAATATACAAAGTACTTTAAAAGATTTATATAAAAAAAAAACTAAATGCCATATTTCTTGTACAAAAAATCAACTTGCTCCATCAACATTCCCATTGTTGACCTTATTTTTGCCAATTTAATTTTGAAGTAATCATCCAAAAAAGTTTGTGTGCTTTCATCGATTTTTTCTTCAAAAACTTCTATACCTTAAAATAAATAAAAATAGATTAAATGTACATATTAATCACATAACAAAATAGAAATAATATATTGATATCTGTATATACCGTCATTTTCTTTGGGAGGTATGATATCCATATCATTTTCTGTCTGCACAATTTTTTCCTCTAATATGTAAACATCGCTTGAACCAGAGGCTAGAGTAAAATAAATAAATAAAATTTTAACGTTTTAATTTATTGTTTTTATTTTTTTTCGATTTTTGCCAAAGGTAACTAAATAAAATACATTTGTCTATCAGATTTTTTGTAGGAGGAACCATGTTTTGTCCAATCTTATTACTTTTTGGGGATACCATGCCATCCAATTCTATTTCCACTTGTACCGCTTTGTCCAAAAATTGACCTTTTTATAAATGTATAAAAAATGAAATTTAATATCACATTATTTTTTCTATATTTCACTTCCCTAAAAAAACAAAGATTCTAATACCTCTTCCAAGATTAGTATCATCATCGTTTGGGCATGGCTCATCGACCTCAAGATCAAAATAATAATTTTGTTGTTTTTCAAAGGATGGATTTTCTTCATAAGAACATCCAGGGATATCTAAATGTGCATTAGATTATTAAACAGAAAACAATTATTTAATTATTAGTTATTTTATTTACAATTTCTAGAACCTTGTTAACCCTGTTCTATCGTTATGTACCTTTTTGAGTGTTGACAGCCATTTTTTTCACTGCTCTGTTATTTTTTGGAGTCATTGGTATGTCCATAAGTGTCAAAGGAAGGGGTGGTGAAGTGATCCCACTATTTGGAGTTTCAATCCTTATTTCTCGTAAATAACATGGAATTTTTTGGGATTTTGATTTTGATTTTTTCATATCTGTTTGTAAAAATTGACTTTCTTTTTATAGTTGTAATGATTAATAGATGTTTATTTTCATTTCATATATGCAAGTTGAAGGCATACTAAAAACAAACATTTTCTTGATTAATAATACTAAAAATATATGATTAAATCGATTATCGAATGCTATTATCAATGTAAAATTTGATATTGTGATATCTTGATGTCAATATTATTAATTTAATGCTTAGTAGACAGTCCATTCTAGTTTAATCAACAAGTATATAGCTTACTTAAAGGTGCATACCTTTAGAAAAACAATAAGATACTATAAACAAGGTGCTAAAAATTAAATATACAGTCTATTAAAGCTAAAGGAACAATGAACATAATTTTTGTCTTTCAATGTTCAGATAGAAAAGTTTGATCGGAATACTGAAAGTCAAATGTTGTGTCCCTTGTTCCTACTATTATAGAAATTAAATCAATGGTGAAAGGTAAAAGATGACGCAGTTATTTCACTTACTATCAATAACGTTTAAAATTGAAACTTACTATCAATAACGCTAAACATTTATACTTACAGTTTCTTATTAGTCGTTTAATTGAATTGTAATAGTTAGTTTCCCTATGCCTCAAATCGCTGTACTTTCTTAGGCATTGACGTCTTGTCCTTTTTATCTTTGATACTCTATACACCCTTCTTATCATTTCGTATATAATATGATCACGACTGTCCTGCTTTACCAATCTAACTCCTCCCATACGATGAGGAAAATAGCGTTCCATAGCATATACCAGGATGACTATTTCTCCAGCAGTGAAAGGCTCCGGTAGCGACATGTTAGTATCTGACTTCACAACTATACTTGTCAATCAAATTGACGCATGACTATTTTTACAATGTAGCATTATTTTTTGTTGAATCTTTATTTTTGTATAAAAATTTAACATGAATAATATTGTTGATCCGACTAACCATTAGTAACAAGAATTATATTTAATTTTTGTTGGAACAATAAATTTTGCATGAGGAATGACCAATGACGATATAAATATATCGTCATGGATAATTGGTTTTTTACAACATCACTATATCCAAGGTTATTGACCACAGCTAACACTACTAATATATATATTCTCAAATTTTGTGATTCATTTATATTTCATACCATTACTATGTAACAAAATCACTGGTTAAATGTAGAATAGTATGTCTAATATGTAACCTTTTCAATAGATAAATGTTGTACTTTTTTAGTTATGTAAATATATTATTTGTATTAGGATAGAAATAGTTATAATTGTTATTATTGTTGCTTTTTGAACTTAAAATAAATTGTTATATTATTTTTACGAAAATAAACTTCTGTTTCATGTATTTTTTTGGTGTGACCAATGCAAATAAGGTTTGTTTATAAAAAGGGCTAAAAAGAAATAACAATTTGATGATGTTGCACAAAAATTTTATTTGAACAAAAAATAACACATAACTGCAGAACACAATTTGCATACAAGAGGAAAAAATTTGTTGAGAAAGATCAATCATCAAAATATTGGTTAGAAACCATATCCCTTGTGGCCATGCCACGTCTATTTGTGTTTTCTCTGCAAATTTCTTCGGGAAAGTCATTAAAAGGCATGGCAATATCGTCAACAATGGGGCATCCTCTTTTTGTGGCAATATTATGCAAGACACAGCAAACTAATATGATTCTTGCTACTTTTTCAGTAGAATACTGCATTGCACCGCCAGATCTGTCCAGACATCGGAACCTCATTTTCAACAATCCATAAGTCCTTTCAATGACACCCCTTGTGCTCTTGTGTGCTTCATTAAAACAAATATGTTTCCTGAGTTGGGGGTTATTATAGGGTGTCAGAAGCCATTCATAACAAGGGTAACCGGCATCCCCTGTAATAAAAAAAAAAAAATATTGATGTAAGTCAATTTTCATTCCAAAAAGAAAAAATAATTTTTATTAGTTATTGAGGCTAGCGTCAAATTAGTATAAATTTATAGTAACAACTTTACAATTTACTTGTATTATGTATTTTTAAAAATTATTTATATATCCTTTGTTGAAGAAATAGCAATGCACATGTGTGAGCCAATCACACAAGGCCTCTAGGTGCAGCAACCAATCGGCAGCTATTGAGCATATATCGAGATATGCTTTTCAGCAAGTGATATAAAAAGAATAAAGCTAATTCGATAATAGAAGTAAATTAGAAAGTCGTTTAAAATGACATGCTCTTTATAAATCCATAAAAAAAAATTTTATAGTTCCTTTCAAGCTTACCTAATAACCATCCCTCTGGCATCTCTCCATTCTCGAATTTTTGATACAGTCCGGTCTGCCGAAGGATATAAGCGTCATGGCAGGAGCCAGGGTAATTTGATCTCACGCTTATTATTTTCATTTTCGGGTCACAAACCATCTGTACATTCAAGGAATGGCATGACTTTCGGTTGCGGTAAATCTCCTCCCGTAACCGTGGCGGTCGAACTGCAATATGGGTACAGTCTATTGCCCCAAGAACATTTGGCATTCCAGCCACACTGTAGAATTGCGACTTTATCGATTGCCACTCTTCTGTGGTAGATGGTAGACAAACATATTCGGGGAATATATGCATGAGTGCATCGATAACTTTGGAAAGATGACGAGAAAAGGCAGACTGACTGAAACCAATGATGACGCTGGACACTGCCTGAAATGATCCGGTGGCAAAAAAGTGCAAGGCAGCAAGAAACTTGAGTATTCCGGGAATGGCCCTTGAACGAGCTGTCACAGGCTCTAGAAAATGTGCTATTTGAGCATATAAAGTCAATATTGAATGTCGATCCAGACGGAACCTTTGAATAACCTCTCGATCGGAAAGGGCATCTAAAGGAACCTGAGGAAGGAATACCCGCTGTACTCGTAATCTCCTTCTTCGAACTGGATTTGGGGCATCAGGTTGACGAATTTGCCTTCTACCCCTCATTTGCATCAGACGAATAATATAAAGTTGAAGAAGTGTCTCCATGGCTAACAGGATCAAAAGTGAGTAACCATTCAATTGTACACCTCTTTTAAATCAGTTGTAGGCGTTGATCTGATAGACCCTATTGTTTATTATGGTGCTCGCCACCTATTAGCTGGCAAGGGATTTTTAACGAGGTAGGTGCGGAGAAATTCACGAGCGTATAAATAGATAGTTTAGTAATTACTGTTTTGTGCGAGATTTATGTCGAGCGAGTATTTTCTAGCTACAAAAAAGACGAGAATTCAAGAGTTGCGGACAAGTTCGCTCGACATTTGTTAATGTAAGGTTTTCAATGGATTTGTGGCATAGTACATACGGTTATTGATCCGCACGCAGAAATTTAGACGGAAATAGTCACGAAGACCTCGCAGACAGCTTAGTACATGGAGCCCAAACAGTAGAAAAAAACAGTAAGAGGAAAAATCCTCTTTTCCCTTCAATAAGGGCTGTGTGGTAAAAAAAGAAAAAGACACATTGAGAGAAGTGGTTCCAAATAGCAGTACCCCCAGTATTCCTGGCTGTTAACATCAGCATTAGTTGGGAGCACTGGAAGTGGACAATCACCTGTGAACTAAAAAGGAACACAGTTCAGACCAAAACAGGGCTTCTTTCAAGCATTGCAATAGTGATTGTAGCTCTTTTGGTGGTAACTTTAAATAACTTGTAATAAATTAAGGAAAGATTTTTTAAAAGTTGTAGTACACCAGGTTACAGCCAGTTTTTCTTTACATTTTTTGTTTCTCCATTTATTTGATCTTTCATAATTTAAACCTCATCCCCCCTATAATTAATTTGTTTTTTTTACTGCTTGCCATGTACAATGTTGGATTTAAAGGGATTTTAGAAGTTGAAGATGTATTAAGCAGTCTTGTCCGTACTACAAGGTACCTTAAAGAATTTTAGAAAGGCAAATTTTAGCTTGAGAACTGTTTATCTAGTTAT
Organism: Bombina bombina; assembly: GCF_027579735.1. Classification (NCBI taxonomy): domain Eukaryota; kingdom Metazoa; phylum Chordata; class Amphibia; order Anura; family Bombinatoridae; genus Bombina; species Bombina bombina. Next base: position 575,275,771 of record NC_069503.1, on the reverse strand, counting down.
GCAGTCTTGGGTTTGAAGTAGAGACACATATGTTGCAATATACTACTATTAAAAAGCTCACTAAGATTTTGCTTGATTTTTTTCTCTATGCCAGTGAGTTTTTGATCAAGCCCATGGAAAGCTAGAACCTAAACTATGTTTGCTTCTACTTTGCATAGTTCATATTTTTAATACAACATTATTGTTCCATCCTTTGTATAAGTTGTCAGGGCTGGCTTGAAAAATCAAAGAGGCTTGAGCCCATCACTCAGACATACCGTATTTTTCTTTCATAAGATGGTGAGAGTCCACAAGATCATTGCCTGTGGGATTACACTCTAGTCCACTAGGAGGAGGCAAAAATACCCCTATATACCAGAGCTTTAATCTGTCTAACCAGAATCCCTCAGTCAAATTAGTACCTCAAAAATGGAGTTTGGTAAATTCTGAAGTATTAATCTAAACCTTATTAATAGGGGTACTCTAACCAATCTGATACCTAAATTATTTTTCCCCTTAAAGTGCCTACAAAGGACAGAGGGTATTATGGGCAGTAACAATCTCCTCCCAGTGGGGAGTTCTCAGAGGCCTCTCAGATGAAATGCAGATTTATCTGCCAATTCCCTGATCTACAGTGTGTTGCTTATTGTAAGATCCTTGACACTATGCTTGCACTGCCTCATACAGGCCAGTCTACTGAAAGTAGTCATTGGATGCTAAGCTAAGCACAGTAGTCAAAGGTGTTGAAAGTTAAGTAACAGCCCCCTGGCTATTAGCAGGAACATGTAAACATAATTCACAAAGCTTGAAAACACACACAATACACAATTTAAACTTTTTGGCACACTCCTTCCTGCTTCTGTGGTGTGTTAGCCATCTTATTTGTTTCAGGAGAAGCTCTCCAGTGTCAATGGGGGTGGTGGGACTTAATGACAAGCACAGAGACTAATATTTTGCTATACTTACTCTCTTACTACTCAGGCAGCTTTTTGAAGTTAAAACAGTTAACAAAACAGAAACACATTAAGCATAAAAAGGATGAAAGCTAGCAATGAAAATGCTGAATCCACTTGAGCTGAGGTAATAAACAGTTAACAGTGTCATAGGGGCAGAATAATTAAGCACCGTATGGTGACTAATATATCTGTTTCCATGTCGGAAACAGCAGCTAAGAAGCAGCGGTCTCAAGACTGCTGCTCCTTAACTGGTCCGCCGCCTCTGAGCGGCAGACAGCAATCAACCCGATCGAAATGATCGGGTTTATTGACACCCCTGCTAGCGGCCGATTGGCCATGAATCTGCAGGGGGCGGCATTGCACAAGCAGTTCCCCAGAACTGCTTGTGCAATGCTAAATGCCGACAGCGTATGCTGTCGGCATTCAGCTATGTCTGTCAGACATGATCCACTGAGCGGATCATGTCGGACAGACATATGATAAATCGGCCCCATAGTGTCCATATACTGTCCATAGAGTTCCTACTACTCCTCTTTCTCTTTTGCTGCTCAGTAAGCCGCGTGATATTTATTGTGCCTCTTTTGTTTTCTCTCCATTTATATATTTTCCCTTCATTACTGATATTTATTTTTTACTTTTCTACATTTTTTCAAATTAAATGAGATGTTTTATTGCTGTAAATTGTTATATATCAAATGTTATTTTCTGTGCATATGTTTTCCTAACTTTCTTTTCATTTAATTTTTACCCTTGTTTCTTATCCTCCTTCTTTCTGTTTTCCCATTTCACTGTTTTTCTAAAAAGTTTTCTACCCTTTTCCCCTGTTTTTTTCTCTTTTCCCCTGCCTTTTTTCTGAAGTTAATTTTTATAAAATATTTCTCCACTTTTGCCTTTGTTGTAATGTCAGCTATTTTATACCATCCAGTTATCCTTACCATTTAATTTTGTATTAGTGTGATCCATTATATTCAATTCCCCTCTCTTGCCTCCTTTTTTTGTCTAGTTTGGCACCGTTTTGGTGTGGTCCGCCCCGCTCCTTGCTTCTTGCCCTCTCCCCTTATCTAATCATTTCCCAGCCCTCAGAAATATCCTCTCTGCCTCCAGTTACTAGCGGCAACTTTATAATTTTTACTCTCCTGCAATTTAGTAAGAACATTTTGTTATTTCTTGTCTCACTTTCCAGTGTAATTATTTTTTTTCACCACTAAGTGTCTCTCCTCTCTTTTGTTTCAGGTATTTTTCCCTCAGAAAGTTTTCTTTCATTTCACATTTCTTCTACACATTTTAAAAATATATTATTATTGTTTTTTTCTTTTTTACTACACATTTATTTTGACATCATTGGGTCTGTGGTTTTACTTAATTTAAAATATCTCAGTCTGATAATATCCAACTTTCTTTAACAAAATACTCTGTTGACATTTTTATAATACATTTTCTCCCAATAAAAAAATAAATAAATTCTGAGCCTCTTAGTCTGTCTCAACCAAACATCCCTTGCACTATGGCATTGCATTCAGCAGATGCCTCTGCTAGCAGGCAGATTATTTAAGGCACCGGAACCCTTGAACATTTACAAAGCCGCATGTCAAGGCATATATTCATAAATCTTCACTAAAAAGATCTGACTTTTTAAATGCTTCTAAAATGCCTCATAAAGATATATCCTCTTCTGAAGAGGATTATATTTCTGAAAATGAATTTTCTTATTACTCTGAGGAATTATCATCTAACTCAGATTTTCAGTATAAGAACAAAGGTGTTTGAAGTATTTATATTATTTTTATTATTATCAGGTATTTGTAGAGTGCCAACAGATTCCGCAGTGCTATATTACATGTATATATATATAAATATATATATATATATCAATGAGCAATGGCTTGCACTTACTGGTCTTTTCAAAAACGTGCCTTTATTGGTGTAACGTTTTGGGGACTGTATCCCCTTCCTCAGACAGAGAAACATAGTGAAAAACAAACATTTATAGAACACACATCCAATACACACAAGACCCACCCCCTAATCAGAACAAAAAACGCCAAGTGGTAGTCCTAGTAACAAAGGTAAACAAACAAATGCATAAATAAATATAACACCCTCAATTCATCTATTCACTATTGAGGACAAATACGTGAACATGTATAAAAGCATAAGAGTATGGGAGTGAAAATTAAAAGTTAGCCAGAGATCGCAAGCGCATGCATCCAATGAATAAGATAAATTAAACGGTTAAATCCCAAAATTCATATACACTGAACATTAGGCAGGTACACAAGCTAGCTTATCGAATGTACTAAGTCAACAAAATATGCGCTGATACAAAAATGTCAGAGTACCTAAAGCATACGCTTATACAGACAAGGAAGCAGAGGGACGCCAAACAGCTCTCATGCTGTCAGAGTGTGTCCGATCAAAGACGTATGAGACGTCATCGCTTACAAACAGCTGTGAAACCAAAACACATACCAGCTGATCCGCTCGATCGATTTTAAAGATAAAGAAAAAGATAAAAACCTACATGACTATACAAGGACATTAAGCCCCATGTCGCAGAAATGATGTCATGAATTGAATGTATTAAAACAAATATGAATTAGAGCAAATAGGTACTAAAGTAAAAGGGGCTCCCATATGGGTGGATGATAGAAATCCACACGGCTCATAGGATATGACATGGTCAGTGTATGGATTTAATATTAATACGATGGACAGACTGGATCGTGAGCTCTCAAAACTGGATCGAATGGACAAACTTATTAAAGCACAAACTCATTAGAGGAAGCAGTGCCAATCAAGCATGGAATTTAATCCATGTGACTGTATAGTGTTTAGACGGTATGTCCATCTAGCTTCAATCTGGAGAAGAATCTTATTTCTGTCACCACCATGTCTTAAGGGGGGCACATGGTCAATCAGGACAAACCGAAGGTCCGTTGGATTGTGGCTAGCTTCCATAAAATGTCTTGCAACAGGTTGTTCACTCTTGTTGTTCTTGATGGCAGCTCTAATCGCTGATTCTTATACGAGCGTCATCAGTAGTTTTTCCCACGTAGAATTTGGCACAACTACAATTTAGCAGATATATAACGTATTTCGTTGTGCAGGTCAGCCGATGATTGATGGTATACTTTTTATTTTTATGTGGGTGTCCAAACAAGGCCCCTGGAAGCATAGAGTTACAAGTGGTAGACCCTATGCACCAATAACAGCCCATCTTCTTGGGTTGTAGCCAAGTCATGTCCTGGTAGCAGTGGGTGGGGTCGGTCTTCATGATCAAGTCCCTTAAACTTGTATTCCTTTTATAGCCCACACAGGGTGGAGCCCATTCAGATAGTGGCAGATGTGGATCCCCTTGCAGGATGTGCCAGTGTTGGTGTAGGCTCATTCCAGCCAGTCTTGAATCAGGTGAATATTTGGTTACAAAGGTCATACGTGGGATACTCAACCCCTCATCCCTGGGCCGGGTCTGATCACCCCCATGCACTTTTCTCGTGCCTGTTTAATGGTTCTTGGATGGTATCCTCTATCCAGAATTTTGTTGCTCATAGCCTCAAGTTGTTGAATTTAGTTATTGGTATCACTGTTATTCCTGATGACTCTGGTTGATTGTGCTTGCGGGATGGCCTGTAGAAGAGCCCCAGGGTGGCAACTTGTAGCATGTAAAAGTGAATTTCGATCGGTGGGTTTTTGGTAGAGAGTGGTACCCAATTTCCTCCCGACCTTGTATAATCTCAAGTCGAGGAAGTCCACCGATTCCTGATGGTGGTTGATCTTAAATTTCATTGGGCTATCAAGTTGGTTCAGAGACTCGAACCATATAATGAGGTCTTGTTCAGACCCTGTCCATATCATGAACAGGTCATCGATGTATCTTCGATAGAAAACCACCTTCTTTTTCTGGTAAGTCATCATTATTTTACACTCATAGTGCCCATCACCGTTCCCATAACCTGTTGGTAAAATGATCTTTCAAAATGGAAATAATTCAAAGTAAGGCTCAGGTCCAGGAGCTCTATGTCCACAGGTGGCCCTACGAAAGGGAGCTTGTTGAGAGGGTCACGGACACAAGTTTTGCAATCCTCATGTGGTATAATAGTATACAGACTCGTGACATCTACAGTGAGTAGCAACCAATTTTCTTCAATCGTTAATGGTTTAAGTAGATCCAATAGTTGGGATTAATCCCTCAGAAAGGATGTAATTTGCCTCACGCAGGGTTGAAGATAATAGTCAACATAAATTGCCAACTTAGATGTGCAGGAACCCCTAGCGGATACAATTGGTCGTCCCGGGGGCCATTTAATATCCTTGTGCACCTACGGTAGTGTGTACAAAATGGAACAGATAGGGTATACGACTTTCAGAATGGAGGCTGTTTCTGTGTCAAACCATCCATTAGTCAGTCCCCTGTCAATTGAGGCAAAGATCAATTTCTGAAATGCAAGAGTTGGATCCCCACTCAGTTTAAGGTATGTGCTGGCATCCTGTAGTTGTCCCATAATTTCGGACTTGTAGGCACTATAATTTTGGACCACAACAGCACCACCCTTGTCCGCAGTCCTTATAATGATCTCTGGGTCATTGGCAAGTGATCTTATGGCTTCTTTTTCATCAACAGATACATTTTGACGAAACCTTGTTGTGGAACTCTTGTGCAATTCTTGCGTGACCAAACAAATATATGTTGGGGTTTTTTTTTTTTTTTTTTTAATTTATTATTATTTTTTCTCTTCTCATTTTTCTTTTCTGTATCTGCCTACATGTAATAACTGTATATGCATAACTGTTCCTTGTATTGCATTGGTATTGGCTGTTTTTCTGATGTGCAGTATTTACATTCCCTTGGTGATATCCAACCCAGCCTGATGGAGCTTCCCCTACTGTAGGCTCATTATGTATTTTGTGTTAACAATTTTTATCATTTACTGTTGTGCTTTGTACAATGGAAATAAAAGGAGAACAGAATTCTTTGCAGAAAAAATAACATTAGTTTGGATAGAATGCACAATTAGATCCATACAGAATTACAAAGCGTAAGTAAAAATCATAGAAATTAGCAAGCAAATATACACTTACTTTAGCTAAATAAATGATCAGTAGCTCTACTTTTTAAATGATCTAAGTGTATAATGGTGTTGACAGTATGCTCCACAGTATCACAGACAAATAAATACACAATCACCAAACCAACTTTACTGTGCAAAACATTCTACATATATAAACAAATATATATACAGTCATGGCCAAAAATTTTGTGTCAGATTTGGCTTTTTTCTCCCCACTTTTTTGTGTCATACCAATACAAACAACCAAACAGAAAAACAAGCTGCGCTAATTAAAAAATACTATTATAGACTATGGTATATTTAAAGTGTATAGTTAAAAAGTGTATTCCAATCAATCAAAACAGTAGTTTAAAAATTATTATACACTAATTTGATATAACTGGGATATTTAAAAATATACAAAATATAATAATAATCTTGAATCTATCGGTTAGATTATGAGTTTCGCGTTATGAGTGAAAAAGCAGCGTTATGGCTCTTTTTCACTACCGCTGCTATTACGAGTTTTGCAGGTATAGCTGTACCACACACTTTTTTGGCCGTAACGTAACTACTGCAGCTTTTAAAAAGTCCTTCTTCAATGACTTCTATAGCGCCGGTATTACGAGTTTGCCTGGAAGGCCAAAAAGTGAGCGGTACAGCCCATAACTACAAGATCCGTACCGTAAACTGAAAGTCAGTAGTTATTGGTTTTGCGCTACAAAGCTGTACCATAAAACTCATAACTAATGTGCTAAAAAGTAAACTAACACCCATAAACTACCTATTAACCCCTAAACTGAGGCTCTTCCGCATCGCAAACACTAAAATAAAATTATTAACCCCTAATCTGCCGCTCCCGACATCGCCGCCACTATAATAAACATATTAACCCATAAACCGCTGCACTCCTGCATCGTAAACACTAGTTAAAAATTATTAACCCCTAATCTGCTGCCCCCAATGTTGCCGCCACTATACTAAAGTTATTAACCCCCAAACCTAACCCTAAGTCTAACCCTAACACCCACTAACTTTAATATAATTAAAATAAATCTAAATAAAAATTACTATCATTAACTAAATAATTCCTATTTAAAACTAAATACTTACCTGTAAAATAAACTCTAACGGCTAGATTTAGAGTTTGGCGTTAGCCGTCAAAACCAGAGTTAGAGGCTCCTAACGCTGGTTTTGGGCTACCGCTGGTATTTGGAGTCAGTCAAGAAAGGGTCTAACGCTCACATTCCAGCCGCAAATTTTCCATACCGCAGATCCCCCTACGCCATTTGCATATCCTATCTTTTCAATGGGATCTTTCTAACGCCGGTATTTAGAGTCTTGGCTGAAGTGAGCGTTAGAACTCTAACGACAAAACTCCAGCCGCAGAAAAAGTCAGTAGTTAAGAGCTTTCTGGGCTAACGCCGGTTTATAAAGCTCTTAACTACTGTGCTCTAAAGTACACTAACACCCATAAACTACCTATGTACCCCTAAACCGAGGTCCCCCCACATCGCCGCCACTCTATTAAAATTTTTTAACCCCTAATCTGCCGACCGCACACCGCCGCCACCTACGTTATCCCTATGTACCCCTAATCTGCTGCCCCTAATACCGCCGACACCTACATAATATTTATTAACCCCAAATCTGCCGCCCCCGCTATCGCTGACACCTGCATATTTTTTTAACCCCTAATCTGCCGCTCCGTACACCGCCGCAACCTACATTATACCTATGTACCCCTAATCTGCTGCCCCTAACACAGCCGACCCCTATATTAAATTTATTAACCCCTAATCTGCCGCCCCTAACGTCGCCTCCACCTACCTACAATTATTAACCCCTAATCTGCCGACCGGACCACACCGCTACTATAATAAATGTATTAACCCCTAAAGCTAAGTCTAACCCTAACACTAACACCCCCCCCAACTTAAATATAATTTAAATCTAACTAAATAAATTAACTCTTACTAAATAAATTATTCCTATTTAAAGCTAAATACTTACCTGTAAAATAAACCCTAATATAGCTACAATATAAATTATAATTATACTGTAGCTATTTTAGGATTAATATTTATTTTACAGGCAACTTTGTAATTATTTTAACCAGGTACAATAGCTATTAAATAGTTAATAACTATTTAATAGCTACCTAGTTAAAATAATTACAAAATTACCTGTAAAATAAATCCTAACCTAAGTTACAATTAAACCTAACACTACACTATCAATAAATAAATTAAATAAACTACCTACAATTATCTACAATTAAACCTAACACTACACTATCAATAAATTAATTAAATACAATACCTACAAATAAATACAATGAAATAAACTAACTAAAGTACAAAAAATAAAAAAGAACTAAGTTACAAAAAATAAAAAAATATTTACAAACATTAGAAAAATATTACAACAATTTTAAACTAATTACACCTACTCTAAGCCCCCTAATAAAATAACAAAGACCCCCAAAATAAAAAAATGCCCTACCCTATTCTAAAATTAAAATAGAAAAGCTCTTTTACCTTACCAGCCCTGAAAAGGGCCCTTTGCGGGGCATGCCCCAAAGAATTCAGTTCTTTTGCCTGTAAAAAGAAAACATACAATACCCCCCCCAACATTACAACCCACCACCCACATACCCCTAATCTAACCCAAACCCCCCTTAAATAAACCTAACACTAAGCCCCTGAAGATCTTGTTACCTTGTCTTCACCATGCCAGGTATCACCGATCGCTCCAGGCTCCGAAATCTTCATCCAAGCCCAAGCGGGGGCTGGATATCCATATCCGGCTGAAGTCTTCTATCAAGCGACGGCTGAAGAGGTCCAGAAGAGGCTCCAAAGTCTTCATGCTATCCGGGCAGAAGAGTAGATCCGGACCGGCAACCATCTTCTTCAAAGCGGTGACAAGCGGCTCCATGTTGAAGACCTCCGTCGCGGATCCATCCTTTTCTTGCGACGTCCTAAGTTCGAATGAAGGTTCCTTTAAATGACGTCATCCAAGATGGCGTCCCTCGAATTCCGATTGTCTGATAGGATTCTATCAGCCAATCGGAATTAAGGTAGAAAAAATCTGATTGGCTGATGGAATCCAATCCAATCAGCAAATCAGATTGAGCTTGCATTCTATTGGCTGATCGGAACAGCCAATAGGATGCAAGCTCAATCTGATTGGCTGATTCAATCAGCCAATCAGTTTTTCCCTACCTTAATTCCGATTGGCTGATAGAATCCTATCAGCCAATCGGAATTCGAGGGACGCCATCTTGGATGACGTCATTTAAAGGAACCTTCATTCGGACTTAGGACGTCGCAAGAAGAGGATGGATCCGCGACTGAGGTCTTCAACATGGAGCCGCTTGTCACCGCTTTGAAGAAGATGGTTGCCGGTCCGGATCTACTCTTCTGCCCGGATAGGAGGAAGACTTTGGAGCCTCTTCTGGACCTCTTCAGCCGTCGCTTGATAGAAGACTTCAGCCGGATGATGGATCTCCAGCCCCCACTTGGGCTTGGATGAAGATTTCGGATCCAGGAGCGATCGGTGATACCTGGCATGGTGAAGACAAGGTAGGAATATCTTCAGGGGCTTAGTGTTAGGTTTATTTAAGGGGGGTTTGGGTTAGATTAGGGGTATGTGGGTGGTGGGTTGTAATGTTGTGGGGGGGTATTGTATGTTTTTTTTTACAGGCAAAAGAGCTGAATTCTTTGGGGCATGCCCCGCAAAGGGCCTTTTTCAGGGCTGGTAAGGTAAAAGAGCTTTTCTATTTTAATTTTAGAATAGGGTAGGGCATTTTTTTATTTTGGGGGTCTTTGTTATTTTATTAGGGGGCTTAGAGTAGGTGTAATTATTTTAAAATTGTTGTAATATTTTTCTAATGTTTGTAAATATTTTTTTATTTTCTCCAACATTGGTGTGTCCGGTCCACGGCTTCATCCTTACTTGTGGGATATTCTCTTCCCCTACAGGAAATGGCAAAGAGAGAACACAGCAAGAGCTGTCCATATAGCCCCCCCTCTGGCTCCGCCCCCCAGTCATTCTCTTTGCCGCTCTGAACAAGTAGCATCTCCACGGGGATGGTAAAGAGTATGTGGTGTTAGTTGTAGTTTTTTATTTCTTCTATCAAGAGTTTGTTATTTTAAAATAGTGCCGGTTTGTACTATTTACTCTACAACAGAAAATGAAGAAGATTTCTGTTAAAGAGGAATATGATTTTAGCAGTAGTAACTAAAATCCATTGCTGTTCCCACGCAGGGCTTTTGAAACCAGAGAACTTCAGTTGGGGGGAACAGTTTGCAGGCTTATCTGCTTCAGGTATGATCAGTCATATTTCTAACAAGACATGTTAATGCTAGAAGACTGTCAGTTTTCCCTTAAGGGGTAAGTAAGCCATTTTCTTAGACTCATAACAGATTAAGGCTTATAAATGGGCTCTATACTGGTTGACACTATTGTGGGCTAAATCGATTGATTTATTTCATATTTAGATGGCATTTAGAGTGTTTTGTGTAATTAAAAGCACTTTTGGGAACGTTTTTATTCGCCTGGCATTTAGTTAGACTACTATTTCAGTCAGAAAGGCCCCTTCACTCTGGTATGCAGGAAGGAGGCCCCGTTTTCACGCCTCAATTGCGCAGTTTACTTCCATGGCAGTGCATGCAGCTTCATGTGAGGGGTCCTGTGGCTACAAAAACAGACTCAGGAAGGTTTATTTCAGTGCTGAATAACTCTCAGGGAAGGTAAAAAGCCGCAGCAAGGCTGTGGCAGTGATTGTAGTGTACTAAAATTGTTGAATTGAACAAATAGCTCCGGTTTGCTCATTTTAAGGGTTAAAGTCTTGAAACTTGGTGTGCAATACTTTCAAGGCATTAGGACTCTGGGGTGCAAATTTTGTAAAAATCGGACATTGCCTTAATAGTTTTTCAAAATATCAGAAATAAAGTGTGCTTGTTTATTATTTAAAGGGACAGTAACGCTTTTCTTTAAAAACGCTTTTATTGCATTATTAGCCTGCCAAATTCTGTCTAACATGTCTATACCTTCAGATGGCTTATGTTCTGTGTGTATGGAAGCCAAGGTGGTTCCCCCTATTAATGTATGCGCAAATTGTGTCATAGCGTCCAAACAAAGTAAGGACAGTACTGTCACATTTAATAAGATTGCCCAAGATGATTCTTCTAATGAAGGTAGTGGGGATAGTTCATCATCCGCTCCTTCTGTGTCAACACCAGTTTTGCCCGCACAAGCGATACCTAGTTCATCTAGCGCGCCAATGCTGGTTACTATGCAGCAATTAACTGCAGTAATGGATAATTCTATACCAAATCTATTATCCAAACTGCCATCCTACCCTAGAAAGCGTGATTGCTCAGTTTTAAATACAGAAGATGAGCAGGTTGGCGCTGAGGACAATTTATCAGTTATACCCTCACATCAATCTGAATTGGCAGTGAGGGAGGGTCTGTCTGAGGGGGAAATTTCTGATTCAGGAAAAGTTTCTCAGCAGGCAGACACTGATATCGTAACATTTAAATTTAAGTTAGAACATCTCCGCGCCCTGCTTAAGGAGGTCCTAACTACTCTTGATGACTGTGATTCTTTGGTAATTCCAGAGAAATTGTGCAAGATGGACAAATTCTTAGAGGTCCCAGTGCACGCTGATGCTTTTCCGATACCCAAGCGGGTGGCGGACATAGTGACTAAGGAGTGGGAAAAGCCAGGTATACCTTTTTTTCCACCTCCTATATTCAAGAAAATGTTCCCCATTGTCGACCCCAGAAGGGACGCATGGCAAACGGTTCCTAAGGTTGAGGGGGCAGTGTTAACGTTAGCTAAGCGCACAACTATTCCTATTGAGGACAGTTGCGCTTTCAAAGATCCTATGGATAAAAAATTGGAAGGATTGCTAAAAAAGATATTTGTTCAGCAAGGTTTCCTTCTTCAACCAATCTCGTGCATTAGTCCTGTCACCACGGCAGCGTATTTTTGGTTCGAGGAACTAGAAAATTCGCTCCAAAAAGAGACTCCATATGATGAAGTCATGGACAGAATTCACACACTAAAGTTGGCTAATTCCTTTATTTTGGATGCCGCTTTCCAATTGGCTAAGTTAGCGGCGAAAAATTCAGGTTTTGCAATAGTGGCGCGCAGAGCGCTTTGGCTACAATCCTGGTCGGCGGATGTGTCGTCCAAGAATAAATTGCTTAATATTCCTTTCAAGGGTAAGACCCTTTTCGGGCCGGAATTGAAAGAGATTATTTCAGACATTACTGGTGGAAAGGGACATGCCCTCCCACAGGATAGGCCTTTCAAGGCTAAGAACAAATCTAATTTTCGTTCCTTTCGCAATTTCAGGAACGGACCGAATCCTAACTCTGCGGCCTCCAGACAAGAAGGCAACACTTCCCAGCCTAAACCAGCATGGAAACCATTGCAAGGCTGGAACAAGGGTAAACAGGCCAAAAAGCCTGCTGCTGCTACCAAGACAGCATGAAGGGGTAGCCCCCGATCCGGGACCGGATCTAGTAGGGGGCAGATTCTCTCTCTTTGCTCAGGCTTGGGCAAGAGATGTTCCGGATCCCTGGGCACTAGACATAGTGTCTCAGGGGTATCTTCTAGAGTTCAAGGAACTTCCCCCGAGGGGAAGGTTCCTCATGTCTTGCTTATCTTTAGACCAGATAAAGAGACAGGCATTCTTACACTGTGTAGGAGACCTAGTGAAGATGGGAGTGATACACCCAGTTCCTTTAACGGAACAAGGTCAGGGGTTTTACTCAAACCTGTTTGTAGTTCCCAAAAAGGAGGGAACTTTCAGGCCAATTCTGGATTTAAAAATTCTAAACAAATTCCTCAAAGTTCCATCATTCAAAATGGAAACCATTCGAACGATTTTACCAACAATCCAGGATGGTCAATATATGACTACCGTGGACTTAAAGGATGCGTACCTGCATATTCCGATCCACAAAAATCACCATCAGTTCCTGCGGTTCGCTTTCCTGGACAAACATTATCAGTTCGTGGCACTTCCCTTCGGTTTGGCCACTGCTCCCAGAATTTTCACAAAGGTGCTAGGATCCCTTCTAGCGGTATTAAGACCGAGGGGCATTGCTGTAGCACCTTATCTAGACGACATTCTAATCCAAGCGTCGTCTCTTTCCAAAGCAAAGGCTCATACAGACATTGTTCTAGCCTTTCTCAGATCTCACGGGTGGAAGGTGAACGTAGAAAAGAGTTCCCTGTCCCCGTCAACAAGAGTTCCCTTTTTGGGAACAATAATAGATTCTGTAGAAATGAAGATCTTCCTGACAGAGGTCAGAAAGTTAAAGCTTCTAAACGCTTGTCAAGTTCTTCACTCTATTCTTCAGCCTTCCATAGCTCAGTGCATGGAAGTAGTAGGATTAATGGTTGCAGCAATGGACATAGTTCCTTTTGCTCGAATTCATCTAAGACCATTACAACTGTGCATGCTCAATCAGTGGAATGGGGACTATGCAGACTTGTCTCCCCAGATTCAAGTAGACCAGGTAACCAGGGATTCTCTCCGCTGGTGGTTGTCTCACGATCACCTGTCTCAGGGAATGAGTTTCCGCAGACCAGAGTGGGTCATTGTCACGACCGACGCCAGTCTCTTAGGATGGGGTGCGGTCTGGGACTCTCTGAAAGCTCAAGGTCTATGGTCTCGAGAAGAGTCTCTTCTTCCGATAAACATTTTAGAACTGAGAGCGATATTCAATGCGCTCCTGGCTTGGCCTCACCTAGCAAAGGCCAAATTCATAAGGTTCCAGTCGGACAACATGACGACTGTAGCGTACATCAATCATCAGGGGGGAACAAAGAGTTCCTTGGCGATGAGAGAGGTATCCAAGATCATCAAACGGGCGGAGGATCACTCCTGCCACCTATCTGCAATTCACATCCCAGGAGTGGACAACTGGGAGGCGGATTATTTGAGTCGTCAGACTTTTCATCCGGGGGAGTGGGAAGGTTTTTGCCCAGTTAACTCAACTATGGGGCATTCCAGATATGGATCTGATGGCGTCTCGCCAGAACGCCAAGGTTCCTCGATACGGGTCCAGATCCAGGGATCCCAAGGCGACACTGGTGGATGCATTAGTGGCGCCTTGGTCGTTCAACCTAGCTTATGTGTTTCCACCGTTCCCTCTCCTTCCCAGGCTTGTAGCCAGGATCAAACAGGAGCAGGCTTCGGTGATTCTAATAGCTCCTGCGTGGCCACGCAGGACTTGGTATGCAGACCTGGTGAATATGTCATCGGCTCCACCATGGAAGCTACCTTTGAGGCAGGATCTTCTAGTACAAGGTCCATTCGAACATCCAAATCTAGTCTCTCTCCAACTGACTGCTTGGAAATTGAACGCTTGATTCTATCTAAGCGTGGGTTTTCTGACTCGGTTATAGATACTCTGGTTCAGGCCAGAAAGCCTGTGACTAGGAAAATTTACCATAAGATATGGCAAAAATATATCTGTTGGTGCAGATCCAAGGGATACTCTTGGAGTAAACTTAAAATTCCAAGGATACTTTCCTTTCTCCAAGAGGGCTTGGATAAAGGTTTGTCAGCTAGTTCTCTAAAAGGACAGATATCTGCTCTGTCGGTTTTGTTGCACAAACGTCTGGCAGCCGTGCCAGATATACAGGCGTTTGTACAGGCGTTAGTCAGGATCAAGCCTGTCTATAGACCTATGATTCCTCCATGGAGTCTAAACTTGGTTCTTTCAGTTCTTCAGGGGGTTCCTTTTGAACCCATGCATTCCATAGATATTAAGTTACTATCTTAGAAAGTTCTGTTTTTGGTTGCTATTTGTTCTGCTAGAAGAGTTTCTGAATTATCTGCTTTGCAGTGTACTTCTCCCTATCTGATTTTCCATACAGATAAGGTAGTTTTACGTACCAAGCCTGGTTTTCTTCCAAAGGTCGTTTCTAACAGGAATATTAACCAGGAAATTGTTGTTCCTTCTCTGTGTCCGAATCCAGTTTCAAAAAAGGAACGTTTGTTACACAATCTAGATGTGGTCCGTGCTTTAAAGTTCTATTTAGAAGCAACAAAGGATTTCAGACAGACATCATCCTTGTTTGTTGTGTATTCTGGTAAGAGGAGAGGGCAGAAAGCTACTGCTACCTCTCTTTCTTTTTGGCTGAAAAGCATCATCCGATTGGCTTATGAGACTGCCTGACGGCAGCCTCCTGAACGAATTACAGCTCATTCTACTAGAGCTGTGGCTTCCACATGGGCCTTCAAGAACGAGGCTTCTGTTGATCAGATCTGTAAGGCAGAGACTTCTTCTTCTCTGCATACTTTTGCCAAATTTTACAAATTCGATACTTATGCTTCTTCGGAGGCTATATTTGGGAGAAAGGTTTTGCAAGCCATGGTGCCTTCCGTTTAGGTAACCTGGTTTGCTCCCTCCATTCATCCGTGTCCTAAAGCTTTGGTATTGGTTCCCACAAGTAAGGATGAAGCCGCGGACCGGACACACCAATGTTGGAGAAAACAGAATTTATGTTTACCTGATAAATTTCTTTCTCCAACGGTGTGTCCAGTCCACGGCCCGCCCTGGTTTTTAATCAGGTTTGAAAAATTTCTTTCTTTGTACACTACAGTCACCACAGCACCCTATAGTTTCTTCTTTTTCTCCTAACCGTCGGTCGAATGACTGGGGGGCGGAGCCAGAGGGGGGGCTATATGGACAGCTCTTGCTGTGTGCTCTCTTTGCCATTTCCTGTAGGGGAAGAGAATATCCCACAAGTAAGGATGAAGCCGTGGACCGGACACACCGTTGGAGAAAGAAATTTATCAGGTAAACATAAATTCTGTTTTTTGTAACTTAGTTCTTTTTTATTTTTTGTACTTTAGTTCGTTTATTTCATTGTATTTATTTGTAGGTATTGTATTTAATTAATTTATTGATAGTGTAGTGTTAGGTTTAATTGTAGATAATTGTAGGTAGTTTATTTAATTTATTTATTGATAGTGTAGTGTTAGGTTTAATTGTAACTTAGGTTAGGATTTATTTTACAGGTAATTTTGTAATTATTTTAACTAGGTAACTATTAAATAGTTATTAACTATTTAATAGCTATTGTACCTGGTTAAAATAATTACAAAGTTGCCTGTAAAATAAATATTAATCCTAAAATAGCTACAATATAATTATAATTTATATTGTAGCTATATTAGGGTTTATTTTACAGGTAAGTATTTAGCTTTAAATAGGAATAATTTATTTAATAAGAGTTAATTTATTTCGTTAGATTTAAATTATATTTAATTTAGGGGGGTGTTAGTGTTAGGGTTAGACTTAGCTTTAGGGGTTAATACATTTATTAGAGTAGCGGTGAGATCCGGTCGGCAGATTAGGGGTTAATTATTGTAGGTAGGTGGAGGCGACGTTGGGGGCGGCAGATTAGGGGTTAATAAATATAATATAGGGGTCGGCAGTGTTAGGGGCAGAAGATTAGGGGTACATAGGGATAACGTAGGTTGCGGCGGTGTACGGAGCGGCAGATTAGGGGTTAATAATAATATGCAGGGGTCAGCGATAGCGGGGGCGGCAGATTAGGGTTTAATAAATATAATATAGGGGTCGGCGGTGTTAGGGGCAGCAGATTAGGGGTACATAGGTATAATGTAGGTTGTGGCGGTGTACGGAGCGGCAGATTAGGGGTTAATAATAATATGCAGGGGTCAGCGATAGCGGGGGCGGCAGATTAGAGGTTAATAAGTGTAAGGTTAGGGGTGTTTAGACTTGGGGTACATGTTAGGGTGTTAGGTGCAGACTTAGGTAGTGTTTCCCCATAGGAAACAATGGAGCTGCGTTAGGAGCTTAACGCTGCTTTTTTGCAGGTGTTAGGTTTTTTTTCAGCTCAAACTGCCCCATTGTTTTCTATGGGGGAATTGTGCACAAGCACGTTTTTGAAGCTGGCCGCGTCCGTAAGCACGGCTGGTATCGAGAGTTGCAGTGGCGGTAAATATGCTCTACGCTCCCTTTTTTGGAGCCTAACGCAGCCATTCTGTGAACTCTAAATACCAGAGGTATTTAACAGGTGCGGGGGGGAAAAAGCATGCGTAGCTAACGCACCCCTTTGGCCGCAGAACTCTAAATCTAGCCGTAAGCTAGCTACAATATAACTAATAGTTACATTGTATCTATCTTAGGTTTTATTTTTATTTCACAGGCAAGTTTTTATTTATTTTAACTAGGTAGGATAGTTACTAAATAGTTATTAACTATTTACTAACTACCTAGCTAAAATAAATACAAAGTTACCTGTAAAATAAAACCTAACCTGAGTTACACTAATACCTAAGATTAAACTACAATTAAATAAATTACATTAATTAAATAAAATTAACTAAATTACAAAAAAAAACAAACATTAAATTACACAAAATAAAAAATAAATTATCAAATATTTAAACTAATTACACCTAATCAAATAACCCAATGAAAAAATAAAAAAGCTCTCCCAAAAAGAAAAAAAACCTAGCCTAAACTAAACTGCCAATAGCCCTTAAAAGGGCATTTTGCGGGGTATTGCCCCAAAGAAATCAGCTATTTTACCTGTAAAAAAATACAAACAACCCTCCAACAGTAAAACCCACCACCCACACAACCAACCCCCCAAATAAAATCCTATCTAAAAAATCTAAGCTCCCCTTTGCCCTGAAAAGGGCATTTGGATGGGCATTGCCCTTAAAAGATCATTTAGCTCTTTTTCAGCCCAAACCCTAAGCTAAAAATAAAACCCACCCAATAAACCCTTAAAAAAACCTAACACTAACCCCCAAAGATCCACTTACAGTTTTTGAAGACCGGACAGCCATCCTCAACGAAGCGGCAGAAGTCCTCATCCAAGCGGCAAAAGTCCTCATCGAAGCTGGCAGAAGTCTTCATCCAAGCATGCCGAAGTCTTTTTTTTTTTTTATATATATCTTTATTCATAGCCGATAAATACAATTAACAAAAATCACTTTTGTTGTCACATATAAACATAAAGTCAAAAATAATTTAACAGATATCACAACTCAACATATGACAATAATTTCTCAGCCTTTTTGTAACTGGCTCCTCGCAGCGAATTGCAGTGAGGAGACACAGAAAAAAAAAAAAGAGAAACGGAGAAAAGAAACAGGGAGAAAAAAAAAAAAAAAAAAACCCTCCTTCCCCTAATCCCTGATACAGTTAATACTGAATTTCAGCAGCATTTGTTATCCATGAATATGGAAACAGGTCTAATACAACCATCTCTGCAAAACTAACTGAGGACAGGAAAGGTGATAAAATCTGTTTTTGTATAGGTATAAGATAAGAATTAATAATAGCATACCAACCAAATAAAAATTTCTTAATTCTAGCTTCTGAAGCATCCTGTAGATGGTATGCTTCAAAAATAATTTGATCTTGAATAACATGTAGAACCTCAGAGAATACAGGCCCTTTTTTTGCTTTCCATTTTTTTAGGATACTCTGTCTTACCGCTAATATTAAGGTATTCAATGAACGTACCCAATACCTATCTTGATTACTCGAAGTCTCAATCAATAGGATAATATCCTGGAACGTGAGAGAGACAGATACCCTGTGAATACTATTAAACCAATATATAAGTTTCAACCAGAGCTGATTTATCCCAGGGCATGCCAAAAACATATGAAATAGATCCGCTTCCATATACGCACATCTTGGACAGCAAGCTGATCTAGATGGGTAAAACCTGGCAAGTTTGGCTGGATATAAATAGAAATTATTTATAAGTTTCATATGTGATTCCTTCCACATTGAAGGGACTTTGCACCTATCCAGGGTCTTGAAACTCTGTGCGACTCTGTCCTGATCTATATCCGGAATTAACATGCTCCAAAGCCCACAAATCTTATTTAGAACACCTTGCGTTTGCTTCGAGAGCATAATATCATATATTAATGAAATTGTGGTAACACCCGCCACAAATCTTTGTAATAAGACCCTGACATCAGACCATGCAATAGATATGGAAAACTTCCAGTCCTGTGCTGCGATAAAATGTTGTATCTGAAAAAATGCAAATAAATCTGATCTGGGTAACTGATAAAGTGAAAACAAAGTTTCTCCCGCTAGAACTAAATCATCTGAGCCTATTAATTGACATATCCGACTTAAACCCTTCTCGGCCCAGAACTTAAAAGTACTTTGGTGAATACCCGGAGAAAATAACGGGTTACCCTGAATAGGAATAAATTCTGA
Source organism: Bombina bombina (assembly GCF_027579735.1). NCBI lineage: Eukaryota > Metazoa > Chordata > Amphibia > Anura > Bombinatoridae > Bombina > Bombina bombina. Next base: position 575,256,529 of record NC_069503.1, on the reverse strand, counting down.
AAAGGAAAAATCTATTTCTAATAATTTACAAAATTTATGCCACGCAAGAACTATATTCTTGAATGTTATAAGTGAAGAAACATTAGAAGGTAATTGCCGCGGCTTACAATGTAATATAGCTGATAGTGCGAAGGGATGTATCAAGAGAGACTCCTGTGCAAAAGAAGAGAATATATCTGTTCTTGCCAGCCAATCAATTGCGATTTTTATCAACGCTGCAATATTATATAAACTGATATCTGGAAGTGATAAACCACCAGCCCATGATTTCTGCATTAACCGGGATAATGCAATACGTGGCTTTTTATTTTGCCAAATAAATTTAGAGAAATAGCAGTACAAATTGTTTTGTTAGATATAAATAAAGGTAAATTTTGAATTGGATAAAGAAGGCGTGGAAAAATAATGGTTTTAACCAAGTTCACTCTCGCCGTTAACGATATAGGAAAGGAGGTCCATAGTTGCAAGTCTAATTTAATTTTTTGAAATAAAGGAACATAATTATCTATGTACCAATGCTTCGGATTCTTATGTAGTACAAGACCCAAATATTTAACAGAATCTACCTCTTTAAATGGATTGTTGGGGCACCTCGATGCTACTTTCCCTATAAACATCAACTCACTTTTTTCCGTATTCACTTTATAGCCTGAAAATGAGCTGAATTCTTCTAATAACTGCATCAAAATTGGAATAGATTGCTGTGTATTTTCTAGAAATACCAGAACGTCATCCGCATATAACAACGTATTTAGAAAAAGCGACCCTATTGCAATCCCTGTTAGACTGTTTCTTAATCGTATCGCAAGTGGCTCTAGTGCTGTATTAAACAGCAAGGGGGACAATGGGCACCCTTGCCGGGTACCCCGCTGAAGTGTTATTTTAGGCGAGACCATCCCATTTACTAATATATATGATATAGGTTTCGAGTAAATTCTATGAATAAATTGCAAAAAATTCCCGTTGATCCCAAATTTCCCGAGTGAAATAAAAAGATGCTCCCATACTATAGAGTCAAACGCTTTGACTGCGTCTAATGTAAGGACGGCCATATCACTTCCCCTACTTGAACCAGTTTTTTGTTCCTCATTCCATGCAAAATCTAACAATGTAGTTAATTTCCGTATATTCTTAGAAGCATTTCTGTTAATCATAAACCCCGTCTGGTCAGAATGAATAAGTTTCTGCAGACAAGATGATAATCTGTCGGCTAAGATAGAGGCTAAAATCTTATTTTAAAACCGATATCGGCCTATAAGAGCCTGGATCCTCCGCATCTTTCCCCTTTTTCAATATAAGAGAGATGTTGGCCATTGAAAAATAGGATGAAATTGGTTTATCTACTGTATAATAATCATTGAATAAATTCTCTAATACCGGTAATAAATCTTCCTTAAGACATTTATAGAATTCCGCAGGGAATCCATCTGGGCCAGGGGCTTTATTAAGTTTCAATTTATCAATGGCCTTACTAATTTCTACTCTAGTTATAGGATCATTTAGCATTGTCAAATCTTCAATTTGAATCTTAGGCGTCACCACTTTAGACCAAAATACCTCTTGGTTATAAGGGTTGGTCTTAACTGGAGAATATATATATATTGATAATAAGAGGCAAAAACCTTACAAATTTCCGAAGTTTCCATATGTCTGGTCTTATTATCTTTAATGACCGGTATAAGATTTTTTTTCTTCCTATTTTTAGTGAGATTAGCCAAATGTTTGGCCGAGCAGCCATGAAACCCCTTATAATGCTGATTTATTCTAATTTCCTCTGTTTGGGATTGCTGTTTTAGAAATAGATCTCGCTCTTTTCTAATAGCAATATAGTCGTCCCAATTATTCTGCGAGGGAACATTCTGTACTAATATGTAAGCATTCTTCACTCTCTTTGCCAAAGTAACCTCCCGAGATTTGCCGAAGTCTTTATCCAAGCCGGCAGAAGTCTTCATCCAGACAGCATTCTATCTTCATCCATCCGGAGTGGAGCGACTCCATCTTCAAGACATCCGGCGCGGAGCATCCTCTTCTTCCGGTGGCTAACGAAGAATGAAGGTTCCTTTAAGGGACGTCATCCAAGATGGCATCCCTTGAATTACGATTGGCTAATTCTATCAGCCAATCAGAATTAAAGGTGAAAAAATCCTATTGGCTGATGCAATCAGCCAATAGGATTGAGCTTGCATTCTATTGGCTGTTCCAATCAGCCAATAGAATGCGAGCTCAATTCTATTGGCTGATTAGATCAGCCAATAGGATTGAAGGTCAACCCTATTGGCTGATTGCATCAGCCAATAGCATTTTTTCACTTTTAATTCCGATTGACTGATAGAATTCTATCAGCCAATCAGAATTCAAGGGACGCCATCTTGGATGACATCCCTTAAAGGAACCTTCATTCTTCGTTAGCCGTCAGAAGAAGAGGATGCTCCGCGCCGGATGTCTTGAAGATGGAGCTGCTCCGCGCCGGATGGATGAAGATAGAATGCTGTCTGGATGAAGACATCTGCCAGCTTGGATGAAGACTTCAGCATGCTTGGATGAAGACTTCTGCCGGCTTTGATGAGGACTTCTGCAACTTGGATGAGGAATTCTGCTGCTTCGTTGAGGATGGATGTCCGGTCTTCAAAAACTGTAAGTGGATCTTCGGGGTTAGTGTTAGGTTTTGTTAAGGATTTATTAGGTGGGTTTTATTTTTAGCTTGAAAAAGAGCTAAATGCCCCTTTAAGGGCAATGCCCATCCAAATGCCATTTTCAGGGCAATGGGGAGCTTTTTTTTAGATAGGATTTTATTTGGGGGGTTTGGTTGTGTGGGTGGTGGGTTTTACTGTTGGGGGGTTGTTTGTATTATTTTTTTACAGGTAAAAGAGCTGATTTCTTTGGCACAATGCCCCCCAAAAAAAGCCCTTTTAAGGGCTATTGGCAGTTTAGTGTAGGCTATGGGTTTTTTTTATTTGGGGGGGTGTTATTTTGATAGGGCTATTTGATTAGGTGTAATTAGTTTAAATATTTGATAATTTCTTTTTTATTTTGTGTAATTTAGTGTTTGTTTTTTTGTAATTTAGTTAATTGTATTTAATTAATGTAATTTATTTAATTATGGTGTAAGGTTAGATGTTAGTGTAACTCAGGTTAGGTTTTATTTTACAGGTAAATTTGTATTTATTTTTACTGGGTAGTTATTAAATAGTTAATAACTATTTACTAACTAGTCTACCTAGTTAAAATAAATACAAACTTAGCTGTGAAATAAAAATAGGATTTATTTTACAGATAAGAATTTAGTTTTAAACAGGAATTATTTAGTTAATGATAGTAATTTTATTTAGTTTTATTTTATTTATATTAAAGTTAGTGGGTGTTAGGGTTAGGGTTAGACTTAGGGTTAGCTTTAGGGGTTAATAACTTTAGTATAGTGGCAGCGACGTTGAGGGCGGCAGATTAAGGGTTAATAAGTGTAGGTAGGTAGTGACAACATTGGGGCAGCATATAAGGGGTTAATAAGTGTAGGTAGGTAGCGATGACATTGGGGACGGCAGATTAGGGGTTAATAAGTGTAGGTAGGTAGCTGCAACATTGGGGGCAGCAGATTAGGGGTTAATAAGTGTAGGTAGGTGGTGGCGATGTCAGGGGCGGCAGATTAAGGGTGTTTAGACTCAGGGTTTATGTTAGCCTGTTAGCAGTAAACAAAAATTTTGTTTCCGCATAGGAATCAATGGGACTGCATTACGGAGCTTTACGCTCCTTTATTGCAGGTGTTAGGCTTTTTTCAGCCGGCTCTCCCCATTGATGTCTATGGGGAAATCGTGCACAAGCAAGTAAAACCAGCTCACAGCAGCGCTGGTATTTGAGTGCAGTATGGAGCTCAATTTTGCTCAATGCTCACTTATTGCCTGCTAACGCCGGGTTTTTGCAAACTTGTAATAGCAGCGCTATAGGGAGGTGAGCGGTGCAAATAACTAGTTAGTTCCGCGCCGCTCATAACGCAAAACTCGTAATCTAGCCGTATGTTAATAAAATATTGATTATAATACTTATGTAATAGTAAATACTATTTGAGGTTTGTATTAGGGATATATCCCAAACATACACTGACCGCAATTAACTTCTGTGACTGCAGGAGTATGGTAGTTTTGCTTAATAGATGTGCTTTGAAGATCTCGGCTTCTGGCAAGTAAAAACTCTCCTGTTATGTTCGATTGATGGTGCAGCTTCTATATTCACTGAACACTAAGGAGTGTTCAGACTACGAGATACTAAAAACACAAGAACAGAAAGAGTGCAACCACGACTCAAGGTAAAAGTTTTAACAATTTTACTATGAGCATATATTCAGTTGCACTTACAAGAGGGTAATATTAAAAGTGCCTTTAGACAACACACAGTCAGCAGGTTTCAATGTCTGGGTGGGTGCTCTCCCTTCCAGCACTATACACCTCCGTTTTTGTATACTTAGTCCTCTTAGCAAACGTCTTTAAATCAATCTCTTCTCCAGAAGTTGCAATACTGTATTTAGACCGTCCCTGTCTACATGTTTCATCCGGCTTCTGCGGACTTTATCAAGAGTCCAGTGTCTTGATAAAGTCTGCGAAGCCGGACGAAATGCATGACAGGGATAGTCTACATACAGTATTGCAACTTCAGGAGAAGAGATTGATTTAAAGACGTTTGCTAAGAGGACTAAGTATACAAAAACGGAGGTGTATAGTGCTGGAAGGGAGAGCACCCACCCGGACATTGAAATCTGCTGACTGTGTGTTGTCTAAAGGCACTTTTAATATTACCCTCTTGTAAGTGCAACTGAATATATACTAATAGTAAATTGTTAAATCTTTTACCTTGAGTTGTGGTTGCACTCTTTCTGTTCTTGTGTTTTTACCAATACAAACAAAAGAAAGAAACATGAGAATGCCTAAACATTTGTAATTTAAAATTGTTCTGGGCGAAGTGGTGCATTATCTGACAGAAATGCAGGGGTGCCAATATTTTTGCCCATGACTGTGTATATATATATATATAAAGATGAAGGAGAAGTAGTACACACCAACACGACAGCCATCTGGTGCACTGCAGAGAAGTTCAACGTATATGCACAATCCAGAATACACACTCGGCACGGTGTATATAATGTATCCGGAAGAAAGCAGGCAACACAGGAAGTTTGAACAGCAAGCCTTTTAATCCAATAGAGGTTAAACAGGAGGGCCTTAACCCATAACCTTTGGGTCTACACTTAGACCTTTTTCAAATGGAGCCCATCTCTCACATGGGCTCCATTTGAAAAAGGTCTAAGTGTAGATCGAAACGTTATGGGTTAAGGCCCTCCTGTTTAACCTCTATTGGATTAAAAGGCTTGCTGTTCAAACTTCCTGTGTTGCCTGCTTTCTTCCGGATACATTATATACACCGTGCCGAGTATGTATTCTGGATTGTGCATATATATATATATATATATATATATATATATATATATATATATATACCTATATATAAACCTTAGGTCTTGAAAAGAAAAACTTATCCCTCTCTAATAAGATCTAATAAGAATACAATATATGCCTAACGTATAGATAAAACAACACTGCCTCAGCTTGTGGTAGAGAGCAAAAAATAAAAATATGAACTGTGCAATAAGTATGTTTCCTTATTATTTTCAAATCTATTCCTTTTAACTTCCACTTAAAGGTTTAGCTGCAGAACTATATCATGGAGATTCTTCCTATCGAGATAAAGTATTCTCTGAATTTACAAATAAAGAAAAACTAAATTTAACTGAAGAGATGTCAAAAATTGATGTAAATAAATTGGTTGGCGATTTATTAAAAGCAATGAATAAGGAACTTAGGCAAAAGCAGGAGTTGATATTTTTTGAAAGATATACTGCTAAAGGAATTGTCCCTAGAGGTCTTAAATTTTAAAAAGTATGTACTTTTACTTTGAGCACTGGCTTACAATTTGAAAGGGAGACTGTCCTTTTTAATGCATCAAAAGGATTGTTAGAAACTTTAAAAAAAATCAAGAAAGGAACGTTTGGAAAACATTTATAATGATACTAGTCCTAAAGCCCGTTCACACGGGCCATTTTTTGTCTCCCTCCCCCACTCTTTTGCTCTCTCTCTCCCCCCTCTCTTTTCCTCTCTCTCTCTCCCCCTCTCTTTTGAGCTCTCTCTCTCCCCCCTCTCTTTTGAGCTCTCTCTCTCCCCCCTCTTTTGCGCTCTCTCTCTCCCCCTCTCTGTTGCGCTCTCTCTCTCCCCCCTCTCTTTTGCGCTCTCTCTCTCCCCCCTCTCTTTTGTGCTCTCTCTCTCCCCCTCTCTTTTGTGCTCTCTCTCTCCACCTCTCTTTTGCGCTCTCTCTCTCCCCCATATCTTTTGCGCTCTCTCTCTCCCCCATCTCTTTTGCGCTCTCTCTCTCCCCCATCTCTTTTGTGCTCTCTCCCCCCTCTCTCTCCCCTCTCTTTTGCGCTCTCTCTCCCCCTCTCTTTTGTGCTCTCTCTCTCCTCTCTTTTGCGCGCTCTCTCCCCCTCTCTTTTGCACTCTCTTCCCCCTCTTTTGCGCTCTCTCCCCCCCCCTCTCTTTTGCGCTCTCTCTCCCCCCTCTTTTGCGCTCTCTCTCCCCCTCTATTTTGTGCTCTCTCCCCCTCTCTTTTGCGCTCTCTCCCCCCTCTCTTTTGCGCTCTCTCTCCCCCTCTATTTTGTGCTCTCTCTCTCCCCCCTCTCTCTTCCCCGTCTCTCTCCCCCCCTCTCTCTCTCCCCCTCTCTCTCCCCCTCTCTCTCTCCCCCCTCTCTCCCCCCCCTCTCTCTCTCTCCCCCTGCTCTCTCTCTCTCTTCTCTCTCTCTCTCCCCCCTCTCTCTCTCTCCCCCTCTCTCTCTCTCGCCCCTCTCTCTCTCCCCCCCCTCTCTCTCTCCCCTTCTCTCTCTCTCTCCCCTTCTCTCTCTCTCTCTCCCCCTCTCTCTCTCCCCCTCTCTCTCTCCCCCTCTCTCTCTCCCCTCTCTCTCTCCCCCCCTCTCTCTCTCCCCCCCTCTCTCTCCCCCCCCCTCTCTCTCTCTCTGCCCGGCCACTCCCACTTCTGCCACAGATCAGCTAGGGACTCAAAGGCCAGGTGTGTTTGTGCTGTGCATCAGAGTGTGGGTAAGATAAACTGAAACTTCACTTCTTGGAATTTGAAACTTGTGCAAGTTGAAAATATAACGGCTGGCGTATTCTGACGTCACGCCGACAAGAAAGGAGGTACTATCATCTGCTTGGCAGGCTTACATGCTAACTGAGATCAGTATACATATGGAGGTAAGGAATCCAATGTTATATCTTAACACAGATAAAGCATACTGTCACCGGAGAGTGATTCACCAACTCTGAGGCACACTTTTGGAATTGTGGAGGTAAAGCAATTTAAACGTCTTTTTTACTACCTATTTGCTTTTGCACCCTCTCTAATTTAGTGCTTTTTATCTTTGATTTCCTCTATCTAGAAAGGAGATAGGTCTAGAGTGTGGCATTTTAGGAGTGTTAGTTCTGTGCTACGTTTCCATATTTTTTTCAAGTATGTACAGAAAAAAGGCTGATAGACTCTAAGAGGCCTATCTATCAAGCCGTCAACTTTCTTGCATTCGACAGCACCAATAAGCTCACCTAACATCGCGGCCGCGGACCAAAATATGCTCTCCTTATTAATAAAAAAAGCTGTCAAAAAGCTAGGAGATTGCAACAGCCAATAGGATTTTTTCCCCTTTAATTCCAATTGGCTGATAGAATTATATCAGCCAATTGGAATGTAAGAGACGCCATCTTGGATTGACGTCATTTAAAGGAAAATTCATTCTTCAAGAGTCGTCGTAAGAAGAGGATGCTCCGCGCCGGATGTCTTGAAGATGGAGCCACTCCGCGCTGGATGGATGAAGATAGAAGATGCCATCTGGATGAAGACTTCGTCCCGCTTGGATGAAGACTTCTGCCGGCTTCGCTAAGGACTTCTGCCGCTTGGATGAGGATGGATGTCTGGTCTTTGAAAACTGTAAGTGGATCTTCGGGGGTTAGTGTTAGGTTTTTTTAAGGGTTTATTGGGTGGGTGTTATTTTTAAGGGCAATGCCCATACAAATGCCCTTTTAATGTGTAAGGTGTAATTAGTTTAAACATTTTTAAAATTGTGTAACTTAGTGTTTTTTATTTTGTGTAACAGTTGTTATTTTTTTGTAACTTAGTCATTTTTAATAGTAGATTTAAATAACTTGAGTAGGGTTAGGGTTTTAAATATGTAATATAGTTAATTTAATTGTTAGTTTAATGTGATTTTAGTATAATAGTTAGGGCAGGTTAATTAATAGTTTAATATAGTTTAATGTAATTGTAAGATAATAGTTAGGGTAGGTTAATTAATACTGTAGTTTAATATAGTTTATTTTAATTCTAAAGGTAAGTTTCAATTTATTATAAGATAGGGATGAGTTAATATTTAATGTAAAGTTAGCGGGTTGTTAGGTTTAGCGGTTAATAGCTTAATTTAGTTTATGGCGATGTGGGGGGCTGGCGGTTTAGGGGTTAATAGGTTTAGTAAGTGGTAGTGATGTGGGAGGCCAGGGGTTTAGGGGTTAATACATTTATTTAGTTGCCACGGGGTCCGGAAGCAGAGGGATAGGGGTTAATAACTTTATTTAGTTGCGGTGGGCTTGACCTTCCTCCTGAGGAGGCAAATATAGATTGATATACCAGAGAGGTGAGAGGAATTAAAAACTTGTGGAATGTTGGGTATATTTGCCTTTTCCTAGTGGCCAGGAGTTGAATCCCAGGAATAATGGCTTGTGGACTCTCAGAACCTTATGAAATAAATTCTTGTTAAAGTCTGTGGGGCCAATTTATCAATGTCTGTCCGACATGATAAGCTGTAGCGTATCATGTCCGACAGACATCGCTGAATGCCGACAGCATACACTGTCGGCATTTAACATTGCACAAGCAGTTCACCTGCAGATTTGTGGCCAATCGGCCGCTAGCAGGGGGTGCCAATCAACCCGATTGTATAGGATTGGGTGGATTGATGTCTGGAGCCTCAGCAGGGCCGGACTGGGAAATCAGACCAGCCCTGGAAATTTGTATAGACCGGCCCAGCCACGCCCCCTTCAACCCAGCCACGCCCCTCCAGTCCAGCCACGCCCCCTTCAGCCCAGGCCATACACATTCTGAAACTTGCCAGAAATAATGCTGCAGTGCTCACCTCCCTCACGTAAACCTCCCAGACCCCTTCAGTGCTAAATACTTTTGTGTTAAAATCACAAAAGTATTGCATTGAGCAATGATACTTTTTTTATTGGACTAACTATATATTATAAATGTATAGTTAGTCCAATAAAAAAGTATCATTGCTTAATGCAATACTTTTGTGATTTTGAGATATATATATATATATATATATATATATACACACACACTTTTTATATTTATTTATATATATATATATATATATATATATATATATATATATATATAATATATATATATATATTATATACATACACACACACATTTTATATATATATATATATATATATATATATACAAATATATATACAATACACATATACACGCACACACTTTTTATATTTATATATATATATATATATATATAAATATATATATATATATTATATATAAACATACACACACTTTTTATATTTATTTATATATATATATATATTATATACACACATACACAGACATATATATATATATATATATATATATATTTTTTTTTTGTGGTATTTGTTTAAGGTGTTTGTGTGTACCTAGACTAAACAACACATCAATGAGTATGATTAGGTAGCACATTTTACACACAAGACACAAATAATAGGGAACAAATGGGTTAACTAAACTTTACAACTCAGCAGAGAGGGAGGCTGACCACACTTGCCCAGGTTACATTAATAAGAAGAGATAACCTCTGAATCCTCTTACCTCTCTTTCATTTCATTCAGCATGGCTCTCTCAGCCAGAAAGAAGGAGGGGGAAGAGGATTGCAGTGCTGTGCTCTCTGACAACACCGGGATGTTTTTAACTTGACATGTTCACATCATTCTTCATTCATTCAAATTACATTAATAATTATTAAAACTGTGTTGACTGTTCATGTTCACATCATTCATTCTTCATTCACATGAAAAAATATACTAGTAGTAGTACAGTACATACCGTGATGATGATCGATTCCAGACAGTCTTCAGACCAGAGACTTCACTGTACTTGAAGTTGAACTGTCTGAACAGTGAAATGTCTGACTGGCTTGCTGTTGCTTGCCTCAGAATGATGCCTCTCTGGCTCTGCTAGTCACTCACTGCTGCTTGCTGGCTGCCAACTGCAGTGCCAAGTTTGCCAACTGCCAAGTTGCCAACTTGCCACCGTTTTTTTTGTGTGTGTCCAGTCCACTCTCCACTGGCACTGTCCCGCCGTCAATATAGTAGTCCCTGCTGAGCCTGCTCCCACACGTGGCCTGCTACAACTTATTCCTGCTTTCTCCTCATGTCAGCTCACTGACGCATGCGCACTTGCGCAGGCGCTCCCAGGGCCAGGCTGAGGCTCCCCGCTCCCTCCACTATCATGTACCCGCAGGCCCGCCCCACCTGAGCTCCGGCTCGCCGCTGCGCCACATCATAAGAGATCTGATAATTCACTCAGACTGGAGACTGAGTGACCTGACCTCCCTAGTCCCTGGCCCAGTAGTGGCCTGCCGTCCGCCCCCCCCCCCCCCCGCGGCCCGCGGGGTCTCATTGACACTTTGTGTGACAGTCAGACTGAGCCTGTGACTGTGAGTGACAAACAAACAGGCACAGACTCAGTCAGTCTGTCACTGAGTCTCAGTCTGAGCTCCTATATTTCAATATTTGTCAATGAAGAATATATGAATGGCATTGGCTAGTATACTTAACTTGCGGTAATAATTAGCTAGCGGTTAGGTAACGTAACGGTTGGGTAATAATTACTATTTTGTAAAAGATCAGAAAAATAAATTACATTGATGTCAGACAATGTAAGTAAAGTAACAGGGAGTGGAGTAGGACTATTCATTACCGCAACGCAAGCAAAATAATCAAATTCGCAATGCAGATTAATATATATATAGCAGCAGCAGCCAGCCAAGCTGACTCCAGCCCAGCTGAGCTGCAGGCAGGCGGCCCACCGGGATTTTTCCCGGTATCCCGGCTGCCCAATCCGGCCCTGAGCCTCAGAGGCAGCCGACCAGTTAAGGAGCAGCTGTCTTAAGAATGCTGCTTCATAACTGCTTTTTCCAGCGAGCCTGAAAGCTGGCGCAGAAACATTCGGCCCTTGATAATTCGGCCCCAGTGTCTAAATTCTCAGTTAATGTGTTATAGTAATAACATATATGTTAACGTTAACACACACACATACAAGAGTGTGTGATTTTTAGTATATATACCAAACTTCTTCATTACAGAGAAAAGAAACCAATATGAAAAAGACAGTATAAGTAGCGCTAAAAAACAAATAAACCTTTGTGCCAAGCTAGAAAATCTGCCCCTCTAAAGCAGATATAGACAAAAGTAAGAAATTCAAAAGAACTTATAGCTAGCACTCCAAAAACAGGAGCAGAGTTAATACGGAAGTGCACAAAACTATAATGAAATCTTAATAGTATAAATGATATGCTAATACACACTGATAAAAATAATTGATATGATTTAATCTGGTATTATTAATAAAACAATAATAAAATGCTGAGATAAAATGTGCGCAACCAAAGAAAAAGAAATGTTAAAAGTTCACATGTTAGGGACGTCTCCCTATTTCATAAATAATAGGTCATGTTAAATACCTTATGAAAGGAAGCAGATGCAAAGTAGGACAGTTTATGTTCTTATGTAGTTCTGTGTTTACAGAGAATGTCATGTGAACGGAATTATCCAACGCCTAATAGGCTGATGTACTCACGTGATTGGAAATTTGAATCACTTTTCCGTTACAGTGTATCCAGGATAATCAGTGCACTGATATAGTGGCAATCTATGTTGCCAAGAAAACATCAATGGTAGTTATCAGCAAAGTAGTGAAATATTGATGAAATGATGATATTGAACAGAATTTGTCCGTAATACAATGTCAGAGTTACACAAAACTCTTGTGCCGATCTGCTCCAGATCTGATCTATTTGGTGTTCTTGTAGAAAAGTGTAGAATTTCCAAACCTGTCTCCACCGTATCATTGGACACTCCTAGGAGAATCACAGGTTTTAAGCAGTCTTTATATCTGTACTTGCTCAAATTTCAGAACTGTTGAGACGATTTTACTGCAGAAATGAAGCTCCTTAGTATCAGTCAGTTGAATCGTATCAGTCAGTTGAAGAGAAAAGAAACCACTTATAATAATGTTGTACACTTCAACTTCCAATGCTTGCACTGATTTTTTTGGTTTGTAACACAAGCATAAAGTTAGTTTTACACTTATTTTTATTTAATATTTGCATCACTATTCTGAGTTCTAATTAACAGCTTATGAAAGCCTGATTGACAGTTGTAAATGGAGCACCAGCAATAATACATTGGAAACATTCTGTTCTAAAAGATTAAGCTGTTTGGTCCAAAACCTCTGTTGTGGTTGGATGTCACCTGAGTAAGCAATCAGTAGAGTTTCCATTTTTCAGGGATTTCCATAATCCACTCTTGTTGATATTCTTAATCAACAGAAAGCAGATGGTGCCACAATAGCAAAGCTCTTTCCTGGAATTAATCATGCAAACATTGTGCACATACTCTATCTAACATCAACCTGGTTATCTTGTATCACACAACACACTGAAATGGCTATTTGCATCAGGAGAATTGTTTGGGTATGCATGCCCATAGTTACGATTCTAGGTGAGCCGCGTACAAGTTCTTCACCTCTCCAGGGAATGCTGGTCAATAGCAGTAGTGTCTCACTTGCCTTCGGTTTTAGTGCCAATGACTGAGGAACCGAGACATTAAACACCATATTTCCTACTTTGTGGTAGTACTTTGACACAGTTCCCTGCCAAATTCAACAGACCTGTGTGCCTTGCCATACGTTTCTCTCATCCATGCCATTTGAAGAAAAGGTCCCTAAGGCATAATTTATTATGCTAAGGAGAAACTGTACAGATCAAGAGATGTACTGGACATATGTTAATCAATAATTATCTGAGCAGCTTATTGGGAGAGGTTATAATCCTGAGACACTGAAACGGATAGCAGCTTAACCAACCAAAAGGAATTGACAATGGTTTTATTGGCTGACAAATAAAACAGCATTCACAAATTAGTGCCCATATTATGTTATATCAATATGTTTACAATGTTAATAGTGAAGATATTTTTTAAGTGGTTTATGTGGTTTTATAAAGAAAGTGTATTCACTTAAAATCATTTTATTTTTTGTAGAATATAAAAGACTGATTATGTATAACGGATTTAAATTGGACATGTATAGAATCAGTGCTATTGATTCAGGAGATTATATCTGTTCATATAGCTACAGATACAACCATCATATAAAAAATGAAACCATTCAATTTAGCCTTTCTGGTAAGTATTTTTGTTTCTTTACTACTTTGGATAATTAGATAAATTATGACTGTGTATATATGTGTGATTATTGGGTTTAAATATTGAAATTTAAAATAAACTCTTTGCTCCCCTGTATTGTATACACTACATGCACTTACCAGGGTTGGCTCAATACATTGTGCTGCCTGGGTCCAAGAATAAAATGATGTGCTCTTTATCCACTACATTCTAAACCCAACCATAGTCAGTTGTCAAAAATATAGTTCAGTAGATGGATGCCATTTCTTTAAAATAACACTATTATCCAGATAAAATTTTCCCTATGTACTGCCCCTGCCATATGGTCCTGTGTTCCCACCTGGCCCTGCCTTACCCATAACTTGTTGACAAAAGATATCTAGATTTCTAAATTAACATGATTATTATTTTTTATTTTGTGTAGAGCTGCCAAACTGTGTCAAGCTGGGTACATAATTAGGGGTTTATAATGACAAGTATTTGGAATAAGATACAGATGCATAACACCATACCAAGGAAAACAAATTAATACATAAGAGCAACCTGATTCAAACTTGTTGTTTGGGGATGTTTTATTTTTTATGATAATTCTTATTCAAGAACCAGCACTAATTGGCTAAAATGAAAGTTTACCCCCCCCCCCCACACTGAGATAAGGGGCAGTCTGCAGGGTCTTAGATATAGGTAATCATAGAGGTAAAAAGTATACTAACAAAACAGTGTTGGTTATGCAAAATGGAGGAATGGGCAATAAACATTTTTAAGTAGACTGTCGCTTTAAAATATTTCCTACGTAGATATAATCTTCAGAAAAAAAGGTTGGATGCAATAATACAAGAATTAGAGCTGATATGAGCTCTATCGTGTAAAGGCATTAACAGGTACAAACCCTGTTATACAAACTGGGACCGTAAAAGGTTTGGATTTTTTAATATTTGTGTATTTGCCTCTGTAAAATGGGACAGCTTATGCCATTCAGGCAATATGTATATGCCATAATACAGCTTATACTTGCAACCTAAAGGTATTTTAATATCATTTGTAATACATAGTACCATCAGAAAGGTAATAGCTGGTGTTTTAAATAAATATAGACTAGCATTTGCATTTTAGATCCCAAAAACCAAACCAAAGATGCAGGCAGAAATTATTTTAACTTACTAGCAGGAAAAATTGTAATTTTTAATAATTTTGGGGATTTTTACCTGTGGTATGATATATTGGTTTACACCAGCATCAATGGCCAACTTCTTAAAACATTTGGCAAAAGATCAATATTTTAGAAGTGCACAGAGCCAGATTTAGGTAAAGCTGCAGGGTAGCTTATATTTGCTGTTCTCCATGTTGTTTGCGCATCCACTTTTTCTTTTGGCCACAAAACCTATTACCCAAATTCTTACTTTTGCTTTATTTCTGGGGGGGGGGGGGGAGTGCAGAGGGCCACATGTGGCCCATCTCTGCCCTCCTGTATTCAACCATAATGGAATCTTTCCATCTCTGCCCTCCTGTATTCAACCATAATGGAATCTTTCCATCTCTGCCCTCCTGTATTCAACCATAATGGAATCTTTCCATCTCTGCCCTCCTGTATTCAACCATAATGGAATCTTTCCATCTCTGCCCTAATGTATTCAACCATAATGGAATCTTTCCATCTCTGCCCTCCTGTATTCAACCATAATGGAATCTTTCCATCTCTGCCCTCCTGTATTCAACCATAATGGAATCTTTCCATCTCTGCCCTCCTGTATTCAACCATAATGGAATCTTTCCTAAACATTCTTTGAACCTCAAAATAAGCGAAAAACACGCAGAAAAAGAGATAGATCTGTCACAGTCTCTTTTGTATAAATTATTTTACTGTGATTCAATGATTCATACATAACCACACCACAAATACACTTATTAAAAACACATAAAAAAGCACTACAGGTACAATAGAATAAGATGGAAACAATAATGTAAATAGGGCTAAATACTCTTATGTATTACCCCTCCATAGACACCACAGAATTGTGTTTAGCTTGGAAGCTTTGTATTACATATAATATATGTACACATTACCAGTCCAAAGTCCTTAAAGGGACATTAAACACTTTGCAGTGGTAATATAAAATTATAAATCGCATATATATAAGGAAGTCTGTATTCATTATTTATTCTGTCCCCCTTTCCTGTAATTCCATTCTAAAATTGTGAGCCTTTCAGTTCTTGTTAGAAATGGAAGTGCAGAACACTGTTATATTCCACACAGCTATTGGCTGCACACTCTAGAGACCTATTTATAACTGTCTCTAATTGGCCACAGCAGAGAAGGTAACCTAAGTTACGTGGCAGCTTCCATTGTTTTATAGACACTTGGGGGCCGATTTATCATGTGTCGGGTGGACATGATCCGCTGTACCGGATCATGTCCGCCTGACATCGCTAAATGCTGACAGCATACGCTGTCAGTATTTAACATTGCACAATCATTTCTAGTGAAATGCTTGTGCAATGCCACCCCCTGCAGATTCGGGGCCATTTGGCCACTGGCAGGGGGTGTCAATCATCTCGATTGTATCTAATCGGAATGATTGCTGTCCGCCACCTCAGAGGGGACGGACGAGTTAAAGAGCAGCGGTCTTAAGGCCACTGCTTCTTAACTTATGTATCCGGCGAGCCTGACTGTTAAATGGGCCCCTAAAACTTTACACTTACTATGTCAATATTTAAACATCTAACGAAACTTTAAAAATATATCTATATGTTATTCTCAGACTTATCTTTTCTTTGAATGCTTCATTCTGTCTAGCATTTATTTAGTGTTTAATGTCCCTTTAATGTGCAAAATAAAAAACATATCCATCGTGTTTTGCCTGCTAAATAATAGCTTTTTCAAGAATAAAAGTGCATCTGTAATGTTAAGAAATTAAAATCCCCATCTAGTATTTAACTGGTATGGTAATTGCACAAACATAAAATCCAATATGGCTGCCAGTTCTTTGTGATTGGTCAAAAGGATTTGCATAACCAACCAGTGATATTAAAAGCTATTAGATCGATATCTGATGTGTGATCCATTAATTGATGTAATTTCAGTATGGCTGTCAGTTCTCTATTATTGGTCAGTAGGAATCATATGACCAAACAGAGATGTTATTTATTCAATGGTGGCCACCTGATTTGTAGTCTATTCACTGCAGCTATATTTGTAGTTCTTAATCTTTCACCAAACTTTAACTTCAGGCATAAATGATAGATCTAAAAATATCAATTAACATTATAGAGTATACAATTTATATTAAATAATGTTAACCTTTACAATAGCCAAATATTGGGCTAGATTACAAGTGGAGCGCTAATTTATTGTGCACCCGAAAAAAGGGCAAATTCACCCATTTTTGGCATGCGATAAATAACCAGCCATTAGAAGTGGATGGTTATTGCTACTGCAAGCTCGTGGTAGCAATTAGCGCTGAAAAAATTCAGACAGCTGGTTAATTTTATAAATATGCCCCAATCGGCCCCCCCCCCAAAATATGTATAGTTCCTTTTAAAAAAAAATTATGGCTTTTTTTTTTTTTTTTTTTTTAAATATAACTGCACTAGGCAGTTTTTGGGAGCAGAAACTGGCGACTGTGTGTCACCTTTACATAGCATACAATAAAATAGCATAATAGCTTGTTCTATGGCTAGTTACCACCCAAAGAGCAGCCTCTTTTTGCTCAAAATGTGGCTTTCACAGAGAAGAACTTCACTGTAGCATATTAGGCTGATCCTGACTTAACAGTGCAGTCCAGTCTTGAAATACCAGGCAATCCCTCTCTGAACGAGACAAATGGCAAAACCCCAGACGCACGTTTAGCATGTCTAACACGACTAGTGTGGGCCTCGTCAGTGAGGTGCAGCCATATCCCTCTAGGCACACTGAGCAATGAGTCCATGTCTGGCAGAAAGAAGCTACTCCTAGGTGGAAACCGGGCCATAGAACAAGCTATTGATGCTGCTGTTCGTTCCTGGCAGACTGCTTCTCTTTCTGTTTTGCATATGTAATATGACCCTGGGGATAGTCTCCCTAAGGGTGATGGGGGAAACCAGATGTGGACTCCTTGCCCAATGTGCTTAAAAGGATATAACTGCACCTCACTGACGAGGCCCATAGAAGGCCGAAACAATCGTCTGGGGTTGCTGTTTTCCTTATTCAGTGGAGAATTGCCTGGTATTTTGTGGCTTTACTGACCATGTCGGCGGGATCAGACTGATATACTACAGGAACGTTTTCCCTCTGTGAATAGCACAATTGGACAGAAAGAAGCTACTCCCATGTGGCAACCGGGCAATAGAACAAGCTATTGAGCTGCTGTTCGTTTCTGGCAGACTGCTTCTCTTTCTGTTTTGCATATGTTAATATGACCCTGGGGATAGTCTCCCTAAGGGTGATGGGGGAAACCAGACGAGGACTCCTTGCCCAATGTGCTTAGAGGGATATGGCTGCATCTCACTGACGAGGCCCAGAGAATGCTGAAACGATCATCTGGGGTTGCCGTTTTCCTTGTTCAGAGGAGAATTGCCTGGTATTTCAGGGCTGGACTGACCATGTTGGCAGGATGAGACTGATATACTACAGGAACGTTCTTTTTCTGTGAAAAGCACAATTGGGCAGAAAGAAGCTAGTCCCAGGGGGCAACTGGGCCATAGAACAAGCTATTGAGCTGCTGTTTGTTCCTGGCAGACTGCTTCTATTTCTGTTTTGCCTTTACATAGAAGTCTATGGGAACAGTGCGTTCCCTGTAAATATATATGTATATGCTTATATACATATTAATGTGTTATTATGTCTATATTTACATATTAACACATAAATATATATGTATACATTCATATACATATATTTATATTTGCTGCACATGAGAACGAGGCTCCTATTTGAGCCAATAGAAGCGTGCTCTCATGAGCGAGATCGCGTTTGCATTGCGCCTTACTTGTAATACTCAGTTGAGCACAAATATTGCTTACTCCAATCTAGCCCATTGTTTGGCAGTATTAGGGACCCAGGATGGCCTTGGTGTGGTTACTGGGCTTGACCTATTTGGCCAGATACAGTAACTAACTCTTCCATTTTTGTTTTTTTAATCTTAGTTGTGAGTGCTATTGAGCACCCAGGGCTGTGCATTTTGCAGGGTCCTAGGATGTGTACCCAGTCCAGTTTGAGAGTGAAGTCCACTTCAGTGTTTTATATACATGGTGTATATATACATATGACATGACATATTTCAAAATAAAAAAGATTTTCCTTGTACCTGTAAATATATTAAATGAAAATATGTATTAAAAATACTATTAGAAAATGCCCTTTTTATTTAAAAAAAAATAATAAAAAAAAAATAAAAAAAATAAATAAATATATATATATAAAAAGATGTTCATAGTGTAAATCCACTTTGTCTCTAATTCATTTAGTTCATTAAAGGACCACACAATACAGTAGAATTGAATAATTGACAAATAGACAATAAAAAGAGACAATGCAATAGCAGTAAATTTGAAATGAGCAGTAGAATATTTTCTGGCAAATTTTAAAGGTAATTCCCTTTTCCCTTCTTCTGTATTGTGACAACCATCAGCCAATGACAACATTGTGACAACCATCTGCCAATCACAACATTGTGACAACCATCTGCCAATCACAACATTGTGACAACCATCTGCCAATCACAAAATGCATATACATATATACTGTTCACTTTTGCACATGCTCAGTTGGCGTTGGAGCCTGAGAAAGTGTGCACATAAAAAGAATGTGCACGTTTTGATTATGGAAGTATATTAGAAAGGTTTTTTTTTTGCATGCTTTATCTGAATCTTTAAACTTTAATGTTGACCGTAATGTCCCTTAAAAAGTATTACCACCCCTTCAATGGGGTTCAACCTCTCTTAAATCTATAATTGAGAGAATTTTTGTTATCAAAATGCAGAGAAACTGTGGGCTAGATTATGACTGGCGTGCTAACTGTTGTGCTCAAGTGTAAAGGACTTTATCTCTCATATGAGCACAATTTAAGTTAATGCAGGTTAGTGTGACTTCAGAGCTCTGGTTAACTATATTGCGAAACAAACAAAAATCTGAAAACACCTCAAAAATACTTTTAAAAGTATAGTTACACTCATATTAACACTGTCTAATAAAAAATATTAAAAAATATTGCACACAAAAGTTATAAGGGCTCAAAGATATGAGGTCTCAGGTGTTAGGGGGAAAAAAGACCTACAAAGGGCTTTAACATAGAGATACATACAGATACATCACTAAAGATGTATATGTATGTATATATATATATACAGTATATATATATATTATAGCCAGGATGTGCACTCTCACCTTCCATCATCTGCCAGGGTGCTAGTAATATACATAGTAACAGAAATGAAAACTTGCACTCACTGGGTATTTCAAAAATCAGATTTACTGTGACAAGTGTAACGTTTCGGGAACTTTACGTCCCCTTCCTCAGACACCTGAGGAAGGGGATGTAAAGTTCCCGAAACGTTACACTTGTCACAGTAAATCTGATTTTTGAAATACCCAGTGAGTGCAAGTTTTCATTTCTGTTACTATATATATATATATATATATATATATATATATATATATATATATATATATATATATATATATATATGTATATATATTGTAACAAGAAACTTTGGCAACCACTGTCTTCTAGGGTTTAAATGCAATAGAGGACAATCCAGTTAAAGTTTTCAAAACTTTATTTTCTTCCAAAATAGCAAGGTGACTTTAACAGCAGCATACAGTTTGTTCACAGGTAAGGCAAAAGGAACAGAATCAGTCTCTGCACAAGCTTCCATAACAGCAAATCTCTGTCTGCATTGTCTGCAGCAATACAAATGTCCTTTACAGAATGTAACAGCAAACAGAAATCCAGCAAAATGTTTAGTACATCATATTTTTCACAACACATCATATCAGGCCTCCTGCCTGGCTGTAATCTACTTAGCTAGAGAAATGCTTCCCTTTTAAACCCTAGGAGCAGTAATCATGAGCCACAACTGAGTTTAATTGTCTTTAACAGCTGTAAGGTATTCACAACTAAAAACACTAATCACTTCCCTGGGGTTTCTTAGCAAAATGGTAAAGTGAAATGTATTAAACTCGGTCTAATATATACTCCCTCTATCACCAAACCAGACTTTCTGTCACACTTCCTCCCCCCCAGCTCACACTTGGTGGAGTGAGCAACCATAGACATTAAAGAGTGCACCCTTGAAAGACCATCAGCATTGCCCTGCAAAAGTCCTGCTCTGTGCTCAACAAAGAAATGAAAAGGCTGCAGACTAAGAAACCATCTAGTCACTCTTGCATTCCTCTTATTCTGACTCATCCATTTGAGAGGAACATGATCTGTAATCAACCTGAATTTCCTCCCCAACAAATAGTACTGAAGAGACTCCAAAGCCCACTTAATAGCTAAACACTCTTTTTCAACAATAGAGTAATTTTTATCTTGTTGGTTTTAATTTTCTACTAAGAAATAATACAGGATGCTCCTCCCCTTGGTACACTTGGGAAAGAACAGCCCCCACACCAATATCAGAAGCATCAGTCTGCACTATAAAATCTTTACAAAAATCTGGAGTTACCAAAACTGGATAGGCACACAGGGCATCTTTCAAATGCTTAAAAGCCTTGTCTGCTTCTGTAGACCATTTAACCATCACTGGTGATTTTGCCTTTGTAAGATCAGTTAAAGGAGCAGCTATTGTAGCAAAATCTGGAATAAACCTTCTATAATATACAGTCAAACCCAAAAAACTCTAACTTGTTTCTTAGTTAGAGGCTGGGGCCAGTTTTGTATGGCTTCTATTTTAGTTGTCTGTGGCTTAACTAATCCTCTCCCAATTGTATATCCCAAGTACTTCGCTTCCTCTAAACCAATGGTACATTTTGAAGGATTCGCAGTTAAGCCAACAGAGAAAATGGAGTCAAGAACTGCCTGAACTTTTGGGAGATGTGATTCCCAATCTGTACTATAAATGATTACATCATCAAGATACGCTGCAGCATAACGAACATGGGGCTTTAGAATTCTATCCATCATTCTCTGAAATGTTGCAGGAGCACCATGTAACCCAAATGGCAAAACTGTATACTGAAACAACCCATCTGGAGTTGAAAAAGCAGATTCCTCCTTTGCCTGATCAGTGAGGGGTACCTGCCAATAGCCTTTCGTTAAATCAATTGTTGTTAAATAACGTGCTTTTCCTAGTCTTTCTATTAACTCATCAACCCTAGGCATTGGGTAGGTATCACATTTTGAAATACAATTTAATTTACGATAATCATTACAAAATCGTAAAGTACCATCCGGTTTAGGAACTAACACAATTGGACTGCTCCAATCACTGTATGATTCTTCAATCACCCCAAGTTTTAACATTTATTCCACCTCCAATTTAATAGCCTTTCTACGGGCTTCAGGAACTCTATAGGGTTTAAGGGAACCTTTTCCCTGGTTCTATAACTATGTCATGTTTAATTACGTTAGTTCTCTCTGGCATCATGGAAAAAACCTCTCTGTTCCTTCTAATAAAGTCCTTGACCTCTTGCTTTTGATGCACAGATAGGGTTTCAGAAACATTTACCTCTGGCTCAGTAACAGGTATCTCTGTTGTATTTACCACACACAAAACCTCCCTATTCTTCCAGGGCTTCAGTAAATTAATGTGATATATCTGCTCAGGTATTCTTCTCCCTGGCTGACCCTAGTTTACATCACCCACCTTTTCAATTATCTCATATGGGCCGTGCCAAGTAGCCAAAAATTTATTTTCTACTGTAGGGACTAAAACTAGTACCCTGTCACCAGGCTGAAACACTCTAACCCTAGAATTATGATTATAACTGTGTTTTTGTGCTTCTTGGGGTTTTCCCATATGTTCCCTAACTATGGGCATGACAGCCTCCATTCGATCCTGCATTTGAGATATATGCTCAATAACACTTCTATAGGGTGTAGTCTCATGTTCCCATGTCTCTTTAACAATATCAAGTAACCCACATGGATGTCGACCATACAAAAGTTCAAAAGGTGAAAACCCTGTTGAGGCCTGAGGAACTTCCCTGATAGAAAACATTAAATAAGGCAATAAAAGGTCCCAATTGTTTCCATCCACATCAATTGCCTTCCGTAACTTACTCTTTAGGGTCTTATTGAACGTCACTACTAGCCCATCAGTTTGAGGGTGATATACTGAAGTTTTCAGATACTTAATATGGAGCAGTTTACACAATTCTTGTGTAACCTTAGATATAAAAGGAGTCACTTGATCTGTCAAAATGTCCATGGGTATACCCACTCTACTAAACATAAGCATAAGTTCCTTTGCTATAAATTTTGCAGAACTATTACGTAGGGGTACTGCCTCAGGATAGCGGGTTGCATAATCCAGAACAACCAGTATATACTGGTGTCCTCTGGCTGACTTCACCAGTGGACCTATCAAGTCCATGGCAATTCTTTTGAATGGCACATCAATGATTGGTAAAGGCACTAATGGACTACGAAAATCCTTAGTGGGAGAAGTTAGCTGGCATTTGGGACATGAAGAGCAATAATTATTAACGGCCTTAAACATACCTGGCCAGTAAAACCTTCTAAGGACTCTTTCTTTAGTCTTATCCATTCCCAGATGCCCCCCTAGTATGTGACTATGTGCAAGATTTACAACTGTATTACGAAAAACTTGAGGTACCAACAACTGTTTAACAATATCTGTGCCCTTTTTTGTCTATTCTGTATAGCAGGTTATTATTTACTTCAAAGTGAGGATAAGGTAATGGATTTTCTGGCTGTGAAATAACACCATTTACAACCCGGATATAATTTCTTGCTTCAGCCAAAGTGGGATCCTCCCATTGGGCACTTTTAAAATTACCACAATTAACCTCCAAATCTAATAAATCTTCATTGCTTTCTGTACTAACACCTGGCTCATTATTCTGGATAGGCTGGTCTCCTATCAATACAGGCATAGGACAATAAGTTTTACCTTTACTGTTTTCGTCCAAATCAATTTCAGAAAAAAGAAACACAAAATCCTCAATTGTTTAATTCCCTTTGGACTCCTTAGCTGAATTTACTATTAAAGCCCATAATTTAAAAAACTTAGGAAAATCTCTTCCTATCACCACCTCATGAGCTAATTTGGGTACTACACCTACCCGATGTTTTAAAGAACCACATTTTGTTTCGAAATTTACATCAGCTGTAGCATATTCACGTTTATCACCATGAACACAAAGAATACCCATTTTATGCTTATGATCTATAGTCACATCAGGTACTATACATTTTGCCACTAACCATACTACCTGAATCAAGTAATGCTTTACACATTCTATCATTTACAGTCACCAAACACATTTGAGAGACATCACTATTATCAGGATGAATACAGTTAGACAGAAATGAGTGCGGCCCTGTATTATCACTTGTACTATAGTCCATCTGTTCATCTTTAAGGGCACAGTCTCTGGCAACATGACTATATGTTGCACCAGCACTTCAGTACTCTCTTTCTGTGTTTTTGCCATAATCCTAGTATTCTCCGCCTATGCCAACACCAACTGCTGCAGAGCTGCACTGTTTTCAGCAGCTTTTCTATTGGCCTCCTGTTGCACAGCGGTAGACTGAATCAGTGCTTTAATAACTTCCTCCATGTTGTTTGCAAATGATAAAACCCACAGACATAAAATGTGGCGGCCCACATTCTCCACCATATGTAACAAGAACCTTTGGCAACCACTGTCTTCTAGGGTTTAAATGCAATAGAGGACAATCCAGTTAAAGTTTTCAAAACTTTATCTTCTTCCAAAATAGCAAGGTGACTTTAACAGCAGCATACAGTTTGTTCACAGGTAAGGCAAAAGGAACAGATTCAGTCTCTGCACAAGCTTCTAAAACAGCAAATCTCTGTCTGCATTGTCTGCAGCAATACAAATGTCCTTTACAGAATGTAACAGCAAATAGAAATCCAGCAAAACATTTAGTACATCATATTTTTCACAACACATCATATCAGGCCTCCTGCCTGGCTGTAATCTACTTAGCTAGATAAATGATTCCCTTTTAAACCCTAGGAGCAGTAATCATGAGCCACACCTGAGTTTAATTGTCTTTAACAGCTCTAAGGTATTCACAACTAAAAATATTAATCACTTCCCTGGGGTTTCTTAGCAAAACGGTAAGGTGAAATGTATTAAACTCGGTCTAATATATATACTCCCTCTATCACCAAACCAGACTTTCTGTCACTATATATATATATATATATATATTGTTCAGTATAGATGGCACACACCAGCAAAATCAACACCCTGGAACGCTACAAATCAATAGTGTATATATTCCAGTAGTATCCAGACTCTGCATTAATCCTGAGGATACAAAGGCAGGCATACACAGGTATAGAAATTTGAGTGCCTTTAATGGGTGCAAAGAAACGAAATAGGCCCACAGCCAAACATTTCAGCTTTCGCAGGAGCTTTCTTTAGTGGAGGCCAAACAGTCATGTCTGTTTGGTCGCCACTAAGAAGTATCCTCAGGATTAATGCTTAAGGGATTAAATGCTATATACTCCTCTGTGGGAAACATAAATAATAATAACTTAACTATTTACATAGTAACGTATAATGTAAACTTTAACATTATTTCTAACATAGAAATAATGACACAACAACTTCTTGGTTACAAAACCTGCAGGCCACGTTTATTGTGGCAACACAAGGAACCAAATGACCAGCACAAATAAACATGGACTAGGGGGGCGGAAATCAGGTACTAGCTAATGCGTAGTAACCCATGCTAACAAGATGGGCAGTGGTAGGATCAAGACGTGGGGTTTCTCCCAATGTCTCATTGCATACTGCAGTAATCCAGGCAAACCTGCCCAGCAAAGACCTCTACTCCCTAACCCCCTAAGCACCACTCTATTCAAAGGGAAGCCCAGCTGCTGTCCTTCCAGTTGTGTTGACGCTCGAATGGCTGCCCAGTGCACGAACGAGTGCCCCACTATCCAGACTCGAAGCAGACCACTGCAAGGCCCTGCAAAAGAAAAAAGTGTTAACCACACACCGAAACAGGGAAACATAAACACACCGTACTAACTTAGCAGTGGGATAAGAGGGGTCTCACATATAGCTGATACCTTTTAGATTTCCACCTCCCCAATACCTTGATATGGTCAGCTGACCAGCCTAAAGCCGCTTGTGTTGTAGCTGCCCCAACCCAAAATGAATGAGGTGCGATAGTATGAGGATTCAACCCTGCCTTTTCAGCAGCCCATACTAAGACCCTTTGGAATTGAAATCTCGTGAGAGGGGTACCATCCCGATGAATTAGAAACCTATGATGACCCACTGGACGCACGTCCGAGAAGGCCTTCAATAATGCATAAGGGCAACTTAACGTTCCCTGGTTTGTAGGGGGCGACAACCATGCCCCCCTACTTTCCTGATCCACTTTGGATCTAGGGATAAATAACAATACCTTATTTTTGGCAAATCTCACATGTTCGCATAATACCCCTCCAATTTTTGCAGTCTTAGACTGTGGTACCAATTCTCCCACTCTAAGGGCCCCGTGAAATGTCATGGCAAATGCTGCGGAAAAGAGCTGCACCTCATAGACTGAGGAGCAGACCTCAGGTAGAACCTGAAGTAAAAGGCGTAACCTATTATCGGTTATGGGTTCCCTAATGTCCGCTGACCTCCCCCAGCCCCGTAGAATTTGGCGAACCAAAAACGTCTTGGAAGAGTCCGTCAGGATAAACAACTTAAAGAAGAAGGATACCGCCGTTAATCTCGCTGTCACCACCCCATTTTTCGCCTGTTTACCCCTGAGCTCCGCAAGCCATCACAACAAACAGTCTTGCTCACCTGCACAGGATGAAAATCCTTGAACCTCGCAGAAGAAAACCCATTCCTCCCAATGCCTTACATATGATTTCCGGGTGGAAGGTGCCAGGGAAGCCTTCAGTAACGGTATCATCCAGTGCCACCTGCCAAAGGAAAGGAGGACAGGGAACACCATGCGTCACGGCGTTAGGCGCAACCTTCTTAAAAGTATCCCATTCAAGGGGGGCGGAGCTAACTGCCATACAGGAAAGCTGCACTTTGTCAGAGCTCCTCTGCTAAAAACCTTATTAAAACCTCAAATCAGCCTATATCAACTGAGGTAAACAACAGATCACTTTAGAAGGACAAGGAATCAATCGATCTGGGACTAAAATTGGGCTTTTACAGCAAAAACAAAACCATCCAGTTCAGACTTCCAGGGCCCATTCAGGAAAGTCCCCGGCTGCGGCCTACACTGGATCCAGAGGTAGGAGTTAAACAACACAAAATAACCTCATTAGCTTGGGGAAAATAGAGAAACATACCCCAGATACTAAACTACCTAAAATAAAATGTTTTTTTACATGCTACAAGTGGAAATAGCTTAACCCTGAGGAGAAAGGGAGGTGGGAAAATCACCATTTTTAGCAACATTCTGCAAAGTTTATTGGCCCCTCTGCACCCCACAACTGTGTCCTTTTAAGAAGTACCAAGACCCCCAACCCTAGTCAGGAAAGTCAGAGAGACACTGAAGGGACAAAGGTTGGGAAAGCTTATAAAGGACACTTGATTATAAATATCTCCCTTTATTTAAACAGAAAGGGTTTTATTTTTACAGTAAAGAATACACATCAATACAGAGTTGGGATTTCACTCCTGAACATTATACTGCAGCATAAAATAGCACCTTGCACTGCATATGAGTAGTATGGGCTAACTAAAGAAGCAGCTGCACAGTGACAGAGCTACATGCAACATAATCTCACATCTTAATGATTTCTTAATACATCCATGCTAAATATAAGCTAACAAAGCATCTTTAGAGGACGTCGTACAGTAGCTGACACCTTTGCATTGCCTGTACATAACAGCCAGAGCCGCAAACATACCATTGCAACATGAAAAACAAATCACAAACGGTCAAAGATTGTCTATCACAAGCACAATTAAAGCAAAGAAATCTGGAAAATTCTCTAACACCAACAATAAGCAATTTGCCCTCATCACAATCAGACATGACGGAACCAGCCCTGTCAGTGTCCGCAAATAAAGAGTTACTAAGTCAAATAAAGGTGCTATTTCAGGAAGAATTGAAAACGGCCATATCTGAACTTAGACAAGACATACGAGAAATTGGAGGGCGTACAGCGGAGCTGGAGGAGAAACTTGATGAAGTAGTTGTTGAAATACCACAAATACACAATGCCATTCAGGAGCAGTCATCACATATCAAAAGGCTGGAAGATCAAATAGAAGACCTTGAAAACAGGTCGAGAAGGTCGAATCTCAGGATCCGAAACCTCCCAGAAACCTACACTAATCTTCCAGACACAGTCACGAAGATATTCCGCCAACTTTTACCAGAAATGGACACCGCCATGCTACTCATGGATAGAGTGCATAGGGCTCTCTCCAGACCGCCACAGCCCTCCATGGCCAGAGACATTATCTTAAAAATGCATTACTTCCATATCAAAGATCAAATACTTACGGCAGCCAGGAATGCACAAACACTCTCGTATGAAGGACACTCTTTGCAAATCTTTGCAGATTTAGCTCCGATCACCCTACGCAGAAGGCAAGAGCTCAAGCCTATTTTATCCATATTAAATAACATGCAAATAAGATATAGATGGAACTTTCCGTTCAAACTATCATTTACCTATCAAAACAACCCCTACTCCTGTACGACAGTTGAAGAGGTACAGGAAATTCTTAGGAAGCTACATCTTCTAACAGACATACAAAGCAAGGATCAGCCTCCTAAACCTCAGAGACAATCCTTTCAAAGGGAATGGACACCTGCAAGGAAACAGAAAACCCCCCGAAAAGGGCTCAAAAACTCAAAGACCCCAAGCAGGACTGATCAGAGTTCAGAATCCGAGGACGAAGAAACCTGAACTTACAAACAAACTCTTCAAGCCTGTTATCTATCGCTGTTTAACTACCTGAATAGGCAATCCACTGTTCTGTAAAGGTATTATGGTTACTTAAAAAATGCATATTAATTTTTAGTACCTATTCCAATAACAAAAAAAAGGTAAGGTTGTGAGTTGGATAGATCAGCATTTTACTGACCCTACATAATATTTCCGGACATTACACTCTTGTCTAAACCGTTGAGACGTTCCTCATAATTCATACCCTATCCCTTTCAAACCCACACCCATATCCTTGTTTACCCAGCACCCTCCCACCCCCTACCAGATTACCCACTTATCTTTCCCTCCCTTCCTTCCCTCCCCATGCCCCCCCAGTTATAACATGGTTCTCATATTCTAAACATTAAGATATATGTTGATTTTTTTTTTGCACTATTGTGAAAATGAATAATGTCACTGTTTAATTGCTCTACTCATTTGACTTGAAATGTTTATGTTTGTTATGTTTGTTATAATTATAATGTTCTTAATAGTTGACGACTCATTATACATTACAATGCACACTTTATCACAGATAGCATCACTCCTAAAGTTCACAAGGAAAGCTAGAAAACCAATAATACAAGCTCCTACCACCATAGGCAATTCTCTACTTCTAACCTAAGATATATCAAACAAAAGTTTTCATCTCCACTATTGATATCTGCAGTGAATGAATACAAAAATTAGACGAGCCAACAGAAATATACATATCAGCACATACACAACTCCTACCCAAATATGGCTCCAATCACGGTAATCACACACAACGTTAGAGGTTTGCACTCTAACGTCAAACGAAAAAGGCACTTCAGGAATATAAAAATCTGCAAGCACATATAGTGTTACTACAAGAAACACATTTCACAAAAGCAAGCACACCCAAATACTGGGATAAAGCATATTCACAACAATACCATACAACTACACATAAGAAGCATAGAGGAGTGTCAATTCTATTACACAGTTCCTTAAACTTTAAAGAGGAAGAAATCATAACCGACAAAGAGGGAAGATACCTGATAATTAGGGGATACATACACAATACCCCTATCATGATAGGCAATATCTATGCCCCAAACGACCACCAAGCTCAATTCCTAACTAAAGTTAGCAAACTACTAACCATGTGGAATAAATATAAAATAATCGTGGGAGGAGATTTTAATCTCACATTAGATAATCTAATAGACAGGTCCCAACATATAACCCGTACGCAACAGAAAAGAGAACCTAAACATAAAATCCTGGGTGATTTCCTGCTTGATCACAATTTTATTGATGGGTGGAGGACCTTAAACAAAGGTGTGAGAGAGTACACATATTACTCACCAGTTCACGACTCTCATTCGAGAATCGACTACATTTTATTGAGCCAGATTCTGGTTCCATTACTCATGCAGGCGAAAATACATAATTGCACATGGTCAGATCACTCTATAGTTGAGATCACACTACAGGGGATAACAAATCAAAACAGAACCAAAGCATGGGCATTTAACCCTAAAATAATAGGGGACCCACTTGTTAAGCAAAAATTATTAGATGAACTTACCCACTTTATAGCAGCAAATAATGGATCTACACTTAACCCTTTACACCAATGGGGAGCACTCAAGGCTTTCGTTAGAGGTTACCTGATGACTGAATCAGCAAGGCAGCATAGACTCCACCAATCACATATAGGAAAACTGAGAACAGACATTTCAAACCTGAAAAGGGAAGTGATAGCACACCCAAGCAATGCTAATAACAAACAACTGAAACAGAAAAACAAAGAACTAGACAATCTCCTCTCAGATGAAGCTAACAAATACATAAAACTACTAGATACACACTATTTTATCCACTCCAACAAACCGGATAGAATGTTAGCAAACAAATTACAGGAAATCACTAGAGCTACAGCGGTACCACAGATTCATACACCGACAGGAAAGGTAGCAAATGACCCCCTAGAAATTGTAAACTCCTTTGCTGACTATTATAATGCACTCTATAATCTCCCGACTCCCAAAGTGAATCAAGAAGCGGCTGAAACACTAAATAAGTTCCTAGCAGACAGTACAATGCCTCAATTGTCTCAATCTGACGTTACAATGCTAAACAACCCCATTTCAGTAACAGAGGTTTTGCTTGCCATAAAAGATCTTAAGCCAAACAAAGCTCCAGGACCAGATGGTTATTCCGGAATATTTTATAAAACCTTCAAAAATATATTAGCCCCACAATTAGTCACTATCTTTAATTCTATAATGAAAGGAAGTGAAATCCCAAAAGAAATGCTCCTGGCCAGAATATCAGTTATCCCTAAATAAAAATAAGCAGTTATGCCAAAATTATAGGCCCATCTCCCTTATAAACCAAGACATAAAACTGTTCACGAAAATCCTGGCAAATAGACTAAACGATCCCCTAACTAAATTGATACATTCAGATCAAGTCGGTTTCATTAAATCCAGGGAAGCGCCAGACAATACCCGTAAAGTCATCAATTTAATAAATTATGCTGCGGTACATGGAGTGCCTTCTCTGCTCCTTTCGTTGGATGCAGAGAAGGCATTCGATAGAGTAAACTGGAGCTACATGACCGCCTTATTGACTAAAGTAGGAATACGAGGAGAATTCTTAAACGCTATCTCATTACTGTACTCAACTCCTGAAGCATATATTAGACTAGCAGGATATAACTCTAAATCAATACCAATCCGAAATGGAACAAAACAAGGATGCCCCCTCTCCCCACTGTTGTTCGCCTTGTGCATAGAACCCCTAGCACTTAAAATTAGGGAATGTACAGATATCTCAGGAATTAAAGTAACTAATACAATATATAAACTTGCATTATTTGCAGATGATGTCATTTTAACCCTTACAAAGCCCACACTTTTTTTACCACCCTTATATAATATCCTACAACCGTTTGGAGTGGTGTCAGGATATAAAATAAATGAAGATAAATGCGAAGGCATAGGAATCCATCTACCATCGCATACTAAAAAATTGTTAGAGGCTAATTTCTCCTTTAAATGGGCAAGCAAAACTATAAAATACTTGGGAATTCACATCACGACTGATGTCTATGCACTTTTTAAATATAATTACAAACCCCTATTCGCACAAATACGGCAACTTATGTCCAAATGGATGAAATACAAAATATCATTCCTGGGAAGTATTATAGTATCTAAAATGACAATCCTACCAAAACTTCATTACCTGTTCAGATCTTTACCTATATCCATCCCAATAAGGGAATTACATAGTTTACAAAACGATATTCTCTCTTTTATTTGGCAAAATAAAAAAGCGAGGATTAACAAGCATATTATGACCAGACATAGAGACGGGGGAGGAATGGGTATACCCCATCTGATATCATATTACAACGCCGCCAGAATGGCACAAACAGCTTTATGGTGTACAAGAGATAAAACCATACAATGGGTGCAATTAGAAGCTAACATAATAGGAGTTAATAATATAGCCAAACTTCTATGGTCCACAAAACAAAGCAGGCACAAGCAGGGGAAGCGATTCATATCCATTACACACACATTATATATCTGGGACAAATTAACACATTATTATCAAATCACAAACACCAAATCCCCGATAACCCCTCTAATTGATCTCAACTCCTCCATAGATAAGATAGTACAGGATAAATGGGCTAACAGAGGACTGTACAGGATAGCAGACATCCTCATTAATGGGACATTAATGACACATAACCAATAGTATGAACTAGACCCTTTAGACACACATACGTGGTACCACTACTTCCAGTTACGCTCTAGAGTACATGAAATTATGGGTACATCAACCACACGCGTTACCACCCCCTTTGAATCCATATGTCTTTCTAAAACTAGGCCAAAAGGCTCCATAACTAAATTATACCTAATATTCAATATAAATAATAACACAAACAAAACATCAACAATGGACAAATGGGAAGCAGATTTTGGAAAGGAATGGGCAATTACAGACTGGATTCAGACACTCAGACAGGGTACAAAGTTCACGATTAACTCCGCATTACAGGAAAATTACCTAAAATCAGCCTATAGATGGTATTTATACCCCACTAGACTACATAAGATAGGAAACCAAAATAGTAATTTATGTTTCAGAGGATGCGGAGAGATTGGCACCTATATGCATATGTGGTGGCACTGTGAAAAAATACAACACTTATGGCAAGAAACAAACAAATTATTGCAAGACATATATGACAGAGAAGTAACATTATTACCAGAACATGCTTTGCTACACCTCCCAATGAGAGGATTCCTACCAAAACAAAATAAATTAATTGCTCAATTATGTACAGCAACAAGATTATGCCTTGCTAGATACTGGAAAAATGATCCACCAGGGTTCTACATAATTCAACAAAAAATAGAATATTTATACAAAATGTCTAGTTCAGTAGCGGATTTAATGGCAACTAAAGACACATTCATAGAAATATGGGAACCCTGGATAATGTACACAGAAGCAAAACACAGAGAGCAAGCCAACACCATAACAACTGTCAGGCCCCATATCAATCCTGGTGTACAAGCTAAATAGCCAAAGACAAGCTAATAGTATACCAACACCGACCATATCAGGAGACTTACTGATTTAGGAGAGATGTTGAAGTTTTGAATGTACAAGTCAACTATTCTTAGTTTATATCTATTTGTTGTCCTTTTATATCTGATAATAATTCATACAAAGTTTTCAGGAAAACAAGAATGGACCACAGGTCTTTACTGTTTAAATTTATTATTTTTAGTTGTTTTTTTTTTTTGCATTGTATAATTTATCTTTCTGTTATGATGTGCAAAATATGCAAGCACAATATGTTATATGTTACATATGATAATAAAAGCAATTTCTGAAAAAAAAAAGTATCCCATTGAAAACCGGAAAGTGCATCAAGCTATGATATTAGAAACCCCAGGGACATGCCGTGCTTGAAACTCGATGTTCCGCTTAAGGCATCCCAAGACCAGAATCCGAAGATATCTTACCACAGCTGGGAATGATGAGGAAAGTCTATTGATGGCAAAGACCACACTCATGTTGTCTGTCCAAAAACAACTGATCTGTCCCTCATTTCGTCACCCCATAGCTCCAGAGCTACCAGTATGGGGAAGAGCTCTAGGAGACAAAGGTTCCTGATAAGCCATTTGACTGTCCATTCTACCGGCCATGGCTCCGCGCTCCACTTACCGCTTAGGTAAGCACCATAGCCAAAGGAGCCCACAGTGTCCGTAAATAAGTGGATGGCATGCGTGGACGTCTGAGGTTTTTGCCAAATGCAAACCCCATTGAAATCCCTGAGAAACTGATCCCAAATCTGAAGATCATCCCTCATGTCTTTATTAACTGCTATCTTTGCCTTCGGGCAAGTCAGCCCCAGTAACAAGCTTTCCATCCTTTTCAAAAAAATTCTTCCAATTGGGATAACTCTCCCAGCGAAATTAAACAGGCCCAATAGGGATTGCAGTTCCTTCGGCATGCAGAAGGAAGAAGAAGCGATTTGTCTAACCTCTATCAGCATCTTCTGAACTTTAACCGTGGGGAGTTTACATTCTTCCGCCACTGAGTCAATTTCTATCCCTTAGAATGTCAGCCTTGTACACGGGCCTTCAGTTTTGTCCTCTGCTAGCGGGACACAAAATTTATTCATCATAATTCTCATGGTGTGCAGAAGCAGCTCACATTCCCTAGAAAATAAGGTCTACCTACCAATAAAAAGTCATCCAAATAATGAGCGATTCGGTCTTCCCCGCCACCTCGGCCACAGCCCAGTGTAAGAATGTGCTGAAAGCCTCAAAGTAAGTGCAGGAGATCGAACATCCCATGGGGAGACAACGATCAACATAGTAGGATAATAAACAACCCATTAAGTAAAAGGAAGTAGGGTGAACTGGAAGTAACCGGAAAGCTGATTCCACATCTAACTCGTCAAAGGACTGATAGTGCACCGTGCTCAGCTCAGCCGATATGGCATCATTCACTGACTTACCCTTGGGAAATGAAAGGTGTTAAATCATCCTAAATTTCCCTGGATCCTTCTTAGGCATCACTACTAACGGTGAAATAACCAATCCCGGTATTGTCTTCTTTTGAAAGGGGCCCGCCATGCGACCCAGAGAAACCTCCTTACCCAACTTATCCCTCAGTGCAGCAGGGAACTGGCATGCAGATTTCAAATTCATGCACACCTTGGAGCCTGTAACCTTACCCTGAACAGGAATGATGCAGCCATCCTGAAGGCCATCCTTCAGTAAAGCCGCTGTAGCCTTATCAGGGTACAGAGCGAGCCACGGTCTAATTTCAGCCACCTTCAACTGGGTGACTGCCCTTACCAGCAGCAGCGCCTCTTGGTCCTGACCTCTCCTGTTTCTCAAATTTCTTAACAAAATCTGCTGCTTGGTGAGGCCCCCCGAAGTTGTGGCATGTGTGCCAAAAGGAACAGGCAGTTCCCAGCGCGCAATGCTTGACCTGGAATTTCCAATAGACCCGGTGCAACGCCTCGGAAATATGTTGGCAGCATGTACCTGTGGTGTCCCAGCTGGAGGAGCAGAAGTCCCAGGGATCCTTTCTGGACCCAGCCGGCCCAGAGCTGCATCTCCAAACATCCAAAATCCAGGAGAGTATAACCTACCATATTCCTGCGAAAGGCCTCATCGTAATCGTGCCATGCTCCCTCACGATAGTTTTTCTCGATAATCTCCATGTTCTCTATGTATTTCAGTATGGCCAATGACTGGTCAGGTCTCTTCACCAAATAACAAGAAGAGTAGACCCTGAAGCATCTCCTCCATTCCCGGAATGTATCCGGGCGCTGGAAATTCTTCGGGCCTGTCCCATCTTTGACTCTCTCCTTTTGGTGTTCACATAGTTCCTGTCCTGAATGCGCTTGACCGTCTTAGTTTTAAGGTGCTCATGCAAATCATATGAGGACCAGGAGTGCATATCGCAATGAAGTGCCACCTTGCGGTTGGCAGGCCCACGGATATCAGTCTGGTTCGGAGTTTCGATGCCCTAGCTGACATTTTAGAGGTAACAGGTTCAGATGACCATTGTAACCCTTTCCTAGCAGTCTCTTTTTCCTCTGTCAACCACTTAAGCATCCTATACATATGTTTATGCCCTTTTGCATTTAATCCCAAAGCCCTATTGTTCTCAGAACGAGAGTAATCCAAAGATAACATGAAACTCCTAAACCCCACTGAAACTGAGGACTCACCAGTTTGTGACCCCCTCCCTGTCGGTATCGCCACCACACCCGAATTCAATGGACGCTCATCCTCTGACACGATGGAGTCAGCACCACTCTCTCTCTCCAGGGCACTTTCTAAATCTCCAGTTGTCACCATATTGCTATCCTGAAAAAGAGAATGTAAGAGGGGAGTACAACGCAGGGGAAGTTCAGCTCTCCCCTTCCCCCTAGACACACCCCTCATGTCAAACACTCTAGGTACGCATGGGCGCTTGCCTCGCCCCCTCACATGCACACTCTGTTCTTCCTCTAAGAAACTCTCAATCTCATCACTAAAGTGTGCTGCCTTAGGGGCCTGGGGTGGAGGCTTCCTATGACTTCTAGATGGCGCCGTTTCCATATCTAGACTATGGAATTGTGATGGGTGACCCTGCTTAACTGCTGATCTAGTGACCACTTTCCTAGCAGACGCTTGAGCTACCGCAGCACGCTAGGGCCTAGTGTCCCCAGACGCGCTCTCAAACCCATCCATACTGCCATCATCCGTACCAACAACCATGCCTGTGGAATCCGAGTCAACATTATCGCCCACATCCATACTCATACTAGGCTTTATTGGAGCCTCCACTCCTTTATTACGGCCTGTTGCGGCCTTTGCCGCTGATCGCGCACTCGCACCCAAACATAGCCCTCTGCTTGCCTGTTTTCTGAATCCATTCTGGTTCCAGATTTCCCCATTGTAGCTCCCCTGCCACCTTTAATAAAAATACTAAGCCCCTGAGATACCTGCGCACCTACTGCCCTTTTAAGCCTAACCCCTGGAGCTAAAGAACTCGATGTGCTCCTCTTCATGGCCGGGCGTCGAATGGCGATACCGGAAGTGACATCACTGGAAGTGACGTCACCGGAAGTACCGCCGCTGGAAGTCACCGCAAACAAGGCCGAAGCCACTGGAGGAGCGAGTGGACTACCAGAAGATGAACCCTGAACCATGGAGGACCCACCCGAAGCCCTGGACACCACCACAGCCATCATCTGGAAGAGGGACACTGCCGCAGCGACGGATTCATTTGTTAACACTGTTGAAGGCCCTGGTAAGGCCCTGGTGCTACCACTATGCCCACCACCGATGTTAGGAAATTGTATGGGCCAAGGGGATTAAAAGGGATAAACTATGGGAGGGACCGGCCACCACCTCATCAAATTGAGAGGGCCCAGCCAGGGCCATAGGGCCCACTAATGCGGACGCAGCATCCGATAGACCCAAATCACCATGCGCCCCCCATCCACCCTCCGGATCAACGGCCTCCAACAAGGCCTGATCCGGAATGTCCTCGACATTAATGGAGCTACCCCCCTCACCAGACCCACCCTGGGAAGAAACATGGGGAGGGTTAAGTAATAGAGTATGACCCACCGCATCAGGCGAAGGTGCGATCCATTCCTCTGCTTTACTTTCCTCCACGATTTCTCTTTCTGCAGATTCCTCTGGGGCCTCCACTAATCATTTTGGAGGTAACTCTCTTGGAACGCTTCATGTGAAACCTTCAAAGAAACAAGCAGAAAGAGGACTTGGACTTCTTGTACAGGTCTTAAAAAGGTTAGCCAAACTCCACCTCTCTAACTGCAACATTTGTTTCACACACAAGAACTCTCCCACTCCTCCATCCTGGCCTTAACCCTTATGTGCGTTCCAGGCAATTTGCCTTACATTTTTTGAGTCTGGAAACTACTGGAATAATAATATATATATATACATACATATATATGTATGTGCATATGTATCTATGTATTTATATGTGTATATATGTATTTACAGACATATATATACACAAATTAACACATAAATACATATGTACTAATATATGTGGTTTTAACTATGTATTTACTGTAAATATTTCACATTCCAATGGTCTGCACATAGCAGAATATGTTATAAGTATTTGCAAATAGATATTCCGATATGTATCTGTATAAATCTATACCTATATATAATTATATATATATATATATATATATATATATATATTTCTGCAAAACACCATCAGATATATATAGCAATATGTATTTATGAATAAATAGAACGTATTCTGCTAGGTGAAGAACATTGTAATGTGAAATATTAATATTTTCATGGCGGTTTATCACACTGGAGAATGCACTACTGGGAGCTAGCTAACCACATCTGGTGAACCAATGAAAAGAGGCATTTGTGTGCAGCCACCAATCAGCAGCTAGCTACCAGTAATGCATTGCTGCTCCTGAGCCTACCTAGGTATGCTTTTCAAATAAGGATACAAAGAGAATGAAGCAAATTAGGTAATGGAAGTAAATTGGAAAGTAGTTAGTCGGAATCAGGGGAAAAAATTTGTTTCATGTCCCTTTAAATAACGCTCAACTTGTAATCTGGTCCTGTTTGTTTACTATTTTTCCTTACATTATAAATGTGCTCAGATATCTTATATTTTCAGGAGGTGAGTTGTGCTCCTTATATATATGCTAAATTACGCATACAATACAACCTATATACTGCATTTTTACTATCACAAGTTACCAGTTGTGGAATTTCATATTTTCTTACCGATAAGTTTCCAAAAAAACTATCTTTCTATTTTTCTTCTTGATATTTAAATTTGTACAAGCATAGCAATAACCCACATTAAAAAAAAACAAAAAACACTTGGGGCTCCATTTATCATTTGGCAGGTGAATGAGGTCATATATCATGAACCTTACCTGCCAAGCTGCCAACCGCTAGC
Source organism: Bombina bombina (assembly GCF_027579735.1). NCBI lineage: Eukaryota > Metazoa > Chordata > Amphibia > Anura > Bombinatoridae > Bombina > Bombina bombina. The sequence continues at coordinate 575,217,962 of NC_069503.1, read as the reverse complement.
GTGCAGACAATCTTGTGCGACCAGAGGCTGTCTTAAGTCCTGTATTTTGCCTGAAGAAACCATTTTGTTCTAAAAATTGTGTTTTTTTATATTTTGTGTACATATTTCCTGTAATTTCTGTTGGTATCTTAATGAAGCAACCAAAAAATAAATATGGATGGTCCTTAAAACTTTGCTAAAACAACAAATCTAATGGTGGCCTAAGACTTTTGCACAGTACAGGTGGTGATGCTGGGTGTTATCTATAGCCAGCATCATCGACCAATGGCATGTATAGTAAACACCTCTTGGTTATGCCGCTATGTTGGGAGCTTGGAATATTTTGACTGGTTTGCTCGACATAGCGGCGGATCCTTTGGAATATATCGCTGCCTTGTAGCACTTTCGATCATCTGTACCTTAATAAGACAAATTCTAAAGAAATTTCACATACTGATCAGCTTTTTTATGGTCAGTTATAACTAAACAGTTACTTCTATTTCAGGAATAGCACAGAAAAGGATCTCTTTATTACAAAAATAATGCATGAAAAAACACACTTGCAAATAAAAATTAATATAATCATTACAGATTGCCATAAAATATTGAATTTATTGAGAATAAAGCCTATTAAAGCACAGGCATAAAGTAGAGATTAAAAAAGTAAAGTGATACTGTTACGGTTGCCTCCAGGCTGGCTGGAAGTTGGACCGTAGAAAAGGATTCTCCTAGAGCTCACCAAAGGATCATCAGCACCGTAGACACCATAACTACTGCGTAGCCACCATAAGTAATGCAGACTCTATGAACCACCGCTGCTGGGCTGGTATCTCGCCGTCTGCTCTGCGCCCTGGACCTACGACCAGGCTCCAGTAGGTGAACCTCTTCCTTTTGTAGAGCGAAGCAGGATCAGGAACAAGAGCTCTTACAAGAGCTCAGTAGCTAAGGGAGTATGAAGAGCATAGCAATCCCTGTAGTGATTATAGCTGTCCCCTACAAACATGAGTCAAGGCTGCAAGTTAGAGGGTCAGAAGAGGTCTCAGGTGCTGGAACACCCAGCCTGCTTTTTATTGAGGTTACATGCACACAGTACACTCCCAGGGGGGAAGCATAAAATCCCCCATCACACATTTGGTACCTTAGATAGAGAGACAACGCCCTTTGACAGGCCACAATAGAATTACATTACTTCAGCAGATAACAAGTTACACACAAGAAAACAATGCAGCCCATCTTATCAACTGGCAGTCTGACTCCGGAGGTGATTAGACAATGGGAATGTTTATCACTAAACTTAATTAGAGCTGATGCCAGCAAACTTGTATTTAGAAAATAGCTTCTTAAAGCTGAACAAAGTTAACTCTTTCAGTTCTGACCGAAGGGTCTGTCACATAGCACTTAACGGTACACAAGGAAAACTAATGCTTCTGTAACAGACATTGTTCACCAAAGTCACAATATGTCCCCAGACGGTTCTTAAAGGGCCATACACACCCAATAAAAGTTAATACGTTTTCAGGGGCACAATCTTCCAGGGGCCATAGTCATGAGGAAGGAGGCTGGCAAATAGGCTTCTCCACAATCCAGGGAAGCAGGGCAATTTTCCATTTAAAGGGCCAGTTACAAATAGCAGTTTGTAACAGATACTCTAAAAAAGAAACTGGGTTTGTCCTTTTGCTTGTTATAAATATGAAGCTTTCAAAAATATATGCAAAGCTAACAACTTTCAATGGAGTAGAACAGTCATATAATTTTATTTGCACTAAATATGAGTTCAAATATCTCAGGAAAAGCAACACTTTTGCTTCACTTATCTAAAAATGGTATTTCCATCTTAATGGGAGGAGAATTTACTGCTTCATTCGTTACTTGTGGGAAAAAAGAATCTGGCCACCAGGAGGAGGCAAAGACACCCCAGCCAAAGGCTTAAATAGCTCCCCCACTCCTCTCATCCCCCAGTCATTCTTTGCCTTTCGTCACAGGAGGTTGGCAGAGAAGTGTCGGATGATTCTGAGTAGTCTATTATGGAGGGTAGTACTCTTCGAAATGGGGCTGGAGTTTTAAATAATCCTGTCAGCCTCTCAGTGAGAGCATGGATGAAAGTTAATGTCCGGAGATGCAGGGAGTGACATCTCTGCAAAACCATCCCGACTCATGTTAACAGCTCCTGGGCAATCAGCGTTGACGAGTTTCGCTGCCTGCCTTTATTCTCTCAAGTCCATGTCAGGAGCAATGCTACTAACCTGTCACACTTGAAGGGTCGTGTTCCTGTTCCATGGCATAGATTCTTGTAAGATTGTTTCATTTCTACACATATGATAACGCAAGAAGACAGGGTCACAGTGTGTCTCCTTTTATCTGATAGAATCAAGGGTTAATATCCCTGGAAAGGGGATTATTGAACGGGGGGGGGGATTTATGCATAATATCTTTATTGTGTTAAGGCTATGTCATGTGTAAGATGAGACTCTAGCAATGTGTGAGCATTCAGGTGAAGATCGGTGCAGCCTTTTTTGGCACGCTTTCTCTATAGTGCAGGGGCGGTCCTGCATGGCACTCCATGTGACCAGGTGTGGCCTCTTCAACTTCCTCTTTCCTGATCGGCATTTGCGGGAGACGTAACGGTTTCTCTGTTGTCCGGGTCATAGGAGGTGGTGAGTGCCCCGGCCATTGGTGTATAAAAGTACCATTTAATCTATCTCAGTCCATATTAAAGGTGCAAGCTATGGAGGACTCTGATATGTTAGATGATACTCCCTCTTTAATTAACTCTAATACCTGTGTTTATTGTGAGGAGGTACAGGTTGAACTGCCTGCTCAACTGTGTTGATAAGACTACAATATCTAAGAAAAATAAGATATTTAGTACTACTGAGCCATCCCAACATTCATCTCCGATTACACATGTAACTCTCCATGGCCCTTCTAATCCTCCCGCGGAAGGGGCCTCGTGGCCATCAGATTTCGCTGCCCAGTTGCAAGAGGCGGTTTCTGCGGCCTTCCATGGCCTAACAAGCCCTGTGAAGCGCATGCAAAGGGAAAGACATAGCTTTCCATCCCAGGGGTTATCTACTCCGTTGGATGTCTCAGAGATTATCCGATGAGGAGGACTCATCAGAGGGCGCTCTCTCTGGGACGAAATCTGCGTCTTCTAGACCTCTGGCTATGGAGGAGCCAGATTTTAAGTTTAAGATGGAGCGCTTTTTACTGAAAGAAGTGCTTGCTACGTTGGAGGTTCCGGAACCAAAACTTCCAGAAGAACCTTTGATCCCTAAACTAGATAGGGTTTACGAGAACAGGCTGGTGCAATTCTGGACCAAAATTGCCTAAACAAGTTTCTGTCTGTCCCATCGTTCAAAATGGAGATGATCAGATCGATTCTACCCCTAGTTCAAGAGGGGCAATTTATGACGACAATAGACTTGAAGGATGCCTACCTTCACATGCCAATCCACAAGGACCACGTCAGGTTTCTAAGATTCGTGTTTCTGGACCAACACTTCCAGTTTGTGGCCCCACCGTTCGGTCTGGCGACCGCCCCAAGACTCTTTACGAAGGTTCTGGGGGCTCTGCTCGCGGTAGCAAGAGCCAGAGGTATTGCGATGGCTCCTTATCTGGACGATATTGTGGTCCAGGCTCCGTCCTGCAATCTCGCGGAGGACCACTTGAGGGCTCTTCTTCTTCTCCTTCGATCCCATGGATGGAAGATAAATGAAGAAAAGAGTTTTCTGGTTCCCAGCAACAGGGTTGAGTTCCTGGGTACGATAATAGATTCCATATCGATGAAGATATTCTTGACAGAGCAGAGACGTTCAAAGATTGCGTCCAGCTGCCTTGCTCTTCAGACCTCCTCAAGGCCATCTGTGGCCAGGTGTATGGAGGTGATTGGGCTCATGGTAGCCAGCATAGATGTCATTCCTTTTGCCAGGTTCCATCTCAGATCTCTTCAGTTATGCATGTTGAGACAATGGAACGGCGATCACTCAGATCTATCCCAAAAGATCTCTCTGGACAACCGAATAAGGGAATCCCTCTCATGGTGGATCCGTCCGGGATAGCTGACCCAGGGGCATCCTTCTTGAGGCCATCCTGGGAGATTGTGACGACGGACGCAAGTCAGGATGGGGAGCTGTTTGGGGTGCCTGAAGGATACAGGGCAAGTGAACTCTACCAATAAATATTCTGGAACTTCGAGCGATATTCAATGCTCTGAGGGCTTGGCCCCACCTGGGGTCATCCCGATTCATCAGATTCCAGTCGGACAACATTACCTCGGTGACTTACATAAACCATCAGTGGAAACGAGAAGCTCCCTAGCCATGAGGGAAGTATCTCAGATTCTGGAATGGGCAGAGACTCACAATTGTTCACTCTCAACGATCCACCTTCCGGGTGTGGACAACTGGAAAGCGGATTTTTGACCATTCTGCATGCTCCGTTGTGGCCGCGGAGGATGTGGTTTGCAGATCTGGTGGGGATGTCATTGTCTCCTCCATGGAGGTTGTCCTGTCACAGAGATCTGCTGGTTCTGGGTCCCTTTCTACACCAAAATCTTGATTCTCTGAGGCTGACTGCGTGGAGATTGAACGCCTAGTCTTGGCCAAGAGAGGTTTTTCTGAGAGAGTAATTTATACTCTCATCCAGGCCAGGAAGCCGGTCACTCGTCGCATCTATCATAAGGTGTGGAAGACCTACTTATCCTGGTAAGAAGACCATGGATATCCCTGGCACAAGGTTAGGGTATCGAGGATTCTGGCCTTTCTCTAGGATGGACTGGATAAGGGTCTTGCCGCCAGTTCCTTGAAGGGACAGATTTTGGCATTATCAGTGCTGTTACACAAGAGGCTAGCGGAGCTTCCTGATATTCAGTCCTTTGTTCAGGCTCTGTCTAGGATCAGACCTGTCTTTAGAGTTTCTTATCCTCCTTGGAGCTTAAATTTGGTTCTTAAGGTGTTGCAGAGGGCTCCGTTTGAGTCTATGCATGCGCTTGACATTAAGATTCTTTCCTGGAAGGTTCTATTTCTTCTGGCTATTGCATCGGCTTGCAGAGTCTCTGAGTTGGTGGCCTTGCAATCTGAACCCCCTTACCTGGTTTTTCATGCTGATAAGGCTGTGCTTCGCACTGGGTTGGGATTTCTTCCCAAGGTGGTGTCAGATCGTAACATCAATCAGGAGAAGGAAAGGTTACTGCATAACCTGGATGTGGTTCGAGCCTTTAAGTTTTATCTTCAGGCCACGAAAGATTTCAGAAAGACTTCTTCTTTATTGGTGTTTTATTGTGGTGTATTCAGGGAAGCGTAATGGGCAGAGGGTCTCTTCCACTTCTCTGTCCTTTTGGTTGAGGAGCATTATCCATTTGGCCTATGAGACAACAGGACATAAGACTGCTCAGAGCATTATGGCTCACTCAACTAGAGCTGTGGCCTCTTCTTGGGCCTTTAAGAACGAGGCCTCTGTGGAGCAGATTTGTAAGGCGGCTACTTGGTCCTCCTTACATACTTTTACAAAGTTTTACAAATTTGATGTTTTTGCTTCAGTGGAAGCTGTTTTTGGGAGAAAGGTTCTGCAGGCTGTGGTGCCCTCAGTATAGGGTCTGCCTCCTTTTACCCTCCCATTTTTTTCATTCAGTGTCCTCTAGAGCTTGGCTATTTGTTCCCACAAGTAATGAATGAAGCAGTGAACTCTCCTTCCAGAGATGGAAAAAATAAATTATGCTTACCTGATAATTTAATTTTCATCTGTGGGAGGAGAGTCCACTGCTCCCGCTTGTTTGCTCTGGTGGGTGGACCTAAATTTTAATATTATTCTTCTGGCACCATTTATACCCTGATATTTCTCCTACTGTTCCTTGTTCCCTTGGCAGATAGACTGGGGAATGAGGGGAGTGTGGGAGGTATTTAAGCCTTTGGCTGGGGTGTCTTTGCCTCCTCCTGGTGGCCAGTTTCTTATTTCCCAACAGTAATGAATGAAGCAGTGGACTCTCCTCCCACAGAAGGAAATTAAATTATCAGGTAAGAATAATTTATGTTATCAATGACAAAATTCAGTTTACTGGATGGTTTAGCATATCATTTTAGCCCCTTTTAAATTGCTTTACATAAATGTATATATCTTTGCCTATTGGCTCTAATATACTTAGAGTTTATATTATACTTTAATTTTCATTTAAAAATGTTTGTGCACACTTCAGTTGGATACTTATAAAATAATATTACTATAAAACAAAAGCTGAAACTTATAATCAATTTTATTTCCAGAAAATGTGGAAATTAACAAATTTGGTGATTCTAAATAGTGACAGATAAATAAGGATGGGGCTTCTTTCAAATTCCTATTAAAAGTACTGGGTGTTTATTTAAAAAGTGCATATCAGAGACTGTTAATGAATTGTTCTATTCATGCTGATTAATAATAATTCCAGGAAACAAGTGTCTTCTTGTAAAAAGCACCTTATATCACGGCAAAACTTATTGACTAACAGCCTGTGTGGTGAGAAATGTTATTGAGCTATACAAGCTACTAACTATGGGCTTAATCAGAGGCTGAGGTCTGATAATTATCATAATGTCAATGAGCTGTTTTAAATGTAGAGTTATCACAATCTATTTTTGTTTATCAGCAGCACTATTTTTAATTAGAGATGTGCATTAATTTTTGGATTAATGCACATCTCTTATGACTAATAGTGCTGATGATAAACAATGAAAACTGATTGTGATGAAACGGAAATCCAAATTAATGCACAACAAAAATGAAAGAAAATGAAAAAGTACTGAAGAGAATCGTCATTTGTTTGCTTTTTTTTTTTTTAAGGGGTCAATACCTTAGTGCGCTCTACATTCTCTCCAGAGCACATTAAAGTAAGTATTATAGCTACAGGTGAACTTTTCACCTGTAGCTTTTAAACATTTACATTAGTTTTAACGAAAACTAATGTAAATGTTCAACAAAAATGTAGTATTCCAAATAGTGTAGCCACCGAATATTCAGGAAAACGAATTTCCCTGAATATTCGGAACAAAACAAAATTTTCTTTGCTGCACATGTCTATTTGTCATACATCGTCGTTGAAACTTACATATGTGTGATGATAATGATCTCACAGATAGGGCCAGATTACAAGTGGAGCGCTAAATATCGCTTTCAAGAAAGCGATATTATCGGTCCACTGTATTATACCAGCGCATGTGGATGTACGCTGGTATTTCAAGTTAACAGCAATGAGAACACAAGCTCGTGTTCGAATTCCTAGAAGCATTGCGCTCATGAGAGCTTGCTTCCATAGGCTACAATAGGAAGCCTCATTCTGAGGCCATCAGAGACGGCATCAGAACTAAAGCGCATCAAAGGGGTAAGTAGTGCAGCGATGGCAGCATGTTTTAAAATAAATATGTATATGCCTATATACATATTTATTTATGTGTTAATATGTGTATATACACATATTTACACATACATATATATGTATATAGTCATATAAGTGCGCAAATACACATTTTAGTCGTCGCAAGTAACTTACACCTGTATTTTGTCCACGTAAAGTCTCAATAAAGAGTAGTTTTATGCAAATTAGGCTAACACTCGTAAAAATAAACCGCGACTCCATCTAAAAATGCAACACGTAATTACGCTATTCAAAAGTCATATATAAACCCATGCGCAGCCGCCATTTTCTTCAGTGTGTTTGGATGGTTCGTTGAGCTACAGCACACTACAGTGGAGTGGAGGATTAGTCAGAGTAGAGAGAGAGGCGCGAACAGAGGAATTAGTTAGGTCGCATTGTTGGTTGATTAAGCTTGTACACTTACACATATTTTTACATATTGCACACATATTGCATACATACATATACAAAGACACCACACTTTTTTTTCAAACACCTCACGCATTTTATTTCAATTTTACAGTGTGATAGGCTGAGTGTTTGGTTGTGATTGTGTGTGATTGAACTGGGAGTGAGTGTGTGAGTGTGTGTAGTGTGAGGATGACAGGGAGAGGTAGGGCGGAGGGGAGGAGGGGAGAGGAGTGGCAGGGAGAGGAGTATTGTAGAGGACAGGAGGAGCAGTGGGGACACTGTCAGGGAGTAAGTAGAGTGGGGAGAGGGAGAGGGAGAGCTAGAAGGGATGATGGGAGGGGAGATGCCCGAGAGCCCCAGAGACCAGGCACATCTAGAAGAGGGACAGAGGGTGCACATGGGGACAGAAGGGGGGAGGAGGGAGAGGATAGGGAGGAACCCACATCAGGGACATCACAGTGAGCAAGCCAGGTGTCCACGGAGGATGAGAGGATGAGATGTCCAAACTTCTCATCCGATGAGAATGTTGCCCTAGTCCAGGCCATCATGGACAATCACAGTGCCCTCTTTGGCCAGGAGAAGGGCAAAGGCGTTGCCAAAAGGCGTAAAACAGCATGTTTGGCGGTAGAGGATGCCATCAACAGTGTGGCCCCGCAGAGGAGGACTGTTGAGGGCCTTAAAAAGTGGTGGAATGACTGCAAGAGGCGGGTGAAAGAAAAGATGGGGCAGGAGGCTATGCACCAGAGGGGAACAGGCGGTGGTCCACCCCTGGACATAGAATACAACACCTGGCAGGAGATGATACGCAGGTCCCTGAGTATCACAGCAGTCGGTGGACTTCCAGGGGCTCATGACTCAGGGGCTGCAACCACAGCACATCATGCTGGTGAGTAACATCCCACACACCAGTATTATATGTATTTGAGATATAACATCCTTTAATGTCACACATTCATGTACACAATGAGGAGCATATTTGGCCTACTAACAAAAACATCTACAATTATATTTGACATTAATGCTACTTAACACAATGCAATTCATGATATGAGATGGAATAGTGCAATACTAACATGTCTCAGAGTAACACAGGCCACAAGACACATGTAGAGTTTTCAGTAAATGGACAATATAGCCATCACAATACTTTTAGCTCAAGAAAGCAGGTTCAGTGCCTACATCAGGTTAAAGTAAATTGTGTGACCATAGTGTCACTTAAAGAACACATTTTCTCCATCATTGACATGTGCACATAACTATTGTATGAAACACATACCTGTATACTGCGCATATTAAAATCCCTCATATCACAAATCACAATGTGCACATGCATGTTATAGAGTTTGAGATGAGAATCAGTATAGGCCCTAGCATGCATCAATGTACATTGTATGCCCACATGGACATATATATGACTGTACTAATCCCTCTCATCATTTGACTCCTCCACAGAACCTCCTGTCACGAGGATGCAAACAGGCATGCCCCCACCTCCACCACCACCACCAGTCACAGGCATGCCGCCACCTCCACCACAACCACCAGTCACAGGCATGCAGCCACCACCACCAGTCTTCAGGCAACCACATGAACATTATGCTCCCAGGCATGAGCAGCGTTGGATGGCTTCAGTTGAGGACCCAGAAGTGATGCCACCACCATTGACATATGACCCCTGGCAAGATTCCTGGCCACAGGAATATTCTTCTTTTGGCTTTGAGGCGGAGCCAAGACAGCCACAAAGGGTCCATGTATTTACCCCCCCCCCCCCAACACAATCTCAGGGCAGTCATATCTTTAACACACAGGCTATGTCACAAGAAGTGCCAACTGGACAGGCTGAGTGGTCACACACTGGTCATCAGTGGGACTATCAATCCACCCTGAGAGCTCCACCATCCTCTTCACTTGGGAGAGCACCACCATCCTCTTCACTTGGGAGAGCACCACCATCCTCTTCACTTGGGAGAGCACCAATATCCTCTTCACTTGGGAGAGCACCACCATCTGCAGAAGAACATATAGCTGAAAGTACTCAAGCAGCAGCAGATGCAGCTGAAAATGTCCCACAAGCAGCAGCAGATGCAGCTGAAAATGTACCACAAGCACCAGCAGATGCAGCTGAACCTGCACCTCAAGCACCAGCAGATGCAGCTGAACCTGCACCTCAAGCACCAGCAGATGCAGCTGAACCTGCACCTCAAGCACCAGCAGATGCATCTGAAAATGTCCCACAGGAAACAGCAGATGCAGCTGAACCTGCACCTCAAGCAACTAGAACCCCTGCTGCTCAAGAGCCTGTAGATGCATTGTATTCTCCCCTGGGTGAGGAATACATTGCACTCCAGAGGAGGCTCATAACAAGCTGCGAGAGCAGACAAAGAGACCAAGAGAGGTTTCACAGGAGCCAACAGAGGTTTCACAGGAGCCAAGAGAGGTTACACAAACGTAGCATAGAGCTGCAGAGGGACATGGCAGCATCATTAAGTGGAATTGTTCAAAACCAGTCACAGATGATGCGAATTCTGTCTGATATGCAGATGCAGATGGACAATAGATGGCGGAAACAAAATCAACTCTTGGGTGCGTTGGTTGAGCACTTTACACACCAGCAGGACACTGCCTCCAGCCTATCATCTGTGGCCAGCACTCCAGCAGAAACATCTGAATCTTCACAAACCAGGAGAACAAGGAAATCCACTACAGTCACCTCAGCCCCCTCATCCAAGAAGCCTAAAAAGAAATAAATATTCTTATAGTTCACCATAAATCTTGTCCTCTGTTATTTACCATATAATTGTCATCACCATCCATGTGAGGTGTGTTTTAGTACACTAATATTGTTCAAACATATAATAAGGCCTGTGTGGAAATGGCTCAAAAAAGGTAATATTATCATGTTTATGACATATTCTTGTACATATAGTAATATTCACTTCTAAGATTGGTATATATAGTAGTGATGTTACTGATAGGCTGGGCATTATCAGGTGTTTTATGTCTGCAGGTGAGAGGTGGTGGTGTCTGTGATTGGTTTGACACAATTTCAAAGAGGCAGCCTTCAAGAAGGTCTTAGAAATGATCATATGAGCCATCCTAGGTTTTGCTTTCAACTAAGAATACCAAGAGAACAAAGCAAGTGTTATAATTAAATCTGAAAGTAGTTTGAAATCACATGCCCTATTTAAAAGAAGAAGGTTTTCTTTGGACTTGACTGTCCCTTTATATATTTTGGCATCAGTGCCAAGCTGTGTTAGCATTAGAATAAATTACACTCCAGTGGGTTCTAAAGAGATGAAGGTAATACAATTGAAAGTAAATAAGCAAGCATATGTCCCCAATGTGATAAAGTACCTACAAGCTCAATCCATTTGATTATGTTGTGGCTTCAAACTATTTCAAATACACAAATAAACCTTTAAAAAGCAATATCATAGTATACTGTCCCTTTAACCTTGAGATGCTGCTTAAATGTATGTGTTTGTTAAGGCTTCCAGGGAGTTAGTTGCTTTTATAGTCAGTGCAAGGGTTGCTGCGCCTGCAATTTGTGGCGAGATGAGAATGGAGAAGATTTTCTGAATCCTAAGTCCTTACGCTGTGTATTGGATACCAAATTGCACGTCTGTTCTATGTTAGTCTATGGGTAAAAAAAATACGGCCGAAGGGTGAAATATATGCGCGTAACTTGTATGCTACGCCGTATATGTAATACCAAAATCGCGCAAAATCTGGCGTCGCAGGCTTTTGCGGGCGACGCTGCATATCGGATCAGGCCCCTGGTGTGTGAACAGGAGCTCCACGCAGTTACATAAATAGTCTGGAATCCAAACTATTCCTAAAATCCAAAATAAATCAGTCCCATGCATTTTAGTAAAGGATTTTGCACTTTTGTACTACTTTACAGTAATATTATGTCAAAATATGTCAAAAGCATAAATTGGAATGTTTGTGACACTTTGATAACATTTTCAAACTTATCAATATATGCCCATCATGAAATTACAGAAATTTCCCTATGCTGTGCATAGATGGCTTAAAACACTCAAGGTATTTTTCCAATAGGGGAACAAATATACATTTTAGGATGGGATGTGAAAAAAAATGATTTGAGAGACTGCACCAGAAGTCTAATTTGTTACGTAAATCTGGAAGTACAGATAAAAAAATAACACTGAAAAAATTGTCATAATTGTGCAGCATAAGTGGAACTAAAATTTTGAAAGAGGTTATTTGGTACTGTTGAAGTGTTATGTATAAAAAAATGTCAATGGCTATAAAAGCCTTCTTGTTATGTATTGAAAACGTTAGTGTATTTCTTTTATTAACAAATATTACGCTTTCTGACAGAATTATTTGTTAGTAAAAACTCACCACATAAGGGGTTGCTGCTGCAGGAGAATATTATTTATTGTGACAATCAAACGTTCATATAACAATGAATTATGGTCTTTCAAAAATTAAAAACATTAGTTACACAAATATCTTTCCATTCATATGGAAAAGGCATTGTCACTTTACAGTCTTTGTTTATAAGACGATTGCTTCAGTGCAGCTTTTTGTTACATCAGTTTCTCTCTCACACAGCGCAATTACTTCTTAACTATACACTCGCAGAAGGAGCGGCTATCTATGGTAGCCAAAGGTTTAACCCTTAACCTAACTTAACCTTTAAGCTTACATAACATAGGGGTTTATCACAATCTGGTGCTTGTTGTTGGAAGTTAACAGTTCCCTTAAAGGGAAACTGAACCCAATTTTTTTCTTTTGTGATTCAGATAGAGCATGCAATTTTAAGCAACTTTCTAATTTACTCCTATTATCAATTTTTCTTTGTTCCCTTGCTATCTTTATTTGAAAAAGAAAATCCAAAACCCTGGACAGCACTTGTTTATTAGTGGATGAATTTATCCACCAATCAGCAAGAACAACCCAGGTTTTCAAATAAAAATACCAAGAGAAAGAAGAACATTTGATAATAGGAGTAAATTAGAAAGTTGCTTAAAAGTGCATGCTCTATACGAATCACAAAAGAATACATTTAGGTACAGTGTCCCTTTAACCTTAGCCGGTATTGTCAATGTTTTGAGTGATCACAATCTGAAAATGCTTCTGCCATTAAAATCTTTACATCTCTAAAAAAAACATAGCATTGTTATTTGCCTCATTAATCTCCCAATTCTGTAATTCAAAACCCAAATGCGCAGGTTTAATGACTAAGAAAATGGCAATTTTGTGGGTTTAGAGAATTCATCAGACATTGAATGGTCTGTATGCTAAATTGATCCATTTTGATAGCAATAATTGGTCATATGTGTGCAGTTAACCTTTTGGGCTCCAAAACCATAGAGATATGTGTGTATGTCTTTTTAAGGGATTTGGACAGGAGCATTATTGGTATAGTAGGCATGTGTGTTTGTTGGGTTTTATGTTTTGCTAATTTTCATTAGAGTAATAGTGGTTATTATTCTTTTTTAAATGTAATTAATTGAGCAGGTAGCGTTTGTATCTAATTGGTGACATTGCTTCTTAATGTAATCCAATATTTGCCCAATGCACAAGACAAATATTACATTCAAAAGTTTTGGGCTACTTGGTAATTAGTTGGAAAGTGTTGCCTAGGGTTTATTAAGCCCTTTTAGCAGTGGATTTTGATAAGTGAAAATTGACCCCTTAAATATGTCATTAAGTATTGAGAATTTGGACTGCACTCAGAAAAATGTAACTTATATATATATATATATTAATCCAGCTGTTTTATCTGTTTGTTACTTAAATAAAGAATGGAAATCTTTTAAAAAACAGTGCTGACGCTAGCCTTCTTGTTCTGTTGTATCTATATATATATATATATATATATATATATATATATATATATATATATATATATATATATATATATATATATCAAAAGTCAAATAGCATGTAGCCCAGCACTCAAACCAGGTGGAGCAGTCACGACCTGGGTGCAATCCTTATGAGGAATAATTTATAGAGATCAGTATAGAAGAAGGGCACTCTCAGGATTTGTAGAAGGAAGAATATTTTCTTTATTCGTAGAACATTAATACATGGTCGACGTTTCGGCAATGATCATAGATCCAAAATAGACAAGTCTATTTTGGATCTATGATCATTGCCACTCGGCAGTTCTAAGATTGCACTTGTCCTGATGAAGGCCCAACTGAGGGCCGAAACGTCGACCATGTATTAATGTTCTAAGAATAAAGAAAATATTCTTCCTTCTACAAATCCTGAGAGTGCCCTTCTTCTATACTGATCTATATATATATATATATATATATATATATATATATATAAATATATAAATATATATACTTTATTATATACGTAGTTATCAACAACATTTAGTTTTTCTTGGTTTTACTGGGAGCTCGTGGTACTTCAGAGGACCTCTGGAGTTTGGAAAAAAGACGTACAAAGAAAACAACAGTGAATTTATCTAATTTTGGTACATATTTTATAATGGCACAATAGTGACAGCTTGCGTTAAATTACATTTCTTTGTTATAAAAATAAATATATTACATTTCAGTTTACTACTCATTATTACAATCATGCAAACCATAGTTGCACACATGTCAAAGGTGGTCTTATAATTTATATATGAGATTTCTCCATAAAATTGAGGTACGCACAATACACAGGGTCTTCAAACTAAACAACTAACAGCCAGACAAGGGGCCAAAAGACAACTGAAGTGACCAAAGCAGACCAGACATGACCATATTACACACAGCACACATGCCTCAAAAACCTGCTGCATCTCAGTCTACCGTATATATTTTTGTTTCAATTACATTACTTCACACATGACCCCTCATAATTTCCCAAACTGACTATTACTGCTATGTAAATAATTTACTTACTTTTCCTTTTTTGTCTATTAATTGACAGCAGTGGTTTATAATTATTTTATTATATTATATTGTTTTAAAAATTTATTTTTTTCTAGAGCCCAGAAATATAAATGTAACATTTTATTGAGTAGAATATAACATTTAGCTAAATTGTGTTACAATTACTTATTACATATTTCTATGGTCTGATTAGTTCACATATTGTTAATAAATTGAATTTTCACTTATAATTCATGACTGATATTATATTATAATTTGGAGGCCCATACAAAAAAGAGTTAGGAAACATTTTCATTCTGAGTGGTGTTTTATAATTACCCAGAGACTACAATATTTATTTTCTCATACTATACCATTAAACATTATGACTGGCCCCACCCCCTCCAGCCTTGCCCCCTTTAAAGCGCACTGTTTGCTCCCGTGTAAAGCACACTTCAAATAGGGCCACCCCTGCAGTAAAATGCCGATGAGCCGCAATGTTGTTTATGTGGGCAGTGACGTCACGCTCCCATTGATTTATATGGGAGAGACATTGGCAATATAAATTACCATTGCGTCGATCAACATTTGCTGTGTATAAATTACTTTTATTTCATTGGAATTGTGCAAACTTGTATCTCAAGGTAAATCTGACCAATTTATGATACTTTCAACTTGTACATTTGCGTGTCGAACAACGCTTCGGACAAGAGTTTCAATCCGCAAGCTTTGAGCTAGCGAACACCATAGGAAATAATGGGATGGCCCATAACTAGAGGAAAGTGGCGAATGACTCCAATACTATGCTTATACAATTTATTTAGCGTTAATGTCCCTTTAACTTCAAACCTCATGTACAAACTGTCATAAAAATATTTGCAGCAAAATGCATAGGTGCCTGCCCATTTCTGGAACACTGTATGGCAACAGTTTTGCAAGAATTGTATCCGTTTGCAAGAGCTCTAGACGGCAGCACTATCATGAAGTTCTCCAGATGCCTACCTAGGCAACTCTTCAATACAGAATATGGGAAGAAAGCAAATTTGATAACAGATGTAAATTAAAAACTTTTTTTTAAATGGTATGCTCTGTCTGAATTTAGAAAAGAAAATTTTGGGTTTCATATCCCTTTAACTCAAGATAAATACAACATATAATAACTCTGTAAAATGTAGTATTAAGCGTATTAAGCCTTTTTTTTGATAAAGTAGAAAGTTTAATCGCTGCAGCGAGGTTCAGCGGACATATTGAAATCGCTAAGTGTCTAAAAGTTGAAGCTTTGATAAATGTGGCTCAATGTTTCTATGTTTGGGCAGCCACAATAATGGCTCCTGTGTGCCTTACAGCTGATGCAACCTTCAGGCCCTATACAAACCAGAAGTGGGGAAAACTGTCATTTTCAATAATTATATAGATGACTTTAACTCTTTTGCCGTATGTGTAAAAACTTTTGACTATCTTTTTCGTTGTCAAGTAGTAATTGTTTATTAATGGACAATTCTGGATTTCTTTTTAGTCTTCAGTATAACACCTTCGAATTATTGTGATTATTTTTTTTAAATCTATTTGCAGTGTACCATAATCCTGGGCAAAGCATACAGTTTCTTTCATCATTTAGGATAAGTGATTGTGAAAACAATGCTGTTGTAAACTTCACAAAAGAATTGTTAAAGGAAATAGAATATTTAGTTCATGATCTGCAGTATGAGATACACTTACGCACAACAACATGCAACCCCCCAGTAAGAGCGGTAACTTTACAGTTCGATGGTAAGAATGGAAACAATAATTGTGCCTCTTCTATTCCTTTATTTTGTTTTGCAAACCTTCTAAATGTTAACTTTAAAGAATTGAAAGTTTAACAAATTAAATGATTATTTTATTATTATGGACAGAGTCCTATATTTAAAAATATATTTTGTTACTTATGGTTTTTCCATGAGTCAATTCTGAACTCTACTTTATAAATGCTCAAGAAATTGTGAGAAATTATATATTTTTTTATAAAATGAATCACTTAATCAGGGTTTGACCATTGTCAGTATACAAGGACACCTAGAAAATGTATCATCATGGCACATGGAAAAATGCCTCCTCTATATTTTGTATATTTTCTAATTATTTCTGACATATTCTCATTTTGGAGCTATACATGATGTATACAAATTATCTAGTGTAAATTGAAGTTAAATGTATCTGTATTTCCTGCTTTATGTATGGCAGTGCTTCTTTTTTTATTTTTGACCCGGTTAGATTTCTGTAGGATGCTTTTTGTGTAATTGTGAATGACTTATTTGAACCTTCAAATTTAAGAAACAGAAGGTGCTCTAAAAGTCGCAATGGTGCATAAGGCCTCTAAACTGCCGTACATATAATACAAGTAAACTTGTGGAGTGCTAACCACATAGAGTGTCCAGAATTCTGCTGCTTTAATCCTTGATGAAACTGTAGCAACTGTTAGCGAGATCAAAGGAAACAGTTTAACAACTGGAAAATACTCCTCTGTGATAAACTTAGGCGTTAGAGAGTCACGTGTTCACTGAATGTAACCGGTGACTACAGGAGTAGCTCCAAGGCAGACACTGCCTGAGCAACTATGGAACTATTTCACCTTTTCTGAAAGACTAAACTTACCTCTGAGAGGTTTATATCATCAGCCTGTATATATACATGCATTATTGATTTAGATTTAGTGATGTGAAGTTCGGTTCATCCTGATGAATCGGTTCAATTCGGACAGTTCGATTAACTGAACCGGTTCATGAACCGATTCATCAGTTCACCTACTGATCACATGATGCGCTTGAGGGGCAGAGCAGAAGAATCGCAGATTCAGTACAGACGCAGGGATTCTGAATCATTTAGAATGAGTCCTGAGTCACTGTGTCTGTACTGCTCTCTGCTGCTTGTTGCTTCAGACCAAACCCCCGATCCTGAAGCCCTTGTCTGCATTTTTTACATAAAATAAAATAATAAACACACGACAACCCTAGGTTCAGTCACAATCAATGAATGTGGACCACATAATCCCTGTTGTCAGATATATATATATATATATATATATATATATATAATATATATATATATATATATATATAAATAACACCTCAAAACACATATCTACTTAATAATTTTCCCCTGAAAATTATATATAAAGTTTAATCAATTTAAAACATTTACACTCAAGGTATTTTTTTATTTTTATTATTGTATTGTGCCAATGTAGTCCACAGTAATTAAATGTGTGTATCACAGAGCTGTTAGTTGCTGTGGTGTTGAATCAGTGTACTGAATCAGTGTACTGTGTACTGTTAACTCAGTGATTCATAGCAGAACCAGAGTTATAACACAGTTGCTAATGAATCACTGAGTTAACAGTACACAGTACACTGATGCAGTACACTGATTCAACAGCATGTAATATGATCCTAGAGTGAGGTCTCAGTGATTCATAGCAGAACCAGAGTTATAACAGAGACCTCACTCTAGGATCATATTACATGCTGCCTGTGCAACTGAACTGTTACAAACGAATCAGTTCAGTCTGGTGAACTGATTCATACAGTTCAGTAAAAAGAACCAGTTCAAATGAACGATTCGTTCATGAACTGCACATCACTATTTAGATTAGGTTTAAAAGTGTAGAAAATAAGGATATAAGGAATACTACAAAAGAATGGAATACACTAATTCCCAATTTTGTAAAATAATTTGAAGGTTGATACTTATAAAATAATTTTTTAATACTAAATTTAAAATATTTCCTTTTGTATGATAATATGAGAAATGTACAACAAAAAATTGGATTATTAGAAGAATCAAGCATAACTCCAAATATGTAATTTTTACATTTACAATTAAGGAACAATCAGGGGGATAACTCATTAAACCACCTTAAATAATTCAGTGCGTTGAGCCAATGAAATGGAAGTGTGAGCTTTAAAAAGCTATCCACATCCTCTGAGTCAACCTTGAGTCAATTGTTAACCATTTGTTTCAGAAATTGTTTTAACTTTATGCTCTTGATAAAGGCTTCTTTTAGCCGAAATGCGTTGAGCTGTATTTTAAATAAAACCTGAAGCTGCACCTGAGGACACCTTTGTGATGATTTTAATAAAAGGCTTATTTTAACTGCAATCTTGTGAGTATAACCAGTTTGTGCGCCTACCACATTGTCTGAAATCTGCTACACTATTGTGAGCTCTTTTATTTTGGAGGTGAAAGCAACAAGGTTGACTCAGAGGAAGTGGGCAGCTTGGTTTCCTGGAGGTGACACAGCGCCGCTATTTCCAACACTTTCTGCTTCTATACACGGTTTGGGAGAACCGGGGCTGGCAGCGAGCACCTGAAGTGAAGTGCTAACATTGCTTTATACTTTATCCTTTCTAATACACTTTAAAAAGCTATAATTGTAGGAAATTTACTATATTGAAAAAGTTGTAAATAGCAGTAAAGTATGAAGCTATGTTGTCACTTCCCTTTAGATGCTCGCTGCCAGCCCTGGTTCTCACAGACCATATCCAGAAACAAGAAATATTGAATGTGGCGGTGCTGTGTCAGGGGATGCAAGCTGCTCTTTTACTCTGTGAAACCTGCCTTCTTTCACCTCCAAAATAAAAAGCTCACAATGGTTCACGTTTCAAATAAAATGGTAGGTGCACAAACTGGTCATACTCACAGGATTTCAGTTTTAAATCAGCCTTTTATTAAAACCATCACAAGGGTATCTTCAGATGCAGCTTAAGGTTTTATTAAAATATAGCTCAACGCGTTTAGGCAAAACAAGCCTATTTCAAGACCATAAAATCAATATATGTCAAAGCAAGTTGCAACTTGCTTTGATATATAGTTGTTTAATAAAAAACAAATACTAGGCAGTTTTACATATTCATATATATTTACAATTTGCTGCCCATCACTGCGCCACTTATCCCCACTGCGCTAGGTTCTCAGCCATGTCTTACGGCATGAGAACGAGGAAGCAATATTTTTCGCTCAATTTATAATTGTGTTTAAGGTCTAAAAGTGTGAGTGTGTTTTTTACAGTTTTATTATTAAAGTGATTTGATTTGAACTACACTTAGGGGCCGATTTCTCAAAGGTTCAAATGATAATGTGCTGGAAGTCTGCGTCAAATTTGATGCAAATTTGATGCGCCATAGTTAACAAAGCGTCAAGATCATCAAATGTTGAAATGTGTGATGTAATATACGCTCCAGCTATATCAATCCGACGCAGAACGAAGCTTGTGTTATTCGAGCGGAATACTGATTACCGTCACATTCGACTCCATTTGACCCTCTTGCCAATTTATCAAACATTCAACAGGTATGCTTGCGTCAATTCCAACACAGCGTACCTATCGTTAAAACCGCCACCCTTGAGGCCGCGAATGCCATAAAAATCAATGGGAGTCTGAACACACAGATTAATCTATTTGCACCATGTTTAAGGCATGTAATACAAGTCCCACTCTCCACTTTGCACCAAATTTGACGCAACACTTTTTGCACCAAATTTGACGCAATACTCAAAAACAACCCACAAACTAGTGAAATTTTCCACCACTTTTGTTTGGGAAATGCATAATCACATGATTTATGACATCAGCCAATCTGATTTAAATATACATTTTCTACTATCACTAACAAATCAAATTGCTCGATACTTGTCTTATTGATTACTCATCAGAATGTGTAAGTGCCATTTGTTACATTGTGTTTTATACTTTGAAAGTATTTATATGTGAAATTAGTATTAAAGTTAAACATTGATGATGACGACATTAGGAGACACAGTGCAATATTTTATACAATAATTTTAAAATTCGAATGATGTTTGATTCAATATAATCTTAAGGTGATAGCTCAAAGGGATAGGCTACCTAACATTAAACTGTCATGAATCAGATACAGCAGAAATTAAAATCACCTATTTACCGTCATGCTATTTTCAGTGTTTTTCTTCCTTCTTTTGAATTTAATTTTCATTAAGAAATGTCATCTTACATGCCAGCCAATTTTTTTTACACCTGTGTAGGGGTGGTGTTTAAAACTAGACTGCAATCAGGAAGGGTTACAAAGGTGCAGAGAGAAAACTGACCAAGCTCTTAAAATATCCATTGATTGCAAATAAATACATATGATACCCTGATTACATGTTATATTTGCAATTATTCCTGCTCAGGATAATAATAAATTTACACTATATACATATAGTGGTATAAATAAACACAGAGATATGAAAGACAACATTGTTTAGAACAAACATAACATATATATACAAGTATGTGCAAAGATGTATGTACAAATTCTAGCATTAATAACATGAGATAGGCGTATCAATTTTTTGTGTAACAAATACATAGAAAATACCTTTCTATGAGATATTATTGTTTGTTCAGGTATAAATATAGCTGTTTCTTGGACATTAACAGATGAAAAATAAAAGATTAGCTTTAGAGAAATATGCTTGTTCATGGACAGTAATGAAATGGTATAAATAAAGTTGGAAAAAACAGAATATCTGCGACATAGATGACTCTTATTTATCAACAGTCCGATGCTCATAGCTCCATACTTGATGCGCGTGTTTTTGACAGACTTTTTAATAAATAAGACTTTAATAAATAAGACTGTCTTATGTAGATTTGCGGCAGTGATGTCTGGCGAGTATATTGACTCCAGCGAATGCGTCAAGATCAACGCAATGATAAATCGACCCCTTAGATTCTTTTTTGCACTCCTATCCCCTTTTTACATTGTATTTCTTCCAGCACCACCCTCTTCCACCGATGGCTTCTGATGGAGCAGCATTGTTTGGTATCAGATATTTTCAACTGTTGATTCTTTTATGCAGCTACAGTATATCCCTTTAAAGTATAAGGGAAAGACACTTTTGCATATTATTTTATATTTGTTTTTAAATTACATCATATGTAATTGCTATGTTATATGCTATATTCGCTTTGATGTTTTAGCTTTTATACAATATATTTGCTTTGATATTTTAGAATTTAGACTTTTACGTTTTTAGCCATAATATATGTGTTATCCACACATTTCAGGTTTATTGCGATTTCTAATTTAGTGGAGGCAAAAACAAAAGTTGTAAATTTCTTTTTAGATTGAGGTACCAGGGGTTATAGGAACCCTAATCCCAAAATCAGCACAAAGATCAAAAACCTGGGTCCATAGTGAAGTCACTTTAGGAAAACTCGACCAGACGTGTATGTCAGAGCCTACACTACCACATTTCATTTAACATTGTGGAGGTTGTGAGGGGGATATAGACAGTCTTAAAGGCATAAATGCCATCTTAATAGAATTTTAAAATATAATTCTAAAGAATTAGCACAGTGTAATGTTCTAGTTGTATTAGTTTGTCTGTAATATCAGTGGCATAGGGGTATATTTATCAAACCGTCAACTGTGAATACGATGTAATTCTGCTTCAAATTAGATGCTAAATTGATACGTCGTAGCACTCACAGCATCAATATAGTAAAATTTAGACTAGTCCGACGCAACATTCGTTCCTGCGAGATCACTTCAATGCTTGCGTTATTTTATCGTACTACAGCCAATCCGCCCTCTCATACGACTCTTTTCGTCCAAATTAAGATTTATTAAACATTCAACAGGTACACTCTTATCTATTCCGATGCCGCAAACCTAATGTTCAATCCGCCACCTTTGAGGCCGCAAATACTATAGAAAGCACCTTAGAGCCCATGAATGCTATATAAAGCAAAGGGATGTTACTGCATTATAAAAGGGTTTGTTCAAAGATATATGTACATATTCTAGCATTAATAATCATTTTTTTAAGAAAAACAAGGCGATGAGATAAGCATATAATGATTTATAGAAATACAAATTAATTTATGTAAAAATATCATATATCAGATTTTTTATACAAAAAAAATATATAAAAGGTACATTTCTATGAGGTTAAAATTAGATCTTACAGCGCTAAAAGGAGATGAGAAATGGCGACCTGTGGCTCCTATCTAAGGTGGGTCCCCAGCTACCCACAGAGTTGAAATTCTAAAAGCAGGAGGGCTAGAGAGGAGCGCCAAAGAAAATGCAAGGTCTAATAGAAATGTTCGTTATAGTGATAAATATAGGTTGAACTAAACCCAAAGATGTGGATATGACAATGTATTAATGTGTACAAATTGCAATTAATAAAATTCAATTAGGATATAAGTGCAAATTAAAGTTCTTAAAATTCAATAGTAGTTAATAAAATGTAAAATGTAATACGTTTTACATAAATACACATGGGTCCATGATTACGGTTAAAAATAGATTAAAACAAATAACGAAATATATGTATCTTACAGATTAAAACAAGTATCAAAATATATGAGCCTCACAGGTAAATTTAAAGCGTATTAGCACTGACAGTGTTAATTCCAAAATAAAATAGCCAGTGTAAAAAGTGATCAAAAAAATGATTAGGTGTATGAAAAAAGCCGTTAGTCCAACTTAAATTGTTGTTCTGATGTTGTGACAGTTCTCCTCATCTGTTATCCATAGTGTGAGTGTAGATTGAAGGTGAAAAACACAAAGTGAAAAAATGTAAAAAAGTATAAAAAATGGGAATAAAAAACAATCCAAAAAATGATGAAAAGAAAATTAAAAAACAACTAGTGTGTACACAAACTAGTGAAGTATCAACAAGGGGGTGTTGGTGATCACATAAAAAGCAGAATAAAAATACAAAATTATATATAAAATGTAAAAAAAAATAAGTTTATATGATACAAAAAAATAATAATAAGTGTTCCTCAGTTATAGATCCAATCAATAAATAGTGTGATGCAAAAATAAAGCTGGAAAGTCCTCAAAACCTGTGGACAAAGAAAAGTAACATAGCATAATACTGTTAAAATACTTGACAAATAAAAGGAATGTAGCTCACCATATATTGCCAACGTGTTTCGGCCCACTGATAGGGCCTTTCTCAAGACCCTTATGTAACCAATCAGATGGCTAGATTTAGAGTTTTGTCGGTAACGACCCGCGTAGCTAACGCTGGCTTTTTTCTGGCCGCACCTTTAAAATAACTCTGGTATTGAGACTCCACAGAATGGCTGCGTTAGGCTCCAAAAAAGGAGCGTATAGCATATTTAACGCAACTTCAACTCTCGATACCAGAGTTGCTTACGGACGCGGCCAGCCTCAAAAACGTGCTCGTGCACGATTCCCCCATAGGAAACAATGGGGCTGTTTGAGCTGAAAAAAAACCTAACACCTGCAAAAAAGCCGCGTTCAGCTCCTAACGCAGCCCCCATTGTTGTCTATGGGGAAACACTTCCTACGTCTGCACCTAACACTCTAACATGTACCCCGAGTCTAAACACCCCTAACCTTACACTTATTAACCCCTAATCTGCCGCCCCCGCTATCGCTGACCCCTGCATATTATTTTTAACCCCTAATCTGCCGCTCCGTAAACCGCCGCTACTTACATTATCCCTATGTACCCCTAATCTGCTGCCCCTAACACCGCCGACCCCTATATTATATTTATTAACCCCTAATCTGCCCCCCACAACGTCGCCTCCACCTGCCTACACTTATTAACCCCTAATCTGCCGAGCGGACCGCACCGCTATTATAATAAAGTTATTAACTCCTAATCCGCCTCACTAACCCTATAATAAATAGTATTAACCCCTAATCTGCCCTCCCTAACATCGCCGACACCTAACTTCAAACATTAACCCCTAATCTGCCGACTGGAGCTCACCGCTATTCTAATAAATTTATTAACCCCTAAAGCTAAGTCTAACCCTAACACTAACACCCCACTAAGTTAAATATAATTTAAAGCTAACAAAATAAATTAACTCTTATTAAATAAATTATTCCTATTTAAAGCTAAATACTTACCTGTAAAATAAATCCTAATATAGCTACAATATAAATTATAATTATATTATAGCTATTTTAGGATTTATATTTATTTTACAGGTAACTTTGTATTTATTTTAACCAGGTACAATAGCTAAAATAGTTAAAATAATTACAAAATTACCTGTAAAATGAATCCTAACCTAAGTTACAATTAAACCTAGCACTACACTATCAATAAATTAATTAAATAAAATACCTACAATTACCTACAATTAAACCTAACACTACACTATCAATACATTAATTAAATACAATATCTACAAATAAATACAATGAAATAAACTAACTAAAGTACAAAAAATAAAAAAGAACTAAGTTACAAAAAAATAAAAAAATATTTACAAACATTAGAAAAATATTACAACAATTTTAAACTAATTACACCTACTCTAAGCCCCCTAATAAAATAACAAAGCCCACCAAAATAAAAAATGCCCTACTCTATTCTAAATTACAAAAGTTCAAAGCTCTTTTACCTTACCAGCCCTGAACAGGGCCCTTTGCGGGGCATGCCCCAAGAAATTCAGCTCTTTTTCCTGTAAAAAAAACACATACAATACCCCCCCCCTAACATTACAACCCACCACCCACATACCCCTAATCTAACCCAAACCCCCCTTAAATAAACCTAACACTAAGCCCCTGAAGATCTTCCTACCTTATCTTCACCAAACCAGGTTCACCGATCGATCCAGAAGAGCTCCTCCGATGTCCTGATCCAAGCCCAAGCAGGGGGCTGAAGATGTCCATGATCCGGCTGAAGTCTTCTATCAACGGCATCTTCAATCTTCTTTCTTCCGGATCCATCTTGTAGACCTCCGACGCGGAACATCCTGCTGGCCCGACGGACTACCGACGAATGAAGGCTCCTTTAAGGGACGTCATCCAAGATGGCGTCCCTCGAATTCCGATTGACTGATAGGATTCTATCAGCCAATCGGAATTAAGGTAGGAAAATTCTGATTGGCTGATGGAATCAGCCAATCAGAATCAAGTTCAATCCGATTGGCCGATCCGATCAGCCAATCAGATTGAGCTCGCATTCAATTGGCTGATCGGAACAGCCAATAGAATGCGAGCTCAATCTGATTGGCTGATCGGATCAGCCAATCGGATTGAACTTGATTCTGATTGGCTGATTCCATCAGCCAATCAGAATTTTCCCACCTTAATTCCGATTGACTGATAGAATCCTATCAGCCAATTGGAATTCGAGGGACGCCATCTTGGATGACGTCCCTTAAAGGAGCCTTCATTCGTCGGTAGTCCGTCGGGCCAGCAGGATGTTCCGCGTCGGAGGTCTACAAGATGGATCCGGAAGAAAGAAGATTGAAGATGCCGTTGATAGAAGACTTCAGCCGGATCATGGACCTCTTCAGCTCCCGCTGGGATGATGACTTCAGCCGGATCATGGACCTCTTCAGCTCCCGCTTGGATGAAGACTTCAGCCGGATCATGGACATCTTCAGCCCCCTGCTTGGGCTTGGATCAGGACATCGGAGGAGCTCTTCTGGATCGATCGGTGAACCTGGTATGGTGAAGATAAGGTAGGAAGATCTTCAGGGGCTTAGTGTTAGGTTTATTTAAGGGGGGTTTGGGTTAGATTAGGGGTATGTGGGTGGTGGGTTGTAATGTTGGGGGGGGTATTGTATGTGTTTTTTTACAGGAAAAAGAGCTGAATTTCTTGGGGCATGCCCCGCAAAGGGCCCTGTTCAGGGCTGGTAAGGTAAAAGAGCTTTGAACTTTTGTAATTTAGAATAGGGTAGGGCATTTTTTATTTTGGTGGGCTTTGTTATTTTATTAGGGGGCTTAGAGTAGGTGTAATTAGTTAAAATTGTTGTAATATTTTTCTAATGTTTGTAAATATTTTTTTATTTTTTGTAACTTAGTTCTTTTTTATTTTTTGTACTTTAGTTAGTTTATTTCATTGTATTTATTTGTAGATATTGTATTTAATTAATGTATTGATAGTGTAGTGTTAGGTTTAATTGTAGGTAATTGTAGGTATTTTATTTAATGAATTTATTGATAGTGTACCTGTAAAATAAATATAAATCCTAAAATAGCTATAATATAATTATAATTTATATTGTAGCTATATTAGGATTTATTTTACAGGTAAGTATTTAGCTTTAAATAGGAATAATTTATTTAATAAGAGTTAATTTATTTTGTTAGCTTTAAATTATATTTAACTTAGGGGGGTGTTAGTGTTAGGGTTAGACTTAACTTTAGGGGTTAATAAATTTATTAGAATAGCGGTGAGCTCCAGTCGGCAGATTAGGGGTTAATGTTTGAAGTTAGGTGTCGGCGATGTTAGGGAGGGCAGATTAGGGGTTAATACTATTTATTATAGGGTTAGTGAGGCGGATTAGGGGTTAATAACTTTATTATAATAGCGGTGCGGTCCGCTCGGCAGATTAGGGGTTAATAAGTGTAGGCAGGTGGAGGCGACGTTGTGGGGGGCAGATTAGGGGTTAATAAATATAATATAGGGGTCGGCGTTGTTAGGGGCAGCAGATTAGGGGTACATAAGTATAACGTAGTTGGCGGTCGGCAGATTAGGGGTTAATTATTGTAGGTAGCTGGCGGCGACGTTCTGGGGGGCAGATTAGGGGTTAATAAATATAATATAGGGGTCACGGTGTTAGGGGCAGCAGATTAGGGGTACATAAGGATAACGTAGGTGGCGGTAGGCAGATTAGGGGTTAAAAAAATGTAATCGAGTGTCGGCGATGTGGGGGGGCCTCGGTTTAGGGGTACATAGGTAGTTTATGGGTGTTAGTGTACTTTAGGGCACAGTAGTTAAGAGCTTTATGAACCGGCGTTAGCCCAGAAAGCTCTTAACTACTGACTTTTTTCTGCGGCTGGAGTTTTGTCGTTAGAATTCTAACGCTCACTTCAGCCACGACTCTAAATACCGGAGTTAGAAAGATCCCATTGAAAAGATAGGATACGCACTTGACGTAAGGGGATCTGCGGTATGGAAAAGTCGCGGCTGAAAAGTGAGCGTTAGACCCTTTTTTTGACTGACTCCAAATACCGGCGGTAGCCTAAAACCAGCGTTAGGAGCCTCTAACGCTGGTTTTCACGGCTACCGCCAAACTCCAAATCTAGGCCAGAGTGTTTTGTCATTGGCGCCAAAAATCTCTTGATACCGGAAATGGTGTACCGGATCTCATGACCTATTGAACCGGATGTGTAATACCGGTATTGGACCATCATGTTTAAGTAATCAATATTCCACTGAGGCATACTATAATTCAGTTAGATATGTTTTATGCAGGGTTTCAAAGCCTTAGTTCTACTTACTTATCCTCTGTTACTAAATATCCTGATCGGAATTGGGCGATTACACTCAACCAGATGTCAATAGTTTCGTAAAACCGGAAGTGGAAGTGACGTATACTTCCGGTGTTGGGCGATTACGCTCAACCGGATGTCAGTGGTTTCGAAAAACCGGAAGTGGAAGTGACGCGTACTTCCGGTGGGTTCCCGGAAATGGAACTATTGTTTACCATCCGGTATGTGACAATGATTGGAGTATGATGGATTTAGTTGTGGGTTGGATGTAAGACAGGTAGGTCTGATTGGTTAAAACATAAACTTGCACAAAACAACATGACAAATAAACATGTGTCTATGTGTTGTCTAATTGGAAATACACAATTTGAGGGTTGCTGGAAATATATATTTGTACAAATAAAATTATATAATTATCAATTATATACATAATGTCATCTGAAATTGTAACCGATACAGTTATATACATAATATCATCTAAAATTGTGACGGATACGAATAGAAAAGTTTATTCATTGAATGAGGGCTGTTTATTAGAAATTAATATTAGAATCAATAAGATCTTGCTTATGCAAGCTTAGAACGATAGATCATGGACTATATTTCCAATAGTGTCTATACAGTATTCCCAATATCGTTTCATTTAAACCGACTAAGTTAATACATGGGGGCTGTTAGGGTGATCTATATAAACGCCCTTGTTAATTATATTCTAGATAGGAGTGCAAAATCTATTGTAGCTCTCAAATGGTCAGCATATAACCCTTTAGGACTTGCATCCATGATGTAGGTAGTGTTGGTTATTCTATTAAAATACATAGTGTAACCCCTTCGCCTATAACATAATATACCTTAAGTTGTTGTATACCTCTCAATAGATATCTTAGTTGTCCTAAATGGGCTCTCCCCTGAACAGACACAAGTGTTAAAACATGTATATTTATACATTCGCTTGAATGTGAGAATTGAATGTTATTAAGAAATATTCTAAAATGATCAATAACTCAGGTGATGTGTACAAGTGGAATCACTAATGATACAGATACCTATAGAATAAGAATTGTTTATGAGATGGGGTTGGAACAGGACTATTCCTTTTAATTATACTATATGATCCTATCAGAATTAACCATTAGCTGAAAGAGCCCTCTAACCCGACATTGAAACCATATATATAGTATTATCATGTCCTTAATGTGGTTGACAGGATCAAAAAATGTATAATAAGAGCAGCACGATTTTGGTAAATAATGGGGCACAGTGTAAAAGTGCTTATAATCTTAGAGAAGAATGGGGGTGAATTGAGTTAGATTCTAAGGTCCTAATGAGCGAAGATAACATGTCAGTAATTTAAAATTATAAAAGTGTATGGACCTCCTATTCTAGGGTCATGTTCTTGGCCCTTTGGTAGTTGTTATTTACAGAGATGTCTCTCGTGTGTTCAAACATAGATGTTCTGGATGGGTTTTCATGATATTATTAAAGTCCGATTATTTCAGATTCAATAGATGGGAGAGGTCCTCTTTGTTGTTTAAACCCTTAGGGTAAAGACAATCTAGCTCAAAAATCCATCTAGATTCTGATATAAGAAGCTTCTTCTCATGGTTACCCCCCTCCAATTGGGTTTTACTAATTGAATCCCATAGTAGCTGAAATCTTTCATATTTCCTTTGTGATGGATAGCAAAATGTCTATACAAGGCAGTGTCAGTGTTACCATGTTCAATTTGTAACAGGTGCTCCCGAATTCTGTCTTTCAGGCACCTGGAGGTTTGGCCGAAATACTGAAGTCCGCAACTGCATTGTACTATGTAAATCACACCCTTGTTGCTGCATCTTATCAAGTCCTTAATCTTGTGTCTGTTGTTGGAATTGTGAGAAAGGAAGTGCTTAATTTTTAGGCCTCTCTTACATGCCTTGCAGCTGGGGCATGGAAAGAAGCCTTTGATGTGTTTACCCGACACATCTCTCACTTGTGTTGTTCTTGAACATGGGATACTGGGAGTTAAGATGTTTTTCAGATTGTCAGATTTTCTGTAGATGAATTTCGGTTTGCCGATAAGTGTCTCTCCTATGATATCATCATTCTTTAGTAGATGCCAGTGCTTTTCTATTATTTTCTCTATAGTGCGCCTGTTTTCGCTGTATTGCATTATAAACACGACGTCTATAGAGTTGGCATTGTTACTGATCTTGTTTTTCTTATCCTTATATCTGAGAAGCTCCTTACGGTCTCTTCTTCTGACTTCTTCCATATCCTTATTGAGTTTTTCTTCTTCATATCCTCTCTCCAAGAATCGTGTTTTCAGTTCTTCCGCCTGTGTTTCCCTTAGGACAGGATCCGAGCAGTTCTTTTTCAGCCTCAGTAGCTGCCCCTTGGGTATATTCTCCTTCCATCTGGAGTGGTGGCAGCTCTCGCTGTGGATATAATTGTTGCAGTCCATGGGTTTAAAGTATGTTGAGGTCTTCAATTTCCCATTTTCAATTGTTATTTTTAGATCCAAGAAAGTGATCTCGGTGCTACTGATCTCATAGGTGTATCTTAAGTTATGGATGTTATTATTCATATAGTGTGTTCCAAGTCCTCTTTGGAACCTTTCCATATCATGAGGATGTCATCAATATATCTGTGGTATGAGACCAAGTCCGCGCCAGCTGGGAAGGATTCCCAAAATATGGAAACCCATTCCCATTCCCATTTGCCCATATGCCACCACTCCAGATGAAAGGAGAATATACCCAAGGGGCAGCTACTGAGGCTGAGAAAGAACTGCTCGGATCCTGTCCTATGGGAAACACAGGCGGAAGAACTGAAAACACGATTCTTGGAGAGAGGATACGAAGAAGAAAAACTCAATAAGGATATGGAAGAAGTCAGAAGAAGAGACCGTAAGGAGCTTCTCAGATATAAGGATAAGAAAAACAAGATCAGTAACAATACCAACTTTATAGACGTCGCGTTTATAATGCAATACAGCGAAAACAGGCGCACTATAGAGAAAATAATAGAAAAGCACTGGCATCTACTAAAGAATGATGATATCATAGGAGAGACACTTATCGGCAAACCGAAATTCATCTACAGAAAATCTGACAATCTGAAGAACATCTTATCTCCCAGTATCCCATGTTCAAGAACAACACAAGTGAGAGATGTGTCGGGTAAACACATCAAAGGCTTCTTTCCATGCCCCAGCTGCAAGGCATGTAAGAGAGGCCTAAATATTAAGAACTTCCTTTCTCACAATTCCAACAACAGACACGAGATTAAGGACTTGATAAGGTATATTATGTTATAGGCGAAGGGGTTACACTATGTATTTTAATAGAATAACCAACACTACCTACATCATGGATGCAAGTCCTAAAGGGTTATATGCTGACCATTTGAGAGCTACAATAGATTTTGCACTCCTATCTAGAATATAATTAACAAGGGCGTTTATATAGATCACCCTAACAGCCCCCATGTATTAACTTAGTCGGTTTAAATGAAAAGATATTGGGAATACTGTATAGACACTATTGGAAATATAGTCCATGATCTATCGTTCTAAGCTTGCACAAGCAAGATCTTATTGATTCTAATATTAATTTCTAATAAACAGCCCTCATTCAATGAATAAACTTTTCTATTCGTATCCGTCACAATTTTAGATGATATTATGTATATAACTGTATCCGTTACAATTTCAGATGACATTATGTATATAATTGATAATTATATAATTTTATTTGTACAAATATATATTTCCAGCAACCCCCAAATCGTGTATTTCCAATTAGACAACACATAGACACATGTTTATTTGTCATGTTGTTTTGTGCCAGTTTATGTTTTAACCAATCAGACCTACCTGTCTTACATCCAACCCACAACTAAATCCATCATACTCCAATTATTGTCACATACCGGATGGTAAACAATAGTTCCATTTCCGGGAACCCACCGGAAGTACACGTCACTTCCACTTCCGGTTTTACGAAACCACTGACATCCGGTTGAGCGTAATCGCCCAACACCGGAAGTATACGTCACTTCCACTTCTGGTTTTACGGAACTATTGACATCCGGTTGAGTGTAATCGCCCAATTCTGATCAGGATATTTAGTAACAGAGGGCAAGTAAGTAGAACTAAGGCTTTGAGACCCTGCATAAAACATATCTAACTGAATTATAGTATGCCTTAGTGGAATATTGATTACTTAAACATGATGGTCCAATACCGGTATTACACATCCGGTTCAATAGGTCATGAGATCCGGTACACCATTTCCGGTATCAAGAGATTTTTGGCGCCAATGACAAGACACTCTGATTGGTTACATAAGGGTATAAAGGAACTCACTCACCTAACCATATACTAGTCTTGAGAAAGGCCCTATCAGTGGGCCGAAACGCGTTGGCAATATATGGTGAGCTACATTCCTTTTATTTGTCAAGTATTTTAACAGTATTATGCTATGTTACTGTTCTTTGTCCACAGGTTTTGAGGACTTTCCAGCTTTATTTTTGCATCACACTATTTATTGATTGGATCTATAACTGAGGAACACTTATTATTATTTTTTTGTATCATATAAACTTATTTTTTTTACATTTTATATATAATTTTGTATTTTTATTCTGCTTTTTATGTGATCACCAACACCCCCTTGTTGATACTTCACTAGTTTGTGTACACACTAGTTGTTTTTTAATTTTCTTTTCATCATTTTTTGGATTGTTTTTTATTCCCATTTTTTATACTTTTTTACATTTTTTCACTTTGTGTTTTTCACCTTCAATCTACACTCACACTATGGATAACAGATGAGGAGAACTGTCACAACATCAGAACAACAATTTAAGTTGGACTAACGGCTTTTTTCATACACCTAATCATTTTTTTGATCACTTTTTACACTGGCTATTTTATTTTGGAATTAACACTGTCAGTGCTAATACGCTTTAAATTTACCTGTGAGGCTCATATATTTTGATACTTGTTTTAATCTGTAAGATACATATATTTCGTTATTTGTTTTAATCTATTTTTAACCGTAATCATGGACCCATGTGTATTTATGTAAAACGTATTACATTTTACATTTTATTAACTACTATTGAATTTTAAGAACTTTAATTTGCACTTATATCTTAATTGAATTTTATTAATTGCAATTTGTACACATTAATACATTGTCATATCCACATCTTTGGTTTAGTTCAACCTATATTTATCACTATAACGAACATTTCTATTAGACCTTGCCTTTTCTTTGGTGATCCTCTCTAGCCCTCCTGCTTTTAGTACATTTCTATGAGATTTATTGTTTGTTCAGGTATAAATCTAGCTATTTCAAGGACATTAACAGATGAAAAATAAAATATTAGCTTTAGAGATATGTGCTTATTCATGGACAGGAATGAAATGGTATCAATAAAATTGGAAAAAGAAGACAAAAATGTCTTTTGATGGACATTCAGGGTAGGTCATTTGATAAATGAGTATATCCACAATATCGATGCCTCTTATTTATCAACTGTCCAATGCTATTTGCGCCGGACTTGACGCGCGTGAGTTCGACAAAGTTTTGATAACTAAGACCGTCGAATGTAGATTCGCGTCAGCGATGTCTGGCGAGTGTATTGAAGGTAGCGAATGCTTTTTAGATTGATGCTTTGATAAATCGGCCCCAAAGTCTTTCCTTCAAGCCCCAAGCTTCCAGAGTCTACTCAAACACACATCATGCATCAATAACTCATAGTGGAAGTAAGGGGTTTCCATATCCTGTTACCTCCTCCCCAGTATTTCTCCCAAAAATTAGGTTTCCCTAAGTTGGGATCTAGGGAATCCCCAAGCTTGGAAACAACTGTATAATCAATTGCATTCAAATGCTAGCCAAGTGGGGGGATGAGGAATAATAGTATAAAACTTACTAGGTGAGCAGGGAGTATTGATCATAAAAATCCCCCCAACTCTCCCAATGAGCCAAGTGCGAGTTAGAGAGCCCTTTAAGAATACGTTTCAGTGGATGTACAGGTGAGGAATGAGGTGAAATCTTGGAGTAATGATGTATGATTTTCCAGACTCATAAGTTTTGTAGAATTATTTGATTCAAAATTTCCAACGTTCGTCATAAATAGTCTGTAATCCAGGGAAGTGAAGAAGGTCTTCTCATTCTGGAAGAGAGGTCTGCTCTACCATCTTCCACCATGGGCTCTCACCCGCAAAGCCCCAAGCTGTAGTATGGGTCAACCGTGCTGCTTGATAATATATATATATATATATATATATATTATATATATATATATATATATATATATATATATATATATATATATATATATATATATATATATATATTATATATATATATATATATATATATATACAAAAACAGGAAAGGGAGGGCACTCTCAGGATTTATGTAAATAGAATATCATTTATTTTTCATAATGATAACATAGACTTATGATTTTTCTATGTTATCATTATGAAAAATAAATGATATTCTATTTGCATAAATCCTGAGAGTGCCCTCCCTTTCCTGTTTTTGTATCTACATGTTTGTAGAGGATTGCACCCAGGTTCTGTATTAAATCACCAAAGTTGGAGTGCTGGAACACGTGCGATTGGAGGTATATATATATATATATATATATATATATATATATATATATATATATATATATTAGGAAGGGAACCCCCCTGCGTATATTTTTTTTAAGCCACTTGTCAGCAATTCTGGGGATTTTACTGTGCCATATATACTATAGGAACAAATAATTAAATTACAGCAGTTTGGGAATAATAGTCATTTTTATGGAGGCAATCCTACACAACCAAGAGACTTCTCCAAAGTCCCATGACAACAGAAATTTTCTCACCTCATGTAATAAGTTGCCAATATTCTTTCACCACACAGAGATCAGGTTATAACTGGACTCCTAAATATTTGATAGTATCAATATACCAAATTACCAAATTAAGTCATAAATAGATGTCAAGATTTCCAGCTCATACTGGGGGATATAAAGTGGTAGAGCCTCTGTTTTGGAGAGATTAACTTTGTAATAAATAAATTGGACACATTTAGCAATTAGATCAACTACTGCTGGAAGCATCCCAATAGGATTTGTAGTAGTAGAATAATATTGCCTGCAAACAACGCTATATTCTCAACCAAGTCTCCAATCGTAACCCCTGAATATTGGGGGAGTGCCTAATAGCATGGGCTAGTGGTTCCATAGCCAGTGCAAAGAATAAGTGGGGATAGGGGACACCCCTGATTAGAATCATTGATGATTGCAATTTCATAGGAACAGAAACCTAATCCCTTAATTTTTGTGAACAGTGTAGAATACAAGGCTTGTATTACAACAATAACTTAATTAGGGAATCCAAATGTGTCTAAGGTGAGCCAAAGAGTTTCCCATCTTATCCTGTCAAATGTCTTTTCTGCATTTAAGGACAGTGCCAACATGGGTGTACGCTTTCTCTGCACTTCTGAGAATATATTCAACAATTTCCTTGTATTTTCTGGGCCTTCTCTCCAAAATGTCATGCCAATTTGATCTGTATGAAGAAGGGTTGGCAACACTAGTTTAAGTCTGTTGGCCCGTATCATTCAGGTTAATTAAAAAAATAGGCAATAGCTGCTACATTGAATATGGTGTTTTCCTGACATAGGGATGGTCAAATAGTTAAAAAATATTAAAACCTTTAGAACAAGTCATAGTGAATAGGGTCAGAAACACTTGCCTAGTCCCCTCAGAGATAAACCTATGTACTACTAATGCCAATAATAGTTTATCATAAAAAAGAGAAAGAATAGAAGCATTATTATGGCACACTACCACCAAAGTGAGGGAGAGTGATATATCAATTTATATCATGGAAAGGGGCGATGGAGAAGATAAAACAACTTTTATTATATCAATAAAAAACAAACATAGATCATGTTAAACTATAAAAAAAAACACATATACACATAACTGCCCCCCCTGAGAAATACCATCAGGTTATTAAATAAAGAACCTGTGACTAAAGTACATTAGATCAGCACAAACGGGGGGTCACTATCCCCATTGACCAGTGTACTGCGAGTACAAAAGATCCATATCACTGACTGGAAAAGCAAAAAAGGCTTATCTACAGATTTCGCAGTACCCCTGGTCAATTATTTAATAAGGCTGCGTGTCCCCGTGCTGCATCTACTAGAGGCAGTGTGAACACATGACGTGCATTTCGCCACTGCTTTGTCAAATGCACCTCCCGCTCGATTTCATGCCTTTTTAAATAAATCACTAGCCATTCCAAATGAACAAAAGAAAAACGTCAGCGTGCATTATACCAATCACTGAGCTGCCCCCACGTGGGGCGATACCTTTGTATTAGCGAAACAGCCTATTAGGAGAGGGGTGTGTGAATCTCTCATTCATTCGCATCATGACACTTGTTCATCTATGTATGATTGTGTTACCATCATTATCCATACTGCACTTGATATATGCGTGATCACATGCATATATTATAACTATATAGATAAACATCAACAAAATTAATACGTATGATTAATAACTTTCCTGCGAATGTCACCAAGCTGGAATACTGGCAAGAGCTATATTTGTAATATATTTATGATCTTTCCAAAAGCGCTACTTACAAAAATTATCTAATGTTACAAATGAATCACCAAAATACATGGCACATATCTCAGGCTATTGGTCTATTTATTTATCACTCCAAGAACTATAAAATACGGTCCCATTACGTTGTATTCATGTATTTACCATTAGTTATCATGGTAGCCATGTGCCAAGTATAGAGTATAGTCACTTTTAAAGGCATAGTGTATTTTTTCTTGTATAAATCAACATCTTTAAAGAACCCACAAAATATTTACCAGGGTCACATGAAATTATCATTACATGTTATACTAGACACAATTTTAATTTACAAGTTAGGATGTTACTAAACATATTCCCATTGCATAAAACCACATACAGGGAGTGCAGAATTATTAGGCAAGTTGTATTTTTGAGGATTAATTTTATTATTGAACAACAACCATGTTCTCAATGAACCCAAAAAACTCATTAATATCAAAGCTGAATAGTTTTGGAAGTAGTTTTTAGTTTGTTTTTAGTTATAGCTATTTTAGGGTGCTATCTGTGTGTGCAGGTGACTATTACTGTGCATAATTATTAGGCAACTTAACAAAAAACAAATATATACCCATTTCAATTATTTATTTTTACCAGTGAAACCAATATAACATCTCAACATTCACAAATATACATTTCTGACATTCAAAAACAAAACAAAAACAAATCAGTGACCAATATAGCCACCTTTCTTTGCAAGGACACTCAAAAGCCTGCCATCCATGGATTCTGTCAGTGTTTTGATCTGTTCACCATCAACATTGTGTGCAGCAGCAACCACAGCCTCCCAGACACTGTTCAGAGAGGTGTGCTGTTTTCCCTCCTTGTAAATCTCACATTTGATGATGGACCACAGGTTCTCAATGGGGTTCAGATCAGGTGAACAAGGAGGCCATGTCATTAGATTTTTTTCTTTTATACCCTTTCTTGCCAGCCACGCTGTGGAGTACTTGGACGCGTGTGATGGAGCATTGTCCTGCATGAAAATCATGTTTTTCTTGAAGGATGCAGACTTCTTCCTGTACCACTGCTTGAAGAAGGTGTCTTCCAGAAACTGGCAGTAGGACTGGGAGTTGAGCTTGACTCCATCCTCAACCCGAAAAGGCCCCACAAGCTCATCTTTGATGATACCAGCCCAAACCAGTACTCCACCTCCACCTTGCTGGCGTCTGAGTCGGACTGGAGCTCTCTGCCCTTTACCAATCCAGCCACGGGCCCATCCATCTGGCCCATCAAGACTCACTCTCATTTCATCAGTCCATAAAACCTTAGAAAAATCAGTCTTGAGATATTTCTTGGCCCAGTCTTGACGTTTCAGCTTGTATGTCTTGTTCAGTGGTGGTCGTCTTTCAGCCTTTCTTACCTTGGCCATGTCTCTGAGTATTGCACACCTTGTGCTTTTGGGCACTCCAGTGATGTTGCAGCTCTGAAATATGGCCAAACTGGTGGCAAGTGGCATCTTGGCAGCTGCACGCTTGACTTTTCTCAGTTCATGGGCAGTTATTTTGCGCCTTGGTTTTTCCACGCGCTTCTTGCGACCCTGTTGACTATTTTGAATGAAACGCTTGATTGTTCGATGATCACGCTTCAGAAGCTTTGCAATTTTAAGAGTGATGCATCCCTCTGCAAGATATCTCACTATTTTTGACTTTTCTGAGCCTGTCAAGTCCATCTTTTGACCCATTTTGCCAAAGGAAAGGAAGTTGCCTAATAATTATGCACACCTGATATAGGGTGTTGATGTCATTAGACCACACCCCTTCTCATTACAGAGATGCACATCACCTAATATGCTTAATTGGTAGTAGGCTTTCGAGCCTATACAGCTTGGAGTAAGACAACATGCTTAAAGAGGATGATGTGGTCAAAATACTCATTTGCGTAATAATTCTGCACTCAGTGTAGGTATTACTAGTCTTGAAAGGGGAAAGGGATAGTCACTTGGTATTAAGAGGTAATCAGTGATCTTATCACATACTTTATTTTCTGAATATAACTTGTAAATCTGCAGAAATAACAACAATCACTCATTGGCAATATAATCATTGCCTCTAGGAATAGCATTTTGCAAGTGCTTGCTCCTTCTATTCTATTGGTATTAAAAGGTAATTACATGTTATCGGTAATATAAGGTACAAATACATGTTTAAATAAACTAAAATAGAAAGGCAGGTTTCAAATCATATAATAATGATCTTAAAAAGCAAGGGATTAAGACAGGCACACACAAAAATACTTTTCAAAAAAAGCCAATTTATTATTCCCATCACATTCAGTGTATCACTGTTTTAGGCCAAGTCTAACAATATAAAGTGAACAAAGTTAAAACCAAACAAAGCATAAGGTTTAAAAGCAAATATATGGATAATACCTGCCTAAGCATACGTATGCTGCTGTAAACCTATTTGCATATAGCACATAGAATCAACTATTCACATAACAATTGCATAAGAAAATAGGTTATGTATATACCAATAAAGAGAATTGATACAAATATAGCATAAGTACATCAGTAATTTATACCACAAACTTGTTAATATGTAACCATCAAAATTGAGACAGTTTCACTAAATAAAAAGTTCCCAGATACCAAATAGCGAGCGGTCTCAAATTAAACCTGATAACAACAGGATGAACACAGTTCTTACTTATAGCTCAATCCAACGTGTAGCTGTGCATGAGAATATCAAATTTTTAGAGCAAGTTACACTTAGCTTTGGCATCCTGCAGTTATTACTTACCAAAGGACTGCTCGTGTTTCAACAAAGGTGTCTGACGTCACAGGAGGAGGAGTGGTTTAGTGATGTCCCGAACTGTTCGCCCGCGAACGGTTCACAGCGAACATAGCTTGTTCGCGTTTGTGGGCGAACACATGGCGATGTTCGATCCGCCCCTATGTGTCATCATTGTGGAAACTTTGACCCTTTATGTCACAGCCGCCTGACACATTAGAGCCAATCAACATCAGACACTCCCTCACAGACACTCCCAGCTACTCGGAATCCGCCATTTTAGACTCATAACGACCTTGCTTTTTTAATGAGAGGACGTGTTGTGTTTTTGCTCCTGACATTAATAGGAAAAACATAGCTAGGCTAGTGTATTTACAGTCCAGAAGGACTCCACTCATATCTGCTGCAAGCACAGCACCCCAAAAAGCCCTTTTTAGGGCTATATTTCGTGCTGTTTTTTTTTTGTTTTTTTGTTTTTTTTATTAGCATTTGCCTGGCTTTCAGCTGTGTGTTTAAGGCTCACAGCATATGCTGTGACTACTGCCACCACTGATATCTCCCTAACAACATTAGTTTAAATTTAACTAACCCAAAAATTTAATTATTTTTCTAGTGTAATTTTTTTTCATTTTCTATCAGGCCAGTGTCACACAGCATATACTCTGGTTCATTGCTCTGTGCCAGCCAGCAGCCACCAGTGTTAATATCCGTTTATAACATTATTTTAAATTTAAAAAAAAAAATATTTTGCTAGTGTAATCTAATTACATTTACTATCATGCCTGTGTCTGTCAGGCTCACTCAGCATTAATATACCTCTTTTTTTCAGTCTTTTGGTTAATTGGTCTGTGCCAGGCAGCCACCCAGCACTCATATCTATTCTTCTTCACCTTAATTTTAATAAAAAAAAAAAAAGTTTAAATTTGTTTGCTAGTGTAATCTAATATAATTTTCTATCCGGCCTGTGTGTTTTGCTGACATAGAGAGCCTACTGTGTTTACTTGCTGCCCTCCCTAGTCTATGAGCCCCGACTCATATGTGTTTAACCTTTTTTTAATTCCCCCCCCAAAAAAATAATTTCAATCAGGCCTGTGTCTAACTGTCTATCTGACTTACACAGCATACTGTTGTTATAATTGCTGCCCTACGTAGCAGCCAGCCAGTGCGACCACTCATAGAGTCATATGTGCATTGCACTTCTTAACATCATTTTAATATTAAAATCTAAAATTTTAAAATATTTTGCTAGTGTAATCTAACTTAATTTTCTATCAGTCCTGTGTTTTTGTCACTTACACAGCATACTGTGTTAAATTGCTACCTACCATCCACGACTCATATCTGCCAGCCTGTCTGCCAGGCCCAAGTAGCCAATTAGTGGCACCAATCACAATTCTTGTAACAGTAATTAAAAAAAAAAAATCATAATTTTTTGGACTGCAAATATTCAGTCTCCTAGTGTCCTTGAACTGCATCTACCTCCTGCCTGCCATCCTTTTGTGCCAGGCCATCTTGCCAACTATTTACACCAATCCTAATTTTTTGTCACAGTATAGTTACTAATTAAAATTAAAAAAATCTTGATTGTTGATGATCTTAATCCTCAGTTTGCTCGTGCCCTTGAATTGCACTTTTTACAGCCTTCCAAGCCTGTGTGCCAGGCCTACTTGAAAAATATTTACACCAATCATATTTGTTGTGACAGTATTCTAATAATTAAAAATTAAAATTTTTGGTAATAGTTGCTGTGATTTGAATCCTCAGTTTGCTGGTGCCATTGAATAGCACTTTCCTCCTGCCTTGCAGCCTGCTGTGAGCCAGGCCCACCTAGCCAATTGTTGTCAGCAATCATATTTCTGTTAACAGTATTGCAAAAATTGTCAATCATCACTGTTTAGACTGTCAGTAATCAGTCTCCTAGTGTCCTTGAATTGCATCTACCTCCTGCCTGCCATCCTTTTGTGCCAGGCCGTCTTGCCAACTATTTACACCAATCCTAATTTTTTGTCACAGTATAGTTACTAATTAAAATTAAAAAAATCTTGATTGTTGATGATCTTAATCCTCAGTTTGCTCGTGCCCTAGAATTGCACTTTTCTACAGCCTTCCAAGCCTGTGTGCCAGGCCTACTTAAAAAAATATTTACACCAATCATATTTGTTGTGACAGTATTCTAATAATTAAAAAATAATTTTTTTGGTAATAGTTGTTGTGATTTGAATCCTCAGTTTGCTGGTGCCATTGAATAGCACTTTCCTCCTGCCTTGCAGCCTGCTGTGAGCCAGGCCCACCTAGCCATTTGTTGCCAGCAATCATATTTCTTTTAACAGTATTGCAAAAATTGTCAATCATCACTCTTTTGACTGTCAGTAATCAATCTCCTAGTGTCCTTGAATTGCATCTACCTCCTGCCTGCCATCCTTTTGTGCCAGGCCGTCTTGCCAACTATTTACAACAATCCTAATTTTTGGTCACAGTATAGTTACTAATTTCAATTTAAAAATTCTTGATTGTTGATGATCTTAATCCTCAGTTTGCTCGTGCCCTAGAATTGCACTTTTCTACTGCCTTCCAAGCCTGTGTGCCAGGCCTACTTGAAAAATATTTACACCAATCATAGTTGTTGTGACAGTATTCTTAATAATTAAAAAATAAAATTGTTGGTAATAGTTGTTGAGAATCCTCAGTTTGCTGGTGCCATTGAATAGCACTTTCCTGCTGCCTTGCAGCCTGTTGTGAGCCAGGCCCACCTAGCCAATTGTTGCCAGCAATCATATTTCTTTTAACAGTATTGCAAAAATTGTCAATCATCACTGTTTTGACTGTCAGTAATCAGTCTCCTAGTGTCCTTGAATTGCATCTACCTCCTGCCTGCCAGCCTTTTGTGCCAGTCAGTCTTGCCAACTATTTACACCAATCATAATTGTTGTCACAGTATAGTTACTAATTAAAATTAAAAACATTTTGATTGTTGATCTTAATCCTCAGTTTGCTTGTGCCATTGAATTGCACGTTTCTACTGCCTGCCAGCCTGTGTGCCAGGCCCAACTATCCAATTAGTGCCAGCAATCATATTTCTTTTAACAGTATTGCAAAATTTGTCAATCATCACTGTTTTGACTGTCAATCTGCAGTCTACTAGTGCCCTTGAATTGCATTTTCCTCCTGCCTGCCTGTGTGCCAGTCCCAACTAGCCAATTAGTGCCACCACTCATATTTATTGTAACAGGATTGGAATTTTTGTTAATCATAACTGTTTTGACTGTGATTCTTCAGTCTCCTAGTGCCATTGAATTGCAGTTTCCTTTCTCCCAGCGTGTGTGCCAGACAGGCCCATTTGCCAAATAGTGCCAAACAATCATATTTGTTGCCACAGTACTTGTAAGTTGCAATATTTTCAAAAATTAACAATTTGTGATTTTTAAAACATCTGTCTTTTTTGTTGTTGTCAGTCTCACAGCGTATACTGTGCCCACTTTCACAGTGCCACCACTCAATTGGTGTAAAAGTATTGTTAGTGTCCATTTAATAAAAAAAGACAGCCAGAGGCAGGCCACCCCGCAGGTTCCGTGGTCGTGGTCGTGGTGCTGTGATTCCTTTAGACCCTACAAATATGCACATTGTTCAGACGCCGGGTGCCAGGGGGGACGCAAAAACTTCTGAGGAGGACCTAGTTGAATGGCTAACACAGGACACCCAATCTTCTTCAGCTTACACTGCTAGTCCTCCTAACCTTGACGCACCGTCTAAGTCCAGCTGTGCTTTGGGCAGGTCTCAAGTGACCAGTGCCACTCCGCCGCCTGTCGCCACCACCAACACTAGCACCACAGCCGCTTCACTTGATTTGTCACAGGAGTTATTGACACATCATTTGGAAGAAATGAGTGATGCGCAACCATCATTGACAGAGGATGTAGATAATAGTGATTAGTCTCAGTCAGGCAGCATTACCGACATGGAGGTACGGTGTGATGATGATGATGATGATGATGATGATGTTGTACCCACTGCTGCTTCCTTTCTTGATGTTTCAGATACAAGTGAAGCGGTTGATGATGATGTGTCGGTGGATGTCACGTGGGTGCCTGCTAGAAGAGAAGAAGAAGAAGAGGGGGAAAGTTCAGATGGGGAGACAGAGATGATGAGGAGGAGGAGACGATTTGGAAGCACGGGGAGGCCGTCTCAAGGAGCTAGTGGCACAGTCAGACAGCATGCATCATCACCAGGGGTCAGCCAGACAGCACGCTGACGCCCATCAACGCATGCTGTTGCCACCACCAGAATGCCGTCATCGCAGAGCTCAGCAGTGTGTCATTTTTTTTGTGTGTCTGCCTCTGACAACAGCGATGCCATTTGCAACCTGTGCCAAAAGAAAAATGAGTCGTGGGAAGTCCAACAGCCACCTAGGTACAACTGCTTTGCGAAGGCACATGGTCTCCCATCACAAAGGCAGATGGGAAGAACACATGAGTAGAAGCAGCACACAAAGTGAAAGCCGCCCTCCTCCTCCTGCTCCAGAATCTTCAGCCACGTCAACCAGTGCTGTCCTCCTTGCCCCCTCTCAACCATCCTCCACTCAGTCTCTCTTACGTAGCAGTTCCTGGTCATCTGCCCACAGTCAGGTGTCTGTCAAGGACATGTTTGAGCGTAAGAAGCCAATTTCTCAAAGTCACCCCCTTGCCCGGCGTCTGACAGCTGGCTTGTCTGAACTCTTAGCCCGCCAGCTTTTACCATACAAG
Organism: Bombina bombina; assembly: GCF_027579735.1. Classification (NCBI taxonomy): domain Eukaryota; kingdom Metazoa; phylum Chordata; class Amphibia; order Anura; family Bombinatoridae; genus Bombina; species Bombina bombina. The sequence goes on along the minus strand of NC_069503.1, from coordinate 575,173,979 downwards.
CTGGTGGAGTCTGATGCTTTCAAAAAATTTGTATCTATTGGGACACCGCATTTGAAGGTACCTGGCAGAAATTTCTTTTCACAAAAGGCAATCCCAAACCTGTACTCTGTTGTGAGAAAGGAAGTTATGGCATGTCTGGCACACAGCGTTGGGGCAAGGGTCCATATGACCACGGATAGCTGGTCTGCAAAGCATGGTCAGGGCAGGTATATCACCTACACTGCGCATTGGGTAAACCTGCTGACTTCTGACAAGCATGGAATGCGTGGCTCTGCAGAAGAGTTGGTGACACCGCCACGACTTGCAGGCAGGCCTGCTGCTACCTCCTCTACTCCTCCTACTACATCCTCTTCAATAATCTCTTCCTCGGCTGAGTCCTCTTCAACTTCTGTGTCTTGCTCCACATTTATGGCACCCCCCCAGCTCCCCAGGTACTATGATACATCCCGGGTACGGCAGTGTCACGCCGTCTTGGGGTTGACTTGCCTGAAAGCGGAGAGTCACACCGCACCAGCACTCCTGACCGCCCTGAACACACAGGTGGATCAGTGGCTGACTCCGCACCAACTGGAGATTGGCAAGGTTGTTTCTGACAATGGAAGTAATTTGGTGGCGGCATTGAAATTGGGCAAGTTGACACATGTGCCGTGCATGGCACATGTGTGTAATCTAATTGTACAACGATTTGTCCATAAGTACCCAGGCTTACAGGACGTCCTGAAGCAGGCCAGGAAGGTGTGTGGCCATTTCAGGCATTCCTACACGGCCATGGCGCACTTGTCCGATATCCAGCATCAAAACAACCTGCCAGTGAGGCGCTTGATTTGCGACAGCCCGACACGGTGGAATTCAACACTCCTAATGTTTGACCGCCTGCTCCAACAAGAAAAAGCTGTTAATGAGTATTTGTATGACCGGGGTGCTAGGACAGCCTCTGGGGAGCTGGGGATATTTTTGCCAAATTACTGGACGCTCATGCGCAATGCATGTAGACTCATGCGTCCTTTTGAGGAGGTGACAAACCTTGTCAGTCGCACCGAAGGCACCATCAGCGACATCATACCATTTGTTTTCTTCCTGGAGCGTGCCCTGCGAAGAGTGCTGGATCAGGCAGTAGATGAGCGTGAAGAGGAAGCGGGAGAGTTGTGGTGTCCATCACCCCCGCAAACAGCCGAATCAGCATTGCTTGCTGGACCTGCGGCAACGCAGGAAGAGGATTGTGAGGAAGAGGAGTCACAGGAGGAATGTGGCTTTGAGGAGGATGAGGAGGAGGAAGACCGAGCACAACAGTCATCCCAGGGTGCTCGTTGTTATCACCTCTCTGGTACCCGTGGTGTTGTACGTGGCTGGGGGGAAGAAGATACCATCAGTGAGATCAGTGAGGAGGAGGAACGCGACATGATTAGCTCAGCATCCAAAGTTGTTCAAATGGGTTCTTTCATGCTGTCGTGCCTGTTGAGGGACCCTCGTATAAAAAAGCTGAAGGAGAACGACCTGTACTGGGTGTCCACGCTCCTCGACCCCCGGTATAAGCATAAAGTGCCTGAAATGTTACCAAATTCCCGCAAGTTGGAAAGGATGGAGCATTTTCATAATAAATTAAAAACTATGCTTTACACAGCGTATAAGGGTGATGTCACAGCACCACGGGAATGTAACAGGGGAAGAGATGAAATTAATCCTCCTCCTCCCACGACCACGGCGGCAAGGACCGGGTGCTTTCCTGACGTCTTGTTGATGGAGGACATGCGTACCTTTTTAACTCCCATGCATCATCAGAGCCTTTCGGGATCCAGCCTTAGAGAAAGACTCAACCGACAGGTAGCAGACTACCTAGCTTTAACTGTGGATCTCGAAACTCTCAGGAGCGATGGACCCCCTGACTACTGGGTGTGCAGGCTGGACTTGTGGCCTGAGCTATCCCAATTTGCAATGGAACTTCTGGCCTGCCCCGCTTCAAGTGTCCTGTCCGAAAGGACTTTTAGTGCAGCAGGAGGTTTTGTCACTGTGAAGAGAAGTCGCCTAGGTCAAAAAAGCCTTGACTATTCCACTTTTATTAAAATGAATGAGGGCTGGATCCCGAAGGGACTGACATTGGGCGATACATTTGAATAAAAAACTCCTGATGATGAGATGAGCTGGCTTGGGCTACAACTGGTACACAGGCTGGCCTTTTTTTTTTGGTTATAAAGCCGGACGACTTGCTTGACTTATCCACCAACAACTAGTGTTCAAGCCACAAGCTTTTAGGGCACTTTATAAATGTTTTACAAACATCGATTTTTCTGGCCGCTGCTACAGCAGTTGCTACAACAATACCCCAATTTTTCAGTCATTTGTACATTCCGAATTTTTCTGGCCTCTGCTGCAGCTCTGTGGGTACAAAACTCAAATAAAAAAAATAAGGCACATAACACTAGTGATTAAACTGTTACGAATTGTACAACTTAACACACCACTCATATCCGGTGGACCATTAAATTGAACGCTAAATGCCACAAATTTGAAAGAGTAGGACCGACCAAGCATCTTTATCCGTCTCTTGGTTGCTCTAAATTATCTCCGTGTTCCATCTATGCCATACCTGTACTCTATTGGGCAAAAGGGTGGCATATGTGGTGTTTCATGCTGTTGTGCCTGTTGTGGGTCGTGGCCCATGATATAAAAAGGCTGAAGGAGAACGACCTGTAGTAATGGGTGCTCCATCCAGTTTTTAGAAAAATGTTCCTGGTTCCTCTCAATTATCTCTGGGTTTCTAAAATGGATGCCATACCTGTACTCACTTGTGCAAAAGGATGGCATATGTGGTGGTGTTTCCTGCAGTTGTTTCTGTTGAGGGTGCTGGACCCTCTTATAAAAAATCTGAAGGAGGACGACCTAGAGTGGGAGTCCAAGCATGGTTTTTGGGGCTATTTCACTTTTACAAACAATTATCTGTGGGTTTCACAAATCAATGCCGTACCAGTACTCTATTGTTCCAAAGTATGCCATATGTTCTCTTTCCTGCTGGTATTTTGTTTGAGGGTCCTGGACCCTCTTATAAAAATGCCTAAGGAGAAAGAGGTGTACTGGGTGTCCACTCATTTTTCTTTTCTATTTCACATTTGACCAAAATTATCTCTGGTTTTGTAAAATCAATGCTGTACCTGTACTCTATTGTTCAAAAGGATGCCATACGTCCTCTTTCCTGCTGGTGTTTTTTTTTAGGGTCCAGGACCCTCTTATAAAAAGGCCTAAGGAGAAAGAGGTGTACTGGGTGTCCATTGTATCATTTTTTTAATTCAAATTTCCATTTGCAAAAAATTATCTATGGGTTTCTAAAATCAATGCCTTTCCTGTACTCTATTGTTCAAAAGTATGCCATATGTCCTCTTTCCTGCTGGTGTTTTGTTTGAGGGTCCTGGACCCTCTTATAAAAAGGCCTAAGGAGAAAGAATTGTACTGGGTGTCCATCCAATCATTTTTTTTATTCAAATTCATGGTTGCAACAAATTATCCCCGGGTTTCTAAAATCAATGCCTTTCCTATAATCCTTTTTTCACAAAGGATGCCATATGTCCTCTTTCCTACTGCTGGTTTTGTTGAGTGTCCTGGAGCCTCTGCTAAAAAGGCCTAAGGATAAAGAAGTGTACTGGGTGTCTATTCAATGTTTTTTTAGATTTCCCGGTTGTAACAAATTTTCTCTGTGTTTCTAAAATCAATGCCTTTCCTGTAATCTATTTTTCAAAAGGATGCCATATGTCCTCTTTCATGCTGTTGTTTCTGTTGAGGCTCCGGGACACTCTTATAAAAAGGCCTAAGGATAAAGAAGTGTCCTGGGTGTCCAATCAATGTTTTTTTCTATTTCCCGGGTCATATAACTGATCTCTGTGTTTCTAAAATCAATGCCTTTCCTGTAATCTAATTTACAAAAGTATGCCATATGTCCTCTTTCCTGCTGCTGGTTTTGTTGAGGGTCCTGGAGCCTCTGTAAAAAGGCCTAAGGATAAAGAAGTGTACTGGGTGTCTAATCTATGATTTTTTAGATTTCACGGTTGCAAAAAATTATCCACGGGTTTCTAAAATCAATGCCTTACCTGTAATCTATTATTCACAAGGATGCCATATGTACTTTTTGATGCTGTTGTTTCTGTTGAGGCTCCGGGAGCCTCTTATTGAAAAGGCCTAAGGAAAAATAAGTGTACTGGGTGTCTAATCAATGTTTTTTTTTTTCCCCGGTTGCAACTAATGATCTCTGTGTTTCTGAAATCAATGCCTTTCCTATAATCATTTTTTCAAAAGGATGCCATATGTCCTCTTTCCTGCTGCTAGTTTTGTCGAGGGTCCTGGAGCCTCTGCTGAGCATAAAAAAAAAAATTAATTTAACTTGACTTAATAACTGAAGCATGACTTCAGGAGTCAGGTGTGGTCATAGGTAGTGGTTGTTGTTAGCAGATTATTTTTATTGCAAATTGCAATTGCCACAGCGTGCATAAAATGTGCGTCACTAGTCAAAATCTGACCTTTTTTTTTTTTTTTTCATTCAGGGGTGTCCGGTGCCATATTGGAAAGGCAAAAAACAGGTCTCGGTTCCCGTTGATATAAGGGGTGACTATAGTGCTTTTACCAGGCTCCTCTTGGATAGCCCCAGAAAGTGTGACTATGAATCCCAAAAAGAAAATTAAATTAAGGTTGAAAAATAACTCCAAAGTAACTTGTAAGACCTGGAGCTCCTCAAACACACGTCCTACCGCAACAGCTATAGGCTCCGCCACCCACAAATCTTAACTTTTTAATGCCAATTGATAGTGCCACAGCTGGAACAACAGTAAATAACATGTGCATCACCACAGTCTCCGAAGCTGTTGTCGGATGTATACAAAAACATTGATAAAGTATTCCTTTAGGAGCGCAAAGAGATGGCTACCGGAACACTCCAGGAACTTCACAAGAGTGGCTGTATTGTGTTTCTGGTGATGTTTGAGACATCTGGGTAGTGTACAGGGAGGGCAAAAATCCTCTCCATCTCTGTGCACCACAGGACAGGACGTCCTTGTCATCCATAAGCACATGAAATTGCTGGCATTTTCGTTGCTTCAAGAAGTTCATTTTTTGTGGTGATAGTACAGAATTAAATAAACTTTCATTTCCTACCATACTCAAGACAATCTTGTATTTCAAGCTTCGTACTTGCTGTGGGAAACAGTGGCCTGTCCATACCAGGAAGATGATTTAGACAGAAGTAACGAGCTCTGCTTGCAGGTGACACATGTTTATCGTCAATCATCAAAGGGGTTGCGTGTAGAATATGGCTGATGGCCCCTTATTCACATGTTTGTCCAGAGCCACAACATTTGCAAACAGCCAGAAGAAAGGTCGGTTCTCACCAGCCTTAAGTTGAGCTTCATTTACCAAATGCTGATATTCAAAAAAATAGACAAACAGTGGCTTAAATAACACATTTGCGATATGGATTCACCAGAGCAAGGTCATTGCAAGTACTAAGTTCCCACGATAACAAAATTAAAATGCCACAACTACGCAATATTCACCTTCAGATTATTATTGTCACACTCCATTGTACTCCTATGCCCAGCTCCCTGCTCTTGTTTTTGTTGAGGGTCCTGGAGCCTCTGCTGAAAAGGCCTATGGATAATGAAGTGTACTGGGTGTCTGTTCAATGTTTTTTTTTATTTCCCGGTTGCAACTAATTATCTCAGTGTTTCTAAAATCAATGCCTTTCCTGTAATCTATTATTCAAAAGGATGACATATGTCCTCTTTCATGCTGTTGATTGAGGCTCCGGGACCGTCGTATTAAAAAGGCCTGAGGATAAATAAGTGTAACGGGTGTCTAATCAATGTTTTTTTCTATTTCCCGGGTCATTTAAATGATCTCTGGGATTCTAAAATCAATGCCTTTCCTGTAATCTATTATTCAAAAGGATGACATATCTCCTCTTTCATGCTGTTGTTTCAGTTGAGGCTCCGGGAGCCTCTTATAAAAAGGCCTAAGGATAAAGAAGTGTGCTGGGTGTCCAATCAATGTTTTTTTTTATTTCACAGTTGCAAAAAAATTATCTATGGCTTTGTAAAATCGATGCCTTACCTGTCATCTATTGTTCAAAAGGATGCCATATGTCATCTTTCCTGCTGTTGTTTTTGTTGGGGGTCCGGAACACTATTCTAAAAAGGCAGAAGGAGAATGACCTGTACTGTACTGGGTGTCCAATCATGTTTTTGTTTTCTATTTCACGGTTCATAATAAATATCGCTGTGTAACTAAAATCAATGCCATACCTGTACTCGGTTGTTCAAAAGGATGGCATATGTGGTGTTTCATTCTGTTGTGGTTGTTGAGGGTCATGGCCATGGGACAGCGTATAAAACGGCTGAAGGAGAACAACCTGTACAGCCTTGCTCCTCTTTTTAGGCAGGCCAGCTCTTTGCATACATGCCCACAGACTCTGTAACGCATGCCTCTTTTAGGGAGAGGTGCAGCCATAATGCAGGGTCAGAAACTCTGCCTGCAACTGTTATACTCGATTTTGCGAAAGGAAGTAAGCTTACCATGGTTCCCTGCACGCACGTATTGTTGTTATATTTTGGTGAGGCTAATCATGATGGCCATGTAGACCAACACCACTGAGAGTCCTGGATGTAACAGGGATGAGATGAAAGAGCTAAGAATAGTAGAACTTGAAAGAACAGAGTTAGCCATGGGTGTTAGTGCAAAACCGCTTGTCTTTTTTTTGGCTTTGGGTGCGGCTATTCATGCAGGCCATATAGAGCTGCCACCATTCAGTGTCGTATCAGCTATTAAACTAATAAGAACAGTACTACCAAAATACAGCCAATGAAGGGCCTTAGGAAGACTGAGCCAAGGTTGGATTGTAGTATTTGGTTAGGCTAATCGTGATGGCCATGTAGACCACCACTGAGAGTCCTGGAAGTAACAGGGATGAGATGAAAGAGCTAAGAATAGTAGAACTTGAAACAACAGAGTTAGCCATGGGTGTTAGTGCAAAACCGCTTGGCTTTTTTTTGGCTTTGGGTGTGGCTATTCATGCAGGCCATATAGAGCTGCCACCATTCGGTGTCGTATCAGCTATTAAACTAATAAGAACAGTACTACCAAAATACAGCCAATGAAGGGCCTTAGGAAGACTGAGCCAAGGTTGGATTGTAGTATTTGGTTAGACTAATCATGATGGCCATGTAGACCACCACCACCGAGAGTCCTGGAAGTAACAGGGATGAGATGAAAGAGCTAAGAATAGTAGAACTTGAAACAACAGAGTTAGCCATGGGTGTTAGTGCAAAACCGCTTGGCTTTTTTTTGGCTTTGGGTGTGGCTATTCATGCAGGCCATATAGAGCTGCCAACATTCGGTGTCGTATCAGCTATTAAACTAATAAGAACAGTACTACCAAAATACAGCCAATGAAGGGCCTTAGGAAGACTGAGCCAAGGTTGGATTGTAGTATTTGGTTAGGCTAATCATGGTGGCCATGTAGACCACCACGAGAGTCCTGGAAGTAACAGGGATAATGAGATGAAAGTGCTAAGAATATTACTACTTGAAACAACAGAGTTAGCCATGGGTGTTAATCCAAGACCGCTTGGATTTATTTTTGTATTGGGTGCGGCTAATCATGCAGGCCATATAGAGCTGCCACCATTCGGTGTTGTATCAGCTATAAAAATAATAAGAACTGTACTATCAAAATACAGACAATGAAGGGCCTATGAAGACTGAGCAAAGGTTGGATTGTAGTATTTTGTTCGGCTAATCATGATGGCCATGTAGACCACCCGTAACAGGGATGAAAGTGCTAAGAATAGTACTAATTGAAACAACCGAGTTAGCCATGGGTGTTAGTCTAAGACCACTCGGCTTTTTTTTGGATTTGGGTGCAGCTAATCATGAAGGCCAGATAGACCTGCCACCATTTGGTGTTGTAACAGGTATGAAACTGCAAAGAACAGTACTACTTAACACAACCTACTTACCATGGGTCCCAGAGCATATGTTTGATTGTTATATTTTGTAAGGGTAATCATGCAGGCCATATAGACCTCCACCAATAGGGTGAGTATGAGTAACAGCTATTAAAATGTGAAGGACATTACTAATTAACACAACATAGTTACCATGGGTCGCATACCAAGAGCAGATGTCTTATTATTATATTTTGTATGGGTAATCATCATATACTTATAGACCTCACCAAATAGGGGGAGTTACAGAGATTAAAGTGCTAAGAATGGTAGTACTTAAAACACAACCTAGTTAAAATAGGTAGCAGGCCACATGTCTTATTATTATAATTTTTCAGGGTAATCTGGCAGGCCATATAGAACACCCCCGATAGGGTGGGGGGAACAGGGATTAAAGTGCTAAGAAAAGTACTAATTAACACAAGCTAGTTGGGTCCAAGAACGCATGTTTAATTATTAGAATTTATTAGGGTAATTATATATCTAACAAATCTATCTATTTCTCTTCTATCGATTCTATCTAACTATCAATCTATGTATATCTATCTATCCTATCTATCAATCTATCTTCTGTCCGGGATGTTTTGAGACAGCCACTTTGGGAATGTTAGTTGATTTAGACCCATTATGGCTTAAAAGCAGACTCTGCATAAACTATGTAATTTTCCATGGGAGTTTTGCCAGGGATCCCCCTCCAGCATGCGACAGCCCAGGTGTTAGTACCCTTGAAACAACTTTTCCATCACTATTGTGGCCAGAAAGAGTCCTTGTAGGTTTTAAAGTTCGCCTGCCTATTGAATTCAATGGCGGTTCGAGTCCGCGGTTCGCGAACCGAAAATTTTAGGTTTTCGACATCACTAGAGTGGTTTAGCTGTCAGAGACTTCCAATTGGCTCCAAGTATGAAAACAACTTTCCACACGTAGTGAAAAACATCAGCTGTATCGGCACTTAGCCGCACAAAGAAAGAACCAGGCTTCCCTAGGCTGATCAGCGTTTAAAGGAGCTCTTACAAAGATTTACCCAGAGTGTCTCCACAGATTTCCTCCATCAGCAGAAAGTAAAATAGCAGTGTAACGTAACTGCCATTTGTGATGCATATGTATATATCAGCATACAGTCCACTGAGCGATGCAGCTCATATTTATATGGCAGTCACTTAATAGATATTCAAGCATAACACAGGCTCTCTTGTATCAGGCTTTCGCGCTCCACGGGATTTCACACCCGCTCTTTCAAATCAGCATACAACAAGTTGTCAGTGGATCAGGCAGGATTCCATTCAGGAATAAGGACTGCATTTACGCTAAAGTCCATTGCTTACACCAGGGCCGGATTGGCCTACCAGGATACCAGGAGATTTCCCGGTGGGCTGCAGCAGCTGGGGCTGGAAAGCTACAATTTAAAGGGGAGATTAATGGCTGCAATTGGGTTGTAGGGTGCTTATATAACAGCAATTTGACATTTTTATTTAATGCAAAGTAATACAATTTAATTCTTAAAAAAATATTGGGTAAAGGAGTATCCCAGTAATCCTCTTTAAGAAAAATGGGGCCTGTGAATTCTACCGACTCGGAAAATAGGGCTGGTCTTCATATTTTTCCAGGGCTGCTATTTATTCCCAGTCCGACCCTGGCTTACACCATAAAAAATTCATGTAAACAGGAGTTAAGTCGACATACTCCTGATGTAGCACACTTAGTGCAAGAAACACAACATTACCAACGACCGTTTCACCCCCACAGCAAGTGTGTGTCACAGGGGTTCATCAGGGCTTAATTGAGTCCTCACCGGACTTCCTCTTATAAAGGCTCACCTGAAATTCCTCAGGTGTGCCTCCCACATGCTGAAGGTTTAATTTCTTAAAGCTATATTCACATGTTAACCCTGTACATCTAAGTAGTCAGCAACAGTACTGACAGATTGTGAAAAGAACATTTAAAATTGGTCATGCTTAATTCCTTGACATTCCAAAGTTCTTGACACATATTTAACTTAGCACACCTCATTATTATGGCATGTACTTTATTTACGGATATATTCCATTCTATTCACAGTTATAGGAAACTAGCATAATCAAGTTTTTCATTAAGACCAACTGGGTATCTAGTACCTAGCCTGTATATCCATTTTGTTTCTTTTTGCAATAACACTTTCTCATTATTGCCACCTCTACCATTTGTAATACCTTTATCTATTATGATAAATTTAAGAGAATCCACGCACCCATTGTGGGAAGTACAAAAGTGTCTTGCCACATTGGTAGCTTTTGAATGAAGGATCTCATCCCGATGCTCCTGTACCCGGTCCTTTGCTAACCTTTTGGTTTTGCCAACGTAAAAGACCGGGCACGAGCAGCGGAGGAGATAAATAACCCCCTCAGACTGGCAATTGAAGACAAATTTGATATCAAAGGCTTTGCCTTCTTGAGTAGAAAATTGCTTGGTGCTATCCATGTGGGCACAATAAACACAGTGCCCACAAGGGTAGCTAATTTTTATACCCCTATCCTTTCTGAGCCAATCAGAATTGGAGGGGCCTCTTGTGAATTGACTTTTCACTAACATGTCTTTCAGGCTTTGTGCTTTCCTGGCCGTCATGAGTGGTCTTTCACCCACAATATCTCTGACCTTTTCATCCAAAGTCAGTATATGCCAGTTTTCATTCATTACTGATCTAATATTCTGCCATTGATTGTTAAACTTCGTGATAAATCTAATTTGGCCCTTGTCTGAGTTCACTTTCTTTCTATACAAAAGGACATCTCTTGGGGTCTTTCGTGCCTTCCAGAGTGCCCTTTTTAAGCATTTGTTTGAATATCCCCGTTGGAGAAACCTATCTTTCATCATGGCTGCATGAATATCAAACTTTGCAAGGGAAGAGCAGTTTCTCCTCAAACGTAGCAACTGTCCATATGGAATCCCTTTAATTAAATGAGAGGGATGGCCACTTCCTGCATGCAGGATATTGTTTGTAGCATTCTTTTTCCTGAAGTTTTCTGTGACAATTTTAAGCCCTTCCTTTTGTGCGGCTAAGTGCCGATACAGCTGATGTTTTTCACTACGTGTGGAAAGTTGTTTTCATACTTGGAGCCGATTGGAAGTCTCTGACAGCTAAACCACTCCTCCTCGTGTGACGTCAGACGCCTTTGTTGAAACACGAGCAGTCCTTTGGAAAGTAATAACTGCAGGACGCCAAAGCTAAGTTTAACTTGCTCTAAAAATTTGATATTCTCATGCACAGCTACACGTTGGATTGAGCTATAAGTAAGAACTGTGTTCATCCTCTTGTTATCAGGTTTAATTTGAGACCGCTCGCTATTTGGTATCTGGGAACTTTTTATTTAGTGAAACTGTCTCAATTTTGATGGGTACAGTTTGTGGTATAAATTACTGATGTACTTATGCTATATTTGTATCAATTCTCTTTATTGGTATATACATAACCTATTTTCTTATGCAATTGTTATGTGAATAGTTGATTCTATGTGCTATATGCAAATAGGTTTACAGCAGCATACGTATGCTTAGGCAGGTATTATCCATATATTTGCTTTTAAACCTTATGCTTTGTTTGGTTTTAACTTTGTTCACTTTATATTGTTAGACTTGGCCTAAAACAGTGATACACTGAATGTGATGGGAATAATAAATTGGCTTTTTTTGAAAAGTATTCTTTGTGTGCCTGTCTTAATCCCTTGCTTTTTCAGATCATTATTATATGATTTGAAACCTGCCTTTCTATTTTAGTTTATTTAAATTTAATCATCAAGGGTGGCACCAGAGTTATAGATTATACAGCAATATTACCTACTCTCTCATACATTTTATATATTTATATTACAAATGCATGTTGTTATCGGTATTAAAAGGTAAAATTATTTCTCTTAGCCAGGTGGCAAATATACAGTACACAAACCTCCACCCCCCAAATCCACAAAATAAAAATAAAGAAAAACCTGATCTACCCATTGCCCTGAAAAGGGCATTTGTATGGGCATTGCCATTAAAAGGGAATTTAACTCTTTTGCTGCCCAAGCCCTAATCTAAAAATAAAAACCCACCCAAAACAAAAACAAAAATACATTACACAAAATAACAAACAAATTATCAAAAATAATAAAAAATATTCCTATTCTAATACCCATTTAAAAAAACAAAACACCCGAAAATAAAAAACCTAATCTAGAATAAACTACCAATAGCTCATAAAATGGTCTTTTGTAGGGCATTGCCCTAAGTTAAATAACTCTTTTACCTATAAATAAAATAAAAACACCCACTTACATTACAAACCCCCAACCCCCCAAAATAAAAAAACCTATCTAAAAAACCTAAGCTACCCATTGCCCTGAAAAGGACATTTGTATTGGCATTGCCCTTGAAAGGGCATTTAGCTCTTTTGCTAACCAAATCCTAATCTAAAAAAAAAAACACCCAAAAAACCCTTAAAAAATACCTAACACTAACCCCTGACGATCCACTTACAGTTTTTGAAGTCCCGCTTAAACAATCTTCATCCAGGCGGCGAGAAGTCTTCATCCAGGCGGCCTCTACTATCTTCATCCAGGCGGCGAAGTCCTCATCCAGGTGGCGAGAAGTCTTCATCCAGGTGGCCTCTTCTATCTTCATCCAGGCAGCATCTTCTATCTTGATCCCGGCGGTGCGGAACGGGTCCATCCTGAAGACATCCGGCTTGGAGAATCCTCTTCATACGATCGCTGCCGTACACTGAATCTTCAATGCAAGGTAGCCGTTTCAAAATGGCGTCCTTTGCATTCCTATTGGCTGAAAATTTTGAATCAGCCAATAGGAATTAGAGCTGCTAAAATCCTATTGGCAGTTCAAATCACCCAGTAGGATTTTAGCAGCTCTAATTCCTATTGGCTGATTAAAGATTTTCAGCCAATAGGAACGCAAGGGATGCCATCTTGAATCGCGTACCTTGCATTGAAGATTCAGTGTACGGCAGCGACTGAATTTTAAACCTTATGCTTTGTTTGGTTTTAACTTTGTTCACTTTATATTGTTAGACTTGGCCTAAAACAGTGATACACTGAATGTGATGGGAATAATAAATTGGCTTTTTTTTAAAAGTATTCTTTGTGTGCCTGTCTTAATCCCTTGCTTTTTCAGATCATTATTATATGATTTGAAACCTGCCTTTCTATTTTAGTTTATTTAAATTTAATCATCAAGGGTGGCACCAGAGTTATAGATTATACAGCAATATTACCTACTCTCTCATACATTTTATATATTTATATTACAAATGCATGTTGTTATCGGTATTAAAAGGTAAAATTATTTCTCTTAGCCAGGTGGCAAATATACAGTACACAAACCTCCACCCCCCAAATCCACAAAATAAAAATAAAGAAAAACCTCTTCATACGATCGCTGCCGTACACTGAATCTTCAATGCAAGGTAGCCGTTTCAAAATGGCGTCCTTTGCATTCCTATTGGCTGAAAATTTTGAATCAGCCAATAGGAATTAGAGCTGCTAAAATCCTATTGGCAGTTCAAATCACCCAGTAGGATTTTAGCAGCTCTAATTCCTATTGGCTGATTAAAGATTTTCAGCCAATAGGAACGCAAGGGATGCCATCTTGAATCGCGTACCTTGCATTGAAGATTCAGTGTACCATGGCGACCGTATGAAGAGGATGCTCAATGCTGGATGTCTTCAGGATGGACCCGCTCCGCGCCGCCGGGATCAAGATAGAAGATGCCGCCTGGATGAAGATTGAAGAGGACACCTGGAGGAGGACTTCTCGCTGCTTGAATGAGGATTTTGCCCCCGGGATGACGATTGAAGAGGCCGTCTGGATGAAGACTTCTTGCCGCCTGGATGAAGATCGTTCAAGCGGGACTTCAAATACTGTAAGTGGATCTTCGGGGGTTAGTAAAAGGTTTTTTAGTTTAGGGTTTGGGCTTATAAAAGAGCTAAATGCTATTTTAAGGGCAATGCCCATCCAAATGCCCTTTTCAGGGCAATGGGTAGCTTAGGTTTTTTTAAGAGTTAAGTTTTTTATTTTGGGGGGTTGGTTGGGTGGTGGGTTTTACTGTTGAAGGGGGTCTTTGTATTTTTTTTAGAGGTAAAAGAGCTGTTTAACATAGGGCAATGCCCTACAAAAGGCCCTTTTAAGGGCTATTGGTAGTTTATTGTAGGCTAGGGTTTTTTATTTTGGGTGGGGTTTTTTATTTTGATAGGGCTATTAGATTAGGTGTAATTCTTTTTTATTTTGGATAATTTTGTTTGTTATTTTTCGTAATTTAGTAGTTTAGTTTTATTTAATTGGTAGTTAGTTTAATATTAGTTAAATAGTTATATTAGTTTAATTGTTAGTTTAAACTTAGTTTTTTTTAATTTGATAGGTAAGTTTTAATTTAATTTAAGATAGGGAAATTGTAATTTTAATCTAAAGTTAGGGGGGCATTAGGTTTAGGGGTTACTAGTTTAATTTAGTTTATTGCGATGTGGGGTCTTTCGGTTTAGGGGTTAATAGTTTACTTTAGTATATTTCATTGTGGGGGGCTTGCGGTTTAGGGGTTAATAGGTTTATTATAGAGGTGGCGGTGTAGGGCTTAATAACTTTAGTATAGTGGGGGCAATGTGGGCGGATGGCATATTAGGGGTTAATTATATTTAAATAGTGTTTGCAATGCGGGAGGGTGGCGGTTTAGTGGTTAATAAGTTTATTATGGTGGTGACGATGTCGGGGAGCTTCAGAATAGGGGTTAATATTTTTTTAAAGTGGCGGCGATGTCAGGAGCGGCAGATTAGGGGTTAATAACTTTAATATAGTGTTTGCGATGCGGGAGGGCCTCGGTTTAGGGGTTAATAGGTAGTTTATGGGTGTTTAGTGTACTTTGTAGCATTTTAGTTATGAGTTTTATGTAACAGATTTGTATCGTAAAACTCATTGCTGCTTTTAGATGGTGTTACGGATCTTCTCGTTTTAGGCTGTAACACAGGTTTTTTAGCCTCACTGCAAAACTCCTAATGGTAGCGCTATGTGAATCCCATGAAAAACGTAATTGTTATGAGTGCAGGACTGACGTTGCGTTACAGGCTTAAAGGCTTGCGGTACAGCTATACCGACAAGACTCGTAATGGCTGCGTTGCTGTTTTAACGCTGAAAATGCCAAATTTTCAGCATTAAAAGACGAACGCACAACACGTAATCTAGGTGAGAGTTAGCTTCTAGATGCAAGGGAAAACTACAATAATAGATTCTCAGAGGAAATGTCAGGAAATAACAGGGTATATATATACGTATGTTATTATTTCTGCCAGAAATTAATTATATCAAACTAATAGTTAAAGCCCTGAGGCAATTTTTCTCCTCCTCTAGGACTAGGAGGTCTCATGATTTGCTCAATCGCTTGGCGCCTTAAAGTCTTGACATTTTTTTGATATTTCTCAATAAAATGTTTAGATAGAGCCGAACATGCTTTTTCCCCTGAGATGTAGGACAGGTGTTACCTGACTCGGGTGCCAACCTCCCTTGTTGTTCTACCTATGTATGGTTATAAACACTGTGTGCATTCAACTAAATAGATAGTAATGGTACTTTTGCAGTTTATGCATCCTTTGGTCTGAAACTCCTCTCCTGTAATGTGTGATCTAAACAATGTGGACACATTAATGTAGTCACAGGAGGTACATACCCTTTTACCACACCTATAGGTACCATTGAAACGTAGCCATGAGCTTGCTGAGTTTTTATTCTCTTTCAACATGCTAGGGGCCAAAATGTTTCCCAAGGTAACATTTATTTTGTGTATAAACATACACCCCCTCTCAACCGTTTCCCTCAGTCTTTTATATCCTATCAGGATGGGAAGATTTCACTTGATTACCTGACACAGATGTTCATACTGATTGGAATAGGAGGTAATGAACTTGGGTCTAGATTGATCACAAGGTACTTCTTTCCCTCGAGATTCACTCCTGCCTGAAAAGAGTTTCCCTATTTAATTCCTTCACCTCAAAAAAATGCCTTATCAATAACCCGTCTAGGCTAACCTCTTTTGATAATCTGATCTTTCAGGTTCCTGCTTTCCTCACGGAAGACTTCATCTAGAGTACAGTTGCGTTTAGCTCTTAGGAACTGACTTTTTGCTATGCTTTTAAAAAAATGTCTTGGATGACAGCTGTGGGCATGTAGCAAAGTTTTCCCTGAGATGGGCTTCCTGTAGAGAGCAGATACCACACAACTTTTCACAGAGTCTCCCTTAAGTGACACGTCCAGAAAGTTGATCACCTCTTTTTGCCATTCAAATGTGAATAGCAAACCCACATCATTCTTGTTTAGAGAATCAACACATTCTGCAGCCATATTCAGGTTGGAGGACCAAACAAAAAGCAGGTCATCTATATACCTGACGTATTTGATGACAAAAACTGATGGGTGACCAGTACCTCCATAGACGTGGGCCCTCTTCCACCAACCCATAAACAGGTTGGCATAGGAGGGGGCAAATTTTGCTCCCATCACGGTCCCACGTCTTTGGAGGTAATAGTGACCCTGAAACATAAAGACATTGTGCTTGAGTAAAAATCTGACCACCCTTACAATTAGAGCTTTAGTTTACTAAGCTAAATCAGTGTAGAGATCAAGGAAATAGCCCACAGCAAACAGGCCTTGTGTATATGGAATGGAAAAGTACAGTGAAACAACATCCACTGTTAATCAACTGTACTATTCCCTTCAAACTACAGACTAATTTCTGTAATGCCTGAGTGGTATCCCTTATATAACTGGGAAGTTTTTGGACCAAAGGTTGGAGGTAGTGATCGACCCATTTAGACAGCGGTTCAAGTAGCAAGCCGATGCCTGCCACAGTGGGCCTCCCTTTCACATTCACTAGACTCTTGTGCACCTTCGGGAGGTGGTGGAAGATGGGAGTCACTGGATCACTGACCAAAATATGGTCCGCCATAATCTGATCTATGAGTCCCCCCTCCACTATATCATTCAAAAGGTGCACAAGTTCCCTACTGAAAGCAGCCCCCGTAGGGTCTCTAGATAAGGCCAAGTAGTTATCGACATCAGCAAGTTGTCTCCTCCCCTCTTCAACATAGTCAGATCTGTCCATCACTACCACACTCCCACCTTTACCCGATTGTGTGATCACTATGTGCTTATTGTTTTGGAGGCTAACCAATGCCTCCTGTTCTTTCATGAACAAATTGTTTGTATATCCTTCAATTGCTTTGGAAAGGTCTGTGAGGTCCTCCACAACCCTAGAGTAGAAGACCTCAATGGCCTTCCCCATCGCTTGAAGCGGATAGAATGCTGACTTGGTTTTAAACTTAAGCTTGGTGCTAATGACATGAGAGTCCTCTATCCCTCGGCCCTCATTATGTAGTTCCTAGCTAATAGAGCACATGTATCTTTAAATGTCAAATTATCATGGGTACCAGCTCCCATTATTGGCAATGTCAACTCATTGCGTTCTTGGACATCTCCCTCTGAAAATATTTTTTTGAGAGTCAGGTCCCTGACTTGTTTACGTCTACAATAGTCTGGAAGAGGTCAAACTTCCTAGATGGAACAAATCCTAATCCATAATTCAAAATTTCCATTTCTGTTAAAGTATATGTGGAAATATTAATGACCATATTCATTGGTATTTCTTTATTTTTGTGTGCTTCCCTCTAAGAGCATACCTTGGTTGTTGATTTTGTGATGTTTTGTGCTTACAATTGGAGGGTGTTAGTGATTATTTGTACAACTTGGGTCTATTTTTCTTAGGTCTTGCTCCCTGTATATTCTGGGCTTTCAGAATACCCTTATTGGTACCACCTGAAGATACACTAGATACTGCATCATTAGATGTTTCTTCTCCCTCTGAGGTCCCTTCCTCTCCAGAGGCTCATGGACATAGTCAGATGATTTATATGGATCATTAAGGTGTGCCATCCAATGAGTTTCCTGTAAGAATGCAACTTCAGCTTTTTATATATTCCTTCTATGGTAGTGAGTCCATGGGAGTCCATTCTTAATCTATGGGCATTAAGTCTATGAAGGAATACGTTAACACATCAATATTTTCTAAGTTCGGCTTTTTGCGCATGTCTTGTTAGTACTTGCGCACCAGCTTTTTACTTTTATCTTGTAATGTGAGCTCAGCCCAATGCATGCAAAAAGCTTGCAAGAAACAAAATTACAAATAATTCACAAGTATAATCTTTAATCAACAGGTTTAACTTACTGTTCTTACTGTATACAAATCAAGCCAACCTTATTGATAAGGTTTTAACACAGATTTCCTAGCGCTGAATAAACCTAACACATACTGAAATATGTTTTAACTGACTAAAATAAAATTTATTTTTCTTGGCCTTTTACACAATGTTATATGTAGGCATTGCATTTATAAGTTTTACTATAGTTATATCATTTTTTAAACTGTTTGATATAACAATATATATATTTTTTTTCAGTTCTCCCTTTTGGTTTGGGGTTTTGCCATACACCTGTTTGTCAAACATTCAACAGAACTCTTAAAGAGGTAAGAACAATTAAAAATGAAGTTGTTCATTAAAAAGAGAAGATAGTAGATTTCAACTATACATAAATACTGGGCAGATATAGTTTATTTTTAAACAAAGTTTCTGTTTAAATTTCAGTTTTCAAACTTGCTTAACTTAGAAACAAAAAAATGTAATTGTGCTGAAATTTGGCAGTTGTGTAGCTATTGCTAGTGGCTACAAAACTGCCAAATTTAAATCAACCAAAATTACATTGGTCAAGCCATTTTAAAGTTATTTAATGTAGAAAAAGCTCTGTTTTTCATAACAATTCAAGTGACATAATTGGGATTTGGTGTCAGTTCTACATCTAAAATGACTGAATGGGTCCATGTGCAAAAGCATCAATTTTGCTCGCCAGATGACAAGGGGATACACTCGCTGTTGCTCGCATGAAGTCTGGTACACGTATGTACTAATAAACACCTCTGAAAATGTTTCATCTAATCTAATGTTCTATTATGACTGAAAAACTCTAAAGCCAATTTATCCCACGTGACCTTCAAGGTGTCATAGACCTCATAGTCGTGGGAAGTAAATTCCGCCTGTTAAAATAACAACTTTTGTGTCATGGCTCAGAACTACTTTTTGTGAACTCGGTTGTTTATTCTTTTATCTAAAGTTATTGTTATCAATCATTGCTTCTTCTGGAGCTGAATCTCAGGCTGCCAAACCAAAGCACTTTAATTTCTCGTATCAGCAAAATGTTGTTCTTGTCGACATGATCCTGGAATCATGTGATCCTCTCTTTGGTTGTCTCATGAGGCAGACACCTAAAGCTCATAAATAGTTGATTTGGCAAAAAATCTGCGAAGCTGTAAGTGCCCAGGGTCCTGGCAAAAAAGACATAGAACAAATAAAGAAACATTTTAATGATATGAAACGCTTCGCCAAACAGAAATTGGCCAAGGAAAAAATTCAGCAAGAGGTACCGGAGGAGGCCAAGCCTATGTAGCAGACCTTACCGACTATGAAGAGAAAGGAATACAACCTCTAAGCCCCGAGGTCGTCACAGTGACTGTGACAGCGACATAAGAGGTAAAATTATTAGCACAACATCAACGCCATCATTTTTTAATTCTTATTATTCTTTCTTTTTTTTAATATCCTCTGTAGTCTTCAGTTTTACTTGTATATGGTTACCAACTAGTATTGTATCTCTGGAATTTTTTTCTTAGATTCTCATGAATCAATTTTTTTTTAACAGTCTTTTGTGCCAAAATGAAGTAAAATGCAAATCTTAGATTAATAACAACTGCGTTTTTTGAAGATTATAGAAGTAGGTCTCAGGAATACAAGAATGATGCACGTACTTTTAAAATGGATTTCAATACTTCCTATTATGGCACTTATTGAAATCATGTACTAATTTAGTATTTAAAGCTATATTTATTAATGTTTAAAAAAAATATGCAATGTAATTTGTTGCATGTAATAGATGGGCTCTCATCTTATTACAATCATTTTAATATACACATTGGAACAATGTCTTTAAATAGTAGGATAAAGAAAAAATACTATGAAAGAGTTAATAATTAAGATATTAGCATTGAATAGTCCAATGTGTTAAATTGATTATATCTTTTTTTATTTCAATTAATTTTTTTCTTTATAATTATAAAAAATGTTCAATCCTAGAAATGATCATATTAAAGTTAAACGTTTTACACTTCTGGCTCTTTTTTGGGGGAAAGCTCTCTATCTAGCAGAGTTACAGGCAGTGGCGGTGAGGATGCCTCACTCCTTGAAGTTGAAATGAACATATTTCTTATGTACCGTGGTGGACGTATGGCCTTCAATTTTTCCTTTTTTCCGTCTTGTTCGTTTTATTTAAGATACTCTATACATATGATGTATAGTCTCTTATATAATCTTATCCCTTCAATCTTGCTTGACAGCTCTGACTCCTCCCACTGATTTTAGAAAATAACGATCCAAGCCAAATAACGAACCAAGCCATATACATAAATGATTAATTCGCCAGCTGTGAATGGCTCCGGTCGAGGCATTTTTGATGCTGAAGTAAATAGAACTCTATGTCAATCAATTTGTCACGTGACCACAAAAAATGGTATTGCGTGATTTATGTTTTTCTTGTCTATTATATCAGTTTATATAATTGTCTCTAGATATTAAAATAAGTTCACAAATTCTCAAATTAACTAATCCTTTTCTCACAATTCTTAAATCTAATTTTTGTGCATGCATCTTTCTTCAAATGATATAGTTGTTACCTTACATAATATGTATATGTAAAGTTTTATCTTGCTGCATTTTTTATGCATCTGCGAGGTTACTATGGTTTTTATCTACACTTCTTAACTTTGTCTCTCATTCCACAAATAATAATGTATTGTAGCATCATGCCATCTTCTTAAATGTATAAGGTATAATTTATGTATAAGATTCAAGCAATTCTCATTTCATATTATGTACCTTTGAGTACATGGACCACAAGTAAAGGCACATCAACAATTCTGTATGTGTAATTAGGAGCATCACTCTAAAACATATATGTTGATTCATTAATCTTTTATATGCAATACAATGTTCCCAACCCCCCCCCCCAAAAAAAAATGGGTGTGATTTATAAGACCTAGACATTCAAATTTATAGCTGTAATATTTGTTAGATCATGAATACAACTGCACTTCAAATATGAAAATTAATAAGTTTATATTATTTATTTATTTATAAGGGTACAATAAAATACAAAAACAATATTAATATATAACATATGCAAAATTTAACATAGAACAGGTAGGAAATATATAATCAACCATGACAGGTGCATTCTGTTTTGAGATATGCAGACAGGGATCTCTTTTTATGGATTCTAGGCTTGGGGAAGGTTTTAAAGTGTGCGGGAGAAATAAAGGTCAGAGAACCTCAAGAATGGGGTTTATTAGCACTCATTCCTACTTTTAAGTAGAGATTATAACAAATTGAATTTTTAATTAGTCAAAGTTAAAAATTATTATTTAACATGGCGGCCTTATTTACAGATAATACCCAATAAACTTAACAAACTAAAGTCACCTTGTCCCCCTGTTTCCTGGCTGATAACTGCTCCCTCGGCTTCAGGTGACAGGGACAAGAGACAAACTATAAAGTTAAGAAGTTAAAACCAAAGAGTGCACTGAGGTGCTTATTTAGTACACACAAACGCGTTTCGGCTGTTAGTAGCAGCCTTTTTCAATGTGGCAAAGACAAGCCGAACCCTTCTTATAGCACCTTGCTACCGGTTCGCTGGCCAATCATAAACAAGGGGCGAGAACCGCCCCGTAGAACACCAATGACTACATTGTAAATGTGGGCTTGTGATAACAGATCATCTGATTGGTTTTTATATCCGGAGGTGTCAGGAACCAATATATGGAGTCTTTAAGTGAGCATTTCAATGTAGTTACTAAACTCCAAGTATTGCAAAATATTGCCTTTTATTATTTCGCCATGAAACATGTAAACGAACATCCCATTATTAGTAGACAAAGCGAACTCGAAGTTTACCCGTTTCTAACAAGGTGACTTTAGTTTGTTAAGTTTATTGGGTATTATCTGTAAATAAGGCCACCATGTTAAATAATAATTTTTAACTTTGACTAATTAAAAATTACATTTTTTATAATCTCTACTTTAAAGTAGGAATGATTGCTAATAAACCCCATTCTTGAGATTCTCTGACCTTTATTTGTTTAGCTTATCTTGTGGGGCTAGCACCGGATTGATAATCCTCATATTCCACTATACTAAACTGTATCTAGTGCCAGTTCTCTACCCCCCTAATCTAAAGTGTGTGGGAGGTCATTCCATAATTGTGGTGCTCTCTAGGAAAAGGAGGATCGAGCTGCTTTCTTTTTGTATGGGGCAGACTAAATAATGTGCTGGTACTGGATCGGAGGTTATGGGAGGTGGGAACAGCCGGAGAGAGCATTC
Organism: Bombina bombina; assembly: GCF_027579735.1. Lineage (NCBI taxonomy): Eukaryota > Metazoa > Chordata > Amphibia > Anura > Bombinatoridae > Bombina > Bombina bombina. The sequence goes on along the minus strand of NC_069503.1, from coordinate 575,151,523 downwards.
TGCTCAGGTAGGGTGGGAGCTTCCCAGAAAAGCTCTTAAACACAAGGCTGGAAAGATGGAGGGTGCGTCTGGATTCCAGCGACAGCTAGTTTAGTTCTTTTAGCATGTCACAATGGTGGGTCCTGTAGTTACATTGTAGCACAAAGCGGCAGACCAAGTTATACAGTTTATACAGTGTATTAAGTTTAAGGTGAGTTTGCGGTGCAGGTGCATATACTACATCCCCATAATCAATGATTGGCATCAGCATTTGCTGTACAATCTTTTCCTTTACTGTAGGGCTGAGGCAGGATTTGTTTCTGTACAGGGCACCTAGTTTTGGATAGAGTTTAGATGCAATTTTTTCTATGTGGAGGCCAAAAGATAGATTGGGGTCTAACAACATACCCAAGTATTCGAAAGAGTTGACTGCGGTCAGTGTGCAATTTGATCTTGTTTTGATGAGTAGATGGGAATTTTGTAGTTTGTGTAATTTAGGTCCCGTTCCAAAGATCATTGTGACAGTTTTGTCAGTGTTTAGGAAGAGTTTGTTTTTTGAGATCCACTTTTCTACCTCTGTGAACTGGTCTTGGAGCACTGCCTCAAGCTGCGGCAGATCGGATTTGTTTGCATAGATTACCGTGTCGTCTGCGTACATGTGTACAGTTGAGGATTTGCAGACATTTGGCAGATCATTTATGAATAATGTGAATAGTAGGGGGCTGAGAATGGAACCTTGGTGAACACCACAAGTGACTGGGAGAGGGAGGGAGTCGCTGTCAGAAATGGAGACATACTGTGATTGATCCGATACATATGATCGAAACCAGGTTAGCGGACGATCACCAATACCTGAGTTTCTTAGTTTGAGCAGTAGTATGTTGTGGTCCACTGTGTCAAAGGTCTTTGCAAAATCAAGGAAAGTTGCTCCAGTTAGGTCTCCTTGTTCCATGCCAGTTTGGATGTCGTTGCAAACTTTTAGGAGGGCAGTTGTAGTGGAGTGATTTGGGCAAAAACCTCATTGAATAGAGGTCAGATAGTTAGATTTTTGGTAATACTCACATAGTTGCGTATGGACGCATTTTTCTAAGATTTTTGCGAATACTGGGAGCAATGATATTGGGCGATATTTAGTAACCAAGGTTTACTCACCACTTTTATGGATAGGCACTACTCTTGTAGTCTTACAAAGTTTGGGTATGTAACCAGACACCAAGGATTCGTTAATTAGGGTTGTGACAGGTTTAGCAATTGCTGGTGCACTCAGTTTCAACAGCATTGCTGAGATTTGATCAGCTCCAGACTGTTTTTTCATTTTTAGATTATTAAGGTGTTTCTTAATGACATTGATGGGTACAGGTCTAAAATTTAACTTCTCTATATTGGGTCTTTGCAGATTTAGCGGGGCCAGATCCACATTTGTAGTTTCAGGATGTGTGTCATTTATTAGTTTGTCAATCAGGGTGGTGGAGCATCCGATAAAATAATGGTTAAAGGAATTTGCTACTTCTAAGGGAAGTTGCAGGGTTTGGTTATCCACTTTGACAGTGGAGGGTTGGGAGTGGATTGGGGGAGTGTGTGAGTTATTTATGACTTTCCAAAACTTTCTAGGGTTTGATATGTTATTGTTCAGATTTTCACAGAAATATTGGGCCTTGGCCAATTTTGTTTGTTTAGTGCATATATTTCGCCATTGTCTATATACACAGTGATCGTTCATAGAGCCAGTATGCTTGTAAAAGAATCCAGAAACTGGTACATTTGAATGAGGTCAGCAGTGATCCAATTTATATGTGCTCCTTTTACTCTCACCTTACGCAGCGGGGCATGCAAATTCCAAACTTGTAGGAGTTCGGACTGAAAGAATTTAACTGCAGAATCTAAATCTGGAATTAGGTTTAATCTGTGCCAGTGGAGGTTCTTGATGTCATTTAGAAATGATTGAAGATTACATTTTTTGAAGGACCTGGTGATTTTAACTTTGGGAGATGATTTAGTAGCCTTTATTTTGCGCACGCAGTACACTAAGCAGTGGTCACTGAAACTGTTAGGGAGAACACCTGCCTCCTGGATTCGGTCAGAAGAAGTGGAGAGAATCCAATCGAGCAGGGTGTGGTTATGGCTTTTAATGTTTATGCGCGTTGGGGAGGAGATTAATTGCGTTAGCTGCAAAGTCTTAAATGGTTAAAAAAAAAAAAAAACTAACATGTTAAAATAGATGTTCCAATATGATTAGCCCTGCTAATTACATTAGATAAGATTTAAGTGATTATCCAATCTTATCAACAGATTTTAACAATAATATGATTATAAAGGGCTGCAGGCTTGAGAAGTATGGTAGAAACAAAGTAGTGCACACTTTAATGTAATGGTATAAAACTGGTCTGTTAGTAACTAGAAGAAATATTATAAAAAATCTCAAAATATTTATATAAAACCAGACTCCAAAATTATCTTGAAAGTTTAAATGTGATGGGTTACAGAAGCAATAATATTCAGATAGGCTAACTCCATTTAAAGAAATATTAACCAAATTTATATTTTATTTCAACAGTGAAGACACAAAACAAAAAATGTCAAGAAATTTGCAGGAAGAGGAGAAACAATCATCAAAATAATTATCAGAAACTAAGTCCCTTGTTGCAATCCCACATTGTTCCCTACAAATTTACTCAGGAAAATCTTCCGGGGGGGGTCATCAACAAATTTGCATCCTCTCCTTATAGCTATGTTATGCAGTATACAGCAAACCAAGATTATTTTGGCTACTTTCTCTGGTGCATACTGCATCACACTGCCTGAGCGATCTAGACAGCGAAATTTCATTTTGTAATAAACCGAATGTCCTCTCAATGATGCCTCTAGTTGTTCTATTGGCCTCAATGAATCATACTACTTGTCTTCTTTGTGGATTGTTATATGGCATTAGCAACCATTCTGATAATGAGTATCCCGCATCCCCTGTAAGAAAAAAAATATAATATTATATAAAAAAAAAAAAAATTCTATAAAATATGTTAATCTAAAACTTACAATGATATGAAACATGGCAGCTAAAATGTACATTTATCTTTTTGAATATTTTGAGAGTAAAAACGTAAAATCAAAATTATACTTCCATGATCCGGATACAGCATGCAATTTTAAACAACGTTCCAATTTATTTCTGTTATAAACTTTGCTTTTGGTGTCTTTTATTGAAGAATAAAAATAGGTAGGCTTGAAAGAGCTCAAGAGTGTGCAGATGTCCTTGGTACTCTATGCCAGCAGTGTTTTGCTACCTAATTAATAGCTTTGTTATACAATGTTGATAAACACTGCTGAGTACTAAAGACACATGCACACTCATGTGATACCAAGAGAAGAAAGCAACATTGATGAAGTAAATTGGTATTTTTTTTAAAATTGCATACTCTATCCAAATCATGAAAGTTTAATTTTGACTTTACTGTCCCTTTAAACATTAGAAATTCTTAATCATACAAATCAAGCTTCGGGATGTGTATTACAGTGAGCTAGGTAAACACAATATTAGGCCTAAAAAAAGAGTTATACTCATGCATCCACAAATAAAAAACTTACCAACCTGATCCATTGAAAAAAAATGTCATGTGCTTTAAAGGGACTCTGAACCCAAATTTTTTCTTTCATGATTTAGATAGAGCATGCAATTTTAAGCAACTTTCTAATTTACTCCTATTATCAATTTTTCTCTGTTATCTTGCTATCTTTATTTTAAAAGCAGGAATGTAAATCTTAGCAGCCAGCCCATTTTAGGTTCAGCACCATGGATAGCGCTTGCTTATTGGAGGCTTACATTTACCTACCAATAAGCAAGCATAACCCAGGTTCTCAACCAAAAATGGTCCGGCTCCTATGCATCACATTCCTGCTTTTTAAATAAAGATAGCAAGAGAACAAAGAGAAATTGATAATAGGAGTAAATTAGAAAGTTGCTTAAAATTGCATGCTATATCTGAACCATGAAAGAAAAATTTTGGGTTTAGTGTCCCTTTAAAGAAGGAAGGATAAAGAACATAGCTAAAAAATAACAGTTTTAATTTAACTGAAACTAGATACACTTATGGATTATTGATCTTTTGAACAAGTATAATACCAGCATCAATGAGTCAGTTACCTTAGAAAGGTAATGGGAAAAAACAGATTGACTCATTCCAATTATGACCCTTGAAACCGCCTGAAAAGACCCAGTGGCAAAGAAGTGTAATGCCGCTAACAGCTTCAGTAGTCCGGGAATGGCCCGTGATGGTGCCTTTATTGGCTCCAGATATAAAGCAATTTTGTTTTCTGCATTCTACCTCGAATTTGGATGAATCAAAGCATAAACAAATGAAGAAGTAACTCCATTGCTGACTGTTATTCCGAAATTTAGGTAATACACTAATTGCACAGCTTTCATACAACTGTATCTTTGCGTCAGTCACAGACCCCCTGTTGATTTGAATTGTGCTTGCCACCTAAATGGTGGTGAGAGAAAATCAACAAAGTCGACACAGAAAATTTTATGAGCGGATAATTAGATTATTTAGTCATTTTGAATTATTGCGAGTTTGATGGTGAGCAATGTAATTTTAGGGCAAAAAAGGTTGAATCAAGTAGTAGCGAATAAGTACGATCACAAGTGAAAAACTGCAGATTTGTGCACGCTTTACGGCTTTGTACACGATTTTTTATTTGCGCACAGATATTGCCGTGAAAACTGACAAACAGCAAACTGACTGCATATTACATGGGGCCCAATGTATTTACTTGAAACGCATGCATGCTGATTGCTTTTGATTTTCTCTAATGTCCTTTGGTAGTTTGAAGTTCATAACTTTTATTATTTTTATGTTATTTCATACAAATGAGCTTTTGTTTTGTACCAGCCCACAGTCCATTACAGTTAGTCAGTTATGTCAACACCACATGCTCAGTAGGATGCTTCTTTTTCAGTACATTATCAATGTAGCTGCAGTGCAGGAGTCTGTCAGCAGGGGGAGCTTGCAATAAACAGGCACAATCTTCAGTGCTTTACTGTGATTTAATGGTAAAGTCAAAATTAAATGTTCATGATTCAGATACGGCATGCAATTTTAAACAACTTTCCAATTTACTTTTATTTTGTTCTCTTGGTATTCTTTGTTGAAAGCTAAACCTAGGTTGTCTCATAGGCTTTTTTCTAAGCCCTTGAAGGGCTCTTATCTTAATGAATTTTACAGTTTTTCACAGATAGACAGCGCTAGTGCATGTGTGCCATATAGATAACATTGTGCTTATGTTCGTGGAGTTATGCAGGAGTCAGCACTGATTGGCTAAAATAGCACTGAGTTAAGGTGGCAGTCTGCAGAGACTTATATGCATGGTAATCACAGAGGTAAAAAGTGTATTAATATAACCGTGTTGGTTATGCGAAACTGGGCAATGGGCAATAATGGGATTATCTTTCTTTTTAAACAATAAAAACATTCAAGTAGACTGTCTCTTTAAACTGAAGAGGGAAAAAGTAATTGTGCTGCGCATGCCAGATGCACACTTCCCTGCAAGTCCAGGGTTGGATAATAACTACAGAACATTTAATTTTATACTAACAGTAGCTCAGGGTTTTTTTGCCTTTCCACGGAATCAGGCATGTGTATGGTGTCTCATACACATCTATGAGCAACATCTGAGCATCAGGTCTTGCCACAGCGCCAGTCAACTTTATTCAGTCTAATCTGCTCCTTGGTGGCCAAGGGATGTTATTCCTTGATCCTAGAGAGTTCCTGGGCACATGTATTTCCAAAGTATGAATGGCAAGTTCTGTAACCAGTATCCTATTTGAAAATTAGCAACTTGTACGGAGCTTCAGAAGTTAGTGGCCATCTTAGAATGCTGCCCACCAGAGGTCCTCCATTTATTTATTTATATAAAAATAATTTATTTTTCTTTCATAAGATGGTGAGACTCCACAAGATGACCACATGTGGGATTATACTCCTGTCCACTAGGGGATGGCAAAACACCCCTATACCAGAGCTTTAATCTTTCCCAGAATCCCTTAGAATCTCTTAGTCAAATGTTTTCCCCCAAGATGGAGTGAGGTCAATTCTAAAGTGCTGATCTACATGCCATTGATAGGAGTTCTCTAACCAATCAGACCCAATTTATTTCATAAGGTGGCAAGTGTCCATGAGTCCATTACTTCTGGTATTCAACTTCTGGCCATTAGGAGGAAGAGAAGATTCTCTAAAACTCCCAAGAGTTTTCTATCCCTCAAACCTAACAGATAACCAAGTCTTATCTATGCCTCCAAGGAGGAAGATGAATAATTGATGTACTTCACATTCTTCTTTGAGAGGGATTCATACAGGCCCCTAGAGACCAACTACAGGAAGACAGAAAGGATATTGGAGTATAGGGTAGTGACATAATTACTCCTGGTGAAGGAGTTATTCACAAGTCTGCCACATGTGTCGAAGGAACCAGTCCCTTAGCCGCCTCTTGTTGGGTCGTCAAATACTCCTTGCAGTGATCCTCTTCTTTGACATGCACGGCACTGGATGTGCTCTCTACTGGTAGCTGTCATTTCTGCAGTGCGTAAATACAGTGGAGTGGATGCAGTTCAGGTTAGTACTTAAATCACTGTTTGCACTGACATAGCCCACTGGCTATTAGTAGGTACAGGTATGACACAGTACATCATAGCCAGGGGGCAAATTTAAAAGATAGTTTACATAACATTAAGTACTATTAATCTATCAGTGACTTTTGTATTTTATTCAGGTGATAATCGTGTACTGGGAACCTTTAAGTCATTGGTAGTTTTTTGCATAACCTGCTCAGGCTCTGTTACGCAATGTTTTTTTACTTGGTTTTGCATACCTTATACCTCTATACTCACGGTGGTAAGGAGATTTGTAGCAGTGTGGTAGCTACATTTTTCCTGTATATATGTATATTCAAGGATCTTAGCATATATATATATATATATATATATATATATATATATATATATATATATATAGATAGATAGATAGATAGATAGATAGATAGATAGATATAGATATATAGATATATATATTTTTTTTTAAGATCCTTGAATTTGTTTTGTATTCTACATTTGTCTCAGAATTCTTATTGTGGTGTATATGTTTGCCTGCCTGTATTATTTCCAATATGGAGCATGTTGATCCTTTAGAGGGAAGATAATCAGACTTTACTATTCAGTCTAAATGTGTTATTGTACCCCGAACAGAACTTTGCAATACTTGTATGGATCACCTGATGCATGCCAATCAATCTAATCCCTCTGTCTCTTCTTTAAAAGGGAGATCATCAGATTTTCTTCCAGATTTTAAAGGTATTGTGTGCTCTACAGTGTCTGAAATGTTGGCAGCTATGCTTCCTTCAAGTAAATGCACAAGATCTAAGTTTGACAATTAGTCTACTGTGGATTTATCTTCCTATTCTGTTTCACTAAAGACTAAATCATCTAAGGATCTCCTGAAGGATTCTGATTTTCCTCTGATAGTGAAAATAATTCTGATGAACAAGAGTCTGTCTCACAAGACTCAGATTAATCTTATTTCATGCTTAAACTGGAACACCTTTGTACATTCCTGAAGAAAGTATTATATATGTTATGATTACAGGATTCCTAAACTAGCTGAGGAAAAGTCTGTTAAAAAATAGATCTAATTTTAAAGCCTGCTGCAAAGCCGTCTGAACTTTTTGCTTAACCAGATGCCATTATTGAAATAAGTACCAAGGAATGGGCTAGACCTGGTATTCCTTATAATCCAGCATCAAAATTTAAGAAGATGTTTCCTTTAACATCCTCTAATTTGGAGACCATTCCTAAGGTAGACAGAGCCATTTCCACCATGGCAATAGGTACTACAATTCCTTTGGAAGACAGTACTTCTTTCAACGTCATAGAAAGGCTTTTCAGCAAGTGGGTCATTTATTTAGACCAGCTGTTAGTACAGCCTGTGTTGCAACAGCTCCTACTTTATGGTGTGACAGTTTCTCTGATCAGATTTCAGACGACAAATTTTCAACATCGCCTAAGGCTGATTAGGGGCTAGATTACGAGTTGCGTACTAACAGTTGCATGTAAGTGAGGAGGGGTTCATAACGCTTTTTGCATGTGTTGGAAGTAGTGACTGTATTATGAGTTCAAAGTAAATGCGTTCGCTCTAGAGCAATTTAATTTAATGTGCACCAGGATATCATGACTTCAGGGCTCTGGTTAACTGTTAAAATCAACAAAAAAGTTGCAAAAAACTTGTAATACTTCTAGCAGAGTTAATGTGCTCCACTTGTAATCTAGCCCTAGGTCAACTAATGCATTCATCTCTGATGCGATTGTTGACATTATCAGGATTAATGCGAAAAATATGGTGCTTGCTGTTTTGACTGAAAGGGCATTGTGGCTAAAATCTTGGTTTCTAAGACCAGACTTTTGACTCTTCAATTTAAGGACATGTTATTATTATAGTCTAGATGCTATTATTTCTTCTGTGAATGAAGATAAAGGAACATTTCTCCCTTCGAACAAGCAATCCAAGGGGAAAGGAAGGGCTTCTAATAATTTTCTTCTTTCATCAGTCTAGGTACCAAACTTCCTCTTCTTCTCAAACGAATGAATTTTCCAGAACTCTCTGGAAGTCTACTTCCAGTTGGTATAAGTCTAAGCAGTCAAAATAGCTCTGCACTGCTACTACTTCATGGTAAGTCAGAATGAAGATGCAGCCCTCGATCTGGATCTTCTTCTGGTAGGGGGCAGATTACACCTTTTTCAGAAGGTCTGGGCTGAGACCATTCAAGATCCCTGGGTATTTAATATTGTTTCCCAGGATACAGAATAAAATTCAGATCAAAGCCTCCCAGAGAAAGGTTTCTTCTGACCAACATTCCAAAGAATCCTGTAAAGACTCAAGCCTTATTTCAATGTATTCAAGATCTACAACTCATGGGAGTGATTCATCCTGTGCCCTTGGAGAAACAAGACCAGGATTTTTATTCCATTGTTCCCAAAAAGATGGAACTTTTCATGCCTATTCTGAATCTAAAATCCTTTTTTCTCAGAATTCCAACCTTCAAAATGGAAACAATTAGAACTATTCTCCCTCATGTTTAACAAGCCCAATTTATGTTTACATTAGATTTGAAGGATGTCTACCTTCATATCCCAATTTATAAATAGCATTTTCAGTTTCTCATATTTGCTTACCTGGACAAATATTTCTGCTTATAGTTCTACCATGCTGTTTGGCGACTTCTCCCAGAATTTTCACAAAGGTTCTGTGAACCCTATTATCTGTAATTAGAACTCTGGGTATATTAGTGGCCCCTTACCTGGATAATATATTGGGTCAGGCATCATTACCTTTAGCAATTTATCATACCAACACTCTTTAGTTGTTTCTTCAATGAAATGGGTGGAGAATCAATGTTCCAAAGAGCTTTCTGTCTACACAGGGTGTCCTTTCTGGGAGTGGCCATATACTTAATCTTAATGACACTTTTCTTAACAGATAAGAGGAAATTAAAGTTATGGTCAACTTGTGCAAAGCTTTAATCGACTACTAACCCTATGGTAGCCCTCTGTATGGAACTACTAGGTCTGATTATTCAACTTTGCATATTGCAAGGATTAAAATCAGCAAGGCATTCTCTTTCATGGTCAAATCACCAATCCATTTCTCTGGGGGCCTTTTTCTAGCTCATTCCTGGACAATAATCATGACAGATGCAAGCCTTTTAGGTTGGAGGCAGTATGGGGGCCCAGGAGAGTGCATGGAGTTTGGTTACCTCAGGAGGAGAGGCTTTAGAGCTCCATGTGATATTCAGAGCTCTCCAAAGCTAAAATCTTCTGAAAGAAGAATCTCATCTTTGTTTTCAATCGGACAGTGTCATGGCATATATCAATAATCAAGGAGGAACTTGCAGCACTTTAGCAATGAAGGAGGTATCTCAAATTTTCAAACGAACAGAAAACAATTATTGCAGGTGTGAACAACTGGGAAGCTGATTATCTCAGTCGGCAGTCTCTCCACCCAGGGGAATGGTCTCTTCACTTAGATGTCTTCAACCAGATAGTGTAGAGGTTAGTTCTTCAAGAGACCTCATGGCTTCTTGATTAAACAACAAGCTTCCTAGATATTTTCCAAGGTCCAGGGATCCTCAGGCAGAGTTTGTAGATATTCTTGCAGCTCCTTGGTCTTTTTCTCCTGGCATACTTATTTCCTCCAACTGTTCTGCTTTCAAGAGTGATAGTTGCCCAACTTGTTTTACATACTTAGTGCAAATATCCTGCTTTCCTCCCTAATTTCTTCTTCTAAATCTCAACCTTCTATCTAAGGGTCCATTTTATTATCAAGATCTTGAATCTCTCAACTCGACTGCTTTGAGATTGAACGCATAATATTGAAATAAAAGGACAGAAAACACACCTAGCGCTGTCCCCTTTTAAAAATGGTTCGATTAGTTCAAAACAGTACTGGCAAATACTCATATATATATATATATATATATATATATAAATATCCTCCAAAGAGAGATAAGCACAGTCTTACATTACCACAACTGCCAGGGTGCACTTCAAATATAAATTGTATCCATTTCTCGTTTGCAAGAAGGCACTCACTGGTCTTTTTTAGTAAAAAACAACTTTTAATTCATAGATTTAAAAAGCAATTACATCCATAACGTTTCGATGTCGTTATGACATCTTTGTCAAATGTTCTGCTAACATCACCAATATAGGACAAACATGTTCCCAAAGTAGAAAATCGCTAACAACATACATTTAAATGCAGCCTTATATACCCATTAACATTTACATCTTCCCGCTCCTGGAGATCTTCCATCTACCCCCTGACGTCATCACGCTCAGACGCGAGCGTGAGCGTGGGACGTCACTCGTTTCCAATTGGCCATGTGTCTCCATGGCAACCGCTTGTAAACACACTGCACTGTGTTTTTCTTAGCCGCTCCCACTGTTGTCATCATGTGACTACATGACTATAGCCTAATCATATAGGCTGATCATCAGGCGGCTGTCATGGAAACCTACAACCAGGAAGAAAAACATAAACACCAACAAACTGTGTTAGTCCCAATATAATGCATATGTGTTAAGATAGGTATCAAACGATCTGACAACTTGCGGATGAAGGTAAACTTCATATGAAGCACAACTGTGCCTTTCAATTACAAATCTACGAGTGGTTTAGCCGTGATCGATACTATCCCCACACATAACAGCCCAAGAATAAAGGGACACATTGAATATATACAATCTTAAAAACAATGTAACTGTTTAGCAGATATCGCCCATGCTAATAGTTTGCAACCCCTGACTGACAAAGTTAACACTATATTCCCTGATAAAACATTATCTTAGTTATGTACATTAAACTCCACGTCAGCATAATTTTTTGATGTATAAGAAACCATCGCCTTCATGCCTGATTGGAATGGATAGAAACCAGTGTGTACCCACTAGAATGAAGATTCATGTGGACTTCTGGAATATATTCTTGCATATAGGGATGGTAGATGAAAATATATGTCCATGTTCAATTTATGGGTTATTTAGTGTAGAATGGTCCAAAATCCAGATTAGTGTTCAATCCCTTTGGTATGACAGTGTCCAGCATATGGATCCATTTAGTTTCTCTCTGGAGCAATCGATTTGCTCTGTTGCCACCTCTTGGTAATGGTGGAATATGATCAATGACCATCGTTTTCATACTTGAAACACTGTGTCTGTGCTGTGCGAAATGGCGTGCCACAGGTTGATCCGATTCACCCGATTTTAAGGCTTCGCGGATGGCACATCGATGGTTTGCCATCCTATCTCTGAAGCTCGTGACAGTTTTCCCAATGTACACCAGGGAACATGGGCAAATCAACATGTAAATGACATGTGTGCTGGTGCAAGTCAGCCGATGACGGATAGTGTAACGCTTGTTCGTGTGTGGATGTTGAAAGGTCTTCCCTCTTATCATGCCATTGCACGTCGTACAGCCTCCACAGGTATAACAGCCCTTGCTTGAGGGCTTTAGCCATGTATCTTTCTGGTAACAGCTGACTGGATCAGTCTTCACTAATAGATCCCGTAAGTTCTCAGCCCGTCTGTGCACCATACGTGGTGGCCTGGTGCCATAGAAAGGGAGTGTCGTGTCCGTTTCCAAGATTGACCAGTGTTGACGTACTGATCTGGTCAATTTTGTACTCATAGGAGTATAAGTGCTTATAAAATTCTGTTGAGTTGTGGTAATGTGTTTTGGTTTATTAACATTGGTGGCCGTGCCCTCCAATAGCTCCACTCTTGTGTTATGGACCATTCTACTGTTGTAACCCCTCTTTACCAACTTCTCCTCCATCTCATCCAGTTGATTTAGCATCGTGGGTACATCACTGTTGTTGCGGATGACCCTAGTGAGTTGTGATTTAATAAGCCCTGTTTTCTGATGCCTAGGGTGAAAGCTGTTGGCTTCCAATAAGGAATTCCGGTCAGTTTCCTTAGTATATAAGGAAGTACCAAATATACACTGCTCATCATTTAATACCTTAATTATATTAAGGTCCAAGAAATGTACCTTCGTATCACTATACTCCAGTTTAAATCTGATGGGACAGTCCATGGAGTTCAAATCTGACACCCATTGCTCTAACTCAATTGCATCCCCTCTCCACACCAGGAACACGTCATCAATGTAACGTACATAGTACCTGATGTGGGGATGGGCATGTGGTTTCATGGCCTGCTGTTCATACCATGCCATGTACAAATTTGCATATGAGGGTGCCATGTTTGAACCCATGGCTGTCCCAGAGATCTGTAAGTAATAGTCACGTTCAAACCTGAAGTAGTTCTTGTCTAAACATAACATAATCAATTCACATAAAAATTCCACAGGTGGCCCTTCATAAAGAGGATTGTTGGTGTTTATGTTTTTCTTCCTGGTTGTAGGTTTCCATGACAGCCGCCTGATGATCAGCCTATATGATTAGGCTATAGTCATGTAGTCACATGATGACAACAGTGGGAGCGGCTAAGAAAAACACAGTGCAGTGTGTTTACAAGCGGTTGCCATGGAGACACATGGCCAATTGGAAACGAGTGACGTCCCACGCTCACGCTCGCGTCTGAGCGTGATGACGTCAGGGGGTAGATGGAAGATCTCCAGGAGCGGGAAGATGTAAATGTTAATGGGTATATAAGGCTGCATTTAAATGTATGTTGTTAGCGATTTTCTACTTTGGGAACATGTTTGTCCTATATTGGTGATGTTAGCAGAACATTTGACAAAGATGTCATAACGACATCGAAACGTTATGGATGTAATTGCTTTTTAAATCTATGAATTAAAAGTTGTTTTTACTAAAAAAGACCAGTGAGTGCCTTCTTGCAAACGAGAAATATATATATATATATATATATATATATATATATATATATATACGAAAAATAACCAAAGTTGAACTAAAATCAATAAAATAAAATAAGACCCAAATAAAATCCTAAAGGTTTCCGAAAAAATGTTACAGGGACCCACATAATACCGTCTCTTATGTGAACCGTCCTTAGTGTTTGTGGGTGGAGTCCCAAATAAAGAGTAAGGTATTGGTGAATGATCTTTCAATCCGTTGAAAACCAAATTGATATCCAATATTCCGTTATTCTGTGTATTCACTGCTCCTCTTAAAGGTTGATCCAATCCACAACCAGTAGGATAAAGCTATAAGAGAAAGATGAGAGAAGCGCAGCACAGATCTAAGTGCAGATTAAAGCAAATGTTAATAAAGATGCCCCATACACGTATACAGGCTACGCACAGGATATAATTAAAAAACAGGCACATCATAAATAGCATTGAGTCGTGGTACAAATTCAGGCATAAAAATACATGCAGTAACACTATCAATTGCAGTATGTCTCAGCTGGGAAACTTTTAAATAAGTGCACAATATGCAAGCCGGCTACAGCAAGTGAATCACAAATGATAATGAAACACAAAGCCTAGCCGTAGGGCACTGCAATAATAAGTGCAGAACCCTCAGCGGTTCTGACACTTAAACATATTTATACTCCTCAAGTCGTCAGTGCCTCACAAAAAAGAGTCTCTAGATCTCGACGTACGTTTCATTCCTGAGTCGCAGGAACTTTTTCAAGAGTGTTTCATTATCATTTGTGATTCACTTGCTGTAGCCGGCTTGCATATTGTTCACTTATTTAAGAGTTTCCCAGCTGAGACAAACTGCAATTGATAGTGTTATTAAGCCTATGGCCTCTACTTATCAAGCCGTCAACCGCAAATACGATGGAATTCTGCAGCGCATTTGTGGCGAGCCTGATTCGCCTTAGTTATCAAACCCTACAGACCGGCAAAAAGTAGAATTTAGTGACGTAACATACGATCCGCCGGACTTAGTCTGACACAGATCGATGCTTACGTCACTACAGATGTTCCGAACGCAAGTTCGGCACTATCTGACTACTTTTGCTAGTTATCAAATAACTAGCAGGTACACTCGGCACTTTTCCGGCCCAGCTTACCTGGTTTTCAATCTGCCGCCCTGGAGGCCGTGGATGCCATAGGAATCAATGGGAGTCGGAAAGCAGCGAAAGCTTATGTTCGCTGCTGCCCGATATCCCATTGATTCCTATGGGAATGTCTACACCTAACACCCTAACATGTACCCCGAGTCTAAACACCCCTAATCTGCCAACCCCTACACCGCCACCACCTACATTATACTTATTAACCCCTAAACCGCCTCTCCTGGACCCCGCCGCAACTAAATAAAGTGTTTAACCCCTAAACCGCCACTCCCGGAGCCCACCGCCACCTACATTATACTTATTAACCCCTAATCTGCCCCCCCTACACCACCGCCACCTACATTATATTTATTAGCCCCTAATCTGCACCCCCTACACCGCCGCCACTATATTAAATGTATTAACCCCTAAACCAAAGTCTAACACTAACCCTAACACCTCCTAACTTAAATATAATTTAAATAAATCTAAATAAAATTATTCCTATTTAAAACTAAATACCTATATCATTGTATATATCAGGGTTTATTTTTATTTTACAGGCAACTTTGTATTTATTTTAACTAGGTAGAATAGTTATTAAATAGTTATTAACTATTTAATAACTACCTAGTTAAAATAAATACAAAAGTACCTGTAAAATAAAACCTAACCTAACCTAAGTTACAATTACACCTAACACTACACTATCATTAAATTAATTACCTACATTAACTACAATTAAATAAAATTAAATAAAATTATCTAAAGTTCAAAAAATAAAAAACACTAAATTACAGAAAATAATAAAATAATTACAAGTTTTTAAAACTAATTACACCTAATCCCATCCCCCTAATAAAATAAAAAAGCCCCCCAAAATAATAAAAAGCCCTACCCTATACTAAATTACAAATAGCCCTTAAAAGGGCTTTTTGCGGGGCATTGCCCCAAAGTAATCAGCTCTATTACCTGTAAAAAAAAGTACAATACCCCCCCAACATTAAAACCCACCACCCACACACCCAACCCTACCCTAAAACCCACCCAATCCCTCCTTAAAAAAACCTAACACTAACCCCTTGAAGATCACCCTACCTTGAGACGTCTTCACCCAACCGGGCCGAAGTCCTCCACGAAGCCAGCAGAAGTGGTCCTCCAGACAGGCAGAAGTCTTCATCCAAGCCTGCCAGAAGAGGTCCTCCAGATGGGCAGAAGTCCTCATCCAGGCGGCATCTTCTATCTTCATCCATCCGGCGCAGAGCGGGTCCATCTTCAAGACATCCGACGAGGAGCATCCTTCCTGGCTGACGACTAACCGACGAATGAAGGTTCCTTTAAATGACGTCATCCAAGATGGCGTCCCTTGAATTCCGATTGGCTGATAGAATTCTATCAGCCAATCGGAATTAAGGTAGGAAAAATCCTATTGGCTGATGCAATCAGCCAATAGGATTGAGCTTGCATTCTATTGGCTGTTCCAATAGATTGGCTGATAGAATTCTATCAGCCAATTGGAATTGAAGGGACGCCATCTTGGATGACGTCATTTAAAGGAACCTTTATTTGTTGGTTAGTCGTCGGCCAGGAAGGAGGCCCCGCGTCGGATGTCTTGAAGATGGACCCGTTCCGCGCCGGATGGATGGAGATAGATGATGCCGCCTGGATGAAGACTTCTGCCCGTCTGGAGGACCTCTTCTGGCCGGCTTGGATGAAGACTTCTGCCCATCTGGAGGACCACTTCTGCCGGCTTCGTGGAGGACTTCGGTCCGGTTGGGTGAAGACATCTCAAGGTAGGGTGATCTTCAAGGGGTTAGTGTTAGGTTTTTTTAAGGGGGGATTGGGTGGGTTTTAGAGTAGGGTTGGTTGTGTGGGTGGTGGGTTTTAATGTTGGGGGGGTAATTTAGTGTTTTTTATTTTTTGTACTTTAGATAATTTTATTTAATTTTATTTAATTGTAGTTAATGTAGGTAATTAATTTAATGATAGTGTAGTGTTAGGTGTAATTGTAACTTAGGTTAGGTTTTATTTTACAGGTACTTTTGTATTTATTTTAGCTAGGTAGTTATTAAATAGTTAATAACTATTTAGTAACTATTCTACCTAGTTAAAATAAATACAAACTTGCCTGTAAAATAAAAATAAACCCTAAGCTAGATACAATGTAACTATTAGTTATATTGTAGCTAGCTTAGGGTTTATTTTACAGGTAAGTATTTAGTTTTAAATAGGAATCATTTTATTTAGATTTATTTAAATTATATTTAAGTTAGGGGGTGTTAGGGTTAGTGTTAGACATAGGTTTAGTGGTTAATACATTTAATATAGTGGTGGCGGTGTAGGGGGGCAGATTAGGGGTTAATAAATATAATGTAAGTGGCGGTGGGCTCTGGGAGCGGCGGTTTAGGGGTTAAACACTTTATTTAGTTGCGGCGGGGGCCGGGAGCAGCAGGATAGGGGTTAATAACTTTATGTAGGTGGCGACGATATAGGGGGGGGAAGATTAGGGGTTAATATGTATAATGTAGGTGGCGGTGGGCTCCGGGAGCAGCGGTTTAGGGGTTAAACATTTTATTTAGTTGCGGCGTGGTCCGGGAGCAGCGGTATAGAGGGTAAAACAGTTAGTATAGTATGGGTGTTTAGTGACAGGGTACCAAGAAAGCTGTAAAAAAGCCAATGAGCAGCGAGATCGATGACTGTTAGTTAACAACAGTTCGCTTTTCATTGCACCGTACTTGGTGTTCAGATTTTTGACAGCTTTTTTGATAATTTTGGAGAACGTATTCAGGTCCACGGCCGCAATCTTAGGCGAGCGTATTGGTGCCGTCGAATGCAGGTAAGTTGACGGCTTGATAAATAGAGGCCAATGTCTCCCCCTTGGATTCGTAATTTGGTATTAAGGGTCTTGCAAGTTTCACCATTTGATCCTATGCATTTTATTGACATAAAGGTTCTGTCTTGGAAGGAAGAAGACTGTGCATCCGAAAAATTTCTGTAAGAAAATATATAGCAGTCTCTCTAATTGATGGGACCCCTTTCATAAGTAAAAAATGTGTCATCTTGGAAAACCACAACCATGATGCAAGAATAGCCATTAGGAAGATGAAGAATAAAATCAATAGAGATATGTGACCAAGGTAATGGCTGTAATAAACCTGCAGTGTTATGGGTACTATGCCTGATCTTGCACATACCTCACTGGACAGAACAAAATCTTTCACCTTCTCCTGCCACTTAGGCTAAGAATGCAAATCTTATAAGCCGGCACATCTTTGGTTCAGCACCTGGGTAGCGCTTGCTGATTGATGGCTAAATGTAGCCAACAATCAGCTAACGTTACCCAGGGTGCTGAACAAAAATGGGCCGTTTCCTATGCTTACATACCTGCTTTTTCAAATAAAGATAGCAAGAGAACAAAGAAAAATTGATAATAGGAGTAAATTAGAAAGTTGCTTAAAATTGCATGCTCTATCTAAATCATGAAAGAAAGAAAAACATTGAGTTTGGTGTCCCTTTAAGCACACATGTGTGCTATATACCAACCAGTAAAGACTAGTATCCTATCAATTGGAATAAATAGTTTATCTTAGTATAAATCATAATTTCCTTAAAGTAAGCCATTTCTTTTCATTATACAGGCATTTCACAGGATCGAACATTTTTTTCCCTTTCCAAAAACATTACATTATGTTTCAAGCTTAAATTATCTATCTGGATCATTTTCTGCTGTAATAGTGGAGCATTGCAATCCAGGATATGGAAAAATCAGAAAGAACTGTCAAGAATGTTGCAGTAAGTGATTCACTTCCATGTCTGTTTTCATTTAAATAACATTTCTTAATATAATACATTGATAAAAAGAAGATATAAAAACTGAGATGGACAAAACGTTTTGTCTATTCCAGTATGTTAGAAGAGCTGTGTGCACACACAACACCCTTTCCTGCATGTTTTTTTATTTATGTAATTCAGTATCCATATACATCTGAAAATCATTGAAAATGAATCAGCCATTACAAGTAGCTGGTTATTGCTACCGCAAGCGCTTATAAAATTAACCAGAGATCAGATCTCTGGTTAAATTTAAAAATCTTCCCTAAATGGCTCCAAAATACAGTCTAGCGTATTTTATTATAGAGAGCATCATCTTTTTTTTTTAAATAAAGTGACTGCACCAGGCTGTATTTTGTGGCTAAAGTTGGTGGGAATGGGGTGTTGGGAAAAAAATGGCACTGAAAATGGCACTGCCTTTACTTTGTGGGCTATGGGAACTATCGCCTAGATTTAGAGTTCTGCGGCCAAAGGGGTGCGTTAGCTACGCATGCTTTTTTTCCCCCCGCACCTTTTAAATACCGCTGGTATTTAGAGTTCACAGAAGGGCTGCGTTAGGCTCCAAAAAGGGAGCGTACAGGCATATTTACCGCCACTGCAACTCTAAATACCAGCGGTGCTTACGGACGTGGCCAGCTTCAAAAACGTGCTCGTGCACTATTCCCCCATAGGAAACAATGGGGCCGTTTGAGCTGAAAAAAACCTAACACCTGCAAAAAAGCAGCGTTCAGCTCCTAACGCATCCCCATAGTTTCCTATGGGGAAACACTTCCTAAGTCTGCACCTAACACCCTAACATGTACCCCGAGTCTAAACACCCCTAACCTTACACTTATTAACCCCTAATCTGCCGCCCCCGCTATCGCTGACACCTGCATTCAGCCAATCAGATTGAGCTTGCATTCTATTGGCTGTTCCGGGGGGTATTGTATGGTTTTTTTTACAGGCAAAAGAGCAGAATTCTTTGGGGCATGCCCCGCAAAAAGGTGTAATTAGCTTAAAATTGTTGTAATATTTTTATAATGTTTGTAAATTATTTTTTTATTTTTTGTAACTTAGTTCTTTTTTTATTTTTTGTGCTTTAGTTAGTTTATTTAATTGTATTTATTTGTAGGTATTTGTATGTAATTAATTTATTGATAGTGTAGTGTTAGGTTTAATTGTAGATAATTGTAGGTATTTAATTTAATTTATTTATTGATAGTGTAGTGTTAGGTTTAATTATAACTTAGGTTAGGATTTATTTTACAGGAGGTAATTTTGTAATTATTTTAACTAGGTAGCTATTAAATAGTTATTAACTATTTAATAGCTATTGTACCTGGTTAAAATAAATACAAAGTTGCCTGTAAAATAAATATTAATCCTAAAATAGCTACAATATAATTATAATTTATATTGTAGCTATATTAGGGTTTATTTTACAGGTAAGTATTTAGCTTTAAATAGGAATAATTTATTTAATAAGAAATAATTTATTTCGTTAGATAAAAATTATATTTAACTTAGGGGGGTGTTAGGGTTAGGGTTAGACTTAGCTTTAGGGGTTAATACATTTATTAGAGTAGCGGTGAGGTCCGGTCGGCAGATTAGGGGTTAATACTTGAAGTTAGGTGTTGGTGATGTTAGGGAGGGCAGATTAGGGGTTAATACTATTTATTATAGGGTTTTTGAGGCGGGAGTGAGGCGGATTAGGGGTTAATAACTTTATTATAGTAGCGGTGAGGTCCGGTCGGCAGATTAGGGGTTAATAATTGTAGGTAGGTGGCGGCGACGTTGGGGGTGGCAGATTAGGGGTTAATAAATATAATATAGGGGTCGGCGGTGTTAGGGGCAGCAGATTAGGGGTACATAGGGATAATGTAGGTTGCGGCGGTGTGCGGTCGGCAGATTAGGGGTTAAAAATTTAAATAGAGTGGCAGCGATGTGGGGGGGCCTCGGTTTAGGGGTGCATAGGTAGTTTATGGGTGTTAGTGTACTTTAGAGCACAGTAGTTAAGAGCTTTATGAACCGGCTTTAGCCCAGAAAGCTCTTAACTCCTGGCTTTTCTCTGCGGCTGGAGTTTTGTCGTTAGATTTCTAACACTCACTTCAGCCAAGACTCTAAATACCAGCGTTAGAAAGATCCCATTGAAAAGATAGGATACACAAATGGCGTAGGGGGATCTGCGGTATGAAAAAGTCGTGGCTGCAAAGTGAGCGTTATACCCTTTCCTGACTGACTCTAAATACCAGTGGTAGCCCAAAACC
This sequence comes from Bombina bombina, assembly GCF_027579735.1. Lineage (NCBI taxonomy): Eukaryota > Metazoa > Chordata > Amphibia > Anura > Bombinatoridae > Bombina > Bombina bombina. Next base: position 575,130,925 of record NC_069503.1, on the reverse strand, counting down.
AGCGTTAGGAGCCCCTAATGCTGGTTTTGACGGCTAACGCAGAACTCTAAATCTAGGCGTATGTGTTCACTGTAAATAAATATGTATATGCTTATATGTATATGTATATACCGTATGTATATATATTTTTATGTGTTAATATGTGTTTATACTTATATATTATCACGTAAATATATATGCATATACATATATATTTAAAATTGCTGCCATCGCTGCACTACTTACCCCATTCCCTGCGCTGAAGTTCTGATGCCGTCTCTGATGGTTTTCATGGAATCGATATTTAGTGCTCCACTTGTAATCTGACCAATAATCAATTCACATTTTAACAAACATTTGAAATCCATTTAAATAAAAAAAATTACAAATATTGTTTAAATTGCACTTTTATCACCATAAAGCATGTTTAGAAGTTCTAAAAAATATAATCACAACAGGTAACACTTAGCTTACCAAATAAGAGTATAACAGCTAAAAAGAGAAAGCAAAAAAAGTCTTACATATGATTGAACTCCAAACCAATAGTATCTATGGTTATACTGAGGATTAGGGGGACCTCAGCGAGCTTCCTCTGGTCTCAGTCTTGAGAACCAACACTACAGAAACAGTTGAAAAATAGTTTTTTTGCAATGTGATTTTCACATATGGGGGTAGATTTATTAAGCAGCGGATGCTGCAATCTACCCCTGATGTTTCCGGCTCGCCAGAAACATAAGTTAAGAAAAGATAAGAAAAAAAGAAGGTGCCACCATAGTGCACAATCAGTATTACCAATACCAGCCAGTACACCAATACAACATACTTACAAAATGTAAGGCACTTGAAAAGTGCTACAAAGGCCTCCTGAGCTATTATAGTCGCCCAGCAAACTTTCCCTGTGCTCTCCAAGCCACTCGATTACTCTGACCGGCTCCCACGAAACGGGATCGAACAGGCCACTCGATTACTCTGACCCGCTCCCACGAACCGGACTCGAACAGGGCAGTTGACTAGTGGTTGGCTAAAAGTCTTTTTACTATATTATACTTTCCACAGACTTTATTTTATTACATTTTATAATCACATTTTGAAACTAAGATTGTTTCTGTGAGCACTGCTTGTGAGCACTGGATGGAGAGTGTGGTAGCCAACCACTAGTCAACTGCCCTGTTCGAGTCCGGTTCGTGGGAGCGGGTCAGAGTAATCTAGTGGCCTGTTCGATTCCGGTTTGTGGGAGCCAGTCAGAGTAATCGAGTGGCTTGGAGAGCACGGGGAAAGTTTGCTGGCCGACTATAATAGCTCAGGAGGCCTTTGTAGTACTTTTCAAGTGCCTTACATCTTGTACTGTAAGTACGTTGTATTGGTGTACTGGCTGGTATTGGTAATACTGATTGTGCACTATGGTGGCGCCTTCTTTTTTTCTTCTTTTTTAATACTGCAAAATTTGGATACCAACAGATTTATGAAGAAGTAGCTGGCCATGACCTTTATTCCTTTGGAAACCTGTGGGACACTAAAACATTGTGTCTGGGAAAAGTTTCGTACAGACTTGGGATAAGAGCTATTGTATTTGTGATCATCACTTGTATTTTGTATATCAAGATTGTGCAAATTATGTCACTTTTTCACTTTTGTATTTTGTATATCAAGATTGTGCAAATTATGTCACTTTTTCACTTTTATATATTTTTCATATACTTTGTATTTTGTATATCAAGATTGTGCAAATTATGTCACTTTTTCACTTTTGTATTTTGTATATCAAGATTGTGCAAATTATGTCACTTTTTCACTTTTATATATTTTTCATTTAGTAACTGATAGTACGCTCTGAGATAATTATAGAGCATAGTTGTATTGGTCAAAATATCAATGCAACACCTGTGAATTAATATTTAGCTTTTTTGCACTATCTAGGAGCATCCAATTGGTATTATATATATAAGTTAAGAAGCAGTGGTCTTAAGACCGCTGCTCCTTAACTCATCCGCTACCTCTGAGGTGGCGGACTGCAATCATTCTGATCAGATAAGATCGTGATGACTGATACACCCTGCTAGCGGCCGATTTGCCACGAATGGCAAATCTGGTGCAATGCTGAATACGGAGAGCATTCAGCGAGGTCTGGCGGACCTGATCCGCACTGTCGGATCAGGTCCACCAGACTTTGATGAATAGAGGCCAAAGTGTTTACTATCCCTTTAACAACACATATTGAAAATTCTACTATTTTGGACTTATCGCAAATACTCTTGTGACCTGCATTATAAAATTGTGTGTACTCATTTAATATATACACTTTTTGTATATTTGTTTTGTTTATGTTTAGAAGTAAAGTATGGCCATCTATTGGCCAGAATATACTGTAAGTGGTTCACTATTTAGCACTTTCACTCGCTCGCAAAAACTGCTGAAAGTAAACTTGTAATATGCATGAGTTATCACACTTATTACAAGTTGAAAGTAAATGGTGTCCGTGTTGACTTCTTCTCCCCATAGACCTCAATAGACGTTATTGCTCGCTAAACCCAATTAGACCTAGGGGCCAATTTATCAAAGTCTGGCGGACATGATACGCTGTAGTGCATTATGTCCGCCAGACATGGCTCAATGCCGACAGCATACGCTGTCAGCATTTAACATTGCACACGCAGTTCTGGTGAACTGCTTGTTCAATGCTGCCCCATGCAGATTTGCGGCCAAACGACCGCTAGTAGGGGGTGTCAATCAACCCGATAGTATAGGGTCGTGCGGATTGATTTCCGCAGCCTCAGAGGCAGCGGACCAGTTAAGGAGCAGTGGTCTTAAAACCACTGCTTCATAACGGCTGTTTCCTGCGAGCTTGAAGGCTTGCGCAGAAACAGGGGCATCAGGGGCCATTCAGGGGCACTCACAGGTCTTGATTGTGTTTCAACTTTTTATTATCAATACAAAATCACATAAGTCAACGTTTCGGCTCCACACATGAGCCTTTCTCAAGACAATCTATGATAATAATATTTACAAATTAATATACATAATACTTCATTGTGCATAAAAATAAAAATAAATAAAAGCTAGTACTAATTTTATTCCCTGCTAGTTTCCCGTTACCCTGTGTAAAATACAAAAATTAAAATTAAAAGATTCCCAACTTAACTCTATCATTCGTATATGTGACAAATGTTTATGTACTTTTGTATGTTTGTTTAAAACCTAGGTTGGTTATTATGATAAAGAACATCATTGCATTAGTCTGGCTATCACATTGCATCCCTTAATATATACATTTACATTTCATCATGTTTAAATGAGATTAAAGCAGTTTAAATTGTCTCTGCAGGCTATTTAGTTTCCTTGTCCTAAAAAACCTCAGCAAAATGTATGCAGTACAACTTTAAAAATAATACTATAAATGTTATTTCTTTGTTTCAATTACGGAATCTAACCATTGCAAACCGCATCACTGCTTAGGGGCGTATTTTTTTACAGCTATTTGAAGAGGCTTGTGATGACTGTTCTAACCTATTCATGTTAGTGAGTGACATCACCAAATAAAGGCGTCACTTAGATAGCTGAACCGCAGGTATTTAAAGTCAGCTGTCAGAGGGTGAAGACATACAACATTTGGGAATGGTGGCTTGAACACGCCAAAATGAAAAAGAAGGTATGCACTGTAAATATGCATTATCCATTTAGACGCATAGATTGCCACATGTGTAACTGAACAATAAGCTAATGTTACATATATGTATACAGAGTAACAAGGAAGCAATGGTTCTATTTCATAATTGAAACAAAGAAATAACATTATCACTGCTGCTAAAGTTTTTTAGGACAAGGAATAGCCTGCAGGGACGATTTAAACTGCTTTAACCTCATTTAAGCCTGATGCAATGTAAATGTATATATTAAGGGTTGCAATGTGATAGCCAGACTAATGCAATGATGTTCTTTATCATAATAACCAACCTAGGTTTTATACAAACATACAAATAAAAGTACATAAACATTTGTCCCATACTAGCTTTTTGTTTTTTGTATTTTTATGTACAATGAACTATTATGTATACTAATTTGTAAATATTATTATTATAGATTGTCTTGAGAAAGGCTCATGTGTGGAGCCGAAACCTCGACTTATGTGATTTTGTATTGATAATAAAAAGTTGAAACACAATCAAGACCAGTGAGTGCCCTCCATTTCGTATTGATGTTTATAAAGATTACTTTAGGAGACTTAAGAAGACTTTGAAGGGATGGAGTGCATGAATTAAATGATATATATATATATATATATATATATATATATATATATATATTTGGTAGAAAGAGTGGTATTAAGGCGCACTGTTCATAAGAATAATAACCAATATATTATTAATAATGGTGTCAGAATAGTAGGTATAGTGCAAGAATCAGAGTATTTCAATACAGATTATTATATATAAAATGTATCTAGTACAAGTATTTATACCAGCGGTGTCTGGATGAGTAATATCAAAAAATATATATACAAGCTATATTATGTATAAGAGTAGGATGGTGTACCAATCAGGTCAATTTGATATCCTAAAAAACTTTGTTCTTTCCTGCACAGTTAAAGGTACTAATAGTTCATTTGATATGACATCATAAAGTTCATAGAGTTCACAGGTATTATTAATCCCAAAGGTGGAAAAATGTGAGCATTTTTTACATATGAAATAAATATATGTTTTAAACTTGTACAACAGTGTTGCACTATCCTTTCCATATTTGTGTTCCCTTATCTATGTATTCCACATCACGGATTACTGGGAGCTGAGTGAATTACTAAGCAAACTAGAAGGAGGGAGAAAGAAATCTCTACCATACTAAGGAAGCAGGAAAGCAGTGTTTCTAACCACACCAAAGAGGCAGAGAAGCAGTGGTTCCAGATTGCTGAGGGACAACTGTATCTACTAAAAGACGCTTCCCACTTACCTCATAGGATTGAGGTTACATCTAGTAAGTGGGCATTTATTCACAACATAAGGATTAGACATAAAACTATTATTTATTCTACATAATCTACTTGAACTTTGGGACTTATAATACCTGTGAACTCTATGAACTTTATGATGTCATATCAAATGAACTATTAGTACCTTTAACTGTGCAGGAAAGAACAAAGTTTTTTAGGATATCAAATTGACCTGATTGGTACACCATCCTACTCTTATACATAATATAGCTTGTATATATATTTTTTGATATTACTCATCCAGACACCGCTGGTATAAATACTTGTACTAGATACATTTCCTATATAATAATCTGTATTGAAATACTCTGATTCTTGCACTATACCTACTATTCTGACACCATTATTAATAATATATTGGTTATTATTCTTATGAACAGTGCGCCTTAATACCACTCTTTCTACCAATTGTTCTCTCTGTAAATTGAAATAGGACAGTGCAGGGTGGGGACCCTACAATTGCCCTCATTTCAGTTATAAGGGCAGCCAGTTCATCCATCCACACTATAAATTATATATTTCTCGGGGGGGACACCTAGCGCTGAATCATCCTTTTCTCTTTTAACACAAACATATATATATATATATATATATATATATATATATATGTGTGTGTGTGTTTTTGTTTAAATGTGTTTTACTGGGGGCGGAGCCAACAGCCAAACAGGGTAGACGTGTTTCAGAGAGCTCCTGCAGAAATTTCTCTAATATAATGATAAATTGGGACTCATCTTTTACAATTTGCCCTAAGACTAACCCTGAACCTGCAGGACTACCTTTACATTATTAGAAGACCTCCTTACTTTATTTTTTATACCAGCTTCTCCCTCTGACCGACAGTGCCAGTTAGGAAACTACTAAACCTACTAAAACCTACTAAAGTTATGGCTTCAAGTATGGAGGAGGTCACTTCAGCTATCCATGAGGATCTGCGGGAGCTCAGTTTGCAAATATCAGCCGGTTTTCAGGATCTATCTATCAGCTTATGGATTATCATGGAGCAGCAGGAGATACCGATGCAAGCCGGGCTGAGTACTACAAAACTCCCCTTTGCGCATAGAACAACCCCTTCTACGAGTGGAACAGATAGTGGAGACTACGGCCAATTTTATTATTATTGAAATACCCAGTGTTCCTGTGGGACCCACTCTACTCTACAATGGCCCTGCTCTGGATGATACGATAGGTCCAGTGAGGCAGAAAATTATACATCAGCTTGCGCAGAGGGAACCCCTCTTGGAAACTAGAAAGCAGGGCACATCCCGTGTGATCCGGAGCCAGAAGAAGCCCTTGCCGCCAGCTCACAGAGTCGCAAACAGTGACACTATACCTACGATGGTGAGAGTAATTCCCACAGAGCTCTTTGGTCGCATCGGGGTTTCACGGGGCTATAGCTGCACCATCTATTCAGCCCTGCTCACCTTGGGAGACCACGGAACATCTGGTCACCTACCTCCACATAAGAGAAATTCAGCGTTGTACGCCTACAAGCCAGTATCGCATACTCGAAGCACGCTACCATCGAGGTCTCACAGGATAGATCACACATATTACATTGATCTCTTGAAAGGCCCTTTTGATCCGGGAGGCTACTCCCATCGTTTTCTGTTTGATCCCTATAAGGCTCAACGGAGGGACTCTAACACAGCTGGAAAACTTATCACATTATAGTCAGCCTTATTATGATGATATGGAACCCTGAGTTAAGATGACCATAAGCTACTGACATTTCAATCCATATAAGGGCTATTTCCTGCCCCACCACTATTTAAACTAACTTTGCTAGCCCATCAAACGTTTGGTTGGACTCCAATGTTTACAGATTTAACATATTAACCAAGTTATGTACCTAACTTCTTCTCCCCTGCCTACAGTTAGCTTAACTATTATTAGTCAGACTTCTGTGTGTAACCAAAATGTGCATGTTAGAGTTAGAGATGGCGCTAAAGGATTTAAATATGCTTATTTGATAGGTGGGATTTTCACTACAGTATTTTTGTAATCTATTATACTAGCTCCTCTGTAATTATGCATATATTAGATGTTATTCTTACCATGACTTTGCGAGATGGAGAGGGAACATGTAGTTATTTTGCCTTCATTATAGTTATCTTTGGTATATTCATCCATTATGTCTGTCATTGTATGTACACGTGCCATATATGTATAGTAATTAGGCACCTAACACTGACCCCTTTACAAGACATACCCATTTAACTCTCAACAGAATGCTCTTGCTCCTTCACAGATTTATATGTTTATTGGGACAAAGAGTCACAAGAGATCTACATAGTGCTATGTACAAAGCATCAAATATACTAGTATCAATAGGGCCCACCGTGTTGGATAGTTACTCTCTCTATCTCTATAAGGACTTGGGTTCTTTTCTGAAGCTGTAAGAGATATAATTTATTAAGATAGCAGCCTATAACTATATATATAGTCAGAGGGTCTCCAGCTTGGCAGCAAATTTGGTTAATTCCTTATATTTAATATTTATATTGATGTGCTCTGGGTTCTGCGGCTGGGACCCCAGGGTCTCATCACTTATCATCCATTATATCTGACCTAACACTAGGCTCTATTTATGGTGAAATAGATCAATTATTGCACATCATACGGAGCATCACTTATCATTTCCTGCTGCTCTCAGAATGTGGGTAATATATTTTGAGCTTCCTTTTGTCCATCACACGCAACAGATAGGCATTTTTCTATTAGTTAAGATTCATAGACTATACTCTGCCCTTCCCTTTTGTTAAATCAACAGAAAATGAATCACCCAGGAACTCATCTCTATACTCATGCAGCATGACCTCCACTCTTCCCTCTTGACATCCTAAATGGCTGGATTGACGATTTAGTATAGTTGGGACACTGGCTAGTCATTTTGTACATATAGCTTTCTGGGATGAGTGTTCTGGTCCAGATATCAGATTTATTAAGTTCAACACGCTTCCTTCCTCCTGCAATATAAAACCATAAAGCTAACTCCCCCCTAGCCCTAATCTTACCTGAATAAATAAACAAATTTACTTTTAATACGGCACAGAGAGGACCATTTTTGTTTTTACTACCTTTATGATATTTTATTATAAAACTGAAGTCTCACTATAGATAGCCCAAATCTTATAAAAAAACGCTTGAGCTATATGGATATATAATGCCCTTTCTACGTGTTTTTTTCTGCTATGCTTTTCTAATAATACTGAATATATACTTATTTGTAATTGTTTTGGGGCATACCCTTTATGTTGTATTTGCTTATGACTTCAATAAAAATTGTTTATAAGAAAAAAAAATGTGTTTTACTGTGTTTTAAATAGAAATATTTTACATTCCAATGTTCTTCATTGAGCAAAATATTCTTTGTATTTTTTTTATATATATATAAATATATATATATATATATATATATATATATATATATATATATATATATATATATACACACAGTATATATGCAGTATATCTATACCTGTTTCTATTCATATAGATACATAGGTATAATTTGGTGTTGGGTTAACGTGAGAGTGATTATTGTTAGTTTTTTTTTTAACAGCATGCTCCTTTGAAGTCTTAGGGGAGAAGAAGTTATTACAGTTGCGATATCTAATGCCCCACCCGTGTTAAAAGTTTACTTTTAGTGAAGTAACCAGGCAAACAGAAAAAAGCTAATGCGCCACTTGTAATCTGGCCCCAAATCCGGTGTGTGGCATTGGCTTTCACTAACTAAAAATGACAAACAAGAGAACTGTCCCTATGTAAAACCAATTTAGGGGATAAATAAGATATAACCAATGTTACATAACATTAAACTGCTAATGGAGTTTTTGCTATACAACACTGTGTTGAATTGGATACTTCTTTTTGATCCACAATATTAACCATTTTATGCTGTGCATGGTGCATATTTTTCTACAAGGGTAGGGGGCAGCCAGATTCAACTGCTGCCTTTATGTTTGATAACCCTTATGTTATTTGAGGAAACGTTTATGTATAAAAAAAAATGTAAATATGGGTATACCTGTCGGCATATATACATGCTGCAGGTAACACGATGCTGCTGCAGGTGCTCAATCTAGGCTGCCTCATCATTTAAACCAGTATGTGTCACAATATCCCACAATTCTTTGCTGCCAAAGATTTCTACTGAGCATATCTTAACTTTATCATTTGAAACCTTTATATTTCAGCAACCACTGCTCAGTTTTGTTCTAAAAAAAGACACGTACAAAATAATAAAATCTATCTGCGTACAAAATTTCATAGAGATTGGTGCAGTGTTATTTTCCTATCATTTCTCAAAGTTACTACACTCCTTTTATAAGTCAGCAAAAGGGAAATGTTATTCTGTAGCAAATGTTCTAGTTTGAAGTAGTATGCCAACAAATGTATTATAAATTCTGTTTCTTATATGAATAGTTGCATGTCCACCAGGAAGATTCAGTGCCAACCTTGGCACCTTGTGCCACCCATGTGCTGCAGGATCTTATAATCCAGACTATGGTCAAGTAGCCTGTGTAACATGTCCAGACAATAAATGCAGTAACAGACAAGGATCTATCCATGTAAATGAATGTTACAGTAAGTTATCTCAAGTTAGTCATTGATTATTTTATACATTAAAAGTTACACTGTTTTACTATAATACACACAATGTATATTTCTGTATTTTGTGACACGTAATACACCTTGAAATATCATGTAAATGATTTCCTCATGACTGCTACCTGAATTAAAAAAAAAAAAAAGAGGACTCCCTTCTCTAAAAGGGGAGTCATATCCTTCCTTTGATGTTACTATGGGAGGTTTGCAATTATCAATTTATGAGCTCAGAGCACCCCCAAACACTAAGTAGACAAATGATTGCTATTTCATTAAAGTTCTAATGATGTGTGTGGACTATCCTTTGTTTAGGAACTCAATTGAGAGTGATCTGTATAATGGGTCTGGTTAAGTAGATGTAGGGGGTCAGTGTTGAGGTTTCAGGGTTGTGGAAATGGGTGTAGTTGTGTGCCACAGTGTCACTAAAGCAATTGTGGTGGATACCAAAGGGCGTGAGGTCATAGTGGATTAAGGTGCAGTATGTAGGGGAAGGTGTTGGTATCACAGAGAATAGGCTGGATAAGCAATAGGCTTTGGGTGCCACATACAATTGGGTGGCTTAAAAGGTGTTTCTACCCTCCTGTATAACTCTCTTATGGTTTGTGAATAGAGTCCCTGTACATATGTAACACTATCCACTGCTTCCTGGTGTTTCTACTCTCCTGTGTAACTCTCTTATGGTTTGTGAATAGAGTCCCTGTACATATGTAACACTATCCACTGCTTCCTGGTGTTTCTCCTCTCCTGTGTAACTCTCTTTTGATACGTATGTTAATTGAGCATATGATTATAGGCTGTTAAAAAAGTTCTGTATTTACAAAATGTTAACTCCAATGTCTTATTTCTAATGTCTTGTTAATTGCCATGGGATAATCAATCATTATCAATACTTGCTATTATTCTTATTTTTTTTTCTTAGCTGTCCTATGCCATAGCTTCAACCTCCTCCAAATTTTACTGTATGTTTATTTTAACTTAACTTACCCTGACCTGACCAGAATCTAACTTTTCAATTGGCCTTTTAAACTGCCTTTGACTTAGTTATCAACTAATTTAGTGGACCCAGCTGACTGCCCTGCCTATATATTTAACACTAAATTGAGCTGTGCTTTGCACTTAGGGGTGCATTGCCTGGGCAGTGTGCAATGTCACAATAGCATATGTTCATATTTCTTAAGTGAGCATTTTGTAAGTTAGGCAAATAAGCTAAGAAATATTCAAGAATTGAACAAGGATTGGACAAGGGACAAGACTCTAGGCAAGTACTCCTATAATATGTTGTTTTATATATTTACTGTTTCCCTTTTGCAAAATGTTCCATATCCTCATGTTCATTTTTGCTTTCTCTTCTCTATTCAACAAACTACAACTTTCATTTACTCCTTCCCCCTCACCACCTGCTACATTCATTGACCCATCCCTTTCATCCTCACCTCACTTCTGCTGTAATGAACTTCACACATTTCTAAACTCTCTCTCTCCCATCTGCTCCACATTCCAATGACACTCTAAATACTGCAAATCTGTATATCATCTTCTGTCGCTCTTCCACTTGGAGTTGGTGTAGATACTTTACTTCCTCTCATTGCACCTTTCAACAATACAACCTATCTCTTCCCTCACAAGCTAAATCTCTCCAAAACTGAGCTCCTTATTTTTTCCTGTCTTCCAAAATCCCTACCCCCCAGCTTTCTCTTACTGTTGATAATAACATCATTACCCCAACCCTGCATGCCCAATGGCTTGGGGTCACACATGACTCACTCCCCACATCCAGTCTTTAGCCAATTCTTGCTGCCGCCACCATAAAAACATCTCAAATTTGCCTCACACAAGAAACAACTAAAACTTGAATCCACTCTCTCATCATTTCCCACCTTGACTTTTGCAACTCCATCCTTTCCGGCTTTCCTAGCTGCTGTCTATCTCCCTTGCAATCCATAAAAAATAATTAAATGCCTCTGCTTGACTGATCTTATTTGCACATCACTCCTTATCTGCTGCACCTCTCTGCCAGTCCCTTATCTGGCTTCCTCTAACCCCCAGAATAAAACACAAAATCCTAACTCTAACTTTTAAAGGTCTAAATAATACTGCTCCACCCTATATCTGCGACCTTGTCTCCAGATACTCTCCCTCCCGTCCCCCTTTGCTCTGCTCATGACATCCTTCTCTCCTCCTCTCATGTTACCTCCTCACATTTCCATCTACAAGACTTCTCCAGACTGGCCCCTATTTTGTGGAACTCTCTGCCTTGCTCTCCCTTAGTTTTAAAACATTCAAGCACTCCTTAATGACTACTTTTCAGGGATGCTTATAATATACACTAACATTTTCTTATTTTAGTTCCTCTACTCCTTTAGTTATCCCTTTGAACTCCCTTAGCATGTAAGCCTACGAGCCTAGCTGATTTGTTTATCGCCTTAATGATAGCTAATTTATAACATTGAAACTCTTGGCAGGGTCCTCTATCCCTTTATCTCCCACAATTGTTACCTTGTCTATTAGACCCATGTTTTTAGCTCTGCGGAATCTGTTGGCACAAATAACTGATAATAATAATAATAATAATAGTAAGTGCCATTGGGTATTTAACTGCCACAGTAATTTAGTGTATCAGACTATCATACAGCATTTAACCTGTAAGCCTTCACCTTTCATAAGCATCAGCGCATAGAAACTGATTGTCTGAAGATGGCTGCTTAAAAGAGAGTCTCTAAAAAGATCTGTCAGTGCTACAAGATTCTTTATGGGAAAGGCAAATTATACCTTGATAGTTGTGTATCTAGGGGTGAAGCCAACATTTCTGCATGTGAAAGCATCAGAAGCTACTTGAACATCTAAATGATAGTTTTTTAAGGAGTACTCCAAACAGCAGCCTAACAGGAGTATGGAACAGCAGTGTCCATAACTGATATGACTGCCTTCATTGAAGGATCTTTAAGACCTTAAGGAAACCTTGGGACTGCTACAAATGTCAAACACTGGCTAAATGATATGTTGTTCCCCTCCATGATAAAGAGTCAAGAAGGATATACATGGATAAGAAACAATAGGTCTTATAAATATAGAAACAGGATTAATGAAAGTTGTGGCTATGCTATTTTAGGCTTCACTCAGACCGCATACATGTATAAAATTCAAACATATTTTATTTGTGTGACCTCATACATACACTTTATGTCAGGTGCAGTACATTGGCCAAACAAACAAAAAAGTCTGTATGTAACATATGCCTGCCTGATATCACTGTCCCTTTAAGACTGCCTTCCCTGATACTGACAATCATACTGTTTGGGGAGTATCTGCATTCAACTTACCTACCAAATTAATTAATCATTCATGCATCTGATTCCCTCAGCCTCTTTTTAAATATTCCTAGGCCTAATGTGCATTGCATTAGTTTTAAAGTTTTGTTCCAGAACAACAGAGGTCTGTGACTGTTCCTGCATGGATTTTACCATCATATTCAAACTACAGCCTTTCCTTTCAGCTATGCTTAATACCATCTAATAACAAGTATCCACATAAATCCATTTTGTTTCCTGGACACTGCTACTTAACAAACTCTGAACTTTCTTCTAAATTACAAGTATGCATTTGGTTATAATCACTCTCTAATTACTACAACAGCATCTTACTCAGAACTTTATAACTATTCTCTTCTACAAGTTGTCATAGCTGAAATATCTTCCTTCAAATGTGTTAATATATTTAGAACTCTGCATCTATGTGTTCAGTTAAACAGCTTTCCTGTGATTCTCCAATATATACACAAACAGTATTTAATGCCTTAAACTTGCAAGTTGTCTATCACCTGTGCTGCTCTGCTTATTACTGACATACAGCTCTATATAATATTATGTACTGTGAACCTGCAACAAACCTTAGTTTGCATCTATGGGTCAATCTTCTACCAGTTTACTCTGAAGCCTGAACATCATACATTGCTATATTTTTCTATCATGAATCATGCAGCAACTCCTACTAACTATAAGTCACAGTATCAATTTATGTTTTCATTGAAGCCAGAATATATTGCATACATATGTTTCACTCTCCATGAATTCTACAATAACTTCTTGCAACTATGAATCCCAGAATATCATCTATCCACGTCCAGGATACTCTTCCCCGGGTCAGGGTTCGGTCTCTCCAATTCCCTAACGCTGCCCCGAGGGTCTGTGTCCTGAGCACATATACACCGGAACTTGACTGTAAAGGATAGAATTTTAGAATATTTATGAGATGCTCACACAGAATTCCAAATCAGATACATTATTTTTAGATATGGTAAGGAATTGCA